>NC_143442.1:790000-1990000 GCF_987193195.1 Phasianus colchicus | reverse complement strand
AGCGGAGGGGGAAGAACATTCCTTTGCACATTTTTCAGTGTTCCTGTTATATATCAAATTTAGAAAGTAACAAGAAGTAGCATCCAGTTTTCATTAATGCTTTGGGGATTTCGTGGTGCATGTGTTTTCATTTCCAAGCGTTCACATGAGAGGCAAAGGAGAATATGAAATTCCTCCTTCCTAGCCATCCGTGGGGTACATGTATTATAGCCACGGAGATCCCTGGGCCTTGGTGTCAGGAGGAGGCTGGTAATCTGCCTTTTGAGGTTTTAAGGCTCTGAAATCAGCAGCAAAGGGAAACGTTCTGGTGGTGTATTAGGACAAAGGGCAGCAACATGATTGCTTCCCGTATGTGAGCGTTCTTGTTGACACAGTTTGGCTCGTGGCCTGTATTAATTTGCTCAAAAAACCCGATGATATTCACATTCTTGGAGGAGCTTTGTGCTCCATCTGGGGACTGCAAAACCTGCTAACCCTGTCCAAACAACTCCCATGCTCACGTTGCTCAGTGAGTGATTTTTATGTGTCTTGTCAGTTAAGTATATATGTGGGCTCCCGAGGCAAGGGCTGTGTGTGAGGGTGTCTGGTGCTGTCACTGCTCTCCGGGAGCCCAAGAAGTGTCCTTGAGGAATGGTCACATGAAGCATGTCCTCCCCGATTAAATCACAGCGGTGTTTGGGATAGGTCTCAAGTCAGCCTCGTGATTACATCTGTAAAATTACCACGGGATTAATCCGCAGCAATTTGTGCACGTACTCCTTAATCTTTTTAAATCCTCATCTTTCGCTCAGAAAGGATGGAAGCCAATGACTGAGATAAGATCCCACAGAAGGTCCACCCTGGGGGCAATAGTGGGGGCACAGTGGGTGGCACGACCCCAAAGTGCGGCCTGCCAGCTGTGGTGTGAGCAAATCTTGGGGCTGTCCATCATGGTGAGCAGGTTCTGGGGCTGTCCACCATAGTGAGCAGGCTTTGGGGATGTGGGCCATGGTGAGCGGGCCTTGGAGCTGCCAGCTGTGGTGTGACTGGGCCTCAGATGCTGGGGTCAGGCAGAGCATCCCTCCCAAATCATCTCCCAGCCCTTTTATGGCACATCTGGAGCTGTGCATGGCTCTGCTGAGGCCAGTGGAGCAATCTGTGCTCTCTTTGGTTGCCCCACGCAATGGGATCAGGGAGGAAAAAACAATATGAGATGTGCATAAATCTGCTTAATTTTCCAGAAGGGCTTTCTTTTCGTAAGTTTAAAGTCTTCTATACAAGAAGTCCTGCTGATAAAATGCCAAGAAATAAGCAAAGTGCAAGGAAAGGAGGTATATAAGCCATGGGAAGCTTTTGATTTGGCACTCCTTACACACAGATCCAAACTCCACGGTGATTTAACAGGCAGAAATAAATAACCTCTTTGCATATGAGAGAAAGCAGAGCAGTGGCCTTGTGGGCTTTGGAGAGCTGACTAAATATAAACCTTAATGGAAAAGAGGTGCTGAAGGAAACTCCAGGGCTGTTGCTCACTGCTGTGCTGGCAGGTGTATGGACAGGATGATGTTAGGAGCCTTTTCTTTCTCTTAATTTCGGTGTTTCTATGGAAACAGATACTGAACAGGAATTGTTCTTTCCTGCCTTTTTCTCTTTCTCATCATGCTTTCATTGGTGGAAAAAAATGTGGAAGTCCAGACGAAAGCCAGAGCACCCAGGAGTGTGTGTCCTCACTGCTCACTCCCAGCTTCATTTTCAAATGTAGGGATGTGTAAATAGGGACTCAAAAACCTTCAGTTCATCCTTGGGAAATTATTTCTGGCTTTGAAGCAAAAAGTGTCTTCTGTGACCGTGGCCTCCATCTGATCACTGCCACCGGCTGAATTGAAGGGTGCTGCAGGATGAGGGCTCCAGCTGGCCTAAATGTCTCATAACAAAATGACCTGAAGCACCTCTGGTATGGGTTTCAGTTAGAATTTAGATAGGTTCTGAGCACTGTACTTTTATAATCACTCGAAGAGAATTCTGCATAAAAAAAACTTGGGGACTTATGGATCAGTGCTTGTTGGGGAGATGCAAGCCTGCTGCCTTCTGTGAGCTGGAGGTGTTTGGGTCTTGTCTTCATGATAATCCTCCTGTACAAGTGGCATGGGGCAAGGCAGAGTGTGCTGGGGTCAGAGTGGGAAGAGAAATGCCCTTATAAGGTGCCAGTGCATCTCGCAGCACGGAGTGGGTGAAGGAAATGCAATTTTCACA
The DNA here is from genome assembly GCF_987193195.1 of Phasianus colchicus. Classification (NCBI taxonomy): domain Eukaryota; kingdom Metazoa; phylum Chordata; class Aves; order Galliformes; family Phasianidae; genus Phasianus; species Phasianus colchicus. The sequence continues at coordinate 1,987,768 of NC_143442.1, read as the reverse complement.
TCGGTGATCTTTATCAGCTTGGCTCTGCTTGAGGCATTTCTCATACCCTTGACTGCTGTCACTCGGTGTCACAGCAGGGTGACACTGGTCTGAGCATCCTTGTAGCTGTTGCTGGTGTTTCCACTGACGGGTGACACGAGCTATATTCCTGCAGAAGGTGGCAAATCCTTTAGGACTGACTCTTCCAGCACCTGTGGGAAATGCAGAATGGAATAAACCAGTTATTTACAACGTCATTAATCAAACAGCTGCCATGGGCTTCATATACAGAAGAGAAAGGAGGAAAGAAAGGAGTGTGGAAAGGAGTGAATGAAGAGCTGGCTCTGCAATTATTCCCAAAACCAAACTAGAGGCAGATCACACTCCAGAGCGTGTCTTAGGTTTGCTTGTGAATAAATCAAAGATTACTCATTTCAATGGCATTCGGGGGCACAGCGCTGCTCTCAGGAGGACCACGTGGTACCATTAACTGTGATGGGAAGAAAAGCTTATCACTGGCCTCTGAGCCACCCTGTGAGGGAAAGCAGTGCTATCTGATGATTCTGAGGTTTCCCCTAGATCTCCCCACTCAGAAGCATGGCTTGTGTTGGGCACCTTGTCTGACCTAGGCTGGCCCAGCTCTCAGCTGCAGCCATCTATGTCATTGGTGTCTGCTCCTCCAGCAGGCTGCTGCCTCCAGCCAGGTCCTCTTAAATGAGATGGAGGCAGCATTATAAAAATCTTTGTCTTCATTCCTATAGAAAATAAAGAGTTAATTTTTTTTTTTTTTTTCTCGAATGTCTTTTCTCCATGTAAGTTTTGGCATTTAAAATTAATGAAGAAAGTGAGAAAAAATGTGAATCAGACTACTCCCTCTCGGCTGTTTCACCCGTTCTGGCAAATTGTTGTTTGTGAAGTTGTGTTCTTTGTGTTTTTTTTTATTATTTTCTTACGTATTTATTTATGATCACTGACATCTCTCATCATGCTCATCCTGGGAGCTGTATGCTGAGTGGATAGCTGCTTCTTCCAGGACCTGCTCCTCACAACACCCCTCTGCAAGCTGCTTTCCCCCCTTGTGCATCCCTCCTCCAGCCTGTGGGCGACTGACTCAGAGAGTCTGAAGTCTCATTATGGAGTTTTCTCATGCAGTATACTGTTAATTAACGTGTGACTCAACACGTTCATGTTAGAATAGAGATAATTTACCATTTCACTTTTGCTTTGCCTCTTCCTTCTCCTACGGGGCTGGCGTTGGCTGGGAGTCTTCCCTCTTGGTGAACTTTAAATGCCTGTTAAGAAAGATATTTCTCTATTTTCCAGTTTGCAATTTAGGGCTATTTTGAAAGCTAAAGCAGTTAGGAAAATGAAAAAATGGTTAAGGTGAAGTGATTGCAACAAGCGTTGACCTGTGAGCCCAAGGCAAGCATCCCGACAAGGAAAATCACTAAAGCCGTTTGCAGGATATTCATAACACTCCTGCACCCAAATAAGTACAATAAAAACTGCAGAAGTAATCTTTAACCTTAGCTTGCAGCATTGGGGTTATTAAAGTTATTAAAATGTAGTCGTTGGAGAGCTGGGGGACTCCGTTATGGTATCTGCAGCTCGTTGAGTCTCATGTAGGAATTTTGCCCGGAGGGATTTTCTCGTTAATGCATATGTTGACTGGCAAATTGCTTTCTGTCTGCAGCTCTGGCTGGATGACGAGCTGGGATGTTTCCATATAGAGGCACTGCTGCTGCTGATCGAGGGGAAGAGGACAGAGTGGGGAAAACACACGAATAATACAAAACCTGTGCATGATTTCGCCTCCTGGTGCTGTAGCCCAGCTATAAATATTAAACGTTGGTTTGGGATGGGATTTCAGCATGGCCTGTTGGCTCCTTGTGCAGGCGTGCTGTGACCTCATCCATCTGCCAGCAGGGCAGCTGCATTTCAGGAAGCAGGACTCCTCTGCTCTCCCCATCCAGCTTCTCCCTCCTGCCATTAATCACACAAACAGCTGACGGGGCAAAAAGGAGTTTGGAAATCTCTATTTGCCCATAGGGCAGTGTCAGAAGTGGAGCTGCTTTCTTTTCCCCATCTACAGCCAGGACTTGAGGCAGGGCATGGGCACCATGAGCTGGGAAGAGCTACAAGTTTGGGAGACGTTCACATTTGGGTGAGAAAATCCTGAAGTTTATTTTTTCAGCGATGGAGGAGGCACAGCTGTAAATTGCTGCCTTTATTAAGAGCTCTTGAGATGGGAAATGGATCAGTTTAAGTCACACCAGGCTAAATGTTGACTACCAGCTCTGGCAAGTCTTGATAAGTTTGCCTGCTCAATTGAAGAGTGGTCTCCTGTAAGATTTCAGAGTACCAGGTAAGTACTTGGAGATTATACCCAAGTCACTTGCTAACATTTTCTGTGATGAGAAGATTTATCTACTGAGCTTCAGTCTTTTGCTATAAAAATGCATTTTGAAGGGAACATCGCACCATTTTGGTGTACCAGCACCTTGTATTCCTGCCTGCAGAAGGGGGTTGGAGATTTTCCTATAACAGTTTTACAAAGTTCACCTCTCTCCTGTTAACCTTCCTTGTGCATCCGAGAACTGTTGGCCACAGAGGTGCACTGGGCTCTGTAGCAGTTGATCCAGTGCTCAGCCAGGTCTCACGTGCCCTGACTCCTGGTGTCTGTGCTGTCTGTGCTCTTAGTGTGTGGGTGTGCTGAGTGATGGAGGTGCTCCCAGCTGGGCACTTTGCCCCGTTATTTATCAGTCATCCCATTTCTCTTGTTGTCTGCAAGCCTGACAAGGAACAAATTACATGGCTGCGGTAACTCCTGAAGAACACGTTTTCTTGGTTATCCTGTGAAAGCTTTGTTTCCCATTGGCATGATGATCTTTGTAACATAGAATCATATATTTTCTTCCCTGATCCCCGCACTCAAAACGAAATAAAACCCGTCTAATTGCTGCCATCTGAGCTGGAGGACTGCAAACAGAGATGTGAAGGAGGCAGCACGGCTTGGAGCCGTAAAATCCTCAGTGCTCATCCATGGGTCACACCAGGGGAGGCACAAATCTTTCCTCCAGCCCACCAAGCACTGTGCTCAGTGAGAAGGAGGGGCTCGACAGAATATTCTGCCATGAAGCGGAAGACTTTGCAGGGGAAAAAAAGTAAAAAGATACACAACGGTGGAGCTGCTTTCTTGGCTAAGCATGAGGAAAGCTGCAGGAGTCTGTTTTACTTACTCACTTGTGCAAAATGTGCTTAGTTCCACAAATGCAGCGGTGCCAGTCCTGCAGGTGTGTTAGCAGGTGATAAGTGCTGTTCACGCGTTGAGTAATGCGCTGTGGAAATAAATGACCACGTTTCAGATGATTTTAAAATCCTGACAGGTACCAGAAGGATAGGAAACAGCCAATGCAAATAGATTAAGCACGGAACCCATGTTTAATGGATGAAAACTCTCTAAAGCAGTGCGTGAAAATACAAAATCCCATGTGTTTAAGCTGAACCCTTACAGCTTTGGGGATTTTGCACTCACATTCGTTGCACCATTATGTTCCTCCCCCTGCTTGCAGAGCTGCTGTGATAGATGTGCATTCCTCCCAGCCAACCCTGGACTGCAAGGAGACCATGCTGCAAACCAATGGGTTGGGACAGAGCTTGGCCAGGCAGGTGATTTTGCTCTGTAATGAGACGTTGCAGAGTGCAGCTCTCTTCAAAGGGATTTAAATAGTGTTGACATTGAATATAAGAATCTTACAAGGAAATAAAATCCCTCTCTGGGTCTGTTTGCACTTCTGAAGGGAAATCAATGTTCTCAGCTCAATAGCTTCATGCAGCACTTAGCAGAGATGTGCGCATTATTGGTAGCATTGCCCATGAATTTCCTCCTGCAGGTCAAGCCTCATAAGGACTACAAACATGCAGGGCTGCAGCCCCTTCCTGGCAGGGCGTAGGGTGCACTGTAGGGGTACCCCGCAGGTGCTGAAGGAATTGCAGCTCTTCATTAAATGGGAGGAGCCTGTTATGTTGTCCTTCAAAAACAGAAAATTAATGAACACTAATTACAGCCCGGGCCGAAGAGCACTGGGCAATGTTCAGACAGTGGCTGTCGGCTGCATCCCTGTTTCTGCTCTGATATTCCTGACATAGCCATCCCATCCAGCACGTGGTTCTATTGCTGCTGAGACAAAGCAATGCACAGAGCAGATATTCAAATTATATATTCCTTGCTTGTAAGCCTCCCGATCTGTCTGCTCTGCGGCTTCGCAGGGAAATACCCAGCAATGTGCAAAACCAAGGAGCCCTTTAATGATCCTTTCATTTCCCTTCTCTTCCAGCAGCCAAGAGAAGGATGCCCGGTTCCCCTTCGCTGCACTCTGCGGCTGTAAAAACCACAAGTGAACATTTCAGGCTGGAATTACAACTGGTTGGGCCAATTTCTGCCCTCAGTTACCGTAGCATAACCCTAGTGAAGCCAGGATTAATAATCTCTATTGGGTTTCACAGGAGGCAGCACGTGGCCAGGCACGGCGTGGGGCAGGGGATGGAGCAGAGCTGGGGTGGTGGGGGAGATGTAGCACAGAAACACGACTCGGAAGTAATTTTCCTGTAAAATTCCAACTGCAGAGTGTCACTATAATGCACCGTAATGACGGGGAGGGGGTGTAATTTTAGAAAGTGGTTTTAAAATGCTGTTCTGGAATACATCTGGATTCTCTTAGGAACAAGCACAATCTCATCAGGGACCACTTCAAAGACCATTTCCTCATGGTTAAATTATCTCGTTTGAGCCTGCTGTTGCATGTACATTGTTACATTATGTATGATTTTTGACTGCTTCTAATACGAACAAACGGTGCAATATTCCATTAGTGATCTTCAATTTGTACAGCACCTTAAGCCCTGCAGACAGCACGCTTTGCTCGGTAGACACATGCTAAAGAAAACATCACAGCCCTCTGATCTGATGTCCCTCCTGGAGATTCTGGCCACCAGCATCAATGGTGTTTTTGTCAGCACAACAGTGGTAGGTGGGATGCAACCTATGCAGCTGCAATCTGCCTGTTTCTGAGTGCCCATGCAGGGCCATCCCTTTGGCATTTGGTTGATGAGTGCTTCCTCCTTCCAATCCAAACCCTCTTTTGGCTCAAAGTCACTGGGAAGTCTAATAAATCCACAGGATAAATCTTTGCTTCATCTTGCTCCATTTCTATAGATATGCGATCTTATTTTAAATCCCACCAAAGGGTTCCCCTTCTTCATGTATTGCCTTGCAATGCACAGCTCAAGTGCTGGGCCCATCGCTGTGCATGTGCTGACGCTGACATAGGGTGTAAGGGTTTTACATCTTCAGCTCTAATGGGGATGGGATTTCTGGGGCCTGGGGCATGCAGCAGTGCCAGTGCATTGTGCCTGGTCTCCTCTTGTCAGTGTCTCTCACCATGGCCAAACTTGTGCCAGTTGCTGGAGTACATCACTGGTTTCCTAATATTGCTCATTCTTAGAATTGCTCCTGCTGCCATGGGGACTGGGGATGGATGGAATGTAAAACAGTCTCCCCGAAGATGTGCCCTGTGCTATGAAAAGGCTTAAAGTCTTGGCTTACATCATCCTCTGTCTTCTTGGCATATAATTTATCCTCCTTTTTATTCCCTCGTGTGTCATGCATCACGAGGAGCAGGGCTGAGAATGTCACTGCGGAGATGGCCGAGCTGCTCACTGCATTACATAAAACCCCAGCTCCTGCCTGGTGCTGCCTCAATGCTGCATGGAGCAGCCATGTGAAATAACTCCTGGGGTAGATAGCAGTAATCTGAGCTCAACTGCAGATGAGAAAATCCTGCCTATTGTCCAGCCCTGATGAAATTAAACCCGGCACCTTGCACAGCTGCTGCCAAACCCGGCAGCATTGTTTCTTTGTGCTCATACATAAGTTCAGTTCCCTGCCATCCCACAAGGAGCATCACCCACAGCCTGCAGGAGAGCAAAACCTTCCTCCCAGTCTCACGCAGCTTTGGTGCACCCAGTTCTGCTGTTATTGACAATGGTGTATTCTGGGGAAAAGGCCTGGTTTACATTGCTACGTGAAAAATTACTTGTTGTAGTTGTTTCCATCTTCCTTTGTACTTAATAAAACAAGATCTTGGATGTCTTTGTTTCAGGTTGACATGTAAGGGAATGGGTTATTCTCAGTTTTGGAAGGGAATGCAATGAAGTTGTATTTCCTCATTATTCAGGCTGATTCAAATGCTGCAGGCCTCGGCGCACATTTATCATCACGCATTTATCATCTCTGGCAGAGCGGCACTTGATCATTTTTACTTCTTGAAACGTGTACAAACGCCTCTGATAAATGCACACACACCAGGAAACCCAGCAGCAGCTGCTGCCCGCACACAGCCAGCACTCACTGCTCCAGCAGCCACCCCACGTAATGCACCCTGCAGCCCTAACCCTGCAGGGATGAAGGCAATATCCCATGGGCAAGAGTAGGAAATGTCACCTCCTGCTGCTCCCAGGCTTCTCCTTCCTCCCCTAAGCCAATGGCTTCTTCCTTCCTGGCTCCTTCAGTGCTTCTGGGATGGGCTTAACAGCCAAAGAATGGATATTGTTACAATTAAGCTTGTTTCGGTTCTTCTTGAGATCAGAATATCAGTCAAGCATCAAAAATATAAATTAAAAATCTTGCCGTACAAATTTAATTACAGCAAATTTTATCACTTAATAATTTTGTGTGTAATCTGAGTCACTTTTGTATAAATCAAATATAATCATCCTCATAACACATGGTAATTAAATGACTCATAAAGCGACAGCAATTACCTTGCTGCTCTTTGGGAACAGCTTATCTAGGATGGCAAACACCTGGGCTGGCTGAAGTGTGGGGAACCAAGAGCCTGGAGTGGTCCTGCTGTGCAGCATCATGCAATGGAGCATCCCAGGTTGGTCCTGCTGTGCAGCTCTGTGTGATGAAGCATCCCAAGGTGGTCCTGCTGTGCAACACCACGCAATGGAGCATCCCAAGGTAATGGAGGTGCACAAGGTGTCGGGCTGCATTCTGCAGCAGAAGGGCTTCACTGGCTCCATGCAGGGAGAGGAAGGGGAAAAACACTTTGTTTTATTAGGTAATAAGGAAGATACTTTTACAGCCCGTTGGCACACGAGGCTGTTTTGTTCAGTGTGCTTTATCATGCACCACGCACAGATCCCCAGCAACTTCAGCTGTGACAGTTTTCAAGAATCCAATAAACCCAGAGCAGATCTTTTTTAATTGACTCAAATATAGCTTGGGGTACACATTTGATATCCCAACATTACTTCAGATTTAATTTCCTATGCAATTTTCTAAAAGCTATTTGACTTCCAAATCAGCACCTCCGGCTATGCTTTGTTTCTCTATCGTTGGTGGTTTTGGGGGAAGTTTATGCCCCCAAAATTTTGCTACCCCATGAAAATTCATGACTTGTGAATGCTTAAAGAGATTGGATTTCCAGGTAACTCAGAAAGCGGAGGGTGTAATTAAAGCTGAATAGATAATGGATTTTATTTTAATAGCCAAACTGGAAGTAAGTAAACTCAAATATATGTATATTTTTCATTACGATCAACCCAAACCATCTCATTGTATCTCAGATGAAATGGACATGTGGCAGAACATTGGGGTTTGTTAATCTTGCTGCTTAATCTCTTTTCTTTCTAAAGTGAGGGAATTCTGCTAATTTTAAATGAAGACTCAGAAGGAAATATTCTGGTATTTCTGAAAGATTTTGATGCTTGCTAAATTCAGCTGGAATTCATGCAACATCTCACTCCTCCCAAAACAGTCTTCCTCTGCTAGTTTTTAATTAATCTCTGCATTTACGCTCTGCAGAAGGCAATGAGCACATCCCAGGCTTTGCATGAAGCTCTACCAAGCTGCATGATGAAACAATCTGATTTAGGTTAGATATAGGAGAATTTTTTTCACTCAGAGGGTGGTGAGGCACTGGAACAGGTTGCCCAAGGAGGCTGTGGATGTCCCATCCCTGCAGGCATTCAAGGCCAGGCTGGATGTGGCTCTGGGCAGCCTGGGCTGCTGGTTGGTGACCTGCACACAGCAGGGGGTTGGAAATGGATGAGCATTGTGCTCCTTTGCAACCCAGGTCATTCTATGATTCTACAATTCTATTCTATGATACTATAATAGAATTCCAGTGGTTTTGATAAGGTGTTTCAAGTGCAATTTCCCACCTTGTTTCCTGTGTTCCCAAATGTTCACTCATAGTGCTGAAGGAAAACACAGTGGGAATGAAATTTTGCACAGCTTTCCTTGCTCGGTAAAGAATGGGAAATGTTTATGATCCGTCACCAATCGATATAAATCAGGGAAGCCTTTGACACCTTCGTATTTCTTCTGAGGGAGCGCCAGAGATGGCAAACGCTGGAAGAATTATTTCAGAGAACACCAGCACATTTGTAGGTGATCTGATGGGATGTGACTGATGCACCATCAGAGAAACACAGAAAAATGTGGACCACAAGCAATGAATGGAGAGCCACGACGCAGCTGGCTCTCTGGAGGCTTGTCTTTTATTAAAACAAATGGCATTCATGTTTGATGAAGTGCATGGCGAATCTATCGTATTGCCATGCAGTTGGATGAGTTTCATCCCCTGGCTCAGGAACACGTGGCTGTATTTGCTGTGAGGAGCTCAGGTTGGGCACAGAGGTGGCTGCATTGCCTGCAGTGCCTTGGGGTGCTCCTCCTGCTCCCAGAGGTTGTGTCAAACAGCTTCAAGTTGGAAAACATTCATTTCTCTGTTTGTAAAGACCCAAATTTGGCAAGGCTTAAAAATACACTCTGCAAAGGCTGTTCTGTGTGAGCTCTTTCTCTGTGGGCTTGCTGTAAAAATGTGCGACTCGGAACAGCTTTACATGCTTTGCATACTTTGAGGTCGTTTTGTAATTTAGTGTTTCGTGCTAAAATCAGCCAATATTTTGACAAGGTTGGGAGGATTTTTGACAAAATATTGGTAAGGTTTGACAAGGCTGTGACAGAAATAACCCAAAAAACAGAGGTTTTGGCGGAGCCTTGCTTTGAGCTCTGGATTTGGATTCTGGGTTGAAAAGGACACAATGCTCATCCAGTCCCAACCCCCTGCTGTGTGCAGGGTCGCCAACCAGCAGCCCAGGCTGCCCAGAGCCACATCCAGCCTGGCCTTGAATGCCTGCAGGGATGGGGCATCCACAGCCTCCTTGGGCAACCTGTTCCAGTGCCTCACCACCCTCTGGCTGAAAAACGTCCTCCTCATATCCAACCTAAACCTCCCCTGTCTCACTTTAAAACCATTCCCCCTTGTCCTGGAGAAGGTGGTAAAGGAGAGATGTGGGCAGCTCTGACAGCCTCCCTCTGCTTCAATTCAGGCAATTTTGGTGCTTAAAAGGACAGAGAGTTCATACCGTTGCAGTGCATGTGGGGGAATTTCAGCATTCTCCATCTGCACTGGAAAACAGGTGATATCTTTGAATGAAGGAGCAGTAGAAAACTTTGCTGCTTGTGTGAAGTCTTTGAAGGTAATTAGGACACCACATGGCTTGCCTTTGGAATTCACCTGGCTTACACAATGCACACTGCTTGCAAAAGATTTGACCGTGTGAAAATTAAGCACGCTTTCCCCTGCTGCAAAATCCTGCATTATTTCAAAATATATCACTTACAAATATCCCACAACTGCCAACATCTTTGTTTGCTGCCAGAGATGTCTCTGGCTTGTTATGCTCTGTACTCCTGGCTTTCCTGCAATCTTCTGGCTGTTTAGCAGGGAAATAATGTAATTCAATTTTCTTTGTTGCCATAAAGGCCTTAATTATGGCTTTGTGGATATTGTAATCAGAATCCGTTGGATTTTCTCATATGTCAAAGTGACGTCTGCTTCAAATTCATCAGTGTCCTTGTGTTGTTGTAAGCACTCGGATGGCTGGAGGTCACGCCTTGCTCTGCATGTCATTGCAGGAGATGAATTCATTCAGCATTGCTTCTCCTTCAGCAACATAAAATACGAGCTGCCTTTGAATTTCTCCCTTTATCTTCAGGTTACTGCCGCAGGATTGCGATAATCTCTTCTTTGTGCCCATGCTGATAGCGCATGTCCTGCTTTGATTTTCCTACTGACATTCGCGGGACGAGCTGTCCTTTCACCCTGCTGCACTCTGTGCTCAGAGCACGGGCTGCAGCAAAGGTCCCCCGTGGCACCCCACAAAACTGCCACTGTGCTTTATTTCTGCAGCAAGAGCTGCTGGAGGTTTGGGAGGGCGCCACAATGATGGATTACAGCTATTGCACTTTTTTCATAACTGAATATATCATAGAAATCATAGGATCGTTAAGAAATCATAGAATTGTTAAGGCTGGAGAAGACCTCTAGTGTTCCCAAGCCCAACCCATCCAACCATGCCCAGTGACCACATCCCTCAGAGCCACATCCCCATGGCTCTGCACACCCCTAGGGATGACGGTCCCCCACTCTCTGGGCAGTCTGGGCCACTGCCTGACTACTCTTTGGAGAAGGAATCATTCCTAATACCAACCTGACCCTCCCCTGGTGCAACGTGAGGCTGTCACCTCTCATCCTGTTGCTGTTACCCAGGAGCAGAGGCTGACCCCCTCACTCCAACTTCCTTTCAGGGCATTGTAGAGAGTAATAAGGTCTCCCCTGAGCCTCTTCTTCTCCACTACAGCCCAGGGGACACACTGGGAATGCCTATCCAAAAGGTTGAGCAGAAGCCCAGAGCTGGAAATGTGCCACTGGATGCTGCAAGCCTTTTCCCAACCTCAGTGCACCAGCAAAGCCACTACCTTGTGCAAACCCATCTTGGCTTTAGTGTGTTTGTAAACCAGTCCTGCTGCCTGCAAGCAGCCTGATTCTGTTAGTTCCAATTGGTGCTACAGCCATTATGGTTCATAGCATCATCTTGCATTCACATTTTTTTGTGTGTGTGCCATGTTAAAAATTAATCAATAAACAACTCTCAGAAGTCCTAATGACTAATCCTTCAGGATCACACTCCACAAAAATGTTGCTGTAGCTATGACACTTGCTTCATTGCAGCTTTTGCTATTCACAGACATTGCAGTGAACGAGGAGGCTGTGGGTTGGTCCCCAGGTGATGGGGATGTGAAAGGAGGAGCTTTCTGTGTTCTAAAGGAGTGTTTTCGATCTGGCTTTAAGCCAAAGATCATTTCATTGTTTTGAAGCCAATCTGTCCATCTTGGGTATAGTTGCCCCATGTTGGCCGGTGCCTCCTGCTCACACAACACTGCAGACTGCAACGCAGGACCCGCTCAGCCTGAGGATGTGAAGGATTATTTTATTTTCTAATTCCTCTTTGATTTGGAAGCTGTCAGACATCATCTTTGTACTCACATAAGAACTGGGCAAGAACTTTATTTTGTTTGGAAAAAGTTCCTGTTTTTTTTTTTTCAGCTCTCAGCACTGTCAGAAACCATTGAAATATCCCGAATTCACTCTGCTTTGCTGCTCCTACAAGATCCCCACTTCATCTCCTTGCAGGCTTTTCTCCTTCAGCCTGATGACTGTGCTTTTTTCTTTTTTCCTTCCCTAGGAGACACCTTTTCACTGGAGCTCGGGTTTATTAAAGGAAATCATCTCTTGTTGGCACACCTCCCCTCAGCTTGTGGTGCTCTTCCCTTGGGGATGGAGATATACTGGAGAACAGGATAACACCATAACAGCCAGAGGACCCAATGATGGCCACCCTTGATGCATTGATGCCATTCCCAAGTCTTTTGGGCTGCATTCCCAGTGGATGTTTTCCTGCATGCCTTGCATTTTTAATGCCAAGCAGGACCAGGACTGACTGGTAGAAGTTCACAGCTATCAGCTCTACCAGTGCATATTTCCATCTCTGCATGCAGAGCTGCTGCACACATCTGAGGGCTACAGGAGCTGCCGTACATGAAAGCCCAAGCAGGTGTGTGTGTCTGTCTGCACGATGCCGTTTCTCATGGTTTTTTTTTTTTCCCTTTGTATTCTTGATCATGTTCTGCATATGTAAAGTGAAGCGCTGCAGACAGAGCTGGTGGATAATGAGAGTCGGGCAGCAGACTTTTCACTTATGAACAGCCCCCTTGTATCCTTCAAAATAATTTCCTGTGTTATTGGGTAATCAAAGCCAAGGATAAAAATCATAAGATCAAATGAACGCAGTCAAACTAACGAAGCTCTACATACATGCCAGCAAATGTCAGGACAAAAGGGACGGGCATGCAAATGCCTCTTCATCTTGCTCCCCAGGGAAAAGTTCAGAGAGACTGAAGGTCACCTCAGACATGGAAGATGGGTACAAAGTGATGCAGGCAGAAAGGCTCACAACAGGGATCTTTTTCTTGCCTGCAGGATCTGGTCCCCAAAGAAGCCTTAAATGTGAAGGGAGCTGGGAAACAAATTCATTTACAAGCTGTAAATTGGAAGGTGTCCATGACCATTGGTGGTGATCAGGTGGGACAGGGGCACCTCTTGTTCTGCTGGTCAGAAATTTGTTTCTTATCAGCAAAAGTGAGGGAAATTAGAAATTACTCTTGCTTCTCAATGTCCCCTAACAGGCTTTGTGATATCTCTATATAGAGCCCCAGCTAACTGAATGATTTGAAGGCACACAAGAGAACACATTCCAAGATACAAGGACCCATTCTGCACTTATAGCATGGGTGAATTGGAAAACCTGATTCTCTAAAGCAAAGTACAGGGTATCAGGCTGCTGCATCAGCTCTGTGCCCTAGTGCAGTTATTTTGTACCACCTCACCCAACCCATTCCTCCCAAAGCTGCCCAGCACCCGTACACAATTTGGCTGCCAGCATGTCGATTTTTCCACCCAGGACCATTGTCAGACTTTGGAAATGTACCTATGTGCTTCCTATATCCAGAGTCTATGCTAAATACACCTGAGAAGGTATATTGACATCTCCGATGAACACCTTGAGCAACAAATGTATAAGCCTTTTAGTGCTCTCATTTATAAACAGCTTAAAACACTCAGAGCTGCCTCAGCTCAGTGGATTTACTGCTGATGTATATAGATGAAAAACGAGCCAAACAAGAGCATCTGACAAAAGCAAATAAATACCTGATTTAGCATACGCTGCTCCAGCATCCCCAGCACAAGCCAGCAAAGTGCTGGAGCCATCCTGAAGGAAACAGTGCTGCTACTTCCAGTCTCTTAATGAGGAAGGATGGGGCTTTCCCTTCATTAGGCATGGTGGGGGGGGGTAAGCACTTCATGGGAAGGCTGGCAGGGCTATCCGTGGTAGGGCTGTGGCCACACAGTTCTTGCTTTCCTCCACAAGAAGCTGTAGGGCTGCCATGAAGGAGCTGTAGGGCTCCCATGACGAGCTGTAGGGCTGCCATGAAGGGGATGTAGGGCTGCCATGAAGGAGTTGTAGGGCTCCCATGAGGAGCTGTAGGGCTGCCATGAAGGAGCTGCTGGGCTGCCATGAAGGAGCTGTAGGGCTGCCATGAAGGAGATGTAGGGCTCCCATGAGGAGCTGTAGGGCTGCCATGAAGGAGCTGCTGGGCTGCCATGAAGGAGCTGTAGGACTGCCATGAAGGAGCTGTAGGTCACCACAAGGCCACTTCTCAGCCTCCTCTTCTCTGGGCCAAACAAATGAAGGGGTCTCAGCTACTCCTCACATCTCTTGCCCTCTCTAATAGCTTTATGTCCTTCATCCAGTGCTCAAGACGAGGCCACACCAGGCAGAGCAGACTGGAACAATCCCAACAATCCCTTCCCTCTCCCACTGGCACTGCTGGCCCTGGAGCACCCTAGGCCATGGCTGGCCCATAGGGCAGCACCGCTGGGACAGCACAGCGGCACAGCCCGCATTCGTTACCAGCCTTCTTGGCTGCTCTCCAAAATGTAACCATAGTCCAGTGCTGGGACTTGGGAAGTAATTTAAAATGTGTTAGCTCTAATGTTGGGAATTTGGGACTGTCGAAGCCCGCGGCCTAAAAGGAACATTGTTTGCTGACTCGTTAGCCCTTCTGCTGAACTCTGGTAACGGCCTCCCCGGACTTTCCCACCAGTATCACTTTATCTAATGGGGCTGAGAAGGAAAACCTGTTGCAAGCATTAAATATTTTCTGATCAGTCAGATGCTTAATTATGGCTCTGTAGGATCATATTTAAGGTCTACAGAGCTCTTGCAACTGGTTCTTAAATTACAGTTTTAAGCTCTGAGGACACTGCTGTCCGTAGAGGCTCAGCTTCATGACAGTTTGTGCTCTCTGGCTGATGCATACCTCCTCCATAGAGCCAGCTGGGATCTACAGGGAGGAAAATGGTGGAGAAATCTGAAAAAAAAAAGGAGGCTGAGTGGTTTGGGAAGGATTTAGATCTTGAAGGGATGGGAAGAGGCGTGCATTTACCTGCAGAGCCATTGCTGTCACCTGGTCCTGGCACCAAAAGGACCAGGTCCTTTCAGGAGGAAAATCATCAGCCAAAGCACCACTGATAGTTCTGCAGGAAAACTGGTTGTGATCTGTGGGGTGTGCTCCTGCTCTGTGTTCTGGGACAGTCAGAAGGATGGAGGACAGAGGATGCAGGCTGAAGGATGGGGATTGAAGTTGGAGATGGAGGATGGAGGACAGAGGATGGGGGAGGCTTCAGGACTAGCCTGGCCAGCAGAAGCCTGCAGTTTTCGGAAGCTATCTTAAGGTGGCAGAATTGCAGGCTGGTTGACTTGCAATCCAAAGGGAAGAAATATGTTTCTGGGGAAAAAAAAATAATCATTTGTCTTGCAAAGCAGGCGGAATGTACAGGACAGAAAAAAATATCTGAGAGCAAATTATCCATGCTAACTAGATATGTGCTGGTGCTGAAATATTCAGGGCATTACAAATTGGTGGCTCCCTTTGAATAACTCTAAGGCAGCGAGTGAATGGGTGGCATGTGGTCTTGTGCAGCCTGGGTCAGCTTGGTGTGCTGCTCAGCATGGCACGATGGTGTTCTTGCAGTGGAGTAGCTGTTTGAGTCAAATTGGGGAATTTCACTACCATACTGGAAATTAAGCCCGAAATGGGATCCAGGCTGTATGACATACATCAGAGTCATTGGTACACCTTCACACCTCTCCATTCACTCAGCAGAGCAGGATGCCTGAACCTTGGAGCATTGTGTTTTCTGGAAAAAAAGAAGATTGAACCACATCTGTTAGCTGTGTTATTGTTATCAGTTGCCACATACTACTTTCTAAATGTAATCCATTCTCCCAATAGAAGCTGTTAGAGAGGGTCTGGAAGAGGGTCACAAAAATGATCAGGGGGCTGGAGCACCTCCCTTACGAGGACAGACTGAGGGAGCTGGGCTTGTTCAGCCTGGAGAAAAGAAGGCTGCAGGGTGACCTCATTGCAGCCTTTCAGTACCTAAAGGGAGCCTACAAACAGGAGGGGAATCAACTCTTTGAAAGGGTTGATAACTGCAGGACAAGGGGAAATGGTTTTAAGCTGAGGGAAGGGAGATTTAGGTTGGATGTCAGGGGGAAGCTCTTTTCTATGAGAGTGGTGAGGTGCTGGAACAGCTGCCCAGAGAGGCTGTGGATGCCCCGTCCATCCCTGGAGGTGTTCAAGGCCAGGTTGGATGCAGCCCTGGGCAGCTATGAAATGTGGAGGTTGGTGCCCCTACGTGTGGCAGGGGGTTGGAGCTTCGTGATCCTTGAGGTCCCTTCCAACCCAACCATTCTGTGATTCTACAATCTGTCATGTTTCTGGACAGCATCTGATCTTTCACAAACATAGATATTCTTTGCTGCCTCTCATTTCATTAGCAGTGCCCTCTTGAGAGCCCATCCAAACATCTCATATGGTGGTGGATGAAGTGCAAACACCCAGATGAGTTGGGGACGAGGGGCTGCGTGCCCTGCCTCTGCTCACCGCCTCTGGTGATTATGCACTGCCACTGATTGCTGTGCCACTATCAGGGACATTGATGGATTAGCCTCATCAGTCCCCTGCTGTGATCGCCAACTTTCTGTATATTAATCAGAAAAAATAGCTCCCTGATTGCCATTTAAATTGCACAAAAGATATATTTGTCTTAGGGTAGTCCATGACGTTTTGACGTGGTACAAGATTGCAGCTTCTTAAAGGAGCTTGGTTGCTGTTTTTCCTGAGAGCTCAGGAAAGCAGAAAACACATCAAAATAAATGTTTTGCTTTGTACTGCTGTGCTCAGGCTGAATATAAAGAAGGAAACACCTCTCTGAGGCTACAGAGACAGCAAATAAATATTACCAGGTGGCACTACGCACACATATATGTTAGTATGACTTGATTTCTGACTCGGGCCCCCCACGTCCTCCCACTTTTGGATGTGGAAGTTGTACTGTGAGGCTGCTATCCACGCAAGTGTTCTGCAGGGTATTTTCACTGTCGTGTAGTTTAAAGACTGAAATTCAAAGAAAAATGAAATTAACAACAGCTGACCCTGTAGTACACACATAGCACTTCTTTGCCAAGCTGACTCACGTGCTCCATTCAGGTGGTGATAGGTGAGAAATTACATGCAACGTACTTCATCTTACCCATATAAATCTCTGGCACACAACGTGCCTGCTCTGTGTTAATCCCTGCAATGCCTCTATAACAGGAGCTGCTCAGTGCCACCAGTGCTGCATCAGCTCGGACCACGCTCTATTTCTCAGCTATTAATTCTGCCACTGCCTGCTGCCCTGTTGAGGTCCACCCCAATCTGTGTGACCTGAGGAGCTGCCTCCTGCTGATTTTTTTTCAGTCTATAAAGTGAAATCAATTCTAAAACCCAGCTGAGGTGCAGCTGATGGGATTTGATGGGGTGCCCCAAGAGATGGGCACATCCTAAGGGTGCAGGGACCCCTCTTGCACACACCATCACTCTGGTTTCATTCAGTCCAGAATCTGTCTATTTATTTTCTTCCGTTTCTCACTACTCACTGATTGCTTCATTAGCTGCTCATGTGCTCTCATCTCATTTACTCACCGACCTTGCAGGCCCCCATCGTTTTCAGGAGATTACATTGCAACCTTTTTCCAGACGATCTCTCAAAGATCGCAGACATAATGTAAAAATTATACATTAGAGCCAGATACAACACGAGAATGTGGGTTCTTTTTTTTCCTAACTGAAACTAGCTTTCAACAAATCACAAGAGAAAAGATTTTTTCCATCAAATTCTCTCAATTTTTTTTTATAAAGATAAGCTATCAGAGATTTTTTTCTTAGGGAAATCATGTGTTCTTTTCCATATGGAAATGCCTGTAAAGATTTGGGGGATTTCCTACAACTGTGCCACGTGTCTGCCTTCCCCTGCCTGGGCTATCTGGTACCTATGCATATGGCTGACCAAGAAATCCCAGCCACAGATACAGTTCTCTGTGTCTTCAAATTTCTAATGATACCAACCTATTTTTTTTTTAATATTTTCATGTACATGGGGAGATTCAGATTGGGTATTAGGAATTTTTTTTTCCAAAAGAGTGTTCAGGTGCTGGAATGAGCCCAGGGAGGTGGTGAAGTCAGCGTCCTGGAAGTGTTCAAGAAACATTTAGATGCTGTACTAAGGGACATGGTTTAGTGGGGAAATACAGGTGATGGGTGGGTGGTTGGACTGGATGATCTTAGAGGTCTTTTCCAACCTTGGTGATTCTATCTGAGTCCATAGTTTCCTCATCTACTCAACCACACTCATCCATAACCCTGTGCCTATTTGCAGACTATGATGAAACACGTGACAGTTGCATTTTTTTCCATAAAGACAGAAAGTCTGTTTAAATTTTCTTCTGAGTGCATTACTTACATTAGAAAAATACTTCCCTCATGATTTCCAGATAAAAAGCAAAGATAAGAAACAGATCCAGTGCTTAATGCCTAAGAAACCCACACAACGTACCTGGAGTGGAAAGTTGAAATAGGACAGCTCTTGTTTTGCAGTTTGTTGGATGAGAGCTCCAGACCCACCCCAACAAGCTGCTGGTGATGGATGTGCTCCCTCTGTGCACATCCATCCCTCGGATGGATTCTGTGCCATCTCTGGTGGTGTAGCCCCAGAAAGCAGCTGGAGCTGCTGGTGGTGCTGGCAGCAGGGATGCATGAAGATATGGCAAGGGGATGTTCTGTGGTTCCAACACTTGGGGCTTATGTGGCCCCACGTAGGCCCTAATATACCCATGGATACTTTGCAGAGAGTGGTGTAGCATTTTTGCTGTGCTTGTTGGGAAAACTGCAGAAAAAAACAAGTAGAAAATGAATTCCATTATGGAGATGTTCAAGATCTGTCCGGATGCTCAACTCTGCTGCCTGTTGTAGGGAACTGCTTTATCAATGAGGTTGGATTCAATGGTCCCTTCTACCCCTGCAATTCTGTGATTCCAGAAGAAATTCTTGGAGAAATTTCTTAGTTATGACCCTCAATTTGTTCTTAGGGATGCTGCAGGTGCTCTGAATATTGCTCAGCCCCATGTCAGATACCCAGTAGTTCATCAGTTGAATGATGCAGTTGTGCTGTGGGCATGGCTTTGCACAGTGCTGTGAGGTCAGGAATGACTGCATACACTCACAGAATCATTCAGGTTGGAAAAGACCATTAAGAACATCCAGTCCAACCAATCTATCCCCCCCATGTCCCTCAAGGACAGCTCCATCTGGAAATACCAATTCCCATAGGTCTAACATCCCAGCAACCTCCCAGTTCATGGGGAACTTGGATTCAGGCTGGTAGGAAACCTCCTGACATCGCTGGTGGTTCTAGAGGTTAAAATACACCCTGGCACACACACCTTTCTAATGGATTAATGAAATGAAACCAACTATGCAGAGCTATTCTAGAGAAGTGTAGGAAGTGCAGCACCAAATGGTTTGTACAAAAAAATGATGATTTTGTCCTGGAATAACATACCACTAATACAAAAAGCTCAGGATCGTCACAAAGCATCACACTGTGCTTGAAAATCTGCTTTTGTTTTACAAGGAAAACGTCTTCATGGATTAAATTTTCCCAAGCTACAGAGCTGACCTTTTCTATGTTTATATAATGAAGAAAATATGTTGAAAATACCTACATCTCCCTCACACCATGCCATTCCTCACAGCCCTGAAGCAGGAGGCCAGAAGGACTTGCAGGGACTCAGCTCTTTGTTTGCCTCTCTTCACATTCATTTTTTGTCCCTTTTTCTGCTTTGTTTGGGAAAAGAAAAAAAAAAAATCTAAGCTTTTTGATTCATTCTACAACTGCATTACGGTATCCTGAATGAAGAATGAGATGACAAGATTTGCTACAAGTGCCTTGTGGTCCTTCCTTTATCTGTAAATATCCCAGCTGCATCAGCCTGTTGTTTCCATCCATGTTGTGTCATTCTTCCTTTTATATCCTCATTTCTACGTGCACGGAAATAATGGCACAGGGATGCAGAGAGGCTCAGCCACACGGGCACAGACACTTTGGTTGCCAGCATGGCTTTGAAGAGATCAGCTCCAAGGTCAAGAACACATCCACATACGCCTGAATTGCAACAAGATGTTGAAAGGCACTACAAAATGTAAATATGATTAAAATCAATAGAGGACTATCTGCAATCTCTTCGCTCATCAACCAGTCCTATAATTCAATTAAAGGCTTTAACAGCAACAGAATACTACAGCTTATTTTCATCAAAGCTTTTTTTTTTTTTCCTCCTTTCTGCATGCTCTTCTCATTCTGCCTGCCTGAGCCTTGCATTGAATCATAGAATGGCCTGGGTTGAAAAGGAACACAATGATCATCTAGTTTCAACCTCCCTGCTATGTGCAGGGTCGCCAATTTTCTTTCTCCTATGGGAGAATCCCACACAACCCAGGTGGCAGCTCCAGCTCTCAATGCTGCATGTGCTGCCACCAGTGTCCAACCCCAGCAGACACAGTTTTCTCTCTGGTAGCACCTTTCCACAGCAGCTCCTCATTAGCAGCACTAAAAAGCTATCACACCTTCCCTGGCCTTGCAAACTGTTATGCAAATAGCTCTCACTGACAGCATAAATACATTCATTTCGGTGTCGCTCTAATTGATTTTAGCTCATTAGGAGTGATTTTGCCCTAATTTGATAAGGAAGTGTGAAACTATTTTTCCCCAACAGCAGGTTTGTTATTTGTTGAGGTATTAGAAAGTGTTAATTAGACACAGTGCTTCTGTCATGTTGATGGTTTGGGGAGCATTCACTCTGCAGAGCAAACGGGCTCCCAGACAACTGCGCCTGTTGCTCGATGCAGTTTGTCAAATTAACTTAATTATGCCAGCACAAGCGGCATGTGGCACATATGGATGCATGTCAACAGCAGAGGCACACCCCTTTGTCTCTGCCTTACATGATTTTCCTTAGCAGGAGGCTCTGAAGCCAGCGGTACCCACGTCAGATGGATGAACATGAGGATTTGCTAAGGAGCACTTTCCCATTGTCCTGTGTCTATCCGGTTGTGTTCCCATTCTCCAAGAACCCATCACGAAGAGGGCATCGATTTATTTGCATGAACACAGCAAACTCAACATCCAAGAAACGCCTTCATTTTGCCACCCAAACAACAGAACAGCGGGATGGGTTGTCTATGCATTTCTTGGCGCCTTCTGGACGCAGAGCTCTTTGAAAAGCTGGATGTCTGTTTTACAACAAATCTGGATGTTTCGAAAGCTGTTTTCATTGCATTTGAAATGAAGCCAAATATTTTTTAAACTTACACGAGAAAGTTTTTTTTTAAAAAAAAGTTTCAAAATCATTGTTTTGTTTCCAGAAAGGGAATGTCCCAAAGAAAATATATTTTTTTTCCCGTATAAAAAAAGCCATTGACTTTTTTTCATAAAAAACAATTACCATATGTGGAGGTCAGGGAAAAGAGCAGTGAAAATTTGGACACAGTTTGGATATTTGCAAAGGACCCGTGACTTGTGGGGTGAAGCAACCACTGGTGACAATGGGAGTGAGGCAAAGGCTCTTCCATAAGCCAGGGCTGTGCTTTGGTGACACTCAGATGAGCTCAGACACACACACAGAGGCATTTTAGACACTCCTGAACTAGAATGAAGAGCTTACCCTGGGTATACAATAGCACTGTTTTCAAGAAATGACACAAATTAATGATGAGGCTGAGAATGTAGATTGCTCACAGATGGCAGCTGGAGACAGGAGCAGTGGTGGGACGTAGATCCATCAGAATGAGAAAATAAAGGAAAAAGATGTAATAGCGTCATAAAGTTGAGTAAAAGGTAATTGATGTGAAAGTTAGAGAGAAACCATGTGTTTCTGCTCTGATTTCTTGCACCAACTCCCTGGAGGTTGTTCTTGGTGAAGACTAGCTAGAGTTGTGCCATGAGGCTGCTTTCTGCACCACAGCACTGCCGAGTCCCCTAGGGAGCCATGGGACTATTTTTCCTTATCTCACTCTGAAAAAAGGCAGGTTCTGAGCAAGGAAGAATGAAGTGGAAAGGGGCTGGTGGAATAAAAGCCTTAGTACCTCTGTAAGCAGTTGCCATTACGTGGTCATAGGTCGCCAGCTAGGCCAAATACTGGGTGGGCAATATACCTATTTATCTTAATAAGAAAGAATGACGTACAAGTGTGTATGTTTTCTGTACCATTTACTTCCTTTGTTATTTGTGTTTTTTTTTTAAATATAGTTTAGATGAACTTGGTCTGGATTTAGGTACAAGAATGATCCATCTCTCTGTATAAAGTCCCAGCCTCTCAAGTGATCCCTGCTGGAACATGCCTGAACTAACTCAATGGGACAGCCTTGTGCAGTGACCCCAAATATCTCTCTTAACAAGTTTATTTGTTCATTTTTCAGAATGTTACTTGTTACAGCAAATGAGGAAGGGCTGAAGCCACAGCCTTCGGTTGCACTGAGATTCAGATCTTTGTTTTAGGCAAGATGCCTGGGTTGGATTTTCTCTTTTGATCACCTCCAGGTGAAGGCTCTGGCTCAAAGGAAAAAAAAAAAAAAAAGGGAGGGGGGAGGATCTCTGCTTTTCTGCCAGAGGGGTGAATGGTACACAGACAGTTTGACATCAATAGCCCCATAACAAGTTATAATGCAATGGAAAGCACAGCAGTAACAGCAGAGTAGCAAAGACCCAGGCTGCGTTAAGCAATGACAAGCCCAAATGCAGCAGCTGTGAGCACAGAAACAAAAGAAAAAAAAAACTGCTTACCTTTAGAAGACCTCAGGTAGACAGGGATCCCCAGCAAGAGCCCCTCACCTCCACTGGCAACACTTAAATGAGGTCTGGGAAGGGGTGGATCCTGGCCCCAGCCCTTCCAGTCACTCGGGTACATTGCATGCACCTGAGCTCCCCTGGGTTGGCCCTGCCTTCCCACCAGGTGCTCCATCACAGCTTCAATCAGTGACTCAGCATTTCAGCTACACAGCTGCACCACGTGTTCCAACCAACTCCATTCATCTATTCCTCCACAAACCAGAAGCTCAGGTCCAGGAAGGATTTTGCAAGGCTGCCTTGTCCATTCTTGGCCTTCAGGGAGCCTCAGTGCTGCCCAGGTCACTTCATGCATGTCTCTCTGTGCAGTCCCTTAAACAAATTTCCCCACTGGGAGTGGAGCTTCTGAGAGACCAATCCTAAGTGTTGCCTGGGAGGAGAAATGTGTTGGGAAAAGCACGGGAATATGTTGTAGGAAAAGAGGGTTTCTGTAAGACAAATGACCCATTCTTACAGCTGATCCACACGCAGATGGTGTCCCGAACTGCAAAAATATGATATCTAAAGCCCCATTTAAATAGTTCAACATAACAGATTGGTGGCTTTTCATTCTATTTTCTTCCAGGCTTTGACAGGAAAATCCCACAAGCATGACACTTTTGTTAAAACAAGAGGGCTCCACTTGGCCCACGATGCCAGCAGCAGAATGGGCAGCTCCCATCGCCCACATGCTGCCCATCTTCCGAGCAGTTGTACAATTACTGCATCCTTTAACTGAACAAGGCATCCACGGCCTCGCTCCTGCTGCTGGCAGGGAATTGGTGCTGCCCGGACCTCGCTCTGCTGCGTTCTGATGTTTCAGTCTCTGCCATTCAGGCTATATTTGGCTGACGGCAGAATGACAGGTGTATTTTTATGACTGTTTCTTTTAGCTTGACAAAACGCATTCATTGTCAGAATGAGTGTGATTGGTCAAATTATCGCATCGCTACAATAAAGCCAGCAGCATTAGAGTAAATGATGTGGCTATTTTTCCCCAGCCTAAACTGCCCTGAACTTTCCAGCACACTTTGTGAGCAGCTGTATTCTCTTGCAAGTGCAATTATTTTGGCTGTGTCCAAAGCCCTGAACGAGGAGCCTGGGAGCAGAGCATGTGTGAGAGGAAGAGGCATTGCAGTGCTGGGGCTGCACTGGCTGAGCTCTATTTTTTGGGGCTAAAAAGCTGTTTATTTGCAGTCTGTCCCATAAGTAGCAACAAACCCTTCCTACAGTCCTGTCTACTGCCACACTCTAAAAGTGGTGGTTTTTTACTCTAGTTTCATATGTTACCTGCTTTGCTGTATCTAAATTGATCTAAATGAAACGCATCTAAAAAAAAAGCACTTTCCACGTGCTCGACAAAGGGTAGTGATGATGCAGAGGCAGGAAGAGACCACAGCCACCCCATTCCTGCATTCCTCTCTGAATATTGGCTCCATGCAAGGCCAGAGCATATTGCCTCAGTGTATTGATCTCTCTGAGTTGTACTAAGACATGCAGCAGATCCAGGCACATCTCAGGGATACGTTTGCACACTTTCACCTATAGTGATTTTTTTTTGTTCTTGTTTCTGTTTCTCCATTAAGCAAGAAAGAAGTATATAAATAACTGAAAGAACACCCATCCTTCCACCTGAGCTCACTTAAAATAAGAAAGTGAATAAAACAGGAATACTCAGAAAACACAAAATAAATTTACGCCAGGTTTTTACCCTTTGATAGGCACAGCAACCTCCCTGTGACTTCAGGGAGGCATTCATGTCTTGGGCAGAGCAAGGTCCTAAAAACTTATTGCTCGTGGTCTGTTCTCTTAAATCCATCTAACAGCACCTCAAGGACGTAGAGAAGAGACGGTCACCAATAAATAAACGTTACTGATTTGATCGCACGAATCTTGGAAAATGGTCATCTCTCCCCCTTGTAAGAGATACACAAAAAGATTGACTCAGAAAAGGCAAGCATTAAAAAAATTATTATCAGAATCTCTGAACAATGACCCCCAATCTGTCCCCAGCTCTCCCATCTACACGTTTTCCTTAGAAAGTAGCCTGGTATGAAAAAAAATATGGATTAAAACGTGATAAAATCACCAGATGACCTATTACAAATGACAAGGTTAATGCTCTCCTAATCAATCACCATACATTTCCCGACACGACAGTTCAGATAGCTGCAGAACGCATTTGTGCATTCATCATGAAGAAGGCAAAGGCTATTCCCCATCTCTGCAGGCCATCTGGGTCTAATCGAGAGCAAGGGGCCCCACCGCCTTCCCGCGCACAATTACCGCATCCTTTCACTGCACAAACTGACGTGTGGTTTTTGTAAAAGCACAGGGGATCTGAGCCAGGATTCTAGAAATGCTCCGTATTTCCTCTGGTGCCTAGTAAAGATCATATCTTTGACAAGCTGTGAACTAGTTGTGCTTGGACAGGTCTGTAGCTGGTAGGTGAGGGGGACTGCAGGAGCACCGGGGTTACAACTGCCTGCCAGTGTTCATAAAATGAGCAGAACCTCATGGATGTGGTCCCACCACCACTCAGTCATTTTGCTACCAAGCTTGATCATGAGACCTCTAACAAAATTTCATGCCATACGACCCTGCTATTGCTTATTGTCTCTTCTGGTTTTGTTATTGTTAAGGTTTTGTCTTATGTAACTATCAGCAGCGCAAGCAAAACAATCAAATAATCATCACCACTTATGTCTAATTCATGACAGCCTTGATTCCCAATGGCAATCCTTTCTCTTGCTACCCAACAGACCTTGATTCCCAATGGTAACTCTTTCTCTTGCTACCCAACAGACCTTGATTCCCAATGGCAACCCTTTCTCTTGCTACCCAACAGACCTTGATTCCCAATGGCAACCCTTTCTCTTGCTACCCAACAGACCAATGTATGGATGATTCCAGGAGAGCTTTCCTAGCAGAGCTTAGAGATCAGCTCCCCGGGGCAAGTTCCCATATTTACTGCACCATGGAGTGCCCATCCGTGGTTATGTCCCCTATGGTTAGATTTCACAATGGGAGAAAGCTATGGAGCCCAGGAAACCCTCAATGGGATTTTGAGAAAACCAAACAGATGCTCTGAGGAAGCTTGGAGTGTGACAGCTCTTATGAATTATCTAACTCCTGAAGCAGTGTCTGACAGTGGTGGGGGGAATAAATTGGGATGAGGCGTGGGCTCATAAACTCACATTTTGTGAGATGGAGCTTCCAAGCCCATGCACCACAGATAGGGTTTGTGAGCACAGCTACGCTAACGAGAGCGTAATGTGATCGGACACATAGTTAATTCCATGTGTGCCTGCCAGCCAAGCGAGGGGGAAAACACAAAGAGACACTTTGAAAGATAAACCGGCACGCGACACGTGATCAATAACAAGAATTGGCAGAGCGGGTCCCAGCAGAAGCCATTTGCAATCAGCCAGCATTGCCACGGAGGGGGAGCAGAGCGACGCAGCGAGAAGTTAATCACTGCTCCCTGGGTTATGCACTGGGCTGTTGATTTTTGCCCACTTTAGTCTTTTGTCAATGCAAACACGGCAAATAGGGTGAGAGGCAATGTCTAAGGGTCGAGGCTATTGCTTTCCTATGAAGTGTTGGGCGTGCAGCTGGGTGAGTTGATGGCTGATGTTTTGCGCTGCTATTGGCTGCTGAACCTTGTCCTGGCTGCTGGGGACAGGGGTCCCAGGTGGGGACATTGGGCTGCAGCTTCTCTAGGACCACGGCACTGCTCTGCCAGCCATACATCACTAGTGCAGTGCTGGATTCTGACAGGCACACAACTATGGCTGCAAGAAAGGAAGAAGATGATCCTCCCTCACTGCTGTAGCATGAGGTTGAAATTAAGCCATTATTACTCTTCTAGAATTTATGAGTCTATCCTGTATTTAATACTCATATTGAAATGAATGCTCAGGAGGAGGTGATGCCATTGGGCAGTGGGTCAGTGCTTTATTTATTGCTCACATAGAAATGGATGCTCAGGAAGAGGTGGTGGGCAGCAGTGGGATCGCTGTTCTCCCACCTTTAATCTTTACTGTGGGTGCCCACAAGCACCAAAGCTGTGCCAGATCCTCTCCTGGCAGTGCAGGGAGCTGTGTA
The DNA here is from genome assembly GCF_987193195.1 of Phasianus colchicus. NCBI lineage: Eukaryota > Metazoa > Chordata > Aves > Galliformes > Phasianidae > Phasianus > Phasianus colchicus. The sequence continues at coordinate 1,961,438 of NC_143442.1, read as the reverse complement.
TGAGATGAAACCCCTCCAGTCACCTTTCCCAGTGCCTCTCTCATCCCATCCCTGCATTAAAGACATCTCGAGCAATGAAAAGCAGATTTGCAACTTAGCTAAAAGAGGTAAGTAGGGAACAGGCTTGGAGCTGATGAAAGCAGAGAGATTTTCAAGCAAGGAAAAGGCAATTAGTGTGGGTGGCTCTGCCTGCAGCACTGATGCAGGGCTCGTGGATGGAGGCATGCAGGCTGTGCATTGCACTGCTCCTCTCCGAATGGAGAGCAAGAAATCGCTCATCTGTAAATGGCAGTGGGAGCGTGCTGCTGCTCGCACCCAAATAAGTGTTAGCACAGGGGCAAAGGGTAGGAGAGGAGTGATGGAGCTGCTTGTACACAAATTAGTGCTGCAGTCTGGTGCGTGTCCAACAGATGCATCTGACGCATCTGTTTCTATATAAAAGTACAGATACAGATGTTTACTGCCCATGGTGCTCCCAGCACAGAGACCTTCCCTGCAGTCACCATTTTGGTCTCGGCTGTGATTTGTCCTCTGTTCTGTTCCCCTGCCGCTTACCTGCACCCCAGCAAGGTGTGGGAGCAAATTAAAAATGTACTTGAAACAAGGAGGCAATTTATTGGTCCTCAGAGGCAGCCATCCGCCAGGCAGTGTGCATTGCAAGGAGCATCTGCAGCTGTCGCTGTGCACCGTGTCCTTCCCCCAAAGGCCAGCCCCCAGCGTGTTGGCTCCTCTAAGCCATGCTTTGTGGGAGTGCATTGCCCAGCCCAACACCAGCCCAGGGGCAACGCAAATAAAATCTTCAGTAGATCCCAGCGTGTTTAATTTGGGGAATTTTCCCCTTCCTGCTGCATGCCTGGATTAAATCAGAGAGCGAGAGGAGCAAGGGGCAGGAGGTGTGGGGACACGGCTTCTTTCTGAGCTCTGCACAGGAAAGAGCTCTCGGTCATTATCTGATCTCCTCATTACCGAGCTGTAAATGCAAATGAAAAGTTAATGGTTGCCAGGACCCGACCACATCGCCTTGTTCCCTCCACTGATAGCACAGTGATCTAATTAAAGCGGTGTGCGCACACTTAAATATACATGCCCTGGAGGAAGGGTTGCTGCATATTTTCAGTCTCGGAGTAAAAGTTATTTAATGTGTGCTGATTTGTGTAACCGAATGCCCTTTAATATCTAATTTTCAGTACCAATTGCCAATAAATACTTCATTGCACTGAGGAAACACCCAGTAATTACTGTTTTAAGCCAAAGCAGCACATTATTCAGAAGGATGCGAGGGCAGCCTTTTCTTCAAAGGATTTGTGCTGCAGATAAGTGGGAAAGCAGAGCTGGAAGGGCATCTGCTAGCAGTGAAGGGCCGGGTGCTTCAGGGCAAACACCACTCCCCGACTCTTCTGCTCTCCTGACAGATGTGCAGGGCTGACAGCAACATCTGGGGAGCTGCCGGGGGCATCAGGAAATTGCTCTGTGGTAACATTTCATAGAATGGTTGGGTTGGAAGGGACCTCAGAGATCATAGAACAATGGAATGGTTGGGTTGGAAGGGACCTCAATAATGATAGAACCACAGAAAATAGAATGTTCAGGTTGGAAGGGAACTCAAAGTTCCAACCCCCTTGCCTTGGGCAAGGTTGCCAACCACTAAATCAGGTACTGGATCAGGTTGACAGGGGACAGTGTATGTTTACAGGGGACAAGTCACCCAGAGTGGCCTCATTAAACGTATCAGCACCAAGATGAAATTAACACCAGGGTGAAATTAACACTGTGATGAAATTAACATGGAGATGAAATTAACTCTGTGACAAAAGTAATGCTGGAGTGGAATTCCCAGCTTCTGGAAGGCTCTCAGCCACTGAGAGTGAAGGGATGGTGACAGGACAACGATCTTCCTCTGTGCTTCATTTCACCCCTCTGAACAAAGACAAGGAGAGGAATGGGCTGGGTGGTTCCTTTAAAATCTCTGCATTTCCTTTGGCTTTTTTTCACTGTGCAGTGCTTTCTTGTTATGAGAAAATAGAAATCATTTGGCAGGGTGGAAGGGATTTGTACACCAATTCTCTAAACCTGGATTGAAAAAATAAGAAATCTTGCAAATCTCCCTTTGAACTGCTCCTCCCAAGCCCTCGCTGTGCCAAATTTCTTGACTGTTTTGATTCTGGCTCCGTTATGGCTTGCGAACGTGGGGATCAAAATGAGATGCACGCGTTGGTGGCTTTGTGCAGGTCGGACATCCGATTGCTTTTAACGAAGCACATAGACAATGGGAATGAAAGAGGAGACCCCAGCACTGTTCCTAGGGGAGGGCGTTCAGGAAAGCAAGAGGCTCTGGGAAATAGAACAATTTGGGGCATTTGAAATGGCAATGAAAGGAAGAGGGGATTGGAGCCTGGGGGGATGTGAGGGAGACGGGAGAAAGGTGGCTGGCACAATGAGAGGCATGGGAAACATGAAAGCAACAATAGGCAGGGACCAGAAAGGGAACAAGCCAATTAGCAACAGATACAGGGCCCCCCCTCTTTGGTGCCTGAGGATGCTGAGAGAAACCACGGTGTTCATTTGTAGCTCCATGCCATTAATATTGGTAGCAATTATAGATGTGTAGGGCCCATACTCCTAAATTTCAGAGCAAATTGTACCATTTGGGTATATTTTCCTTAATTTCCTGAACTTTTGCATACCGCAGTGGGCTGTTAAAGGGATTTTATACTGGAGTGATGCCCTTACTGCAGCACGCAGCGTAGGAGGGAGCAAGGAATTCACACCAAGAGCAAGCAGAATGCTGCTGAATGCTAAGTATCCCCTACATCGCGATGCTGGCCCTTGCAGTGTGTGCTTGTGGCTGTGCTACATCTGGGGCCAGCTGCCTGCCTTTGTGATCAGACAAAGCACCAAACACAAAACCAAACAGCTCGGGAGCAGCTCTGGGAGATATTTACCTGCGTTCTCTTAAAACGCTGATTAAATACGTGGCAGTATTTTAATCTGTCACGTAATTTTGTCTTCATTGCTCATGGTCGGGCGGAAGGCACGCGTGTCCCATTCACATCCATGAGCAGCTCCAGGCCCTGGGCGGTTCTTTATCCTCACAATACAGTGACAATCACCTTTATTTCCTGCCTAGGGGAAGATGAGCAGCGTGTGGGGGTTGGATGGCATCCCTGGCTGTGCAGGGAGTGCAGGAGCCCATTACAGCACTGGGAAGCCTGGCTCGTTTCCACCCTGCTCCCTCTCATAAAGCTAAAAATAGTTTGTCTTGTTTAAAGAATAGCTGTAAAAAGCCCTGAAAATCCCCAGCCATTTCAGACGCGGAGATAAAAGACTGAAAATTACGACTAGACACTATGAATGGCCTGGCCAAGCCATTCATTACCTCCAGCACAAACTTCTTTCCAGCTCTCCCCACTGAGCGCTATCATTTCCACTGGGGTGATGCAACACAAGATGGACACAAAACTGCCTGCGCTGCTGTCCCCTCCTCCTATTAGCACAGCCACCCATCACAGCGGGTGACATCCACTGATTGATGCCCCGGCTGGGCCCAGCAAAAATGAAAATAAGGCTCAGAGGAGTTCTTCTTGACAAATACCAACGTTATCAGCACAGCCCCAGTGAGCTCACTTATTTTCTTCCGGTGTTCAAGAAGAGCCAAGGAGATACTGTGCAGACCAAGGTCTTTATGAAGGTTTATAATTGAGTCTTCATTGAGATAAAAGGAGGGAAGAAAGAAAGAAAGAAAGAAAGAAAGAAAGAAAGAAAGAAAGAAAGAAAGAAAGAAAGAAAGAAAGAAAGAAAGAAAGAAAGAAAGAAAGAAAGAAAGAAAGAAAGAAAGAAAGAGAGAAAGAGAGAAAGAGAGAAAGAGAGAAAAGAGAGAAAGAAAGAAAGAAAGAAAGAAAGAAAGAAAGGAAGGAAGGAAGGAAGGAAGGAAGGAAGGAAGGAAGGAAGGAAGGAAGGAAGGAAGGAAGGAAGGAAGGAAGGAAGGAAGGAAGGAAGGAAGAAAACCATACCCTCTTTATTATGTTTTTAGCCAGAAATTGCAAGAGGGGTGGAGGTACAGCAATCCTGACCTGAAGATGTTGACATTGGTCAGATCCTGGGCCACCTAATGTCCCTTGGCAGACCAGCATTGCTGCAACACGATGGGCAATGCTCTCAACCATCAAAAGTTAGCAAACACAATGCTTTGGTTTCCACGGAAACTGAACCTTGGCCTTTAGTCCCATATCTCAGCTCATTTAATTATCCTCCCTGGGTCTGAGGTAATGAGTGACTGGTTGCTGGATACAGCCACCTCTGTGTCGTGTGGCCATGTGCATGCAGGGCATGGGAGATGTGCCATAGTACCAAAGGCATCAGTGCCTTTTGGAGGGCTTCTCCTGGGTGCCCCTGCTGAGCCACTTGGGTTTTTCATTTATTGCTGTCAGCCTTTCTGCTTTCTGCATAAACAAGAGGAATTTATGGCATTTATGGCTTTCAGTGAATATCTAACTCAACCAGTCACGTGGAAGAGTTTTTATATGATGCCATCCATACCTTGTATAGGTTCTTTTAGCTGACTGCATTATTAATTCTCTCTCCATAGAACCAATGATGCTAAACAGGGTTTAATGATTGTCTCCTGATTGGGATTATCTGCTTGCATTTCTGCACGAACAATCATTTTCAGCACCATTTTTTGCTGTAAGCAGAACTCATGAAGTCCGAGATGCGAAGCAAAACCACTCTCACCACAAAGTGCTTTTGAAAAACACTTTTTATAAAATGTCCCCCAGGAAATGTTGGCCAGTTGTGAAGTTCTTGTTATTCAGAATTACCTGATACAAATACAGGACAACGAAAGCTCTCCTGGAGCAGCAGTGCTGTGGTTGGTATCCCAGGACCAGCACTGGGTTTGAGGGGGCTTCGTGGGCACAGACCCGAATCTTGCAGAGCTATTGCCTCTTCTGTGTACCAGCAGGCAATGGGAATCAGGTTCTCAGTGGGAATCAGAAGAGTGACAGCCCTTTTTTCTTTTTTCTTTTTTCTTTTTTCTTTTTTTTTCCCCCCATTTCTCTTGTCTTCTTTCTCATACATCAGTCTCTAAATGAGTTTCATGACATCTCTTCAGACAGGTGGTCAGCCCAGGATGTGCTGTTGGCACCTGGATATAAGCCCACTCTTCCTGAGCAAAACCCAGCCAAGAACCTCAAAAAATGGAGAGAAACAAATCTCCATTCACTCCATTTTCTCTTCTTAGCAAAATCCCAGTTTTACGTGATAAGTTTCAAACATTTAAAAAATGCATTAAAATGCATTAAAAATAGCACCGTGAGTTTTTACAGCACTGCTTCACTGTGTTTTGAAGCAATGTTTCAAAATGGTTTTGGAACTGCCAGTTTGCTTTGACTTAATATTTCTTTTAGTTTAAAAATAAGCCTGAAATATGTCAGGAAGTCATCTTTCTGACTGATACTTCCACTTGAAGTTGCTTGAACGGAAGGTTGGGAGACTGTTTTAAATCGAGGCAAACATTGCTTTCAAAATTTCCCACACGATACAGCGATCATATCTTTAAAATCACCACTGACATTAGAAGAGAAGAAAAAAGGATAAATACTTTACCATAAATAGCATTTTTTAGTGAACAGACATCAGCAGGTCTGGTGCCAGCCTGAGTTCCCCTATGGTGGCTCATATTGCAAACTTAGAGCCCCCAGACCCATTGGCCACCTCTGCAGCTCCTGCTGGATTCAGGCTCTCATGGATTCAGTCTCCTGGACACCCCAACCAGCCTTGGCCTTCTCTGTGATATTTTTCTCCTTCCATGTGGACATAGCACCAGGCAGTGGTGATGGAGGCAGAACAGTGAGCTCACCTTGCTTCCAGAAGAGCAGTTTGTGCATCTGGTGCTCGGCTTGCTGGTCACTTTGGGGCTGACCTCCATCCTGCTGACTCTCCAGCCCAAAATATGTTCTCCTTTATGCTTTGCACTCTATATACACAAGCCCATTATTTAATTGTAATATAACAGACCACCCATTGTGGTGTTTGCAGCAGTGATTCAACTTTACAGAGCCTCCAAACTCCTTGAGCAATATTTTATACTTTAAAGCAAATCCACTTATTTAGCTATGCCCATTTTTAATTTTGGATAAAGTATGATGAAGAAAAGCATGAAAAGACTCAGAGTGCACCGATCAGCTACAGTGAGTGCTCCAAGCCTTTTGAAGGTAGACTCATGTGTTATTCATTAAAACCATCGCAGCAAATTAAGGAGAAATTTTCCTGATGTGGTCTAAAGGATTCCTTACACTTCTTTTGGTGGGAGAAGCCTCACAGAGACATCTTTTGACACACCTGTAACTGCAGCTTTGATAATGGCAGCACTGGGTGGTGATGGCACAAGGAGGGTCACCAATACCTGAGTTAGAAGCAGTGATGCTACAGGAAGAGTGCCGGCCAATGGACGCTTGTCTTCACTTGGAATCCTCAATGTGATGCATGTTTCCTTGCTCATTCCTTAGGTCTCCCCATGCACTCTCACTGTGCCTGCTGTGGTGCTGCTGGAGTGCTCACAGCATTATGCATTACTGCAGCTTTGGGGTTAAGTTTTGGTTGTTTGCTTTCAAAAACGCGCTCTGGGAGCTGGGGCTCCATGTCTTGCATTGCACAAGAAAGGAGGGAGGGTCTTCTTTTCAATCTTGGCTTATTTCCCCCCCCCCTTTTTTTTTTCTATCACAAAAGCTCTCACAAGGTTATTTGTCCTGCGGGCCAGGGTCTGACAAGTGACTCATCATTGAGAGTGCCAAGGGTGAGAAACATTATTCTAGAAATTAAACACTCAACGCGTTCAGGAAACAAATCCCCTTTAAGGTGTCTCCTGAAGTGGATCCCAGAAGGAAAGTCTTTGCGATTAAGTCATCTTGAAAAAATGTTGGCTTCTGTGCTTAGTCTTCTCTTTGTAAATATTGGTAGTGCCTTTTGTGAATCGTAGCAAAGTCACCATTTCACCCCATAAATGAACTGACAATGAAACAAGACGCTTGAAAATGTAGGCTGTGCTTTCTCAGTTAATTATGTGGCTCGTGACGACTGGCATAGGCCATAAAGTCAGAAGAGAGCAAAGAGCTCTGATCAAATATGGTCTTCATTTCTGGCCACATATGGCTGGTGTCTCTGCAATTAGGGCTAATCCTAAAGTACACAGTTTGTTATTCCGGCTCGTTCTTTTATGTTTCCCATATGCATTTCATTTTGTAAGCAATTCATTTCCACTTTTCCTGATTTTGTACTCTTCACATAAAATCAGCAAAAACACGCAGTCATTAAAGGGATTCCCATGTGATGGCTTCATTCTGGATCAACGTCAGATGGGCAAAGTTCATCGCAACCCTCACCTGCTCTCAATTTATCTCAAACATGACTAAAATTTTATCTGTGATCTTTTCTCCTGTTCTTAGCTCTTTGTATCCCCCAAGTTATTTCTGCAAAACCCTGCCTTCCCTCCATGCTGAAAGGGTCGTGCTCGTAGAAAAGCATGATGAGTTGTGTGGGGCATCTTGAGCTGCGTGAAGAAACCAAACCAACACACTGAGCCTTCAAAACATGCGTAATGCACTGCTTCCCCTGAACCTTCCTGAAAGGAGAACACTGTCCTATCACCCTTCAGATAACTGGGTCAAAATGTGTGCAATGGAGCAGATCCTGAGAGCAGCCAATCTTATGCCTCATGGTTCATAGGCATGGTGGCAATGGGTTGACTGTTGAAGTAGATGTCCTTAGAGGTCTTTTCCAACCTTAATGATTCTATGATTCTGTGCTTCTATTTGCCCATTGCCACTGCCATTAAAAGCAGAAGCTTGGCTCCTGAAGAAAGGCTCATTTTCAGCTTGCAGTACGGGGTGTGCCACCCAAAACACAGCAAAGATCCATGCAAATGGCATGCAAACAGGGCAAACAGCATGGGGGTCCTCTTGAGAATCCTTCTGCAGTTTGGGGATTTCAGGTTTTTTCAAATGAAATGACAGCAAGGAGCCTTTGACTTTCCCACCTTTCCAGCACCTCTGCTTCTTCCTCTTGCTGTGGATTCCTTAGAGACACAGAAATGTAACTTTTCACATCCCTAGCATGGAGATTTGTGGGTATAAGATATAATATATTGTCTTCTATGGACAATTTCAGGTGCCACATCCTCCTTCCCCATCAGGCTTCTCTCAGTTATGGGCGAAGTGATCGGGACCAGGCTCAACTGATTTAATAGTCTGTCGATGTTCATTCTGGGGGTCATGATTTCTAATACACTGAATGTCAGCACAGGGCTATATTTTACACAGTGCCAGCATCCACAGAAGGTGATGCAACGCTCCTTGCACAGGATTAATTAATTACCTATAGAATGTGCCGGATAAATCCGAAATGGTGAGCAACTTACAAATTAAATGAAGACTTCAAAGACTGCTTTCACACGGCTGCAGTAGCTCAGGGCTACAGCTGCACGTCCCTGTGCAACTCAATGTGTCCTCACCTATACAGCTTTGCGTTGACCCATACACTGGCATAGAAAATTCACAGAATCCTTATGTTTGGAAAAGAGCTCTAAGATCATCAAGTCCAACTGCAGTTGCCACCTTGCTGCAGTGATGATGGGCTGCTTGCCTGTATGAGGACCATGATGCACACAAGCATCCCTTAATGCCTGTGAGATGAGAGCTGCTGGCTCTGGGGACCTGAGGGCTTGGGGCCAGCTCCTGAGCACCCAGTCTGCACGCTCTCACGTGGAAATGGGAGCACAAGGTCAAGCTTTGCGCAGGCTCTGGTGCTGGCCGCAGTCCCAGGCTCAGCTGCTCACTGCAGATCGTCCTTCTGTCGAACCAACAGGCTGGAGGGGGCCTTGGCTTCCAGCTAACCACAAAAATAAACAGCGAAAAGGCATTATGCATCTACGGGAAGAGTCTGAGTTAAGGAAACATAGCTGCGGTCTTCTGGACTCGTGTAACATTTGCATTTTTCTAACTTTAGTAATTTGCCAGACTTTGGCTCCAGCTTCGATGAAAGAATAATTACTTGTTTTCATAAAGACGAGTGTTGATTTAAAAATGCTAGCTCCACTTTGTGAATTCAAGGGGAAATGCTTTGCTTCATATCAATCAAGCTCTTTTAAGCGATGCAAGCTCATTTCACGCTCTTCTCCTTGATTTCAGTACCCTGTGTTCAGCAGCGAGAGCAAAGCACAGAAATAAAATGAAGCCTGTTTTGCAAAAATAGCTTTTGCAGAAAAACACTGCAGAAATTCAAGGTCTGAAGTGAATGCCTTGCTTTGTCCTGCCTTGTTCGTGAGAACTGGGCAAGAGAGAGAAGAAATGGAGAGCACCCTGTGCAGGGGACTGATACTGCCCAGTGCAGGCACCCACTGGAATGCCTCTGCAGGTGTCCTGTGGGGACAGCAGAGACACCTGCAGAAGATAAAGTCCACGTAAGGCTTTTGTCATTGTCTGGAAACACCCCGCTCAGTCCCAGTCACCCAGTCACATATTTTGGTACCTCTAGGGGCTGGTTGGAACTCAGGGATTTGAATTTCTCCAGCCAAGAGGATGGAGAACCTGTAGGTGGATCCCCAGGAGAGGCTGGAGAGCATCTTCTAACCCATATGGACGTCATCTTCCAACCTACATAGAGAGTATCTTCCAAACCTCATGAAGGGCATCTTCCAGTCTATGTGGGGAGCGTCTTTCAACCTGCATGGAGATTATCTTCCAACACGTGTGGAGAGTATCTTCCAACCTACACAGAGAGCACCTTCCGACCCATATGAGAGCATCTTCCAACCCACATATGGAACATCTTCCAACCCATACGGAGAGCATCTTCCAGTCCATGTGAAGAGCATCTTCCAGCACACACGAGGAGCATTTTCCAACCCATGTGTGGCCAAGTGTGCTGGAGCACAGCTAGAGGCTCATTCTGCTTTGGGGCTTTGGGGTTGGCAGCAGGAGTGGGTAGCTCCTGAAAGAGCCTAAAAGACATGGGGGGATCAAGGGACAGCATTCAGGGTAACTGTTTCACTGGCCAATGAAAACTCCCTGTGCCTACCTGCATCAAGTGTTACGGGCTGCTTTCTGCAGCAAGTATCTTTGAGTTTATTCACCACTGATAAGCCTGATTCTGAAGAGAGGAAAGATCTGAGGAAGAATTATAAAAATAAGCTTCAAAAGCACATATCTTGTCGTATCTGACTGATAAGATTGATCTATCTGCTTCAGCAAGGCACGTACTTGGAGATGAGCTGGGTTCAGCATGGTAACACATGGAAGAGATTTCTGGAAGCTTTTTGATCCAGAGGAAAAAAGGCATGGGATCCAGAGACTGGAAAGGCAATCCATGCTAGGGATGAGGGGCAACATTTGTGCAAGAAAAACTAAAGCACATAGAAATAATTATGCAGAGGTGACCCTGCTGCTCTGGTGTCCTTTAGGCAACCTCTCTGGGCTGGGAATGAAACCCCATGGCCAGGGCTGGGTGTAGTGTCTGGGCTCAGGGCTGAGCGCAGCTCACTGCCTGAGTAAGCATCCCAATTCTTTTGATAAAAAGCTTCTGGTTTTGCTTGAAAATAGATCAGAGTCTGGCTCTTGTTTTCTGGGTAAACCTCACTTTGCACACTGGAATGTAGATGCATTTTCTCTTTTCTCATCCTTATTTATCTTGGCAAGACGCTAATTGTTCCTGTAAACCCTGATTGCCACAGGGCATGCTGCTACACTAGATGGACTCTTTCCACTTCCAAACTCGATGGCTGCAGTGTTTTACTGTGATTTAAATCTCTTTCTTAGCTATTGTTTTGGAAACCTACCATTCTTTCAAGTGGCTTCAGTTTTGATATTCCAGCTTATTGCTCATGAAAGCAAAAAAAGGAGACCGCTCCTCTTCCTTATTCTCTTCCCAAGACATAAAATGAGCATCCTTCTTCCCCGCTTTTGTAAATGATCACTGACTGACAGTTCCTATCAATGTGCTTCCAGGAGTGACATAGCGTAAAAAATCAGAAAGGACCACGAGAAGAGCATCCCATTCAGCAGGGCTGCAGCACTCAGCACCCACGCGTCGCCGCCTGAGAGGCAGCGTTCCTCACGGGGGGGAAAAGCACACCAAAAACAAAGAGAGAGAAAGGAGCTCACCACGTTCAATCTGCTGCTCATTTCAGCAGTTGCAGAACAATAATTGAGTGTATTCCCAGCAGTCCCAGTGATGGTGGTTGTACCAGATACGGGCCAAGGAACACAACTGCAGGGCAATTTCTCTCTGTCCTTAATGGATTTGAGTTTTGCTCGTAGGCAACAGAGTGTCCTAATCTCTTGCTGGGCTGGGGGGGGTCTGTCTCACTGGGGGGTCATTGCTGAGACCCTCTCAGCTTGGCCAGGAATAGCCAATTCCTTACAGGCCAGATGCTGCCCTTCCACCCCACTAAATGGTACCCAACCCGCAGCCATTCGATGCAGGAGGGGTCTGGTGATGTTGGGATGCGTAGGGCATAGTGGGGTCCTTTCAATGGGGATCCATTTGTAAGCTGAGCAAGCCAAGGGATTTCTCCTCTTCCCTTAAGCAAAGAGAAAAAAACATCACCCCACTTACACACCAGCTGAAGAGCACCACTTCTTAACCGGCCTTGTCCTCCATGGATGTTTTTCTGCAGCTGTCAGTATTGTTGGTTAATTATGTTACGAGTGACCGACTGCTCCTCTCTGCAGCCTTCCTGAAGCCTTTCCCGAAGATGCTCTCTAAAAAAATCAAAGCTGCTGCCCCCCACACCTGGAATAAATTCTGCACATAGTGTAGAACAAGAGGAGCACCTCGCCTTTTCATTATCACTGGGTAATGTTACTGCAAAGCCACATGGAAAATAAGAAGATTCAACAAGAATTGTTTATAACTGTCCACCAACACACAGAGGATGTGATACAAGGCAGCTGTTCGCAGACATTTAAGCTTCTTTTATGGGGAGCAAGGTCCTCTCACTTGCTTTGGGCTGGTTAATGCAAGAGAGGGAGAAATGGGGTCAGCAGGAAGCCTTGCGAGCAGGGTCACCACAGCAAAATATCACATTTTTTGAGCAAGGAAAATAGCTCTGCATTCCTGTTTATTTTCAGCTCCTAAATCACTGACCCTCGATCACTGGCCTGGGTGTCGATGGCCCTGCTGGTCCTCGCAGAGGGGTGACACAATGTCATTGCTTTATGCAGCACGTGGAAACCAGCTCTGCCTTCCCTTGCAAGCCTGGGTGCTCCCTCCTCTTCCTTTCCATGTATTTGCTTCCTTAGCATTGCACCCATCACTGGCACAATATGGAAATAAATGATGGAGGCATTTGAGGATTTCAAGAGCTGAGCTGCTGAGCACTTGGAAATTTGTAAGATTCACCTCATTAGGTTAATTGGGCAATTATGGTTTCTGCAAACAGCGAAGGAAAGATAGGACCTGAAAACCACGGGAATCAGAGAATCAGTGAATCGTTTGAGTTGGAAGGGACCCTTGAAGGCCATCTGGTCCCATTCCCCTGCAGTGAACCAGGACACCCACAGCTCCACCAGGTGCTCAGAGCATCATCCAACCTGACTTTGGGTGTCTGCAGGGATGGGTCACTCACTGAAATAGAGTGACTGAATGGCTTTCTTTTCTTCTGGATATTTACATGACCTTAGGAGTCAAAGAGAAAGAGAGAGAAATGAGAACGAAACTGACAAAGCAGCCAATGCATGGGAGAGTGAAAAAGAGAACTGACAGAGGACCCACCCTTGTCTTTGGTCATACAAAGAGAACTTAACTGTATCTCATGTTCAGGGCTAATATTAAGAGCTCATTTTATACTGTATTCTCTTCCTTTTTTAGCTAAACGTTTGGCAGCACTTTGAATATTAACCCTGATTTTCCCCCCACGAGACTTGAGTTTGGATTGGGTTTGCAAGGCTTTGAAAAATCAGTGTTTTCAGCAGGGATGTTGCACTATCTCCATAGCTCTTACAGCTGTTTCAACCCAGATGGAAAGCAAGCACGTCTGGTTTGCAAAGCATGCTGTAACGTAGCTTGGTACATCCCACTTTGAAGCACTGATATGTAGTTTTTTTAAAGCTTAACGATTGAGCATCGGGCTGATGGTAGAGGAGTACAGAACAATGGAGATGGGCTGTGCTTTCAGAGCTGTTATTCCCCTTGTGGGACTGCTCCTCTGGGTCAGCTTTGTTCCTCACATCCTGAAGCACACGGGGTGTTCACTGCTTGGTCTCAGCCGGAGTCCCTGGGCTGACATCCTGCACACCACACCGTGGTGAGTAGATCCTCCCATAAACACAAACGTTTTCCATGTCTGTCACAGGCCTCCCCTCACGTAGATTGCCTTCAGGCTGAACTTTTGTGTAATCCATTTTGACACCCCATATGGTCCCCACGGTTCTCTCAGGCACGAGCTGCAATCTTGCTTGTGTTTTTGGCAACTGCTGGTATCTGGAAGCAGTCTGTCTTCTTTTTTTTTTTTCTTCTGTGGCGATATCTGCATTCGGGAAGATTAATGTGACGATCAGGCACTGGCAAGGAGATGGAGGAGATGACCTAATAGGTCATTTCCATCACTAATTCCTGCGTTTTATTAAGTAGGAATTCTTTGTTGCCGTGGCACTAATTTGCCTGAGCTGTCGCAGCGGAGGGGTGCAGAAGAGGTGGCACTAACGGTGTCATCTAAATCCATCTTTTTTTTTGGCACCTCTGCCCCCGTGAATCAGGCGTGCCATCTGTGAGCGGGCAGGCTGCCATCCCAGCAGATGGGCAGGAGCAGAGCTAGCGATGAGACCGTGTACCATCATCAGACGTGCCGCTGGGCGAGGATTTCCAGCAGGAATAGCAAAACAGCTCCTCGTAATGAGCTTCTGGTTCCCTGGGTATGGAGACGAGCCGTTTCGCTCCCTGGGCATGTCCCCATGGAACGGGCCAGCATCCTGCAGCAGGGCCAAGCAGGCTTTGTGGGCAGGCAGCGATGCTCCCTTGTGCCCACGGTACCACTGCTTTGTGATCCCACCCGCAGCATCAGGGAGCTGCCAGGCCCACAGCTGCTCTGCTGGGAGCCAAAACCCATGGCCAGAGATCTTAGGGTTGTCTAAGAGAAGGAAAATAAAAAAACTAACATCGTAATTGCCACACGCACATCTCTCTTTTACACCAACTTGAGCATTTGCCTTCAGGTCTCGTTCCTGCTGCTGTGACATAAACACTGACAAGGCACTGTGTGGTGCTACAGATTATTTTTAGCAGGGCAGCTGCTATTATAAAATCAGGAGATGTGGGATTTTTATGGTGCAATTATTATCTTAACATCTCATTTATTTCTTTTGATTTCAGGATTCCAGTGAAGTCACGCCCTCTGCCTGGGGGATGGTGACAGTGTGGGGACCATCTTTGGGTGTCACTTGGGGTCATAGAAGCATAGAATCATGGAATCACTAAGGTTGGAGAAGACCTAGAGGGGCTGTGGATGCCCCATCCATCCCTGGAGGCGTTCAAGGCCAGGTTGGAAGGGGCCCTGGGCAGCCTGGTGTGGTATCAAAAGTGGAGGTTGGTGGCCCTGCATGTGGCATGGGGTTGGAGATCCGTGATCCTTGAGGTCCCTTCCAACCCTTGCCATTCTGCCCAGGGCTCTGTAGTTAGCATTCATCCTCTCTGTACACCAGTCCCCTTCTTCTTAACCAAATCCCGTAGCACTTCTGCAAATGCACACAGGACAATGACCCTCATGACCTATGCAGGCTGGAGTTTTGACCTCTGTTACACTGGGAATGTGGGCAAACAGTGCTGGCATTGCTAGTGTGGGCTATCTGCCACCCAAAAGTGGCTGAATTTGTTCATGGCTGGTGCATGCAGCACAGCCATGCCATGCCAAGCCATACTTGGGCTAATCCAGGAGCACTCGCTTGGCATTGGGCTGGTCTTGGTCTTCAAAGCACTGTGCAATTTGTCTGGAGCTGGAGGAGCTGCCCAGGAATCACATCCAAATGGAGACTCCTGGAATGGCATTTCTGATGTGTCACAGTGGTGCTCAGAGCTATTAGATGGCTTAGGTAGATGCTGATTAAATAGGAACTCAGGCAGGAAAGTCAACATCCATGAGCCCTCCTGTGAAGCAGGCATGGGGGTACATTGCACCTTCACAGGTGAAAGCCAAAGGTTTCAGTAGGTGAGACTTCACTCTGGGCCTTCAAACAAAAATAATTAGCAGAAATTATGAATTAGACACCAAGCAAAAGGGTTTGAAGGCACATGGTTTGCGTGTCAGCCTGCAGAGGAAGGAGCATCCCAGCAGATGCTGGTGAACAGGCCGTGTTGTGAAAGTGCTCTCTTGTTTTTCAACACCCAAGCAGAGATGTTCTTGATAATGAGTGAATGATGCCTCTTGTAGCTGAAGGATGGGCTTGGAATGGGACTCCGTGAGGTAAAGCTTTTCTAATGCTCTCTGGATTGCTTTCCCAACAGTTTCAGTGACCCATCTTCAGGTCTCCTTCCATACAACAGATCCCTGTGCCCCAGCACAAGGAGTTCTGAGTGCTGGGACCCCTCTCCTTGGTTGCCAATGGCTGTGCCCACAGAGTTCTGCCAATGCCATGGTCACAGCTACCCCATATCTAAGGATGTTCTTCAAGAAAACCTTCCCTGAAGAGCAGATTGGGAACAGGTTGCCTGGTGGGTGCCCCATCCCTGCAGACACTCAAGGTCAGACTGGAGGGGGCTCAGAGCACCTGATGGAGCTGTGGGTGTCCCTGTGCATTGCAAGGGAGTGGGATCAGATGGCCTTTAAGGATTGCTTCCAACTCAAACAGTTCTGTGATTCTATGATGCTATGAGCTCCAGGAGGGCAAGGTGGATCAAGTTATGCCATGAACTGGAGACAGAATGAATCAGTGGAGTGGTAAACATATTCATAAAAAAAAACACTGCTGATGGGCTCTCCCACACGGGTCTCCCTCCCTCTGCACTTGCAGTTCATTCTGTGAAGATGTTAGCTCAGAACATCTCTTCATTTCTGCTTCTTGGACAAAACTCTCAAGGACCTACAGAAGAATTATTTTATTTTTAGGAGCAGACCCTTCCATCACTCAAGCCCCAAAGGGTTAAGTAGTTGATAGCCCTTCGTGACTTCTGATGCAATTAACCCCACGTTTTCTCAGCATGGACATCCAGTGGTCCTCATGGTCTCACAGCCCAAAAAAGATACATGATAACCCTCCAAGGTGTTATCTCTAATGGTGGTTTTTCAGGCTGGAAACAATGAGGTGAAGTGATTTTCTTCCAAGATTACACATTGAGTTGACATCCAAACATGATGTGGGCTGTTACTGTCTGTTATGGAAAACAGTCGTGCTTCCAAGGCCAAATGCTCCAGCTGGTGATGATGTGCCCTTGGATGGATGGTGTTGGTGTGTCCTTGGTTGGATGGTGTTGGTGTGTCCATGGATGGGTGGTGTTGGTGTGTCCATGGATGGGTGGTGTTGGTGTGTCCATGGATGGATGGTGTTGGTTTGCCCACAGATGGATGACGTTGGTGTGTCCATGGACAGCTGGTGATGGTGTGCCCATGGACACCAGCCTGCAGAAGTTTGGCCAGGCTGCTGTTGGAGGAGAGCCTCAATCCCTGGTCTGCTGCGCTGCATTGCCACCAACTTTCCAACGGATGCAACGTCACCAAATGTTGACAAGGTGGCAATATCAAATCCACTACCAGGGACGGAAAACAGTTGAGTTCTTTTGTACTTTTTTCCCAAGGACTGTATGTATTCTAGGCTTGAGAAATTCAGTTTTTCCTCTCCATGCCTCGCATCACCTGGAGCTACCAGCAGAACGTGGCACTCAGTGGGCTGCCAGGCTCTGGCCATTGTTCTTCCCACATAGCACAGCCTGATGCATTCCCACAACCAGAGGGTTTCTGGGGTCAGCGGAGGCAGGGCCAGTCCTTGACATCCGAGTGTATGACCAGTTGTGGAATTAATGAAATAAACATTTTTTTTTTTAAATCAGAAAAGAAAAATTGAAAATGAAATCGAAAGAAAAGACTGTGTCAAATGCTTTTCATTAGCACCACAAAGTTGCCCAGCCTGGGCTGATTTGTAACCCGTACGGATTTCCCAGTGGAAATGCAAAATGTCTCATTATGCAGCCATGGTGAGGACCAAAAGAAGAGCAATTTCCAGAAACAAATCTGCCGTGCAGCATATAAATGTGCTGAAGGCGTCTTTTCTCCAGAATGGAAGCCAGATCAATTTATATTTATTCCTCAGACAAATGGAAAGCGTGGTCCTAAATGTGGGATTAAAGCACAGAAAATACTTTTTGCTAATAAATAACTCACTTTGGAGGAGCAAATAAGGGAAAACGCAGCATAAGGACCTGAAAAGGGTTTTGGATGAAACAAAGAGGTAAACAGCACGACCGAGCCTTGAGAAATAAGGCTTCTCCATACAGTTTGATTTTAATTTCAGATCTCAATTAGAGGTTAGTCAAAGGTAATTGAAAAATAGCTGAGATGTGGAATTAAAACGACAACTGCCCACACATCCACAGACTCCAACCGAGCAGCCCTCGGAGCAGATGTGCTGTGTTGCCACACACTGGGCACATTTGTTCCTGCCTTATTAGGAACAATTCTGCCTGAGCACTGGAGCCCAGTGCTGCAAATGGAGTCTAATTATATCAGAGGACCCCTGACCACGGCAGCCCTGGGCAGAGCAGGGAGGAGAAATGGGTTGGCTTGGCTTGGCTTGGCTTGGCTTGGGGAGCCCTGTGGGCTCCATCCCTGTGCCCTGGTAGGAGATCCACCAACGCGTGGTGTTAGATGTAGCAACACACAGCCTGGGTGAAAATCAGCCAGACAAACCCATACCAAGTTGTTTATGAACAGAGGTCCTTCCTCTGTTATTCCTTTAAACTCCACACAGCTTTTTTTTTTTTTTTTTTTTTTTTTCCTGCCAAATTCTCTTTGTGATGTTGAAAACTCTTCTATTTTTTTATTTTATTTTTTTTTCCTTTTCAAAATAGTTATTTTCCACTTGGCAAGCACTGAGTTTTATTAGTTATTCCTAATGGAGCCTGAAATGATTATGGTTTGGTTTTGTTGTTGTTTTTTTTTTTTTTTTCCCCTGTTTATTTCCCTTGTACATTCATCATGATGGAATTGAAGGAACTGGATGATTTTGGTGACTGTCTGGGACTGCAGAGTGAACTACTGGAAGAGTGGCCACAGATGTCATAGAATCACAGAATCATTAAGGTTGGAAAGACCATTAAGGTCGTACAGTCCAGCCATCAGTCCTTGCCTGTCACCACTCTAGACCATGTCCCTCAGTGCCACCTCCCCACAGCTCTGGGACACCCCCAGGGATGGTGACCCCCCACTCCCTGGGCAGCTGTGCCACCATCTGTCTGCTCTTTGGAGAAGGAATGGTTCCTCATAGCCATCCTGACCCTCCCCTGGATAACCAAAGATGTCCCAGCATGTCAGAAAAGTCTTAATGTATACACCAAGCAAATCTGTGCTTGCCTGGTAAGAAAAGGCTGAGCAAAAGAAAAGTCAAAAAAAAAAAAAAAAAAAAAAAAAGAGCCATAAAAGTCTCTTGGAAGAGGAGAAAGCTTCCTCCAATGTAGCCAAACTGTTCTCTAACTTTTTTCCAGGTGCATTGGTTGAGGTGACCAAGAGAGCAGGTCACCAAAGGAGTCAGTGAGACGCTGTGATTAACACAGTGCGTGGATAGCAGGCAGATGTTTGCTGAGATCAGACTCAGATGCTACAGGGCATCCATCAGTCACATCCCCTGGCAGACGGAGAGATGCTGAGGTGGTCCCATTGGTGCCCACGACCCCAGCAGAAGAGCTGTCCCTGCACACCAATGGATGCCCACCAGAGGCAGCCTACAGCAAGCACCAAAACTGCTGACAGCGGATTATCCGAGAGAAGGATCTGAGCTTTAAATCCCACTCCCATTCCTCCATCTGTAAACCATCACGGTGCTTTTATCCGTATTATCACTCCTGATGGACTTTATTCTAGACGTGGCTCTGTGAGCATCACCCCCGCACAGCCCTTGAGCGGAGCCAGCACGATGGTTACTCTGATCTAGGCAAACTGATAAATGCCAACAGCTGTATCACTGCCCCAGTTTCCCACTGAGCATTGCCAGGAGCTGCACTGAGCTGCCTGCTCTGAGGGAGGAGCTCCTCGAGTGCCATGCTCCATCACTGCACCACAGCCATAGATGGCCCTTGGCTGTCGAGCAAGGCGACAGAAATCTTGGCAGTCTTGTTTCATGAGTTTCCTTTGATGCAGACACTCCCCTCTGTAACTGGATTTGTGCTATTCGGGATTTTCCCCTCCTTTTTCTTTCCAGAAAATTCTTCCTAGCCCAAATTTTTCACTGCCTGTGAGGTGTCCCATTGTGGTGCTGCTGGGCAGGAGGAGATAAACGTCAGGTTGTATTTATGAGTTGGTTTGGATCAGAGGAGCTTGGCCAGCCCTTTGCAATGCTTCATTCTTCTGGGGGGGAATTAAAAGTTTACTATTGCAGAAATACAGCATTGTCCCAGCCTGACATACTGCTTTTAGAGAAATTCCTTTGTCATAATAACTGATTTATTTTCGTTGGCTGGGTGCGGAGCAGTTGAAGTGGGTGATCCCTGCCAGACTCATTAAATGATTCCTAATGTTGACAGAGGACTTTATACTGTGGTTCAAGCCCATAAGTTTCGGTATTTGCTGTAACAGACTCTTTCCCAGGAGTAATCGTCAAGCATGGGAGGAAACAGTCCAATGGCATCAATATGTAACCAATAAGGAGAGGAATGCTTTTGGAACACTGCAGCTGGAAGTATTTGCTTTGGCATCACTTTTGGTTGACTGGAAAGCAAGGGAATTCTCCAGGTGGTGCTGGGACTTCAGCTCTACTTCTGGGCTGGGAAACCAAAGTCAAGGCCACCAATCTGGGGAGCCCAGAGAGGTGATGGCCTCAAGTTGCACCAGAGGAGGTCCAGGTTGGGTATTAGGAAACATTCTCAGAAAGAGAGATTGGGCACTGGCACAGCTGCCCAGGGAATAGGGGATCACTGCTTCTGGGGGTGTTCCAGAACTGTGGGGTTGTGGCACTGCGGGATGTGGACAGTGGGCATGGGAGGTGGGTTGAGGTTGGGCATGGGAATCTTAGAGGTCTTTTCCAGCCTCACTGGTTCCACGATTCCATGCTTCTATTTCTTTCTGTTTACAGAATGTCTTTACTAAGAGTGACTGTGAACTTGGCTGACTTGCTGGAGGAGCTGAGCTTTGACAGGCCATGATTTTGTAGAAGGGACATTTTGGGTGGCTCTTCCAAAGGCTGAGGTTCATCACTGCTGTGCTGCAAAGCTCCTGCACTGTTGACTGTTCCCAGGACCACCATCGTTGCCCACCGTGTAACGTTGCATCAAAGCCAGTATTTTAGTCACAGACATCAAGCACCAGACCTGTTAGGAAAGAGCCAGCAGCCAGCAAGGGCCTCTGCAAAGCAGAGCCTTTCTCATGAGCCGTTTGGAGAACTTATCCAATGCAATCAGATGTAAAATCTGTCTTTCTCTGTCAGGAGCAGGTGCCAGTGAGTGTTCACTAATAGCAGGAGCGTGAGGAAGAGCAATTAACCCCTGACTGATGTCTAACAGCAAAGGAGCAGAACAAAGTGCCCAGCCAATCCATTGACAGGTTCCTTTTAGACGTTGTGACGTGAATGCCACGCTGCCTTATAGATGTGTTGTCTGTATGAGCCATTTCAGGGACTAGAAGTGGAAAGATAGCCTTGAGAAATGACATAAGAAGAGTTTCTGGCCGAGAACGTGAATGAATGAGGACGTGTATCAACAGGATGCTGTTGGGTGGGGATTTACTGCACTGCTCTGCTGCATCGCTGCTCCTGGCAGCCAGGTCCTGGCATGTCTGTCCTGCAGAAAGCAGATTTTCAGTCAGTTGTAGCTCAGGCTTATTACAAGGGCACATGTGAAGCTGACACAAGAGCGATAAGTGATGTAGCAGCCCTGGATTTACAGACATAATAAAGAAAATCTGCATCTGATCGCCACACTGTGCACCTTCACCTCTGCCTCCTCTCCTTCCAATGGGCTGGAAATAAACTGATAAGGAGTGCGAGGATCTCCTGTCTAGGAGAGAATGTAACATCTCCATCCCCATTTTGAATCCCCTGAGACATCATCAGGCAATGGAACGTGGTGTCTGAACCAGAAAGCACATGCCTTAAAAATCTGCCTTTTTTGTTACGAGTGTGCCATAGTACATATCCCCTCCTCCTCCTCTGCTGGGGGATTTGCAGAGAAACCCGAGCTGACAATAAATGTTCAGATTTATGAGCATAGGTCACAAAAATTGGAAGGTAACGATACAATTTTATGGATCTTGAAGGAATTCCCATTCATACTTGAAGTAAAAATTTCATCTGTTTGCTTGAATTCATTAGAGGGCATTTTCAAAAGCAAAACCTTACTTTACCAATAGCGATCCATTTTCCAAATTACTTCCCAGATCCTTTCCTCCCTTCACTTCCCTTTCCTTTCGTAAACATTTCGTAAACATTAAAAAAAAAAGGTTCAATTTTGAACATTCTTGCCTTTTTCAGTGCAAAAAAAACATGCCCATCTCAAGGACATTTGAAAAGGGAGGTGAATGTGTGCCTCCTTCCTGAAAGAGGGGCAACTCTACTCTACTCTACACCACTCTAAATCACTGTAAACCACTCTACACCACTCTACCCCACTCTACTCCACTCTACTCTACCCTACCCTAACCTACTGGGCAGAATACTGTGAGTTCTGCCAGCAGAGCATCACCGAAATCCCCTCCCAGTGTAATAAGGAGGCTAAGAGCTGCTGGATATACTCAAACAGATGGGTCCAAATACCCCAGGTCCAAGTATTAAGGAAATAATTTGGCTGCATTTACAGCTGGCAGCACTGTGAGCACCAGCCCATACTGGTGTGTGTGAGCCTGCCCATGTGCAACGTGCTTGGGGAAACATTCCTGCCCAGCAGATGAGGAGCTGCAGTGTCTGATCCCATTTGCTTTTTCTGGAATGATTATAGCACAGCCCTGCAAAGATGTCTCAGTGCATAAATGTATTGGGAGTCCAAATGCAGGGGCCTGGAGCTCAGCATATATTTGTGAGCAGTGCTGACTTGGAAGAGAGATGAAAACCCAGCGCGGGCTGTGATAACAACTGTCAGGGAGAGAGGCCAAATGGGGAGGGAGATGAGAGAGAAGAGGAGAGGAAGTAAAAAAGAAGAAGAAAGAAGAAGAAAGAAGGACATGAAAGAGGAAGAATCATGGAATCATAGAATGGCCGGGGTTGAAAAGGACCGCAAAGAAGAAGAAGGACAAGAAGAAGAAGAAAAAAAGAGGAGGGGATGGAAGGGGGGGAGGAAGGAAATATGAGGAAAAGGGAAGGAGAAAGAGAAAAATGGAAAGAGAAAAAAGGAAAAGGAAATAGAAAAAAAATGATATAGAGATAGGGAAAGGGAAAGAGAAAGGGAAAGGGAAAGGGAAAGGGAAAGGGAAAGGGAAAGGGAAAGGGAAAGGGAAAGGGAAAGGGAAAGGGAAAGGGAAAGGGAAAGGGAAAGGGAAAGGGAAAGGGAAAGGGAAAGGGAAAGGGAAAGGGAAAGGGAAAGGGAAAGGTTCCCCATATTCCCAGTGGCTCCAATGGCCCACTTCTGCCTGTGTGTAGCCACCCCTGAATGAGCAGATATCTGAACAATAAGCCATAGTCACGACACAGGACATCTTTGTTGGCTTTTTCGTATCTCTGACCTCCTGCTTTATTAATTGCAAATCAGTTCAGACCTGAGCCTTCAAATAACCCCTCCATCTTCATGCATCCTCAAATGGAGGCAGTCCCAAAAGCTCTGTATCGTCCTCCATTTTCTCACACCCTCGAACTGAGGTAGTCTTGGAGGTGTTTGGGGACAGAAGTGGGGCCATGAGCTTCAGCACAGCACGAGGTGGCCGTGCCCACTGCTGACTGCCAGCAGCCCTCTCCCCAACCTACAGGGAATCTCTCGATTCGTCCCCATATTATTTGCTGTGAGAATATATGGTTGAAGCCACTGTTTGAATTCCACTTAATGTCCATTTTTACAATGGGCTCCTCTTCATGAAAATTCAGGGAGAGGAATAAAAAAAAAAAAAAAAGAAGAAGAAAGAAATCATCTAAACAAATGGTTCTTCTGAGCTATTTTCCAAATGGCCTTACTGCTGCTATTTCAGATGTGATTTCTTTTCCTGACATTAGGTACACTTACAGCTCACTTGAAAATGAGGAGAAAAATTGCAGATGTTAATAGTCATCTCAGAAAATATATTTCAAATTATTTCAAATTACTCTGGTAGAAGAGAATCTGAGATCATTACCTCTAATATCAGAGACACATCAGAGAGGCTCATTTCCATTTCCTACCCCCAATTGAAAATATAAGGGGAATATATATTGATCCCACATTTATTAAAACCCTTCCCTGACTGAGGGAAAATGATCCATAATTCATCCCTGGAGCAGCAAATGGCCACGGGAGCAGGGCCATGGGGGCATGGGGAGGTGTCCTGGACCAGGCAGCCCTCAGCCCCACTCATCCCTATGAAGAAAAGTTGAAGGAACTGGGCTTGTTTAGCTTAGAGAAGAGAAGGCTGCGGGGAGACCTCATTGTGGCCTTCCAATAATTGAAGGAAGCAGATAAACAGGAGGGGGAACGGCTGTTTGTGAGGGTGGGTAGTGATAGGACAAGGGGGAATGGTTTTAAACTGAGACAGGGGAGGTTTAGGTTGGATATGAGGAGGAGGTTTTTCAGCCAGAGGGTGGTGAGGCACTGGAACAGGTTGCCCAAGGAGGCTGTGGATGCCCCATCCCTGCAGGCATTCAAGGCCAGGCTGGATGTGGCTCTGGGCAGCCTGGGCTGCTGGTTGGTGACCTGCACACAGCAGGGCCTGTTGGGACTGGATGAGCATTGTGCTCCTTTTCAACCCAGGCCATTCTATGAGTCTACGATTCTGTGATTCTACGATTCTATGATTCTATGACTCTATGATCTGTCCAGCTGCTTTGATGGCACACAGCAGAGATTGGAAACGTGGCCTTCAAAACAGAGCTCCAACTGCTGCAAGAACTGCCACTGTTCCCCAATAGAGGTATTTTTATTGTATAATTAAATAAGAGCTGAAAGAGCATCCTTATAGCGTATTTATTGCCCTCCCGAGCTGCTGCCCAGATTCCCCAGCAAACTCCTAAGTTACTCCCCCAAGAGCCATCCGCCATCCGTAGACAGCTTCCTCGCACACTAATAGCATCCAGATCATTTGGGGCCTGATAATTACTTCTGCAGATGAGATGCCCACCAGGGTCCCCCATCTCCAGCCCAGCACATGGGAAGACCAAGAGAGTCATGAGGGACCCCAGTATCACCGTGCCCCCCGTGGCAATGACAGAGCCTTCTCTGTGACATGTGGGATAATGCCATGTGCGAGGCACGTAGCAAAGAGGAATACAAAGTAATGGAATGATTTAATTTGAAAAAGTAATAATCCAGAGGCCAGGGAAAAAATGTTGTGTATTAAATGCATAATAGCTCATTATCTAAGCATTGTAAAATCATTATTTTAAATAACCGTATTCCGGCTCAGTGGCTGGAATGGAAAGCAGTATGTATTTTATGTAAAATAGATTTGCATTATTATTTATTCATGAGCTTTAAAAGGATCATTATTTTTGATGGACAGCTTCTGTCAAAAGATTTATATCTGGAAGCCCGTGTTTTCCCATAATAATGATTAAACAATAAACATTTGAAAACAACGGTGGAAATGCGGTGTTACCAGGATACACATTTACCTCTAATTAGAAACAGGTTTTCTCTTTGGAAAGCAGATAGCTCTCAGATTTATTCCAAGGCTGTGCAGTGGGGCCAGGTGAGCACTGCCCAGCGCCTGCGCCGGGCGTCCACAGCCCCGGGGCTCTGATGAAGACATGGGGCTGTTGTTAATGGTAATGGAGATCCCTCTGCGGGTGGCAAATGAGTGATTTAAATGCTCTGCGAGTCGCACACGTCCCTGGTGAAGGGGAACCCAGATGCTGTTGCAGCAGAGGACAAAGCAAAGCGCTGCCGGCTGCTCCTCCGCGTCTCACTCCACAGCCATCAAGGAAATGTCAAGAAGGAAAATAATTGTTTTTTTATCGGCATTCCCCAGGTTTTACCACTGAGCTGCCTTTGTGGATGCGTGCGGCACAAGCTCACCTTGCAGTGAGAGCCTCAGTAGGGGCTGATGAGGAATCATCCCCATCCCCGTCCCCATCCCCATCCCCATCCCCATCCCCATCGTTCCTAATCTCATCCCCACCACATCCCTATCCTTAAACTTGTCCTCATCCTCTCCCCCATTCCACCCCCATTTCTATCCTATTTCCAACCTTATCCCATCCGGTTTCCAATCCCATCCCCATCCTTAAACCTGTCCTCATCCCCTTCCCCATTTCATCCTCATTTCTATCCTATTTCCAACCTGATCCCATCCCTATCCCCATCTTGTTCCCAACTCCATCCCCATCACATTCCCATTCTTAAACCTGTCTTCATCCCCATCTTACACTCATTTCTATCCTATTTCCAACCGTATCCCATCCCTATCCTATCCCCATCCCCCATCCTCATTCATCCCCATCCTGTTCCAATCCCCATCCCCATTCCTAATCCTATCCCCATTCCATCCTTGTCCCATCTCCATCCCATCCTCAATTCAATTCTATCCCACCTCCATCCCCATCCCCACCCCCATCCCCATTCTGTTCCATTTCCCATCCCCATTCCTAATCCTATCCCCATTCCATCCTCATCCCATCCTCATTCCAATTCCATCCCACCTCTATCCCCATCCACATCCACATCCTCATTCCATCCCCACCCCTACTCCCATCCCATCTCCATCCCCATCTCCATCCCATCCCAATCCCCATCTCATTCCTGACCCCATCCCTATTCCATCCCCGTCACATCCCCATCCCAATCCTGTCCCCATCCCCATCTCTGTCTCATGCACAGTGTTTGTGCACAGCCAAATCTGGGTTTTATTAATGCCTGTCATCCTGCAGACTGGAATTCCCGCGTGATAACATGATGGCCCCAAAATCACAGCAAATCCTTTCCTGTTTGGGAGAAAAGATTTTGTACTACTGCTTTTCCAGCATGAAGCTGGATGGGACTGAGTGCAGCAAACGCCTGCAGCCACCCAACAGATTAGGTTTTTTTTTCTCCTGAAGTCTTGCTAAGCCACAAAGCCAATACAGAGGTGTAACAGTGTTTCTGTGGGTATTATCCGTGTTCAGGCTCTTAAGAACCCGGATGAAGAAGTCAGGTGAAATTGGCCACAGAGCTCTGGAGCTTTTCTCTTGTACAACACGCCAGTAGCTCACCGTGCCTCTTTAATGCGCCAAATGATTTATCCCCCGTGTAAGATGCTTAAAGTCATATCACTGACATGCAAATGCATGAGCGGGGAGAGCCGTGGTGATGCTGCGGGGCCATCTGCTCGCTGTGCTGCCCGCTGGGGCACGGAGAAACGGTCACCACTCCCTGCTCTGTCTGCATGCTAATAGGGCAAATGGGGAAGTGTTAATTCCTGGGGCTGGGAGCAGACAAAGCTGGGTATCCAAAATGCAGGCAGAGCATCCCCAGCACAGTGCCTGGGCTCATTGCTTAGCGGGGAATTACAGGGCAGAACCCATCTCCAAGCTATTGTACCCCATTGCTTCCTCTTCTGCCCATATATAGGGCTTGGATTGTACATATATTAAATTTTCCCATTCCCACAAGTGGAAACGCTCGAGCACGGGGTACCTCAGAGTTAAACGTTGTTAAAGTCATTGAAATGTAGTACTCTTACAGCCCTAACGGGTGCCTTTCGTGCTTTGTGTGCTTTTAACGTAACGGGGTGAAATCCGGGGGTTTTGTGCAAAGGAGAAAATCATCCGAAAGTGACAGAAGTCACATCTGTTTGAAGCAGCCGCCGGATTCTGATCATGAAAGTCTTCTTTATAGAAATATGTAAAAATCCAGAAATTCATTTCAAATTAGCTGACTTGAATATTTCTCACCTAACAACTGCATAGCCAGAGCCATGGCTCAAAGGCGGGGAGAGAACTGACCTGAAATGCTCATTAAAATGACAATGGAACGAGGCTTTAAGGAGGGCTGTTCTTTTCTATTTGAGCAGGATGGTGTTGGGCGGTGGCATGGAGAACCCTTCTCCCTCCTCTCTTCAGACACCCTTCTGCCAGCACCTGGAAAGTGTTTCCATGCAGTGCAGATCCCCACCGCCCAGCATGGAGTTGGGAATGACGCACGATGGACTGCAATGGGCTGTAAGATAACTAGGAGGAACAAGGCAGAAGGGATCCCTGATTTTGGGGTCTGTCACTCTGCTCTGTCCCCAGAGTTGGCAGAAGCTGGCATCCCTGCAGTGCCAATGCCACCTCTGCCAGCATCCTGAGCATCAGCCCAAGCATCATCCTCATCATCAGTCCCAGCATCAGCCCAAGCACCATCCCAAGCATCAGTCCCAGCACCACCATGAACATCATCCTGATCATCAGCCCCAGCACCATCCTGAGCATCATCCCAAGCATCATCCTGAGCATCAGTCTCAGCATTACACACAATCACAGAATGGCCAGGGTTGGAAGGGACCTCAAGGATCATGAATCTCCAACCCCCCTGCCACATGCAGGGCCACCAACCACCCCATTTAATACTAGACCAGGCTGCCCAGGGCCCCATCCAACCTGGCCTTGAACGCCCCCAGGGATGGACGGGGCATCCACAGCCTCTCTGGGCAGCTGTTCCAGCACCTCACCACTCTCATAATAAAGAACTTCCCCTAACTTCCCATCCAACCTAAATCTTCCCTCCTTCAACTTAAAACCATTTCCCCTTGACCTGTTGTTATCCACCCTTTCAAAGAGTTGAAATCCCAAGCATCAAGAGCATCATCCCAAGCACCATCCCCAGCACCACCCTGAGCATCATCTTGAGCATCATCCTGAGCATCATCCCAAGCATCAGCCCCAGCACCACCATGAGCATCATCCCAAGCATCATCTTGAGCACCATCCTGAGCATCATCCTGAGCATCAGCCCCAGTATCGTCCACCACACCATCTCCAGCATCATCCCAAGTACCAGCCCCAGCATTATCCCATACCTCACCCCGAGGATCCCTCCTGGCTGAGGTGCACGGCTCTTGGCTGCGGCTGTTAGAGGCTGGCTCCCTGCCAGCACCGTAACACGTTGTGATTAAAGGAAGCCCATTTGTCCTGCTGGTAATATCAACATTTTATGAATGAGCAGCTTTCTGATACCAGCTCATTAGGAGGGGTTTTATTGCAGCATCTGTCACCTGGCATTAAGCAATTCATCCCGCGTGCTGGGATGGATCCCGTCGTGAGTGTGTGGGGGAAAGGCACAGGACAAGAGCTGATGCTGTGCTGTGCTGTGCTGTGTAGGGATGCTTCCAAGTGCTGGTGTGAGCCCAGGTTTAAGGCAGTGGACCCAGCCCAGAGCTGCCCAGATCCTGAGCCGTTCCATACAAGCTTACCTCCCATACAGGATCCTTGCAAAGCATTTCCTCCAACCTATTTGCCCCCGGTGTAACCAACAGAAAAGAAAACCCTGAGCCCACGGGACCCTCACTGGACATTAGGAAGCAGAGCAAGGAATGTGGGGACATCAATACCAGGAGGTGCAGCATTCAGGGGCATTCAGATGATTCCCCAGCTCAGCTGTGCCAGGGCTTGCACAGGGGATGCTCTCCAGGTGGCTGAGCACATCTTGAAGAAGCAAACTGCAGAAACCACAGGTGGGAGCACAGCAGGGATGGCAGGGAATAGTGCTGTGGTCATCCTGGGGACATTCAGCCCAGAAAGATGTGGTCACAGTGAGCACTCAGCAGTGGCACGGGGTGTCATGACAGCTAAAAGAGAACTGAGTGTCTGAGTACCCCCTGCTCTCAGTGCTGCTGCTGTTGGAATCATTCCTGGCATTCTTTGTGACTCGTTGTAATCATCATTCTTCTGATGCCTGGGAAGATCATGGAACAACAGATCCTCCTGGAAGCTATTGCATTTCTATGGTTCTGTGATCTTTAAGACCTCTTCCAACCCAACCTTCCATGGCTCTATGATCTTTCAGATCACTTCCAACCCAACATTCTATGGCTCCATGATCTTTATATCACTTCCAACTCAGCCATTCTGTTGTTTTATGACCTTTCAGGCCCCTTCCAACCCAAGGTCCCACCTCCACACTGCACAAACCCAAGAACAATTCCTCCTAAAGACAATTGCATTTTCTTCCACTCGCAGGGACTGCAGGATGTTTGCTGCTCACAGGTTATTTTCACCCTCTCTGCCGTACGTACATGCTGTAATTTCCTCTAGCACCGTGCTGGTTTTGCCCATAGCCTATTGTTTGCCAAAGCCCCCAGGTGTGCTGAAACCCCACAAAGGCACTGCAGAGCAGCTGCTGGGCCTGGGAATTACAGAACTGCTCCAGGATGACCCGTTCTAGCAAAAAGGGGGAGGTTTCCATCTTGTAGAAAGCATCTGTGCACAACCCCTTCCTTCCTGCCTGCTTGGTGCATGTTCTGCTTGAAGCATGCAACGAGCTCGTTAGCAAACTGCCTCTTAATTGCAGGATTCAGCCATACGAAGCTTTTGCTCCCAAACTTCAAAACAAAGAGGGAAAGATCGCAGATAAGAACACAAATGTTTTTCTTCCCCCAGCTCCGTGCAAAGAACTGTTTCACAAATCTTTTTAGATAAACAGAGACAATCAAATCTTTGTTTTCGGTTCATGCTGGAGATGCTGTGCAGGCACTGATAGCTGGGATTGCTTCACGCCGTGCCAATAAATCTGCCATTTGCAGAGCAGGGTTTGCCAAGAAAATCCCCATCGGCTTGGTCTGGTTTCAGCAGAGGATATACGAAAGAGACTGCATAAATTCTGCAGTGTTAGCCCCCTTCCTTCTCCTGCAGCCTTTGCAAACTTCCTCCCAGCCATACTTACATCAGATTTGAGCGGCGGTTGCCCTCTGTCTGTGCTGCCCAGGTTTCAGATGTTTTTTTTCAGTAATCCATCACTTTTCAGGCACCAGAGGGGAAGATGACACTTTGCAGCTCCATCATAGCCCTTTTAGATCCTATTGCCATTGGAAACACACCGGTGGTGGCTGAGTCCCTCAGCACAGCACGTTAATGCTGCCTTCTCATGCCCTGCCTACGTATAAATCTCAGGTTGTGCTGCTACAGAAGCAGCACACCAATGCTGCAGGAAAGGTTCAGCAAAAGCTCCTTCCCCTCATATTAAAGCTTCTCCAGCAAAACCACAGCCCTGCAAATACCAGAGGTGAGTCAAAACTTACGAGCTGTGCCACACAAGCCAGGCTGGTGGGTTATTTTTATTGATGCGATGAAATGAAAGGGATTCTAGAGCATTTTTCTTATTTGCACAGGTTTTTTTTCCTCTGCTTAGGACTGTTTATGTATCTTACATGAGCATATGACCGCTCGCAAGAGATTTGCTTTTGGGGGGAAGCTGGGAAAATTCTGGCTTTCCCCTTACTAGCAGGATTTATCTCAGTGTGGGGATCACAGTGGTCTAGAGATAACTCAGAATCATGTAAATACAAAAATACAAAGCTAAATCTCGGCTGCTGGAGGTGACTCACACAGGATGACATTTATACATACACATACAGGCAGATTGCCCACTGCAAACAAAGGTGTATCTATGCCATGTACAGGAGCAGGACTAAGTCACTCTCATCTCAGTGGTTCTGAGGTTTTGCTCTTAAACAGAACAGAATTGGTGATGTCACGTTCTCATCACTGTGCCTTCCCATCAGGAGCCCAGGTTTGCTGTATTTGTATCCTCATGCTAGTGATTCTCAGTGCTGGAGGATCACTGCCTGTAGACTTTGTGGGCTCTCTAATAAGTCTGATGTGCTTGGGAGAAATGGTAAGAGCAGATGCTATCCATCCATCCATCCATCCATCCATCCATCCATCCATCCATCCATCCATCCATCCATCCATCCTTCCATGCATATGTCCATACTTACACCCATCCATCCATCCATCCTTCCATGCATATGTCCATACTTACACCCACCCACCCACCCACCCATCCATCCATCCATCCATCCATCCTTCCATGCATATGTCCATACTTACACCCACCCACCCATCCATCCTTCCATGCATATGTCCATACTTACACCCATCCATCCATCCATCCTTCCATGCATATGTCCATACTTACACCCATCGATCCATCCATCCATCCATCCATCCATCCATCCATCCATCCATGAATCCTTCCATCCATCTGTCCATACTTACACCCATCCATCCAACCATCTGTCAACCCATCCATTAATCCATATGTCCATCCCTCCAACCATCTTTCTGTCCATCCATCCATTCATCCACCCATCCACCTACCCATCAATCCATATGTCCATCCAACCACCCAATTCTTCTGTCCATCCGTCTATCCATCCATCCATTCGTCCACCCATCCATCCATCCATCTGTCTGCCAGAGCTGCTTTGTCCCAGAGAAATGAAAGTCCCCACTCACACTGTGGGCAAATACAAAGGGATGGAGGTCATCTGCCAAATAAAAAACAAAATGCTTCACCAATTAAGCCAGCTCCCAAAATGTCTGGAAGAGGTGGGGATGCAGCTCCCTCTTCCCTTGCAGGCTGTGTTTCTCTTTCTCTCTCTCCCCTAGGCTGGTAAAATCTTTTAGGGCTGTAAGGGTAATATATCAATTTGTCATTAATTAGAGCCTTCAGTTTTTGGCATCTTTGGAGGGATTTGCAGCTGTGAATTGCAGGGTCTGGGGACCAGCAGGAGCCGGGCAGCATTGCCCTTTGGAGCTGCATGCTGGAGGATCTCTCTGACAACCAGAAAACTGAGCCAAGAAAGCCCTTGAGCCCCTTTTTCTGATTTTCATTAAAAAAAAAAAAAAAAGCTGGAAAACCTCAGCATGTGCAGGAGGCAGAAATGGGGTGCAACCCTGTGCCTGCAGCATTGCCAGGGCACAAAGCAGCACATGTGCACCGAGGCCGCATGAAGTACAGCGTGCCATTATGTGCAATTTCCTTTCTAGGTTTCCTTTCTTAATAATTATTCCTATTATGTAGGTGGACAGTCTCTTAATACAGATAAAGACCTTTGCAGCTGCTCCGTAGCCGGCCTTGTGCTTAATGTGTGCTGTGTAATTAGTGAGAGAGGGAGGCCTGTGGTCTGCCCCTTTTCTCCTGGATCATTTTTAATCTACACCACGCTCAGCTGGGGATGGCTGATAAGCCTTCCTATGCTGCCTAGCTTCCACTGCACCTTTTGGCTTGTTTCTCTTTACACACATTCACCCCCAAAGAACCCCAGCTTGTTAGAAGTTGTTGTTTGCTTCTGGTGAATGGGAGAAAAAGGTCATTGGTCTAAGCAAAAAAATTTAAAATATTCTATATTTTTTCTTTGATAAACCATCTGAGATGTAGCACGAATGAGAAAGGGTCTGTGCAACAAATTCAGTCTGAGCTGTGATGACTGGAGCCCAACTGCTTTCATAGAAAGTGAGGTGATCTCTGAGCTGTTGTCATGTTATAATGTCTCACTATAAATTTTTTGAAAGGTGCAAATGGTTCCTTGATATGAGTATGGAACAGCTTAGGTTGAAAGGGACCTTAAGGATCATTGAGCTCCAAACCCAAGTGTCCGTCCATCCATTCATCCATCCATCCATCCATCTGTCCATCCATCCACCTGTCCATCCACTCATTTACCTATCCATCCATCCATCCGTCTATCCGTCCATCAGTCCATCCATTCCATCAGTCCATGCATCTGTCCATCCACCCATCCATCCCCCACTCATCCATTCACCTACTCATCAGCCCATCCATCCACTCATCCATTCATGCATCTCTGTCCATCCACCCACCCACCCACCCATCAGTCCATCCATC
The DNA here is from genome assembly GCF_987193195.1 of Phasianus colchicus. Taxonomy (NCBI): domain Eukaryota; kingdom Metazoa; phylum Chordata; class Aves; order Galliformes; family Phasianidae; genus Phasianus; species Phasianus colchicus. Next base: position 1,928,339 of record NC_143442.1, on the reverse strand, counting down.
CATCCATTCATGCATCTGTCCATCCACCCACATGCCCATCCACCCATCCATCCCCCACTCATCCATCCACCTACTCATCAGCCCATCCATCCATCCACTCATCCATTCATGCATCTATCTGTCCATTCACCCACCCACCCATCCATCTATCTGTCCATCCATCCATCCACATTCATGCATCTGTCCATCCACCCACACACCCATCCATCCATCCATCCATCCATCCATCCATCCACCTACTCATCAGCCCATCCACCCATCCATTCATCCATCTATCTGTCCATCCATCCATCCCCCCATTTATCTTTCCATTTTTCCTTCCTCCATCCATCTGTTTTGGGTGAAACCCCATGCACACAGATTTTGATCTGCTCACCTCTCAGCGGAGACAAAGCCCTTGAGAGGGAATCCATCTCTGGTTATAAGTAATGGGCAATGGGGGTGCCTGCCTCTGCTGGGCTGAACGGAGAGCTGTGTGCTGTGTTGGCTGTGTTGGCCATGTTGGCTCTGCTGTGCTCTGCAGCACTCGTGTGACTCCACGGACGCTCTTCCCTCAGCACAACAGCTGCCATTCAGAGAGCTTCGAGGAAACCATCCAAGAAATGTTCTTTTCAAACCTCTTCTCTGAGTGCATCCAGGCAGCTCCTTGAACTCACAACCAGCTTAATTCTGCGTCTGTTCAGAAAGATTTGTCTATTCATGGAAAGCCGATAAAGGGAGACACCGTGGGTGGGATGCTGCAGTGTGCAACCTGCTCCAGTTTTCATTTTTGTCCTCAAAGTCCCTTTTCTCGTGTGCTTCCAGGATTTTAGAAGGTAGATCCCCAAAGATGGGCGCTCTGCAGCCAGGGGACACATCCCAGGCAGACACTGTGCTGGCAAATGGAGACGATATCCCTCTTAGGGAAAACTGTGGCTAAATGGTTCCATCTGCTTTTGGACCCAGGCTCCAACTTGGGGTGGGTTATCAACACCAGAGAGTGGGAGTTCAACAGAACACTTGCTCACAGCAGACAGCACATTGCATTTGGGCAACACGGTGAAACGTGATGGAGAAGGTTATCATGAAATAGAAAACAGACGCGATTTTTGCAAGCACGTTTTGTAGGCAAAGGTAAAATAAAAGCATTTTATGGTTCAACACAAGCCTGGATAACACAAGCAGTGTTAGCCTACATTGGCTCTTATGTTGCATGCACAGGCACTTCCAGAACAGGGCCACCACAGCTGAGCTTTGTGGGCACTCCTTATCCCTCATAATATGGGAAAAATAGAATGGCTCTGTGCTGCTTTTCCCCAGGCCCACATCACAATGGGGGAACCTGGATGCTCCTGCTTGTTCAGGCAACAAGTGGTGTTTTTTAGGGAAATCTTTCCAACCCAAAACTGATAGCATCCCTCTTTCCTGGACGCTGCTTTGCCTTTTCCCTGCCCGTCCCTGCATTTGCTGAGTTTCCCACTTGGCATCACAGAGGATGGATGCAGCTGCACCAGCACCCGCTGACCATTGTCATGGAAATGCTGAGCCTCTGTCCCTAGGAAAGAGGATTAGAACAAAAAAAAAAAAAGAAAGAAAGAAAAAAATCCTGATTTCAATTTGTAAAGCTGTTCTTTTCTGGGAGGTTTCACTTTTTATTTTTAATTTTTAAATATATATATATATATATATTTTTTTTTTTGCTCTGAACCAGAAACTTCTGTGGCCAAAGTACCTCCAGAACACTGAGCCCTGCGTTGTTTCCTTCCCCATGGTTATGCACTGCTCTCCATTCCAGCCATTATATGCAAAATGAAATGGGGAAGACCATAAAACCCATCACGCAACATCTCCCATCTGTGCTGGAGCAGTGCGGGACGGTTTTATCTCTGCTACCCACCCCCTGCTCTGCCCCAGCCCTTCTGTCTCTGCCGAACTCGTGGCCATGAATAATTCCAGCTCCCCAGAGAGCTGGGAAAATAAAAACGTGAGGGAAACCATGATGGATAGAGCTTTGTACAGATGGAGATAAAACATGAATTTGCCCTAAGCTCAAGGAGGTGTGGGTGCTGTGAACGCCCTCCCTGCTCTAGGACAGTTTTCTCACCACACAATCCCTGTTTTCTTGCTTCCTCCATTGGAAAAGCTGTTCTTCAAACGCACAGCATCACAGGGCAGTGCTCTGCATTGAGTCAGCCCTGACTGCCATAGCTCACAGGGTTACTGCAGACCATGGGCAGTGGGCACGGTGGGACGTGTTGGGGTTGGACTCGGGGATCCCAGTGGTCTTTTCCAACCTCAATGATCCTATGATTCTGTAAGATGTACGACCTATAAAACCAGAGTGGTGATTGCCAATGGGTATAGCCCTGCCAATGTGCAACAAGCAAAGCTGGAGTGGCACAGAGAGGTGGGAGATGGGAGCAAGGTTGGGCACTGGGGGTTGAGGGGGGACACATCAGTGCTCCCCTAGGGGAAAGCCTACAGCACCAGGGCTGCAAAAAGAAACCAACCAACCCAACCCATTACCACGGCCATTGTAGCATGAAACACAAACCCTTCCTCCCAGCACACACAAAGCGGCGCGGAGCACACCAGTGCAATTAATAAAATGAAAGCCCCTTTTCTTGCAGATGGATATGTGGGGAATAAAGGAGCTCCCCCGCGCCGGGCTGTCATGCATCGCATGGTACATCTGTTATGGAAATCAGAGGTGGGGGGGCCTTTGTTCGGGCTAAAGCCCTCCCTATAGGGATTTGGCTGAAGTAGATTTTCTTGTTATTAAACATGGTTTCGAGCTAGTTGAGAGCAGATGCTCCTACAGCATTTGGAACTAATAACCAGCCTTCAAGTGTGCAGCATCCCTGAAAAGTCGGGGAGCTCCTGAAAGAGCCATTCCAGCCCGGAGATAATGCGCTGCCCTGGGTCCCTGCTTTGCACATGAATGCTGCTGACACCAGATGAGCCTCCTGGCTCCCCCGGCCCCAGCCCTGCACACACACACACACACACACGCACGCACACACACACACACACACACACACACACACACACACGCACGCACGCACACACGCACGCACACACACACACACACACACACACTTGCACTGCTCCCCGCCTCCCCCAGCACAAAGCCCTCCTGTGCTAAGCAAGCACCAAAGCCTCAATTTGCACCAAATCCTATCCCTGCAGCTCCCAAACTGCACCAAATGCTGTCCGTGCAACCCCTCAAACTGCACCAAATCCCCTTCCCTGCAGCAGCAACAGAGCAGATGAGGTTTTTGTCCCCCCATGTGTCAAAGCCCCTAGCATTAGGGATGTAAGTGCCTGAAGAAGGGACAAAGATTGTCACAGCTGTGTGTGAGCAGAGGACATGGAGAAGCACATCCCCAAGTGCTCACGTATTCCTGGGTGCCTGCAGGATGAGCTCCAGTGGTGCAAATGGGCATTTCTAGAGAAGAGTGAGCCTTAGTGGCTGCAGCCCAAACATCCCATGGAGGATGTTTCCACAATACCAGGCAGACTACGGAATATGTGTCTTTAGGGAATGTCTTGAATCTAATTCAGAGCCATTACAGTCAGGACACAGTTAATGGCTTGAAAGCAGCAGAGTGCCTTACAGTTTTGAGTCCTTTCCTACCTCTGGGAGAGGTCAAGTGAAATGAAGCAGCCACCCAGCACAAGGCAACGCACACAGAACGTTGTGGTCCTGGCCCAGGAAGGATCCCAGCTCACCCCCAGAACGTTGGATGCAAGTTTCTGCAGCAAATTCACCGATTCCAGCAGCGGTTTGCAAGAAAGGTTTTTCAGCTATAGCACGACTTTGCAGAACTTGTGCAGTGGGATGTGAAGAGCAGGAGCTGCCAGGATGAGTGCTTTGCAGCGTGTGAATCGGTGGGCTAAAAGCTGATTTCCCATTTGACAGCTGTGGGAGTGCTTCCCTTCCTGCTGATCCCTTTGAAAACTGGATGACATCTTTCCTTCTCCAATTGCTTCTCATCCCTAATCCTCCAAACTCCTTTAGGGAGGATAAGAACGAGACGGTTGGCAGAACATCTCTCTCCTGGAGCTGTGCAGCCCCTCCAGCCCTCGCTGGCTCTTGGACAACCTGCAGGGCTGGAGCTGCCCCTTACCAGACTCAGCAGCCCCAGGGCTGAGGGATGGAAGGGGCTCCCGGAAGGTGCAGAGGTTGTTTCAGCTGCTAACAAGTTGCAGATGTGCCTCGGCACTCAGAGGTTGTGGCTCTGGGGATGCAGCACAGCTCTTCATCACCATCAGCATCTCAGTGGCTTCTGCAGAAACACTCACAGGTCACAGGGATTTGAATGAGAAAGTCTATGGGAAAAAAGATTTCTTTCTGCTTTTATAAGAAAGGAGTTTGGTAGGAAGAAGCCCGATGAGCTGAGAATTAGTAATTATCTGCTTTTCAGCCAACAATCTCTCCCTTTGGAGAGCCAGGGCTGGCATGTGAGGATTAGACAACAAAATGTCATACTGACAGCATCAAACTGTTAATTAGCCGAGCTTTACCCTTTCCTCACTGCAGATCAGCTCCAGGCAACATGCTGAGGGGTGATGAAGGAGCTTGGCCTCTTCCTCAGCCTCTCCCTCAGCCTCTCCTCCATGCCTGCTGGAGGGCCCAAACTGCAGAGCCAGACACACACAGAACCCATCACCAGAGAACAAAGCGACTGCCCCTGCAGGTACCTGGGTGGTGGAGGCACCATCCACACGTGGGGATGGGAGGGCAATTAAATTTGGTGGTCTTGGGTCTGCAGAGATGTCCCAGTAAGGTGCCTCACTTACTGTAAGTGATTGCACAACCCAGTTGTGCAATCAAAGGAAAGCTCAAGTCAAATGTTTTTTTGGAAAGAGACTGAGTCATGGCAATCTGTCAAATTTAGTTTCCAGGGATCAAACAGTGCTTAAGGGAAACATCTGACCAAACCACAGCCTGCACAAAAGAACACTTCTTGTCCACACAACTGCAGTGCTGAGGGGGAGGCAATCCTGCAGACATGGGTCCTTGGAGAAACCAAACAGCCAGCATGTCACCCCCAGGAAGAATGACACCCCAGGTCAGGCATTACCCACAGCCCCTGCATTTAGGTAAGCAAACCTGCCATCTTTCCTCTGGCTCAGAAGCTTCATATGCCAGCAGCCAAAGCATAACAAACATCTCCTACGAGGGACAGAACAGCCATTATCATTTAAAGGAAATGGTGAAGCCAGCAGCTCTAGCAAAAGAAAGTTGGACTCGTCGGTGAGAACTCCTGCTCTGCATCTGGGGGGAAAAAAAAAAGATTATTCCTCACCACGTGATGATGAAACACTCTCTGTTCCAAAGACGCACAGTTTATGCCCAAGAACTGGCTGAGGAGCTCTGGGAGTGAGTGCTCACTTCCCAGATGTGCTGGAACACAGCGAGGTTAGCGGCTGTGGAGAGAGCTGCCAACACTGCTGCTTGCTTTTGTAAACACAGAAAGGAAATCACAGATAAATCATGACACCTCCATTTCCCATCCACCTAGAGAAGATAAAGGACTCAGCACGGAATTAGAAAGCGCAATTATCAACCAGTGGTCAATTTGTCATCAAAGTGATCTAATTGAAAATGGATTTTTTCTCTTTTCTGCGAGTCTACGTGTGGCTCAGCAGTAACAGCACCCTCCCAATACACATCATTTGGCCTGCAACCACACAGCACTTCGGTATGTACAACAGGAGCAATGCAACACCAACACTGCACGCACTGATGAGAAGGAAAAAGCCATGGCAATCTTTGGTGGCTCTCCAAAGTGCAGTGTGGCACCAGCAGCCTCGTCATGAAGGCTATGATGTCTGGGGAGGCTTCAGAGAGGTTCTTCCTTAGCCCCAGCCTTTTTGACAAGCTCAGCAATAGCTGGAAAAGCTGGAGAAGAAATAGGAGGATCTACAACAGCTGGGAGGGACACAGAATCACAGAATGGCCAGGGTTGGAAGGGACCTCAAGGATCATGAAGCTCCAACCCCCCTGCCACACGCAGGATCACCAACCATCCCACCTAATGCTAGACCAGGCTGCCCAGGGCCCCATCCAACCTGGCCTTGAACACCTCCAGGGATGGACGGGGCATCCACAACCTCTCTGGGCAGCTGTTCCAGCACCTCACCACTCTCTCTGTAAAGAATTTCCCCCTGACGTCCAACCTAAATCTCCCTTCCCTCAACTTAAAACCATTTCCCCTTGTCCTGCTGTCACTCACCCTTTCGAAGAGTTGATTCCCCTCCTGTTTGTAGGCTCCAATCTGCTCAAGCAAAACCCACCATGTCACAGATGGGTTGGAAGGCAAGTAATGGGCAGCAGGGGAGCTGGCTCTTGCTGGCTGCAGGGCTGAAGCTCTGGTCACCATGGGGGACCACAGGGTCGTGGTGGAACTTCTTTCCTAGTGGTGCTTCAGTATTCACAAGCAGCAAGGACTGACTACCTTGCTTGGGTTTATACCTCCTTAAAAGTGATCAAAGGCTGGAAAGAGTGCCAAGGCATGCAGTTGGTTAATTAATTGGAAAACATCCTTCATAGCAAGAGATTCAAATCCATTGATGAAGGAGTGGATTCACTCAGTTTTACAAAGAGAAGACTTAATGCCACACTGCAATCACCTACAATGCTTCCCAAATTTCAGAACTGCACATCACTCTGATACGTGTCATCAGACAAAGGTGAGAGGACAAGCAAGATGAACAACAGCAGGTGAGGAAGAGACATTTTTGGGGTGATGGCAGCATCCTAGCTTCAGTGGTGAGAAAAGGGTGACTGGGGCACAGCCCAGGACAACTACAAGGATTAGAATCATAGAATCACAGAATGGCCTGGGTTGCAAAGGCCCACAATGTTCACCCAGTTCCAACCCCCTGCTGTGTGCAGGTCGCCAACCAGCAGCCCAGGCTGCCCAGAGCCACATCCAGCCTGGCCTTGAATGCCTGCAGGGATGGGGCATCCACAGCCTCCTTGGGCAACCTGTTCCCGTGCAGATGCAGGATGCACACCTCTAGAAACATAGAAGGAACACATGTGCTTCAGCAGAACCAAAACTGAGAAATGTAAGTGCTCCCTTGCCTTGGTTTTACAGGTTTCAGGGAGAAAATGCATGGAGAAGGCACAGGCTGCACTCAGCATCACATCCTCTGCGTCCAAAATGAAGCCTGAAACACCCAACAGCTGCAGTGCTGGGACTCCACTTCCAGGAATTACAGCAACCATGATGTCCTAATGAGAAGGCAACCAGGCAGCAAAGCCTGTCTGCTTATCTCACAAGGAGAAGGAAAGAAAAGCTCCTAGAACAGCCTGGATGTGTGAGACCTCCTGAAGATAAGCAGGCAATGTTTTGGAGGCCAAAGCAAACCACACTTGTTCACTTGCTCTAGTTTCCTCTGTCTGCCTCTGACCTTTTGAGAAATACAGCTCAAATAATCCACATGACATACTTTTTACTCCAAAAAACCCAAAAGGCAATTCCAAGTGTGAGACGGATTTCTATTTGCATCCCACTCCATTTCCAAGCTGTGGCCAGGTTGCAGCTCAGTACAATTACATCCACAAACAGAAATGAACTAACACACAAAGGCCATTTCTACTACAAGTCAATTACTTTCTTTTTAATTCAAAGAAAAGAATGGTATTTTAATAAATACTGCAGAAACATTAACCGAACATACAAAGTGACTTCAACAGTTTAAAAAAAAAAAATGTAATGAGTGTCCTGTTTTATAACAGTTATAACTTATTTTCTTCCACAATATTTAAATACAGAAAGCACTTACCAGCTATTTTGTAATACTGCCCTAAGCGCACTGCTGCATCAGTCATAAGCTTATTATGGTGGTAAAGAAATGTCTTTTTGTGTGGGAAATAATTGGAATGGATTTCTTTTTTTTTTTTTGTCACTGGATGAAAAAAAAAAAAAGTGCTGGGAACACACTGAGTTTTAATTGTGGTAATCCTTTACCTTTGCAGAAGTCAACATGAACACAGCTTCAACACTTCAAAAATGAAGCATCATCCTTGGAAACAAACTGCTTGTTCTCAACAAGCTATAGCCACACCGGTTAGAGATTACAGCATCCCCCTCCAGAGGAGCCATGAAGTCAGTCAGTAAACAGTTGTGAACAAATTTAAGGGCTAACAGAGTTAATGTAACAACAGCAATCAGTAAGGAAAAAAAAAAAGAACTTAACCAGTTCACCCACGTAATGGTTAAGGACTGCTGTCTGGATAAGTAGATATTAGCCTTAAAGACTAAATGCTGTATCCAGTTTCCACTGGGGTCCCCTTAAGGCGTCACAGTTCTTCAGACTCCATTTCCTCACAGTGCTCACCATGAGCAAATGAAGACTGTGCTGAGAGGTGGCTGCCCCAAACAGCTGCACACCAGTGGCTAACCATGGGTAACCTGGCTCACCTGCAGATTTTTGGGTTTTTCCCAACGTTGTTGCAGAGAACCGTATCACAGAATAGCACTTCATAGCATTTACAGAGGGCTAGATGTGTGGGAACCACCGGGCTCCCCAGCTCTGAGCAGGAGCAGAGGATGCTCAGGGCTTCTCCAGATGGGCAGTAAGGCTTAACGAATTGTGTTTTTTGTTTTTAAACTAGGAATCATTTGTAATCATAGCTCTTAGCACCTTTCGCTTGATTTCAGAGCCGAACCTACAGTGAAATACCCATACAGTACACCAGAACTTGAGATCATTTCCACCTCAAATTACAATCACGAAGAGGAATTGAAAGTCAGACTCCAAAAGGCAGGCAGTTTGCCCTCACATCCCACCTGGATCCATTTAATTCCTGCTGTGAGGGCACCTCTTACACTGGGAAACCTCACACAGCCATCTCCATGACCAACATGTCACTGTGATTCAGCTCGTGCTGCCATCTCAGAAAGGCAAAGCTCCAAACTTCTCACGTACAGTGTTTTCCTCTAGGTGATGTATAGGCCTTGGTATACTCTGCATTTCAACGAGGAGCTACTACAAAATTAGATCATCTCCTTTGGAAAACCAACTACAAGGTCACAGGGATAGTTCCTTAACGAGGGTGTATTAATAATGTCTTCTTTAAAAAAAAAAAAACATTGAAGTATCATTTTAATGAAATCAAAGCAGTAGCATCCGGGAATAGAGCATCAATAAAAGAAACAAGCACTGTCAATGACGTCTCTCTTCTTTGTGGTGGGTTTTTTTTTTCCTATTCACCCTCTTATTTTTTTTTTTTCCCCAGCACATTCAAGTGTTCTGATTTTTGGCATTTTCTTCCACGTACCATCTCCTGATGCCACCTCATTCAGAGCCATTTCTTCTCCCTGCTCGGTCTACATGCTCAGTTCCTAAGTACAGTCTCACACAAGTGAAGAGTCTCCTTTAAAGCACTGGCAGAAGCACTCATTAAATACCACGTGGCTGCACACTTCATTGAGCCTCCACTACTCCCGAATGCTCTCTTCCTCCTGCTCAAGGAAATCCAGGTCCTTCACATCACCGTGCAACTCTTTGCTTTGTCCTTTCGCAAGTCTGTAGCCACTGTAGAAAGTTCTGGCCTGCCAGGCATGTGTGAAATTCGCTTTGTTGCCCTCTGTGATTTGTTTCGTTTCACGTTTTTGTTTGTTTTATTCACACACGCCAAGGTGGCAACATGAAAAATGTCTCTGACACTGTTTTCTGACTGTAAGGCTGAGCATTCAATGTACGTAGCTGCTCCAATCTGTTTGGCCATATTTGCACCCTAAGGGAAGAAAGAACACTCAATCACTACCAAGTTTCCAGGGAGCCAAAGCAAACCATACAATTATTTTTCAGCACTGTTTTCCATACACAGTGTTTTGTGAAAACCAAAAGCTAAAGCTCAAGTACGACAGCCAGCAGCTAATTTTGCAAAATAAACAGAGCTTGGCTTCCAAGATGCAGTCAGGCGCTCTCTCGCAGATAAATACAATTTGAAAGAGAAATGATAACTGCAGAAATCCAGACCAGCATCAGTAGGACCCATTCAGCAACTTCACCCCTACACGTGTGGATCACACGCTCACTGAGAAAAGTGCAGACCTGGCAGCTTCAAGAGTTAAGGCTCCTATCTCCAGGCAGATGATGTGCTCAGACTCCTTCATTGAACCCCCCAGCCCTGGAGCAGAGCATACAAGGGAAGCCCTGCTCACAACTCTGCTAAAGAGATGAAGTTGATGGTTAAAAAAAAAATAAAACAAACAGAAAAACAAACTGTGGGTTCCTGGGCTGAGGAAGACTTAGATCAACTTGTATCTTGGGAATGGGCAAAAATAAAAAGGCTCTCAGTGGCTATGCAACCTTTCTTTTGCAACTGCAGGTGTATGAGAAGACAAAGCAGGGTATCTGCTCCAGCAGCTCAATAGGCAACTCCAGCACATACCAGCATCCCCAAGTATCCTGTTGTGCATTTTGTTACAAGAAGATAACATTGCATTGTGTGGAAAATATGGAATTGTTTTAATGGGATTTTACTTCTGAGGAAATACTACAAGGAACTCCAATCTTCCCAGTGAAGTTACAACATCCAGCCACATTCCTGATGTGCCACTCCTCAAGTACTCACACACCTGAGATACAGGCAGCAGCACACACATCAGGCCAGTCCCTCCTCTGTGCTCCCAGCTGTACCAACCAGGCTGATGGCACTAATCTAACTGGACCCACATCTTCATTATGCATTATTTGCCTTCAAGTGATGGAGCTGTTTCCTTATCAGTTTTAAGTGGGATTGGCTGATAAAGGACTGTTAGTTGTAGGACCGAGCCCTACACACTGTTTAACACCCCAACTCTTACTCACCCAAACCTATCTTACTTCCTCAAAAAAATGCATGCCAGGCTTAGCTGGCTGGAAATTGGTTGGCATATTGCAGACAGTGTGTCACCATCAACCAAATTCAACCTTCAAACACTTTCTTATGAAGGTAAGAGGAGCGGGGGGTTGAAACTCCACTAAACTCTGATGCCATATTGACTCAGCAAGGCAAGGGAATCCAGAAACCACTTGCACTTCCTTACCCCGGATGACTTGATCCTTCCCTAGAACTAGCACTGAGGAACAATGAATGACTTCAGGTCACCTCTGTGACCTGGCAACCAGGAGACATCCGACCAGGCTCAGGCTACATTTCCCCTCTCTGTAAAGTGCAGGTGAAGTTGTGCCCACTTATTAAGTAGGGGCTTCACTATCACATCATTTCCTCTTTGTCTGCTCAGTAACAGCTTACAGCTTAACCCTTCCTAAGGAGTTGTGACTTTAGAAGAGATGTTAAGCCTTCAACTCCAGGTGACAAATCCAACTGTCAGAAGATTTTTCAATCACTACTTCTGAAAAACATCAGGCTTGATGGTTTTATGTACCACAAAAAAAATACATATATGAACTTGTGTATGCCTTAAGTGGCAGACAGGAATTCCTTTAAAGTTTCTAATATTTGAAGAAAAATAGTATAGAAAATTGCAGCTTCAAGGCTGAACAATATGAATATATATGAATGCACAGAAGTGGTGCTTTTAAACCATATTTTCTCCAATCAGGAGAAGGACAATCAAGATTTAAGGGCACTCCTGAATCCTTTTATGCTAGGGTAATAAAAACTGGCATTTGGTTTCCTGGAAAACTGTCTGAAATGGAGGGATGCTTACTGAGTCAAGCAGAGAAAAAAATGCCAAAATCAGCATAAGCTATCACAACACAACACCCCATGTCATCTTTTAATTAAGATACTCAGTTCATGGCATCTCCACACTTTCAAATTTAACATGCTGTAGGAGGCTGCATTATTAGTAATTGCATATTACGAGCTGTTGGTTTGGAAAACCTGAGGCTTTGGAGAAGACATCAAAAAGTGCTCCTAATAAAGGATATACACATCAGCTAGAACTACCTACGCAGGTAACATTTTCACTCCTACATCCTGCTGGGTGCATCTGAAATCCACAACCATGTTTCTGCTGGTAGAATAGACACAATAGACATGTAAGTAATAGGGGGAAGTTTATCTTAGATCCTAGTTCCTCCCCCCAGTTCTGCCTTCTGCTCTTCTGTGCCCTGACTCTTTCCCTTCTCACCTCAGTGTCTCTGCCCCGCAATGAATGGCTCCAGCTTTCTTACTTCCCAGCAACAGAGAACTGCCACCAAGGATTAAGATGCTTTCTGGATTTGCTGCCACCTCCACACAGAGCTATGAGGTGTTTTTTAAATGAGTATTCAAGCAATGCCATTTTAATGGAGTCAGATTACACAAAATACTTTTCGTAACACCCAAGTCATGTGTGTAACCTTCAACTCAAATGCAAAGACAGTGATTTTATCATCATTAAATGAATGGAACACATGCCACACCTCTCAGTTACCTTTCTGGCTTCTGCAAGCACTGGAAAGTGGTAAGCTCATTTTCAATTCACTTAAAAAGCTCTTGGCAGCCAATAAAGCCACAGTCTTACAATGCTTAAAGAATGCTTTTACCCTCCACCCCTAAGCACAAAGAATGGCACATACCTGATCATAGGACACGGGTGTCTGCCTGTGATTGGAGAGTTCTACAAGTGTGCTTACATCCGTGCGCAGGTCTGACTTGCAACCAACCAAAAGCATTTTGGTATTCGGACAGAACTCCTGGATTTCTCCTTTCCACTGTGAAATTGTAAGTTGGTGTTATAATGGAGTAATTGAATGTTTAAATCCAAAGAAGCAATGCGTACAAGTCCAAATTTAATAAGTCATGACATTCTCCATGGAAATACTCTTATACAATAGCCACATTCACCTTGGAGCACATTTCTGAAGGCGTCAGTGCCAGCGTTATCTGGTCAAGGATAAAATCTTACAATCTCCTACACTCATTCATTCCACTGACTTAGTAATCGAGATTGTTTACCTGTGTGAATAAAGGTTTGCAGAGCAGCAACAAACCAACCACAGTGACTGACACAGGAGCCATGGAAAGCTGTTGTCACTGCCTTCAGTGGTCCCCCAAGGCTGAGCTAGAGGCACTACTTGTATGACCACAAAGCACACATGGCTATACACTGGCTCATGGCTATGTGTCCTAACATCCAGAACTATACAAATCTGTCACAAGTCAATTAAGGAAGTCATTCAGACAGAGCTTGTAAAGCATTTTGGGGTTTTTTTTGCACAACCCCACCTCCCTGCATGGTTACTTTGCAGATGCAGAAAAGCCAACAACTCTGCAGCCCAATCTAACTAGACTGTAATTCCTCAAGACTAAGAATATAATTTGGCTTTGAAGGCATAACAACAAAAATCTCTTCCAGAATTAAGCAACAATACAGTAACCAACAGTAACAGTGAGAGATATAAGTTCTTGATGCTTGCTGGCATAAAGAGTAGTCTGAAGTGTTTTCTACAGATTATTTACAGCACTGCACACTGCTTTATTCCCAGTGAAACAAGAAACACCAGCCCCAGCTACAGAATAAAAGGAACTTCAGATCATTAAGCCTTAAAGACAACAGCACAAAGTTTGAGTCATGCCCAGTGACCAAGGGGAGGAACAGGACCACCTTGTGAACACAGAGCTTGACTCTCCAACTGCAGCACTTTGATACAAGGGAAGCCAGGCTTTGTATCTTGCATCACTGAGCTGAAATATTCTGAAGTCTGGTGCAGCATTTCATTTCTATGCTATTGCTAGGTTTTATGGCATCTTCCAGAAGCATTTGTTACTGGCCCCTTCTAGCTAAAGGCTGAGGAATTATGTAAAGCCATGGCCTAAGCCCAAACTCTCTACAGATGTGTTTTAAACTATCTCTGTAACATGGCAAAGTTTCTCAGACCTACCTGTTAAATGAATGTGATGTTAGGTAATTTCTCACTGCACCCAACACCACCCTAAAAAAGTCATCGATGTCTAAGGGCTGAGGAATGAGAATTTACTGCACCCTTCAGCTTCCATTAGACAGTTCTTGTTTTCAGTTAACATTTATCCCTTTCAAATCAATGACTTCAAATTCCAGCAGTGCAGAGCACAGTCTGGTCTTCATTCCATTATAAAACAAAAACAAACTGAAGTTCCTAACATAGGAAACATCACCACCCTTCAGAGAGTCAGAGACCAGCTACATATTAACACTCTCCCCTCAAACATTTCTTAACACTTGCCTTTTTTAGCACACTGTCAAGAGTCTCTGGACGACTGATGTCAAAGCAGATCAAGACTGCATCAGAGTCTGGGTAAGAGAGCGGACGGACGTTGTCATAATAAGGAGACCCTGCAGGGAAACAAGGAAATGTTATCAGTTTGTGTGTTTCATTTTCTGCAGTTACTCCATACAAGATTGAACTGCTCAATTCCCCTCTGGCCTTTTGCTTTTCACCTTCAAAAACCACAGCCATGGCACCAGCTATGAGGGATGGCACCTTACTGGTTTGCCTCCCACCCAAGGTTTTTGATGCCCCCTATAACCAGGGAAAGGAAGTCAGGTTAGCCCAAGTTGAAGTTCCAGCCTTAATCTACAGCAACTTGAGAAAAGACAATCATGGAATGGCCTGGGTTGCAAAGGAGCACAATGTTCATCCAGTTCCAACCCCCTGCTGTGTGCAGGTCGCCAACCAGCAGCCCAGGCTGCCCAGAGCCACATCCAGCCTGGCCTTGAATGCCTGCAGGGATGGGACATCCACAGCCTCCTTGGGCAACCTGTTCCAGTGCCTCACCACCCTCTGGCTGAAAAACTTCCTCCTCATATCCAACCTAAATCTCCCCTGTCTCAGTTTAAAACCATTCCCCTTGTCCTATCACTATCCACCCTCTTTAAAGCAGATTTTTCATGGTTGTTTTCAGTTAAGAACTCAGTAATTTCGAAATAAATCATTTTCTAAATGAAGCTCCAAGTGCAAAAAACATGCTTACTTGCCACAAATTGGCAATTTCTAGAAAAACTCTTGCCTACAATTAAAGCAGTTGCTCCAGAACTCCAACAGGAGAGAGCCCAAACCCTGCAGGCAGACCCATGAGTACATTCTGTCATAATATCACACTGATTTGTAAACCAATATATGCTCACAGTAAACATTTATGTACAGCCTGTAAAATCCATTCTGATCAATAAGAACAAAAGCTAAGCTAGTCATCTGGAGGAGCATAAATAATCTCTGTGTTACATGTCATGTATGTTTTACTTTGAGTGCCATTAAGGGATTTGCTGGTTCTCTTTTCATGGTGTGCAGAGTTATAACAGTACCTGCAGAGCCAAAGCTCTTTGTCACATCATATCTGGTGGAAAACTTCCTTTCTCTGGAAAAGTTCCATTCACTCAGCCACCCCTGCTCAGCCTCAACTCTGCTGAAGTTTTATCAATGGAGCAGAATGAGTTTCTGCCATAGAAGGGTACATCAACATTTACATGGTCAAACAGGATCGGGTATTGGACTGTAAAACACATGCTTGTGACTACACGTGCACTTTCTGGTCATATTCTTATACAGATTTTTCTTCTTCCTCATACCTAACATACAGCATAGGCCACAGGCCACAAGCATGCAGCTTTAACAGTCAGCAGACGTGACTTTGGGGGTTATCACCCAACTGTATCAGCAGCTCTCAAACTACCTAGAACTAATTGTCAGCAAGGTCTCAGAGGCTGAACAGAGACTATTAAATAGATTAGAGGAATTCTTCAACGTTGTCACTGACAGACAGCTCCCACTGTTGCACAGAGCAGGGAATGGTGTGAATGTATCACAAATGGCTTCAGTGGGACAGCTTTCACAGAAGGAAGGAGTCAAGAATCCCAGGAATGCTGTTTTTGAAATGAACGGTAACACATGGGGAATGAAGCATTACCAAACTAGGTAGCAGAAGGTAATTTGTTGAACAAGACTTATTTTATTCAAATGCTCATCTTCATAAACGATGTCAATCTAACAAAGAGGCAGCTGTCAAAAACTGCTCTTCAAAAGGCAGCTAGCAGTCTTCAGCAGCAAGTGGCATGGTAAAATGAGATCGAGCAAGCTGAGCCGACCAGAGAAGTGTTCATCCTGAGCTAAGCTCTGCTCACAGCATCTATCAGCATCTCCCACTGCAAACTGACCATGGCTATCTCCAGCAGTGCCTCTATCCAAGAGCCCCAGGGCCAGGTTCCCATCTGTGAGCCCCAGGGCCAGGTTCCCAGCTCCAGGCAAGCTGCAGAGCAGTCAGCAGCCAGCACGACAGCCCTGCAGTGTGAACCCAGCCCAAGTGCCAGCTGCCCTCCAGCGCCCCGCCTGCGGGCTGGGCACAGCACCTGCCTGCCCTGCACTCCTCTCCCAGAGCAGGCAAGTAAGGGCAGGAGCTGCTCCCCATCTTCAGGATCATGAATGCCTGGCCAAATGGTTGCTGGCTAGAAAGGAGTCTCAAAAAAGCCTCGCCCAGAAACTAATTCCTTACACACATACCTAACTTCTCACTCACCAGTCTTCAAGGACACAACGCACCATATATGTCCATCAGCATGTATTTATGTATACATACAGCCACCACCTTCAGACCAGAGATTCCTTTTACTGTGTCAGCTGGAGCTGCTTTTGTTTTGAGGGTTTTTCTTTTCAGGTTTTCCTTCTGAGCCTCTCACATTAAAGATGCTGAACTGAGCGTATGTACTTTTATAGGCAGCGGCCTCGCTCAGATGCAAACTAGGAGCATCTGACACGTTCTTTTCCTCGGGGTGGTGTGCTGCAGAACAAACTGGAAACGTTTAAAGCACTCAGACTGCAGCAGCAACAAAAGAAGTTTCCCAGTCTCATTGGAGAGCAATAACTGAACGTCTATTATCGTGCAAAGAAAGAGTGGCCCCGGCCCTCACTGTGCAAGGCTATTCAATCCAGCATTTCATCACTTCACCCAGAAACCCTCCGAACAGAGGAATCTCAGGAATGAGACTCAAGTCTGAACAGACAACTTGAACACAGCCCAATGAGGCTGCTCAGTCCTTTTCAAGTTAGTCTGCAGATCTGAAACCATGCCAACCCTAGAAAACAGAAGGAGAATGCAAGGCTACAGCCCTGGTATTTGTGAAAAAACCAAGCATACTTGTGTTTGTGATTCACTCCTTACAAAATAAATCTTTTTTGTCAAGGACAACATGAATGATTTATCAGTTCTATCAAGGAATTGCTGATAGTGCTGTAGTTCATCTTGTTCTGTGGAAGTATATTCCAACTGCAATCCCTGATTTTATCTCTTTGGCAGCTTAAATAATCTAAGCCGAAGTAATTAACACAGTAAGAAGGCTCTACTTCTCAAATCTCAGGCTGCATGCAAAGCACAGCATTGTTCAGCTTTTAATGTGAACTGACCCCCCCGTCAAGCAGTAGGGTGTGCTTTAGGCTACAGAAGTTAGCAAAGTTTAGGTTGAAACACTGCTATCTTAATGCACAAGCTCACGTGGTTCAAAGTGAGTGCATGCTTTGGTTTTCTGACATCTTAGAGCCACTCTGTGATGCTGGATGAGAGCTGGAGCTCTGTCTGGAGGCAGCTCAGCCCACGCCCCTCCTGCAGAGCTGGACCTCAGCCTGCCCTAAGGCTGGAGGAAAACCTTGGGAACAGGCAGCATTCAGCTATTTGCACACCACCAGCACCCAGGACCAGGCAATATCCCACTATCTGCACACCCCAAGCAGCCATCGGGCGCTCGTCTTTGTTGCCTTTTGGACTCCAGTCAACTGAAAGAACAACAGATGAACAGCCGTGCTCCCACTCCCAGCTCCTCAGGCTTACTAATTATCAGCTACACAGAAAGCACCAAATACCGCAGCAGCAGCTCCAAGTGGCTGATTCATTGCTGATGTCTTTCCTCCTTCTCAATTCACCTTCGCCATTCTGGAGAAAATAGAACCACTCCAAACACACAAATATCACAATATTCATAGCGTTTTGTGTGCTGACGTTTCTGTACCTCTACCAGAAAACAGCACTGTCACTCCAGTTAGCAATGCTACCGTGCTCCAAAGCAGAGCAAACTACCAAGGCCAGTTACCACCACGCTGCCACAAAAGCAGCAAACCACATGGCTCAGCACAGCCAACCTGCAGGTCAACTGGGAGGCAAGGACATTATTTTGGCATTTCCCTTCATGCTGCTTTACTGCCAGAGTCAGGGAAACATAAATCCACATCTTTCAGATTCCTTCTGACAGATGCTTCAACAAAAACACCTTTAAAATTAACATTAAATACATCGTGCTCATCCAAACTGCGGGGAAGCTACCTGGATTTAAAGCTCTGCATATCCCTTTTTAATGGAAGAAGGCAGGAAATACTGAACCATGAATGTGTCAGACAAATGCATCTGATACATAATGATTCCTCAACGTGCCCATAAGCCTGAAGAAACTTCTCTCAAACACTGCACACAGCAAAAAGAGCAGAGCTGCCAAGCAGCTCGAGACTGCCATACTGCATTACCACCATGGAATAATTTATGATGGAGTTCTATTGCAACCAGACATTCCTGCTTTGAAAAAAAAAAAAAAAGAGGTTGGTAGTCCAAAATCCAATTGAAATTCAAGTTGGCAAGTATTTCCCTTAATGCTGCGGCTAATTTAAATCCTTATGACTTGCAGAACTAGACTGTACCAGAAAATATTTGAATAATGAATCTTCCCATTCCACTTTTATTTATGAGTGTTTTGTCCCAAATCTCTGTGTGGATATTCAAGATACAACAAAAACTTCCTAATAAATGCACAGCTACCTTTGAAAGTTCAACTGTGTGTTGGTCCACATTTTGCCCTTAAGGTTCCTCCTGTAATAAGCACATTATATAAGGCATTTCTTTAATAGGTAAACCAAAACCATGGCAGTGAGGGTTGCTTTTACTCTAACACAAGGCTTTTAAACACTGACAAAGTCATCCTGAAATATCTGCAGCATGATGTGATCAAGCCCAACTAAACTGCACCCACTTTTCACCGTTTGTGGCCTCAATAAAGGAACAAAAGCCATGAGGTGGGCCATTAACTCCTTTCCCACCCCACGTCGCAATGGACATTGTCCACCATTATCATAAGGCAGCTACAAGTCACTTTTTGAAGTTAACTACATCTGGGGCTGCTCTAAAGTCATTAAGACGTTTATTGTAATTCAGTAGGCTAGGACAAAGGCTTGTAAAGAATTAAATTACCAAGAACTTAAGATAATGCTGAAACGGTATCTTATCTCCTTGTGTCTCTTATCTGGTGATGATGGTGATGTGATTTCGCGTTGGGGTGATGGGCTCTGTCTTCCCACAGTCAACAGGAAGAGCTGCTTAGAGACTTCAGCAGAATCCCACAACCAGAGCACCTATTAGCCCGAGCATCACATCCCTCAAACATTTCCTCTTTGGTTTCAGACTGCAGAGAAGTTAGCCACTTGTTCTCAATCTCCTGACTGCCAAATTGTCTGTTTGTTCCAGGATGGGCCTGAAAGTACGACGTGCACATGCATTGGGTTGCAGGTGCTTCTTTCCAGCGCTGCCATCCTTTGAAGTGCTACAGGATGCTTCATCACACGGGTGTCACCAGCCTCTGACAATACAGATTCCAGACCTTTGCAAGTCAAACAACCCACGTGTTGTGTTTTAATAACTAAAGATAGAAATTGCCAGAAAAACTTCACCAACTATTAAAAATTAATAAGGCCTTACTCCAGAGTTTGCTACCATCGACTTAGTCATTCAGGATGAAAGCTCAAGCCAGACACACTCAAGAAGCATGAAAGTCTATTTTGGCAGAAGATAAAAAAATCTGTTTGGAACTATGCTGATAGTGAACGTGGGCACGGAGATTGCCTTTTCCCAGTAATCATGTTGCAAGCCTTCAAAATCATTTCCTGAACAGCAAGGGGAAAGGCAACTCACAGTCTACTTTCCTTTTCTGCAAAGGGATTAAAATCCCAGTTTCCTGTAAGAGGAGTGATTTCTTATTCAGATGAAACCAAAGTGTTCAATTTCAACATATACAAATGCTGCCCGGAGAAGAAAGGGCTTTTGCATACTCAAGTTTTTTCCAGCTTTTTCTTTTCATTCCGTTCTGCAGAGGGAATGCAGCTCCGTGCCTGTTAATGGCTTGTTGTTCATTCACCCCTGAGTGAATGTGTGCTGATTGTAGCATGTAAGTAAGGATGGGTCCCCTTGAAGGGAGCATATAAACAGGAGGGGGAACGACTGTCTATGAGGGTGTGAGAGTGGATAGTGATAGGACAAGGGGGAATGGTTTTAAAGTGAGACAGGGGAGGTTTAGGTTGGATATGAGGAGGAAGTTTTTCACCCAGAGCGTGGTGAGGCACTGGAACAGGTTGCCCAAGGAGGCTGTGGATGCCCCATCCCTGCAGGCATTCAAGGCCAGGCTGGATGTGGCTCTGGGCAGCCTGGGCTGCTGGTTGGCGACCTGCACACAGCAGGGGGTTGGGACTGGATGAGCATCGTGGGCCTTTGCAGCCCAGGCCGTTCTGTGATTCTGTGATACGATTCCCTGCACCTTCAGGGGGCCAAGGATGCCTCCCTACCCAAAGCCTTTCGCAAGGGCTGAAAAATTTGCTGTGTTTTGTCAAAACAGACACAACGGAGCCTATAGGGAACTCAAATACCAGCAGACTTCATTCAGTACGAACACTGCTAAGCACCCTTTTGCTGTGGCAAGGGCTCAGAGCAGACTCAAGCTAACCACCGTCCTATCTGCCTTCCACCGAACACTGACACATCCCTGCTAACAGAGATTTGTCCACACCCTTCCTTTACCCTCTCCGAAGTCTATCAGCACCATCACAGACTACCCGGGCGGATAAAAACCTCCAGGAATCCGTGCTTCACTCAGCAGAACGGAGCACAGCCTGGCGGGGCTCCCCGGGCTGATGACACGGGGCTCCCCGGCACAGCTCGGAGCAGCGGGGCGGATTCGGTCCGGCTCCTCCCCGCCCGCCCTGGGTGGCCGCCCGGTTCCTTCCCGCCCGCCCGACGCGTGCTCAGCCCCGCAGCACGCCGCCCCGTTTCCCGATGCCGGCCGTTCTCAGCGCTCACCGGAGGTGTCCCACAGGCTGAGCTCGATGCGCTGAGTATCGATCTCGAAGCTGGCCGTGTAATTCTCGAAAACGGTGGGGACGTAACTCTGCGGGAGAGAGACAGAGCGCAGAGCGGTCAGCCCCGGCCCCGCAGCCCCAGCCCGGCCCCCCAGCCCTGCCCGAGCCCCGGCGCACCTCGGGGAAGCAGTCCTTAGCGAAGACGTGGAGCAACGCGGTTTTGCCGCACTGGCTGTCCCCCACCACCACGATTTTGCACTTCACGTTCTGGTTAGGATCCATCACCGCCTTGCTCGATAACTTCTGGCTCGCTCTTCTTTCCTTCATTGATCTCCGCTTAGTATCCTTCGACCGGCCAGAGCAAAATTAAAAAAAAAAAAAAAAAAAAAACAGACCCGATGGAAAAGAAATAAAATAAATAAATAGAACGAGGAAACCCCGCTGGAAATGGCAGAGCCGCGGGACGGGACGGGACGCGACCCACTCCTCCCGCCAGCCGGTCCCGCGCAGACTGCTTTGTCCCCCCGCCGCCCGCTCGTATTTATAGCCTCGCCCCCGCCAATCACCGCCCGCCGGCAGTGTGGCCACGCCCCCCCGCCGCGCTCGCGCTGCCGGGGCAGAGCGCCCCCTTGGGGAGCGGCGCGAGGCGGCGGTGTGAGGGAGCGGGCGGCGGTGTGAGGGAGCGGGCGGGAGGAGCGGTGTGAGGGAGAGGGCGTTTGGCGCAGCCCCGGAGGTCGTCGTAACCGTGGGGTGAATAATCCATCATCCGTGCCACAAACCGACCCCGTGCCACGTCTGGGCTGAAACACGAGAAACTCATAACGTCTGACATAGAAAAGCCCTAATATCTCGCAGGTGTTTAACTGCAGGAGTTTACCTCAGTGACACAGGCGGGGCAGAATGCCGAACATGGCGTCCGTGGCGGTGTCCCGGTGTGTCACATTGTCAGCTGGCCGCCTTACTCACCTCTGATAAGCTTCCCAAAGAGCCTGAGATGTGGTTTCTGGTGGGAATTAGGAGCAAAACACTGAAGTTCGTAGTGTATGTGTTATTAGGAGGCCTCAGGGATACACAGGTTTGCACGCTGGCTTTTTTAGATGAAGAGCTCACCTCAGCGCGACTGCAGTCTCAGTCTATCCCTATCCGATAGCTTGAGGGAGCTGGGCTGGTTCAGCCTGGAGACAGGGCAGCTCTGGGGAGACCTGACTGCAGCCTTACAGTACTTGAGGGGAGCTTATAAACAGCAGGGAGACACTGTTACAGAGTCAGATAGCGACAGGATGAGGAGGAAAGGCTTTAAACTAAAAGACGGGAGATATAAGTTAGATGCTAAGGGGAAATTCTTTACCCAAAAGCAGTGAGGGCCTGGTGGTGCTGCCCAGAGGTGTGGTGTCCCATCCCTGGAGGTGCCTGAGGCCATGGATGGGTGCTGGGCAGCCTGGAGGTCAGCCAGCCCACGGCAGGGAGGTGGAACCAAATGACCCATAAGGTCCCTTTCAACCCAACCATTCTGTGATCCTATGAAATTCAGCTGCATAATTGTCTTCAGAGTACATAAAGTCCTGCTACTTTGTTCCCCTCCATTCTTTTATTGTACCTGAGACACAGAGCAGCTTCAGGAGTGGAGGCAGAGCATCCCCATGTTCTCCTTGAATCCAGTACACCATCTGAAGTCTATCTGTCGAATGTATAGGGAGAAGAAGATGGGGTCGAAGGAGCTTTTTGCTGATCTTGAATGGGAGGTGGATGGAAACATCTTGCTGTCAGCTCATCACTCACCTCTGTGCAGATGGAGGCAAGATGCAACAAAGGCAGTGCCTACGCCAGGCATTGACCAGAGATGTGATGGATACAGGATCTGAGCACCCCAACATACTGTCCCTTTTCATTGTCAGGGAGTTGGACTAGATTACCTTTAAGGGTCCCTTCCAACTCAAACCATTCAATGGCTCTTGATTGTGTGCCACCCATTCCTTGGCATTGGCACGGCTTCTCTCTCTGGACCCAAGGGAGGAGGGAGCCGTGCTCATGGGCCATGGGGGACTGCTGCTTTGCACAGCTCATATGGAAAATTTGCTTGCATCCAGCTATGTTCAGAATGTGGAAACTTTAATGCACACCAAGCACTTACTCATCGTGACTTCCCACAGCACGCCTTGTGCTAATATGAGCAGAGATGGCTGTTTACATGCTTTGTTTGCTCTCACAGTTCAGCCACTGCCAGCGTCACCCAGCTCCAAACCCACGGCTCTCAGGCTGTCCTGCAGTGCTCTGAAAGCAAGGAAGCGAAGGAATCCCCGCCGGGGCTGAGACAAGGAGCTTCAAACCGACAGCCCGAGCTAATATTAGAAGAGGTCACTGTGCGTTGCAGTGTGCTCACTGGCACAGAGGCACTGCAGAGGAGAAAGGGGATAACGTGTGGCTGTGCACTCGGGATTCCTAGCAGGGGAAGCATGGGACCTCGCAGCTCTGTGCACTTGTGACAATCAATAAGAGAGGGAGCTACAAGATACGCCTGCCTGCTCTGGAACAGCTTGTTTGTTGTCATTCCTTGGGGAAACTGTCCCAGATATGTTAATCCCTGTAAAACTATTATTCATGTCATACTATTAAGTTTAATGCCTCTTCACATATCTTGATAACTAGGGGGATAACACGGCTGGGTTAACGTTTCCATTGGTATTTTTCACACGCAGTCCCATTTTGATTTATACCGCAGAGTTTCTTGCTCTGCTTGGTTCAAATTCCCCATTTTGCTTCAGCTCTGATTCCTTTCTAGATTTTCACAGCTTCTCTGCATTCCATCCAGGGAAGTATTATATGTATATTAATACCATCTATATAATCCAGTATTATCTCTGGTAATGACTACTGATCTTGTGTAAGATTTTATGGGAATATCAAGATACGTTTTTCTCCTCTCACAAGTCATCAGCTTGAACACTTTCTATGACTAGAATAAAACAGTTAAGAAGAGTGCTTTTAGCACCGCAATGATTGCTTGACGATTTAAATCTAAAATTGCCATCAGAATACCTATCCATGTAATGCCAGCTACCAAAGCTTCCGAGGCAAGTACTGAACGCCATACATAAAACATGAACCTTCCAGCTCCCATTCCCTCCTCCTTTCTGTGTGTGTGTGTGTGTAACTAAACGCGACATACATTAAAAGAACATTATTAAGGCTTAAGGTCAAACACTTGTGTGTTAGGAAATGCGCGTTTCCTGTGTGTCGGAAGCGTGGGCTCCCGTGTGAGCATGCAGTGATAGTCATTAATTTCACGATCGCAAATTATGTTTTCCAGAGAACTTATTCAGCCCACAGAGCGATATTGTCACCTTAACGAGCAGCTATTCAGAAACATCTGTACGTCTCACAGCTCCCTGTGTAATCCATGCTTCATTTAGGGCCGCTATTCAAAACCTTCTTCTCAACACATACAAATTTATTATCTCTTTCCTCTTCTCTGGTACTTATCTCTGTCATGTTTGAGTTCTTAACAGCTGAAAATAAATTATTTTTCACGGATACCTTGTGAGACGACGTGATCAGAGTGTGCCTGTTTGACAAATGAGAAGCAATAAGGTCACAAGTACCCGCTAATTTCGGTTGAACACACCAGACTTGATTCATTCGGAGCACTTAACATTATGCAGCACTTCAGAGGTTTCGAACAGAGCTCCTGTTGTTTCTGTGTGTAGTGGTAAAGGCTTAAAATCAGAAAGCCCCAAGCCACGCTGAATGTGTAGGAAATAAAAAAATCTCAGTGATTGTCTGGGCAAAATGTGGTCCAAGCATCACACAGGAGCCCACAGCACGTTTGGGAGTATTTGCTGGCTGGGATCCCTTGAGTCCACAGGAATCAAAGGGGCAGAAGGGTCAGGTCACCATGGAGGGACTGAGATTTTGGCTGCCTAAACCAGGGCCTCGTTTTCTTCTGTTCCAGGGAGGGTTTAAAATTGATGGTGAAATGGGGAGAATGAGCATCTCAGTCCCGTGTCGTGAGGTTGGTTTAACAGCCACGTGGGAACAATGGCAACTGTGGAAATAAGTGCTAGTGATAAAGAATTATGTAAATAGGTAAAATTAACTCAAGACATCTGTACCTCTCTCTCACTTGACCAACAGCTCACTGAGCACTCAGGACCAAGTAGGAAAGAAACAAAGCTCAGCTACTCCAGCTTTCAGGAGCTGAGGGCCATGCTTTCACAGCGTAACATGCACTCTAACATTATTCCAAAATCCCTTAAGAAACAAGGCAGGGCATTAGGACTGACAACAAGAAATTTCACAATACTAATCATACTGCAATTATTATGATGTGAGTGGGAATTCCATGTCTTGTGTGATCTGGGCTGACCTGGCACACCTTGGGGCTGTATTCTGGCACTCGTTGGCAGAACGCTGCCATGATTCTGGCTGTGCTTCTCGCCTCCATTTGCAGAGAACATGTGGGAGGCTGACGCCCTTCTCCCACGTTTGCTCCCTTCCTGTAGAGTCATAGAACCATTAGGGTTGGAAAAGACCTCTAGGACTTCCAGGTCAAACCTCAACCCACCTTATCATGCCCACTGACCATGCCCTTCAGTGCTACATCTCCATGGTTCTTGATCACCTCCAGGCATGGTGACTTCACCACCTCCCTGGGCAGCTGTGCCACTGCATTGCCATTCCTCTGGAGAAGAAATTGTTCCTAATACCAACCTGACCCTCCCCTGGTGCAAGCTGAGGCCATCAGCTCTTGCCCTGTCGATGTTACCTGGGAGCAGGGTCCTACCCCCACCTTGCCGTAACCTCCTTTCAGGGAGCTGGAGAGACCTGTAAGTACCATCCCACCATCAGAGATACACCTGCATTTCGTGACACCTGAACATTTTGCAGCTTGTACCAAAAAGGATGCCTCTTATCCTAGTTTTGGACAGTTTTGAGATAGCCCAGTGCAGTGCCAGGACCAAGACAAGCAGTAGAGTAGGGGCTCAGGGCTCAGTGCCCTCCTGCTGTGGCTCACGGCCCCTTGGCCTCAACACTCCACCGGATCAGGGCCTATTCCTCCTGGGTAAATCCAGCCAAGGCAGGAAAACTCCTGGATAAACACAATCTCATGTAAATCCAGCGGCAGCCGCTCTGCTGTTCCATTATGTATGATCTGTTAGTGCTCGCAGTAGGAACAAATCGCACGGCCGGGTGCTCTACCATCCATGAAAGCACAGCGCATCTCAAGGACATTTCCCGTGGTAGAGTAGTACATGAAACAGCCCTCCCCGAGGAGGAAAGCCAAAAATCCAGATTCAGAACCCACAGCTTTAACGTGTGTGTTTTGCCTAAATCCCTCGTGCTGTTCTGCATTCCTGCCTCGTACGAGACCAGCGCAGCATCTTACAAAGCACCAAGTATCCGTGGGCATCGGAGTGCGATGATGACAATATAGGATTCAATTTTAACAAAAAGAGAGATTTTTTTTTTTTCAAAGCCCCATCCAAATTGAAAAAAAAAAAACCAAAAAAAAAAAACACCATAAAACCAACTTTGGATTACACTGCTGTGGATCCGAACTCTGATCTGAACCAAACTGATCTGAAGATCCTTTGAAATCTGTGGAGAAAATCCTATTGAATTTGGCTCAGAATGAAGTGGTTTCTAGCTGTTGTTTGAGAACACCCTGCAGACAAATAGTTTTCATTTTTGGTTCCTGGAGGTTAATTATGGAAATTCATTGTAGTGGATCAGCAGTCCCAGTTGCTGGGGAGACAGTAAAATTGCTTGGTATGAAACTCTAGCCTGGAGCTGGAGGGAGATTTTCTGACAGAATGGCTTTCCATCAGAAATATCGATATGCTGGAAGCAGAACACTTTGTAGAACTACTCTGCTAAGTCTTTTTGGCTGCAGCACCACCAGCTCGCTGTAGTTGTCCTGAGGAAGGTAAAACTGCTTCTTCTCGCCTCCATGTGCGCTCCCCACCCGTGCACGCCGTGCCGAGCCGCAAGCAAACACAGCAAGTCTCAGAGGAAGGAACTGCAAGATTCCTCTTTGCCCAGTGGAAGAGAGCTCACTCCAAACCTCTTGCTGCCTATGCTGGATGCATTAAGCATTAATTACTTAGCTTAATTCGTACTGAAGGCAAGACTGAGCAATGAGAACTGAACCCTGTCCTCAGATAAAGCCACAACATCAGCGTGCTGCTGTGGAGCCTTGAGCTGTGCTTTCCCTTCCCACAAGCCTGTGCTCAGCACATCTCAGCAAGCGGGTGCCCTCGTGCTTCCCTGTGCATTAAAGCTCAGGTTGGGTTTAAGCTGGAACATGTATTTGCAAATCAAAGTTAAGCCTCATTTTTTTGCCATAAAAGGTATGGAGCAAAATTCCAGCGCTGAATTTACTTGTCTTGCTGCTCCTCAACGTGGGAAAAGAATGCTTCCTCCTACAGATCTGCTTCCCGGCCCAGGTCTTCCTCCCTCCAAGGCTTGCCCATGCAAGTTGTACTTTTTCTGGCATGAGCCCACAATTAATTATAAGGATATAATAACCTCTTGTAAGGAAAGATAATTGCAGGAGCCAGGCCTGGTTCCCTCGATCTTGCATAGCTTTTCTCCCGCTATATTTACCCCACTAATTGATTTGACTCGTGGTTCGTATTGGTCCGGGGGGGGACTTGGCATGGAAATCTCCTCTGTCCCCTACCCAATGCCCAGCAATAGACAAGGATTAACTGCAGGTGCTGCAAGGGTTTGGAGTCCTTCCTCGTGCCACTCAGCATGGGACAGTTCCTCATTTCCCTGATGAGGCATTAACTGCTGGAGTTAGGGGAGTGGAAAGGATGCTGAGTAAGGACATCATGTCAATACCCTAAAAGGAGGTTGTAGTGAGGTGGAGATTGGCCTCTCCTCCCAGGTAACAGTGATAGGACGAGAGGTGATGGCCTCAGGTTGCACCAGGGGAGGGTCAGGTTGATATTAGGAACAATTTCTTCTCTGGAGGAGTGGCAGTGCAGTGGCACAGCTGCCCAAGGAGGTGGTGAAGGCACTGTCCCTGGGGGTGTTCAAGAGCCACGGAGATGTAGCACTGAAGGGCATGGTCAGTGGGCATGGTGAGGTGGGTTGGGGTTGGACTCGGGGATCTTAGACTTCTTATCAAACCATAATGATTCCATGATGCTATAATTGGTGCCTGGCCACAGAGGGATGGCTCAGAGCAGGAAGTAACAGGCCCCACTGGGCTGCTCCATCAAGTGCAAAGTGTTTCAAGTACCACTGCATGACACCAGGTGGGGAAGCCCCTTGACACCCAGGAACGTGGTCATTACAGGAACACAGGGGGGGATTTTTCCCACAGCTGCATCCATGCTTGGTAGAGTGGAGAAACCAGCTCTATTTATTGCGAAACCCCACTTGAAGTATTTGCAAAGGTGCAGGTTGCTCCATCCCATCCTAGGGCTCAGGTCAGGATCCTCCTCTGCCCCCACACCTCCACATCCCACTGGCAGCAGCAGTACAGTGCCCAGTCCCCATTCTGCAGGGGAAGCCTCCGAAAGAAATGCTGCCCACAGCAGTGCAATGCCAACAGCAAAATGCAGCACTCCTATTGATTTCAGGGAGCATTGTCCCCAAGCGCAGCAGAGCTGAGGACACGGCGGAGGGCTCTCCATGCTCTGTCCTCCTGCAGGCACTAGGAATCTCCCTCCCAGCCCCAAAGCCCCGTGATGCAATCGATGACATCAGCAGAGTCCTGGGGCGCTGCTGGGTTTGCACTGAGTCACCCTTCAGCAAGCGAGCCCGATAAGGAAGAAAGTGGCAGCAGTCCAAATAGCACAGATGCCGGTTTATTTTGAACCATACAAGCAAGTTCTGCATTCCATGAGGGATCGCAGCACCTCCTCCTTTCAAAAGTACTTTTTGAAATGAGAAAATGCCCCAGGCTTGGTTTCAGGGGCGTTTTTGGAACAGGTAGCACATGGTGACGTTGTGGCTGTTCCGTATTTCTCACAGTTTCCTGCAGCAGTGCATGTCATATCCAGCACCTTCTCTGTATGCATCCCCAAAAATGTGGAAGGGCTAAAGCATCATTCTGGATCAGAACTGAACGGAACCAAAGTTCCAGAGGGATGAGAAGAGGTTTTGCTTTTTTTCAGAAAAGCAAATACCACCTCCTCCAGCAAAAGCTATTTTCCCTCTTGAAATTGTCTTAAAAAATGAGGCCAATGTGGTTTTCATTTGCAACGCTAATTTGATGAGGTGCAACGGGTTAATGATACAGGACATGCCACACTCCATTAAATCAGCCACCAGCCTCGCTGAGCTCCGCGTGCCCCACAAACACAGACTCTCTCTCTGCATCTGTATGGCATCTCACCACCCATCCCCTTCTTCAGGGCATGGATCTACCACATTAGCAGGGCTGCTGAAGCCAGAATCATTGCAATATCCCCAAAGCTTGCCCTAGCATGCCCTGAGCAGCTCCATTTTACAGTGCTGAGCAGGCATCTAGCGTTCAGCATCCTCAGCAGCAGAGCCATGCCCCAGCAGTGCCTCGTGCAGATATGGGCACTGTCTCTACATGCTTAATGGAGAAGAATGTTGTTTCATTGCCAGCTTTTACAAGCCAAGAGGGGGCTTGAGCTCCTGGGGTTGAGTTTCTAGTCCATTTCTTTTTGTGCATCATAGATTCACAGAATCATTAAGGCTGGAGAAGGCCTCTAGGATCACCAAGTCCAACCCCAACCCACCCCCCATGCCCACTACCCACATCCATCAGTGCCACATCCCCAAGGCTCTGGGACAGCCCCAGGGATGATGACTCCCCCCCAACTCTCTGAGCAGCTGTGCTACTGCCTGACTGCTCTTTGGAGAAGAAATTTTTCCTAACTTCCAGCCTGATTATAGTCATTACCAAGCACTTTCTTCTTTACTTGCTTGGAAAATACACATTCTGCCTTTTCTTGTTTGAGTTCTCTGTGTTAATTGAAATAGGAAGATAGGAACAATCTATTAACGAATGGGTTTGCTATGCACTCTGCTGCTGGTGCCCCAGGTCCTGCAGACCTGCTGGGTGGCTGTCCTGGGCACAGGGACACTTCCTTGAGGACATTCTGCAAGGTCTGTGCTGTGGTTCTCATCCCAAAGGCTTCTTCTCCTCCTGTCATTAAGCCAATAATCACACTGCTATGTTAAACACAGCTTCATTTTTGTAGACACGACACCTACGGCATTTAACACGGAGGAAGATAATAACCATTTTCCTACCACCACAGGGCAGGTGACATGGAGAAGGGGTGAGCTGTGCAAGAACACTATCATACTTTGGGAAAGAAGATGTTTTTATAAGGATCCAACCCAAACAACTTCATGGGTGCTCATGTGCCTAAGATAACTGGGGTGGCTCAGCATCCCAGCACCAGGGCACATCTCCTATCCGTGTGTGACACTGTGTGCATCCCACGACACCGGCACGTGGCAGCCTCCAGGGCTTTTCCCTGCCAGCACCTTCCAGATGAGCTTCCCTTGCATTAGACATTATGCATTTCTGTATTTAAAGCATCGACAGTCTCGTAATTAAATTCCAGGATATTTAAAGGGCTTCTTGTGGTGATGTGCAGCTCTCACGGCACGGAGCAGCATATGGTGCTTTTATAGTCAGCTCGTGCTGCGACAGCTGCGTGTGGGAGCCATGTGCCATCCCCAACCCTTCTCAATGGGCACAGGCAGCACCTCTGAGGAAAGGGGGAATTTGGGACCATTCCACCTGAGGTTCTATCAGCTGTGACAGTAAGATGCGGCTCAGAGTGATGTACTGGATGCTGTCCTCCCGCGGGTGATGCATCCCTGTGCTCATCCCCTGTTCCCAGCACGCTTGGTGTGAAATTTTCCCATGCTTTTCCAGGAAACTCATCCTGTGCACTTTTCCTTGGAGCGGGCCGTTAGCACAGAACGGAAATCCACAGGCTCCAAGCCAGGTTTTGAAACTCCTCTGGCAGTAATGCAGGGACAGCAGTATTACATTTGAAAAACAAATGTTGAGCAAAACCAATAACCTTTGAGCTGCCGGTTGTACAAATATTGCCTCTCCTCTGCTCTGTGCACAACAAAAATAGCACGAAGAAACCACAGGAGCATGGCTGGGCTCCAGGTGACCTCTCCAGCTAAATATCTGCTGGGATCGCTGCGCTGGGGCCGAGACATCTCTGGGGCAGGCGATGCTTCTTGTTCTCCAGCCATCCCCTATGGAGCATGCTTCCCAGAAGCACTTCTGTCTGCTGAAAGGGGGCAAGAGGAAAAAATTTAGCACATTAGGGAGAAAAAAGGGGAAAAAATGCATTAGCTGTCAGAGTTCAATCCTGCGTCAGAGTTGCAGCGCTTTGCACTTTATTGTAGGAAATGCCAAGGTGAGTGATGGTGGTATGGGAACAACACAACCTTCCGTGCAAAGCACTCATATCTTTATATTTGAGTTCAGCAGTGACTAACGCAGCAGTCAGTGGTTTTTCCTGGTCACTCTGGCACGCTGCCATGTAAAAGCATGCATCCTGTTAGCTTTAGGAGTTCTTGTCTGGTGTGTGTGTGTGTCCAAGGAAAAGAAAACCAGGCAGGGCTGTGCACGTATCCAGCCACGTGCATGTTGTTCTGCATGCACCCAGCCCAGAGGAATGCCTGCATGTATGTCCATGTGCTCTCTGCCCTGAGGCAGCATGCTGCAGGGCTGGTTCTACCAGTGGGCTTCAAATGCAGGCTTATTTTGGCAGCAAAACGCCTGTCAGTGTGAGTAAAATGCATAAACAAATGGTCCACCCTGCGTTCCTTCTTTAAAGAACTGGCTTCTGAAAGAAGAGAGAAGGAAACACATTTCTAATTCTCCCCTAATCCCTCTCCTTGCAGCCCAATGTGCATTTTGCATTCATCAGCAGAATACTCATGCATGAGGTATCTTCACCACGTCAGCTTTATGACGGACTCATAGAACATACAGATTCCGTGCTCTTGCATGAAACCACTGCATGGTTTCAGCGCACAAAATGGGACAAGTGTCCCTGAATGGAAGCTGGAGCAATTGGCCTGAGGCAATGGCCAGCTGGGGCTGTGGGCTCCCTTTATCAGCAGGGATGGAAGCAGCCCTATTGTTGCATATCTCATCCCAAAACAGAAAGAAGATGCTGCTCAGTTGCACTGAGAGGCACCGCTGTGCTTCTTGATGCTAAGTGGAACTTGGCATTTTATTCAAATTATGTTTTAGATTTAGCAGTTTCCCTGCTGGCTGAACTTTCCTGGGTACAGGTGGGATGGTCAGGCAGCACACAGGCTTTAACTGTCACACATTACACCTTCCAGTAGTGCTAGCTCCTCCTGGAAATCAGGATGACAGGAAGGACGAGGGAGGTGACTGTCCCTTCTGCTCTGCCCTTGTGAGGCCCCATCTGCAGTACTGCATCTCGGCCTGAGGTGCCCAGCATAGAAAAGACATAGAGTGCCTATTGGAGCAGGACCAGAGGAAGGCCACAGAGATGCTCACAGGATTGGAGCACTTCTCCTATGAAGACATAAAGTCACAAAGAACACCTCTTATTTTTACTTACTGCTAGAGGTAAAATTTGAACTCGGATTTCTGGAGGTGAAAATACTCACTTCTGTGTATTTTAAGGCTCTGTTGAAGAGGTTTATGAAGCGTTTTTACCTAAGCCACAGGGAAGAAATATAGCATTGTAAAAAGGAACAAAGAGGTTCAATCTCAAAAGATTGATGAGCATATCCAGAATGTTATGGGCTTATCCGGGTCACCTTTTTCATTCTCACCCAGTAAGGAAATTAATGAAGCTCCTGAAGTTATTACCTCTAATTCATGACCTATTAACAGCAATAAAGCTTTAAGAAAGCAGAAGAAACATTATTGTGAAGGGCAAAGGAAACACCAGTGCATGGGCCTTTGTGGTTTATCTTAGTGATTTGGACCCCCCCTCCCAAGAGAGAGGAGCTGCAGGGTTGGATCGCTGCCCCAGGGACTGCTCCTGCATTTTATTGGAGCCTAGCGTATGTAATCCTGACACTTAAGAAAAATGGTGATTGGATAATTAAAGGCCAACCAATCTGACTTTATTTAAAAAAATGTATGAAGGAAGTAGCCATTCCTTCAGAGGTAGCAGAGGTAAATGGAAAATGATATAAAATTGGAGCAAAGGTGAAACAAAGGTTAATTGTGCCTGACTTAGCTAAGATAATGGATTTCTGAGACAAAGGAAATGTAGGAGATTGTATCTACCTGGGCTTCAGTGAAGCATCTCATGTGGTACTGCAGGGAGGAGGTGGGACGAGGAGTGGGATGGAGGAACCTGAGCAAGGCAAGTGAAAGGCAGAGGAGTGGAGGAATCATTTCTTGACAGATCCGCATCGCAAGCAGCATTGTTTAATATTTTTACTAATGGTCATAAAAAGTAATAAAAGTGGGAGCACGATGACAAAATCTGCTGATGGCACAGAACTAAGGGGAGCATCAATAACAAGAGGACCTCGAGGACAGGAATTGCAGAGAGGAGATGAAATTCAATAGTGTGAAATGCACTTGGGATCCCACAACAAAGCTGCGACCTGCATGATAAGAGGGCACTGGTTGGAAATGAATGAGGAGGAGAGTTCTGCCTGGCCACAGGGGATTAGACCTCCCCACCAGACCTCACACGTGACGTGGGACACAGCTCTGCTCAGGCACAGCCAAGAACAACCGAACTCTACAGGAGCAAAGCAGAGTGCAGGAGCTCAGTGCATTTAACTTACTAAAATCTCAGCAAAGCAAAGCATGAGAAAATCCAGCCGCTGTCCATAAAGACCTTTTAGGGCCAAGTATTAGGCTGAGGTAAGAAGTTTTGCGATCCACAGGCAATGCAAGAACACTGTGGGAACTGGAGGAACCCTGTAAGGTCTGGAAGAAAGCAGTGAGGCTTGAAAGACCAAAACACTGTCTTGTTGGCTGGTTGTGAAAGTTAAGAAGACAGTGGGTGACTCTTATCTTAGGTGGAGAAGACCATTTGATGTGGTGCCTGCAGGAGTGGAGCACTCTGATAAACCATGGGTCCTTCGAGTCAGACCTGAAAAACCTGAGCTCCTGCCACCCACCCTCACAGGTGATCTGATCACTGCCTGCAACAAATGACGTGTTGAAGGAGAGGGAACAGAGATGGCCTTGATGTTGTTGTGGACTTTTTTGTTCCCACAGTCAGCTGGGTGGAGGTGGGGTCACCACAAAGAGGAGAACCTTTGCATTGCTCAGCCTCCTGCAGCAGGGCAGTTTCCCCCTGCTGCTGTGGCACTGTGATGCTTGGGTCTCGATAATTGCCTGGTTTTTCAGATTAGGAAGGAACTGAAAAATTTATTGGTGATAAAACGAATAGTAATCACTTGCTCTTTTGTATTTCTCCAGAGCTGTAAATCAGAGCAGAGGAATGGGATTTGGAAGCACACAGAACCTTGGGAATCAAAGGCTCCATCGCAACTTGAATCTGTAGTGTGGAAAAAATGCCAAGATCCCACTCCCCAGTGCAGACTTGGAGCTACACAAGCTGGAAGATGGGAGACGCAGAGCCTGAACTCCCCTGGGAGCCTCCATTCCCCACCAGCACATGGGAGATGCTGCCAATTGCACTCACAAACCGTGCCTACGTGCTGCCAGGTGGACAAAACACATGAAAGCTGAAAGAAGGCCCAGGGCAAAGCCCCACGCTTGTGCCAAAGGAAGGCTGCATGGTGGCAATGCTCTGGTGCTGCCCAGCCATTCCCCCTCAGCTCCACTGGCCTCTTCCCTTTGGAAGAACAACCCTTGATGGTAACCTGGCTCCCACTCAGCCAGTGCCACGCTCACCAACAGACAGCCACACCAGAAAAACAATATTTTCCCTCAAATACATCAAAGTACTTAATAGCTGGGTGTGTTCTTCACCGCAAACCCCTTCTCTCCCCACGCAGGCTGGAGTGGAAAAATAAACACCAGCCAACGTATTAAAATGCAAAGTCAAATGAAATTCTCCGCTCCTTTTAGCTTTATTAGAAGTGCCTTCCATTTGGCAAATTAAGATGAGCCAATCAAAACTGCATTTGCAAAACACACATTAACAAATCAGTAACTGTAAAAACAGCCATCAAAATAGCTTTTAAATGTTTCCAAATTGACTGCAGTGAATGCAGATCATATGGTGCTCAATTAAGATTAGGAATGAGCTATAATTTCTGCATATTTATATACCAGCAGCTGAATTGCATCTTTCAGTTTTTAAGTCTGTGGCTTTCATGCCACAATAATCCCAGAGCTGAAAACCCTTTGATTCAGCCCATAACAATGGTGGGCAAAGCATGAGGCGAGCCTTTGGCTCCTGCGGAAAGCAGATTCCCAAAGGCAGAAAGGAGAACAAGGTTTTGCTGTGGGGAAAATCTCTCCCATTGTCCCCCATTCTGGGGTGTCCTCCTCTGCTCCTGCACAGCAGGATCACAGGGACCTGCCCAAGTCTGCAGCCATCCCGTGCTGTGAGCACTGCTAGAACCAAACACCACCTGATCCCATACAGTCAGATTTATACACACCAAAAGAGTGGATTCCTGCATGCATCCTCAGACTAAGATGAATGCCTTTGAAGAAAAACACCTGGATGCAACAATTCTCTGCAGCAGAAATCTACTTGCTGTTCCCCAAAGTATTATTCATCATCTCTGTACAGTCCAGCCCGGAATAATCACCATAACAATGATTTCCAATTGATACATGCACTGTCACACTTGATTAGCAGAGTGCTCAGAGCACGCTTTAATTTGGAACAAGAAGATTATCTAACCTTGCTGCAGAAATACTTCCTACTGCGGGAATGCAGTTCTGTCTAATGTACAGAAAACCAAAGGTGCTGAGGCTGTTGTTCTGGAAGTGTCCCAGCTGGCTGCTGCAGCACTAACAGGGACATCCCTGCTGCTGAGCTCCTGTGGGGAGCAGCTGAGGGAGCTGGGGTGGCTCAGTCTGGAGCAAAGGAAGCTCAAGGGAGATTTTATGGCTCTCTCCAGCTCCTGAAAGGGGGCTGTGGCAAGGGGTGGTCAGCTGCTGGTCTCAGGTAACAGCAATAGGAGGAGAGGTGATGGCCTTATGATGAACCAGGTTGGATATTAGGAATAAATTCTCCTCCAAAAGAGAGTTGGGCAATGGCACAGACTGCCCAGGGAGCTGTGGGGTCACCATCCCTGGGGGGTGTTCAAGGACCATGGTGATGGGGCAGTAGACATGGTGTTGTAGGAGTGGACTTGGTGGTTTTAAAGGACTTCACCAACCTCTGTGATTCGGCGGAGCACAACTTCATTAAAATCAGAGCCCACATCCTCATGCCATTCACACCCATCATTTCCATCAACACTTCCCTTCTGCCTGGTTCTCTGCTGCTCTTTTTACCTGGTGAAAAACAAAAAGCTCACCATCAAACTGCAAGACATTTCCTGAGGCTGAGCTGCACATTTAGCTCATGCACCAAGACCTGTGCCACGCAGGGACCACGTCTGTATTCGCATGTGTTGCTTCACACCCAGAAATTGTCACAGATGGAGGGAAAGCCAGGATGCTCTGGGATCTACCCTGTAGTGCTGGGGCTGTGCTTCCCTTCTCTGCATTAGCTGTAGATCACAAGGCTGGGCTGGGAGCAAGGTGCTGCCAGGTACTCTGCATTACAGCAGTTCCAAAGCTGCTACTTGCACAGAGTGATGGGGAAATTCAGGTATTGCCTTTGTGCTTAAGCGAGCTGGAGGATTATGGCTTCCTTAACAACTGCCTGGAGTATTGTCTATGGGTTGCATTTACAAACAGCATTCAGCCAGCTTTGTGGCTTTTCTTTTGGTTGCACAGGGTGCCTGCCTCTGGCAAATATACAAGCGATGCAAAAGATGGAAGTGACTGAAAAACTTCAGTGCATCTGCAAGCGCAACCTCCTGCCATGTGGGCACTGCTGAACGTGCCACTTGCATGCTGACATCACACGAGTGATACCAGCACCCAGCTGCAGCCAGGGTCACGCTGGGGATGAGCTCAGCCATTCTGGAGTAAATCTGCAGTGTTTGGGAGATTTCCAGGCATTATCAGCGTGCTTGCCCCAGTATCTCCTGTTTTACAGATGTATCTGAGTCATTGCTGCAAAAATCCTATTTAGCAGGCAAATACAACAGCACTGAAGGCAGCAGAGCAGCCCCCAGCTGAATCCCACCCAGCCTGACAATACTTAAAACAAAACAGAAAGATATTAATATTAATGCCCGCATTCTCGTCCGCCATCAGATACAATCAACAGATTTAGCTGTGTTCTAACCCAAGAGATGTGTGTAATTAGGAGGAATATGCCCAGGAAATCACACTCCAGCCTGCAGGCACACATTGCCTATTACAGGGATCAGGTAGAGCGCTTTGCATTTCCCTGCTGATGGGAGGCCCTCTAAGATGCCTCCTGCCCTCCCGATCATGAATAATCCAGAAGCAGCTATGCATTGGCTCCTGTATGGGGTGGTTTTTGTTCAGCTGCTTGTGCTGCTGAGGCACAGGAGCTTTCTAAAATGCCTGATTTTTGCCTGCATTCGGACCACTTCTTGCCACAGGGCTCCAAGTGATCCCTCTGGATTCACTACAAAGGTGTTTCTGGCTGCAAATCAGCCATTTCTGAAAGGAGAACTGAATCTGCAACTCAAAGAATTCCTGATTTATGGATTAGGTGTTTGTTTGCCTCTACTCTGGCTGATGTAATCGAGGCAAATGGCTCTAAATGAGATTTTGAGAGACAGACCATTCGATTAGAGGGTATTATATTAAATTATTATTGAAATATTATTCCATTATTGGCATAGGAAGTGAAAGCTATAATGAAGGCATCACATACACGCAAGCTGGCCGGAGACAGCCCCGACTCTGCCCAAAGCTGCAGCCATTAAGGCAAACCTCTACCAATTCCATCACAGATGCTCCCTGTCCAGAAAAAATATTTTGACAAAACTAAACCATCCACATTTCAGAATGGATTGGGATGGGTCAAGAGCCCAGACCTGATGGCAGCTGCAGCAGGACACAGACAGCCCTCCACTGCATGGAGGTGGCATGGGAGCCCCCTGCCACTCCTCCAAGGGAAAATGTTGGGGGGGAAAAAAAAATAAATCATAAAATCATTGAGGTTGGAAGAGATCTTTAGGGTCACCAAGTCCAACCCCAACCCACCCCACCATGCCCATGTCTCTCAGTGCCACATCCCCACAGCTCTGGGACACCCCCAGGGATGGTGACCCCCACTCTATGGCAGCTGTGCCACTGCCTGACTGCTCCTTCAGAGAAGAGATTGTGCCAAGGGATGTTCAGGTTGGGTATGAGGAACAACTTGAGGCCAATAGCTCTCATCCTATTGCTCTTACCTGGCAGCAGATGCCGACCCCTATCTCACCACAACCTCCTTTCAAATCCATTGAAAATACTTTCCTGGTCAGAGCCCAGGAAACCAACAAGAATCTTCCTACCCATTTTCCCTAGAACTTTCCCAGAACTTTCAATAAGCAAAGATTCCTCCCTCAGCATTTGCCTGGAGAGCAAATTAAACATTGAGAAACCTTATATGGTAAGGTAATAGAGAAGCATCAAGCAAAGCCCAGCCTGGAGAGCTTCTCTGCAGTGAAAGCACATATGGAGCATGAGAAGGGGTCAAGAAGATGGGAAGCCTTACCCATGGGCAGGGTAAATCCTCATCAACTCCCACTCTATAACTACCCCAACTCAGCATCCCCCAGCAGTGCTTCCACCTGCTGCCATTGAACACATACTGGGGCTTCCAGGTGGGTCATCAGGATGCTCATTAGGACCAGACATTGCTCAGAACATCCCTCCCAGGGAGCTGGAGAAGATGAGCTACAAAAGGCAAACAGAAGGAAGGCCTCTGCCCTTCCCATCCTAACCAGACATGGTGCTAGATGGGATAGAGAGGTGCTGTGTGCAAACAAAGGATGGTGCCAGCAAGGAGGAAATGGTCACCTGAGATCACACAGGCTCCCTGTTTCTGAGAAAAAGGCAGGGGATTACGAGTGTTGGTTTACCCATCAGAAATCCTTTATCCAAATAACACCCGAAGGACAAGAGAGGAGACGTGCATCACTGGGAACGTGGCAACAGCATCACGTTTGTGGTCCTTCAGTTAGAGCACAGCTGCTGGAAGGACCCTGCTCTGCCTGCAGAATGCAGGGACAGCCCCAGTGTGCCTGGGGCAGTGAGCAGGCAGCAGCCTCCAAGCTAAGAAATGAGCTTTGAGATGGGTTTGCCCACATTTTCCTAAGTTCCAGTAGAAGGAAAAAAAAAAAAAAAAAGGAAAACAAGAAAAGGAGGTAACAATCTGCTCATGCATCTGGTTGTGTTATCTCTAAGTACTGGCAAGGTTGAGTATAACTGGCTGGGCTGTGACATTTTTTCAGCACAGATACAGAAGCACTGCCCTTGGCCACAGCATTAAATATTTGCCTTTCATTAAAAGGGAACAGGAGCAGGGCAAAAGCCAACTTTTTGTGAGCACCGATTTAATTAATTGCCAGTTAACACAAGCTTCTCATCACAGCTTCAGGTATTGTGGAACAGAGAGATCCAAGCAATTAAGTGTTTTGCTGTAAGCCTGAGGTCCGGATGGGCATCCCTGACTGCTGCAGCAGGAGGGGAAGCAACAGATCCTAAATGCAGCAAGCCAGACAACCCAGCAACCAATGCTTGCATTTGCATTCTGTACTCTGTACTTAATTACCAGCTCAAACAGCAGGAGTATCCATCGTACACCTTTACGTTCCTTCTTTCTTTTCTTTTCTTTGCACTCCCTTTGGGAGAGAAGCATCAATGTGGGCCCCAAGCCCCAAGGCTGCTCTCTTGGTGCAGCAGATGAAGGAAAACCCAAGCCCATCCAAAAGACAACGTGCCCTATGTGATGCCTTATTTCCTGCTATTCATCAGCAGAACTCTGATATGGACACCAACCTTTTAAAGCAGTTGGCTCAGCCTCATTTTCCAAGCAGCCAGCCTGCAGGGTTAGATAGGAAAGCTTTCACTGATTTAAATGGGGGTTGGCTAAGCCCTCAGATGGGCAGAGCAGGACCTCAGGAAAGGGTTGCATGGCATTTCCACACAGCTGCCCACTGCCTGAGCTCTGCACGTCAGTCCTGGGAGGGGATGGGTCATCAAAATGATTCAGTGATTCAGCCTCATCTCCCCCTGCCAGGAGGCTTCAGCTGTCTCCTATTCCTGGCAATACCCGGCCTTGGGAAGTGCTGAAAATAGTTGGATTTAGGTTAATCAGATGGCTTTCTTTGCTGCTTTTAATTTAAAAAAATGTCCTCTTTTCACAGAGCTGAAAACTACAAGTTTCCATGTGGGTTCTCTGAGAAAATGATGATGTGATGAGTTGCCTCAAATAGATACAATAATATAAAATAATAGGCAAGGTATTCAATCCCAGGATCACTTTTACCAGCACCAGGGCTTGGGGAACATTTAGACATGGAGAAATCTGAAATGATTTCCCCATCTGAATCAGAGCCTTGGGGGAATGCCCAGCTCTCTATGCCTCCCACCAGCACTATTCCTGCCCTTTGCCAGTTGTGAAATAGCTCATTCAAGACACCTTAGGAAAAGAGTCTGCAGGATAATAAGCAGACACCAGGCTCCTGTGGGTGGCTGGGGATGGATGCGATGCTGAGCACAGCAATGCTGAACTGCTCCAGAGCCACAGCAGCCCCATTCCCACCTTGCTGGACAGGCCCAGGCTTTGTTATGCTTCAGAGCGAGCTACTCAACTAATCTTTCCTTTAAATTTCTGCTGGGATAGGGATTAAGGAGTTATTGACTCAGGGACAAGTGAATAGTGCTGTCAGAAACACGCATTATTCTCAGTTGAATGTCTCCCTGCAGTCAGTATGAGAAACTCATGTTTTGCCTTGGGCTTTGGAGGTTTATTTTATTTTATTTTTTAATGGCCTCTTGTGTTTTCTTCTTTGTAAGAGACACCCTCCAGCTCTTAGAAGAATGCTGCACAACCCAATCCAAGGGAAACACTTTTTTTTTTAAACATTTCTCCCCAAAACACAGAGGACCCATCCTCAGTAGGAGAATGTTATCTACAAACTGCCCAGCCAACATAGGCACTGGCAAAGGGGCAGAGATAGCTCAGC
Organism: Phasianus colchicus; assembly: GCF_987193195.1. Taxonomy (NCBI): domain Eukaryota; kingdom Metazoa; phylum Chordata; class Aves; order Galliformes; family Phasianidae; genus Phasianus; species Phasianus colchicus. The sequence goes on along the minus strand of NC_143442.1, from coordinate 1,887,161 downwards.
AGTATGGGGGAACTCAGGATAGAGAGAATCATTAAGGCTAGAAAAGTCCATTAAGTTCACCAAATCCCATTGTTGATTGACCCACAACCACCATCTCCTCTAAGCCAGAACTCTCAGGAGTTTTCAGTCTGATGCTGATTGAAACCTCTCCAGCTCAGGGCAGCAGCTGGGTACCAGCACTCCCACCCACGTGTACCAATGGGAAGTTGCTCACCAGGTAGCAAAGTCCTCTTCTCCCCATTGCAAAAGCTGCTGTCTGTAAAGGACTGCATGCACACGTTACCTTGGGTTCCTACCTGACAGAAGGGTACAAAACACAGCAGGAAACAACCTGAGGCTAATGCTTTATCTCCATCCAACCCGCCCCAATCAGCATAGCTAATTGATATCTAACTGGTGTTTCTGATAAAGGTCCAATGAAAGCAGGACTCAGCAAATTGGGGGAGGCTGGTGCCTGGCCTCTTGCTTGTGCCTGCTGGGTATCTGTGACCTCTCAGCAACAGAATGGGCATCTGATAGTGCTGAGGCTGTGCTGGGCCCATACCTTCACTTGGGTGCCTTAGCAAAGCATTAATTGTATTAATATATACCTAGAGTAACTCAAATTACACTAAAGCTCCCATGAAAACTGAATGCAAAATCTATTTCTACAGCCAACAAAGCTCAGCAGCATCCCTTCAACTAAGGAGCTGGGAGATGCCCCAAGCCCACCTCGAAGAAATCCATATTTCTATCATTTTCTCCTCTTGTTTTGGGATCCAGAATTCCCTGTGGCTGCATTTGCTTCCAGCTCTGCCCCCTAATTGCTCCCATCACAACTGGTGCTGAAAAACTAACGACCAACTCGTGTGTGCTAATTGCCATCGTGTAACATCGAAACGTTTTTGAATTCTGCCCATCACAGGATCTCCCACGTGTTAACTCGTGCCTTTTTCTCAGCTGTTTCTTCTTAACACCAAGTCTCATTCATATGCACGTTTTGGATAGACATGAAGTGGAGCTCATGTCCAAAATGAAAATATCCTATAGGATGGTGTGTGGGGAGAAGACACCTTGCAACACATCTCAGTGTAAAGCGCTATCTGGGAATAAAAGCTTTAAAGAAAAACTTGGGATAAAAGCTTTAAGAAGAGCAGAATAAGCATCTTCATGAGCACGCCACTGATAACAGCATTTCCAAAGTCTGCAAGGAAAACATTGCACCAGCAGCCCTCGGTGTTGCAATCTGGTCACCACCCATCGCTCAGTAGAAGCAGAGCCTGCTCATGGTGTGACAGGTTATGGATTGCAGATGTCACTGATGGATTCCAGCCTTAATGGCTCTGTGAGTCTGGAGATAAGTTCTTCTTATCCTGTTGTTCAGGAATCATTCAGGTGCACCCATGAATATCCTCCAGTGGGTATCTTCCCTTCTGTTGTGTCTTTCTGTGACAACCCTTCACTAGTTCACCTGATGTCACTTGTAAACCACAAGTATCCATTGACTGGGACAGAGCTTGTCCGTTTTAACAGCACTGGTGTTGCCTTGTGCTCCATCCCCCCCTCCCCAAGCTGCACCAGCCGGTTTCCCTATTGCCCAACAGCCAGCAGCAGAAAAGAAGTTTACATTTTTTCAAGAGAATGCCAAAAGCAGCCATTTCCTGTGCTCTTATTACCCAGAGACCTCACGCAGCAGCCAGGCAGGTCTATGGGTCAGGGCACACTGCCTCCCAGACCCCGGGACTCCTCCCTGCTCCTGGGATTCCTTACAGTGCAAAGACCTCGTTATCCAAGGGAGGGAGGAGGAATAATGCAGTCTTCATGCTTTAAGACTTTGTGCAGAGAACGCAGCAAGTGATGCTGATAATTGTTTTAGAGCAAGTTCTGCTTTGCTGGGGTTGTTGGAATCAGCTCCCTCAGCTTTGTTTTGCCAGCTGTTGTAAGCGAAGCCTCCCTGAGCTAGGTAGCTCTAAGGCATGGAAATGAATAACACAGAAAGCTTCTCAGGACCTTGCAAAGGCTTTCTAATGTTTTTTCAAGACATCTCTTGGAAAACCATGTGGGAAAAGATGAATGAGAAAAAACCCTTTCCCAAGGGTGATGCTGAGAACATCAGGTGAGGGGAGAACTGGGTCCAGGGGATGCAGCACCATGGGGACATGGCCAGCCAGGTCTGGGTGATGGAGCACCATGGGGACATGGCCAGCCAGGTCTGGGTGATGGAGCATCATGGAGACATGGCCAGCCAGGTCTGGATGATGGAGCACCTTGGGGACATGGCCAGCCAGGTCTGGGTGATGGAGCATCATGGAGACATGGCCAGCCAGGTCTGGATGATGGAGCACCATGGGGACATGGCCAGCCAGGTCTGGGTGATGGAGCATCATGGGGACATGGCCAGCCAGGTCTGGGTGATGGAGCATCATGGGGACATGGCCAGCCAGGTCTGGATGATGGAGCACCATGGAGACATGGCCAGCCAGGTCTGGATGATGGAGCACCATGGAGACATGGCCAGCCAGGTCTGGGTGATGGAGCATCATGGAGACATGGCCAGCCAGGTCTGGGTGATGGAGCATCATGGAGACATGGCCAGCCAGGTCTGGGTGATGGAGCATCATGGGGACATGGCCAGCCAGGTCTGGGTGATGGAGCACCATGGAGACATGGCCAGCTGCAGCTCCCAGCTCATGGGACATGCAATGAGGCTGCAGGGACAGTGAGCTGGGAGACAGCCCCAAACCAACAAGTAGAGGAAGAAGATGCCAAGAGCCCTTAGTTGACTCAAAATGCCCCAAGCTAATGCTCTTCTGCTTGTTATGGCAATTGTTTTCATCTGAGGCACCAAAGAAAAGTTGTCCTGGCTAAAACGCCTCCTGAACACATTGCTGAATGTTGATTCTTGCTCCTACCAAACTCGTGAAGTCAAAAGGGGCAACAAGCATTGCAAAGGTTGAGGTGCACAGCTGGAAACTGTTCTGTGGTGGGAGAACGTGGGTTTCTCCTTCCAAATTCTCTTCACTATGCCCAAAATGGTATTGTCCCAGAATTTTGTTTTCACATTGACCAAGCAATGCCAGGAGCCATGTATAGGTCAGTGTCACTGCAAGCCCATGGTAGGAGCCTAGGGAGGGGGAGAAGGGCTTGGGGCTGCATGGGGCCCCTTCTGCACCCCTGGAGCTGTTGGAGGGGGGGGGTCAGGTGGTGGCAACAACCTGGCTGGGATGAAACAGACATGGAGGTACCTGTGGTGGAAAACTGATAAGGAAGTGGTGAGAAATCTTGCAGGAGGATGGAACACAGCTCAAAGGAATGCAGACCCGTTGTTAAGCTGCATCATAGTGGGCTTTTCCCCCTGGCTCACAGGTGTGCTGTCCCTCCAGCATCTCAATCCCACACCTTCACCTGGCAGTGCCACGGCCACATGGGTGCAGCAGGAGGCAGAGCCAACAGCAAGCTCCAGGCTGACCCCTGCTCTGCTGGCTCCACCGTAAGCTAAACAAACAGTGAATGACTTACATGCAGACATGGGTTGGGATTTTTTTCCCTTTAACTTCCCTCCAATTGGCCCAGAGACCACTGGCAGCAGCTGGGAACCGAAAAGGTTTTGAGACAGCAGCACATGAGCCCCAGACGTTTGGGTTGCTCAAACATTTCTCAGAGATTAGCAGTGTCAGAGCAGGCGGCGAGGAGGATAAATCACGGGGTTGGGCTGGCCTCGTCCAGGACACGGGGGCTGCGGTGTAGGCAGAGGCATCCCACAACGAGGGGGAGAAGTTCCCTGCAGCACCAGGCTCGCACCGTCCGTCCTCTCGCTGGCTGAGAGGCAGCGTGGAGATGATCCAGATGTTCCCCTGCTTTCAGAAAGTCATTAAGCAACTATTTATACCGAGAGCAGAGCAGCACAAAGCAACCATCCGTTTTGTCCGCTCTGTTTGCATAACCCGGAGTTAGAAATGAAGAGGGGAAAAAAATGGCGATCGCCTATGAGTGAGTGTGTGTGTTTTCCTGTTGTGATTATTTTTTGGTCCTAGAGCAAAAGTTGGATTGTGCTGCTGGTGCCCAGCCCCCCTTGAAGACCATCCTGATGTGGGTGTACCCTTTTATTTTGTGGAGTCATAGAACCACAGAATGGTTGGGTTGGAAAGGACTGTAAAGGTCACGGAACCATGGAATGGTTGGGTTGGAAGGGACCTTAAAGATTGTAGAACCATAGAATGGTTGGGTTGGAAGGGAACTTACATCTCATAGAACCACGGAATGGTTGAATTGGAAGGAACCTCACATATTCCAGTCCCACCCATGCCATCGGTTGTCTGCTCCCCAGTTCAGGCTGCCTGGGGTCCCATCCAGGGCTTCAGGCACCTCCAGGAACGGGGCACCCACAGCTTTAGATAGCACAGCCAGGCCCTCACTGCCTTTGGGTAGAGAATTTCCTCCTAAAACCTAATCTAAATCTCCCCTCTTTTGATTTACAGTCATTCCCTGGATGCTGGCACTCCCTGCTCTTGAGCCCCTGGGCAGGATGAGATGCACCCTGAGTGCTCCCAGCCTCTGCTCCTTAGGGAAGAGCCGCAAGGAGCCGTCGCTTTGGGTTAGCATCACGAGGAAGCCATCCCCATCCTCTGGCTGCAGAGGACAGCCAGAGTTTTGCCTTTATGAGCATTTTCCATCCCTTCCGTCATTGTTTTCACGTGTTTGGTTTTATTACACAAGATATAAATATAGCACAGCTCTTCCTTTGCTCCTCCAGCTCACTCTGTAGGTTGTTCACACGGCTGCATGCAGCACCACTCAGCTCTGCACTATTTATAGCAGGCTGCAGCTGCCTGCCTGCTGCTCGCTGTGGTGCCCAGCACCCTGCTTTTCCTGTGCTTCTTTGCACCCTGCAGCCATATCAAACTGGGGGACATCACCTCTGCAGAGACACTGTCACCGGTGTGCTACCCTCATGAAGGGCCCTTGGTGTTCCCATGGCACAATGCAAAGTCTCTCCTCACCCACCTGTGCTTCCCTGCAGCTCCAGACATTCACTTAACAAATGCACAGCGTTGGTTTAGGATATAAAATGCAAGCAGGGGACTGAAAGGCAGATTGATGAGATCCTTCCCTTCCTGCCACTTTGAGAGAGCAGCATGAGAGGCAACAGACTCATGTTGTGCCAGGGGAGGTTCAAGTTGGGTATCAATTTATTCTCTGAAAGAGCAGTCAGGCTCTGGCACAGGTTGAGTGGAGTCACCATCCCTGGGGGTGTCCCAGAGCCGTGGGGATGTGGCACTGAGGGACATGGGTAGTGGGCATGGAGGGGGTGGGCTGGATGGGGGTGGGCCCCTTAAGTGGGGCTTGTGGTATTCGAAGTGCCATATGATTGTATTTGGGAGGAATGCTGAGTTGTGCTGATTATTTCAGGGCTGTGCTGTGATGAACCTACTGAGTAACAGAAGAAGCCCAGCCAGACATCTGCTTGGGTGCAGTTTGCCATGTGAACACAGAAGGAGTTGAGCTGCTTTACCGTGGCATCACCAGACAGAACGGCATCTGGGGAGAAAAAAAAAAAATCAATAAGTAAAGAGGCTGTGAGTACTGGAGCAGCAAGACACACTCGGGAAGATTATCTTTTGCCCCGAGGACTCCACATTTACAAAGGCAATAACTAAAGCACAGCCCTGCATGGCTGCAAGAGCATCCCCAGCAGCACAAGGCTGTCTCCAAAACTGAGGAGCATTGCTTCACAGGTCACCCTCTGCATGTGACACAAGGAAGCAGCTATATGTTGACTTAGACAAAAAATCCTTCCTGAAGTTCACATGCAAGGATGCTGCAAGGGTCAGCAATGCCAGGACTGCTCAGGGAGAAACTTGGCAGAATTAACTTAAAGGCAATGTCTGTCATTTTTAATAGGGTGCTTAGACAGCGGAGGTGACCTGGATAGGAAAAGCAAAGAAGATCAGTATATGGGACACACACTGAAGGGCAGGCTGGGATTCGGAGCGCTGGCTCCCGGGAGAAGCCCCATTTAGTTCTGCTGAGCTCCTGGCGGCCCTCGCTCACGCGTCATTCCCACATTGGCTCTGCTGAAGCCTTTTCATCGAGTATGAAAAGAGAGCAAAGCGAGCTATATTTACAAAGGCCAGCAGTGAGTGTCAGAACAGAGTCCTCTCTGCTGATGAGACCTACATTTCTACCGAGGGGACACGCTCCAGCAGCCCCACAGGCACCTGCTCCATCCTGGTTCATTTTAACATCCCCAGAGATCTGTCCTGAAAGCACTGCTGCATTGTAGCCACGGTCCTGGTGAAGGATGGTCCCAATGCTGGGGACAAAGCATCCCAGAAACCGTGCTGGGTCACCTCCCCAACGCCCAGCCTCTAAGCCTATGGGTACTCTGCATACACATGCAGGAAAGCCTGCCTGCCTGTGGAGCACTGGGTGTAATGAGGGCTCCTTCTCACAGGAACTAAATCCCAATTATTTTATTTGCTCGGTGTTATCTGTTACGCTCAGGCAAATCACTCCAGAAGCTTTAATGACGCTATTCCCAAGCAGTGCAGAGTCAGCAGGGGGAACTGATGTTGTTGATGTAAGGACGATTCTCTGTGGTCTCACTTTAGGAAACACTTGGAGGTATTTAAATGCGGGGAATGGGTAAGTGGGATTTCTCTCTGCCTCTATCAGCACAGCAGAGTTGCTCTCAGCCCCACGTTTAGGAGTGATGATTCACGCTGGAGGAAATGATGAATTTCAGGCCACACCATGCATTTCCCCCGCTCCTTTTTATATCATTGGGTCAAATGGTTATTCCATATTCTTTGTCTCAGCTGCGATGAGAAAATAATAGGTCATTGAATCATTTCCCCTTATCTCCGCGTTATGACATTAAATGCATGCCCAAGTGTCTCGGGAATGACTTACTGCATCCCGTTATTGTACGAAACAAGCCGCTACTTTGGTGCTCACAGTTTTGCTCTGCAGTTCTCCATCTTGGAATCCCAGCACTCTGGACGGGAGGAGCTGCAGGATTCCTGTTTGCAGGCATTCCTTGTACACAGCACATGAGATGCAAGGAACCCAGACTGATGCTTTTCTTCACTTCAAGATGACCCTCATCGTCAGAAGTTTGGGAGGCAGTTCTGCACTTTGATCAACGGAAAGTTGGAATGGCCTCCAAATGGCCATCGAGTCCAACCCTGGTCCCACACACAGCTTCACCTAAACTCTATGGCTGAGGTTGGTGTCCCAGCACTACCTGAGCTCTGGCTGCCCTGGGAGCTGTGCCATACCCACTGCCCTCTGGGGCACAGCCTGTCCCTACCCCCACCTGAGCCTCCCCTCACACAGCTCCATGCCATTCCCTCAGGCTCTGCCACTGTCACCAGAGAGCAGAGCTCATGGGTTGGCTGTAGGCTGCCATGAGGAGCTGTAGGGCTGCCATGAGGAGCTGTAGGGTCATGAGGAGCTGTAGGCTGCCATGAGGAGCTGTAGGGACACCATGAGGAGCCGTAGGGTCGTGAGGAGCTGTAGGGCCACCATGAGGAGCTGTAGGATTGCGAGGAGCTGTAGGGCCATCATGAGGAGCTGTAGGATTGTGAGGAGCTGTAGGCTGCCATGAGGAGCTGTAGGATTGTGAGGAGCTGTAGACTGCCATGAGGAGCTGTAGGACTGCCATGAGGAGCTATAGGGTCATGAGGAGCTGTAGGCTGCCATGAGGAGCTGTAGGGTCATGAGGAGCTGTAGGCTGCCATGAGGAGCTGTAGGGACACCATGAGGAGCCGTAGGGTCGTGAGGAGCTGTAGGGCCACCATGAGGAGCTGTAGGATTGCGAGGAGCTGTAGGGCCATCATGAGGAGCTGTAGGATTGTGAGGAGCTGTAGGCTGCCATGAGGAGCTGTAGGGTCATGAAGAGCTGTAGACTGCCATGAGGAGCTGTAGGACTGCCATGAGGAGCTATAGGGTCATGAGGAGCTGTAGGCTGCCATGAGGATCTGTAGGGCTACCATGAGGAGCTGTAGGGCGTGAGGAGCTGTAGGCTGCCATGAGGAGCTGTAGGGTCACCATGAGGAGCCGTAGGGTCGTGAGGACCTGTAGGCTGCCATGAGGAGCTGTAGGACTGCCATGAGGAGGTGTTGGGCCGCCATGAGGCCTCCCCACAGCTCACCTTTTCTGGGCCAAACAACCAGTTGACATTCTTAGAGGTCTTTGCCAACCTTAATGATTCTATGATTCCATGAAACCAAGGTGTCTCAGCCACTCCTTGTATGTCTTCCCATCCTGTTAGGGTACGTCCAACAAAGCCCATTCCATAGCATATAAGTGGATGTGCTAATCCCATACAGATTTTTAAATACTAAATTAAGCTGCTGAGGATGGATTATGCTCCCAGAAGGCAATCAACTCTTTTTCTTTAACTAACTGTGGGAGAAAAGTCTCCAGTGGGGAAAAAAATCATTTCATTACCAGAAGGCCTCACTGCTGTGAGAATACTTTTTGGCTCCTGACACCTTATTAAGCTCATTTAACAACAGCACGATCCATTTGCCTGCCTGGTGTGCAGAGAAATTCCTCAAATCAACTGAAAAGGAGGAAAAACAACATGAGGTATTTAACACCGGCAGAAAACTCGCAATGTGGAGACACGAAATAGAAAATGCTCCACCGTGGAGCATTGGTTTTTACCAGACCAATGAAATGGTTGGAATATACTTTACCAAAATATTTTATTTGGTGACAAATGTTAGCTCTCCTCTGTATGAAGAATAAATATTCTTTGTAATAATACAGTTGGACTAGATGATCTTGGAGATCTTTTCCAAACTCAGTGATTCAATGACTGGTGATTCTAAGCCTACACTGAATACTTCTTGTTCCATTAAAACAACAACAACAACAGCTTATTCTCTAGAACTTCTGATTTCTAGTGAATATGGTACCACTCCTCAGCAGAACACAATCTTACAGACATGTGCATCCACGCAAATTCTGTTCCACCTAAGACAGAGGCATCCCAGCTTCATATTTGAGGTGAAGTACAAGTTATCACCATGTGTGGCTGATGCATGCTTCTGTCCCATACGCAGTAAAAGAGGAAAAAATAAAAACAAAAATCACAGTTGTGAGGTGCTGGCTGCCCAGAGAGGCTGTGGTTGCCACGTCCATCCCTGGAGGTGTTCAAGGCCAGGTTGGATGGGGCCCTGAGCAGCCTGGGCTGCTATGAAATGTGGAGGTTGGTGGCCTTGCATGTGGCTTCATGGTCCTTGAGGTCCCTTCCAACCCAACCATTCCGTGATTCTATGATTCAGGGCTGCAGCAGGGAAGCTGGCAGCAGATGAGACAGCTGTAGGGTGCTGGGAAAAAGCACTTGCAGGGGCTGGATGTGCCTTGTAGGAATGACCCCGCTCCTCCCATCAGCATCTTCTGCCTGGGGTCTGCAGGTGAGGGCTGCGTGGTGCTAAGCTCCTTCTAAATCCAGCCCATCAGCAGGCACGCAATTAGGTTGGCTGTACTGAGAGAGAGCACAGTTCTTCCTCAAAACATAATGGCCCTTTGGCACAAGGCAGCTAGTGGGGAGAATGTCTTAGCTTTGAAGAACTGCTGCAGTTGGTGGTTGTTTTGTTTTGTTTTGTTTTGTTTTTATCACATCTAAAAATAACGTTTACATAACCTCCCAGCCTGAGTGTTTGCATCAGCAAGTAGCCAGAACCTTCTTGCTCAGCTGCTTGAAAACCAGCATGCCCAATGGGGTTTTAGCAGGTTTTGCTTCCTGAAAAAGAGCTCCAAGCTGCAGCAGGACACTCAGAATGCTGTTTTGTCCCAGTTCAAATCCAAGGGATCCCACACACCCTTCAGCACTTCAGTTACCTGTTGCCCTCACATGCTCCAGCTGCCTTGATAACATCACTGCTGTGTTTCTGCAGCAAACAGGGCAGCAGCCAACCTGTGGCAAAATGAGAAAGCAATCCAGGCAGAAAAACACAGCAGCTGCCTCTTTTTGGCCTTTCACAGCACACAGCAGTGTGTGGATAAATATGCAAGGGCGCAGGATGCAGGCAGCAAGCAGCTGTCCCATTCCTTAATCTTGCATCACATTCATACCAGGAATTTTCAGCCCTGCTTTTGTGGATGCAGTGCTGCTATCAGAAGGGCTTGGATCCTAAGGAGGGGTCATCTCTACAACTGCAGTTAGCATCATGCAGTGCCAACAGCACAGTCATTAGTCAGCAGGCTGAACATCACAGGAATTATTCTACATGTTGTAGAATCGTGGAATCATAGAATCATTAAGGCTGGAAAAGCCCTCTAGAATCTCCAAGCCCAACCCCAACACACCCCACCATGTCTAGGGACCTTGTCCCTCCGTGCCACATTCCCACATCTCTGGAACATCATAACAGTGCTGGAGAGCACCTGAGTTATCTGCATATCCTCTGCATCTTGGTTAAAAAAAAAAAAAAGTTGGTACCAAAATCTTCATGTTTCTGGTTTCCTATTCCTAGGGAGCAGCTGGACTTCCTTGGTGCTCCCAGGAAATGAGGCCAACACCCGTCTTTCATCTGCTGTGGCCCTTTGATGAGCGATCTTGGCTTGCCATTATCCCATGTCTAAATTAATCTTGAACCATGAAATCCATCACCATTTATGCAGTATGAAACAAAAATGTAAAAATAGTGCTCTCAGAAGAGAAATTTCACACTAGGTCCCCCTGATGGGAACTATTCAGGCATCGAGCTTCTTCCTCCAGGCCTGTAGAATATTTATTTGCTACTTAAGGAAGGAAAAAACCCTTTCAAACGATGTGTCTCCTTGTGCTCATGCAGCAGCCTCTCTCACAAGGATAGGAGGGAGCTTATCCTACAGGACCATAAATTATGGAATCGCAGAATGGCTTTGGGTTGGAAGGGACCTGAAAGATCATGGAACCATCTATGTCCAACCACCACATGTATATATAATGTGGTACAGTGGACCACGCAGAATGGGGAGAACAAATGGGAGGAAGCGGATGAGCCGTGTGGGGGAAGGAGGAACTCCTCTGGGCTTTAAATAACCTCCTGGGAGCACCCCAAGGACTCCTTCCTCCTCTCGCCGTGTTTTTTCCTGTTATTCCCCTGGTGGCACAGAAGCAGGAACCGGGCGGTCCCTCCCTGCAGGTGACATCAAAAAAAATGGAACAAGGGAGGGCTGTGCCGAGGACTAAACCCAGGGGTGGTGGTGGGATCTCTGCACTGCTGTGCTCATCCTTGGGAGCGGCGTTTTTATTTGTTAGCAGAAAATACAGCAGCGCCCACTCAGAAGCAGTGTGGTTTTCAGATGGTTTCCCTCTGAATTAGCTCCGGTGTTAACGTGCAAACCTGTGCTCAGCAAACCCCTGTGCAGGCAGCCCTGTGGCTCTGCCGACCCCGCAGTAACGATGCTGTGCTGATTGATGGCCTTTCCTGAAAGAGCCCAGTCCTGAGCCTCACCATATGTGAGATTAATTTATTGCACCTGTCCAAGCAGTGTGTATTGCTGTTTTATCTGCATTACTGTCTGTCCCGTGGTGTGATGGAGAGGTTTGGGCGCACGCACTCGGGGTCACCTTGCTGCATCCCTGTTCCCTCCCTCATGCTTACAGCCAAATCTGAACCCTTCAGGTGATGTTCCCAGTGAGATCTGGAGGATTTTGGCAAACTGGATACCAAGCCATGAGCTACGGGCTTCTACATGGGCTGCAGTTTGGCCAGGATATAATGGAATCATGGAATCATTGAGGTTAGAACAGCCCTCTAAGATCCCCATGTCCAACCTCACCCACCCCACCATGCCCACTGCCCACGTCCTTCAGTGCCACATCCACGGCTCTGGGACAGCCCAAGGGATGGTGACACCCCAGTCCCTGGGGGGTGCACAGGATCTGCTGCCTTGGAGAGAATTTGTTGCTGTTCCATCAGTCAAGAAATCAGACATTTCAGCAGGAATTTCCAGTTGAGGGCAATTAGAGGAAGATGAAGCTCTGGCCCTTCAATTACCCATTGCAGCAGTAGAAACATGCTCCTCTTCATCCACAAAATCGATGTGCAATATTCTGGCCAAAATGACATTACAGAACCATTAGTGAAGTTCAGCTCAAGACATCACAAAGAATGTGGAACAGCCCCAGACCTGCCAGCCCAGAGCGGGTGAGATGGAGGACAGACAGACAAAATGCTGCTGATGGCTTTGTTGGCCGAGATCCTTCAAGAACTGTTCGCAGCGTGAGCTGGGATCTCCTCTCCCCTCTTCCTGACATCTGGAGAACCAGGGGATCCAATGGGCTGAAACAGCGCATGGGAATTATTTCCTCTTCAGCATTCCACTCTTTTTTTATTATTATTTTATTCCCCTTTAAATTGAGAAAATACATTGCTAAAAAAACCCATGACTTTTTGAGAGGTTTTTTCCTTTGGTTTGTTTATCGGTGAGATTAAGATTCCTGGCGACGGAATAAAGGGATGTCTCACATTTATTTGTTTCGGGGCATGTGGAGTGCATTTGTTTCCTAGGATGCAAATTCATTGTTCATGCTCTGAATAAAAATCCCCGTGCCAAGAGATTGCAGTCAGACTCGGATCTCTTGGCGTAATTTTTGTTATAATGCAATGCACAGAGCAGAGATTTGATTTTTCCCCAATACTTTGCTGTTATGTTTTGCCTCTGAAACGCTTTCCCAGTGTGTTTCTTCAACTTGGTGTCACCTGATTTCCTTTGTTTTCAAACACTGACAGCACTGCTGGGGTCGGGTTTGGGCACAATGCCTCTCCAAGGGCACGAACAGTGATTATTGGGGATTATTTCTATAGCAATATTTCTAGATAGGAAAACGTATGGTGGCAAGTGGAAGCTTTCTCCCCCATCCCTACTCTTCTCATCCTCATCTTCACTACCATTGCATTCCCTGCCAGTGAGCACCTCCATGGTGATGGAACAGGGATGGAAACCAGTCTGGAGTGGTGGGACAGGGATGGAACCCAACCTGGAGCAAAGGAACAGGGATGGGACGCAGCCTGGAGCAGTGGGACAGGGACAGGACCAATCCAGGGCCATCCCCATTGAAGGACAACACTGGGATGGATCCATCATGGACATGTTTGCCTTCTCTTAACCCAATATGTGAGCCCTGGGGATTTTTCTAATGAGCAAAGCAAGCTTCATTGGTGGGTTTTTCATGTTCTCATAGCTCTACAAACTGCCCTGGCTCTAGGTAGCCATTCATAATAACCAGCTCGAAAGCACTACTGGCATAAAAATCTTTGCATTGTCAGTGATCCACCTCCTGAAGCACCAGGAGCAGCTCATGTCTTCTTCTGACTGATCCACAGTAGAGAGACAAATTACAGTTTTTTTCCTACACAGAATTAAATGCCAACCCAAGGGAAATGCGGGCTGAAAACCATATAGAAATGATAACAAAGGAAGTGGAAGTGCTAACACCTTCCAGGAAACACCAGCTCCGCTGACATTGAACTGTTGGCTCCCACTGGGGCTGCAGGAAAGTGCTAGGTCTAATCCCAGGTGGGCATGAGGGTGAATGCGGGATCTCAGCTTCACCAGGAACCGCCGTCAGAAGCACCAAGGGCTTCAAGCAGCAGAGGGGCTGAATTCTGAACAGGAGGAGCACCACTGACACCAGGAGGTGCCTTGCCATAAGTGGCACCACTTGCAGCATCACACACAGCTCAGGAAGGTTCGAGATGCTAGACTCCTGAATGACAAACCATACACTAATGGAAGAGAGAAAACAACACGCAGAGGACAGGCAGCATCTTTTCAGCTTTCAGACCGAACAATGGTGGCATTACAAAGGGCTCATTTATCCCTTTTGGGCTCTGCACATCTCTTACTTGTAGCTCTTCTGCCCTCGCTGCATCCAACCCTCCCACCGCCAACACAAACGCCTTTGTGTTCTGGGGGAGAAAAACAGAAAAATCACAGCAGAGCCCAACTACTTGGAAAGGGTCTCAGCAAAAGCCAGCCAGAATGCTAAACGCTTTGGTTTTCCCATCCAGACAGGGCTGCTGACCACACGCCGCGTCAGCTCCCAGGCATCCCAAGGCTCCGTAACCGCGTGGGAGCCCCGGCTGGGACCAAACCATGGAGCCTCATCTGCTGCTTTCCTGGGAAAAAGTGGAGCGGACTGAGAAATAGAAAGAACTCAGGAAAAAATCACTCTACAGCAGTGAAGGACATTATTTTCATAACACCCATTTTGGTTTGACTTCCAAATTTACTTTTCTACAGACTTCTATAATGTTACGTTCGTGTGTAGCCTTAATTAAATAAACCCCAGCTTTTGCAGCAACATCATGGCATGGAAACCCAAACAATTTGTCCTGACATCATTTAACTTCTTCTTCTTTCTTTCGCTTCTTCTTGTCAAAATATTCATCCGAGCTGGTGCGTTCACACGGAGTATTTAGATTTTGGAGACATTTTTACAACCTATTTGCATTTTTATGGAAAACTGTTCCATCTGTTTATTTCCCTGCTGCAGCCGGCGGGTATGGCTGGCAGTGGGGTTGGGAGCACCCAGCTGTGGGCATGGCAGCACCAGGACTTGTTTCCTATCTGCTCTCAGGTCCCACTGCCAAACCAATCCCCCCACATAGCCACTCTGCAGATTCTGGGACCCAAACTTGGCCAATCGTTTGCAAAGTCCAGGCTTTGGCTTACTCCTAGGGGCGGTGGATGCAGCTGAATGCAATCAGTGCTGCTTTCAGGAGCTCTGTCTGCCTGCAGGATACAAACAGCAGCCGGGTGTCCTCAGAAATGGGATGTCTTTCCAGCACTACAATGTTTACGGTGCCTTCCAAAGGTGAGAACTTCTACACCCCATTGAACAGCAGAATGCAAAGCGTGAAAAATTCCTTCTCCAGGTGTTGCTTGACCAAATAAACCATGGGCAGGAGTTAGAGCATACTGCAGTGCCTCACAGCCCAGCTCCTGGGGCTCAGGGTTGGGAAGGGTCTGGGCTTCAGCACCAGTGAAACCCGGTGTGTTTCATGCTCACAGTCTAAAAAGGAGGAGCACGTTCTCATAGGCACCATTTGTAGGAAAGGATCTGTTTTGGCTTACCCATAATTTCTCATGATCAGGTGAAAGTGGACGTACATCCTATTTAAGGCTTCTAGGAAATTTCTGCTTGCCCATTTCGTGTTAAACATATGGACTTCATTTTCTCTCACACCTGGTTGTATAGATTTGTTATGAAAGGTTCATGGCTCTCCGGGTTATGTGACCTATTCCCGAGATGATTAGAGTTAAATGTGTTTCCTGCTCTCCTAAATTCCATATAAACCAAATAAAACAATCCATAGATCCCCAGCGTAATATCCTGAGCCTGCAAATACACGCACACAATAAGTCAGAGCAGGGAAAATCATATATTGCTGCTTTCCATTAACCAGCAGCTGCGAGAGGAAGGTAATGAGAAAAAGTAAAACCCTGTCCCTTTAGGAACAATACGGGAAACATTTGAATTTTCTTTCACTTTGCTACACTCAACGAAAGCACTAAAACGTATCTACGTGTTTCTCCCCATTGCACAGCTATTGCCTGGAGTGCCCTTGTGCTGGGAGCAAGCTCTGCAGTGCCAGCCGGACAGACAGCCAGGGACAGACATCCTCCCCATCTCCTTGTGGTCTCTGTCCAGGACAGGTCAAGCTCAGGCCCTAAAACCAGAATGGCTGTGATTGTGCTGTATGACAAGGCAGATGCCTGTAGAGCCCCTGCAAGGAGACAATGCTTTGGGGACCTCCAAAATGCACACAGATGCACACAGGTGAAATTTCATTGCTTGTATAATAATACGTGTAAAAATAATAATAATAATCCTAGAATCGTAGAGTCATAGTAGCATTAACATCCCCAACCCCACTCCACCCCCACCATGCTCATGGGCCTTGCCCCTCAGTGCCACATCCCTACAGTTCTGGAACACCCCCAGGGATGTTCCCCCAGTACTGCCTGTCCCCACACTGGCTTGTGGCTGCCCATAGGGAGGGATGCTCCCAAAAACCAGCTCCACACACCAGGTCCCACCAGGAGGTTTCCCTGCTGAACCACTTCCCGAATGCCCAGCGGGCTGTCACAGTGTCCAGAGACAGAAGGAGAGTGGGAAAACTCCTGTTCAGGAGCCAAGTGCTGCTGAGGAAAGCAATCAGCAGATGGCATGGAAATTAGCTCGTTATTACTAATTTGCCAGGCCTTTGCCAGCTCGCGAACAGCCCTCTGGAAGCAGAGCAAAAGAGAAAGTGTACAAAAGGGCTCCTGTTGGCAGCACTCATGGCACGGGCAGGAGCTGGCACTGCTCCCCATGAAGCCCCTCCGCTCAGTGATTGCTGCTCAGTGATGTCCAGTGCTTGGGATAAAGGAGCAAACACTGCAAAAGGGCTTTTCTTGCTCCTATGGAAGTGGGTGGGGTGGGAGAGCTGCAGGGAGAACTCAGCCTGCTGTGCTGATGAGATTATCATAGAAATTTCATAGAATGGCCTGGGTTGCAAAGGCCCACAGTGCTCATCCAGTTCCAACCCCCTGCTGTGTGCAGGTCGCCAACCAGCAGCCCAGGCTGCCCAGAGCCACATCCAGCCTGGCCTTGAATGCCTGCAGGGATGGGGCATCCACAGCCTCCTTGGGCAACCTGTTCCAGTGCCTCACCACCCTCCTTTGTGAGGATTTGCTCTGTGCCTAACACATGCAAAATCCAGGAGAAAACATAGCCCCCGTTTTATAGAATCATGGGGTTGTTTGAGCTGGGAGGGACCTTAAAGCCAACTGGTCGCACTCCCTGCAATGCACAGGACAGCCACAGCTCCATCAGGTGCTCAGAGCCCCATCCCCTCACCGTGGGTGTCTGCAGGGATGCACATCTCAGGCAGACCATGCTAAAATGTCTTCTGCACCCTCGACGAGATTGGATTTAATTCTGCTTCCCAAAAGGATGCCCACATCCTTATGCTTCTTTCCAGATCAACACTGCTTGTGGGGAGAGAGGAGGGTTTGGGCTGGAAGTGCAGCTCCAAGCCTGAAGGTTTAAATTTATGGTGGACGTATTGCCTGGAGTCAGAGCTGCAATCTGACTGCTCTCCCAGTTCCTCTCTATAAAAGTCACCGTAAATCACGGAGGGCAGCAGCAAGAATAATGTTTCCAAAATAATTGATGGCAGAACGACAGGTCTGTAGGACTTGGAGGGGCAGCAGGAGGTCGGTGCACGGGCTCTGCACACTGCAAGAGCACAGAGGGGCACACGGGGAGCACCTCAGATTGTAAGACTGTGTGCATACAGAGGAAGGAGCTGGGATGGCCAATCCATGCCCTCCCTTGCTGTTATCTGAGGCTGAATTTGGTCACTGCTATGGGACAGGCTCCTTGGAACGCTACACAGCGCTGGAGGGGCCTCTGATCACCGCTGCTCCTGCTCTCCATCCATAGGAAGTATCTCCTGGTTTCCTCTCGCTGTGCTGTTTGTATGAGCTTACCTGAGAGCCCCAGCACAAATGTTATATAAAAGCAGGGTTTTGCCCAAAGTCGGCGTCGTCAGGATTTTGTGCTGAGCGGGCAGAGGGAGCGGCTCTGTGTGTCTCTGCTCTGCTCTGACTGAATGAGGTCATGGGCTTCTCTAGGCTACAGTGATCTTAAAATTATGTGACAGAAACAAATAGGAAATACTTAAAGTTAAGGCAGTGCAAGTTCTCCTATTCAGCGCAGAGGCAGGATCACTCGGGCTTTCTATCTGCTTGCTAAAAAGCCTCTAAGAACTCCAGCTAGAGATAAGCAAAGCTGCAAATCCCAGTTTTCTCTCCCTGCCCGGGGAGCCCACACCTGGCGTGCACTCACAGATCTGCTTTCAAAATGGGCCAAGGGAAGGAGGAACAAACCCGCTCCGGATGAGGAACCGAGAGTTATTTGGGATTAAGATCTTTGGGGTTTGTTGGTCTTTTTTTCCTCCAAGCCCTTCGAAAGTGCAAAAAGCTGCAAGGAAGGCAAAATGAAATGCAAAAAAATCCACCTTTCAAAGATTAAAACAAGCCTAAGCTGCAACAAATCACTTCACACTGGCATCAGTGTCATTTCTTTTCTTTCTTTTTTCCTCTTTCACAAATGATGAACCGTTTTCAGCTCAAACTTGTGGCTGTGAAATGCAAAATACAGCACACGAGACATGAGATACAGGATGTGGAAGATGGAACAGAGGATGCAGAATGTAGGATGCAGAATATGGGATGAGGACGATGGAATACGGAACCTGGCTGTGAAATATGGGAGGTGCAGTTGCTTGCAGTGATGGCAACCCATGGGTCTGCCATCTCCCAGCATCAGGGCACTGGGGCTCTTCCTTCAGGCTCAAGCTGCTGAACTCAGAGCTCTGTGTCCTTTGCTCCTCGTTAGCCATCCAATAGCCAAAAATTGGCTTTTTGCAGAACACTGTGTTTCAGCATCCCCTGATGCTGTTGACCGGCTGCCACGGGGCATCACTAAGGGTTGCACAAAGTTGGATGCCCCACAGGTTGAGGCAAGAGGGAGGAGAGCAGCTGCTTCCCCTTGACAATGACAATGACCAGGAAGGTGGTGGGTGAGGAACATCTCCAGGTGCTCCTGGGATCCCCTCCCAGCAGTGACATTCTCAGGCACCGCGCTCACCTCGGAGGCTGATGTAATGAGAAGCGATGGCTTTAATAATGCATGCTCAGCTGGGGGAGTTCGTGCCAGGTGAGACAGAAGATGGGAGGCGAGGGAATGCTCCAGGAAGGTGTCGGAAGAAGTGGAGATGGTGCGTGCATTTCTACAAGCCCAGCAGGATGTCAGAACAGCTCTCGCATGGATTGATGTGATTGGAAAAGTGCATCGCAGGTCCATTACAACTGCCAACAAAAGTGAAAATGTTGGGCTAACTAAATGACAGCACTGGAACATTCACTATCCTTGTTCTGGGAGGTAGAACTCAGAGCTGAGCTGTGCCACTACAAGAGTGGTGGCATCCCAGCCCTCATAGCCCACTGAGATAGAGGCAGCCAGAGCTTGGCTCAGTAATTGCAAGGAAAAAAGACTCCCAAGGGCTTAAAGAGGTTTTGAATCAGGCCGTGAATGCCTTTTCATTTTACTCCATTCATATATCAAGTAGAGCTCTACAGCCTGAATAACTTCATTTTACCTGCTGGAAAAGTGGCCTGAAAACAGCAATACTCTATTTCTTCCGGTGGCACATGAAGCATAAACATTAGGTTTTCTGAAAATAAAAAAAAAAATAAGCCCCATTTTTCTCTTTAAATATAATTTGCAGTAGGAAACATTAACTCATAAATCATCGGCCCAAATTTAGGTAGAACTGGAACACGACACTCAGCAGCAGGCAAATTACACCGAGAGCACTCAATCATCAAGTGCTCCTTCCAAGGGCATGATTGGAAATGTGTTCTTCATAAAGTGAGTCAGAAAACAAATGGGGGAGAAATAAGGAAAGAAAGAGCCCAAGAGCAGTGCAGAAGGACACTTCCAGCACCCCCAAAATTCCATACATTCCCATCAATTCCTTTACATTTCTGAAGTCGCTAGCTCTTCAAATGCAGCCATCCTGCCCTGCAGCTGAGCCCGACACAGTGGGGCCTCAGAGCTCCCTGCACCATGGGTGGACCGAAGGAATGAATCCCAGCTGCACGCACCCACCCACGCTATGAGCTCCGTGGTCGGTCCATGCAAAACCAGCAAAAAATTGTACCCGAGATTTTCCTTCTAGTTCAGCAGTTTGTGGTTACAAACACTCAGCTTCCCTACCGGCCTGAGGTCAAGAAAGAGGGAAGCATCAATATTTAGCATCTCCAAAGCAACTATTTGTACCTAATAGCTGCACAGTTTTGGAAGTTCCTCCTGGAACTCCCTTTGGCTCCAGAATCATTACCAATAAATGCTTGCTGCAGTTTAAGCAGTATGAGGAGCACTTGGCTGTTGCACAGAGCACCCCACAGAGCTGTGATGCTGATGCTGAGTTCTGCAGGGGCTCCTCGAGCTCTCTGGGGGGATCTCAAAGCCCCTGAGGCCATCCCATGGCCCAGCTTTCCATGAGAGGGGCCTCAGGCCCCCAGCTGTGCTCCCAGCCCCACAGCCATGCCACATCCCATGCGATAGCTCTGCAACAGCAGCATCCAGCCACTGCATTCATTAAAGCCCAAGTCTTGAAAATAAGGGTTTATCAGCTTGACTAAGAATCCATTTCCTCCCAAATGCAATATTTAGATCCCTTCTCCCAGCAATTATTTAATAGTTGGTCTTTATCGCATGGGGCATCTCGGCTTACACTCCAGCCCTCCAGCTCCATTCTGCCCCAAAACTACTGTTTTCAGACTGAGAATAACTGTGTGCATAAGGTTGTGTTCTTTTTTCGCTTTAAATCCTGCGATGTGACTAATCCAGCCAAGAGGGATGCATCTCAGAGGATGTGTCAGCTGCGGAAACAAAAAACAGATGTGGTTTGAGGAGGGTGCAGGGGAACCTTGGGATGCTCTCAGCTTGTTGAACATCCAGTCACAGTCTGCCTCCCACCCCCATGACCCCCAGCTGTGGGGGAGGAGGGGGACAGGTTGGGGGATATCTTTCCAGCCCTGGCAGCTGGAAGGCTGAGATAGCTGAGGGTTTGCCAAGCTGAGTGTATCAAGTGCAAGGTCTGCTCCCTGTTTCACTCTCTTTGTAATTTCCATAGGATTTAGGGCTGCGGGGCAGGGGTTTCCCTTTTGCCTGTGGTCCAGTGTTGGGGAAGGAAGAGGTTTGGGGCCATTTTTGGTTCCTGGAAGTTGGTGTTACTATGGTGAAGGAGTGCTGATGGCTGAGGAGCATGGGCTCTGGGCCAACCTCTGACCTATGAGGTCAGGACTGGGGGTGGCAAAAGGGAAAAGCTATGTGCAAGCAGTGCACAAGCAGGAGAGCATAAAAAGAAGGCATGTCCCCTCCGTGCACTCCCTCTGGCATGCAGTGGACTCAGGCTTCATTTACTTGGGGCCTCTCAAGGTGCTGTAAAACACTGCCTGCTGTTGCCACTGGGGAGGGAGGGATGTTCCACACAAGTGCCCTTTCCCTCCACACATACAGCACATAAAAACCAGATGAACTTTTTTTTTTTTCATGCCCTGCTCTGCTACTCCCACACACAGGCGTGCATAATGCAGCTGTGCAATGCGTGCAGAACACGCTCCTGGATGCTGCAGGTTGCTGATGCACCAACAAAGGTTATTTTTGCACGCTTTCTTAAGGAAGGAATGGAGAATCTGCTTCTGAGGACTGGTCACCAGGTAACCTCTGGGAGCCTAAAACATCATAGAATCACAGAATCTTTGGATTGCTAAGGTTGGAAAAAAATCTCTAAGATCCCCAAGTCCGACTCCAGCCCCCCTCCACGCTATACCCACTGGCCATGTCCCCAAGTGCCACATCTTCACCTTTCTTAAAAACCCCCAGGGAGAGTGACCTCCCCTTACCCCCACTCCCTGGGCAGCCTGTGCCAGTGCCTGGCTGCAATTTGGAGAATAAATTGATCCTCATAGCCAACCTGACCCTCCCCTGGTGATCTTCAGGTCTTTCCACAGAGACACAGAATGCTGAGCAGACAGCCATCCTGCCTAAATCAAAGCTGTAGCACTTTGGCCAGCATCTCCTTTCCCCCTCCATCCTGGCAGCATGCACCTCTGGCTCCAATGCAGTTGGTGCAGCTCCAAGCTCCTGCTAGTGTCTCAGCCCCATGCACAGCCACCTCTGTCCCCAGCACCTCAGCTCCTGTCTGGGAGCCCTAGCAGTGCAGACAGGCAGCACTGCCCCAGACATTTGTCACATCACAGACAAAGCCTCTTGGAATCGTTTTCACTGTAGTGATGGATGATAATGGGGACAAAGCTGTGGCCCAACAATAAAAACAACTCCCAAGGCAAAAAGAGCATGACGAGGCTGTGAGCATCTCAAGGCTTGGCCAAAATCCTATTATGGCATTAAAGATTACATTAGACAAGGGCTGAATTAGATCAGACGAAACAAAAAGCATCCTAGGAGAGCTTCTCCTCCTGCTCTGCCAGCACATTTTGCTTGCTGCCTGCTGGTGTCCTTCACACCTGCACACAGCTTGTGTTCAGTCAGACACCCACAGGCAGTGCCGCTGTCTGAACAGGGCAGGAGCACTGCCAGAACCCAGAGCTGCCGGATTTGCCATCACCACCACTTGCAAGGAGCTGGGGCTGCATGTTGCAGGACAGCCCCACAGCTGCGATGCTCCAAAAGCAGGCTGAGGAGCTGAGAACCGGCACCGCAGAGAGCTGTGATGGCACCCAACCCCTGCGCTCTCCCTTCGTGTGACACGTGCTCATCTATATTTAGGTGTTTGCTGAAAATACCACGGACATCTTCAGAGGGCGGAGATGGGATGAGAGCCGGTGTTTCCTGCTGTATGGGGAAGTTTGCTGACTGTCAAGCTGCTGGGTTTTTGCAGCAACCTTCTCTGCCCTGAAATGCTGCTTCTTCCCCACCTCCTTGCAGTGATGACAGAAGTTTTCAACCAGGCTGCAGTGCCCGTTGCATCCACCACACAGCTTGAGGCTTTGGCACAATGGGAGCAACCACAGACCACGGCTTTTCTCTCTCAGAGGTGGTCTGAAGTCTGTATGAGCCATGCACACACTTCTCAGTCCTGTGTTTCTACAGTGAACAGCAGCCCTCTGCAGTACTGGCAAACGTTTCCCAGTTTTGTCTCTACTGGATTGCCTTTGGCATCCAGTCCCATAAAAATTGCCTATTTGGTGAATGGATGTCATATGTCTCGAGGTGCCGGAGGGGTTAATGTAATGTGTAACCAATGTAAGATATATTTAATGATCTCTGAAATTGCTTCTGTGAAGCATCCACATAACTGCCACAACTCGATTTACTACAGATCCTGCAAATAACAAATGTAATTACTTTGGAATCAACATAATATGAGGTCGGATTGGCTTATATCCCCCCAGTTTGCTGGGAACTGAATATAAGCCTGCCCCACACGTTTATCTCCAGCCGTACACCCCGGCCATGCTCTCAAAGCAATATCAAACGTGGCTTCCCTGGGAAAATACCTGAAAGTCATAATGCTGTAATATTCATTTTTGCATTATTACGGGTAGAGCACATTTGCACGACCAGGTTAAAGCGTTACTTTTTCATTGTGCCTGCAGTACAGAGCAGCACAGGCGTCCTCAAAAACTGCTTCGTTGGTTTGCATAGAATCATAGATCATAGAATCACAAAGCCACAGCACACCCCAAGTTGGAAGGGGCCCCCCAAAGGGCCATCGAGCCCAACCCCGGCCCCACACAGCCCTACCCAAACCCTATGGCACTCCATGGCAGCCTGTCCTTGCCCCCACCTGAGCCTCCCCTCACACAGCTCCATGCCATTCCCTCGTGCTCTGCGGCTGTCACCAGAGAGCAGAGCTCATGGGGTGGCTGTAGGCTGCCATGAGGGGCTGTAGGGCTGTGAGGAGCTGTAGGCCTCCATGAGGGACTGTAGGGCTGTGAGGAGCTGTAGGGCTGCCATGAAGGGTTGTAGGGCTGCCATGGGAAGCTGTAGGGCTGTCATGGTGAATTGTAGGGCTGCCATGGGGAACTGTAAGCCTCCATGAGGGGCTGTAGGGCTGTGAGGAGCTGTAGGGCTAATGTGAAGAGCTGTAGGGCTGCCATGGGGTGCTGTAGGGCTGCTACGGGGAACTGTAAGCCTCATTAAGGAGTTGTAGGGCTGTGAGGAGCTGTAGGGCTGCCGTGAAGAGCTGTAGGGCTGCCATGGGGAACTGTAGGCCTACATGAGGGGCTACAGGGCTGTGAGGAGCTGTGGGCGGCCATGAGGCCTCCCCTCAGCTTCTCTTCTCTGAGCCCAACAAACAAAGGGCCCTCAGCTGCTCCTCACACCCCTTGCCCTCCAGACCCTCCCCCATCTTTGCAGCCCTCCTTTGCACACTCTGGTGGGTTGATGTCCCTCTGATCCTGCAGCACCCAGTGCACGAGGCAGAGCAGAGTAGCACAACCCCTTCCCTCACCCATACACAGCACTTTCCTGTCTCTCATGAAGCATCACCGTGGTGACCAGTGAGGACGTCCCATGCTGGGGAGCAGCTGGAGACCTGCACTCTCAGTCCTCATACCACCAGAGAACCTCCTCCCCCAAGGAAAAGGCTTGCACAGCTGACATCTCAGGTAAGAACAAAGGTTTAATGCCTAAATGATAAACCTCACAAAATAAAGGGATGCACAGTGGCAGCGGTGCCGTGACAAAGGCAGTAAAGCAGACAAAGACGCGGCGAAGCGCTCGCGTTGCAGTGCTAATAAATAAGGCTCTCCCAGCCTCTCAAGTGGAGAAACACTCTGGCTGGTGCAATAAAACAGGCTGTAACAGGAGATTGATGTAGAATATATTGGATTTATTCATTGAGGATCACATCTCTCTGCACAGTGACAGATTTTCTGCGTCAGGTGCTTCCCTATGGCGACTGCACGTCAGGTGTAGGGGACACTGTCGGTGCTCCCAGTGTGCTCACAGCTTTATGGATCCTATGTCACAGGTATAGAGGGTATGTGCAGCTCCACTGCCTCCAGCAACACAGCAGCATCTCCAAATATACACCTGTGTGTGTATGCATTTGTATAGGTACATATGTGTGTGGGGGTTTATACACAACCTATGTGTATGTATGCATGTGCATGAATATGATGTGTATAGGTGTATGCATATATGTGGGCACACATACCTCTTCATATATGTATGTCTGTGTACAGATATACAATGCACATATATATATACATGCTATATGCACAGATATGCACTTATATATACACGTATTGCATACATTATTTACACATGATACATACGTGCATATATATACATGTGTATAGATTGTGTATCTGTCACAGATAAACATGCTGATATGTGCAGATGTGTCTATAAATATATATCTATAAAACATAATATATTTATTATATATTATAGATAAGTATCTATAGGTATGTACATACATGTGTATACGTGGTTGTGTCAATGTATGTTTGTGTGCATGTGTATACATACAGCACACACGTATTTCTATATATGTTTGTAAATATATTACATATATAGGGATACACATGTGTATGTATGTGCTTATACTTGTATATTTATGATGCACAGGATGGACATAATGGCATAGTGATACAGTGATACCGTGATATGGTGATATAGTGATAAAAATAATTGATATAGCTGATGGCTCAGTGCTTCCTTTTGATAGCATTACTGAGATTTCCAAATGATTTTTGTTATTTGCCCAACGGCTCCAAATAATCTGAATGTGATGTCTTACTGCCCATATCAAAGGTGTGGGTTTAAGCATCATGTACTTTTCACAATAATCCGATCACCACTTATCAGAAAAGTTGAGTACCTGTTTGTGGCAGTGATGGGTTGGTGGTTGGACTGGATAATCTTAGAGGTCTTTTCCAACCTTAATGATTCTACGATTCCAGGAAATTTGGCAGTGCTTGGTCTCTTCCCCTCTTTACATTCAGTGAAACTGACAGATTTGAGATAACCAAATCCTTATAAAGAATAAGCAGTGTGGGTCAGGAGGGCAAAGGGACAGCATCTGTGCTCCATGTAAGGATCCAGGATAGAGAACGTATGGCTTTGTGCAGACAGGAGCGTGCCGTGGCATGGCAATGTGCAGTGCATGAAGCTGTCAGCACAGAGATCCTGCCTTCAATCTTGGCTGTCCCTTGGGCTGCAGCACTGAGCCTTACACTGAGCTGTTTGCTGGAGCCTGGTGGTCATGGCCAGCAGAGCCATGAGAGCATGATTCCTTTCTTATCGCAGTGACAAGTCTGGGGCTATTCATGGCTTGTTTAATCTTAATTTCAATGGGAGTCGTGTGATTAAAATCATACGTATCACTCTTAGAAAGCTTTTTCTTCGTATAATCCTCTCACCTTCAGTAAACCAATTGCTGGAAGGCTTTCTCCTTTCTCTCCCTGAGCTTGCCTACCTGGGGAAGCCCAAAGAAATTAATCTGAATTAATTTACAAAGTGGATTAGTTAAACCTCATTAAATCCCCATGTCGACAGCCATCTTTGGAATTAGGGTGGCCTTAATTTAATTTCCTCCAGAGCTTCACCTGGACTTGGACTCGACGATCCTTATGGGTCCTTTCTGACGTGGGATATTCAATGACTACATGATTTGTTTACTTCAAGCACTCCCCTCATGCCCCTAGCAGACACCCCCACTGAGAAAGATAGGAAGCCCCAGGCTGGCCAATCCGTCCCAAAGAGGGGAATGGCACTGTACAGCTTTTTTCATAAACAATACCAATGAAAAGAACTGCATATGTGGTTGGATGGTGGAACGTGAGCTGAACCTCACCAGATGGGCTCTTAGAGGTGACCTGGCTGTCTGCCTGGGACGGAGCACGTCGCTCCCAATGGAACAGCCACCTTGAGCCAGCTGCAAGGAGAAGAGTGGCCCAAGCAATAAAGAAACCCCACCTGAGCACGCTTCCTTGAAAGCAGTAAAAAACACCGTGCCTCTCTCCTTGAGGCCATAATTCATCAGGGCAATAAAAGCTGGAGGAAAGGCAGATGCTCCTCATACTTCCCCCCACACCGCAGTCATCACCCAACTCTTCTCTCCTGCTCTGTGTGGGCACTGAGCTGCAAACCCAGATGTTGGGATCTGAGACCTGCAGCCCCAGCAGCGATGCTGCCTTGAGCCGTGGGTTGGGCAGCAGGGACCGGTGCTGCAAGCAGCTCAGCCTTGCTGTCACCAGCTTCAGCTCTAATGAAAGCCTGAGCTGCTGAGATTAAAGAGCGGTGTCACAGAAGGGCTGATAAAACTGAAAGGATCCATCAGATTAATTACCGGGCTTAAAGGAGCTTGTCCGTTTATTTGAAACAAAAGCCTTGGGCCACTTGCTATTGAAATGATGGTATCTCCTCCAGTATTTCCACTTGATCTTGTACAAGCACCACGTGACATGAAGTCCAACAGAAGCTGCAGCCTCGCCAGCTCGTTAGTGCCAGTGCTCATCAGTCCTTGTTCCAGTCTGGAAGAGAGACCTGGTTACTTTCCGGTCCCCACAGAAACCAGATTGTGCTCAGACTGTTTGAGGCACTGCATCAATATTTACCATAGCTTTTGAGAAGAAGGAATTTTTAAGTCTTAAATCCCCTGCCCTGGTGGGGGAGGATAAAGTAAATGCATAAATAAAAGATCTAGGCAGTGAACCTTTTAACCCTGCAGCGCTATTGATTCAGGAGAGCAGAGCTGGGGAGGAAGGCGATAAATATCAGGTCTCTGGATCCTGAGCCTGCGGTTCTGAATTGAGATCACCTGGGGAAAGGCCAAGCTGTACCTTAGCAGTTGTGTGCAGGTGGCACCAGCGATGCACCCCGAGACCAAAAGGTGAGGAGCAGCTGCGAGATGTGATGAACCCCCCCAAAAAAATACATTTATTATTATAAATATCAATGCTCAGAATCAATCCATTACTGCCTGGAAGCGGGAGGTGCTCTGGAGCCCTGCCTGTACCTTCACCCTGTGTCCTTCAGGATTCTTGCTTTTCATCATGGTCAGGGAAAACCACATCGTGTCCCTTCGTATACAGTATAAACAGAATGATCAATGTGATTTAAACGTGGATAAATGTGAGATCTCAGCACAGACCAAAATCCAACCTGAGAACACTCCACTGCATCCCATACATCTTACTTTGTGACGATGCCCACTAACATCAGCATGGCTTTGGGCACAGGATGGTCATGGAAGGACAGCCACATTGCTGCCCCAAAAGCTCGCCCAGAGCCGAGCACCTCATGGCAATATGAAGCAGAGCTGCATTGCTGGGAACTGCCCTTGCTTACCTCCAGGCAAGCAGCAATCATATTTTTAATCTTCCATATAACTTGCTAAATTTATACCAAACACAATGGCACGCATAGAAAGGGGGATCTAAGTATGGAAGTCATTGTTTTAATATAATTGGCCTCTTAGATTAAAAGACTCTTATAAAAACCTTTTTTCTGAGAAGCACGAAGCTGTAATTACAGAGTCGAGGCACGTGACAGGTAATGCTCACAACTCAGGGAGTTAACTCTTCCCTACTCCTTTCATGGCTCCCACTCAGGCTGCACAGTGTGTGGGCCTCAGTCTGTGCTCTGGGATGAGTTTTCCCAAAGCACATGCTAGCCAGGTCACCTAGGAATATAAATAAGCCCAACCTGTTGCGTAGCAGGGACTTAGAAGAATCCATTTCTTCCCTCATTGGAAAGACCCTTAGATGCAATTAGAATTAGTGATCTTGGCATCACCTGGTAGACCTCATATTGCTCAGCAACGCCACTGAGCAAACATGGAACAACCTGAAAGGCTGTGCATTCATGATTACATTTAAATCACCTTTAAAGCATGTTCAATATATTGCTGATGGCATTGGAACAGGCTGCCCAGGGAAGTGTGGGTCTCTCACCCCTAGAGGCCATGGATGGGGTCCTGGGCATCCTGAGCTGGTGGGAGGTGTGCTGACCATGTCAGGATGTTGGAACTGGACAGGCTTTAAGGCCCCTTCCAACCCAACAAATCCATGGCTCTATGATCATTTAGGTCCTTCCAACCCAACAAATCCATGGCTCTATGATCATTTAGGTCCTTCCAACCCAACCATTCCATGGTTCTATGATCATTTTAGGTCCTTCCAACCCAACCATTCCATGGTTCTATTATCATTTAGGTCCTTCCAACCCAACCATTCCATGGTTCTATGATCTTTAAGGTCCTTTCCAACCCAACCATTCTGTGGTTCCATGATTCCATTGAAATCAAGGTGCTACACAGCAACCCCAAAACTAATGCAAAAGGGCAAGAGAAATTCCAAATTTAAATGACTAATTGCAGAGGAAAGCAAAGGACGAAAGCACTCAATAGCTTACAGTACATTTTTAGTAACTCAGCTTTTTCCCCCCTTTGCCTTGGAAATCAATACCTTTCCCTAACCCGGCCTTCTGTCGGATTAAGCAGAACATGAAGCTGACCTGGCTGTGTAAGCATTTATTTTTAATATCCTGCCTGTCGCAGTCCATATATTAGAGGTGACAGTAAGAGCCCTGCTCCCATGGCCCCCTGCCCCATGTTTCTGGCCCTGCTTTGCTGCACACAGGTTTCCCCAGAGCTGCTTACTCACAGCAGCACCACTGGTGTCCTCTCTTAGTGTCCAATGCCTTGGGCTTTTTTCCTGTTCTGCCCATTCCTGCTCATGTAAAAAGATGATTTAACCCATTTATTTGCCCATCACAGAGAACTGCATCCCTTGTGCTTTTAACACAGAGCTGGTAAACATCAGGTGGCTGCAGCTTGCAGCTCTCCTTGCCACATAGAAAGGAATCAGAAGGTTGATATCTAACATTTATTCATCACAGTATCATTTTTTTCTACTTAGCAATATGACAAAGGCATTTGAGATAACCAGTTTTGCTATACTCCCTTTAATTTTCTCACATCAGTTTCAACATAAGAAAAAAAAAGCAACCAGTAAATCAGACAATTAATCATTCCAGCCTAGGAAAGGCCCAGTAAATCATCCCAGTTTTATATCTCTATTTTTTTGAACTTCTGCCCGAGAGCCCAGAGATTGAGTACATGTGCTATTCATTTGAAAATAGGCAGTTCACATACTTGGTTAATGACCTCAGCTCCAATCTCAGCCGTACAGACCCAGGTGCGGCATGTAAAGAGCTGCAGACACGGCAGTGTGGGGCAGGGATGCAGGGAGATGATGTGTCAAAACAAATGTCAGCGTTTGGGATCCATTCTGCCCAGCCCCAGCATGCACAGAATACTGCATGGATGTGAGAGATTAACCAAGGGCTGTTTCCAGGGGCTTATTTGCATTTATACTAATTAAGATGAGAAAGCACGTTGTCCTAAATCACATTTTATGACCTCAAACCCATCAGCAGCCCGGTCCCTCCCCCCCCCCTCACCTCCAGGTTTGGGGCAGCTGCCCACAGTCCCAAAGGCATTCCTGCACTTTGCACCACTCCGCCTCTTTGATTTTCTTCAGCTGAGCCTCCAGAACTGAACACAGCTGAGAGGAGCTGCGGAAATTAAATAAATTCTAAACAAACATCTTATTGATATATTGCCTAGTAACTCGAAGCCGAACGTAACCTCAGAAGATCATTACGTTTTATTCTCTGCTATAGATTTTCACTGCTTCCCCGGCTTGAATTCAGTCTGAAACAAGGAGAGTAGGGATGTAAGGAGGTGGAGGATGAGAAGAGAAGAGATGTAAGTTGTCTGGTTTTATTTTTAAAATAGTCTTTTTCTTACTATTCCACAGTGCCCGGTGCAATCACAGAGAGGTTTGTAAAGGTGTGTGTTCTGCAAATCAGTGAATTATTCACCCTGGTGGCATGATCCCATGGCAGCTGGGTGGGAAATGCAGCCTGCGATCTGGAACAGCTTGTAAAGCTCTGGGAATGACATCTGGGAATATATAATAACGTGGAAATGTATCGTAATACAGGCAGAGATGCATCCAGTGCTCTTTAAACAGGAAAGGCTTCCAGTGATTTAACATTTATTATAGAGTGTGAGGAGGGTCCAAAAAAGCTCAAACACCAGTAATTTCTACGGCCATGCCTTCCTGCCCATTGCAGCAGTAATCAGAAATCCTGGTTCTTAGTTGCCAGGCATTTGCAGCAGGAGGAGCTGGAGGGCAGCTGGTAGGAGAGCACCAAGCACCAAGTAACATGCATTGTGTACCATGCACAAAGCACCATGTGCACCATGCACTGTGCTCCGTGCACCATGCACCATGCTCCGTGCTCCATGCACCATGCACTGTGCACTGTGCTCCATGCTCCATGCATCATGCTCCATACACCGTGCTCTGTGCACCATGCACCGTGCACTGTGCTCCATGCACCATGCATTGTGCTCTGTGCTCCATGCACCATGCACTGTGCTCCAAGCACCATGCACTGTGCTCTGTGCTCCATGCTCCATGCACCGTGCTCCATGCACCATGCACTGAGCTCCAAGCTCCATGCACTGAGCTCCAACCTCCATGCACTGTGCTCCATGCTCCATGCACCATGCACTGTGCTCCATGCACCATGCACCATGCTCCATGCGCTGTGCTCCGTGCTCCATGCTCCATGCACTGAGCTCCATGCACCATGCACTGTGCTCCATGCACCATGCACTGCACACCGTGCCCTGTGCATTCCCACGGTGTGAGAGTGGGCACTGCTAGCTGAGTATCACCACAGTGCTTGGCCAAAGCCACCAGAGTATCACCCACCCACAGAGAGGGTCTGCTGGATGGTGCTGACACTGCCATTGTGCTTATAGATGATGTGCATTCACACTGTGTCTGTTGGCACATGGAGGAGGAGGCTGTTCCCACACACTGCCCAGCACTGGGATGTTTCTGGTCCCCCAGGTTCACAGCCAGGGCTGTGGGTCGCATCTCCTCTGGGAGGGCTGTGTTTGCAGGACCTGACAGGGCTGACTTGTCTCCCTGCAAAGGAAGGAAGTTGTTTTAAGCCTAAAAAAGTGGAGCCATCTGGCAGCACACAGCTGTGGAAATATTATATGTCTCATTATTTATAGTGGTACCTGCACAGAGACGAGGTCAGCTCCTCTGCTCTGTCAGGAAAAAGGCTCTTCTTCTATAAATACAGCTCGGGGTGCTCCCCTCCCTGTGCCAACACATGCATGAGGTGGGAGATCGCTTTGGTATTTGCAGCCCTAAAGCAGCAACAGAGTGGTTTCCTGCTGGGGTCTTGGTATGGGCACTGCTTCGCCTTTAATCAATAGTGAGACCATTATGGGCATCCCCCAGGACTGCGGACCCCCAGAGCTGATCTCCAATGGAAATTACATGGTCAGACCTCAGGCTGTGGGATCAGGTTTCTGCTGTTTGTTCCTTCAAGTTATTTCAGTCCGTGGGGAAGGCTTTAATGGAGCCGGCTGTGGCCAGGAATTGCCAGCTCCAAAATTTTGGGATGGGGAGGGGGACTCAAAGCTGCAGGGCCTGGTAGGGGCTTCCCATAGCCAAGGTAGGACAGGACAATATCAGCTTCAAATCCACATTTACAAATGATGTGAGTGCAGAGCTGAGGAGTTCATTTGCTGATGTTGGGAGGTGATCCCATGCCTGACAGAAAAACATCTTTGAAATGAAAACATTCACTTTTTCCTTTCTCACTCTGTACAAAGAAGTCATAGAATCGTGGAATCACAGAACCACAGGATCATTAAGGCTGGAAAAGAGCTCTAAGATGACAAGTCCAACCCCAACCCATCCCCACTATGTCCACAGACCACATCTCCAGCTGCCACATCTACCACTGCTGCGTTCAGTTTGGGGCCTCCACGACAAGTCTTAAAAGCTTAAAGCCAAGCACATTCTCCAAGAATAAATGTTTTCTCTTGTTTTTATAAATTAGAAATGAAAATCTTGTTATCTCTGGGTGTTGAGAAGGGAAGCTGGAACACATCACAGGAGACTGGAAGCTGAGAAAAGACAAGTTTTAGAGTTCAAATATGGCAGCTCATAGAAACTCAGCATTAGAGGTTCCCAGGTTGGTGTTTTCCAGCCAGCAGAACAGGCTGATCCCAACAGCTTCAGATTGAAATGGGATAAAAACAGCCAAGTCCCCTCTGCTTCCTTCTAACATTAAGTTTATTCTACCCTGCCACACACCAGGATGCAGAAGAGGCCTCAACCACAAAATATTTAAACAATTCAAAGCATTTAAATGGGTGTTGTGCCCCCAGTGCTCAGCACGCAACACGGGTCGGCACTGCAACAAATGCATGAGAAGATGCTGTGTATGTTCAGGGCTGGAGCACATCATCTCTGCTGACACATTTCTGTTGGGGGTTACTGTCACAGCCAGAGAGCTGCTGTGGTCAAAGGATGAGTATTTATTATGATGCTTTTTTTTTTTTTTTAATAAGAAAACAGCTTTCAATAATGGTATCTAGAAAAGTGTAAGGCACTTCCTCACATTCTCTCATCCATTTTGCCTTGTCCCAGCCATTGGGACGCATCCACCTGTTGGAGGAGGAGCAGCAAAAGCCAGCTACTCAGGGGATGCTGGTTCTCTCTATATGTGGCTTTGCTGGGCCAGGAGGGCAGCAGAGAACGAAATGCGTGCAATTATCAGGAGCTGCAGCAGCCATGGGCACAGTTAGCCATCGTGCCCTGTTACCTGTTGCACCCCCAGGCACACAGCTTTCAGCTCCAGCCAGCTGGGATGTGAACAAGCAAGATTCCCCGGATTTATTGCTGTCAAGCACACCAGAATTTAGCATGTATTAACACCACGGGCTTTAAATCAAAGCAGCATTTCTTAATGCATTATTTATAACGAATCAATTATTAAAAGGAAAAGCTTTTTTTCTCCCCTGATAAATTCTTATAAACTCTGCTCCAACACGCGGTAGCGATCTGTGCTATGTCAATAACACCATGTGCTCACCCTGTGAGGACAGCTCGGTGACAACGTTGCCTGTCGGGGTCTTGACACCCGCGTTCACCTCGGGCAGCAGCAATGCAGCATTGCTGGTTCATTTTGTCTGCTGAGGAATAGGAAAGGCTACACATCTCTGGGTAAATATCTGTATTGTTTACGCTGCAGTGTGAATAAAATGTGGGTTTTGTGGTACTCACAGTACAAACCCGATCCAGAGGAAGCAGCAGCGTGCTCCTGTAAGCCAGCGTGCAGCACAGGCACCTGCCTGCCCTCCTGGCCTTCTGAGCATCTTTCCTTTGTCATAGCATCATAGAATTGCTTGAGTTGGAAAGGACCTTTAAAGGCCATCCAGTCCAACATCCCTGCTGTGATCCCCAGGGACTTCACGCTTTTTCTGATTTCATTTCTTTGCAGTTTGGGGGGTAGACCATGTTTTCCTTTTTCTCTGTTTTCACACCCTGGGCTTTAATTTTCCCTTTGTTGGCTATAACACAACCCTGTGGCTGCTCCTCTCTGCCTGGTGCTCCCGCTCTATTTTTGGGGTCCTCCCCAGAGTATTATTCATAATCACAGAATCCTAGAATCATTAAGGTTGGAAAAGCCCCCTAGGATCCCAAACCTAACCCCAACCCCCATGCCCACTGCCCACACCCCTCAGTGCCACATCCCCACGGCTCTGGGACACCCCAGGGATGATAACCCCCTCCCCCATTCCCTGGGCAGCTGTGCCAGTGCCCAATCACTCTTTGGAGAAGGAATTGTACCTAATATCCAACCTGAATCAATCATGAGAAGAAAGGCTCTATGTCATGCAGTCCCTGACTGTTGAACCAGAACCAAGCTTCCAGAGCCTTCTGGCATTGCCCAGTTCTCCTCCCCCATCCCACCCTATAAAGCCAGCTCTTCTCCAGCCAACCCAGCCCAGGAATTTGCTCCAGGCTTCACATTTTCTTTCTTTTTCTTCACACAGGGCATGGAGTGCCTTGAAAATGTCCTTGTCCCTGCTGAGCACTTGGAATAACCAAAACACAGTATGAGGTCTGGGCTTGGAGACAAACACCCACAACATTAGCAGTGCTTCCCTTGGTACCACTGGCTCTTGTTCAGCACCTGAGGGCAGAGGTTGTGGGTTTTTTTCTGCCATCTATTATTTTGCATTGCTTAACTCTCTGAATGGATTTCCTTGAATGGAAATTTTAGGACTGATGACAGATGAAAATATACAACCCCACATTTCATTATTTTCCACTTACGTTCCCGTTGGCCTGCACATTTTGTAAACCATACAGCCACATTTGAGGGAGAGGATTTTCTTGCAAGACCTACCGCTAGCAGTTGCCCTCCCCGAAAGTTCATAGAATCATTAAGACTGGAAACGAGCTCTAAGATCCCCAAGTCCAGTGGTCGACCCAAGCCCACCATGCCCAGTAACCGTGTCCCTCAGTGCCACATCTACACTGGTCTTGAAGCAGTTAGCTCTGAGATATCAGACTAGGAGATTCAGCACCCACAGTTCCAGATGGACATCACTCCTGTGATAAATGTGCCTGTAGAGAAGCCCCATGGGCAGCGTGAGGTGCCACAAAGCAGAAACCAAGGGGTGTGATGGCTGGGGACCTGCACAGTGCGACCAGGTTGTGTGCTAAGTGCTGTGGGAGATGCAACATCACGGGCAGTCAGGCCAAAAGAACCAGCATGGGGACAGTTTGTGCTGTGATTATGTTGTGTGAAGCAAGCAGTGGATCCTTACCAACAAGAAATATCTTCGCTTTAGATGCCAGAAATGAAAGGAGAGCTCCACAGCTGCAGTGGGTGTCTTATTTACCAAGCATTGCACTTGCTTGGGGTTTGTGGGCTGCCACTTGTGAGGAGGTAGAGCATCCTCATTAGTTTTCCTGCACGAACACAAAGGCCTGAGCTCTGCTTGTCCTAAATCCACATGGTTCTGGTGTGCCAAGCAGCTGCCCCAGAGGCTCCAAAATCCCTGCGCTTCCCTGCGTTACCGCTGGGATGAAAGAGCTGCAATCAAAAATCAGCTTGTATCATCATATCAAAGACAACTTGAGAGGCTTCATTTTAATTGAATACATTTCCTTACTATCAGTCACTTT
This sequence comes from Phasianus colchicus, assembly GCF_987193195.1. Classification (NCBI taxonomy): domain Eukaryota; kingdom Metazoa; phylum Chordata; class Aves; order Galliformes; family Phasianidae; genus Phasianus; species Phasianus colchicus. The sequence continues at coordinate 1,851,554 of NC_143442.1, read as the reverse complement.
TGTTTTTAATAGCACCATCTGCATTTTCAAGCACAAGCCAGTGCGATGCTCTCAGTGCAAGCCGAGGTAACCCAGTGCTGCTGAGAGCAGAGCAGGACTGTACATAGCACAACAGAGTTTCTCCATAGATCATACAGCAAAACCTGCCAGAACGGCCCCAAAACACCTTGCAGCGAGAAACTTTCTACCTCCCTGTTTTCAACAGGGATTACTCTGCAATGTTTGTTCTCTAGCTTCATCTCAGTAAAGAGCATTACGCCGAGCCACTTAGCTAGTTTGTCATAAAAATTAGAATGCACCTGTGTGTGGGATGCAGATAGCTCTCACTATCTTATGCCCAAATTTCCTCCCTGACAAAATGAGTATGTACCCCTTGGAGAGGTGAGCAGAGCCTGGCTCATCTTGGGTCTGGCTGCTATACACCATATGTAACATATATCTGTATGGACAAACGTGGGTTGTATTATCTGAGCCATTGTGGCCACCAAGCAATAGCATTTGGGCCAAAATCTTCAGAATCTGCAGAAATAGTTTTTAAAGAAACATTTTTGCTAAGTTTGCTTGAGTGGAAGGGGCTCTTCTGCTTGGTGCCATCCGTGGGTCTCGATGGGAATCGTTAAATTGGAGCAGTTTTCAGAGGAGAGCCGCAGGATGCTGGAGGAGCTCGCCGGATAATGAACGATGCTGGGAACTCCATTTGTTTTCCTTAAAAAGAGGGTGAAGAGACAATCCACTCATAGCCTCTAATTACTGCAGGAATTTAAATGCGATAATAGAGGGCTCCCCAGCCAGGCAGATGAAAGCACACGCAACCCAGTGCCTGCAAGATTCAAATTCAGGCTAAAATTGAAAGCACATTTTTAACGGCGTAGGTTATTAACTGCTGAAACAACCGTTGAGAAATCTTCTGATTTGAAGAGGTGTTTTATCCTTCTAGACCTAAAGCTTCAGTTCAAACCAAGAGGTCCCCAGGCCCATTTTACACAGGAGTGTAATAGAGATAATCACACAGATAATGGTTTTTTCCAACCAAACACGAACACACCACCACCCTTCTGCTCCCCTGTCATCAGGCAGTGATTTTTTCAGTAAACACCCACTTTCTTGAACATGTTGCCCAGAAGGCTTTTTCCTTCCCTGCGAGCTGCCTCATTTTTGACTTTCTCAGCGTTGAGCTGCCCAAGAAACTTGAGGTTGGGTGAACTTGACCTTCACTGTGTTGATGAAGAATTTCATGTTATTCAGTGCCCAAGGATGCATCCTTCCAGCCTCAGCCCATGAACTGAGCTCCCTGAACTGAGGAGCAACCAGCTCAGCATCACCTGCTCCCATCCTCTGCATGAGAAACTGAGCATGGCAACCAGCTTCAGTTTTCCCAATGCTCTGCCTGAGTGTAACCCTGCCTGCTTAGGCAAAATCTCTCCAGAATTTTATCTGGGTGTATTTTTTGTCTTGTATCTTCATAGCAGTTGTGCTCAAAAGCAATGAAACACTGATAACACGGTAGTATGATTTTTTTTTTTTTTTGCTACAGGTTCTTGAGGGCATTGAGATAAGCACGACACCATTTACAGATGCCACCAAAGCAGCAAAACAGTGAAAAGAAGAAAATAATCCTGGAATGTTACAAGGGATCAGAGAGTTATAGGGCCCACAGGATGGGTAACAAAGCAACAACATGTTTGTGGCAGACGCTTGGACACCCAGCGATGGGACAAGGGGGAATGGTTTTAAACTGAGACAGGAGGGTTACGTTGGATATGAGGAGGAAGTTTTTCAGCCAGAGGGTGGTGAGGCACTGGAACAGGTTGCCCAAGGAGGCTGTGGATGCCCCATCCCTGCAGGCATTCAAGGCCAGGCTGGATGTGGCTCTGGGCAGCCTGGGCTGCTGGTTGGTGACCTGCACACAGCAGGGGGTTGGAACTGGATGAGCAATGTGGGCCTTTGCAGCCCAGGCCATTCTGTGATTCTACAACATACCTAATATATATGTAGGTTTGTATTGTAACGCAAGGACCATGCTACCCATACTTCAGCTGCTTCCCAGGGTACATGATATTCTAGTTATTTACATGAGTATGTGCTGAGTACTCCTTCCTAACAGCATCAGATGGTGTGTTAGTCTTCAAATTACTGGGTTTTACTCTAAAGAAAGATCCTTCTTCTGCTCACTTTAATTACTTCACTTCCCAGTTCATGTAATTCTCTCTTACTCTAGCACATTTTTCAAAAAAGAAAAAAATGCCTGAGATTTTCCTTATCTGTCTTATCCCCTTCTGATATCTAAAATGTCACACTTTATCAAACACAAGATAAAACTAGCCCCATCTAGTTCAAGTGTCTGTCATAAATCAGTTCCTTTAACAAGGTGACAGGAAAAATACCCCAAAGCATGTTTCTCACTTTGTCTTCCCATACCCCAAATATCCTGGGACAGAGACATTACAACAATCTCTTAAAATCAAGTTGACATCCCCTATGTTATTCATTGTTTTACCTGTTTTTTTACACGCACACTTCATTTTGTCTCCCATCCTCACCTCCTAGCTGTACTTATTCCCTTAAGGCCATCACAGGCAATACAAGCACAGATACAATTTTCAGGTTGAATAAATCCTTTTTATTTTGGAATAAAACCTATGTCCTTACTAGAAGATAAAGTCAGAGAGAATGCTGTGTCTGAAAGCATCTTCCTCCCAACCTTACCTTGCTTTGGGGTGGTACGTGTCTGCATTACTGTCTGCCTCTGCCCACGCTGCTTAGGGAAGCTGCTCTATGGTGATGATAGGTGCTGCCATGATGGAAGGCAGAGGAGAAAATTCTGCCCAAATGTTCTCTAACTATGGCCATAGTTAACACAGCCTCTGTCTGACTTGTCTTATACTTGCATCCTTATGCTCTTGGACTCCTGATATTCTCCAGCACCAAGATGCTCTCATGATGGAAGGCACTACCAGGATGGAAGGTGCTATCATGATGGAAGATGCTATCATGATGGAGGTGATACCACAATGGAAGGTGCTGCACAGTGACATGGGTTGGCAAGAAGTCCCACTCTGGCACAGTAACTGCCCTTCCATACACCTGCCATCCTGGCTCCCAAGCATGCAATTTCTGAACAGATCTCTATTCCCATATGGCTGCATTTTAAAATACACTCATAGAATGTAAATCAACTGCATTGTAGAGAATGATGGCTGCATTTTATAGTTTTCACATGACTCAGAAGGGCGGATGGAGCAGCAGGGATGCTCAGAGGCTGCACCTCACCAGCACACACCATTTACAAGAGGTTTGGTGATCTTCACCAGCAAAGGAGGTGGTTGAGAAACTTTTCTGCCTTCGAAGGAATTACACAGAAGACACCTCCATGCAAGCAAGACCCATTCCTCTCCAACAAAAAATTGCTGCTCTTGTTCATACCCAATACATTCATACAGGTACAAGAATTCAAAGAGCAGATCTGGCCCATCTTCCCATGAGGAACCAGAAGGTTTATTTTTCTATTCTGCCAATGGAAGAAATCATCACTCACGTTTCCATATGTAAGAGTTTTTGGATCCCAGCTGTGCAGCATTTACACCATTACCCCACAGTGCATGCAAACAGCCCAGCAGCCAGGAACAGCTTTGCCCAAAGCTGCTCTACAGTGCAGTTTCTCCACACCCTGTTTACCTGGGGCTGGCCTGGGAGTGTGACACAGCCAAGAGCTCAAAGCCTTGACAACATCAGGACAGTCCTGCTCAAGTTCCAGAAGAGCAGTCAGCCCTGACCTGTGCATTGCTGCACTGTCTCCAGTTTCTGTTAACCACAATTCACATTTTTCCTTTCTACAGTCCTACTTTTTTGCATTTATTTTCTGCACGCTCCTTTTATGTACGCCCAGTTACAATAGTGATCAAAGAACTCAGAAGAAGTTCCTATGCAAATGAAGTTACGAATTTGCGGTTTGGGAAGAATGTAAAACCCACTCATTCTATTTATATTGAAATATTTTAATGTATTTTTAATGCCTTGGCCCTGGCAAAATGAATTTCATTCAAGGAAGTGATATATTGAGCAAACATTATTCTCCTAGGTTTATTTCTTTGTCAAATAATTGATTTTTTTTTTTTAATGTCTCATATTACAGCTAACATTACATAAATGCAGAGAGAAGAATTGCTTGGTTAACATGCATTTCTCACGAGGGGCCCTTCAGGGCTACAAGCCCCATTTCTATGAAGCCAGCTCCTACTGCTCCGTTTTGCCCATACCTCCGACTGCTTGCAGCAGCTGATGGCCTCCAGGGCAGCAATGGTGTGGGCTGGGCACCAGCTGGCTCTAACTGAAGCTGGGTTCAGGTTGGATATGAGGAACAATTCCTTCTCCAAAGAGCAGTCAGGCAGTGGCACAGCTGCCCATGGAGTGGTGGTCATCATCCCTGGGGGTGTCCCAGAACTGTGGGGATGTGGCACTGAGGGATGTGGGCATGGGGGAGTGGGCTGGGATTGGGACTTGGGGATCTTAGAAGTCTTCTCCAGCCTTAATGATTCCATGATTCTATGATTTTGTGATTTTAACTTGCTCCTGAATGGCCACATGCAGGGCCAGAACTCGTGAAACATGGGAAAAACACGGGACCCAAGAATACTGCTTGTCTCGTGCTTTCTAACTTCCTGTGCAGTTTCTCTTTAGACAAAAGTGGAGATTGCTGCCAAAATCAGATACTCAGGGAACTCTCTTGCTTGTAAAACCAACCGGTCCCACGTGACACGCGAACATCTGGAATCCATCCCTCCCAGTGCAGCCTTGCTCCAAGCACGCTCAGATGTCAGCCCGGAGGGGAACGCATGCGGCTTTCCCAGTGTAGAAGCAGCTCCTGCAGAAAGGGGTTTGCAGCTGATTGAGATTTCAGGGGAAAAAAAAGTGGAAAACAATTAACGCTGTCAAAACAGTCAGTGATCAAAATGAATTTTAAACTATTTGATGGCAGTTCTTTCGACCTAAGGAGAGAATCTTGCCTCCTTCTTCTTCAAAGCCAAATTGGAAGCGCTACTCACTGTGTGCTGGAGCCACAGGGATGCTCCCCCACGGATGCTGCTTCTTCCTGCAGGAGGTTGGATGGGGTAAAATGGGAACCTGAACCTGAGCAGTGGGCCTGGGTTCAGGTGGGGTGGGAATCCACTCTGCAGCGGTACGTGGGCTCTGCCCTGTAGTAACTGCCCATGCAGGTGTTGCTGACAGTTTGTGGGTTAATATATTCATATTCAGTTAACAATTTATGGGTGGATATACTGATACTCCACATAGGTGATGGCCCTTTTCATCATTGTCAGATCAATGCATGACTCCCCTACCACTCACCCACAGAGCATCACCCTGATATTTAAGGTGAGCATCTTTAAGTCCCTTCCAACCCAACTATTCCACAGTTCTATGATCTTTAAGGTCCTTCCAACCTAACTATTCCATGGTTCTATGATCTTTAAGGTCCTTCCAACCTAACTATTCCATGGTTCTATGATCTTTCAGGTCCTTCCAACCTAACGATTCCATGGTCCTATGATCTTTAAGGTCCTTCCAACCCAAAATTCTGTGGTTCTTTGGTCTTCAAGGGTCTCCTAACCCAACCGTTCCATGGTTCTATAATCTTTAAGAACCCTTCCAATCCAATCTTTCCATGGTTCTATCATTTTCAAGGTCCTTTCCAATCCAAGCCATTCTATTGCTTTCTGATGCTACACAATTACAATCATCGTGCTGGTTCTGACCAGCAGAACTGTGATTACTTTATTCAGACAAGCAGCTCTGTTAAGTGAAGCCAGGATGTTCCCATTCTTGCACACCTGGGTCACCGAGAGCATTCGCAGGCACAGTGCAGAGGGCTCAGGAGCCACACCAGAGCTCAGAGCAAGCTTTTCCCTGTCCATATCTTTGCACGTTTCCTTTGTGCTCAGGCGCACGTCCTGCAGCCCTCCCAGCTGACTGCATACAGCCGAATGCTGTCGGAAATATCGGTGAGTCGGAGGAGATCAGCCCCACGAGGGAGGCATGGGAAGGGAGAGGAGGAAGAACACCTGCACTGCCGGCTGTTTCCCAATTAATATTTAAACATTTTACACAGATCTGGGACCCTCCGAGCAGAGTGCAAAAACCCAGCAGTGATTTAAGCCGGAGCTTCCCCAGCTCTCTGAACAGCTTTCACGTGCACCAAAGGCAGTGCCATGCTCTCCCCATTCCCCTGGCACAGCAGTGAGTTCCTCCTCTGCAAATTACTCTCACATTAATTAGACTATGCTAAATGAAGAGCTGGTCTGTGTGCAGTGTAGCAGGGGCTGGGGGTGGCACAGCAGCCCCAATAGCACACAGGTGGCTGCAGACATCCACAGGAGAAGTGCCAGGAGCCATCCTTGAGGGGCACTTTCTTAATTATTTTTAATGAGATGTTTGTGACTGCTTAAGAGAGGCAGGACGGGCACTTCCCCCAGAGCCACACGGACAAGGGGTGAGGAGGGTGAGCAACTCAGAATTGTAACCATCAGCCTCATGGAAACGTACAAAGGGCACTGAAAACACAGACAGACATTACAGATTCCTGTTTTTCCAAGTCTTCCACTTGCAGGACAGGTTGCTGCTCTGCCTTGCTAAAAATTCCCAAACCCCAGTGCAGAGCCATCCAGCTGTGCTGGGAGAGCCTCAGGCTCTGACCTCCCACCGCTTCATTTGCAAATGGGCCCCAAACACAGCAAAAGCAGTGCCCGTGCAACCAGCACTCCCAAATATTCGCAGGAATGGCTCACATTCCTTCAGCACACAAGGATTAGTAGTTTTTTGCAGGGTGATTTGCTCAGTGTTTCTCCTTGTCGTATCCTCTAACTCAGGAATGGCTCTGCTCAGCGTATCATATTCGTGGGGAGCAGTACCCTTGCGGCAAGCCTTGCTCTCAGCAGCTGAGAGCTTCAGTTTTGCTCTGGTTTATATCCCCCAAAGCCCTTTAACAGCTCGCACATTCCTTTCCATAAAGCTTACCCTTACAGCTTACCCTTAAATCAATTTACGGCTCAGCTAGAGCGAGAGCAGCCAACACACCATGCAGAACCACAGAGGGCAGCATGCCTCGACCTTCTCCAGTGCCACCACTGCACGGGCAGTGCTGAGCCTTGGGAACAGGGCGTGGGGACACCTTGGGCAGCATCAGTGCTGTGCAGCAGGGTGGGCAATGCACTGTTTTCCAAAAGCAGGCTCCATTTCACACAGATTGCGTATTTTGTGCCTGCAGAGAGGCTGCCAGTTGCTCACTTGCGCTGCAGAGCCTGCAAGGTTCTGTTGGCAATGGGACTGGTTGGGATCTGGGGATAGAAACCTGGGTGACCTCTGCTCACCAGACACTACACAAACTCCACTTCAGCTTAATTAATAAAAATCATTGATAAGAGTACTATAGGAGTACTACAGGAGGAGCAAAATACACTCCATCCTATAAGCAGCAAAGCTTTGGGTAGGAAAGTGCCATTTCGGGTTCCCCGTCCTTCACTTCTCCAACCAACAGTAAAAGGAAAGGGAAATAAATACCAGAGGGGACACCTGCCTGTCACCCTGTCCTCAGCCTCCCAGCCCAGCCCATCCCCTTCTGGTTTCCATTTCCTGCACTGAAGCAGCAATCGTGTCCCCTGGCTGCCGCCGTTGGTTATGCAGTGATGGATGTGCAAAAACATGAAGGAAGCACTCCCGGTGCCATGGGTTTTTTACTTTTAAAATGCACTTTTTGAAGTCATAACATTTCAAAGCAGATTTACAATATGTTTGCAATGTGGGTAAAAAGATTACTTTAGTCTCCTGGAAAATGTAATTTTCCAGTAATTGGTGTTCTCCTACAGTAGCTCATATGCATGCATTAATCCTCTCCTCCAGCCTCGCATGTGTTTCTTATCCTGTGTCACACAAAAGCATGTTGCTGAACCTCCCAAGTACCTCTGCTATCCAAACTGCTGGGAACTCCTGGCAAAATCAGATTTCTACATGGGCAGAGAGTTTCCAGTTATCCATGATATGCTCTGAGATCCAGCTCTGTGCCCCCAGCACAACTCCCAGCACAATTCGCAGAGCCCCCAGTTCCTCACTTGCAGCAGATCTCCCAAAAACAAGCTAATGATTTCCAGAAAGGCTTCACCTCCAGGATAACAATGGCTTTGTCTGTATCACGTGCAAATTCTTAACAGTGAGTTACTTGGCACTGTAAGCACCATATATTTATTCCACTATTGCATGGACACTTGTGATGATGGGTCTCTGCTGCGTGGCACCAGGAGCAGGTTAGGGTGGGAGCAGTGGGATCTCCTGCTCAGACCTGAGCATTTTTCTCCCAGCACCACCCACTGAATCAGTACTTCCAAACCTTTGGGGCACTGTATCAATAATTAATTCAACAGGAATCCGTATCATTCAACGCAGTTGTGTTTTATGGAATAATAAAATACAGAGAGGGTAAAAATCTATTAACACAGCCGTAGTCCTCCTGCTGTCTGCACAGGATTGCTCCACACAGGGTGTCTTTTCTGTGCTACATGCTTAAAATTCAATTTGCAATGCAAAGGCTGATGAACATGCTTTGCAGCTGCTATACTTTTTTTTTTTTTTTTTTTAAGTAAATAAGCAGTTTAATTTCTGTTGCATCAAGAAGATATCGTGCAATCGGTGATTCCCCAGTAGCAAACCCTTGGCACTGCACTGAGCAATGGCACACAGCACCCTCTGGTGCTGCTGCGAGAAGCATGAGGGTGAAGGAAAAAGGAGCTGACCCAAGGAGATGGGAGGCTTCTGCCTCCTACCATGATGGAAAGGGATAGCAGGAAATATTCCGGACCTCACAGGTGCACCTCACCCACATACAAGCTGCCCATCCACACTGATGGTTTGATTTTGTACACCGTGGGTTTCTAAGTGAACAACTTAGGGATGTTCTGGTGTCCAAACACCCCAGCATGTATTCTTCTATATGTGCTGCTGTGCTGGGAGCTGGGGCTCAAGGAGAGCCAAAGAACAGCAAAGAACCGCTAAGGACTGCAATCCATGCGCTGGTGCCCACCCTGCCCTCCTGCCCCCATCCCACAGGGCATCACTGCTTTGCCTCCTGCTTCACCCCGACAGCCTCAGCTCAAAGGTCAGCACCCAATTAACGAGGTTTCTGCTCAATTGTCTAATCCCCTGTAATCTTGTTAGGATGGTCCTCCGCTCCGTCTCTTCCTGCCGTCTCTTTCTCACTGTTTTCCCATTCCTTTCACTTCTCCTCTCTCCCCTTCCATTTCCTACGCCTCCCCCAAGCACCCTTTTCTCTCAATTGTGTTCAAGTTTCGCATCACCTCAAAGATCTCCCCCAATCAGAGATTTAAGGATCTTTTTCTTTAGCTGCATTCAGAATTCTCAGCACTTCTGCTCTTAAACTGCATTTGAAACGCTTCCCATTCCTGCACGTCTCTCTAAAAGAAATCACAATGAAAACATTATTTGTTTTAAGTTGACTTCCAATACACCCAAAACCTTAACTGCATTCTCAAGAACTCTTTTATCTTCTCCTTTTTGCATAACCCATTATTCATCTCAGTTAATTCAGAGCCTGCATACAGGACCTCTCCCACCCTCTCATTTACATTTCCCAAGGGCTCTTCTTTAGTTTGGGTCATTCTTTCCATCTTAGATACACAGTGGGTCTACATTCACCCTCTTGTTGTACCTCTTCCATAGGTGTTTATGAACTTCTCCTTAACTAAAATGGGAAACGGTTCTCCAGAATGAAAACAGAGCAGGATTATGCTGTGAGCACTCTTAGGATGTTGGTAGTGTTGATTCCATCACTTGCCTGGTGGGATTTTCTCAACTGCAGGAGAAGCACGCTATAAAAAGAGGCAGAATGTAGAACAAAATTGGAAGCTGCGAATCCTCAGCTATGTCATTTTTGTGTCAAACTGTAAAAATCCCAGGAATTATCCATCTGACAGTAGATATTCCTCTATCTAGCAGCCAGGAACGAAGCTTAATAGCTAGATTGCATTTACCCACAGGAGGTCACGTGGCAGCTGCATGTGTGGGGCAGTGCTGTGCTGTGCATGGGGAGATTCTGCTGCCTCGCTCCTTTCAAAAAAAGCAAAAAAATGCCCTAAGTTACATCTTAACTCACTGCTTCATATGTAGTGTTCAAATCTGAAGACCAGGATCAGAATTACAGCTGGATCAAAGCCCTGGTGAGATGCAAACGCTCCTGCACGCATCAGCTCTAACCCTAAAGATATCCATGCTGGGGGTTCTGCGTGCACAGAGCCTGCCCTGCTGTCTGTCCCTCCTCCTTCCTCACAGCCCCCTCCCCACCCCTTGCTAAGGGGAAAAGCAGAAAAGTGCTGGTGTCCACGCTATGGAAACAGCCTCCCAGACAGACCGCTCTGCACTGGGCTGGCTGCTTCATTGGGGACCACATCATTTACGCCCTGTGCAGCAGCAGGGATGGCATTTCACCCATCACACCAAGCTCGAGCCATTTGGCAGCAGCCTCAGCAAGCCTGTGATATACATTCCTCCTTGTTAAGTGGAGGAAAGCCTTAATTAGGATATCAAATTTCAGGAAAACACAGAAGAGGCCATTCCTCTGAGAGGTCTGGGGCTCAGTCCGACCAAATGTTGACGACACTGGGCTGATGTGCCAGGCAGCACAGCTGTGGTCATCACATCACTGAGGTTACAAAGAGCTCTTTGGGTGATGGGCGGCCATCTTCTCCCAGAAAGCAGAGGGAACTGGGACAAATGAAGGCACTGAGGTCATAAAAGAGAGGTCTGAAACAGAAACGCTGCCTGGTGCCTGCTGACTGGTCCCCAAGTACTGGAGCATCACTTAGTTCAGCTAAATGAAAGAAAAAAGAAAACTAAAAATCCCTCCCAAATGTCTCTATTCCCATCCTGTGCATCTGTCACGCACGGTGCCATTGGATGTGATCCAAAGCTTGTCCTCCCTTTTCTTCCATCTCCTAACTGCAGCTCAGAGCATACCCAGGCTTTGACTTTCTTGCTCCCAGTGGTGTGCAAACATTGTAATTTGAACAGTTTTCTGCTGTAACCTTTCTGCTCAGAGGCCCCATAAAGGGACCAAGGTGCAGCACTGGGGTAGGACCTTTCTGCAACAGGCACAAAGGTTGGTGCTTTCTCACTCTTCTCTCTTGCTTTTAAAGTGCACTGCGTTAATGTTTACAACTATTTAGAGAAAAACACTCCATTTGCTCTAAGAGCTGGTTATGGGCCTGTAATGATGAAATAAAAAAGCAGTGATTTCATCCTGGCTGTGGGCAATGGGCTCAGCCAGCCCATAAAGAAGTCCATCTGCAGGCAGGGAACATGCAGTGAGGGGAGACAGAGGTCCCAAACAAAATGCAGCATTGAGGGCATAGAAGTGGGAGTACAGGGGGGATGTGAGGCCCTCCTGCAGCTCCTGGCTTGGCCAAGGGTTGGCAAGATACAGGTGAAGCCCGGGAAGAGCAGTAGTGCCCATGTTCCCCCCAGTGTGGTTGGGTGCAAGGGGGTACAAGGAACAATTTCTTCTCCAAAGAGCAGTCAGGCAGTGGTACAGCTGCTTCTGGGGTGTCTGTGTGGATGTGGCACTGAGGGATGTGTGCAGCGAGTGTGGTGGGCTGGGTGTGGGCATTCAAGAGGTCTTCTCCAACCTTCACTCTCTGCAGAGCATCTTTCCAGCAGCTGAGCCCCCAGCCTGTACTGATGCATATGGTTGTTCTCCCCCAGGTGCAGGATGCTACACTTGTCCCCGTTGACTGGGTTGCTCTCCATCCAACTCTCAGCCTGCCCAGGTCTCCCTCAATGGCAGCACAACCTCCTGGGATGGCAGCCACTCCTCCCAGCTCTGTACCATCCTCTGTACCTGAAGATGCAGGGGGGCACAGCCCTGGGCTCCCACTCAGATTTGAGGTAGGGACCACCTCCAGCATCCAGAAATGCCTTCTCAGCATAACGTTGAGCTGCACCTCTCTCCAGTAATACCTGCGCGCAGAGCAATTGCATCAGAAACGATTTCCCTCCATCTCAGTAAAAGCACATTAGGAAAAACTTCAATTTCTAGGAAAATGACTTGACAGCTGTGTTGAAATGACCTCTGGTAATTTTAAGCGAATGGAAGCTTTTATATTTGATTGCACCAAAAATGTAAAGCGTGTCACTTATTAAGCTTTCATATCTGACAGTCTGGTACCCGACGACATCCTTACAGCAATCTGGAGTGCAGGCAGCTAATGTACCTCAAAATTATTAGGGACTGTAGAAAGTCGTTACATTTGAAATTAAATGGGCTCTTGGTTCTTGAAGGCATCTCCCACATCTCCCTCTCTCTTCCCTTAATGATGATAACTCGCCGACCTGCCTGCTTTGCCCTAGGAGGGGACCCATGTGCTCCTACTGACCTGCAGCATCGGGTCTTCACCCCCCCCAGCAGGGCCTGGCTGCAACCTCAGCTCCTTTGGCCCCATCTCAAAGGTGGGCCCAAATGCCATGCAGGAAGCTCTGGCAATCCCCCATTTCCTAACCGAGGCTTTTGAGCAAGAAATGTCCAGCAGCACATCATAAGTTTCCCATCAGGGAGCGATTGCAGGGAGGAAGAAAACCTTGCTTAGTCTATTAAAACCCACATAAAAATAAATATGCAAAACCAGCTGAAAACACGAGGGCTGTAAAACGTTTGGGCCAGCTTAGACAGCCTACAAATGGCACAGTGGTGTGGCAGTGGCTTTGTACACCGGCAGGATGCTGTGCCACCTATATCCTATGATTCTTGCTCATGTCCTGGCAGTCCCAGTCCAAAAAGGGAGATGGGCACAACCATAGAGGTGGGCTGCAGTGGTTCTGCCATTTCCACATGGTGCTGGGGGCTTGCAGAGCTCCTGGGAAACCTCAGTTCCCACCTTTGTGCTGAGCTGTGTCTCTGCTTACCCAGGCACACACGTCCAGTGATTCATTAACGTGGTAACGATCTCAGGGTGAGCATTAATAGCCGCATCACTGCCAAGCATCTGGCTGAGGTTAACAGCTTCCACACGGCAGGTAAGCACCGCAGAGGAAAACATAAACTTGTTGTAAAGAAAACCCAACCCCTCAAAATAAAACTGGAAGAACAATAAAACACAACAGTTGCAATGTAAGCACACCCTTTTGTGCCGCCCGTCCTGCAGCACATATGGAGTGGGATCACCCTCCATACACCACGGGCTGGTGGTAACAGGGTGGGATGAGCAGGACTTGAGGACTTCGGCTATTAGGAATGATTCATTCTCCAAAGAGCAGTCAGGCAGTGGCACAGCTGCCCATGGAGGGGGGGTCACCATCCCTGGGGGTGTCCCTGAGCCATGGGGATGTGGCACTGGGGGATGTGGACGGAGGGCATGGGGGGGTGCGTGGGGTTGGGGATCCTTAACGAGTCCCAGAAATACAATGGCTGTGCTTTCCCCCTCCCTCTGTGGTTAACGTGCCCTGATTCACCCTCTCCAGACAGAGCCAATTCCACAGCACCTAACTGAGCTGCTGCCCACAGCAAGCGTTTGCAAAGGAGAAATCTCACAGCAGGATGAGCAAACTTGTGCAAGCTGGGATAACATCAGCAGCCTCTGAGAACCTCTGAGAAACGGCAGCACCAATCACCCAAAGGTCCCAGGGTCTCACATACCAGAGCTGTACCCACAACTGCAGGCAGCCGCTGGGTTCTGCTGATCTTGTGGCTCATTAGTGGAAACACAGCTGTTTTCTGCAGGAAATTGTCAGCCTCTTGATGTAATCCCATCTTGGTGGGGGTGGCTGTTTTAATTACCACCTGGAAACAGATAGCAAGTGTTTGCAAGTTGCAATAGGCTCTCCCCTGGGGGAAAGCACAGTGCTTTCTTAACTCTTTAGCGCTGAGACCCAGGGAATTCTTTATTTACTGCTGCTTGTATTTGCCATGCAAAGCTGGGAGGGTGATGGATGGGACTGGCTGGTGCAGAGGCAGCAGCATAAATGTCAGCTGGCATGAAGCTGAGGATTTGAGATCAGCTCAGACAGCGGTGTCAAGGCAGCCAGATGCAGCTCACTGCAAAGCCTCTGGCACGCTTGTTTTCAGCATTTTAGCTCACTGCTGCTCTCAGCACGCAGCGTTTGCCCCTGTAGGAGCACACACACCTGATTGAAAGGGTCTGTATCAGATACAGAGGCAACCACAGGCTCCAGGCACCTGAAATGGACAGGGAACTAAATTATGTTTCAGCTGTGATTGTCCATCCGGGACGCTTGCTTGAGAGAGCTGGAAGGGACCAGCCAGGGTGCTGTGTTATCTCTGTGAGCACAGGGCTGCTAGGCAAGCAGATGTGTTAACTGGTCCATGATCACAGCAAGCACTGTGTGCAAACAGAGGCACAGGGGCTATTTTGCACACTAGCATCAATGATGCTGGATGCGCATCATGAGCAAGACCACGAGAAGCACCAAAGCTGCAAGACAGGTACCAGAGCTAACAGAGAGCAGCCAGAATCCAGGGCAAATCTGAAATTTGCCATCAGTGCCGCTCACCTGGACACCATGCACAGTAAGGAAGGCCATGGATGCTCTGCAAGCAGAGGCATTGCCCACCTGCCTGAACACAACAGCTCCAAACGCAGCACGAAGCACCATATTTTCAGGCCTCTTCCTGGAAGCACAGATAGAGCTGTATGGAATGAAGGCTGCTGTCAGCTCCTGTGCCGCTTGCATCTAAATGAGCCCCCCCAAAGGAAGCCCTCTTCCCTATGTAAATAGCAGAGCTCGTCCCCGCAGGCCTGTTTCTGCCCTATGTAAATACACCCACAGCCCCTCCAGGCCTGTCAGTGCCAGGCATTAATGAGCCCGCAGAACCGTTTCTTCTCTCATTTCGTTTGGCAGTGCAGATGCTTAAGTCTCTCGACGCGTTATTCAGAAAGTTTGGAAAATGTAAAGTAGGCCCGAGAGAAATGCCAAATCCCCCAGCTCGTGGGGGAAGTGTTCGTGTAACTTAGAGGGGGAAAAAGAGCTCTCGGTGGTGTTTACTGTGTGCATTACAGTTTTCCAGTTGTTAAGAACTGGCTGTATCCGTGCAAGAGCAATCTGCTCATAAAGAGAAGCTCCAGACGGTGCTAAAAGAGATGGATTTCTGCAGAGTCCCAGCACGCAGGGCATGGCTGCGTGCAATGCCAAAGAGAGAGGTTGCTTTACTGTAACGCTGGGAGAGATTTGCTGGTACCCACAGCAAAATGAAAGGCTGCTTTTTTCAAGCATGTCTGAAGTGCAAGTTGAGAGTGTGGACGTGCACCAGTGCTGCTCACTGGCTGCACTGCCAGCCCCAGCACCCACAGGGCCATGTGGGTACAGGGCTGCATTGGGTTTTGCCCCTTTCCATGGCATCTTTTGTTGCCCATTTGTCCATCCTTGCTGACCCCATCCCCTCCAGATATGCTGCATCACCACCTATGGAAAGGACTTGTCAGACTACTTCTCACACCACACCCTCACGTCGTATTTCTACAGCAAAACTGAGATGGTTTCTCCATCCCTGAGCTGCACAAAGAGAGCAGAACTTTGTTTTTCCAGTATCTCATACCACGTTTTATTTGGGTAAAGCACTCAGCCTGGCTGGTCCTGCTCTGTACTATGGCCATTAAACAGGCAGTAGCAGTGATGGGAGGGGAAATCCACCTGAAAAATGGCTTAAATCCAGCAGCAGCTGCTGCTATTAGAAGCAGTACTCCTTCTTCACTCAGTTACTCTGAGATGTTTTTCTGAAGGTCATTAATGGGTGTCAGGAGACGAAGGAAAGCTGTGCAAGGCAAAGCAGAAAGAGACTTGTTTTCCAGCGGACGTTTTGCAAGGGAAAAAGTAAGTACAACCAGACGGGGCTCCAGGTTGTTGTGCAGTGTTGACTAAAGAGAGGGATAGAAAAGGTCCTTTTGTCAGCATCTGTGGCAGATTGAAGGGGAAAAACCAAAAACACCAAAGAATGAGATATTTTGAATGACATTGGACCACACTCATAGATGTTTTCCTGCGTGTAGCCAAGAAGTCAGCAGTGATAGCTTGGAGAGAAGCCACATATCCTGTAAACACCCATCAGCCTCTCCGAATGCGATGGACGAAGTCACCACGGAGATGTTGAGCAACAGAGAAGGAATTTTTTCAGTGCTATCTTGGCCCTGCTCGACAGCTGCTTTCCTCTCTTGCACAAGATGTTCAACAAAACAGGAACGTGTGTGTTTGCTTGTGGGAGCTTCCTGAGGGCCGGATCGGAGCCAAGTGAGAGCCTCAGCACCTCCGGATGCACAGAGTGCCGAGCTCATCTCCTCCTGTCCCGGTGGGAGTGCATCCCCATCCACCCCACGCTGACTCACCAACCACCCCAGCTCACCCCTGGCTGAGGCCATGGCATGCTTTCATCACAAGCGTCATGCTTCTGGGTCTCCGGAGTGGCCAGATGGAGATGGACGAGGCTGATGGTTGTCTTGAAGAATCAGTCGTTGAATTTTCGTACCTATATATATGTATTTAATAAGATGTCTCCTTAAAGCAGCACTTCTTCCTTAAAAAAAACATCTTTCTGGCATTGCAGCCTTTCAAGAGACATGACAGGTCTTTTGTAGTAGCTGTTGGTTTCTTTTTTTTTTTGCTGAGGCAGACTGGATGACAACAATTATACCTGCAAGAAAGATCTTCCAATGTATCAACCAACCTCCTTCCCACGTGCTTTGCAGGCACCTTCTACACTGCATTATTAGATGTGCAGGTACAGTGGGGAGTAACAGAGGCTTTGTCCTCCCTCAGCCACACCAGAGCTTTGCATCAGTGATGGCAAAAGCACTCCAGTAAATCATTCCTCCTCCGTCTGCCTCCCCCATCCCCTCAGGCCAGCAGTGAGATTGCTTTTCCACCAAATTGTATAATATTTTCCTGCTAAGGGATGTCAAATCCTCTCCCTAACGCTCAGGTTTCCAGACAACAGAAAAAGGGTGGTTACCCACTGACCACAGTGCGGTGCTGCCCTGCCAGGAACTGATTCTGCTGGTTGTTGTGGCTGATTATTTTATTTTATTTTATTTTATTTTATTTTATCATTAAGGCTTTGTCTTAATGTCAGTGGGAACTGTGCCTTCAGACAAAATTAGGCGTTGTATTTTTTTACTCCATGAACTGTTACATATCCCCAGCTGGGAAAGGGCAGCAAGCGTCGGCACAGCAATAAGGACAAATATTTGGTTGAGGTCCCAGGAGTGAATTCTCTTTTCAAATTAAAAGTGCAAATCTGGTGCTGAGAATACTGAGTCAGCACTGATGGTTTAGATCTAAGAATTGCATCTAATATGCTTTCCCAGATATTTTGCAATATACACAAATATTAAATGCCTTTTTTGAGTGGAGCTCAAGTTATAACAGTGCTTTGCTTGCCATAAAAAGTGACTGTGAGAATAATAGCTGGCAAGCCTCTTACCAGACCTAACACCGATCTGCTCTGCTGTATTTGTTTATGTGTCCACACTAAGGATAAAGTCAGACTTTCTTTTTTTTTTGCTGAACATCTATTGTTTTTCACAGCAACTGCACCATGATGGAATTAAGGAATACATGTTTCACTTTCGAGGTTATTCTGCTGAAATGCTGTTTATATCTTACAGCAAACATGGGTCTATCCTGGTGGACCACAGTGCGTGTTTTTACCTGCTGAAAAAGAAGGTTGCTCTGTGGAGTTACATCTAAAAGAGCAGCTCAGGCAGTCACAGCACGTACCACAGCCCCCTGGCTACCAGCACTGACCCTGCTGGGCCACAAGGAACCATCATGAGATGGTGGTTCTCATAGAGATGAGAAAAGTGAGGTATTCCAAGGCAGTACTGCTGCAAAACCCACCTGAAATAGCAGCCCCAGAGATCCAGGAGCATAACAATAGATGGTATGTGCTGGTCCACAATGGACTCACATCCCAATTTAAAGAAATGACATCCAGGTATGGGACCAGAGGCTGCAGATGGAAGACCCCAGGAAGAGGCAGTGCTGGTGACAGGGCACCTGATGGATGATGGACCAGTGAATCTGAAGAGGAGCTGTGACAACTGCTGTAAAACAGCAATAAAAGTTTTATTCAACTGCAGTCTTTAAAGGACTTTGAGGTTTTGACCTAAAACCCAGACAACAAGAAGTGAGCAGTAGCCCTACCAGTGCTGCTGTCAAAGTTGACTCAATGGATGTAGTTCAGCCCGTTCCTGACCCACTGGTATTCTGACTGACATCAGTGGTACTGGTTTATGAGCCCTAAGCATTTCTGCAAGTGCACAGGAAACTCTAGGAACCAAAAAAAAAACCTCAAACACTGAGACTCTGCAGAAAGGAGAACGGAAGATCAACGCAGACATTAGAAAAGAGAACTCATTTCATTAAAGGTCTGACCTTCATGGAGAATTTTCTCCTTCATGAGATTAAAAAATTTCCCATCCTTGTTTAAGCTCTGTGGGGAGCACTGAAAAAGGCCAAGGTTGGTCAGTGGGGAGCAGAAGGAGCCCTACCAGACCTGGTTCTGGGCACAATGCCCTGCCCCCCTCCAGCCTCTGCATGTACTATTGCTACAGAGGAACCTGGTGTAGATATAAGCCTTTAAGCACTCCTCCCTCCCAGTTCAGCACATCACTTCAGCTCATCATCCTCCCACTTTGACAGTGTATTTTAAAACACAGCACTGGTACTAGTTTAACGACTTTTATCTTTCATTGGCATAACTGCAGTGGGTAATCAGTCACGACAAGAAAATGCCTTAAGCATGATGAGCTTCCAACTATAAGTCTAGGAGTTGCTTAAAGAACACAAAGCATTTTGAAACTCATTTCTTTAATAGGATCATAAATTCAATTTCATAAGACTTTCTTGTAAAAGAACTAATGGTCTGTAAGTCTTATTTCTGAACATTCTGAAATCACAAAACACACTTTCAACTTGGCTTTCTAAAAAGATCACAAAAGATGCATATTTGGAGTAATAATGGATCTCTGTGGAAAAGGTTTAACTTTAAAACACACACTCTAAGCTGTCACGTTCCTATGGACTGCTTTGATCCCCAATTTCAGTGAATGAGGCTGAAATCTTACAGTGAGCACTCCATTTTAACTCGTGAATCAGATGGAATTCTGTAGTGAGCACTCAGTTTTAACTCCAGGCACTTAACTCTAGAAATGAAAGCAAAGGGCAAGGCAGACACAAGCAGGTAAGTCTAAACAGTAGACTTAAGGATGTTTTTTAAAACTATATGCATACCTGGACCTATCAAAAACTGAAAATGTGTACAGCTGCTAACAAAAGAGATATTCAGTATTCTAAGGCATTCAATTTAGAAAGTAAATAACACTGACTAAGTCTTCATCAGGCTGTCCTGTCCTTCCAGGAGATGGCAGAAATCCCTGCAGTCTGAACCTCTGACACAGTCTGGAAAACACAACTGGAAAGCATTAATAGGATAAAAGTGTTCCTGTTCTCAGTTACAACAACTAGTTATTGCATTAACTAATCAGTTTTGCACAGAAAAAAAGGACTGCTCCTATCTGGTGTATCTACATCACTAGATGATTTAGATCAGAAAAACTACACTATTCCCACGTTGGGCCTAAGAACTGTATAAACAGAATATGATTTCACAGTTTAAATGTGCCAAGATTTTTATATCAAAATTATGGATATACTTTCATGTCTAAATAACATGCTGTCCAGGGATGCTGAAACTGCTGTTACTACTGGAAAAAAAACCTGCTATTGCTCCTATAAAGACAAACTCAGTTTCTCCTCTCAGGAACTCCTGGTGCCAGCTTGTAAGGCCTTTTTCAGGACATGACAAGCCTACAGATCTATCAAGCATTCCATCGTCTCAAGTACTAAAGTTCTACCTTTGTGCAAAGAGCTTTCTTCTGCAAATAAGAGCAGCAGCAGCAAGCCACCAGTCCTATCTTCAGTGGTCATCTCCTTGCACAAAGAAACACATGAACTTCTGTACAGGATTTCATACCAGGTTGGTTCACCCAGCTTTACAGTTACCATTTCTTATACTAATGAAAAATCTTCAAAAATTCTTCTTTTCACACCATAAGCTCCATGACAGCAAGACAGAGTGCATTTTGCCAGGATGCAGCAAATGAAAGGAAGAATGTGTCTCTGTCTGAACGGAAGAAGCTTCATTTCTTCCATCTTGAAGCTCACCAGAAATACAAAGATCATTTGTTTCCTGGTCTGAACTTTAACTTTATTTGGTATCTGGGGAGGAATGGGCTTTTTCATCCTCGTGTGCAGCATTCCCAGTCTGTGTGTAGGAGAAATGAGGCAGACCTGAAGTGATACAAAGGTTGCACCAGAACAGCTCATTAGAAGCGCAGTGCACAACAAACATGAATGCTATCTTTCTACCTGTTTTGAAACAGGCTCTGAATCTTTTTGTTCACTTCTTGTGTAAATTTAAAAACTGCAGAAGAACTTCCTATCACATCAATATGAGTATCATAAGGAATAACCAAAACATCAGGGTAGTGGGATTTTACACTTTCACACACCAATCTGTATTTCTTCTTATCTCTGGTGCACTTCCCAAAGTCGATCCTTTCTTTACGTAAACTGTTATGAAGTTTTATAGACTGATTCTCAATTTTCTCCTTGACTCTTAATACTTGTCCAGTATCAGGCCTGTTTCTGCCTTTCTGAAGATGCAGTGTAGTTATATCACCATTAGTGATGTCAGAAATCACAACATCGGTATTTGCGAGGAGTTCCTTGGCAAAGAAGCACTTCATATAGTGGTATATATCTGTGTCAATAACAACCACTTGCTTTTCCCCTTCAGCATCATGAACAAAGTTATTCACCTCTCCGGTGAGTCTGTGTTTGCTCAGCCTCTTCTTTGGTCTCTGATGGGACTTACTTGCTTCATTTTTATCCTCTGAGAGGGATTTTGCTTTTACTAAAAGAAAGTCTCTTAGCCACTTGATTGTTGGAAATGACCCTTGAACAGAAATATGCCCGTTGGATTGCAAAGAACCAAAGCTCAAAGCTGTGCTCTTCTTTTTAAGTTCTTGTATTAGGTCCTCCAAAACAAATTTATCTTTGAAAACAGACATATCAAGGACAGCTGTGACAGAGCTGAAGACCTAGAATTGTGAATTAGAGAAGTTAGGTAATGGTTAACATAGCTGAGGAAGCACAACTAGATAAACTAAGGATGAACTTACATTTTCACAGTAAGGGGTTACTTTCAGAGGATAGTATCTGGGCAGCCTCCTGTCTTCTAGTCGATGCTCATTCTTCTGTAGAACACTCTCTACAACTAAAGAGAACACCAGATTCACTTGTTTGGCAGTAGGATAATGTCTTATTGCCAGTCTGACAGTACATCACTGTGCGGGTGTTTTCCTCTTGATGCTTTCCCTAAAACTTCCACATGCACACATGTGATCCAATTCTCTTGCCTAATATATTTGCATTAGTCAAAATGGTTCAGAGAGACAGAAGCCTGTCTCCTCAGAACAATAATTGTCAGAGATTTGTTCCCAAAGGCCTGACTAGAAAAATCACGTTGTGCAGTGTTTAAGTTTGTTTCTAGAAACAAACAAAAGTTTGTGAAAGTCTCTTCAGAGTCATTACTTCACTGAACAGAAATAAAATCCTGCAACTCTGACTGACTAAAAGAGAGGTGTTGGTCTCCCAGGCACATCAAATCCTAATACAATATATTATAATCATTTGTTTTAGAGTAAACGTTCTAAGGCTAATTTCTGGGAGAACGTTTCCTATGGTATATTAGTATGAATACCTTCTTGATCTTCAAAAGTTATATATGCAACTCCTTTTTCCCTTGTTGGATACTTCACTTCTTCCACATCTCCACCGTTATTCTTTGCCTTTTGGAAATGAATCACCAGAATGTCACTCATGACATCATCGTTCAGAACACCATCTGGAACACCAGAGATGACAATGGTCCTTGCTGATTTAGCAGCCTGTCCCATGTCCTGTGCAGAGAGAAATGGCATGCTGTCAGAACAGTGACCTGCACAGAGGTTACCCATAGCCACCACGGCTGCTGAACTGGCTCCTTTTTGTTCAGGCAACCCGTTCCTTTCATAGATAACTAAGATTGCTTTATCAGATCCCGATTTCAATGAATGCCAGATTCCCTTAGGCACCTTCACATTACCGTGCAGTAAAAAAAAGTGTCACTTACTCACCCTCTTTTGTTAAAGCAGTAAAAATTAGAACTAAATTTAGCAGCTTCCCAAATGAAAGGCCCAGTGTTACGCTGCTACGATTGTTTGCTCTAATATGCAAGATTTGAAGGAAATGGAAAATGTTAATTGCATGTACTGTTCAACAAGGACTCTCTTTTCAGAGTGTCAAGGTCAGCTTCAGACAGTCCTTACTTGTTAAATTCACAAGAGCTGGGACGAAAGGTTATGCTGTGACTCAGCTCTCTCCATTTACTCAGAGGACAACCTTGTTAAATTGGAAGAACATAATCCCAGCCATCTGAGACCTGCGGTGCATAAAATAACTACACACATGATTTTCATCAGAGCCAGACCTCCCATTGCTGCAAACATGAAACCCATCCTAAATAGGATTTGCATCCACAGAATCACAGAATTACCAGGGCTGGAAGGGACCTCAAGCATCATGAATCTCCAACCCCCCTGCCACATCTACGTCTTGTTAGGGAAAGCATCTTTTCTTTCCATTCCTGCTACACAAAAAAATAAACAGTATTATTTCAGTGAAAATACACCATAAACGATGGGACTCTGAGGAGATTTTGCAACGGTTTTTTGGCTTGGAATGAAGGAAAGGATGGAAGGAAACAATTCAGCACGTTTGTTTTCCAACAGCTGGCAACCCTGCCTGTGGCAGAGGGCTGGGACTCGATGACCCTTGGGTCCCTTCCAACCCGAGCCGTTCTGTGATCTGTTTGCATGGGAAGTGTTTGTGGCAACGAGCTGCCGCTAGCTCTGGAGCGACCACGCAACGACCGTCCTCCAGCCTGCGTTCCTCAGGCTTCTCTCCTTAGCTTACACCCTTCGTGCTCCTCTCTGGGCTTACATCTCCACTGACAAAAGCTCTCCTGGCTCTGCGCTGGGTGATCACCGGGCACTCACGGAGCCCTCAGGACGCGCACGTCCTGCCCGGATCCACGCAGCGCAGCTCGCCTGAGGCTCCACAGGCCCTCGGCGGCGCAGCGCAGCGCTCCCGCCCACCCGCGGCTGTAGCACAGCGCGCTCCCGCCGCCATGTTGCGCCCCCCGCGCCCCGCACTTGCCGTGGCGTGGCTGCCCTGAGGGAGGCCGGGAGGGCGGGCAGTTTCTGGAGCACCGCTCGCGTCTCGGCTGCGGTGCCGAGCCGGAGGGAAACGAAAGCGAAAGGTGAGGGCAGGGCCGGGCACGGAGCCTGCCGGGGGACGCCGGGAGCGGAGGGCGGGCTCGGCTTGGGTTCGGCGTGGCTGTAAGTTGGAAACGCTGAACTCAGCGCCGGGAGGAGCGGAACGCCGCGCGAACCTCGGGAGCTCTGTTAAAATCAATCTCGATTTTGAGAGCCTTCTCGCTCCTCCGCTCCGGGACACCACGGCAAACCATAACACTTTCCGCCGAGGCTGCGCTGCTCGGCGGGGTTGAGGCGGCTGGCAAGCTGAACCCAGCTTTTCCCCCTCTTTCCTTTGCTATCCGACCGACGCTTTCAGGGAAGGCAAAGACCCTCACGATCCGCCGCTCGCTGCCGTTCCACGCTCCCGCAGCCGAGCGGTGCTCCGTGCCGTTACACGCACCGAACGCCGAGCGGAGCTGCAGCCCCGCGGATCGCGCCCAGCCCGCACCTGAGGTGTCACAGAGCCACAGAACGGCCTGGGTGGCAAAGGAGCACAACGCTCATCCAGTCCCAACCCCCTGCTGTGTGCAGGTCGCCAACCAGCAGCCCAGGCTGCCCAGAGCCACATCCAGCCTGGCCTTGGATGCCTGCAGGGATGGGGCATCCACAGCCTCCTTGGGCAACCTGTTCCAGTGCCTCACCACCCTCTGGATGAAAAACTTCCTCCTCACATCCAACCTAAACCTCCCCTGTCTCAGTTTAAAACCATTCCCCCTTGTCCTATCACCATCCACCCTCACAGCCGTTCCCCCCCGTTTATCCGCTCCCTTCCAATATTGGAAGGCCAAATATTGGGTCACAGCAGAAAAAATACCCGCTCTTGGAGGAGAAATCCCCAGCTTTTGCACTTCTGCTTTATTCCAAAGCTCTTTCAGAGTCAGAACTGGAAACAAAAGGGGAAGTTTACATGCAAAAAAAATATATCTTCCCCTGAACCCTCTGTGCCTTTTTCGAAATGCCCCCCCTAATGCATCACCTCCCAGAGCTGGCAGCCTGGCCAGGGACGTGCCACTAAATAAATACCTCTGGCCTTGTGTGCACCATCGCGTTGTTTCTCCAGCTCATCTCCAAAGCAACTTGCTTTAAACAATCACCTGATTTCACAGCTGTAAGATGTTACATTGGAAAAACAAAGAAACAAAAATGCCAGTGTAGAAAAAAAAATGGTGCATTAAAAACAATATATCAAACTATTCACTCATCAGAAGCTCAGAACCATTTGGATTAGATGTAGAGGAAGTACTAAGGCCAGCACCTTGACAGCTAAAAGCAGTATTAGTGATGTGTCTTTTCTCACGGGTTGCAAGTTCAAAAGTAAATCTGATAAGTGATATTTGTGCACTCTCCTTTCACAACCAGCATGTGTATGTGGGATATAAATACATGTCACTACTGTTGTAGCTTTATCACCAATTCAATAATGTATCTTATGCAATTACATAATAGTTGGTTTCAAGTATTTGAGTTATGTTGGCACACACCAATAAAACCCCCAGAACTGTGGATTTGTGAAGATGCTTTACACTGGGTTATGAATGGCTTCTGTAACAAAAACTGAAGATGGAATAGGGTAAAGTGGGATACATCTACATAAAATGGACAAGATACAAAATCTGTGAATTTGCAAGAAGCAGTCTTAGATTAAATTACGTGTGCAGATGAAGGCTTTCTCCGTGACTTTCATCAGGAACACCCGGAACACTAAGCATTAAGTTTTAATGAATTTCTGTTCAAAGCTCATGCCATAAAACAAATCAGAAAGGTAGTTCCTCTTTTTCAATTTCTAAACGTTAAGGCACAATTACACGAGAACCACTGGTGTAACTTATCCCTCTGATGAAGCAAAAGCTCAGAACTTCTGAGAGAGATATACAATTTTCTATATGGCAGTCTAAGCATCCTCTTCAAAACAAACCCACACAGCTCCTTTTGACACATATTTGATACTCTCTGTTTCCCCACCACCATTACTAGGCTTCTGGAAATGAATTTCAATCATATCCTGCACACTTTCCTCATCATCTTCAGTCTCTTTAATTCCTTTCAGTAGAATGGTCTTCGTAGAAATACCAGAAAAGAGCTGTAGAGGAAAGAAAAACAAACTTGTATTACACAGCAGCTGTTGCAGGTACACCTAAAGGACCTGAGATACTGGAAATAAACATCCATTGGGATCTTTGATTACATTTTATGATTTTGGATAATGCACTACGATCTACAACTGAAGATAAAAGGAGTTTGGAACCCCATCACACACTGCACCTGCCAAGAATGCTGTATCATAAATGCACACACTCTAATCAATGCTTTAATTATAAAGGCCTGATTATACACACAGCACTGACTTGATTACAATCTACTCATACAAAGTCAAAGACAGTTTCAGTGAGAATATCATGAGCAAGCAGACAAGCACCACAGGAAAACAAGTTATTATTTGGGTCAAATGACCGCGTGTAAAAATGAATCAGCAACTGTTCCACAGAACAACAAGGCGCTCTGCTGAGATTATCAACACGGCCTCTCATTAGGGCTGAAGAGGACACTGCTTTGTGCCATGGAAGCATATTGTGGTGCTACTGTTAACCTGCTTCACAAACTGTTCTGTGTCTGCCTCCCACCTGGCACAGATGTTATGGTATGTAATGATATAACCTGTAAGATTATGCACGCCATTTTTAAATAAGTTTTTTTTTCACAGTACAAAATATAAGATTACCAGCATGTTGCAGAGTCACACTGGTATTCAGTTTGTGAAACTTAGTAAAGAAAACTTAGGCAGTTCTCAGAACTAAAAGTTCTGCCCGTTTCTTGTGCTTCCTGTGGATCTGATCTGCTTATGGAGTATCCTAAACTAGAGTTTTTACCTGAAGCTTTTCCAAGTGTCCCTCAGTGTTTGGGGACACAGAAAGCCTATGGCACCTTCCATTTACATAGAAAGGGTATCTAGCACATCTCGCAATGCTGGCCGTTACTGCAAGGGAGAATGAGAAAAAGCACAGTAGTATAACCTAAAATGCATTCTGTACACATATCAAAGAGCAGACTAACCTTTCTTACTTGGATTTAGAAATAAACATATGATAGTGCGTTCACTTCATGTGCAATTAGAAAAAAAAAAAAACAAACAAACCTTTATTTGGCATTTCCAAAAAACAAAATCAGTAAATACCCACAAAAGCTTCTGAAATAAATCCAAAGCAGCTGTTCTAAGTAGATGTGGCTCCACTCATCTCTGTAGAATTTCACGCACTTAAACCAGAATACTTACAGTTGGGCAATCTGAATGCTTCTCTCACTTCACTGTTATGGAACAAGAGCTAAAAATCAAACATGTTTTTCTAATTTTCACATGATAAGTGCCTAGCAATCCAAAGAAAAAAAGGATTTCTGACAAAGTTAAGAAAGAAACAAAGCGGGCAAGCTGCATATCAAGTCATGTTTGATCAAAAAGGAATGTGATGAATACTGCTATATTCACAGATGTGTGGGTGAACCTACATCTTTTCCTGATCTATTTAATTCTCCTTGGGGAAGAATTAGCTGCATTCCCTGGTTAAGTTAACTCAGAACATAAGGGAACGGACAACATGGCTTGTATATCCAGCTAACAAAACATTACATACAATACCTCCAGGTCTAGTGAACGTAATAACAGCTGTCCTGGACCTCTTGTCATATTTTATATTTTCTACTTCTCCTCCTCCATGTTCAGATTTGTAGAAATTCAGCTCTAATTTGTCTCTCATCCACTCATCAGGAATTGGTAGCTCAGGGATTTCTGAAACATTGATCTTCTTTCCAGAAATCGTGACGTGGAGCTAAAGAAATAATTTGTGTATTTTGTGATTGAGAACACACACAAAACCAAACCTTTTTAAGTACTGCAAGTGTGTATCTTTATAATTTTGTATTTCAGTTGATTACCTCAAATTTGACTCCCATTCCAACTGTAAAAGGCACTACTTTCACATCTGCTGTAGTTCCATCCAGGTTCACAGTATGCTTACCCATTTTTGTCAGTCTCTGGGCAACTAAGAAAAAACCACAAAGTTACAGGTAAGAAAAACCTTGTTTAATCACTGTAACTTGACAATCTGTCAGTCTCTTAAGCAAAATCTGCTTTTACATTGTTAAAGGAGAAAAAACTGACAAGCAAACATATCCCACTGCCCACAGCTTCAAGCATATCTGCTTCTGTTCAATCTCACTAGCAATAGGCAACAGCTAAAACACCATACTATCTTTAGAATAAAAGATGCTGTCAAAAGGTGCTCTTACTGTATGAAATATTAATACTAGACTTTTGGTATTTTTGTTCAAAAATCCACAGGTAAAAACACATCACTACCAGCTGTAGAGGATGCTTGCTAAGACTGTTAGATTTTAGCTGAAATAATGGATCGGACGCTACCTTTGTATCTACAGTATACATGCATAATGGAGTCAGCCATTATGGTAATGAAATACATCAGAGACATTAATTTTATACTTAAAATATGCATCATACCTTCTTCATCTTCCAAAGTAAGCAGTGCTTGGTTTTGGTTCAGTTTAAATGGGATTCTTGTTGTTACAGAAAAAACACAGCGGGTATTCGTATCTGGAAAGTCACCCTCTGTGTCTTCCATGTGAGTGAACTCCACCTTCATTTCTGCCACCTTTTTTTTAATCTAATATTTTAGAATCAAGAGAACAAACTTTATGTAATTTATTTCATAACAGAAAAATAAATAGTATAGCCTTGCCTAGAAGTAACACATATATATATATATATGTATGTCTAAAGGTTAAGAGTCATGCAGACTGAAGTCTTAGCTGGTAAAAGAGGTAAACTCTGCTAACTATGTTGACTTGCTGCAGATTCCTGGGATTTTTGTCCATTATTTTAGTTTTTCTCAATTCTCTCCTTTGATTAACTTTGTACGTGAGCTCGACCCTACAGGGGAAAAATGCAGGTGAAGTCTATAGGTGTTCTGATCTGTAGAATTAGAATACTTCTGCTAAGTAAAATCTGCAAAATGCAAGTATCAGAGTCATCACGCTATCGTGAGTTTTACTTACTTGCATTTTTGTTCTACAGCAATGGTGAATCTGTTAATAAATTGCCTTGCGTATCACCGCTGTAGTAAAACAGAAGTATTTTATAATGAGGATAGGTTAAAGTATTCATGAAAACATTGGTTAGGAAAACCTACTTTAATAGATACCAGGGAGTTTCAGATGTCTCTCTTTCCCCTTTTCTAACTGTTTCAAAATAAAAGGAAAATACTGTTTGCCCCCAAGACAAAACAGCCAGAGCAATAAAAGCATTTCTGCCACCTATCTTCAAAACTAGCATCTTATCTAGGAGCTTGTTTTCTTTCTGTTCTCACTACTGCCGAAGGACACATTCTTTCTGCCATCCTCTCACCCAAGAAATATTAAATGCAAGCTCTTGAAAAATGCAATACTATATGCATTTTTTACTCCAGTGTCTTCCACTTAATTATTTTCCACTTTTTCTCATTCTTCTCACGTCTTCAGTATCTCACACACACTATTTGTTTCCACATCCTTAGTCTTCACATTACCTTGCCAAGTAAAGTAAGAAAATAGAACATCAAGCTGTAACTTTATACTGACATCATTTGAGGCTTAAATGCTAAACCAGGCTGGATGTGCCTCTGGGCAGCCTGGTTTGCTGGCTGGCGACCTGCACATAGCAGGGGAGTTGAAACTAGATGAGCATTGTGGTCCTTTTCAACCCAGGCCATGCTATGATTCTAAACAGCTGACCTCAACAGACTAGACTTGACCAAAAATGTGTCCTTCTAAAATAATAATTGTAAAATATTGCAAGCATTACCTTACCATCCTGTGAAAGTGCTGAACAACATTCTGCAAGCTCTTCTTTGAGCTTCTCAATCTCTCTCTTCAGCTCAGCATTCTCTTGGTTTAGCACACAAAGTTCTGTCTACAGTCCAAAAAGTATTAAATGCAACATTAAACACATAGAAGATAAAAGTATGTTTCAGCAAAATCTGTAGACATTAGAAAGTGTTTCAGCTTTGTAATTTTCTAAACGAAAGCCATGCATGAGGCATTTTTCCATAACTATCTGCAAGGCAAATCCACTCACCAAGGAGCAGTTTTGATCAAAGCAAATTACAGTAAGGTTTTTCAAACAGAGCATTCATGTTTCCAAGCATATACCGTGTACAATAAATCACCAGTTCCGATCTCAGAACCTACATCAACACAAACATTTCATCTTTTGTACCACGTGATCTCAGTAGCTCTTATTCCCAGTTCTGAAAAATTAACCAGGTGAAGACATTTTAGCAGGTAAGGGCACACTAAGGCCCATCTAACTAAATCCAGCATTTCTCAGACAGGCAACAAAATATTGAGAAATGAAAACATTGCAGATGTAGTGAGTTCCATTCACATGCAACTGGAAGAGATTTCCCTTAATGTCATGAAGCACCTGAGACATTTATACCAGCACCCATCAGCTGAAGATGATGTGAAACAGAAGCCTGATGATTAAAATGACATCTTCTGTCTATAAAGTCCAAACATCTAGGACTGGAGAGGCAAAAGCAACTTCTTAAACCATCATCTGCACACAGGTAAAGTTATTTGCACATATGAGATACTTCACATAAATAAAACACAGAAATAGCTGTGCCACAGTACATTGATCACCACTGATGAGAAAAAATATGATTTGAAACAACAGTTTCTTAAAAGAGATTTTAAAAATGAAGCAGTTGAAGGAAGAAGGATTTCTCCATGAGCCCAAACTAATTAGTGTGAAAGGCCCAGAATGATCGTAAGGAGTATTGGAAGCAGAAACAACATGTGTTTGAGCAAAGCTGTAACAGAACTCTCTATGCAAGGGTGAACCAGCTGAATTTCATAGCTATGTTATCCTCTGGTTTTTAATCTCCCTGCAAGTAAATATTTCCTGGTAAAATAAAGACAAGTCCTGTTCATTTTATTTTTTAATGCTTAACCTATTAACTATATTTTAATAGCTTGCAATATGGAAGCATAACTTGTTCATCAGTGGCTCTTGGGCTAAATAAAATGACACTGAAACCAGCTCCTTTACAGCCTGTGGAAAATACTGTTGCTGTACTAACGACTACACAGCACTTTGAGGTAATGAGCCAATTTGTTCCAGAAAGAAGAGCCATCTTCAGACCATTTCTGGCCCTTGCCCAACTTAGTGTCACTGAAGAAATGCCAATCGCTTGGGTGCTGTAACCTTGTCTAGGAGATGCTGAGATTTAATGAAGCAATGGAAGCAACCCATTCAATCCCATTCAATTCTATCTTCATCACACAAAGCTGAAATATATCAGTTAAAGGAGAATCTTGGAAGACTGGCTTTTGTCTTCATTTTCCACATAAGATCAGTCTCAGTTTCTCATTACTGTAAGACTTATTTTATTGCACCAGTTCTTCTTCTGCCACTGAAAACCTGTGTTTAAAATATTAGTCCTACAGTTTGCAAACTGGTAAAGCTATTTCAACTAGAATGGAAATTGTACTCTTATCTTTTCTAACCAATACTTCCCTCACAATTCCAGAAATACTGACAGCCACGAGTAAGCCTTCTCCATACCTCATAGATGGCCTCAGACATGGCACTTTCTTTATTAAGTTCCTCTTGAGCATCCTTTAGTTCTGTCAGCTCATGCTGTATTTTCACATATTCTTTGTCAGCAATTAATTTGCTAAGTTGAAGGTCAGCTTTTGTTTTCTCAGCTTGTTCAAGTCTTTCCTGGATGGTAAAAAGACTTTTAGATTTTCTATCTCCACAAGAACAAACAAAACCTTAGGTAAACTCTTTACATGTACTTAGTTTTAATGCTTTGGATAAATATTTCTCTTAGACATGCAAGTGTAGACACCACTGAGATTAACATAGGCCTATAGCATTAAAGGAGAGTGAGCATGTTAGACAAACATCTGTTATGATGGGGGGAGAGTGGATTTAGATGTAGAAGGATGGACTAATGCTCTTCCAAGTGTCTTTCATCTAATTTCCATGATTCCACACACTTTACAGAACTTGCCTTCCATTTCTCCAGTTCTTGTTTAAGACTTTCCATCTCATCTTTTGATGTGTCAGAAGGGTCAGGGTTTATCACATGCTGCAGAGAAAAGGCACACTGAGTTTTATTTTCCAATTAGAGAATAATCAAAGTATTTCATAATTAAATGTTCCTAGTATCTGCATGCCAGGGGATAGCATATACCACTGTTTTTTAATTCAAAAACTTAGTCCAAATCAATGAACCACTTTCATGGCTAGACAGTACCAAAATCTAAGAAAATGGAAACTGGTCAGTGCTCATTATTTTCTAACTATCCAACTGGAAGCATTCACAGGCTAGTTTATTAATAAACTATAAAAGCAAGTGGTCTCTGTGTTCTGCTGAGAACTGAGCACCTCAAACCCAAAGCCTACAAAATCAGCAGCTCCTCTAAGAGGGAGCATAAAGCCTGAAGAGAAAAAAACTACAAAATGGGAGGTTTCCAAGCTCAGTTAGATAAGGAACGGTAACATCAGGCAAGAGAAAGGCAATAAAGGAATTTCAGATTCCTTTATATGTCAGGGCAGAAGTTCACAAGCACAGGGAAACAGCAACTGGATAAAGCCCAAGAAGAGAGAAAATCTCTGTTCTGTTTTGTTTCTATGACTGCAATATTCTGCAAGGAAAAAAAAAAAAAAATCCAAAGAGACCTACTGAAGCAATCCCTCCCTTTTACTTAAGATTACATAAAACTTGAATGTGAACCATGGAACTCAGGCTTGGAAAAGGCCTGTTAGATTATCTAGTTAATTCTCTTGATAATTCTGGGTTTTTCCTAAAAACAATAATGTATTAAATATTTTTTTTTCAGCTACTTTGTCCTGTTAAGCAACAGGGAAATCCCCATCTGCGTATAACTGAAAACCAGAAAATATTCCTTCACTCGTGGGAATGAGCACAGGATAGCAGAATGATGCACGTGCTGCAGCTGGAAGCTGATAAGAAAGGATGCCCATTTGGTATGGAAAATGCTCTAAGGCAGCAATTTTCAACCTGAAAGCAAAACAAAAAACAAAACACAAGAAATCCAAAGGAAAGTTTCATCCAAACTGCCTCTCACGCTGCAAGAACTGGGTCAAGGGAAGCACCAGGAGAAAGGAAACCCCTTAAGAAACCTCCACGGAAGCAAACAGCAGATGAAGCAGGACGAGGAAATTCTAACAGAACTGGTAATGCTTTGGGATGGGACTTTCCTATGGAGACAGAAGGCAGTCAGGAGAGAAATCACAGGGCCAGGCCCTGCTGCAGTGCAAGGTGCAGAGGCGTCACACTGGGCAACGTCACCTGGAAGTGAAGGGGTGAGTAAAGGAGGTGGATGAGGAATGTCCCAAGTACTGAGAAGGAGGTGGGACAGGGGTTTCAGAAGCACTGTCCCAGCAGTCCGAGCCCAAATCTTCACTCAGAGAAACTGTTACCAAATACAGAACATCAAGAAATACTTACAAAACCATTATCTTCCAAGGAATGCAGTGGGCTTGATAAATCCATTGGAACCTGAGGGGAAAAAAAAAAATTACAAAGTTATGTCTTTCAGCTCTATTTGTGGCAAACAGTTCAGAATGGAATACCGTATGATGATTCAACTTAAAAAAAGAAAGGAATTAGACGCAACAGTGATAAATATAGGGTACTTGAAGCCTCCTTCCCTACTACACACGAAAGGCAGAGACGTGAAGTATCGCACAACTGAACATCTCGGCCATGAAACACGGGCAGTGGCCTTTCTGCTACGTGTGTAGCAGCTCTAACCGCAGCCCTGGAGGTGCCCGAGGCCAGGGGTGGGCGCTGGGGGCAGCCAGCCCAGGGCAGGGGTGGCGCTGGGGGTCCGTTCCAAGCTGAGCCCCCCGGCCCCACGCAGCGGTACCTGCGGAGCTCCAGCCGAACGCCTCTCCCTGCCCCCTTCCCTCCCGACTTCTGCTTTCGCTTTCCCTCCCGCTGGAGGAGGAGCCGGAGGTTCCCCAGCTGCTGCGGGCCGTTGTGTCACCGCTCCTCTTCCTCGAAATCACGTGAAGGAAGGTGGTTCCTTCGTCCTCCTCCTCCTCCAGCGGCGCGGCGCAGGAGGCGGACAGCTGCGGGGCGCTGCGGGGCGGAAGACGGAGGGAGCGGGGCACGGAGCTGTGCGGGCTGCCAGCGCCCGTCTTCACCCATCTCTTGGCTGGGAGCTCCTAGCTCGGCCTGTGGCTTTTCCTTTGTGTCCTCAGGCTTGTTCTGCTGAATTTGTTTATTCTAAACCACTTTATCTGGAAACAGCTTTGTGTTATAAAGAACAGGTGACTGGGCAGTGGCAAAAGGCATCAACGCTTGGGTGACAAATATTTCCAGTTGCTGATTGGAAGTGCTGCGTTATAAAAAACGACTTCTGGAAAACACGGATCTCTGAAAACTGAGAGGTGGTCCTTGGGGCAGAGGCAGCTCGCCATCTTGGGGGCAGCCTGCTTACCTGGGGGCAGCCTGCCATGTTGGGGGCAGCCTGCCTACTTGGGGACAGCCCACCATCTTGGGGGCAGCCCACCATCTTGGGGGCAGCCCGCCATCTTGGGGGCAGGCTGCTTACTTAGGGACAGCCCGCCATCTTGGGGGCAGCCTGCTTGCTTAGGGACAGCCCACCATCTTGAGGACAGCCCGCCATCTTGGGGCTAGAGGATGGTGGGGGGTGGCTGCCCTCTCTCATCAATCAGAAGAGCACAGTTGCTTTCTGAACCCTTCACTATATAAATCTCCCATGAGCATAAAAGTGCTCAGTGGCTGATACATTTGGAATGAGGCAACAAAGATGGATAGTCTATAACCAAGCCAACTACACGGGTGTTGGTCTCGATGATCTCTACAGGTCCCTTCCAACCCTTGCAACTCCCTGACTGTGATTTAGTGTTTAAGGCCTCTGATTTTTATTTCAAGTCCTTTCTCTGGCTATAATGTATGTTTGGTGACTCAGATTAAAAGTGTAGTCTGATGATTATCCTCCAATTCCATCTCTCAAAAAAGCCCCACCTATGACTAGGTCAGATTCCAGACCTGCAACTGCAGGTTGGGTACGAGGAACCATTCCTTCTCCAAAGAGCAGTCAGGCAGTGGCACAGCTGCCCATGGAATGGGGGCTCACCATCCCTGGGGGTGTCCCAGAGCTGTGGGGAGGTGGCACTGAGGGATGTGGGCAGTCGGCATGGTGGGATGGGTTGGGATTGGGGATCCTAGAGGTCTTTTTCAACCTTAACAATTCTGTGATTCTAACCGTACTTGCACAGCACAGAGGTAGAGGAGGAGAGCTTCAGAACACATGGAAATCAGCTTAGAGAAGCCAGAAAATGTGGTCTGATGTGAATTATCTTTGCAGATGTTCGCTGTCTTAGCCAATGGGCACTCATTCTCTATGGAGCAGCTTTTTAAGGTAAAAAAAATGGGGTAGATTTCCACGATTATAAGTTTGAAGTAGAGAAAGTACTGTCTCTTCCTTTACAGGGAGCATAGAACACTTTATTTCTTGAGTGATCCTTCTTCACGTAGCATGTAAAAGAAAGAATCTCATACGGATCCTGAGAGAGGTGTACGGACTCGCTTCATTCAGCAGATTATTGATGGAACAGACTGAACCCATAGTAGGAGCTGTCAGATGGTAGGTGCAAAGCGTGTGTGCTTAAACATAGAGAAGTAAAAAAAAATAGTAGCACAATTGTCTTTCATCAGCAGCTCTTGGATTCAGGAGCAGACTGTGTCCAGTACTGTAGCCAGGCAGTCAGACACCGATGGAGTTCAAGATGGTTAATATCCATCTAGATACACATAGCAGATGAGCTGCAGTCATGAACAAAATTTTGGGAATGTCTATGTTCTAGGCCAAAAAAATGCGGGAAGAAGCGTGTCAAGCTTCCTTTAAGGCTGAGCTGACTAACTTTTTCAATGTTACCCTCATTGGCCAAAATAGTTTGCATGGCACTGACTGCTGAAGTTAATTAGTTTTCAGTATTTCAATTTACGCCAAATCGATGGATAATGAATTAGAATACGACACTGTCACTTAGCAGATGTGGAATTATACTTCCAGGGAGAAGCAGGAATATCTGTATAGCAGATTGAGAAATTGGTTGGCCTCCATGCACACACTTGAGGAAGCCTGCAGATATTTTGCTTTTATTGGCCGTTCAGTTGGCACTGAATTGCACTCTGCTTGAACAGCGGTCACCTTGTGCCACCAAATTCAGTAGGAGTTCTACCCGCAGGGAAATTATTACGACAGTTTCAAATGTTCTTATCTGTTTTTTTAAGATCAGTGGATGAAACTATCACCCAGTATTATTATTTTTTTAATAATTATTTTTCTGCCTTGACAATGGATAACTGTTTACTATTGCTTTGTAAACACAATGTTGGTTACTAATGAGATGAGTAAAAGGGAGAGGTTTAGCTGGAGTAGCCAGGGAGGAGGAGGAGGTGATTATGTTATGATCTAAGTACATCAGATTTCAGAATTAAATGTCAGGGTGGAAGGCTGTTCTCCAATAACCATGATCATGATGGGAAGTCACCATGGATCTGAAAGAGCCTCCTTTCTCTTAAACTCCAGGGAATGCAGCAAAGCCAATCTGTTTACATGGCCTGCTTTGGGATTTGAACTGAACAATGTGTTTGTGCTTGTTTTGGGAAGGAGAGTTATTGAAGATAGTGAACTGGAGCAAGTCCCTTAATTCTGGAGTTGACTTTATTTATTAACTGATTTTCCATGAATTCAGTGTTAACCACGTATGAATCAATGTAATAGGAAAAGCATTGATTTCATAACTCCGAAGAATCTAACTAAAAGGGAATATCAAGGAGTACAACAAGCATAGAGTACAAGAAGCTTTAAAACTCTTGGGATTTCTGTGAGCAGACTGCATTGATACCAAACTTGTTCTTTTGGAAGTTGAAAAGGTCTTGATAAGCCTACAAATCTGAACTGGAAACTTCAAAAAAGAACCACAATCCTTCTAGCAGCACAGTATGAAAGCTCAACTATAGCAGGAAATCCCCAGATTAAGCTGGAAGATGTTTACAGCCATAAGCCTGTTTTTTATTTGTACCTAAACAAGTTGACCATGCCTCAGTATGATAAGAATCTGATGGCCTTATCTTCAGAGGGAGAGTATTCTGATTCTTTTTAAGTCAGAATAGATCGGAAGAAGAAAGTAAATAGAATTTTGGTGCTTAGTTCATAACTAAGAACCAAAAAAAACCTTGCTCAGTGCCTGACCCTTGAACCTGGCTGCAGAACAACCCTGTTCTCTAGACAGGTCTAGTGGCATCTCAGTGCTGGCAGTTTTGGAATGCTTTAGCTTGATGTTAAGAAGCCAGATTCAGCCACTGAGGTGTTCCAGTGGTGTTTTGATGTATCTTTACTATTTTGATGGAACCATGTTCCACACCTATCCAGTGTGTTTGGTGCTTCTTTTCAAAACAAGCTAGAATGGCTTAGTGCTCCCCTCAGCTCCTTTTCTCTGGGACAAACAAACCAAGGGATCTCAACCACTCCTCACACTCCTTGTCCACAGACCTTCCCCATCTTTGCAGCCCTCCTTTGGGAGCTCTCTAATAACTTCATATCCTTTTGATAGTGTGGTGCCCAGAACTGCACACGGTGCTCAAGGTGAGCTCAAATTCCAGTAAGTGGAGTTCAGAGATATGATTTCTGTTGATCAGTGTTTTTTTTCTTCCCCCCCCCCCCCCCCCCCCCAGTGTTTTCACATTCAAAAATAGAAAACAGAGACCCCATGCTCCAGAACAGCCAGTATCCTGTGGTCAGATACTGTCAACAGCAGAGTAGTGGGTTTGACCCTTCTGCATTCAGACCCATCTGAATAGATGTGTTTCAATGCCTTGCAGTTCTTCCAGCAGCCAGCCTCCCTTAAGGGGAAGGTGACAACCTGCAAACAACCTACAGACCCTGGTCAAACAAAGATGCCTTCTATCTGTCCTTAGTCCAGTGCCAGGGCTTGGAGAGGAGCAGATCTAAATCTTATACATATTGTATTCTTGGTAGCTGTACGTGATCTTTCTGCAGTTTGCTGATAGTTCTAATCTCACTGCTGAGGTCTCACATCCTACTGCTCTTCAATGCTGGTGTCAAAGAGACAACAAGGACCCATGAATGGTCGTGTCTCAGAAGAAGCTGCCCCATCTACTCTTGCCATTCATTTTCCCGTGTCCTGAGTGTTTATGTGACCAAGTAACTATTTAGAGTGGGAAATCAGCCAGCTTAAAAATGCTGATAGAAGTTGGGTTTTAGCTGCATTTCATCCAGTTTATTTTGTGTCCAAAAAGCAGTGTGATATCCCAGGAGGGGGTGGCATGGAACAGAGTCAGTAGGCTGAGTGGGGCTTATTTCAGTGGTTCTGGTAGTGCAACATGGCTTAAAGATCTCATTTAAATACAGCATCATTCTCTGATGTAGTATATAGAGCCTTGGGGCCATAGAGGAGGTTCCAGATTTTGTTTCAAGAGGCATACGTTTTGGGCATTACAAATATTATTGCTTTTTTCAGTCCCTTTAACTAGCAAGGCAAGAGAGAGATATATACCTGAAAATGAATGTCCAGCAACTTCAGCTGTCAAATATCTTTCTCTTACAGAAGTACAAATCAGTATTGAACACTGAGTTGGGAAATAAATACTTTATACCAATCTACATCCTTTACAGGAAAGATTCTGGTATGTGTCCAAACAGACTTGGGAATGTTTCAGCTTCTCTAGGATGTGTGTCCCAGAGCACAGTACTATGAGGCAATACAGTGGTTTAGTAAATAGTCCCAGCATGACTGCTTGAAGGCAAACAATGAAAAAGAAATCATCTAAGATGCACGTTGCTACGCTTGAATCACATGCCTGTTCTTGGGCTATAAATCACTGCATGTTAATGAAATGCTTCTTTCAGATAATGTTGTTAGTGCTTCAGTGGGGATTACTGGTTTATATAAGAACAAATTCATAGAATCATAGAATCACAAGGTTGGAAATGACCTATAAGATCATCTAGTCCAACCGTCTTCACATTACCACTGCTACCACAAGCTACTAGACCAGGTCTAGCAGCTGCTCATCCAGACGCCTCTTTAACAGTGCCAGGGACGGCGACTCCACCACCTCCCTGTGCAGCCATTGCAGTGCCTGACCACCATCTGAGAGAAAAAGTTTTTCCTCATGTCCAACCTAAACCTCCTCTGGTACAACTTGTGGCCATTTCCCTGGGTCCTGTTTGTTGCCTGGGAGAAGAGGCCAAACCCCTCTTCACCACAACCTCCCTTCAGGAAGTTGTAGAG
Source organism: Phasianus colchicus (assembly GCF_987193195.1). NCBI lineage: Eukaryota > Metazoa > Chordata > Aves > Galliformes > Phasianidae > Phasianus > Phasianus colchicus. The sequence continues at coordinate 1,812,752 of NC_143442.1, read as the reverse complement.
TGCAATGAGGTCTCCTCTGAGCCTCCTCTTCTCCAGACTGAACAACCCCAGCTCCCTCAGCTGCTCCTCATAGGACTTGTGCTCCAGACCCCTCACCAGTTTCGTTGCCCTTCTCTGGACAAGCTCCAGGGCCTCAATGTCTTTCCTGTAGTGAGGGGTCCAAAACTGAACACAGCACTCGAGGTGCGGCCTCACCAGTGCTGAGTACAGGGGGGACGATTACCTCCCTGCTCCTGCTGCCCACACTATTTCTAATGCAGGCCAGGATACTGTTGGCCCTTTTGGCCACCTGGGCACACGTTGGCTCATGTTCAGCCGAGCATCAACCAACACCCCCAGGTCCCTTTCCTCTTCACAGTCATCCAGCCACTCATCCCCAAGCCTATAACGCTGCATGGGGTTGTTGTGGCCAAAGTGCAGGACCCGGCACTTGGCTTTGTTGAACCTCATCCCATTCACCTCAGCCAAGCGATCCAGATTATCTAAATCCCTCTGCAGGGCCTCCCTACCTTCAGGCAGATCCACACCAACTCCCAACTTGGTGTCATCTGCAAACTTACTGAGGGTACACTCAATCCCCTTGTCTAGGGCATCAGTAAAAATATTAAACAAGATGGGCCCCAGTACCGACCCCTGGGGGACACAACTTGAAACAGGTCGCCAGCTGGACTTCACTCCATTAACCACCACCCATTGGGCACGGCCCTCTAGCCAGTTCCTTACCCAAAGGAGTGTATACCTGTCCAGCATGCAGGCCATTTTATACTGAGAGGTTGTAGATGAGAGGGAAGGAACAGTAGAAGGAGGGGGACAAGGAGATGTCCTTGTCAGCAGTGTTAATCTCATCTTCTCTTTTCTGTGATAGATGTCTAGAAATGGATCAATTATATTCCTTAGGAATAAAATCCACAGCCTCCATGATTCCAGGTGTGAGCAGGGATGGGCTGAGCTATGGCCATAGCAAAGACTGTGCCCAAGGGCATGGCATTTCTGGGATGTGAGTGACAGATTCTGAAATTGTCCATATGAAAAAAGGATCTTTTCTGTTTCTTGCCAGATTTTGTAGTCAGCCAGATTTCTTCATGCTTCCACGGAATACTCCTTCTAGGAAATCTTTTGGGGAATGCTTACCTAAGTGCCTTAGTCTCTGGAAATGCTTTTTGAAAGAGATTGTGAGATTTCTCCCATCTTTCATTTCCAAAGAGTACGTAATACATACCATGTGTCATGAAAGAAACACTGAGTGTAAAGCATGTGAGATTCCGACTTAAATAGAAAGCTATGGAACAGCTGGGCTAAGTTAAGAAGTAGATATGTGTAAGTGAAAGCATGGTGACTCCCTGTTTAGAGGCTATCTAAGGGAAGTAAGGTAATGCCAGCTGGAGCTCAGCGCTCTGCAAGGTCTAACACAGCCATTCTGTGGTGATATTACTGGAAAAGCTCAGAGCTCAAAATGCTGAAGGAAGGTCACTTTGCCTGAAAAACCATTAATGGGAACTGACTGTATTGGGTTAGTTTACTGACACTGCTGCTTTGGTCAATTCATATCAATCCCCAGTGCAGATAAGCCCTAGGATTTATTAAACAATATTTGAGTATTAGCTTCCATGAGCTTTAACAAACCTAACCTGACTGGGAAAATTGAGTAAAAATGAAAAGCTCACATTTTTAGAGAATGCAGCTTCTCTTTCCAACTTCTGCTCTATCCTGAAGCCTTTTGGCAGAACCTGAGCTGCAGAATATTGACTAGACTGCCTGCAGATATTTGCATGTAATTCATTTCCATCTCTCTTTTTTATTAAAAGGAACAGTGTGAAGCCAAGAACTGACTAACAGCTGTCTCTTATTCTCCTGTGCAAATCCCACTTACCTTCTCCACAAAGGTATTTCCACAGACAGGTCCTCTAGGGAATATCTAGAGATTTCATGGGTGTTTTGTTCTTTTTGTTTCTTTTTTTTTTAAATTACCATCGGTTTAGTTGTTCTAGATGAACTTGTATGGCTATTTCTTCCCATACTCATGCATATAAAGAGATCTTCTGAAGATAAAGAGACAACATCTGCTAACCCAGCTCACTTCCAAACAGCACTGCTAACTCTTAAGAGCTCTGCCTCATCTTTGGAGTTTTTTTTCCTTAGCACTATTCTGCTGCTGATTCTGGCTGAAGATGTTTTGCTGTACCAGGTTTTAAATGAGTGGTGCATGTTCCCTGATACCCTTTTTCAGATCTGACAAGTCATCATTGTTACACACTAAATCAGCATTGACAACGTCCAGTGTGATGTTATCTGCAGCTGAAGGCAGCCTTAGAGGACAGCATGTGAATGTGTGAATGTGTATTTTGATTATTTGCCCGCATAAAACTTGCTAGCCATTTTAGGGAGGAGAAAGCTTTTAACAAATATAGGCAAAAGAGTTGTGCAGAGTAAGGAAATATATCAAAGGAGTCAAAATATTTGTTTCAACGCCTTCAGAGTGAGTGTATTTTACTTTTCCTTTCAGTTGTTTTAGAGAATAGTCATATTTCATAATAGAGGCATTGAAAACCTGAAATGAAAATGAAATACGTCAAACAAAATTATAATATTGACCCCAAATTAGTCTGTTTTGATTTAAAAAAAAAAAAAAAAAACAACAAAACACTTTATTTTGAAGAAACAGAAAAAAGTATTTTTTTCTAACTTTTCTTCTTTAGCTTGGCCAGCAAATTGGATGTTTGTGCGTTTTACTGCTTTAATTGGATCTCTGTACAAAGGCTTCTCAGTAATTAGCTAAGCAGCACAAGTGCAGGCAGTAACAGGCTCGCATCAAAGTGTAGGACATTCAGCATTCAGTGGAGTTTGGGTAAGATATGTGTCACTCTGGGTTTTTGGAAAGATGATTCATTCAGCACTACAGATTCATTGCGGTTCTCTGTATTTGGGATATTGATTTTTTTATTCCCTGCAGCTGTGAATATTCAGAGAGGACATTGCAGGCATTTTCTGGAATGACAGCCAGTCCTACTCCTTCTGCACACACTGCCTGCTGGGGAGCTCTTCACATGTTCTGCTCAAGTCAAGTTGGCTTTCCTATAAGATTTCTGAAGCTGTTCTGCAAACAACTGACAATTGAAATCTGAATATATGCCACATGGAGGGCAGCACATATCTGGAAAAGAAAAAGAAGAGGAGAAAGCTCAAGTAAGAAATAGGACCCCCTTCACTGGGGGAAGGAGTCTTGCAGACTACTTGTTCCTGAGATCAACAAGAATTCCTTTTCTATCTTTTCATCTTCAAGTGGCAAGACGTTTTTGTGTTCCATTTACATCCCCATTTTTGTATTTGTTGCCTTGCCCAGGAGAACAGTTAGTAATATTTACTGTCAGTTCTTTCTTAGTAAGATAACAAACAAATGAATATCAATCAACTGCACTCTAAATAAACAGAAAGCAGCAGTTGTAACGCCACTGGTGCCTCTGACCAAAAACATTTAACAGCAGTTAAGTGGTTTACATTCCAGTTTTGACACGTTTGATTTTGGTTTTAAAAAAATGTAGCTCGTCAATGTATTTATATGATTGAATTAATCCCTCTTGGAAAGGATTGCTTTGCCTATTTGGATTGTTATTTAGAAGGGGGGTATTCTGATGGCATGAAAGATGGGCCAAAGCTGAAAGCTGGCAGAGGAAGAGAAGCACAGTCAGAGCTTGAAAAACCAGGAAAAATAAATACTATATAAACAAAATCTGGTAAATCACATTCTGCCAAGTCTGTGAACAAAGCAAAAGGGCACTTTCATAAATACATGAGTAGGAGAAGTTTAAGACTACAATCTGTAAAATGACTTAATGGAAAAATGCTGGTGTGGGATAAGAGAGTCCATTTGCTTTCATAATGAGAAGAGAGCAAAGAAATTGTACCTTCATAAAAATAAAGGAAGACTAATACCAACTCCGTAACACATACATCAAAATAACCTGGGAAGGAGACAGTGGTTCACAGCCAAGGGAAATAAATAAAGCAAGAGTGGAACCACAGGATGATTGGAAGAGGAAAATATGACGTTATCCACAGCAAAGAACTTAGTCAGTAGTATTGCACATCAGACATCAAAAGCTGGGGATTGCCAATTTGGTAGGACAAGACTGCTAGCAGCCAGTCCTTGAATGGAGATGGTGGTGGTGGTTGTCAGTAACTACCTGGAGGAAAGCCTACAAACACTGTGACCTCAGATGTAGAGGGACCAACCCTCACCATTATATCACCATGCCTATATATTATGACACCACTTGTGCAACTGGGCATTTCCAGGATTATGACACCCTACCAAGAATATCAGTTAGCATTTTGCAGAATGCTGTAATCATGGAATTCACAGAATCATAGAATCATTAAGGTTGGAAAAGACCTCCAAGATCAAGTCCAACCATCAATCCATCACTATGCTCACTAAACCATGTTCCCAAGCACTACATCTGTGCATTGCTGGAACACCTCCAGGGAGTTGTACACATGAGAGACACTGGCTTATTTGTCTCCAACTCACAGAATGTGAATTATGGCCCCGTGTAAGCAAATCCACGGCCTAACTCTTTACAGAAGACTAGAAAATGCATGACAGAGATCTAGTGCGTGATATGAAATGGAAGAAAATGAAACATAAAAAAGCTGATAAAGCCATGGAGTGACCACAGAATTGGGAAAAGACATAACTTTGATTTCCTCCAAAGCTGGAACAGCAGGAGGGAGGAGGAGAGAATGAATATGCAGTGTGGTAGGAAATGAGTATTACAGGCATAAAGGGACATCTTAAGCAATGACTGCTGAGACTAATGCACCGAGTATGTTATCACCGTGCTCATCTCTGTGAGTTTCAGAAAGGAATTTCTCACAACACCGCAAAGCAGATTTATGTTTATGGGAAGTTTTTATGAGTTTGGAGGCACTGCCCTTGAGCTACAAGGAGGCTGAGGCCAAGGGAGGATTCTGCTGTACCATGCCAGTGTCTAGGATGGGTGCAGTCCTTAGCAAAGGACATTCTGCTGGAAGATGCTTGTATTCAGTTATAAATCTGACAGCACGCAAAACGAGGTGAAATGACTGGAAAGAAAAGTGTTTGAGGGAGGAATCAGGACAGGGAGTGAATTGAGGCTGAGAACTCCTTGACCGAGCTCAAGCACTGCCCTGTGACAACTGAACCACGGGTGTGTTATCAACATGGTTTTTCTCCTAAATCCAAAACACTGCCCCATATCAGCTGCTAGGAAGAAAATCCCAATCAAAGCCAGGATATTGCTGGAGACAAGAAAATACAGAGCAGACCTCATCTTTTATATCGCAAAACAGGCTGCTGGCTCTTTGAATGTTAGCATGGTCTGATCATTCCCTTCTGTAATATACCTGGCATGAATATTGGTCAGAAACAAAGCATTAAGAACGCAGAGCAGGTGAGGTCTTGACCACTTTCAAAGTATTTAGGTACCAGGCAAGACTTCCACAAGTTTTCCTGCCTCCGCTCAAGGTAGTGTTTTGCTTCTGAAGATTGACTGCCTGCCTATGTGCATTGTGGTGGGGATCATTCATCTCCCAGTGCCTCAGCAGTGAATAGTCAGGCAATTCATGTAGATACATATACTGTAAGAAAGGGAAAGCATTTTTTCCTTTCTGTGGAAATAGTTATTCACTGTAACTTATTAACTGTCCCGTAAGTCAGCATCTCTACATGGCACACATGAAAGGATTTCTTAAAAGTCCTCATTTTAAAGCATGTAAGCTTACAGGAATGCTTATTTGCTCAAACTGTTTGGATACATGGTCTTTCTTGCAATAATTATCTCCATGTGGTTGAAAAGGCGCCACAGACTTGACACTAATGTTGTTTCCATCACTGTAAAAATACATAATATATAACATTTCTAGAATGTATTGCTTTGTAAATACAAGGCAATTTGTGTAAGTTTGAGAAACATTAACATTCTTATGGACAGGTTTACCAAAAAAAAGCACATAACCTTTTAAATAGAATCTTTGTGCATGTGTTCGTGCATCTTTAAATTCCTCTTGGTGTCTGAGCTCAGCCTGGTGCCAGCCCAGTTAATTGATGGGGGGAAGTCTGTGTGTGACTTCAGCATCCCAGCTGCAGGAGCACGGCACAGAAGCTCTGTGGTCCATGCATGGAGCAGATCTTCCTCTGCATGCTGCAGCAAGTTCAGTTTCCCAGCAGACAAGAAAACATCTCTGTGATGGCACCATTGGTTGAGAAACGTAGGTTCCATGTTTTCTTCTGCTTGAGGATGCTTGAGCCTCCATGGCTGAGCTGTGAAGAGCATGTGCTCATCAGTAGCTCGGTTACTCCAGGGTACCTTTTAGCATTCCCCTTTAAAGCTCCCCTGCTTCAGCTGCAAATCTAAATATTTCTGTAGGCCAGGCATTGATTTTACTACACCAACTATTTGATTTTTAGTCTGGAAGTGCCTTAGCAGTGATTCCTATGGGACTTAATTCCATACATCTGACTCCTTTACTCTGTGCATTCATTTTGCAGGTGGGTCTTAATATTTTCACATGCACACATCCATGCACCCAGCGTATTGGTGCAGTTTGTTTTGCAGTGGCTGGAGTTGCAAGTTATTTTTTTCTTTTAGGAGCTTGTCAGCAATCTTTGGAGTCTGCTTTCCTTGAAATATCCCTACCATGGCACCCATTCTTCAGTGTCATGTTTTAAAAACTGGATCTACATGCGTGTTTTTAGAATGTGTTGTGGGTTTTTTTTCATCTATTTCTGTAGTTCTAAAATGTAAACATGGGAGAACATCCACAAGACACTTGTAAATTCTATGTCAGTGTATATTTTTAGTTTTTATAGGTCCAACTTTTTTATTTAGAATTACTGTCATTGTAGGACTTCAACTAACAAGTATTTTAACTTGGCGAATGCTCAGATATTTTAATAAGTGAATCCATTATAGTTTCTTAACATCTGCTCTTAATAATCCCTAATGTTTTTGGTTTGTTCTACTTTTACATGAAGATTTTGTTTGCTTTATATTATTTTTTTTAAAGTTATGACATCATCATGCACAAGGGTTGATTCTCACTCCCTGGGAGTTTGTGATGGAATGGGCATTGATTTTGATGACAGACTAGGAAACAAAGAGTGAGTTTTAAAGTATTTAGTTATAACACACAGTACATCTCTAAAATATTAACACCATGACAGTAAATAGTAGAATCATAAATAAGTTGTCCCATTGTAAAATTCTCCTAAAATGCCTTCACCTGAAACATGTAGAGAACAGGAAAAATTACGAAATTGGGTTCAAATTTCCTTTTGTCTTTTCTGTTACTTCAGCAAAGTGTGTGACAATTTGGAAAACGTTCTGTAAATTCATTGGAAAGTGAGTTTCTCTGTAATTCAAAACAAAAATGTAAGGCTTTCATCATCATTGTTCCACAATGCACCATTTCTGTAACACTTGGCAGCTTCTGCTAAGGCAGAAAGCATTCAAGAAAAGAGAGGTTGGAAAAATAAGTGAGTATATTCAGGTAGATCCACCAAATCCCATTGGGTTCTTTTGGTTTGGATTTGTTTTCATACTTGAAGCAGTTGATTGTAATAGGTATCTTAAGTACATCATTTAGAATCTGACTTATTATTTAAAACATGGTTATTTGTAAATGAAGTCTCACTGACAGCGAACTGGGATTCTGCACAAACCAAAATGTCATCTGGACAATCACCATGTGATTGCATGGAGTCTTTTGTTGGAGAGCTATGTTCAGTTCTGGCCTGACACCCCACAAAGGATGCAAGCCACCTGGAAAGGGCACGGGAGAGAGAAACAGGAATGGCTGAGCGTCTAGGAAATGTGGCTCCAGGAAAGATGAAAAGAGCAGCCTGTTTATTTGTAAGGAAGCAAGATGTGGTAACAGACATAACATAACTTTCCTGCTGCGGAGAGGCGGTAAAGGATCTGTTCCCTTTGTCTGCTGGAGCAAAAAGAAGTAATAGGCTACAACTGCAGCAGGAAAGACTTTTGTTAGGGGAAGATGTTTTGGTTAAGGAAGACGTATGGAGGGGTAAGCAGCAGGGGGCTGTGGAACTGCCACCACTGGAGGCTCAGAAGAGCAAACTACACTTGTATCTGTCAGGATTAGTTGTGAGTGCCTGTGCTGTGTGGCAGATGCTTGGGATCTGATGACTCTTACGGTTTCCAAGGAGTTCCTTGAGGGTGGGCTAATCCTTCCACTTGTAACTTCACAGCTCAGCTCATTAAGAAAAAAAGAGTTTTGAAAAAGATTTTAAAATACGTACTAAATGAGGTATAAACAAGATAGAATTGGAAGTGGACTTCCTTCAAAGGGCGTAAGTTCCAAGGGCTCGAGCATCACCTGAGGATAAATTAGGTGTTTGATAAGCATAAGTAGTTTGATTGTTCTACAAGTTGTCTGCTCGTATGGTTCAAATCTCAGTTTAGCCTTTCAGTCTGTGTTTAAGCTATAGTAAGGGATGGTGCTGTTGTTGAGCTGACCTTTTCCTTTCCATAGGTTAAATAGCTCTTCTTCCACACTCAGGTTTCCCACCATGTGAATTCGGTCAGTGCTGTCATATTTCCCCCTTTCACACCAACTCCTCCAGTTTTTTCTTGTAAGGAAAGGTTAACTTTAATTTTTCACTGTCTTTATTCCTATACTCCTTTTTCCTGCACATTCCATGAAGTAATTTTTTTCTCCTGGAGATTCTGGTTTCTGACAGAAGACCTCCCAGTTAACAGGCTCTTTCTGCATGCCTTTCCATTTAAATACAGCATTCACGATATCATTCTCAAACCTCTAAACAACATAGCTGCAATATATTCTGTGCCACTAATAGATCTCAGAAAGCCTAGAGAACAAAAGCTCCAAATATTTTCACTGTTTTTATAAAACAGGAGGAAAATGAAGAAGTTTACGTGCTTAATATTTAAATGAATGCAAAAGAGAGTTGTGACCCACATACATTGCTGAACCTTTGTCTTTTAAATTCCTCCATCCCCAGCAGTTCATCCATTACACCACAGGATTGTTTAATCTCCATTTCACTGCACTCAGCTTTGTACCACACTGGGTTTCAGACCACAGCTTGGGAACTACCAAGTTAGATCTTCACTTCATACGCCAGCAAAAACCATAGAATAACTTTCAAACAGTATTTCTTCACATATGTATGCAAGGAAGGAGTTAAGGAAGGTTCCCCATCCCCACCCCAGATTTATGTAAGATTTGTCTGGGATATATTTAAATGTGGAGAACTTGGAAGAAAGCTTAAGAAAACACTGTCAGATGAATGTCTCAAAGTGCCCACGTACAGCTGTGGAATCTCTTTTTGTTGGTGAGAGGGTCTGCTAGGATTTGCAGATGAAAACTTCCCTTTGCAGCTCACTTGGGAGCCAGATGTACTTTATCGACACTGTGAGGTGCAGACTTACACATAGGCTGGATCTGGAGTGTATGTTTAACGTTAACACAGCATGATAGCAAACTTTAGGTTGTTTCCTCGGGTACAAAATATTCCCCATGCCCAATTACTCATCACTATGAAACACGTAGTGAACTTGCAGAGCTTCTGTTCCCTTCCAACACCACTGGATTTCATTCATTTGAGGATATTGCAATGGACATCTGAATTCTGAGTTTGAGACTCTTGGTTTCTTGTGGTGCCTTGCAGCCTCAGTTATGCTATGATCCTATGATTTGCAAGCCATTGTATTGCTTTGGACTCGTTAGCAGATAGCCTGGTTCCTCCAGGGAAGTGCACTCATTCAGACATTAGACCCTGTATCAATCAAAAGAGATGCTTCAGATTTTCTCACTGCCAAAACTGTTTGTCACTTTACGTCCTTTAATTTCCAAGTTATTTTTTGTAACTGAGGCTTTTCATCATTAATAGTTGAGTAAAAAAAAAAATATTTTTTTAATGGATTATTGCATAAGTGTCTTCATTAAGGATTTCACCATGCTAGTCTATTGCAAATCATCTCCAAGCTGGTATGTACCCCTTGCTTTTACGAGTTACTCACTTTATACAGATTGCTGTGGTCTTGTGGGATTGGCATCAATGGCCGGAACAGAGCTGCCTGCAGTGGAGACATCTGGCTCTGATAGAGGGTCATTAAGCTATCAGCTCACGTTGCAGCATCATGCAGAGGAATTTGAATGGGATGGCAGAGAGGAAAGGTGGCCAGGGCAGAAAAAGACATCCACATCATATTTCTTTCAGAAGGAGAAATCCTAGCATCGGTCTAAGGATTCTCTTTATCTGATTCAGTAATTTGTTTATATTAGCAATGTGTGAAATTGCTGTTGAATTTTCATTTTCCTTTGATTTTGTTTCCTTTCCTTATGCCTCTTTATTACTCTCAGGTCTCCAGAAGATATCAGAAATACATCACAGCTGCAAACAAGCAAAGACTCAGTGCCAGTCTCCTTCAGTTAATGAAAAATGGGGACTCCAGAGCAACGTGCTCAGCACTGTCTCCTCCACTCACCAGCACCCTAAAAGATTGTACAGCCATCTTCACAATTCATATCCAGGTAACTTCAGATATACAACTTTGATATCAATGGTTAGAAAACAGACTATCAACTTACTTTCAGAGAATAATCACAGAATCACAGAATTGCCAGGGTCGGAAGGGACCTCAAGGATCATGAATCTCCAACCCCCCTGCCACATGCAGGGCCACCAACCTTCCCACCTAATGCTAGACCAGGCTGCCCAGGGCCCCATCCAACCTGGCCTTGAACACCTCCAGGGATGGGGCATCCACAACCTCTCTGGGCAGCCTGTTCCAGCACCTCACCACTCTCTCTGTAAAGAACTTCCCCCTGACGTCCAACCTAAATCTCCCTTCCCTCAGCTTAAAACCATTTCCCCTTGTCCTGCTGTCACTCACCCTTTCAAAGAGTTGATTCCCCTCCTGTTTGTAGGCAAACATAATGCTGAACCAGGTCTCATTCAAATAGCTTGGGCTCTTTCCTATTGCACATTAAAGCTGGAAGAACCCACACTGAGGGTTCAGACTCGAATGGATTAGGCATAGGTATGCACAACAGGAATGGACATTTAGATGAAGTCATAGAATCAGAATCATTAAGGTAGGAAAGACCTCTAGGATCCCCAAGCCTGGCCCTCCCCCACCATGCCCACTGCCCATGTTCCTCAGTACCACATCCTCACGGTTCTTGAACACCTTCCAGGGATAGGGGCTCTTCATCTCACTTCCCTGGGAGGCCTGTTCCAATGCCTGACTGCTGTTTGTATTAGGAGCACTTGTTTGCTCTCATCAGTAAGTGCTGAAGAATGACAAGTCTAGACATTCGTGTTTTGGTGGAAGAAAGGCTCTCCCTGGGATCCCCTTCCCCACAGCTCTCCTCTTGAGCATCTGCCAGAGTAGGTGGGAGGAATACATGTGTGTGTGTATGCATGCAGTTCAGATGAGTATTCATTTCTTTATATTAAGATCAGAGTGATGAAGAATATCTTCCTCTTTGGCATAGCAGTCATCTATGTAAAATATTTCTGAGTAGGCACAGAGTCCTCCACCCTTTCCTTTTGATTTCTGTTTTTCATTTATTTTAACTTGATTGTCTTCATGGCCATGAGCACATCCTTTTCTACAGCTCCTGACTCCCAAGTTACGAGTTTTCCCAGATCTGGAGAGCAGAGTCCTCCAATGGCTGCTCAGGGCTGTGAGGCACCAGACCATTTTCCACACGCTTATCTTTCCTCCTTTCTGCTCTCCCACTCATCCACCAGGAGCAGCTGCACAATTCATGTCTGGCCAAAAGGGAACACAGGCAGACGGCTGTCAGGCTATGAATCAGTTTTTAAACCACGGTTCGAAGGGGAAGATTTTAGTTTTATTTCCCACTTGCAGAACAAAGAGCATCTGTTTTTGACGCTTATAGTTTTATGCTGATCTGGGAGTTTAACTTGCAATTACAGGTTCCACGTTGGGGAATTGATTCAAATATCTAATTAAATATATTCTCCTGACATTTTTTTTAAATTGATCAGGGCGCTGTGAAATTAAATCCATATAATAGATGCAAAAAAAAAAAAAAAAAAGTTTAAATGAGGATCAATATGTGTGATTCTCTTCGGTCCTATAAACGGTGTGACTGGAAACACTGGGAGCAGATAGAATAGTTATTAGTTTTATTGTTCTGTGGAATTTGAAGACTGAGTGCTGAAGAATGAACAGACTTTGGCTTGAAAAGCATTCATGTGTGCTGCAGTAGTTAGGGGTAGAATGGTTTCTTGGACACACTGGGAATGAGGAGAGCCAAAAGTGAGTCACATGGATGACTGCAGACATCACATTTAATTGTGCAATAATACTACAGCAAGCACAATTGGAGCAGGCTTGCTGACCTCACAGCTGAAAGCACTATTTAAGATCTGGCTACCAGATGTTCCAATAGGATCTAGCCAGCTGCTAGCGGAGGTTACCCTGAGTGTTTTAACAGGGAATATTTACAGCCTAGCAGCTCAGAAGAGATGATTGCACTAATTTTCTTCTGTGCCCTGCTGTGGGACGAAGCTCAAGCATGGGGATTCAAGGATGGAGTGCTGCATAACTCTATTTGGCTAGGTAAGAAATAATCTACTCACAAATGTTTTATTGCCAGAGTCCCTCTGTTTGTGGAACAGTATAAAAATAAACACTTAGCAGTAAAAAAGTGAGCCAGGCATTCATGTAAGCAAAATCCTGCACTGAAATTGGTCATCGTGTTAAATGAGTAACGACTGTAAGTTTTGTACTTAAGAGCTTGCTGGTTTTATTGTTGCTCTGAAATGCAGGAAAAAATAGTTATGGAATACTTCATCTGAATGTGTTTTCCTAGAGCATGAGGTGAAGCGAAAAGACTGTTAAATAGTAGTTTGCTTCTAATGAAGGAAAATGTGTGTGAAAAGGAACTTATGCCAAAGGAATGAATTATTTTCTGCATGAACATATTTCAAATGCCTGGGGTTCTCCATATGAAACTAAATGGTCTGGAAATAATATCAATATATTTCCTAGGTTTCTAGGGAAGTGGAGAAATGTATATGTTTTGGCCATTGGTCTGTTCACATCATTAAACAGTGGAGAGGAGATTCCAAAAGGACTGTAGAAAATGCTGTGGGAATAGTTTCTTATATCTCAAGTGAGTTTAAATGGCTCTCAGAGGGTTTTTTTTATAGGCTTCATAATTATCCAGTACAACAGAAAAACATTCAAAATACAGTCCCATAAAATGTGCCAAAACAAATATATGCACTCAGTGCTCTGCTTGATAGACAAATGTCTACAAACTCCTTCATCCTGTCTAGGATGCTGCATATTTCTTTAAGGATTTAAGGAATTCCTGCAGGCAGTCCTTGTTTCTGTACGCTCAGATGTTTCACGTGGGACTGAGCCACATTCATAGCTGGTGCAGCAACCACGTGGCTCCAGGCTCTTCTCAGAGGACCACATAAACTAAAGGGAACACGAAGGAGAAGCCATCTATACTGTTTTCCGTATGGCTGTACATTTTTAATGATTGCCCACTCCTTCTGAACTTGAAACATGCTGCTGAAGGTGCTCAGGTGGGTGAGGACAGCTCAGCAGCTTACAGAGGAGCTGCTCTTCCAGTGCTGCTCTATGGAAGAAGCAAAGCTTGCATCCTAGGCTGGACACAGGGAAGAGTTCAGCACACACCATACCACATACAATCAGAGCCAGAGAGTGGGTCCTGGGTGTTTTCTTTGCAAATATTGGCACATCTATGTGACTGCTGCAACCAGTGCCATCCTGGGTGTGGATGGCAGGGGCTTCTGCAACATAAACTGGTGATAACAGCCATCAGCTAAGTAGTTTTACCTGGTAGGAATTGAAATCAATCAGAAGAGAACATCTTCTAAACCTTTAAAATGAAGGAATAGAGAGTTAACAGGAATTAATATTAAGACATTGTATTGCTACGCCTTAGCATTTACAAGGAGAGTAAATAAAAATAAGGGGTAAGAGTTAAAATTGACAACTTCCTCCAAAGAAACAGACACAAAATCTGGAAGCACGGTGTGCTCTTTGGAATAACCACTTTGCTTTCCATTCTATGTTTCATTGAATCTCATTTAAAAACACGCTATCTATTCTAATTACTGTATTAAAAAATATTCAAATAAAACCCAAAATGCAGTTAAATGGAATTTAGTGAAATTGCATGTAAGTGAAGAAAAATTGGGCACATTCACAGCCATCCAATTAATGCATCTTTTCATTAGAGAAAGAAGTAATTTGCACAAGACAAGTAACCTCAATCTCATGCTAACTACAGACAAGCATCACGGCAAGAACCTCCTGCTAAATAGGAATGTTCAGTGGCAGCTGAGCCTGGCTTATCTCCTTTTCTGATAAAGCATAATTGAGACCAGAGTGAAAATGAGTGAGTTTTCCATTTCTCCTCTCTTCAGCAAGCCAGTAACACAAATGTCAAATCTTCTGCAAAGGTTAGTGTAGAACTGCTCACGTGTTGTACCTTTTTTTCTCTGTGTTACAAAAGATCTTTTGTTTTCTCAGTAAACACGGAGTCCTTCTGGAGCTGATTGCATTGCCATCCTGCTAATGTCTTTCTTGTGTGCACGGAATTTTGTTGTTGCTCATTTTTGAAACAAGTATGTTATAGCCAAAACTTACTGTAAACTGATGAGGGGATTGGAGCAGTCTTGTTCAGATATGCTCCTACACTCATTCAAGTGCCAGCAAGAAGGTTTCCAAGGGCAGCTCTTCCTCACCCATATCCAGTTTCACCCCTCTCACAGAATGTATTGGGGAGTTTCAGGGGCCACAGCTGCCCCATTCTCTGAGTGTCACCTTGTGCCCCAGACTGCATGGCCGTCCTCCACTTAAAGTTAAATATTTTGTTTTCATCTTAGCAGTTTCATGCATATTGAGGGCACTTTATTAGGCCAAGTCCTATACTTGCTGTGTTTGTGCAGTAGAGGTTGGCTGTGGTTCATTCTTACCAACTGCTGTGGGTGAGCAGAGGGTCACTGTCCTTGCCAAATCCCACTGCTTCTGGACCTCAAGAAGAGCCTCTAAGAAACACGAGCTGGAAGAAACACATCCCATCAGCAGTGTAACCTGTGATCTTTTGTGTAAGAAGCAAAGAAGAAAAATGAACGGATAGAACACTCCCAGTAAACTGGTTTTCAGGCAAATAAAGAGCGAGATGAGCTGGAAATTCTGTGTTGAGCAGGAAAAGATTTCAGACAAGCCAAGTAAGGACAGCAGTCTTCAGGCAGAATTGGAGAATCAGAGAATCGTTACGGTTGGAAAAGATCCCTTGGATCCCCAAACCCCCCATGCCCACTGCCCACATCCCTCAGTGCCACATCCCCACAGCTCTTGGACACCCCAAGGATGGTGACCCCCAATTCCCTGGACAGCTGTGCCACTGCCTGACTGCTCTTTGGTGAAGAGATGTTTTCCAATGTCCAACAGAATCCCCACCCACTGGGGAGATGCCCAGCTGAGGCCCTGGCACACCAGTATAGGAAAAGGGCACATTTAGGGTAGGCTCATGCTTGTATGCTTATCTGCACAATCATGAGATTGCCCCCATGAAGGCTAATAATAGTTTGTGTGTGTGTATATTCAGATCTGCCTTTGTGGAGATACGTATGCATATAATGAATAATGTACATATATTTAATTAGTGTTTTAAAGGTGTTAATAAGTACAGTACTTCGACCTAGGTGTGGTTTTGCTGATGTAGCTTATCTTTCTGCACATTCCCTAATGTAATTAACGGAGAGGAAGAAATGCCTGAGAGATCTGAGCACTTAATTAGGATATACTATTAGTTAATACTGTCAGATTAAACTGTGACACACTGAGCCAGCAGCAGCTGTCAGGGCTTGGTGGAGTACACGTGTGTGGTCCATCTTCCCAAAGGCTACTATTATCTTGTTCCAGAGGAGTAGCAAAGAGATGGGTGATTGCTTCCAGCAGGATCCCACCATCCACCCAGGCATTGTGGGTGCTGCTGTCAATGGAGCAGCACTTGCAGAAACAGTGAAGAGCAGAGCTTTCCAGCAGTATTCTGAAAAATGGGATGCTTGTCCACGCTGATGTTTTAGCAGCAACAAATGGTGGCAGATGCCTTTTGAAGGATTAGCTTTGAAAACACTGTTGTCAGGAGGAATAGTCAGAATAGCTCACAGTGCAAAGGTTTTATCTTCAGTTCCAATAGTGGTGCATCCCAGCTGATGGTAGTTCTCCCCAGGTCCTTGGTGTCACAGCCAGCAGAGGAGCAGGGTGCCCAGGTGGTTCCATGAGCCCCTTAGCCAGCACCCACTCTGCCCAAAGCTTTTGGACTACTCTTGCTGCACCTCTTGCAGAGGCAACAAGCCTTAAGATTGGTCTGGTCTTGCTCCTTGACTGGTGTAGGCAGCCAGCTCAGCTAACCCAAAGGTCAAATCCCATGGTTTCAACTCACTGTCAGTGCAATTCAATTCACCTTTCAGTTTGCTTACCTATGAGCTGCAGTGATCAATGATCTCCTTTCCAGGCTACCCCTGGAGACTGCAGCAGGGCTGAGTGCTGCACTGCTTTCTGCATTACTCAAACTTCCAGTTCATATGTGCTGAATTCAACACAATCACAATCATAAAGAAAGAGTGCAGGGCTTATCAGGTTAGACATGACAGCCTATTTAATGAATGAAAAATGAAACCTACAAAATATTTTTTAATTTAAGTAAGATTTTTTTTTTTTTTTTTTTTTAAATAAATAACATATCATTATCCAATCCCTGGAGGCACTCAAGGCCAGGCTGGATGTGGCTCTGGGCTGGTCTGCTGGTTGGTGACCCTGCACACAGCAGGGGGTTGGAACAAGATGATCGTTGCAGTCCTTTTCAACCCAGGCCATTCTGTGATTCTATGATTACCCAGCTGTTAGGTATTTCGACTCTTCCTTGCACTGGGACTGGACTTAGAAAGGCTTCTCCCAAGAACATGTCATCCCATGCCCATTCCAGAGACGCTCCCCGCGATGCAGCAGGAAGCAGCTCAGCCTGCCGAGCCTCCTGTCAGCACCAACTGACTTCCCCAGGCACCAGGCCAGGGACTGCTGCACTGCCAAAAGTCACTGTCTCTACGAAGGGGATCTCACCATTGCTAACCACAATTCAGTGGTGACCGTGTTCTTGTTTAAAAATATCCCAACCTAGCCAAAACTGCAGCCTGTCGCTAGTAGAGACATTCTTTTTTTCCCATGGCACCAGGAACTACTGTAAAAACACTTCTTGTTTGGCTTCCCTTTTCTTTCTCCTCGAGTAGCAACAGCTACAGACAGCCATTTTTCTCACGTTAGGCTAAATATTAAAAAAATCTAAACTGTTCAGATTAAATATGCCTGTTGGTTCTGAGGCAGATTTCTGTACATATGGTGTCAGGAAAGTGAAACAAGAAACAATCACAGAACCCATCGCAGCCCTGACAAGTTCTGAGCTTCCATGGAAAGCTGCTTCACGTTGAACCTCCAAAGCAAAAAAAAAAAAAAGATGAAGAAAGGGTATTAATTTTCTGTGCCACAGAAATGTCAGCCAGCAATTGTTCTGGTTCTGCCCTTTGTGACACAAGCTCAGAAATTTTTCATTTCAATTTCCCATTTGCATTCCCTTTAATTTCTGCTTCTCTCCTATCCAAGTAGCTCTGATTTCACTTCTCTGGAGACTAAAAACAAAGCTCTGATTCATTTTAGAAAAGCACCGAAGCTGTATCCAACAGTATGCTGTGAGAGCAGCCCAGAACGATAGGATGCACGGGGCGGCCGTGCCGACATGGGCCGATGGTTCCCATAGCTGCTGCTGGCTGAGCCGTCCCGTGGGGCTCCTTCCCTGCATTTGCTGACTTTCCCTTCTTCAGAACCTTGCCAGGCTCTGACTGGCTCTATTGTTCAAGACTTCTGAACAAAACCAAACTCTGATGAAGATAGGCCGAGGGAGCTTGGCTGGTTCAGCATGGAGAAGGGACGGCTCCGGGGAGACCTCAGTGCAGCCTTCCAGCACTTGAGCAGAGCTTATGGGCAGGAGGAGAGCGACTTTGTACCCGGTCAGATAGTGATAGGACAAGGGGGAATGGTTTTAAACTAAAAGAGGGGAGATTTAGGTTGGCTGTTAGGGGAAATCCTTCACCCACAGGTTGTGAGGCCCTGGAACTGCCCTGAGCTGTTGTGCCCCATCCCTGGAGGTGCCCGAGGCCATAGATGGGCCCTGGGCAGTCAGCCCATGGCAGGAGTGTCCCTTCCAATCCAACCACTCTAGGCTTCTATGGTCTTTAAAGACCCTTCCAACCCAAGCCATGCTGTGATTCTGTGATTCTATGAAACCTTTGGGTCAGGAGAGGTGCGTTTCCCTGATGCTTTGCAAACTGCAGCTACTTCTCAGCATCTTTCAGCTCTCCCCTGGCCACCATCCAGAGGTGCGTGTCCTGGGGAGACTGTGGGTGACAGGAGAGCATCCCACAGGGTGGGCAGCTGGGACATGATGCTGAAATCCTTTGTTGTTGTTTCCACAGAACGAGCAGCTGGGGTGTACCACCGGGAGTCACGCTCAGGGAAGTACCAGCTCACCTATGCAGAAGCAAAAGCAGTCTGCGAATACGAGGGAGGACACCTAGCCACCTATCAGCAGCTGGAGGCAGCAAGAAAAATAGGTTGGAAAAAAAATCACAGCTGTTTGCTTTTCACATCACTCGTTCGTAATGTCTTCGCTTTCCATGAATGTTATGAACTCTGGGACTAAGAGACTTGTAAGCTCTCTGGGTGTTTGCCCGAGTTGTATGCAGCTCCCTACCTCTGTTACAGAGCTGCTGTGGGGCAGTCTGCACACAGTGCAGTGCATCACTGAGCTGGAGTGCAGCACAGCCATGGGGCTGCAGGGAACGAGATGTGCCATTTCCCTATCAGCAGCTGAGATGTGTGTCCCAGCTCAGGGTGAACTGCATTTCTCTTTGATTCTTGATGAGGAATGATTATTCATTCAGAGAATTAGAAAAACAATGGAAAATATCCTCTGCTCTAGAAATGTGCAGGCTACGCCGTTGAGTCAGAAGCTGGCTCTCAGCACCAGCACACATGTAGAAAGGGTACTTTTGTCTCTTCTGAGCAGCTCAGAGTCTGAGGACACCACAAATATGTTCCAGTTTGTCTCAGTGAAAGCATGGAATTGGTCTCTACCAGACAGTGAATAACATTGCAATCTTTGGCTATTGTATTTAAGTTCTCAGCCACAAAGTGCATTAACAGGATCTAGTTGTTTAGCCATAAATACTTGAGGCTATTTAGGTATTTAAAGTATTTGAAGTACATACTTTTTCCTTAGCTATCCTCCAGTGTAGTATTTTATTCACTCTCAGGTCTTAATACTGCAAATTGTTTCATGAGATATGATTTAGTACATTTACATGACTTCAAAAAGGAAACAAAGAACACGGTTTATTCACTTACATAACTCATTCTGTGTGTAATTTGATTACAAATGCTGGTACAGCACTTAAATTACACTACCCCGGAGACTGCATCGTCCATCTGCATTTGATTTTTCTTTTCAATTGAAGAACGAATGATCATACTGTAGACAACACAAAGCAATTTCACATTCTATGTTTAAAATTATCAACTGAAAATACTATTCTTTCCCATAGTTCAATTTTATTAGGCCAATTACATCTAAGTAATCAATCACCTTGAGTAGACTTGAATAAAAAGCAGTTTCTTGCCTGGGATTGATTTATCCCACTGATGCCACTTTTCCTCCCTGATGCAGGTTTCCATGTGTGTGCTGCTGGCTGGATGGCCAAGGGCAGAGTTGGTTACCCCATAGTAAAAGCTGGAGCCAACTGTGGTTTTGGAAGAACTGGGATTGTGGACTATGGGTTTCGCCTCAACAGAAGTGAGAGATGGGATGCCTACTGCTACAACCCAAACGGTGAGTTCAGAAACAGCTCCTTGCTCCTCAGGTCTAAGACTGTGAGTGCTATGGGGCAGTGTGAAGGCTCTGAATGAGTTGGCTTCTGTACCAATAATACACAGTCCTCAAAGGTGACACACTGATCCAGGTTCATTTGGAACCTGGCACAAAACCACTCTGCTGTCCCCAGCAGTTGACATGGCTCACTCAGAGCACAGTAACTCTGCACTGTTCTCTGCCATGGGCAACTGGGCCTAGCCAAAGCCCCTCCAGAAACTAAGTGGATACGCTCTTGTCGATTAACAAGGTAAGTAATACTCCTAAAATGACCATCTTTTACATAAAGGTATTTACATTTACACTACAATTTCATACAAATATCTAATCTCAGGTGCTTAGTTATTGAGCTAATTGGTCGTAACAGTAGATTAAGCAAAAAATATCTAGTGGTTGGCGACCCTGCACATAGCAGGGGGTTTGAAACTAGATGATCATTGTGGTCTTTTTCAACCCAGGCCATTCTATGATTCAATGAAATATAACTCCTGTACTGTAAGCATATTTTCTTACCTCTGCAGCAAGATGGTAACTTAGAAAACTAAAATCACCCTCAGCGATTATTGCCATTCACTTGACTTTTACATGAATCCTACTTTGGGCATAAAGAATCAGTATTGCTTTCAAAGTTCTCAGTCTTCCTGATGCAAGCATTGCTGCTAAAAATTTGAAAACAAACACGAGCATTCAGAAAATAAAACCTACAGAAATCCTTCTAGTTATCTTGTGTTTGCTAAAGCTTTTATTCTAAAACAATAACAATTCACACAAATCTGACTTCTGAGAGTTGCTGAGTTCCTTTATTAGTCAGACATTTGGGCATGAAGTTTAGCTATAATTGAACACTGCAAAGGTAGGGATGTGTTTATCTACATCAAAGAGCCTCAAGAGTTGTCAGGCTTCTCAGCAGTGTTGTGGCACGATGCAGGAACAGTGCAACCTCAAAGGCTTGATGTGGCTGTCTGGATGACAAGTGGGAATCTGTACCTAAAGAAGTAGACTGGAAAGTTGCATTCTCCAGTTATTTTATTTCTTTATTGGAAACACATTTCTGGAGGAAAATAGTGTGCACGCATCTCTTTTCATAGAATCGTAGAGTCATAGAATCACAGAATCATAGAATGGCCTGGGTTGCAAAGGCCCACAATGCTCATCCAGTTCCAACCCCCTGCTGTGTGCAGGTCACCAACCAGCAGCCCAGGCTGCCCAGAGCCACATCCAGCCTGGCCTTGAATGCCTGCAGGGATGGGGCATCCACAGCCTCCTTGGGCAACCTGTTCCAGTGCCTCACCAACCTCTGTGTGAAAAACTTCCTCCTAATATCCAACCTAAACCTCCCCTGTCTCAGTTTAAAACCATTCCTCCTTGTCATATCACTATCCACCCTCGTAAACAGCCATTCCCCTTCTTTTTAAACACGACTGGCAGGACTTCACCAGATGTGAGACATGTCCACAGTCACCTCCATTCGCTGCTCCAATGACTTGAAGTATCGACATGACCACTGTGACAGTTTATCTTGATGTCACTTCATGTAGCTGGAAAGATACGACAAGCTGGCACCAATAAGAAAAGGAAAATTCACTTTATCTGTGTTTGGCTTCCCTGCTCTGTGCATTCTACCCTGGCTGGCAGAGCCGGAACTGGAGTTGTCAGTGACGTCTGTACAGCTGTGCACATTTTGTTTGTGCCTGTGGGGTTTGAGCTTGTTTATATGAGCAGGGCAGTTGTTAACCAAATAGCTCTGTGGGGTGGGGGACACACAGATGTTCAGCACACTGAGAAAACTGCTAGGCTACTGCGTTCATTATTAGTGCATGTATGTCAGCCCAACTCCCTCCTCTGTCAGCCTTCTCCTCTGGGATCAGAGGTAGTTACTTTCCAAATGCTGTGTCTGGTTAGAGGACAAAGGGGAACCAGAGCTGCCAACACTCAGAGGACAGCCTGAGCCTCTCCCATTAGAAGGAAATGCGTTCAAGCTGCTGCACAGACTGGCAGTGGTTTGGCTGCAGGTGGGAGGTGAGCAGCCTGGGGGGCAAAGCCCTGGCAGAAGGGAGCCTCTGCTCTTCTATGGGCTGCTAATGATGTGAGGAACTTGCAGAACTGCTTGCCTGTCTGAAACACACCTCCATCTTACATCCAGTAGCAGGCATACAATGAAATGCATGGCAGCGCTGATCTTTACAAGTGGGGTAGTTTGGTTTTCTTTCATGGTTTTTGGTGCAAGACATGCTTGAAAGAGGTTTTTGAAGAAGAAAGGATGAAGGTGGATGCCAGAGTGACTTGCAAGTACAGCCCTAAAGCTTGGAGTTCAGCACAGTCAGAAACCCCAAGTGTCTTTTACATAAAGCACTGAACTCTTGTCCAAAGTTCACAAAAGACAATGGAGCTTTTCCTCTGAATTCAGGGAGTTTGGGGTTGTGCCTGTTACTTCTAAAAGGCAAAAGCTAGGAATGACTGACATTTCTTGAGAATGCTGACTACTGAAATATATGGTACATGCAACCACCCTGGCTGTCCCTGTGTGATTTTCTATGGTCCTGCTGCATGGAAGAGCTGAAAGCATTAAATCATTGCCGTATCCAAAATGAATGCTTGGACTCTGATGTTTTTATTTTCCTCGTAGGAAAAGAATGTGGTGGAGTCTTCACAGATTCAAAACATGTTTTTAAGTCACCAGGCTACCCAAACGAGTATGAAAATGACCAAATTTGCTACTGGCATATCAGAGTAAAGTATGGACAGCGGATTCACCTCCAGTTTCTGGAGTTTGATGTTGAAGACGACACTGCCTGCATGGCTGATTACTTGGAAATCTATGACAGCTATGATGATATCAACGGTTTTGTGGGCAGGTAATTCCAGCTTCAATATACAAATAATCAAATGATTGCTTTTTTTTTTTTTTTTTTTTTTCCATCCAGAATATTGTTTCAGAAAAGCACCATAATAGCTCATCCAATTAACACTTGTCATGCTAGTAACACTCGCAGCAATAACACCTGACTTATCTTTCCTGGCAATTTACCTCCATTTTATTAACACAGGCTGTAAAGAGCCTCAGAAAACCGTGCTTTGCCCTCTTCTGCTTTGTTAAAATGCATGAAAGAGAGCTGTGAGACTGTGCAGCCAGCTGCTTATCATGATGCTCTATGATTCTGTAGGAAAACCAAGCACTCTCAAACAGTATTTTGCATTTTATTTAATTGAAAGCAAGGAGAAGAGGTGCTAAAGTGTTAGTAAAAATACATTTAAGTTTCCATTTGCTTTAGAAGTTAAATATTTTGTAACCAAAGAACAGGTGTTATGTGTCATCTTTCTCATAAAATTTGTCTCTTTCCTTAATTCTCTTTCCTTTCTTTCTTGTCAGCTTTTTTCTTGTTCTTTAGCAACCACCTTTTTAGTATAAAGTATCTCATTTTTTTTCCAGAGAAAGAAGTAGAAACAAAGTGATAAAAGCACTTCCCAATTCCTGCAGTTTTTCCCAGCTTCTCTACAAATCATGTGTAGCAAAGCAAGGATATAGCCCATTTGTTTCTCCTTTAGAAATCATTTTAGAAGTTTTCCTTGACCAAGTTCTTTCTTTCTTAGCCTCGAGCCTTCTTTTCTTTAAGGCCTTGTTAAATTGCCTTTTTACTTGTTTTGCATCATTTACTTCCTTCGTATATTGAAAAATGTTTTCTGCATTTTTCCCTCCCCCCCCAGAAAAAGCCTTTAGTCGGTGGTGTTGGCATATAGAGGGGAACTGCTTGCACTGAGCACCTGCAAGCAGCTCAGCCCTGGGAGCCAAGCTCCAGAGGAGGGCACATCCAGAGAGACACTGTCATAGAATCATAGACACATAGAATGGCCTGGGTTGCAAAAGCCCACAGTGCTCATCAGTGCAGGTCGCCAACCAGCAGCCCAGGCTGCCCAGAGCCACATCCAGCCTGGCCTTGAATGCCTGCAGGGATGGGGCATCCACAGCCTCCTTGGGCAACCTGTTCCAGTGCCTCACCACCCTCTGCATGAAAAACTTCCTCCTCATATCCAACCTAAACCTCCCCTGTCTCAGTTTAAAACCATTCCCTCTTGTCCTATCACTACCTACCCTCATAAACAGCCATTCCCCTCCTGTTTATACGCTCCTTTCATCAGGATGCTGCTGTGTCCTTTAGTCATGACTTTATTTATACTTTTTGTTCCAGGTTTTGTGGAGATGAGTTGCCAGATGATATCATTAGCACAGGTAATATATTTGTGCTCCTTATGGTTAGAAAAAAAAATCAGCCCAAATCAACTTTTATCCCTACTCTCTAGTTATAAATGGGTAAGATGACCAAAGACACAACCTCTGCTTTGTGCCCAAGATGCTATTCCAAAGTGCCCATATACTCTTTCACCAATGCAATTACTTTTAAATGAAATAAAATTAAAAATAAATAAATAAATTAGTTAGAAGAATGAGCAGGGAGCAGCCTGCTGGCCTTGCAGAGGTAGCACACCCAAGGAGTTTTCACATGGGCAGCTTCATGAAGCAGACCTGCCATCAGTAACCTGGTCTCAGCTGTGCATGCAGTCTTCTTGCATCACGTTTTCTAATCTGAAGAGTAAGGACTGCAAGAATAGCTCCAAAGCTGGTTGTAGAAATTATCCCATCTGTCTGTTTAAAGAGAAGTTCCAAGTAGTGAAAAGTACCAGGGAAAAATGAATTACACTGGAGTGAGATCATTAACATGAGCAAAACAATAAAAATAAAACAAAGGAATAAGAAGTGTCACTCGTAGATCTATGAGGCTCTGTGGCTGTTTCACAAGTCCTGCTGTCTTCCCTTCTTAAATTAGGTGACTGCATCAGTCAAGCAAAGCCATGGCAGTTCTGACCATGGTCTACTTAAAGCATTCTTGTTAATAGGTGAGGGGGAAACTTATTTTTAATGAAGTATAACTTAACTGCTAGATAACTATATAAGGTGAAGCTATTTAGAAATATAACAATGAATCAAGCTTTTGACTTCATCAAATGACAGAGGCTCCGTGTCCTGGCCCACAGGAGCCAGCTGCTGGCTGCAGCATGGGAAGCACAGGCACAATTGGGCCCTGAGCAGCAGTGTGACATTGTACAGCTGGAACAAAGGACAGGAAACGCTGTGCAAAAAGCACTGTGTTTGTCAAAGCTTTATCAACTTGTGGGCTCTACAGACAATGGGGCTGAAGGAACAGCACTTTCTGGGGCTTACAGCTCTAAAGCAGACCAGGTAGCTTGCTGCATAGAGCTCAGTGTTTCAGGCTCCTCAGGAAGCCCCAAGTTTTGCTGCAACCAAAACATAACCTTTGTTTTTCTCTCTCCTGTCCCAGGCAATGTTATGACCCTGAAGTTTCTGTCAGATGCCTCAGTGACTGCTGGAGGGTTTCAAATTAGGTATGTTACGATGGACGTGCCTTCCAAGGCAGGGGATGGAAAGAACACGACCTCCCAAGGAAAAACAAACTTCTTATCAGGAAAGTTTGGCATTATGTGAGCAGAACAGCACGGTCCACTCACTGGAAAACACGTTTTAGAACCCAATTCAGATACCTGTTTCTTCAGATCAGACAGGGACATTTTCTTCATATCTTTCTGACTTTTTATTGTCTATCAGTTTTGATAACAAAGTGTACCAGGAAATAAATTATAAGATGTATTTTTAGATAACAAGTCCTGTAAAAAAAAAAAAAAAAGAGTTCATTGTTACCAAAGGCTGTAGAACTATTTTTGTATATACAGTGTTCCTTTCCCTCACTTCTTGCACCATTTGAACAAACTTTTTGTGCAAGCAATGTTTCCATTATTTTTTAACTCCTTATTTCCTTGGTTTTCACATATTTATTTTTTAGACTGTTATTTTTTTATTATTATTAACTCATCCCCCCGAATTCAAAAGGCCTTTAGAGTCTTCTTGTTCTAAAGACACATGAATTCATCCTGTGGATGGCCTGGCAGCCACCCATGCCATTGCCTGGAGCCAGAAGGTTGCGAAGCAGCATGAAAAGCACAGGATCCATGGCAATACCAGATCAGAGAGCACTCAGCACATTTTGCTGGGGTCTCCTCATGCAGAGAAGAGGTGGCCAAGTCTTTTATCTTGTCCCACTGCACGTGGGGAAGAACCGAAACAAGACTTGGTGAGATGGAGCATCGGAAGGAACTGCTGCCAAGAAATCCATTTGCAAGACACCACTGTGATGCTGTGCGTTGTTTCCGTGGGTTTTGAGAAGACTGTGCTACTTTGAATCGATAAACCATTCCACATTTGTTCTCATTTTCAGTTTAAATCCCGCGGTCTGAAGCAGCATTAAAGCTACCTCTGTTTTAACCTTGCCCATAGCCTCCAATGGGTTCTTTTCGTTCTTGAGGGTTATCTCAACTCAGCTGGTTACATTTACTCCATCTCAGAGCTCCTATTGGGGGGAACATCCCAGCCTTCCAGCTCACAGCCAGCACAGGGCTGGATCGACCCTGCGTGCCCAGGGGGGACGAGGGGAAATGGTTTTAAGTTGAGGGAGGGGAGACTTAGGTTGGATGTCAGAGGTAAATTCTTTACAGAGAGAGTGGTGAGGTGCTGGAACAGCTGCCCAGAGAGGCTGTGGATGCCCGGTCCATTGCTGGAGGTGTTCATCAGGTTGGATGGGGCCCTGGGCAGCCTGGTCTAGCATTAAATGAGCAGGTTGGTGGCCCTGCACGTGGCAGGGGGTTGGAGCTTCATGGTCCTTCAGGTCCCTTCCAACCCTGGCGATTCTGCGCCCAGGGCAATGAGAGCAGGGCGTGACGAAGTGACAGCGCGCAGCCCCCGGGATTCAAGCAGCAAGGAATTGCGGATAGACGCGGGGGGGTTCTGCGGAGATGAAAAAACAGCGTTTATTTTCAGTCAGAAACGAGCAGCTCGCAGCCGCCGGCACGGCCATAGCGGCACGGCCCGCCCCGCGCCTGGCCCCGCCCACGGCCGACGCCTCCACCAATCAGCGCGGCAGGAGGCGGGCCCCGAAAGGCGCGGGAAGCGTTCAGTCTCTCCACGCGGAGAAAGCGCGCGGAGAAAAGCGCGCAGCGCCGCTCGCCGCTCCCGGCTCGGCCTTCCGCCCCGCCTTCCCCGCGCTCCCATTGGCTGAGAGCGCTCAGCCCGCGCGCTCGCGCTGCCCGTTCCGCGCGCGCCGCCATCTTGGCCCGAGAGACGGCGCGGGGCGCGCGGAGCGGGCTGCAGGCCCGGCCCCCGCCCTGCGGCACCGTGAGCGGCACCATGAGCGCCGCCGCCGGGCTGCGGCCGCTGCTCGAGACGCTGCAGGACCCCGCCGCCCCCGCGGGGGACCTCGCGGACGCGCATCTCTCTCTCGTCAAGTGAGCGCGGGCCGCACGCGGCCTGAGGGGGGCGGCCCGGCTGAGCGGGGGAGGCGCGGGGCCGGGAGGGACGCGGGGATGGGGGTCCTCCGGGAGGGCGGGGAGCGGCGTTCCAGCCGGGCGGTGGCCGAGGCTCAACCCTCTGAGCTGCGGTCCCTCCGCTTTTAGAGATGGGGCGCGGAGGTGAGGGCCCTCGTGCTGCGCCTGGCTACCCGGAGCCGGCAGGGAGCCGCCTGGGGCTGGGCATCGCGTGCGGGTTCCGTCGGGCTGCATCCTCGCGTGGCTGTGCTTAGCATCGCAGAAACCCGGCTGGAAGGGATCTTACAGATTCACAGAATGGTTGGGTTGGAAGGGACCTCAAGGATCACGAAGCTCCAACCCCCCGCCACACGCAGGGCCACCAACCGCCACATTTCACAGCAGCCCAGGCTGCCCAGGGCCCCATCCAACCTGGCCTTGAACACTTCCAGGGATGGACGGGGCATCCACAGCCTCTCTGGGCAGCTGTTCCAGCACCTCACCACTCTCACAGCAAACAACTTCCCCCTGACGTCCAACCTAAATCTTCCCTCCCTGAACTTAAAACCATTTCCCCTCGTCCTGCTGTTATCTACCGTTTCAAAGAGTTGATTCCCCTCCTGTTTGTAGGCTCCCTTTAGGTACTGAAGGCTGCAATGAGGTCACCCCGCAGCCTTCTTTTCTCCAGGCTGAACAAGCCCAGCTCCCTCAGTCTGTCCTCATAGGGGAGGTGCTCCAGTCCCCTGATCATCTTTGTGGCCCTCCTCTGGACCCTCTCCAACAGCTCCCTGTCTTTTTTGTACTGGGGGCTCCAGACCTGGACGCAGTATTCCAGATGGGGCCTCACAAGAGCAGAGTAGAGGAGAACAATCACCTCCCTGTCCCTGCTGGCCACCCCTCTTCTGATGGAGCCCAGGATCCCATTTGCCTTCCGAGCCGCAAGGGCACACTGCTGGCTCATGTTCAGTTTTTCATCCATCAGGACCCCCAGGTCCTTCTCCACAGGGCTGCTCTCAAGGACCGCTCCTCCCAGTCTGTAGGGATGCCTGGGATTCCTCCGGCCCAACTGCAAAACTCTGCACTTTGCTGTGTTGAACCTCATCAGGTTCACCCGGGCCCATCTTTCAAGCCTGTTGAGGTCCCTCTGAATGTCCCTACCTTCCTTCCTACAGCCCCCATCCACGGCCTCAGACACCTCCAGCAATGGGCACCTGAAGCTCTGGACACGGCCGGGGCCGCAGCCCCTGTAGGTGAAGGGTTTCCTCCTCACACCTTCCCTCTTCCTCACTTTGTGCCCCAGTTGGTGCTCACAGTGTTGGTGCGGCCTCTCAGTGCCACTCACCTTCCTGTGTTTGAGCTTCCTATGGGAAGAAGGAGCTCTGTAATTACTGCTCACAGGCCAGCCAACGAGTTGGGCGTCGGAAGTTTAAAGTTGTGTTGTTTGTAATGTGTGTAACATAAAAGTGTTGCTTGTTTTCCCCCTCTTCCCCTAAAGCCGCCTGTCTGGTGAGGAAGGCAAAGAATTCGTTGCAGGAGTCAGAAAACACTTTCCTCAGCTTTGCAGAATATTTAAGGTATGTCTTTTCTGTTAGATTTTCCAAAGTTTACTTCAGAGAACAAATCCAAGTGATACATTAGTTTTGTCCCTATGGTGAGTTGTATGAGAGGTTGCTAATTTCTTGTTGCTAATTCCCCAAAGCTTTGGGGTTTACCTGTTACAGGTCTTTTTTTTTTATTCTTTTTGGTAGATTAGTGTAAGGACTGTGGTCACCTTTTTTTCCTCCACATTTCAGACGTTTTAAGGCGGTCCAGTGGCAGAATGTGAACAAGATGAGCTTTGGGGGTTACAGGTTTTAGTGATGGTTGGGGTTAATGGCTAAGAGTCAAATGTGAGTCTGTGTGATGAAGAGTTCAGGCTAATGGCAGCATTAAGGGCTTGTGAGCAAAACTTTTCCACCTTGTTAGGAATTTGTACTGAAAAACTCAATAAGGGACTTGGATGACTGCAGATACGTGCTATGCAGCCAAATAACATCTTGTAGAAGAAATACTGTGTGTTCTGTCTGCCTTTAGAAAAGCTTCAAGATTCCAGAATTTGTGCTAAATGTTGTTTTATTTTATTTTTTTTGGTAGATTAGTGTAAGGACTGTGGTCACCTTTTTTTTCCCCCACCTTTCAGATGTTTTAAGGCAGTCAGGTGGCAATATGTGAACAAGCAAAGAAGTACAGAACTTGTGATGCCAATGCATGCTTAGTAAGGATGCCTAAATTGCAGAGAGCAGAAACATCTTCTGAACCTCAGATTGTTTTAATGATCTAGTGAAGTGTGTAAACAGAAAAGTTTTCCATCAGGCATTTACCTTTTGACAGCTCTCTTCATTCAGCACAACTGTTGGTATTGAGACAGCTGATGCTTTACGTCTAGTTTTGTGAGTTAGGACACACACAGATATATTAAAAATAACCTTTTCTTGTTTTTCCAGGCACATATTACTAGTGAAAATTCAGAGCTGAGTAACGCAGCATTACAGGCCTTGGGGTTCTGTGTTTTTAATTCGAAGATCACCTCTGAATTATCTGGTAAGCAATGAACTTCAGTGTGATTGCTGATGTAAGGTGTATCTTTGCCATACTCCTTTCTTTATTTCTTTGTTAGCAAATGCTTTAAGTTTGGCAGAGTTTACAGTTCCCCAGTGATACATTAGTTGGTGAGCAGTATGAGAGGGTTGCTAATTCTTTCTTGTGCAAGATGGGCTTTGGGGATTACCTGTTACAGCTTTCACTTGGCTGTATGCAGTTCATAAAATCACAGAATGGCCTGGGTTGAAAAGGACCACAGTGTTCATCTCATTTCAACCCCCCTGCTATGTGCAGGGTCACCAACCAGCAGATCAGGCTGCCTAGAGCCACATCCAGCCTGGCCTTGAGTGTGGATGTGGGGCATCCACAACCTCCTTGGGCAGTTCCAAAAATGTGATGAGGAGCAGCCTGGTGTCAGCTGAGCTTTGGTATGCAGAAGATGGGCAGGTTGTGTTGTGGTGGAAGGTGAGGACAGAATGGAATCCAGTGGATGATCAGAGCACATTTTCGGTGTTGTCCCTTTACTTTCCCCTGTATATATGTGTGTGTGTGTGTGTATATATATATATTTTTAAAACTAGTTGGTAAACTGCAGTCAAATTTGCTGGAGAGCTTTAGGTCCTGAAAATAGGTGGAGAGTCAGAGAAGTAGGATGAAAAGTGTATGTGCTCTGACTGTGTGACTTCATGTTTCTCAAATTTGAGGGCACTTAGCCAGGAGGGCCAACTTGGTAAGAATTTAGGCTTCATTAATGATGAATTTCAAAGAAATGCATGTTTTTCATCTGTCTTCCTAGTTGCACCTAAGTTCTGTGTTGGTGTTACTCTTGTATTATCAGCTCTGTTAGCTCAGCTCTAAATTTCATAGAATCACTAAGACCTCCAAGATCATCAAGTCCACCTACCACCAGTATTTCCCCACTTAACCACATCCCTCAGTGCAACATCCAGATGTTTCTTGAGCCCCTCCAGGGACAGTGACTCCAGTGAAGCCTTTTGTAGACATTAATGGCTTTTTTAATACCCCAGTGCAGCAGCAGAGTTGACAAAGAATTGAAGTATTTGCTTGAAATCCCAGAAGTTCTGAATAACTTAGTATTGAATCTTCAGTTCTAGATCTTTTTAGGTGGATTCATCTTCTAGATTCATGGTTTTTTGATTTCTTAGGATAAAACATTTAGAGCACATTATAGTGATAAATATAAATACTACTATTCTGAGCTTTTCTATCAAGTTATTTTGAGAGAAACTCCAAAAATTACTGGAAAGCAACGTTTAGAGCATTAAATCACACTCAGACTGGCTGAATAGATGTACTTATTCTAGTAATGTTAAATGAGCAAAGTGACCTGAAGCTTGCCAAGAAGTAGAAGTACATAAGCAATGAGTGCTGCATTCTGCTTTCAGCATCTGAAGTAGAAGATTTGCTTTCCACGTTGAACAGCATTGCTGTGAAGACTTCAGACAAAAACACTCGCACTCGAGCACTTTGGGTGATCTCTAAGCAGACGTTTCCTTCTGAAATTATTAAAAAGGAGGTATGTCTCTTAATGGTTTTGTAGCCCCATTTTGAGGGAGAGGACACTGGCAATCTCTTGTACACTTGGTAGTTTTTGAATATGATGGGAAATGCGAGCCTTAAGGTCTTGGAAGAATTGTAAGGGTTTTCTGATGGAGGAAAAAGAGCTGAAAACTTGCTGCTTTTGAGGGTGAGGCTGCAGTGTTGGTGGTTCTGTGAGATACCAGCAAAGCAGCATGGGAGAGAAACGTTATAAACACTCCTGCATGGTTGGAGCTCTGATCTTACAACCAGAGCTGTTGTAATCCAGACACAGAGCTCTAGAATGGGAAATGGAGTTGTGTGATTCCAGCTGCTCATTAAGTATCTGTATTTACATACCGAGGTCTCTTGTGTTTCCTCAGGTGTCCAGTCTTATTTCTACCCTGGAAACCATACTTACTAAAGGAGATGTACAGTCTATGATTGTGGAGTATGAAGCACTGAATGTTGTTATACGGTACGTGTGGGGCAGTGCTGAATGGCTAACCATGTTGGTATTTGGGAAACTATTGAAACCAGATCTTGGTGGTTCTGAATGTTCAGTGTCCACAACTTATAGAATCATAGAATGGCCTGGGTTGCAAAGGCCCACAGTACTCATCCAGTTCCAACCCCCTGCTATGTACAGGGTCACCAACCCAGGCTGCCCAGAGCCACATCCAGCCTGGCCTTGAATGCCTGCAGGGATGGGGCATCCACAGCCTCCTTGGGCAACCTGTTCCAGTGCCTCACCACCCTCTGGGTGAAAAACTTCTTCCAAATATCTAACCTAAACCTCCCCTGTCTCAATTTAAAACCATTCCCCCTTGTCCTATCTACAACCAGTAGAGCAGTGAAACTGTGCAAACTACCATTTCTGTTTCTTTCCCAGTAGTCCTGACCCTACCCGTAGGGAGGTGTGCTGCCTCCCTGGGGCAAGGGTCAGGGACATTGCTAGGAAACTTCCTGGTCTGATTGGCCCTTCTGATTATTACCCATTATTGATAGTTCAGGCTGGCAGCGATGAAGTCGCTGAGAGAAGCCTGAGGTCTATCAAGGAAGACTTCAGAGGACTGGGGCGGGTAGTTGAAGGAACGGGTGTGCAGGTGGTTTTTTCTTCCCTACCTTCAGTGGCAGGGAAGGATACAGAGAGCATCCAAAAAACCCGCCTCATAAATAAATGGCTAAGAAGTTGGTGCAAGCACAGGAACTTCGGTTTTTTTGACCACGGGGCAATTTACTCTGCGCCTGGCATGATGGCTGCAGATGGAAGTAGCCTGTCTCCAAGGGGTAAGAGGATCCTAGCCCAGGAACTGGCAGGGCTCATTGAAAGGTGTTTAAACTAGGTATGAAGGGGGAAGGGGACAGAATGAGGGCCACTGGGATTGAGCGGGTAGTTCGTGGCTCAAAATGGAGTTCGATGGGTGAAAAGGGTGGAGTTCAAAGGGATGGAGAGAGGCAGGGGGGTGCTGCTTCCCTAAAGTGTCTATACACTAATGCGCGCAGCATGGGAAATAAACAGGAAGAGTTGGAGATCTGTGTGCGGTCGCAAGGCCATGATCTCATTGCGATCACGGAGACGTGGTGGGACAGCTCGCATGACTGGAATGTTGTCATGGAGGGCTATGTGCTTTTTAGGAAAGATCGGCTGGTGAGGCGGGGTGGTGGAGTTGCTCTTTATGTGAGAGAGCAGCTAGAATGTATTGAACTCCACCTGGGGGAGGGTGATGTAGCAGTGGAGAGCTTGTGGGTGAGAATCAAGGGGCAGGCTGGTATGGGTGACACCGTTGTGGGTGTGTACTACAGGCCCCCTGATCAGGAAGAGGAGGTTGACGAGGCCTTCCACAAGCAACTGAAAGTAGCGTCACAATCCCAGGCACTAGTGCTTATGGGGGACTTCAATTATCCAGATATTTGCTGGAAAAGCAACGTGGCCAGGCACGCGCGGTCCAGACGGTTCCTGCAATGTGTCGAAGACAACTTTCTGATGCAGATGGTGGAGGAACCAACGAGGGGAGGGGTGTTACTGGACCTTATTCTCACAAATAAGGACGGGTTTGTTAAGGAAGTAAAAGTTGGGGGTAGCTTGGGTTGTAGTGACCACGAGATGGTGGAGTTCAAGATCTTGAGTGGAAGGTGCAAAGCAAAAAGTAGGATTGCTACCCTGGACTTTAGGAGAGCCAACTTTGATCTCTTCCGGGACCTACTTGGAGCTATCCCGTGGGCTAGGGTGTTAGAAGGTAAGGGGGCCTGTGAGAGCTGGTTGGCATTTAAACAGCTCTTCTTCCAAGCCCAGGATCGGTGCGTCCCTGTGAGCAAGAAATCAGGAAAGGGTGGCAGGAGACCTGTGTGGATGAGCAAGGAGCTCATGCACAAACTCAAAGGGAAAAAGAAGGTCCATGAAATGTGGAAAAAGGGTCTGACCACTCGGGAAGAATATAGAAATGTTGTCAGGGCCTGCAGGGATGCGACGAGGAAGGCTAAAGCCCACCTGGAATTGAATCTAGCAAAGGTGGTAAAGGATAATAAAAAAGGTTTTTTTAAGTATGTTAACAGTAAAAGGAAGACTAGGGAGAATGTAGGTCCCCTACTAAGTGAGGGGGGTGTTCTGGTAACGGGGGATGCTGAGAAGGCGGAGATACTGAACGCCTTCTTTGCTTCTGTCTTCAGTGAAAAAGCTCCCCCTCGGGAATCCCAGGCCCTGGTGGTTAGTGAGAAGGTCTGGGGAATGGAAGACTTCCCTTTAGTCAGGGAAGAGGCGGTCCGAGAGCGCCTAGGCAACACCAATGTTCATAAATCCATGGGACCCGATGGGGTGCATCCACGGGTGCTGAGG
Source organism: Phasianus colchicus (assembly GCF_987193195.1). Classification (NCBI taxonomy): domain Eukaryota; kingdom Metazoa; phylum Chordata; class Aves; order Galliformes; family Phasianidae; genus Phasianus; species Phasianus colchicus. The sequence goes on along the minus strand of NC_143442.1, from coordinate 1,778,404 downwards.
GAGCTGGCAGAGGTGATTGCTGAACCGCTCTCTATCATCTTTGAGAGGTCTTGGAGAATGGGGGAGGTGCCTGAAGACTGGAGGATAGCCAATGTCACTCCAGTCTTCAAAAAGGGCAAGAAGGAAGATCCAGGTAATTACAGGCCAGTCAGCCTCACCTCTGTCCCTGGAAAGGTGATGGAACAGATTGTGCTGGATGCCATCTCCAGACAACTGGAAGAAAAGGAGGTTATCAGGAGTAGTCAGCACGGGTTCACCAGGGGGAGGTCGTGCTTGACCAACCTGGTAGCCTTCTATGATGTTGTCACTGGCTGGGTGGATGGGGGGAGAGCAGTGGATGTAGTCTACCTTGATTTCAGCAAGGCATTTGACACTGTCTCCCACGACATCCTTATAACGAAGCTGAGGAAGTGCGGGATAGATGAGTGGACAGTGAGGTGGGTTGAGAACTGGCTGACTGGCAGAGCACAGAGGGTTGTCATTGGCGGTGCAGAGTCTGGTTGGAGACCTGTAACCAGCGGTGTTCCCCAGGGGTCGGTGCTGGGACCGGTCCTGTTCAACATCTTCATCAATGACCTTGATGAGGGGGTAGTGGCCACCCTCAGCAAGTTCGCTGATGATACGAAGTTGGGAGGATTGGCTGACACGCCCGAAGGCTGTGCTGCCATTCAGCGAGACCTGGACAGGCTGGAGAGCTGGGCAGTAAGGAACCAGATGAAGTTTAACAAAAGCAAGTGTAGAGTCTTGCACCTAGGGAGGAATAATTCCATGCACCGGTACAGGTTGGGGGATGACCTGCTGGAGAGGAGCTCTGCAGAGAGGGACCTGGGTGTCCTGGTGGACGACAGGTTGGCCATGAGCCAGCAGTGTGCCCTTGTGGCCAAAAAGGCCAATGGCATTCTGGGGTGCATTAAAAGGAGCATGGCCAGCAGGTCGAGGGAGGTGATCCTCCCCCTCTACTCTGCCCTGGTAAGGCCTCATCTGGAGTACTGTGTCCAGTTCTGGGCTCCCCAGTACAAAAAAGACAGGGATCTCTTGGAAAGAGTCCAGCGGAGAGCCACAAAGATGGTGAAGGGCCTGGAGCATCTCCCCTATGAGGAAAGGCTAAGTGAGCTGGGTCTGTTTAGCCTTGAGAAGAGAAGACTGAGAGGGGACCTGATCCAGGTCTATAAATATCTAAGGTGTGGGGGGCAAAGTGGCGAGGCCAGACTCTTTTCAGCAGTGTGCGGAGACAGGACAAGGGGAAATGGCCAGAAGCTGGAGCATAGGAAGTTCCGCACCAATGTGCGCAAGAACTTCTTTACGGTGAGGGTGACGGAGCACTGGAACAGGCTGCCCAGGGAGGTTGTGGAGTCTCCTTCTCTGGAGATATTCAAGACCCGCCTGGACGCCTACCTGTGCGACCTGGTGTAGGGATCCTGCTTTGGCAGGGGGGTTGGACTCGATGATCTCTGGAGGTCCCTTCCAACCCCTACGATTCTGTGATTCTGTGATTCTGTGAACTGCTTCATTTGCAAAATACTCTGCTTATGTTAATGTGACAGCTGATTTTGACACAGAAGCCAATATTCAGATAAACTTTCACTGCTTTTATTTTTAATGGCTTCTTGAGAATCATTTCTAGAGCCTGTTGTGCCCTTCTCACATTATGTTCTTACAGTTCCCATGTGGTTGGGAAGTTCTTGGCTACTGAATGGGTTTGTGTTTAAAAATGTCCTTCCTTGTTGCTTAAAAACATGAGAGCACTGGTTAGTTCCAAAGCAGGATTTTCCACTGAGTGCATTGTTTTGGTCAGCAGTGCTAGAATAGTTACATTTTGCCTTCATTTAGTTTCTTTACTAGTGAGTATGTTCAGATTATGTTTCTGTGAGGGGATAAATTAACTTTCTGCATCTGACTTGAACTGCAATTACATTTTAAAGCAAAACAGTTGGAGTAACTATTTGCTTATTTTATACTTAATACATCAGTTTTCTCTAGCACAGAAGTTGGATTATCACCTGGTTCTGTTGTCCTTTTTCAGCTATCTGCATTTCTATAACTGTGCACTTCACTCTCTTGCAAATTTGAGATGTATTACAGTTGTTTGTGGAGAACACCACACATAGTGGTGCAGCACTACACTTAATGATGCTTTCTTTTGTTTTTTACATATTTTGTGTTGGCTTTCCTTTCAGCTCAGATGCCCAAAAAGTAATGGTAGAACACGAAGGACAGCTGTAATGTCAGTTCTCCTTCAGGGGAGGTGGAAATACACCTCAGTACTGCAGTTTTAGGTTGAAGTCTGATGTTCTAAAATTATTTAGGATGTCTTCCTGTACATCAGAAGTTGAACTAGAACATTAATTGGTTATACTAAGACTACTTTTGGGTATGTGAACAATATGTCTGTTTGCTTTCTGATTTCAGCTTAATGGAGCAAGCTCCAGCCCAGATGGGAGAAGAGGCTGTGAGGTGGGCAAAGCTGATCATCCCTCTGGTCGTCCATTCAGCTCACAAAGTGCAGTTACGAGGTGCCACTGCACTGGAGATAGGCATGCCACTGCTGCTCCAGAAACAGCAGGAGGTGGCAGCTGTAACTGAGCATCTGATGACCACGGTAGGTGGAAGTGCTGTGCCTTTTGTATTGAAAAAGCAGTAGTGTTCAGGGGTTGAGGGTATGTCTTGTCTGGAGAGTCGTTTTTTGCTGCCAATGTGTGTTGGCAGCAACTTCATGATGACAACAGTTCTGACAGAAAAATAACAAGGTAAGAATACGACCACTGAAAACTATTTCTGACAGTTATTGGTGAGAAAATAAACACCTGTCTGGGCAGCATTAGCTCTTGAATAGTATCATTATACTTCAGTTGTTTCTTAAAGAGAATTTACTTACCTCTTTGAAGCCTTCCAATACCTAAAGGGAGCCTATAAACAGGAGGGGAGTCACCTCTTTACAAGGGTAGATAACATCAGGACGAGTGGAAATGGTTTGAAGTTAAAAAGGGAAGATTTAGGTTGGATGTCAGGGGGAAGTTCTTTACAGAGAGAGTGGTGAGGTGCTGGAACAGCTGCCCAGAGAGGTTGTAGATGCCCCATCCCTGGAGGTGTTCAAGGCCAGATTGGATGGGGCCCTGGGCAGCCTGCTCTAGTATTAAATGGGGAGGTTGGTGGCCCTGCGTGTGGCAGGGGGTTGGAGATTCATGATCCTTGAGGTCCCTTCCAACCCAACCATTCTGCAATTCTGTGATGATTGCATGATCTGGTTTCTTCCTTATGGTTGTAAGTGATGAACTGCGATTTCATGTTCCCTACTTCAAGCTAAACAAGTTAGAGAGGCTACAAGTAATTAAGGATCAGTAATTGCAGTGAGCTCTTCCTTTTAAGGAAGAAGGTAAACATGTGGCAGCAGTGTTTGACTGACTCAACAGCAAATGCTGTGTGGTAAAAACTGATACCTTTCTGACCTAGAAATAACAGGTTGGTTGTGTCTTTGCAGGTGTCACTGCTTTGAGGATGTAGCTTTTAAAATGATTTGAATGTATTCCTTTTATAATTTTTTCTTTCTATCTACAGAAATTAATTGCAGAACTTCAGAAATTATTTTCTACAAAAAATGAGACATACGTATTAAAGCTGTGGCCGCTGTTTGTCAAGTTACTTGGGAAGGTAAGCAGAAAAGCAGTGACTCTGCTTCTCTAAGGAGTTCTGACTGTGTTCTTGACAGCATAATTTTAACTTGGTGAACTTCTCTGTTTTCAGACTCTGCATCGTAGTGGCAGTTTCATTAATTCTTTGCTGCAGCTGGAGGAACTTGGATTCCGTAGTGGCTCACCAGTGGTCAAGAAAATAGCTTTCATTGCATGGAAGAGTCTAATAGATAATTTTGCTCTAAATCCAGGTAGGTTTAAAAAAAAAAAAAGTTAACCTGAATTGTTTTGAGTAGTCACTGTATGTAACTGTAACTGAAAGAGTATATATTTTCCTCAGAGGGTGGTGAGGCACTGGAACAGGTTGCCCAAGGAGGCTGTGGATGCCCCATCCCTGCAGGCATCCAAGGCCAGGCTGGATGTGGCTCTGGGCAGCCTGGGCTGCTGGTTGGCGACCTGCACACAGCAGGGGGTTGGAACTGGATGAGCATTGTGCTCCTTTTCAACCTGGACCATTCTATGATTCTATGGTAGTGTTTCACTGTCAGCAGTGATCTGTGAACAGTTTTTGGAGACAAAAACCATGCAGATCTGATCTTGTCCTACATGGATTAACTGGGGAGAGCAGTTCAGTATTCTGAAGATGTGAAGAAAAAAATACCTTTTGAAATCTATTGAGAAGGTGTGACTGAGACCTAAAAAAAGTCCAGCATGTATCACAACACCCCAAATATTTACTTTAATTGTACTTTCTTTTCTGAAGAAGCAGCTAAGTGCTAACAGTTCTTTGTTTAGACAAATTGAAGTTGTACTGATTTGTTTTCCATCTGGTCAGTGTTTCCATAGATGAACTAACAAAGATGTGGTTCTAACAGAAGATAACATCCATATAGCAATACTGTTGTTATGTGGAGTGTTTCACCATGGCTCATAAGGATTGCATGCTGTAAAAGCAGTCTGTCAGCAGTTTGGTGGAAGTTGCAGGTAGACAGCTTGTGATACTACAGAGCTGTAAGCATTTTTCTGAGTGCTTACTTAGCAAGCTTGAGCAAATGTATAGCCTAGCATGCTTGGACATTTCTGCCTCAGTTCTAGATCACTTGTGGCCTCAGTATGCCATACCCATTCTGCAGTTAAAACCAAGCATTCTGAGCCTGTGTATGTCTTCTACAGTGATAGATATTACTCTTTAACATCACAAGCAAAAGTGAACTTCCTTCTGCTTAAATTGGTATTCAGTAGATTTCAGACTGGAAGAAGATGCCTTCTACTTTCAGGGTCATTCCAGACAACACTCAGAGCAGTAAAATGATCTGAAAGATCAATGTGGTCATAAAGGATTTTAATTCTGAGAAGCATTTTTATATTTTGAGCTAAAAGGTTAAGAAGGAACGTGAACTTAAAAGTTTCATTTTGGTTGTTTTGCAATTTAATCATTTAATTACATTGCTTAAAATACCTTTTTTTTCCCTCCTTCAAGATATTTTGTGCAGTGCTAAAAGGCTGAAATTGCTGATGCAGCCACTGAGCTCAATCCATGTGAGAACAGAGGCTTTGGCACTGACAAAGCTGGAGGTCTGGTGGTATCTACTCATGAGGCTGGGACCTCAGCTGCCTGCTAACTTTGAACAGGTAATAAAGCTGAAAATTGTCATAGTTTTGCACACTCATCATTAATTAAGTGACTATGCCAAGTCTGCTCCTTGTTACCATAGCTTTTTCTGTACTTGCTTTTCCCTTCTCTAATTTATTGTTACAATAAAACTATCTTAAGGAACCAAGGCTACCTTGTAGGTGTATGCTATACACACATATAGCATATTATATATGCTTACAATTGTCTTTTCAGTTCTAAAAGATCTTGATAATGGATTTGCATGGATAAGGGCATCTTAGTGGAAGTCTGCACTTGGTGCTCAGCAGTAACAAACGTGGGCAGGTTATATGGGGGGGCTGTGTTGTCCTTTCACTGTGCTCATAGAGAGTCCACCATAGGAAGCACATATTCAAAAGATGACATAATATTGAGAGATCATAGGAAAATGACCCAGTTTCACTACCACTCACATTATAATGAAGAAAATGTTTCTACCAGGATTCTGAGTTTTACCAAATCCAGGATGAGAGTAAATAACAAATTACCTACCCTTTTACATAAAGTACAGATGGATTGTTTCTAGCATGAGTTTTTGTTTTCTCTATCCATTTGTGTATCAGTTTACATGTCTTAGAAATACCAGCATAAGCACACTGAAAACTGATGCTGTGAGCAGCAGTACAGTCTAGCAATCACAGTACGTGGGTTCTTTTTGGCTTATGACTTGTCATACTCATTTTCATTGGGATTTGGTATCTTTGCAGGTCTGCATACCATTAATCCAGAGCACTCTAAGTGTAGATTCTTCTGCTGCACTGCAAGGAACTCCCTCACGTGTGCCATCCAATCCTAATTCAACAAATACTCCACAGAAACCAGGTATGGAAAGACAAGTCTGTTCCACCTGTATCCTAAATGTAGGAGCTAGAGGTGTTTTGTGTAACCTGTTTGTGTTTTTTCATTTGATTTGTTACTGAGACCATGCAGACAACTCCAGAGGTGGTGATTTACACTGGTTAAAATTGAGGCTGTTGCAGGCAGCATCCCATGTTTACAAAATCATGCTTATCAAACTGCATGTCCTCAGTTTGCACTCACTTTTACAAAGGAGCTTTGAGTTGAAACCTTGCTTTTTGTATGGATAAGTGCTCCCTTTCTGTCCCAGTCTCAGTTCTGGGACATTTTCAGTACTATTTTTGAATAGTAGTGCAGTGGTCATGAATATATCAATAACTTTCTTACTGTAAGTATGTGTAAAATCGTATTAACTGAACTTTACATGAAGTGTGTGCCCCTCCTCTGCATGGAAATCCTAGCATTCATCTTATGTAATTCTAGACTGCCATAATTAGAAGCCTCAAATTCATTGTGTGGGTGTTTCAGGTGTGTGTATGTAGTGTAGTGTTTCTGATGTGCTCTGTAGCCACAGCTTCCCTGGCAACTTCTGTTGCCAAAACCAAGTCTGATGTCTTTGGCTTTGATGCAGCTTTTGGAAGGCACGTACTTTGAAAACCCGTGGTTATTACTGTGATGTTAAATGCTACTTTGAATAGAAGTGCCTACTTCAAGTCAGACTGCTAGAGGTCCCTCCAGCCAACCCTATTGTATGACTTACCCATGTTACTAGTGTGGAATTTTGGTCTACTGGATTTTTCCTCTCACTTACTAGAGATGAAATACAAGGCAACATTTTTATTCTTAATTTCCCCCTCCTTAGGTCCTTATCCATTTGCAAGTCCAGCCACACCAAGGATGAACTTGAATTCCAGTACTGCAGGACTGGTGGCAATTCCTTCCATTCAGCTTCTGGGAATTGAAATGCTGCTTCACTTCTTGATGGGACCAGAAGTTTTGGATTTTGCAAAGCAAAACAAACTTGTGCTTAGTTTAGGTACATGAGTTACATTTTTTCAATGTACTTTTGCATAATGTGAAATGAATCACTTTGGATTTAAAAAGACATCCATAAAACACTTTATTTATAAGTGTTTGTTGTCATCTTGCATACTGGAAGTTGTTTTTAATTGTGTAAAAAGCTTAAGTGTGCATGCTGCTGCTTTCTTTTTAAGGCTTATCTAAGATAGGCTGTGAAATAACAGATTTACAGACCTGTCTTTGTTCTCCTCCTAGAGCCTCTCCAGCACCCCCTGATCGGTAGCCCATCCTTTTTTTGTAAGCATGCCAGCACATTTATAAATGCAGTTCAGGATGGATTTATTGCAGTTGGAAAAGAAGTTCCTGGTAAGAATTTAGTGGTGAAATTTTATTGCCTTTCTGCAAATGAAGCTGGGGAGGAAAACATAAGGAAGAAATGTTTGCTTTCTGTAATATTCCACTGCTGATGTTACTTAAGTTGAACTTGGTTCTGAAGCTTATTTCAGTTCCTTCTCACATCAGTGGTTTAACTCAGTGTGTATTTAAATTTTCCTTAATGTTTTTATTGCAAAGTTAATAGAAATATCATTATCTTATAGAATCTGTGCTGAATAATATCTGGAAGGACATAAATGGGCATGTGAAAACAGCTATTGAATCAGGTAAGAAGTGTGCTTTATGTTACTGCTGGCCTTAAGAAATAAAGCAGCTTTTAGGCATCAGCAGCAGTTGTTTTTGCAACTGATCTCTTTCATCTGTGTGCCCAAATCCAAAATGATACCAGTTTGATCCATGGAGGCTTGTCAGGGAGGCACGGTGGCACATGGCTGCAGCTGTGTTCCATTAGCATGAAGACAGAAGCATTTGAACTTCTTTTATTGACAAAAAACAGTTTCCATTTCCAAAAATGATTCTGCACCAGGACTTCAGTATTAAGAACACTCCTCAGTATTTGGTGTATTGCTCACAGTAATGTAAATTACTTGTTAGGTGAATGTCTACCTCTTTTTTCCACTAATCATTTTCTATTTTGTAGCAAATCATTATCTCATAATCTCTTTACAGATACATAAATACAAGTTCTTGTTTAAAGTGTCTTGATAATGGAGTATTTCATATTGTTTATGATTACAGCATTCAGAAATGATGTGTGTTGCTTGGATGCCTCCAGAATTTCTCATACATAGCTGCTTTTTTAACTTGTCAAAGTTGAATGTTAATAGCAGGAATGTGTTTCCATTTTACTTAAAAAAAAATTAGGGATTATTTAATTGAAATGTTTTGCTTACACTGCTTTTCAGAGACTTGGTACCTGATTTGTTGGTCTGATATATGTTTATAAATGCACACAGAATTTCTTATGGTCCTACAATACATTGGATTTAAGCTTTAAATAATGGTTGATGGCCAGTACTTTGTTCTGTTCTAACTATAAGTACACTTTATTCCAGGTAATAAGAAAGAAAAGCAAGGATCAGAAATGCTGACTATGTTGCTCCAGGCCTTAAAAAACATTGTTAGATCGAATTCTCTTCCTGTGCAGAAAATACTGGTAGGTTGGGGTTGTGTTTTTACTTCTTTCAATCTCATTTCTATTTGATTCTCTGTGTTCTGATTGGTGGTAGTCTTTTGCATCTTTTATGAGATTAATTTATCAGAATGGCCACTTAAGGACCAATATGTTTGGTGTGAACTGTAAGTCGTGCCATTCTGATCTAATGACCTAGTGCTCCTTAAGGGCTTCTTTCTTAAGAAGTGTCTTCCAGACTTGACAGCAATGTTGAGTGTGGGTATGTGACTTAGCAGCACCTTCTGTTCTAAATGACTGCTGCTTTCACAGTGCATTTTGTCCTTTTACTAAAGGGAAGCAGTTGCTTACAAGCATTTGGCTTGTAGTTTGTGATGTTGCATAAAATAGTAAAACATAATGACATTTTCTTCTTTTTCCCTCCTTACTTTAGTCCCTCATTGATATCACTGTGAAGGAATTACCTCCCAAAGTATTGGGATCACCAGCTTATCAGATTGCTGATATGGATCTTTTAAATGTAAGTGTGGCATCCTTCCTTGTCTGTCCTTATGGTTCAGGGTGTTAGGATGTTGTGTCTGCAGATGTGCAGAGTACTTGATCAGAGCTGTACCTTTTACTTGTATTACAGTGCTTGCATGATGTACACCTATCCTCACTTGTTGTGTCAAGGACAAGGTGATTAAGTACTGCAAAGCCTGTAGCTTTTTAAAAGTGTTCAACTACTTCAGCTGTAGTATAACTGCACTTCCCTCACAATCCCATCTAAGCAGAAGTTTAGTTCTCCAGCATTTGCCTCTAATTTTTTGCTTTGAAGTGTTAGAATTTACAGTTTCTGACAACTGTTAATACAGTTGTAAATTCCTGGCTTACAGAAGGTGCATGCACACTGAAGTGAGACAGCTGTTTCATTTGATCAATGTATTTTTTGTTTTGACCTCTTCAATTCCTTTTACAAGGGAACACCAGCTTTGTTCTTAGTTCAGCTGCCTTTCCATAACAACCTCTTGGAGTGGTGTGTGACAGATGAGAGGTATGTGTTGTTTCTTATGGGTTTTTGTTTCAATAACAAGGTCCCTTAGAGTTGAAGAATTGTCTAGAATTCTTTTCCTAACTTCAGCTAAGGAAGTCTCTCACCTTTTTAACTTTCCTTCCCTAGATTCTTCATCATTCTGGAAACTCTTATGCACTATGTTTTATCTGGGCCTACATCTCCATTGGCTTTCAGTGAATCTGTGCTGTGTGTTATTAATCAGAACGCCAAGCAGGTGGAAAACAAGGAGCATCTTTGGAGGATGTGGAGTATTGTTGTTCACCCACTGACTGACTGGATTAATCGGGTACGGTGACTTTTCTGTCCTCTTTCCCAGCACTCTCCCACACCCCAAAAACCAGCCACCAAAATTCTGTGCTTATACTTTCTCTTGGTGTGCTTTTAGAAGGTGCTTGTTGTGATCTTACAGTTATATAAGCTGTGGTGCTGTTTATGGGACTGGAATGTGTGCAGCTTTAGTATAAATGTTTGCAGTGATGTCAACAGTCCTATTCAACAGATTCAGTACATTGCAATGTAGGAAACATTGAACTAACCATCATGCAGTCAAGGGATGTAAAAGTCTCAAAAGTGTCTGTCATAAGCTATGTTAGGTGTCTCTTGTAGGTAGGCATCACTGCAGCAAAAATAGATAAAACACACAATTTCATGCTCTTTTCCCTTAGATTAAGGGGTTATTCTGGTATTTCTTAAAAGTGCTTTTTGCCTGTTAAATAGGAAGATCAACATGAGCTCTGAAAGAACAGAGAAGTAGCCAATTTAAAAATACAGTTGGCTATTTAGCTTGTGCAACTTTCACGTTCCAAACAAATGCATTCAGAGTGACATAGTTTGCTTCACCAGTGCATTTTCTCATTGCAGACTAACGAAGTAAATCAAGGTGACGCTCTGGAGCACAACTTCAATGCTGTCTATAATGCTCTGTTGCTACCAGTATCCCACATTTTCCCTGTTCAGGAATTTCCACAGGTAACTGTCAATAGTGATGCTGATCAGAAGCAAGGGGGTTATATTAAAATTGCTAAGTGCTAGCTCATCTCAGAGTGGAGCTGCTTTTACCAGCATGCACATACATTAGACCACTGCTTTGAGACTGAAATTCAAGTTTTGATAGGAGAACACTTAAAGCAAGTCTTTATCTCCATGCTCAGAGATTGATACTTACAAACTTCCTCTTTTTTGTTGTTAAAGCCAACTATGAAATCCTTGCTGCGTGCTTGGTCAGACCTGTACAGAGCATTTGCTCGCTGTGCTGCTTTGGTTGCAACAGCAGAAGAAAACCTGTGCTGTGAAGAACTGTGTGCCAAAATAATATCTGGGCTAGAAGGTGAAACTCCAGTAGTGAGTATAAACCAGTGATATTGAACTATAGAAGTACTTCAGCAAACATTTTAAGTGACGGACTTGTGCAAGAATCTGTTGTAAACTTTAATGGAGTCATTGCTGTAATATAAAGTATTTTGTGTCTGGCTTAAAGCTGTTTCATTTTACTACTGAGAGCTAAACTATAACTGGATTGGAAGAAAGGAGTAAAAATATATGATAATGCTTGAATGCTGAAGTAAGTTGAGTCTTTGGACTTGGCTTCTAAGCATTTAAGTAGTGCTGGTTTGGTGAATGTCATAGTTATGGCAAATATGGTTTGTCTGGTTGAAGTTTTGTATACATGGTGTACCTTCAGGTTGAATTAGCAAATGCCACAAAGAGGGATTTTGGTGAGGAAGGAGAATAGTGAGCATTCAGAGGGCATCTTTTGCTCTGTGCCTCTGGTACTGTCAGCTTTGCATACTAAAATGTAGGCTTCATCAGTAAAGCTTATGGAAGAGGGAGCATCATCTCTTCCCTGTGTGCAAAGGCACGTTGTGGGGAAGCAGTGTCTGTAGGTGTCAGTGAATATTGGCTTCAGGAGGTAAAATCCTTTGTGATTGCATCTTGTGAAAAAAATACTGTAAAAGGAAGAAACAAATAGGAAAATGGAATTTGAAAATATTAGCTTTGGAATATAACACTTTCATTTGATGCTATAAAATAAATGATAAAATTCAGTTTTCAAAAATCAACAATGATTCATTAGGCTGAGCTTGAAAAATGAAGGGCTTCAGTATGGAAGTTACAGTGATGCAGACTTTTTGGCTCCTGTCATCAGTGTTCCTTGTAAAAGCAAGTGGAGTTCTTTATTATTTACAAGGGTTTGAGGTGAACTTTCCATGAAAATCTTGCTGCTATGCTGCAGTCATTTCCTGAAGATCAGACTGAGTCCAGTGGCTGAACATAGGCACACTGAGGTTTGGTAGCATGTTCTGCCTTAATATTGACCTATGTAACTTACAGCTGCCTCTTACTGTTTCTCTTCCTTAGATTATATATATGCTTATGTATTACTTGTACAGAGTGGAAAGTCTGAATCTTAAGTTTGTTCTAAAACACATTTATGCAAGCTGATCTTTGTTTCACCTGACAATGCACAAAAACTTCATGCCTTCTTTTAAACCTAAAGGCTATTCAGCACTGCTGTGCCCAGCACTGTTTTTCTGCCACTGTAGCTTGTCTGGACTTTGAATTCTGTTTCCTCCTCAGATGTCTGCAATGCTGGATGGTCTCACCCATGTCGTGGCAGTTATGGTGGACTGCATCAACTTTGCACCCTATGGTATTAAATATCAGCCAAAAAATAGATGTAAGTAAATACTTGAATCTTGGGGTTTTCTGTCGGTTTCTTTCAGGTTTGGTTGAAAATTAGAGTTAATGTAGGTGGAAGTGATGGCTGTAGGATATCAATATATACACTTTGCATCTTAGCTAATAAGGAATTGACATAAAAATCTAAAGAATTCATTCCCAAAATGAATTAATTCAGTATGAAACTCAACGTTTTTCATAATTTCTCTGCCCTAGCTGAATGTCTTATAGTAATAGGACATAATGTTGGGCTGCTGAAAGAATGAAATGCTTTAATGGGAGATACTGGTGAGCAAAAACATGATGGAGATTTCACTCTAAATGAAACTTGATAGCTCCCATTCCCTCCCCCTTGCCTGAATTCACACCTACTAGCTAACAGCTCTGGTGTGGCTGCTCTGTTCTGCAAGGAAGCATTAAAGATGCTTTAAAAACAGTCATTAGGGTGAGCAGTAAATACAAATAAAAGGAGTGAGATCTGTGTCTGTAATAGTATGATAAAGTTATGCATTGGGAAGTGTATGTTTTCTTTTAGATCTGGTTCAAAACTTCCTATGTAGGCGTAGTTTAGGAATCAAAGTTGTGTTTCCCATATCGAAAGGAAGTTGAGATGTTTTGTTGTGATGTGTGTTGGTTGTATAGGGAAAAAATATATATTTCTTTTTTAATGTTAGCTCCACAGACACCTAGTGACTGGTCTAAGAAGAAGAGGGAGCCCCTTGGGAAGCTCTCCTCCCTGTTCAAGCTCCTGGTTTTGTTACTGGACTCATTTCATGCTCTCAGTTCTGAAGAAATCTGCCTAGAACCACTGGCCTCTGTTGGTCATTCAATTATTGCTGTTCTTCACAACATCATCAGCCACGTTTCTTTGCCGTCAGTGATTGGGACCATGTTTGCAGTTTTTTCAAAACCACTGGCAGTGTTTTATGAAAAAACAAAGTGAGTATTTAAATAATGGTTGGAAAACTGAACTCACTGCATTGCTGCACAGCAGTGAAACTTTGTGTAGTCTGTAGCACATAGTGTATTTAAACATGGCTCAGGGTTTTTCAAAGCTTTAGTGCTAGGCTGATGCTAGGACAGGAAGAACTTTCAGCTTCAAAGTCTGACAGCTTTCAGGGCACCTTCTACTTCAATCAAAATTAGTTGAAGTGCAGTAGAATCATAAGATTTTAAGCAGAGAGAAGAAATATTTATTGGCTGTGTGCTTGTTTTCTTTGGTTTTTGTTTTGATCTGGGGTTTTCTTATTTTAATCCTTCATGGCTTTTCTTCCTAGGATAGGGTGGGATTTAGGATGGGCTTGGTGGGAGGGGCTGCCATGGGATAGATTCTGATCTGTAGATGATACAGGGTGTGAAGACTTTGTTCAGGATAAGGAGATGAATGCAGTACAGCTTCCAGCCTCTTGGGAAGAGAGAGGGTAAGGTAGCATGCTTCTGGTCAGCCTGTAAATGTGGTTTTGTGACTGTTAACTGACACTTGAAGCAGGGCTGCTACTGCTGTATTCTAAAATCTGAGTCCCTGTCAGCAAAAATCCATTTGTTCCTCTGTGAGATTGGATTGAACACCACCTCTCCATCTCCCATCTCATCTGTCTTGCTTTGAGTGTCATCTTTGTGCAGATAGTCCTTAAATAGGACAAGTGAGCACTGGATTTTTTTTGAGGGAAGGCATATGCAAACAAATACAGACTTGGAAGCCTCCTCAGCATCCCCAAAAAAACCCCAACACTTGTAATTACAAATGTTTATTAATAGCAAGTTTGTACTAATTGTTAATCTTTCCATTAGTTCTTCTTGAAGTTAACATCTATTGGTGGAAGCTCAAGGACAACCTTCCTTTAAATACTGAGTTCAGGCAACTTAAAAATAGTACAGTGGGTTTGTTTCAGAGCATTACTTCATTGAGTTGTGTATTAAAACACAGTGTGCAGTGCTTGAGAGTCTTGTGTTTAACCCTTGGGGTAAATGAAAGCAAAATATTTCATACCTTTTTTTGTTTTGGCAGGCTTGCTGATGTACCTAAAGCATACAGTAATCTTAACAGCAAGGTGAGTTTGGTAGAGAAGTAGTTGGGGTTGGGGAGATGTAAGGGCTGTGTTGAGGTTTTTCTGTTCATCCTGGATTCTGAACAAAATTATAGTGAAGGTAGAGATTTAATTTTTAAACCATGCTGAATTAGGGCAATAACTAAGACAAGGGAACATGAGCTTTAGAGAGACTTGTTCTGTGGGGTGGTTTCTAAATTGCTTTTTTCAGGCTGTTATTGCCTGTTGTCTTTTTCTTAAATCACGAGTTTTAAATAGAGAATATGTGCAATATTCTCTGAAAACCTAAAAAATATGTACATATTGCTTCTTCCCTTCCTCAGCTTGAAAAACTCCTGGCTGAGATTATCCTGTGTTTACAGTCCCACTGCACGGGCTGCTATGACAGTGAGCTGCTGGAGCAGCTTTCTCCATTGCTCTGTGTGATATTTCAGCACAAGAGCAAACAGATACGCAAGCAGTGTGCCAACTTCTGGAATGCAACATTTGCAAAGGCTGCATCATTGACGTACCCTGAAGAATTAAAGTAAGATACATTTTTGTTTTTGTATACATTGTGTGTGAATTGTTCTGGAGCAAAGTATAAAAAGGTCACTGCAGCATTCAGCAGGTCTTCTCTGAGTGTAAGAGCTACGCTTAGTGAAGGACACGACTGTGGAAAGAAAACATAGCTAGTATGTTGCTTGCTTATGCAGGGTGATGTAAGTATGTGGTTCTAGGAGCTTGGAAGAGTGTTCAGGGTGTCATATGACTTGGGTTGCAAAGGCCCACAGTGCTCATCCAGTTCCAACCCCCTGCTGTGTGCAGGTCACCAACCAGCAGCCCAGGCTGCCCAGAGCCACATCCAGCCTGGCCTTGAATGCCTGCAGGGATGGGGCATCCACAGCCTCCTTGGGCAACCTGTTCCAGTGCCTCACCACCCTCTGGCTGAAAAACTTCCTCCTCATATCCAACCTAAACTTCCCCTGTCTCAATTTAAAACCATTGCCCCTTGTCCTATCACTACCTACCCTCGTAAGCAGCCGTTCCCCCTCCTGCTTGTATACCTAGCAACCTATCTTTAGACTCACTTAACTTAATTCTACAGCCATGGGCTGTAATATTTCCAAGAAAGAGATGTCAGATTACATACCATGTGTTAGCATTGTTGGGGGAACAGTTCACATTCTGCCTGTACTGATAGCTGGGGTACCTGCTGGTATTACTGCATGCTTCTCATAAGCCTGAATTGTTTTGTTGAGCAGACCTGTGTTAAGCCAAGCCAAACAGAAAATGCCACTCTTGCTGCCTGGTTTTGAAAGCATTGAGATAGCTGATGAACAAAGCGGCCCATTCTCTGATGAGGTAAATATTTTGTTGACCCTGTGGATGTTTAGTTGTGTGTAATGTCCTGGGAGTTACTCAAAAGGTACTGCAAAGGTCAGGTTTGATATTTTTTTTTTAGTGGAATTGGCTTGCAATTACTTCATGTTTGGGATGGTAAACTGTGCTGTATAAACACTCAACAGAAGACTGAACTGCCTCAGTTAATGCATTTTAACTCTGAAATTCTATGAGCTTGTTCAAAATAATGATGTTTTGAAGTTCTCTACGTAATTTAGATGAAAATGAGTGTGATCAGCTGTAGTAATGAATACATATTGGTTTGAGCTTGGAAGTTGCTTCATACAATGTATTCACTGTATTATTTGAATAGGCAGAAAACTCCCAATGGGATGCAAAACTGAGTGGGATGGAAGTAAACTTGGGTCAGAAACGGGACTCTATATTGGCCCAGACAAGTGAACTAAAAAATGAAGTAAAGGACAAGTCTGATAACATGCAAGTCACATCTGCGAAGGTGAGGTGTTTACTGATAATGTGGCAATCAAAATCTGTTATTCTTTTGGACATTCTGAGCTAGAATTAATAAATCACTTGAATTTTGTTCTTTATGAATTGAACTGTAGAGTGCACTTTGTTACGTTTTTTTTTTGTTTGTTTGAATTCTCTAATAAGTTCACAGGTTGAATTTTAAGGAAGGATCATGGAAAGCTGCCAGATGGATCACGGAGTCATAGAATGGCTTAGGTTGTGAGGGACCTTAAAAACCACCTAGTTCCAACTCCCTACTATAGGCAGAGTTGCCACCCATACAACCTGGCCTTGAATGCCTCCAGGGATGGGGCATCCACAACCTCTCTGGGCAGCCTGTGCTGGTGCCTCACCATCCTCTGAGTAAAAATATGTCTCCCTAACATCTAACTTAAATCTCCCTTCTTGTTTAAAATCACTCCCCCCTTCTGTCAGTTTCAGACCATGTGAGAAGTCAGTCTCCCTCCTGTTTGTAAGTTCCCTTCAAGTACTGGAAGGCTGCTGTCTTGATACTTCTCTGTATGGCAATTTATTGAAATTCAGTACTTGCCATTTGACTGCAATTGCACATTCCCTTCTGGTGGTTAAGCAGGCATGCGCTGTTCTCCATGTGAACACTGGTATTCATTTTTGTGTGATGCTGATTCAGAGGGAACAAGTGCTTCAGGCAGCACTACAGCCATGCATAGCACCACTGTGATTTAACTGATTTTTCTGCTTAGCCATATATTCAGTGATAAAGCAGCTCCTGATAGATTAAGGTGGCAGGGATTGTGCTCAAACAGAGCTTTTACAGTCCTTCCTAAATCTGCAGTTGATAGCTGTCAAAATGGGTAAATATGCCTGAAAACAAGAAATGATACTGACTTGTTTTTGGCATCCTTAAGTCATGTCCAGCAGTTCTTTCAATGCAGTCAGCATCTACTGAGGGATGTGTGCCGATTCAGCGTGCTGGGAAAACTCTGCTGATCTGAAAGCTGTTTCATTCTGGATGCCTCTACCTGAACTACGTAGCAGTTTTCAATTCCACTACTTTGTTTCTAATCCAGGTTGGGTTTTTTTATCTTTCTGTAGTTGAAATTGGAGTTTTCAGCTTCAAAGCCTAAAAGTGACGTACTTCTGGAAGAAGAGAAGTCTGTTGATTTTGTGTTCATTCCCCCAGAAACAAAAGCAAGGATATTGACAGAACATCAAAAAGAAGTGCTTAGGTCAAAGAGGTTTGTCATTCATTCTTTTAAACTTCATGTGAAATGTCGTTTTGTTAGGTACATCAAATAGACATAACTTCAGTTCCTCTATCTCAGATTACTGTGTGTAATTATTTCCTTGTCTTCCTTTCAAGTTAAAACATTTAGAGGTAACAACGTTCCTTGCTTTACTGTCTTAAAGTCAAGTTATTCTCTGTTCTACATTTCCTACTTGGATTAAATATGCTCTATTATCTGTTTGATGCTTGGAGGTATGTTTGTACCTCACGACTCTTCCAATGTGAATTAAAGCTGACATTTTCCTGACTTGTGGAATTAAAAGGGTGTTCTCACCTGATCTGCAGGAAAAACTCTTAGCTTTGAAAGAGAAGTTTTTATGTCAGCAGCATATCAGAAATCAGGATATTCCAAAAACTCAGCTTGGTAAGAAGGGAATCTTAGAATTGTCCTCTTTCTCTGCGAGAAAATAACTCTAGGATCTTCAGGCAGATGGTCACTAAAGGAGTACAAGCAAGCTTTGTGTGCAGTTCCTGCAGTTACAGGAACACAGTTGAATTAAGTAGTCAGCTTGTGCTGATGAGTTCTTTGCACAGTGGGATCCTGCCCACAGCTCTTTATTACCCACACATACACCCCTAAGCATGGTTGGAACTAAATTTGGTGCGGGTGAAAATTGCAGTTCTCAATTCAGGGGATAAATGGTGATCCACATCCACTTTGTTTCTTTTTCCAGTTGGACTGTGAGGTTGCAGTGGCAGATAGCAATACTGTGTCTTTTCTTTTCCAGAGTGTGGAGTGGAATGTGTGCTTACAGAGTCTCCTGATACTCGGTACATGCTGCATTGCTTCTTTTACAGCAATCCATACTGTAATGCATGTTGCTGTTTGAGTAGTCTTAAGAGTTTAGAAGTCAACCTCATAATGAGAATTTGCTGTCTTGTGATACATCATACTACCCACTCTCATCCAACATATTTTTTTGAATATTCCAATTTAATCATTTCTGGTTTTGTTTCAGAATTGGTATTCCTGCTATGTACAACAATTTAGACTCATCACAAGATACTACCTTATTTTCTCAGTATACTCAGAGCCAGGAAGATTCTTTGTAAGTAAGGGGGGCCAGTATATGCATTAAAGGTGTCCTCTTTATTTTTTTTTTTTTTGCAGCACTTCTAATTTAATTAACTTTTATTTTAGGGAAAAGTCATCTTTAATAGAAAATGCAAAAGAAGATATTAAAAACAATCCTCAGGTAATTTCTCAATGTCTAATGGGAGTTAAGGTATCAGAATTATAACCATATTGGTAATGCTTTCTTTGTAATGGTAGCTCTGGTAATGGCAAAATTCCTTGATTACTGTCTAATTAATAAGTCCTTTTTAGATTCCTTTGGAAAGCAAAAAAAAAAAAGCCAGCAACAGAACATACCCAGGATGTATCTGCTGACAATAATAATTTCATTTTCCATATTGATTAACCTGTAAGACTCTGCAGAATACATTGTTTCCTGGGCTTCCTATCTGTTCCATTTCTGCATAGTTAGGGCCCAGGCTTACAAAACTATGGCATACACTGATAGCTCTCGAGATTTGTATCCTTCTCATCAACAGGTTTCAATCTGGTAGTGTTTGCAGTGTTCTTTCTGCTGTGTTCTACTTTACATAACAAAGGGTCTGTTATTAAACGCTTGAACTTGAATTTCAAGGCACAAGGATTTATGTGATCAGTTTAACAAGGGTGTATTTAAGTGGTTTTGTTACAGAGCTACAGGTATTGTGGGGCTTAACTGCAGCACAGACTGAACTGTGACTTACTGTAGTGCTGTTCTGCAAGCATAAAGCTAGGAAATTAACTCTTGTTGACTTGCTGTTTCCATAACCTTTCCTGCCAGCAGATGTAATTTGAATACTTCATGTTTTTCTGTAACTCTTCCCAGACTTAGAAAAGTCTTCCTCTTGGTATCTATATTGTTCTGGTGATTGTGCTTTTAAACAGTTGAGCTGTGCTTCCTTATTCTCAACTGCTTTTGGTTGAAGCTGCAAGGACTTGAGGGGGATTAAATAGTAAATTTTATGAGGAAAACAGCATTTTGTGAGGAAAAAGCTTGGAGTGCCTCATTCTGCTCCTGGAGCCCCAGCACAAGAAGGGTGTGGAGCTGTTAGGATAGGTCTGGAGCAGGGGTTGGCCTAGATGAAATGCAGGGCCCTGCCAGCATCAGCCCTGCTGTGATTCTGCTGGGGGACACAACAGGGCAGGCACATCATAAGGTAATCTGAAGAACTATTTTTTATATAATAGCAAAACCAGAATTTGCTGTTTTTGGAACAGGAAGAAAATGAAAGGAGTGAAAGCTGTATTGCTGATTCAAATGGAATCACGGGGGACTGCAAGCTGGATAATCCTCTGGAGGATGTGAAAGAGAAGTCTGCTGCTCACAGAGAGAACTCAATTTTAAACAGCGAAGGAGAATCACAAGGGGATGATGCAACTGGAATCATTGAAGAGGAGTCATCAGTTGGAGAAGGATTAGAAAAAAGTCATACAGAAACAGCTTCAAAGGAATCCTTAGTAGGGAGTGAAAACACTTCAAATGTCAGTAGCAGTTCTACTTCAAGCGACGTGATCTCTGGAACGCCACAGCCTGTGAGCCGACGGCAGTCTTTTATCACATTGGAGAAGTTTGATAGTTCAGAGAGCAGGCCCTTCAGCCCTTCAGCATTAAACAGTGCAGCAGAGATGTCTCGAAGTGTTCCTGTGCCAGATAAACAGGGAAATATAAACACGTGCAAGACTGGTCATAAGCCGGGGAAGTCTGGGGAAGAGAATAAAAAGTCTGAGCAAATTTCTGCTGCAAAACGAAGGCTGACACGCAGGCAGAGTAAAATGGAACAGCATGGAAATCAACAGTCCAAGTTAACTAGCTCAGAACAAGAAAACAGTGCACAGGAGTCTTTTGTTTCTAATAGCATGGAAAATAGTCCTGAATCATCTTGCTCAAGGGAAGACACGGAACGTATTCTCACTGCTCAGCCCCAACCTGTCAGCTCTACAGAGCCAGAAATCAAAAAAACTGAAGGTGTAGTAGCAGAAATAGAAAAGGTCCGGGCATTTGAAATGGATTCTAAAGAAAATACACCCCCGAAGGTGGCTGTGTCCTCTGAGCAGGTAACAGGTGATGGTAGTCAGGGCCCACATGCATCTCTTAGTCAGAAAATACTGAGACGTTCTTCGAGACGACGGTCAGAAAATGCAGAAATGGCAGCAGGTAGTCAGGATAAGGAAGATGGCTACCAAAAAAAAGACAGGCGTAAAGAAGATGAAAAAGCTCTGCAAAAGAAGGTGCCCCAGACTAAAGAGGATGCTTCCCAGAAGCAGAAAGCAGTTTGTGGGAAAGCTTCAGAATATGCAGTCAAAAAAGAAAGCGGCCTACCTGAGAGAAGTGCTACAGGGGACTTGGGCTCAAAGGAGCCTTCTGCTCCAAAGGGTGCTGATGAGGAAGCAAACAGAAGTGCTAGGAAGTCAGAAGATGCATTGAAGAGTGACAGGGAAAGTCAGGACTGTAGCTCAGACACAGTAGGTGAGAAGAAAAGGGAACGGCCACGGTACCACACCAGGAGGAGTTCACAAGGATTGCTCTCCAGCATAGAAAACGCAGAGGCTGATGGCTCTGAGACCAAGAAGGAAAGTTTAAAGAAAAAATCTGGAAAAACAAAAAATAAAAGTGATTCTCTTGAAGGTAAATGGAAGGATGTCCAGCCAGACAGCCAAAGCCGTGAGGTGTCTTCTCAAATAGATGAAAGTAAGAATCTGTTGGGGATGAATGAAAGCAAATTAAGCAGTGAAATCATCACAGGTACAGCACTGATGCTTGCACCATCTGATGTGAAAAATCAAGTACTGCTTGCAGATGCTGGCGAAGCGGAGGGGTCTGCCAGCTCAAAGACTTCACCTGATACACAGCCTGCAAGCGTGGAACAAAGCAAAGCTGGTATGTTGACAGAATCTTTCTGTGACCCACGTGTGTCTGATGAAGTTCTGAAAGGAGAGGAAAATAAATGCACTGAAAAGCAAGGATCTCTGGAACAGAGTGTTCAGCCTGAGGTTGCACAAGGAGCAGACACTTCAGGTGGCAACCTTTCCTCTGCACAAATGCAGGACTGGCAGCACAAGAGAAGCAGAAGGGTGAGAAAAGTGAAGAGCTGTGACTGCTGCTCGAAAAGGGTGAAGCTGCAAACATCACTCAGTGAGTCAAAAGATGAGGATCCTCGTGAACTGATTGAGCCCCAGACCACGCCAGTTCACACAGCTGTCAGTACAGCAGAGGTGTCTGGCAGCTCGAATCTGGAGGAGAGTTTGTCCATCACACCTTGTGCCATGAGCACACCGCTGCCTCCTGCTAAGGAATCCGGTATGTTGAGCTTGGAAAGAGAGAGAACGTGTGAAGATCATCTGCAAGGAAATTCTGGTGTTAACGAGGAAGAGGTAGAGAATCCAGCACATACAGCAGGTGAAATGGGTGATCCTGTAGTGGAAATAAAAGTGAAAGAAGCTGATGAGAGTGACAGAGCTGAGCAGTGTGTGTCTGTGTCTGAGTGTGCTTCGGATGAGCACAGTGGCAGCTCTATGGATCAAAGCGAGGAAAAGGCAGCTGTAGAAAAGGAAGAAGAAAGCCAGCATGGGGAAATGGAGGAGATCCCTGGGGTGTTGGCTGATGGTAGCAAACCTGAGACAAAACAGATGGATGAGGTCAAAAGCAATCAGGACAGCAAGGAGAAAGCTGAGAACGCTCTGGGAGAAGTTTGCGTTACTTCAGATAACGAGATGGGAGAGGAGCTGCTGGAAGCTGAGATTACAAGGCCTGAGAACATGGCTGTAAGCAACGAAGATGTAGTAGAAAATCAGAGTGCAGATTCGCCTCAGAAGCCAGAAGGTCTGAATTCTTTCATATCTGTTAATGAGAGCCCCAGCGGAGTGCAGGCACGCTGCACGTGGTCTCCTTCAGCTTCTCCATCCACCAGTATTTTGAAGAGAGGGGTAAAAAGGCACCAAGAGGATGATTCCTTGTCACCTGCTAATAAGGTACTGTGCAGTTTGTTCTGCAATGTGGTTCATTCTGTTCATAATGCATTAGTAACAGTGCTTGCAGTGCAATGAGTTCCAAATACGTGCAGTTATCAGCTTAATTTTTTCATTTGTAAATGAAAGTACGCTGAAGATAAGGGCCTGTAGATATTTTTGTAGTGCACAGACATCAGCAGGCTTGTATTATTAGGAGCTTGGGAGGTTTGTCTTCAGAACAACCCCAATGGCTGCTCTGCCTGCAGCAGTTGCAGTGGAACAAATGCCACTGCAAAGTCAGCATCTTACCAATGGGTTTTTGGGAAACACAGGATGTTTCCTTCAGCAGAGGCCATTGTAATCATGGCTTCAGTCCTTGGGTGGATGGTGTCGTTCAGGAATTTCAGTGACTTTATCCATTTCAAAAGGAGTTATTTTGTCTCTTCAGACTCCCTTCAGTAGACTGTAGTGGTTCATGCTATAAAAACTACTTCTCTCTGACAACAGATTCGTCGGGTCTCTTTTGCAAATCCTATTTATCAAGAAGGACTGGCTGATGACATAGACAGGAGAAGTCCTGTCATTAGATCCCATTCTTCACCATCTTCACGAAGTCTTAAAATCTTATCTAATATTCAGACTAAGGTAACTTTTCAGATATTTTTTTTGCATGTCATAAGTCTTCAGTTTCTCAGAGTGACGTAGCTAGCTGTGACATATGTCTGTAGTTCCTTGCAAACAGTTGTAAGAGCAAAGAGCAGAAAATGGGTAAGTTTAAGAGCTGGCTGTAACTGGTTTATTCTGTGGCTCAGTCTGTTGCTCTGCAGGCCAACATGCTCTAAGCTAGGTAGCTAGAAAGTGAAAATTAATTGAGTTCTTACAATCCTGAGAGATTTTTTTCCTCTTTTTCTATCCAGCCTATTACCACTCCAACCAAAGGATTTCTGTCCCCAGGATCTCGTAACCCTAAATTTAAGAGCTCAAAGAAGTGTTTAGTAAGAAGTGCTTTGCTTCACGTTTCTTACTCTTTCTCGTATTCAGTTGTGTGACAGTTAATCTAATAATTTGTCTGTGTTATTTCAGATGACAGAGATGG
The DNA here is from genome assembly GCF_987193195.1 of Phasianus colchicus. Lineage (NCBI taxonomy): Eukaryota > Metazoa > Chordata > Aves > Galliformes > Phasianidae > Phasianus > Phasianus colchicus. The sequence goes on along the minus strand of NC_143442.1, from coordinate 1,754,775 downwards.
TGAAGGAGTCACTGCCTTCCCCTACGGAATGTGTGTATCCTGCCTTAGTTGGGTGTAAGGCACCCGTTGATGTAATTTTACCTCAGATCACATCAAATATATGGTAAGTGCCTTGTTGCTTTGGAAGATGTGATTTTAATGGAAACTGAGTTCTTGCTGGATCTTAACAGCAACAAAAAAATGATAAACTATGGATGTCTTTTGCAAAACTGTATCCCCTGCTTCTCCTCCCAGCAACCTTGGAATGATTCAAGTGGTCTTTCAGTAAAGCTGTGAAAGTTTGCACCAAACTTACATGTGGTGCAAGGCAGAGCAGATGGATCTTAATGATCTGTTACAAAGTGATCAGAGCTTCCACTGTATCAAAGGGGATGGCTGAGGGTGCTGCCATCCCAGTACTGCTTGGGGGTACTGCAGGACTGCAGGCACAGTGGGATTCCTGGTTAACATCTGCATTACAACCATACAAACACCAAGATCTCAGCTGGAGTGTCTTCAGATTTGAATCCAGATGACAAAAAAAAAAACACTTGTATTGGAAACTGCTCTGAATGGCCTTTTCTTGCTGTATTCTGCTTCTTTCCACTGACGTGTGCCTTCAGAATACCACTATCTGATGAGTTTTGGATACATTGCAAGAAGTGTGTTCCCACAAACAAAAATGTCATTTGCATTGTATTTTCCTATAGTTATGTGAATGTATTTTGACGTTCATGTAAGAGCTCTTGTTGCTGTACCACACCAAGGAGGACGAAGGTGGATCTAATTAATTAACCAGCTTTTCTTTGATGCAGTGCCAGAGGTCTGGGGCAGCTCATTCGAGCGAAGAACATAAAGACAGTGGGAGATCTCAGTACTCTGACAGCATCAGAAATCAAAACTCTTCCCATCCGTTCTCCTAAAGTTTCCAATGTTAAAAAAGCTCTTAAAGGATATCACGAGCAACAGGTAAAGCTTAATTAATCCTGGTTCTCAAGAAGCCAGAAGTAACCTGATGAACTACTAACAAACGCTCATCACGAGTAATGCATTTTTATTACTAGTGAAAGCACTTTAAGCTGTGATATCTGCCCAAGGTGGGCATTTGGGGCGCAGTGTTCGGGCACTCACAGTGGGAATGACTGTATTTATTGCACAGTTACAGCATATCTTGCTGTGTAGTTCTGAACATGCATCATCTTTCTCCTCTCTGAAAAATCCTCAGGTAAAATCTCGAGGGTGTGAAGAAATCGGAGCGCTCGAAGATGTGGAGAGGACAGTAAACAGTGCAGGGGATAAATCTCCTCCTGTGGATGAGGAAAAACTTGCAACAGGTAACTTGCCTGCATGTTACTTAGGGTCTGGCTGTCACTGCTTTCATTCTTTTCTAATGGAACACTCGATTTCTTTTGGGAAGCTGCTAGCTAGTCTGAAGGGATGAGTTGAGTTAATCACATCCTGTAATGGCATTTTGGAACTTTTGAAAACTGTTGAGGGCAAGATGTGCTTTGTTTTTTCCCTAAAACTCTGTGTTCAGCAGGGCTCTGAGTTCTTTGCTTTGCACATCTCAGCCCATGCTCCTCCTGAGCTGTTCGATGCTGCAGTTCTGGATGTGCTCAGAAACAAAGTGAACTGTGGGGCTGAGGAGATGCCTGCAGGTGTTCTGGCTGTTTCCCAGGATACCCAGTGTGGATTTTGGGGCCTGAGTGTTTTTTGTTGTTGTTTACGTGGATTCTGGGGTTTGGCCTTACAGTTGAAGCAGAGGAATTTTTCCTGTAAGACATTTGGGGCATTTGGTTGACCAGAGAACAGAGAACTCAGGAGTGACTGACTCCAGTGAGTGGTTTAAAGTGGACTTTTTTGGGATAACACATCTCAAAGGGCATTGGCAGTACGTGAATAACACTATTGTGATGTCTCTTCTTATTTTTATTGCCTAACCCTCATCAAATACAATGCAAATCCCTATAAAGAAGAGGCAGTGTTTGTTTAGTTCTTAGGGGTGCCCCTCTCAGAAGCTCTTTCTGATACTTTGTAGACTGTTGGAATGTATTATTTAATACAAAACAAACTGCAGCATCCCAGTGATGCTCTGGCTGAGACCCCACGCCCTGACTGCCCACCCTGCCTTCCTTTGCAGATCTGGGTGAGCCCATTGCCCTGAGCAGCAGCAGCCCACCCCCTGCAGATCTTCTGAGCCAGCTGGATGTGCTGGCTGCTCAGTTCACCTCCGAAGATCTCCGCAGCTACCCTGGCAGCCGCCTGTTTGAGATGCAGGAGAAGCTTGCCAGCATGACAGACTGCATCATGAGAACCCTGCGGTCCCAATGGAGGTCACCACCCCACGACAGTGCTGAGTAGTTGCTTAGAATTCCTGAGTAAGGAGGATTTTGTTACGAGTTTTTCCACAAAGTGTAGTTTTCTTACTGGTGAGTTAATCCTTGAGCTGGATGTTTTGTACTACAGAAGATTTTTTAACACCTATATGATCAAAATGTATCATGCTTTACTTCCCCCGTTTGTATTTTTAACTTGTAGGATAGTTTATTAGAGAGATTTCTATTACATTGCTATGCATATCTCTTTCAGGTAGTGAAAGAAAACTTGATCAAGTTGTGCAATAGCAAAGACTGTGAAACCAAACTAACAGAGTAGTTAAATTATTTTTTTTCAAATCCAAAAAGTGTTCTTACTGCTGTAAACTCAATCTATATGGTGAGAGATGGCTCTCACAGCTCTGCTCTCGTGCTGCCCATGTCTGCTTCCTTCAGAACTGCTGAAGCCCTTCAGCACTTCTGCACTGAGGTAAGCTCTGCTCAGTTCCCTGCTGACAGCGGGGACGGTGTGTGTGTTGTTATCACACTAAAGCTGATGACAAAAGCAACATTGTGAGTGAGAGACTTCGCAGAACTTCTTGGCCTTTTCCTGTGTTCTAACAGCTTTGTTTGCAGCAGCTCTCCTGTGATGGAGAAGACCCTTTTCCCTTTGTGGAAATAAATGAATTTGACGTGGGTTCTTTGTATATTATGTATAGGCTTGTGATTGCAAATGTTAGTTAATAATTTATGGTTTTTAATTGCACGGAATGCACTGCTGCTTCTCAGAGACCTTCAGAGTTCTCCATTTTTACCCCTGAAATCTAATTTGTATATATTGGACATTTGTGGAAAGGAATTGCTCCAGGTATTAGAACTTCAACATGTGCAAATAAAAGAGCAATTAGTTTCCAAAGTTGTTAATGTTAATCTTTAAGCTTAAATGAAACAGACTGCTTCCAAATCGTTCATCCCTTCCTCAGAGTTGCTTTGGAGGTTAGGAGGAAGCTTGGAAGGCCCTCAGCCCTGCCTGAGGGAGGGGTGAGTGGGGCAGCAAAGACTGGGGTGTATCTGAGCAGCAGGATCCCATCTGTACCCTGTTCATGCAGCTCAGAAAGTAATGAGCAAGACAGAGATGTCTTAAAGGACTGATGTGATCAGTACCAGTGGTGAGTGGCTGGAGGTTTTCTTGTTTCCCTGATAACGCTGCTTCCAAATATACTTCCTCAGGTTTAACCATGTCTTGTCTCCAGGGCCCTGTACAAGCAGGGATGGGCCCAGTGCGTCTCAGAAGGGCGTCAGCATCCCCATGTAACTTATATTCTAGCTTTGCTATTCTGAATCCCCTGTGAGAAATGTTTTCCTTGCAAGCTGTACACCACAATATGCTGTGAATTCTCTTTAAACAAAGGCTTCGGGGTTTAAGTTGCAAATCTTCCTGCTATGAGCTCACTTTGTATGCTTTGTCCAAGATAGAATTGAGTGTTTTCCTGCTTCCATCTTTGGAGGCTGGCTGGTACCAGGTGCTACCAAACAAATAACCACGGTGTGTGGCTGTGAAATAATTGTTTGTCCAGCTTTTTCACCTTGCTGGGACTGCTGCATCCTCGATCTGCTCTCTTTCTGAATGAAGCAGGATTGTTTTAAGATAAATTTGTACTCTTCAGTGTGAAGAAAAACATCAAACATGCTGCGGAAACATGAGCTTTATTTAGTCACTAATTTACAAGTAACAACTTTTGACTCCAGAACAGAAAAACACCTGCATAAGAGCTCAGCAAGCAGACAGAAGAGGCTTTTGCTTTGTGAGTTTTCCCCCCTCTTTTTTTTACTTCCTCCCCTCCAGATAAATGTTGGCTTGAGATCCTAAGCTTACATGGAAAACAAACATGTTTGAAAGTTTCAGAAGAGATTCCCTCCTTCTGGGAGAATGAAGAAAGTAATGGTTGGTAGTTTAGTCTCCAGCACAGGTACAAAAGTTCAGTGATACTGAACTGTGTTGTGATTTTGGCATTGTTTAAAACATGCTGATAGTACTGTATGCCTAAATGTTTTAAATGAAGATGTAGGCAATTTCAGAAAGGTTTGGGACACCAGAAGCAAGGCAGCTCTCATGAGCAGCACCAGGTGGTGTTTACAGGTAGTTTTCAGAAATAATTGGAAGGGAAGGAGTTTCCAGAGTATTTAGTTGTGTATTTCCTTTTTTTTTTCTCCCCATGCTGGTTTGTAAAGCACTACCACTCACCATGGAAGACAGTGCAGTGCTTTGGTGTTAGAAAGTTCTGTCGCTGACAGTGGGAGATGGCTGTGCCTGGGGAGGGCTGTTCTCTGGCTCACACAGCCTCCACGTAGTTGGCTGGCAGCATGCCTGTCTTGCCAGTTCTCTGCACGGTCCCATACATCCAGCCTTCATCAATGGCTTGCACATTGACAATTGTGTCACCATCTTTGAAGGAAACCTCATCAGCGTCGGCTGCTGTGTAGTCATACATAGCCCGGTATGTCTTCTGTTAATTGGAATAAAGAAGGGGAAATTAACAGCAGTGATATGAACAACTCTTAGGTTTTGGTCAGAGTGGAGGGCAGGTGAAGCTGTGACTGATGGCAGTACTGAAAAGTACCACCAATGGTAATAAAATATTTTCATCTCTGAAGTATCTTAATATCTTAATTATCTAAATCTCTTAAATATCCTGATTTCAGATCACAGAGTATTGAAAATACAGATTTTGGGTGACCAGTCTTCATAAGGTATTTTTTCTGTTTGTTTGCATTCCTTTGAGGCAGTTGCAGCCTCCTTGGTTCTGAGAGGGGCAGCCAGCCCCCCACCTTGTGCCTTTGTGCTTTAGTTAGACCAAACCTTGTCAGAATGTATTTGAGCACCACTCAAATAAAAACAGGGAGCCAGCTCAGGTTAGCTCCAGGGTCTGACTTCTCTGGGAGAGAGAAAATGTACATTTAAGCTCTCAAGATCAGCTAAGGGGCTACTGTCAGCTCGTTTTGTAGCAAACATCAGCCTGTGGATTTTTCTAGTCTCTCCTGGATGAACACCAGCCCTGCTTACTGCTGTGAGCTGGGGAGGGGTAGTGCAGTGGTCCAGAGCTACTTACCCCAGCAGTGGATGGGTGGGAAGGAACTGATGACACGGTGGTTTGCTGAGTGGCAACAGATGCTGACCTTTGTTGTGGCAGCTCTATGGTCTTAGCATGTTTATAACCCACTATGAAAGGGAAAAAAAAATGTTTAGTTTCCAGTTTAATGCTTTTATTTGTTATGGAACTGGCAGGGGAGTGCAGTTGCTGTGACTAAAGATACTGGGATGGGTCAGGAGGTGACCCACAGCACTACAACTGCAGTTGGTCACAACCAAAGCTCAGCACTTGTGTGCTCCAGCTGTGAGTCCTGTCCCAGCAGAGGGGCTGGGCGCTGTTTGGCCCCAGCTTTGTTCCCATACCTGTGGCAGTGGTGGTAAAGAAGCCTTCGTTGCTGTAGTAGGACAGGTGCTGATTCACCCCCTCCGAGGGCTCTGATTTCTCATCCCCACCGCTGATGCTCAGGGCACTGGCAGAGCGGGAGTGCTCCCTGCTGCGGCGCTGCGCTTGGACTGCCAGGAGAAAACCAGTTTGTTTTGGTGTGAGATATAAAGCAGGGAGCTGCCAGCCAGCGTGTGTGTGGGCAGAAGTGGTTACTGGACCTTGCTAAGCATGAAAAATAAAAAAAAGCACAGTTCTTATGTTCCTTCTTTATTTCTAATATCTAGATTTGTTCTTCTCCCGCTCTTGTGCTTGCTGTATCCAAAATGTGTACTCAAATTACTGCTTGCTTCCCTTTGTCAGCTGCCAAAGAGCAACACAATGGCCCCATGCTGTTCTGGCACTTGGGGTCCACTTTTCTCAAGCAGTGAGCAGGAAAGAGAACTGAGGTACAGCACTTTGGGAGCTAAATAAGGAGGCAAGTGTTACAGGCAAGCAGCTGTGCTGGCTGTGGAGCTCTGAATCTTGTACAGCCCTGTGCTAGGGGAGCATTTGCATACTTAATAAGATGAACTTTGTGAGAACCAGCTCTATGGAGCAGTTTCTCCTCTCCCACTAGAACTGTGCCCACGTGTAACTTTGGGAATCACTGCTAAGGCAGTGTCTGAAATAAGCACGTTAGCCTATATGTGCATTCCCACACAGAGAAAGACCTTAGAACTGTACTTCAGTGTCCCCAGGCAGTTAGTTATCCTGTTGGATTTGCACGAACAGAGCGGAGCCAACCTGTGATCATGTGTAAGCTCCTGGACTGAATGTTGTCCTCTGCAGGGTCGTAGTCAAAGACAGAGCCGGGATTTGTGCGCCACACACGAAGACCTGCAAGAGAAATGACTGAGGAGCTGGAGCCCAGGAAGGTCCTGGAGAGCCAGATGAGCACAGAGTGATCCTAAATGGGAGTAGAAACGTACAGGGGAAAGGAAAGCAGAAGCTGATAATTTAAGCTCATCAAAGGTGTAGTGCAGAGAGGTGGTTGGTGAAAACTTTGAGGTGAACTTCTTAAAAATACAAATAAGAAATGACAATCCAAATCTGGCATCTACTACACAAAAGTCATATGGAGGGGAGAGACAGAGGAGGCTTTGATAAGGCCACCGGCTTCAATTAATGATAAATATAAACTGATGATACTGCTGAGCTTAAATAAAACAATTTTTCAAGGTCATTTTGTGTTCTGTGTAAATGAAGTAGTGCAGTTTGTGCTTACCTGTCAGATTCTCCTGGTCCTGGTCCACGCGCTTTTGCTCCATTTCTACCACTCGTCTCTGAATGCCTCTATAGCTGATGTCACTGAAGTCCTGCATGTTCTTCTTCACACGTTCTGTAATGGGGTCAGTGACTACAGGTGTGAAAGTACCTTTGTTTTTCTCAAAATCTTCATGGTATTTCACCTGTCACGGAAAAAAAGAAAACATCAGTCCTTGTTTCCTGCTACTATCAAGTGAATTCCTTGCAGAGGGCCAATGCCCTGCTGAAGATCTGCCTTCACCAAGGTAAAACTGTCTGTTACTGATAGATATTCATTGTCCCCAAAAAGGCAACCCTGTTGTGTCTCAGAAACAATAAGTAACAGACACACAGAGAAGTGCTCTTACTGTAGAGATGTGTTTCTGCGTCTCCCGCACACGGCGCATTTCAGGTGTGTCCAGAACGTAAGCAGCTTTGCCCTGTACCTGTTTTCGGAAGCTGTCAGAGTAAAGGACCTGCAGGCAGAAAAAGGAAGAGAGGAAAGGTAAAAGGTGGGCAGAATACAAGAGGGAGGGAGAGAAAGAAAGGAATAAAAAGAAAAAGAGGAGAGAGGAAAAGATAGATGGGGAGAGAAGAAGGAAAAGAGGGGAGGGAGGGAAGGGAAAAAGGAGGGAAGGAAGTGAAGAATGGAGGGAAGAAGGGCTAAACGCTGCCATTCCCATAATCATAAAGGAATGACCAGACTGGAGGGCTGCTGTTTTTAATACACTGAAGGACTTACTGAGCTGATGTTTTCCTGGTTGCGCTTCGCTCTCTCCATCTCAGGGGTCATCGGGGTTGGGGTTCCTTTTGCCAGCTGTTCTTTGTACAACACCTACAGAGTACAGAACATGCATACGAGTCAGACCAGCTAACCCTGCAGCTCATTCTGCTGCTGCTGTTACTGGGTAAGCATACTCAGCACTGCAGGGATAGAAAAGATCTTGGGAAATCAATAAAGCTGCTAAGAAGTTATTTGCTTGAGCGAAAGCGAGAATAGGGGAAAATAAATAGGCAAAAACGTGGAACGGAGAGAGAGAGAACAGGGCTAAATTAGAAGTGGATTTTCTTCACAAGGGTTATTTTTAATGTGAGGCAGGTATCTTCCTCTTTCAGTACCGAGCTGATTTGCTCCTGGGTGCGTCTGACTCGCTCCATCTCAGGAGTGACCGGTGTGGGGGTCGCCTTCCCTAAGCCTTCCTTGTACACAACCTACAGACCACAAAGCAACGTCACAAGTGCACAGATTACAACTGTCGTGGCTGGTTTTAGAATGAACACCATTCATTACGGAAGGGAAAAAAGTAAGTGAGGAAAAAAAATATTAAAAAGTTAAGTGATGAGAAATACATACGTACTATAATTTGACATTGTAAGTTCCTACGTCTGAGGGGAAAAATTAGAGGGTTAAGTGAAAACCAGGCAACCTTAAGTCATTTAGAAAGAGAACATCTCTATCTTAGCCCCTTCACATCTTGTGGACAATACCGAGCTAATCTGTTCTTGATTGCGTTTCACTCTCTCCATCTCAGGAGTGATAGGGGTGGGGGTTGCTCGCCCCAAGTTCTCTTTGTACAACACCTGTGGGATACAGAACACGTATCCAGCATCTCACAAAAAAGCAAGAACATTCAGAAGGATTCGAACGCAGGGAATTACGCAGTTATCAAAATTCACACCAGTAATGGCAGATGACAGTACGGATCACCGCAAAAAGCCAAACTTCTAGAGCTAGTGAGATGGGTAAGAAGAATAAACTGAAAAAGAGAAGCTTGTTACAACTGTTTGTTTGGGTTAAACTGAAGGGCTCTATCCAGCTACAGCTGCGACCTTGGCTCCACAGGCTCAAGGAAGCCACCAGTGACCCCAAGAACTAAGGGCTGTTCTATCTGCCCTGCTGGTCATGATCCAGGCCAAGGAGAGGATCCCCTCTGTGCCTAAACCCTGACTGCCCAGTGTCCTACCTAAAAGCATGTGGTAATCCCAGGTGGGATTCTGGTCACCTCAAGCAACGCATCTCAGCTGGGGTTTTCCCCAAGGTTGGGGTTGGGTTTTCACAGAATCACAGAATTGCCAGGGTTGGAAGGGACCTCAAGGATGATGAATCTCCAACCCCCCTGCCACATGCAGGGCCACCAACCTTCCCACCTAATGCTAGACCAGGCTGCCCAGGGCCCCATCCAACCTGGCCTTGAACACCTCCAGGGATGGGGTTTTCTCCCACTAAACCCAAATAACCCCTGCAAGGACAATGACAGCTTACAGACACAGCACAGAGAGATGGAGCTGAGTGTCACTTCTCCCAGGGACAGCAGTCTGCTGGTGGTGGCTGGATAGAGCCCAAGTGAGACAAACTGAGCTGCAGAGAGCTCCTAAATTTTTGGATCAGAATGTTAACGCTAAAGCCAAGTTTATTTTAGAAAGGGAGAGATTAACTGGCAGAAACAAATCTATTTTTTTAATTAAAATCAGTGTTCAGTAGTTAGAATGTTACTTGATTAACATTACTATAGACACAAAGGGGAAAAAATATCTCTTTGTAAGGTACCGAGCTAATGATCTCTTGATTGCGTCTGACTCTCTCCATCTCTGGAGTGATTGGTGTTGGGGTCACTTTCCCCACGTTTTCTTTATACAAAACCTATAGGATACAAGGGAGTATCCAAATATCAGTAAGAACGTACTTCCACCAGCACAGAAACCACAAACAACCACGTACAATAACAGCTTCTGGGTTATTACGCTTCAAAGGGGTTAGGTTCCTGAAAGAAGCAATGGGAGCTTTGCCATTAATCCATTATCAACTGTGTGTAAAAGCAAGATAGTTACAAGAAATAGTTAAAGAAATTGCAAAGAAAAAATGGCCTTAAAATAATAAGTCAAAGGTCAAACCATTCTAGTTAAATCCTGCTTCAGAGAGTGTTAAACAGGAGAGGAGAAATTACAACTCGTTTGCAAGCACAAACTGGGGGTGTTCATGCTACCTGACAGGGTTGTGTTGTTTTTTTTTTTAAGAGTTAGGAAGCACAGATAAGTAAAACTGCTACTGTGTGTTAAAGACATCAGGTCTTTAGGAACTGGTTTCTTTTAATTAAGAGTACCGAGCTAATGATCTCTTGATTGCGTTTGACTCTCTCCATCTCAGGAGTCACAGGGGTTGGGGTGGCTTTCCCTATGTTCTCCTTATATAACACCTATGAGACATAAGAAAGGAGCCAACAGTAAACAAACAGCTCTCTCCGTAGACGAACACAAAGGCATCTTTTCCTTGTATTTATTACAGATGTATTTCAAGGTCACAGCAATATTTTAGTAGAGAAGTAGGGCCTGGCGTACTCAATATGACTCAATAGACAGGTAAGTACTGTAAATGAGACTACAAAACACTGCTGAGGATGTTACGGAGATTTAAATTATAATAAAGTACATCAGCACTGCAGAGAAAATAAAGGAACTGTTTGTTATAAGTTTTTAGGATTAGAACAGGGCGTTAAAATAAGCCTTAAAACCAATAAAACTGCACCAAGTTAACGCAGTCAGTGTAAACCACAGTAAGCCACGGTAGGAAGTGATGGCTTATTAAAATGGCTTTAAAGCCATGGTCAGCATTATTTCCCAGTAAGAGTCACAGCGTCCACTTATTAAAACGGTTAAGTTGTTCGTTTCAGTCGAGTTAAAGGAGATGTTTTGTCTTGGCAAAGTACCGAGCTACAGATCTCTTGGTTGCGTTTGACCCTCTCCATCTCTGGAGTGATGGGGGTGGGGGTCCCCGTCCCCACGCTCTCTTTGTACAACACCTGCACAGCAACAAGAAGCATCCACAGAAATCAGAGCGCGGAAATCATCACATCCCACACAAAGCCAAATGTCTGAGTCTTCTGGGCAGTAATCTGCTCTCTCGTGCCCTCGAAGCTGCCCTGAAGGCTTGGATTACGCCCGTAGGGTCTGATGGCAAACATTTCCATGCCTTTATCTTACAGGCACAACAAACCCAATCCAGAAGCTGTCACCATAACACAGAGCGAACGCATCTCTGTGCTGGAGGGGAGCTTCTAGCCAGCCTTCAGAGCCTGCTGGAATCCTGATTCCACGACAAGAGCACTACAGTGGGAAAGCAATTACAAAAAACCCCACAGGAACACAACACACACAAGTATATATTAAAAGGAAGTTGAAACAGGGAGCAAACTGGTTAAAGATATTTAGGATCATGTAAATAATTTCACACTTGAAGAAGTGGAACGTAAGTAACACTGCAAAATACAGTGAAAGAGAAAGGAGGATTTTTTAACTTGATTAAACTGATTAAGTGGAAGGAAGGAGAGGAGCCGTTCCGTTTTTAATAGAGATTAAACAGTTCAGTTTACGTGGAGTTAAGGGAACACATCTTTTCCCCCACAAAGTACCGAGCTAATGTGTTCTTGATTGCGTTTGACTCTCTCAACTTCAGGAGTGACAGGTATTGGGGTCCCTGTCCCCAGCTCCTCTTTGTACAACACCTGTGGGTAACACGGCTACGTTAAAACACCAAAAGGAAGGGGCAAACAGCAGCAGCACACAGCTTAATGGGAAAAGACACTCAGCGTTGTTCAAGGTTGCCCTGAGCCAAAGCTTGGAATGAAAACTTAAAACCTTCTTCCTAACGATGACATACTTTGCAAAGAGTTTGCTTCTCTGGACCTATAACAAAACCTCTCTGCAATAGTAGGTGAAGAGCTCCTAAAGGAAGAAGGCCACAAACACAACCAAAAAGGAACAAAGGAACAATTCTGTTTCATTTACCATTCCAAAAGCAGCACGCAGCGGGTTAAACCAGCCCCTATCAGGGCACCGAGACACAGAGCTCATCCCCACTGCCTGGGATCACACCACAAATAGTTCCGTTTTTAAAGGGAAAGGAGATAAAAATCAGGAGAAAAACCACACGAGATAACACTGAGGATTGAGGTGATTAACAAAGGGAAAAAACTTATAATTTAAGAACAAAAAAAAATTTAAAGGTGAGCAGAGTCAAGAGAAAGGTGGGATCCAGAAGTTGTTATCATTAAGATTGTGAGATCAAATCAGAGGAACAAGAATGATGTAAGTAATGATTACTCAGGGAAAAAAATCTCAAAGGGAAAAGGAAACTTCTATTTAGATTGATTATAAGGGAAAAAGAAACTTGGGTGTTAAATTATTTAGAAATAGGTCAGAAGGGAAGTTTCTGCTTCTCAGATGACAGATACCGAGCTAATGTGTTCTTGATTGCGTCTGACTCTCTCAATCTCAGGAGTGACAGGGGTGGGGGTTCCCATCCCCACGTCCTCTTTGTACAACACCTGTGGACAACACGACCATGTGAAAATAAAGGAAGAGCAACAAGCAGAAAACAGTAAAACTCTGTATGCTGAGACCAAGCGTAACACGAGGGAGATGTTTTTCTGGGCTGCAAAACTGATGAATTAACAAAAAAACCCACAGAAATCAAAAACCAGTGCTGCCCTGCCTTGCTTGTTACCTTCTACTCCCTTCTGAATGGCCCAGTGCTGTGGTCTTGTGCCCAGCACAACTGGTTCCAAAACGGCTGCAGGCCTGGTGCCGCCATTGGGCAGCCATCTTACACTCAAAGGAAGAAGGTGAGAAGGACAACGCAAAAGAAACAAAGGAACAATCTGTGCTTCCTTCACCCCAACCATTAACATCACCAACACCTACCAGGGCACTGAGCTCATCCCACAGTCTGCATCACAGCAGAGAAAGTTTTGCTTTAACACACAGCAAAATCAAACCAAGGACCAAGGATTGAAGCAATTAATGAAAGGAAAAGCAGAGAGGAAAGATAACCAATGTTCACAGGAAAAAATATAAAAATAGATTGGAACACAGAATCCAAAAGCTACCGGATTAAGGGAACTAAGCAAAACACAGGAATAAAAGTCAGGTGAGTAACCATTATGCAGGAAACAGCACCAAAACAAGGGGAAGGGGACACTGCTCTTGGTGTCAGATGATTATAGGGGAACAAGGGTAACTCTGGGGGTTAAAAGTGTTTTTAAGTGGATGGAAAGGGAATTTTCTTCTTTTCAAACTAAGATACCGAGCTAACGTGTTCTTGATTGCGTCTGACTCTCTCAATCTCAGGAGTGACAGGGGTGGGGGTTCCCATCCCCACGTTCTCTTTGTACAACACCTGTGGACAACACGGCCGTGAGAAAAGAGAAAACAAGCAGACAACAGTAACACACTGCTGGCTGAGAGACCTAGTGGAACACAAGAGAGGTGGTTTTCTGGGCTGCAGAAAAGACGGATTAACAAAAAAAAAAACACAGAAATCAAAAACCAGTGCTGCCCTGCCTTGCTTGTGACCTCCTCTCCCTACCGAACAGCCCAGTGCTGTGGTCTTGTGCCCAGCACAACTGGTTCCAAAATGGCTGCAGGCCTGGAGCTGCCACTGGGCAGCCATCTTACACTCAAAGGAAGAAGGTGTGAAGGACAACGCAAAAGAAACAAAGGAACAATCTGTGCTTCCTTCACCCCAACCATTAACATCACCAACACCTACCAGGGCACTGAGCTCATCCCACAGTCTGCATCACAGCAGAGAAAGTTTTGCTTTAACACACAGCAAAATCAAACCAAGAATCAAGGATTGAAGCAATTAATGAAAGGAAAAGCAGAGAGGAAAGATAACCAATGTTCACAGGAAAAAAAAAAATAGAAGCAGATTGGAACACAGAATCCAAAAGTTACTGTAATTAAGGGAACTAAGGAAAACATAGGAATAAAAGTGGGGTAAGTAACCATTATGCAGGAAACAGCACCAAAACAAGGGGAAGGGGACACTGCTCTTGGTGTCAGATGATTATAGGGGAACAAGAGAAACTCTGGGTGTTAAAAGTGTTTTTAAGTGGATGGAAAGGGAATTTTCTTCTTTTCAAACTAAGATACCGAGCTAACGTGTTCTTGATTGCGTCTGACTCTCTCAATCTCAGGAGTGACAGGGGTGGGGGTTCCCATCCCCACGTTCTCTTTGTACAACACCTGTGGACAACACGGCCGTGAGAAAAGAGAAAACAAGCAGACAACAGTAACACACTGCTGGCTGAGAGACCAAGTGGAACACAAGAGAGATGTTTTCCAGGGCTGCAGAAAAGATGAATTACCAAAAAAAAAACCGACAGAAATCAAAAACCAGTGCTGCCCTGTCTTGCTTGTGACCTCCTCTCCCTACCGAACAGCCCAGAGCTGTGGTCTTGTGCCCAGCACAACTGGTTCCAAAATGGCTGCAGGCCTGGTGCCGCCACTGGGCAGCCATCTTACACTCGAAGGTGAGGAGGACAACACAAAGAGAACCGAGGAACAATTTTTGCTTCCTTCACCCCAACCATTAACATCACCAACACCTACAAGGGCACTGAGCTCATCCCACAGTCTGCATCACAGCAGAGAAAGTTTTGCTTTAACACACAGCAAAATCAAACCAAGAATCAAGGATTGAAGCAATTAATGAAAGGAAAAGCAGAGAGGAAAGATAACCAATGTTCACAGGAAAAAAAAAGAAAGAAAGAAAATGGAACACAGAATCCAAAAGTTACCGTAATTAAGAGAACTAAGCAAAACATAGGAATAAAAGTGGGGTAAGTAACCATTAAGCAGGAAACAGCACCAAAACAAGGGGAAGGGGACACTGCTCTTGGTGTCAGATGATTACAGGTGAGCAAGGGTAACTCTGGGTGTTAAAAGTGTTTTTAAGTGGATGGAAAGGGAATTTTCTTCTTTTCAAATTAAGATACCGAGCTAACGTGTTCTTGATTGCGTCTGACTCTCTCAATCTCAGGAGTGACAGGGGTGGGGGTTCCCATCCCCACGTCCTCTTTGTACAACACCTGTGGACAACACGGCCGTGAGAAAAGAAAGCAACAAGCAGACAACAGTAACACACTGCTGGCTGAGAGACCAATGGAACACAAGAGAGATGTTTTCCAGGGCTGCAGAAAAGATGAATTACCAAAAAAAAACCGACAGAAATCAAAAACCAGTGCTGCCCTGCCTTGCTTGTGACCTCCTCTCCCTACCGAACAGCCCAGTGCTGTGGTCTTGTGCCCAGCACAACTGGTTCCAAAACAGCTGCAGGCCTGGTGCCGCCATTGGGCAGCCATCTTACACTCAAAGGAAGAAGGTGTGAAGGACAACACAAAAGAAACAAAGGAACAATCTGTGCTTCCTTCACCCCAACCATTAACATCACCAACACCTACCAGGGCACTGAGCTCATCCCACAGTCTGCATCACAGCAGAGAAAGTTTTGCTTTAACACACAGCAAAATCAAACCAAGAATCAAGGATTGAAGCAATTAATGAAAGGAAAAGCAGAGAGGAAAGAAAACCAATGTTCACAGGAAAAAAAAATAGAAGCAGATTGGAACACAGAATCCAAAAGTTACTGTAATTAAGGGAACTAATCAAAACAAAGGAATAAAAGTCAGGTGAGTAACCATTATGCAGGAAACAGCACCAAAACAAGGGGAAGGGGACACTGCTCTTGGTGTCAGATGATTATAGGGGAACAAGGGTAACTCTGGGGGTTAAAAGTGTTTTTAAGTGGATGGAAAGGGAATTTTCTTCTTTTCAAACTAAGATACCGAGCTAACGTGTTCTTGATTGCGTCTGACTCTCTCAATCTCAGGAGTGACAGGGGTGGGGGTTCCCATCCCCACGTTCTCTTTGTACAACACCTGTGGACAACACGGCCGTGAGAAAAGAGAAAACAAGCAGACAACAGTAACACACTGCTGGCTGAGAGACCTAGTGGAACACAAGAGAGGTGGTTTTCTGGGCTGCAGAAAAGACGGATTAATTAAAAAACCACAGAAATCAAAAACCAGTGCTGCCCTGCCTTGCTTGTGACCTCCTCTCCCTACTGAACGGCCCTGTGCTGTGGTCTTGTGCCCAGCACAACTGGTTCCAAAACGGCGGCAGGCCTGGAGCTGCCATTGGGCAGCCATGGTAATGAACTGCTCAAGAAATTCTAAAGAAACAAAGGAACAATCTGTGCTTCCTTCACCCCAACCATTAACATCTCCAATACCTACCAGCGCACTGAGCTCATCCCACAGTCTGCATCACAGCAGAGACGGTTTTGTTTTAACACACAGCAAAATCAAACCAAGAATCAAGGATTGAAGCAATTAATGAAAGGAAAAGCAGAGAGGAAAGATAACCAATGTTCACAGGAAAAAAAAAAAAAAATAGAAACAAATTGTAACACAGAATCCAAAAGCTACCGTAATTAAGAGAACTAATCAAAACATAGGAATAAAAGTGGGGTAAGTAACCATTATGCAGGAAACAGCACCAAAACAAGGGGAAGGGGACACTGCTCTTGGTGTCAGATGATTACAGGTGAGCAAGGGTAACTCTGGGTGTTAAAAGCGTTTTTAAGTGGATGAAAAGGGAATTTTCTTCTTTTCAAACTAAGATACCGAGCTAACGTGTTCTTGATTGCGTCTGACTCTCTCAATCTCAGGGGTGACAGGGGTGGGGGTTCCCATCCCCACGTTCTCTTTGTACAACACCTGTGGACAACACGGCCGTGAGAAAAGAAAGCAACAAGCAGACAACAGTAACACACTGCTGGCTGAGAGACCAATGGAACACAAGAGAGGTGGTTTTCTGGGCTGCAGAAAAGATGAATTACCAAAAAAAAACCCGACAGAAATCAAAAACCAGTGCTGCCCTGCCTTGCTTGTGACCTCCTCTCCCTACCGAACAGCCCAGTGCTGTGGTCTTGTGCCCAGCACAACTGTTCCAAAATGGCGGCAGGCCTGGAGCCGCCATTGGGCAGCCATCTTACACTCAAAGGAAGAAGGTGAGAAGGACAATGCTAAAGGAACCAAGGAACAATTTTTGCTTCCTTCACCCCAGCCATTAACATCACCAACACCTACCAGGGCACTGAGCTCATCCCGCAGTCTGCATCACAGCAGAGAGCTTTGTTTTAACACACAGCAAAATCAAACCAAGGACCAAGGATTGAAGCAATTAATGAAAGGAAAAGCAGAGAGGAAAGATAACCAATGTTCACAGGAAAAAATATAAATAAATAGAAATAGATTGGAACACAGAATCCAAAAGCTACCGGATTAAGGGAACTAAGCAAAACACAGGAATAAAAGTCAGGTGAGTAACCATTATGCAGGAAACAGCACCAAAACAAGGGGAAGGGGACACTGCTCTTGGTGTCAGATGATTATAGGGGAACAAGGGTAACTCTGGGGGTTAAAAGTGTTTTTAAGTGGATGGAAAGGGAATTTTCTTCTTTTCAAACTAAGATACCGAGCTAACGTGTTCTTGATTGCGTCTGACTCTCTCAATCTCAGGAGTGACAGGGGTGGGGGTTCCCATCCCCACGTTCTCTTTGTACACCACCTGTATGGTAACACAGCAGCGTAAAAAAGCATAAAACACAGAACATTTCTGAGGGATGCAGAGCAGCACGGTTAATTTGTATGCCCACTATGTCCACTGGAATGAGGCACAAATTAGGAATTGTAAAGCAGGTAACAATTGTGATCAATCTAGGGGAATGCTTCCACGCTCCTGAAAGGTTCTAGGGATGCTTTGACACAGTAATAAAGCATTAGAAGAATGGAATTAAGCAAACAGAGGAAACAGTAATTTTTAAGAAAATAAAAATAAGAAAAATAGTAGTTTTAAAGGATGTGAAGCATTAAATGTTACGATTATTAGAAAAATCTTTTACAATTTTTGGATAAAATGTAAGAAAGACTGAATTTTAACAGCACAAAGGGAGCGTCACTATAAGTTAATTCCAGAGGTCATTTGAAGGTGTTACAAAGTTCTTCTAAAATGAAGTTACAGGGAACATTTGTCTGGAATTAGGGAAGAGTACCGAGCTAAAGATCTCCTGGTTGCGTTTGACCCTCTCCATCTCAGGGGTCACAGGCACTGGGGTTCCAATTCCCAGCCCCTCTCTGTACAACACCTGTGTGGCAACGGGGAGGTAGGGTTTGTTTGGTTTGGTTCGTGGGGTGTTTGTAAGGAAAAAAAAAGGAAAGGAGGAGGATGGGGCAAAGGGAGAGAGAGAGAGAAGAAAAGAAATTTAATACAGTGAAACCTCCAAGTATGACAAATACAATTTTGTCAGTCTTGTTCAAAAGCTAGCAGAAAAAAAGTCAATAAAATAAGGAGCTAATGGCTAACGTTTTTGCAGTTCTGCCTCCTTCCACAAGGAAGTCAGTCTGCTTACTCAAACAAAAGATCTTCATGGTCAGCTTTCCTCCTAGGAACTGCCCCTCACAAGTATTAAAGAGAGAAGCGATGATCACAGAGATGTAGCACAGCAAGTGTGACTACAGGGGCTTCTCTGAACTTTACTACAAATGTCGTCAGTTCAGGTCTGAACTTTACATCTATCATGTCAGAGTCAGAATCAGCCCTAAGTGACTGCAACTGAAACAGAAATAAACAAGAAAGTCGTAAAGCAGGGCACTTCAAACTGTGTGGTGACTTGACTGCAACGAGCCAGAAACAGAAGTAATTCTGGATAGAAGTGCATTGCTTCAGTCATTTCCCCTTGTCTGTGCAATTTTCTCCATTATTCACATTACAGTGATAAAGGGATGCCAGCAGTTTTTCTTACACAGACCTGTAGGACACAAGAAAGCATCCAACAAGCAAAAACACGCAGACACGCTCTGGCTTCATTAGACTGCTTTGCTTCAGGAAGCATTAAGAGTTCATTTTGCTTTAGCACTGCACCAGCATGGTGAGTCTGAAGAGTGTTAGAAGGATCAGCTTTGCTATGGAGGAGTCACCCACACTGTCACTATATCAGTGGGAAGAAGAAATAAGGCACTGCTTAACTGATTTAAGTAAATGAGGGGGTAAATTGAGTAAATCTCACAGCTGGGATAATTTAATGGCAGTTATGCTAGACTGAGGGAAAAAAAATACAATATAAGGATACTGGCAAGTTTTAGTGACTTGATTAAGGAAAGGGTTGTTCAAATTCATAACCGAATTGAAAGAAAAAATTAATATGGAGCAGTTAAAGGGATGGGATTTGCAGTCTCAGGGGTGGGGCTTGCTTTATTGGGCTGTACCGAGCTAATGTTCTCCTGGTTGCGTTTGACTCTCTCCATCTCTGGAGTGACCGGGGTTGGGATGCCCATCCCTAAGCCCTCTTTGTATGACACCTATGAGGTACAAGAGAATTTCCAGACAAAAACAAAACAAAAAGAAAAACCAACCAAACAAAAACCAGCATTCAGCATAGGCAAAGCAATTACATCTCACTATTCTGTGAGTTATGTTTAGCGTTAGGGTCACTTTTTCATTAATTGCACGCTTGTTCTAGAGGTAAATATTGAGGAAGTGGCTGATTATTCTGTAAACATGGCTACATATCCCAGGAGATAAAGGGTTAAGATAAAGCAAACACGGAGAGGAGCACCAAATTTTTTTTTCATAGCTTATAAAGGTTTTGGTTCTTAAAAAGAAATGCATGTAAAGTCGTAAATCACTCCAAAAAGTTAAAGCACAAAAAAAGGTGGAAGAATTGAGTTAAAAATATTGCCAGAGAGAAGAAAGGAGTGGGGTGAGGTGAGATTTTAAATCATTGAAGAAAAAAGGAGTACGTGTTAGGATGTTACACAAAAATGATTTATCTTTTTCTTAAATACCGAGCTAATGTGTTCTTGATTGCGTCTGACTCTCTCTATTTCTGGAGTTACAGGTGTTGGGATACCTGTCCCCACCTCCTCTTTGTACAAGACCTGCAGAATACAAGCACCCAGAAAGATGAGATGTGTCCCTTCCCCAGTATCGACACAAAACCTGCAGAGGCACTTTACCTGGTCAGCAGATAAACACAATCTGGGACATAAACATGCACAACATTTCTTTTACTGAGTGTGGATTTAAGCAAAGTACCTGATGTCCACATTTAGGAGCCTCAAGACACTGAAGTCAGTGGATTACTTCACTCTAATAGGACACACATTTGATTACTCTGCTGCTAATCTAAATAAAATAAAGGTAGTCTTTGCTTTTCATCTTAGTTTAGGAATTGTAACAGTACTACTTCTCAGGCAGTGAACATTTTGAGAGCTTTGTTTGTTAGCAAACAGCTGCACTTAGTTGTGTAATCCACTTCATTTTAATATCTACCTTCAGAAAATCAGCATTTTGTTTCAGGTGAGAAACACCACTGAGCCTTAGTGCTCATGTTTCCCTATTTCACAGAATGATAGACCTGGGCTGCAAAGGCCCACAGTGCTCATCCAGTTCCAACCCCCTGCTGTGTGCAGGGTCACCAACCAGCAGCCCAGGCTGCCCAGAGCCACATCCAGCCTGGCCTTGAATGCCTGCAGGGATGGGGCATCCACAGCCTCCTTGGGCAACCTGTCCCAGTGCCTCACCAACCTCTGTGTGAAATTTATTTAATTTAATCTACAACTGTTTGACTACTGCATCTCCCGTGACACAAAATGTATAGAAGATGCTTGGTCTAAAATCTAATCATGCAGGAATACATTACAAATGCACTAACAGTATTTGAAAATTCATAAAACAATTGCAAACTGCATTTCACTACTTGCTGTCATTGAAACAAGGAAAAATAATACAAAAATAAAGGATACACAGAAAGAGAGAACAAATGATGTAACTTGAAGGTTAGAAAAACCAACTGCTATGCACTAGTGAGCTGTAAAAATCAATACTATCATAAAAAGAATAAGAGAGAAACTACTTAACATTAGGAGTAGTAAATCATAAGACATTCATCGTATGGCAGCTCCTCAACATTGTATAGCAAACATCCAAGGTACCAACAATCACAAGACTATACTCTCCCTCAATACTGTCTTGAGAGAGCAAAGTAAGGCTGCAGGAAATGATGGCTTAAAGTCAGGAGAACTGGATTTGATTATTAGAATGTACAATTAGCTACATATGGGAAGAGCAGTTTTATTTCCGTTTATAACCATTGCTAGATTCTTTGATTACAAAAAGAGACTCCAATTTACTTTTTTCTCTCTAGCTGCTCCATTATTTTTTTTGGAACAATAAGAACTCCTCTGTGTACTTTTTTTATTTCATTTCTGTGGTCACAGAAATTATGCAGGGAAGTGATTTAACTGTAACGATTGCTGCAAAATTCAACTTCCTGCTGCAGAAGATAAAGATTTAAGGGATCTGTTCTCCTTTCAAGAACAAAAAAAAAAAAATACCCATAAACACTACCAGAGGCTGAAGACTGAGCTCTGAAAGGTTATATAGAGGTAAGTAGAAAATATTGGCCACTACCGAGCTGATGTGCTTCTGCGTCTCCTTGACACGTTTCACTTCTGGGAGATCAGGAATTGGAGTTCCTTTTCCAATACTCTCCTTGTACTTAATCTACAAAGGCACAGACATTAGAAAAAATTAGAATTTCTGTAAAAGCACAGTTGATGCGTGGTACGGGTAACAAACTGCATGAATAAAAAAGCATGGGGCACTTACACTGTACAAACTCCCTGAAATTAAATATATATATGTAAATATAAAAGTATATATAATAATCTAAAAATTTTAGCCTAATGGCCTTAAAATAGGCACCTGGATTCCCATGCAGATACATAAAGAGCATTATTCTAATTTCAAGGAGGTGGACAATTTAAAAGATCTGACTGGCTGCAACACGAGCAGAAAGCTGGTGTTCAAGCATTCCCACTGCCATTACAAGCAGCCTGCTGGGTGAGATTTCACCATGAATGGCACCCTCATAAAAAGGTTTTCTAAAACCTATTGTGAATGCCTTTGAACAGATTTAATATGGTCTGGAATTCGGTATGATTAGAATTCAGAATTTGTAAAGATCATCACATTCAACAGAGCTGAGGGGCATCATACAATATTTTAGCAATTAATCTTGATATCAGTGCTATTTTCATTTCTAATTTAGTATAACCAAAACAGGACAACAGTATCTTACGAGAACATATTCAATACAACACACATGAAACAAATGGCTGAAATGTTAGTAGCTCTTACACAAAAATCACATCCAAATTTCTTTAAAAGCATGTAAAAAAAAATCTTGAAAGAAAAGAATTACACACCATTATTCCAATATTAGAGTATTACAATGTTGTAAATATAAAAGTTTTACAAGACATGCTTTAGTAGGCTGCCCCAACTTCCTCACAAAGGATGGGTCAGAGAGGTGCACAGTGAGCTGGACTGAAGTGTGGCTGAATGAGCAGGCCCAGAACTCTTTGATCTATGTCATGGGGGCCAGCTGGAGATCACAGCACAAGGAGTGTGTCCCAGGGGTCCACAGTGGGGCCAGTGCTGTTTAACATTCATTGATATGAGATGGGGCTTAGAGAGCTGGGACTCTTCAGCCAGCAGGACAGACTTGGGAGGAACTAATCAACAGGTGTAAATACCTGGAAGGAAAACAAGGGAGCAACTCTTCTCAGCAGTGCCCAGTGATGGGATGAACAGTAATAGGCACAAGTTAAAAAATAGGAAATATCTGAACATAGCAAAATATTTTGTTAACTATGAGGCCGGTCAGACATCAGAGCAGGTTTCTCAGAGAGGCTGTTGGGTCCTTCTGAATATCTAAATCCTTTGAGGTATTAAAAACTCAGAGCAGTGCTGGACAACCTGCCCTAGCTGAACTCAATTGAACAAAGGGGCTGGAGTAGATGATGTCAAGAGGTGCCTTTCCACCTAAACAGTTACTTCGTTCTCTTATAAATAAAATGTGTTTGGGATGAGATTAAAAATATGACAAGTGCTTTCAGATTTTAGAAATTGATTGTAAGTAACAAATTGAATATTAATCATTAGAAAGATTAAGTCACAAGAAAAGGCAAAACTTTTAGAAAGTAACCCTCAGCTGAATGGATTATTGCCAAACCACAGTTAGCAACATTTAAAGAAGTGAGAGGGGAAAAGAATATTACTTTAAGTTGAATTAGCACCTGTAGAGTATTAAAAATCAATTGTTTTGTACCGAGCTAATTGCATCCTGGGTTCTTTTAACTCTCTGCATCTCTGGCGTCTTTTCAATAGTAGTTCCAGTTCCAATATCTTCCTTATATAAAATCTTAACATTTGGAATTGAGACAACAAGGTTAAGCATTCAAAACACAACATTGTTTCTCCAAGAGAGTGAATAAAGTTTCATGACAGTGATTTGCACACAACAGTGCAGGATGAAAGCAAACATGGAGGACCACCTGCAGTCACTGCCTTATACCTGTCTTGTTTACAATGAGTGCCATTTGTGCAAAAACAGGGCTGGTCGTTTAGATTTTAAGTCGACTATCGAAACATTTTAGGAATGAATATCTAGAACAAATACTTGTTTAGTTTGTGCTTCCAGTTCCAATTCGTTTGGGGATGTTTCACACAAATTCCTTCCACCCAGTAGGCTAATGGTACTGGTGGCAAAATGATACAGCAGACAATAGGCACTTCATGGTAACACATGACATGTGAAACATCAGGCAGGCAGTTCACTTTCCACTGAAAGAAAAAAGTTGCAATACAGCAAGAATGCACTACTTACATGGCAACAGAACAAAAGAAAGGTGGACACTGCTAAGATATCAAGCACAGGGATGATAGTTTAGCTCTATGACAGCTGAATACATGAAAAAGACTGCAATCAGAGCACTCCACAAGTGACACTAGATAAAAAGGAGTAGCTTAAATCAGCTACATCTGCTTACAAGAAAACTAACTTCTTTGGAAAAAAATCTTACATTTCAGCAGGTGCAGAACATAAGTATCTATGAGGAAGAGACTAAAATAATTACTGCATTAAACACATCACGTTAAACCCTGTGAAGGTCTTTTTCTTTGGAATGAGCATTGAAAACAGAAAAATAACTGTACCGAGCTGAAATTCTTCTGGTTTTCCTTCACACGCAGCATTTCTGGTGTATCTTGTACAACTGTCACTTTTCCTTTACTGTTCTGTAGGTCCCACTGATACTGAAGCTGTTGAAAAAGTTGTTGTAAAAGTTGTAGTAAGAGGTCACACGTTGACTTTATGCCATAAAAATTTACTCACAGAGCTTTCTTTGAAGCTAAGAAAAATATGTGCAAGTACACCTTTTAAGGTGTTCGTTTTAACATCACCATTAGTGATATTAAGACATACAGTTATAACTACTCTGATTTAAACTTGTAACAGGAGATCAACCACCTTCATCAAAAATCTTGAAAGGTGCCACACTGGGCACCTTTCTCAACAATTAAAGTATTCAAGCCACCAGAAGGAGAAATTGTCCATGTTCCTGACCATACAGCCATGCATTTATTTCCATCTAACAACTTCTGTAACTGTAATTCTTTATTATCAGCAAAAGAACTGTCAAAACACAGCAGAAAGAAGTTTTGTTCCAAGGAAGTCAGAGACTCATTTTGTTCCTCTGTGTGAGTGGGCTGCTGTATACAATGGGGAGCTCCTGGATGGGGATCACTGAGAATGTCAAGGTAGACCAGGAGGGATTCAAGTGTGGTATTTGGACCTTATGAAGTGACAAAAAAAGCTGTACATTTTTTTATTATTGTTTGACAGTAACAATATTTATTTTGTGCACACGTACCGTGCTGAAGTTCTTTTGATTCTCACGGACTCTCTGCATTTCTGGGGTGTCTGCTACAGGCACATAGTATGGCATGGTCCTTTCTGCCTCCTCCTTGTACTTTTTCTGATACAAAATACAAAACGTATGCTATTAGTACAAAAGAACTAATGAACAGCCTGTCTCTACTTACTGTTGCATAATGCCCATCTCTACGGAAATCTGTGTACTTCTGTTTCAGATTACACCTCTGTGTGGGATTCATTTGAAAGTTATTAAGGGATAGAAAAATGCAGCTACGTTTACTTAAAACAAAAAATAGCTTTGGGACTGCAAAACCAATAGAAATTATTGTTCCACTTCAGACAGCATTAAAATAAATTAATTTCAATATTTAATTGCCACCGTTCTACCACTGTCTGCTTTTCTGGTGTATCTCCTGAACACTGTGACAGGAGGTTATTTAGGTGCTCCTAAATACTATCCACTCAAGATTCCCACATGAGCAGTGATTGAATATCCCTTCACTCAAGATACCTGGCTTGAAAGGTTTTTGACTTGCTGGGCATGAATGATCTCTGGAGTATCAACAACACTGGTGTAGTTGGCCTTCTCCATTTCTGCCAACTGTTTGTATTTGATCTGTCAAGAAAAGCTCACATTTAGATGCATTCATCATATCTTTGCAGTGACTTGCATTCAAATAAACAAACACACACTAATTTTTTCCTTTAAAGACAGACAGCAGATGTGATAAATGAGTCATACACACAGACCTGGCTAGCAATGTCAGTGGCATTCTTTGCTCTCACAAAATCAGGTGTTTCCAAAGCCAGTTCTGATAGACCTTTACCTCTGATTTCTAATTCCAAGGCTTTTTTGTACTCTTTCTGCAGATGAAGACAATAAACAGATATTTTATTGATGTGAATGCAATTTCAGGTATTTTCATGATCATGCCTCTAAACAGGACTACAACTTATATAAGCTTAGAATTAAACATACACTCTAATGGCATCATGTGTACTTTATAACTTAAATAATGAGAACAAACAGCCCAGCTGAGATCTTCCAGTAAGGTCTAAAAGATGTACTTTGTATAGATGGGTATAATTCTTATCTCTTTATGCCAATTCTGCCAAATCTTACTGAGTATGTCTGCAATGTTGTGTGGTTGTAAAATATCTGAATAACTCAAAAACATGCTTGCTCTAAGTACCAAAATGCTGTTGTCAATCAAGCATGCTCATCTTAAGGGTATATTAAATTAACACTAAAATGTTACTTTTTTCAGCTTTGATCTGATGATATCAAAACCCTTAAAGTATGACCTAACTTTATCCTATGAAAACAGTCACTATTCAGTGTTTATTGTAACAGTCCACCTTGTAAATAAATTGGGTGAAGTTTGCATTTCATTCTCTGGTGGCCACTTCTCTCCACTGGGCTGGGGAAGAGTCCTCCAGTCCTGGAGCAGTCAACAGCTGGCTGCTCTGAGTTTGGCCTGAGCAGGTGCAACTGCCCATCAGTCTTGCTGCTGTTTTTGAGACACCCAGAAAGCATTCATCATTTAAAAGGAGCTCTTTGCTCCACTAACGTTAGTCACCATACACGTTCTATTTTACTCCTTTCTGTCCACTCAGGAGTTTGTAGGTAGTGACTACATCCTGGTGTTACGTACCTCATTCAGGATCTGAGTTGCATTCTTTGCTCTTAACATGTCTGGAGTCTCCTCCAAAACTGATAGTCCTTTACCTTTGACACCCTCCTCCAGATCCTTCCTGTATTCTTTCTGTGGAAGAAAGAAAAGCACAAAGCCAGACTACAGAAGCGTTCTACAACTCCAGCTGTATTGCAAAAATGAAAAAAAATAATAAAAAAAAT
Organism: Phasianus colchicus; assembly: GCF_987193195.1. Classification (NCBI taxonomy): domain Eukaryota; kingdom Metazoa; phylum Chordata; class Aves; order Galliformes; family Phasianidae; genus Phasianus; species Phasianus colchicus. The sequence continues at coordinate 1,728,240 of NC_143442.1, read as the reverse complement.
CTAAAAGCTCTAAATTAAAGAAGGACTTTTGAAAACAGCAAAGAATATTTTTTAGGGTTATAAAAGAGCCACTGCAATGGAACAGAGTGTAGTTATTATTGTTCAAGATAAACTGCAAGGGCACACATGTACACACTCCACTACAGGACAGTTATGTTGAAGTATGTCAGAAAGGGACACAGTAAACATGGATACAGTTAACAAAAAAAGTTAAGTGTCCATGACAAATTAGGTCACAACACAAAATATATGAAAACATGCTTAAAGTGAATGGTTAGGAAAAAGGAAGTGGTGAAGAAAAAATACTGTTGAGAATACTTAGTGGAATTATTTAGCTTGTAAGAGGAAATAAAAACAGAGTAACTGCTACCTCGCTTGCTATTTTGGTTGCATATTTGACATGTAATAAGGATGGTGTTATCTCCAAGCCAGTAAGGTTTCTGCCCTTAATGGACTCTTCAAAGTCCCTCTTATATTCTTTCTAATGAGAATAAGAAGAAAAAAAAAGCAAAATAGCAAATACTTATTACATTATTCTTAATTACATGAAAAACTCCTGGGAGAATGGAGAAGGAGCAGCAGTTTGGTATTAATGGCACAGTGATGATCTTCAGCTGATAGCTGAATTAATCAATCTTCTTTCTGTTGAAGTCCATTAAATAGCTCATTACTTCCAATGCAGGTATGACCTGGCATTCTGTTTGTTGGTTTGTTTCCTACATATTTGTACATGCACAGAAAACATTTAATGGAGTCATTCAAACACAGGGATTAAGGGCCTGATACAAATGTTTTTTCAACATGGGTAAGCCTTCATCTGCAACAGAACAAGATAATAGTTCAAACAAACAAAAAATAACTGCCTTAGAAAATAGAACGACAGTGAAGAACACTGTGACAATGGAGACAAACAGGCAGTAAGTGGGTTTTTCAAACACAGAGTTCTCAGGTGAAAAGGATAACCAGCACATTTTCTGTGGACGATGGTAGCTGACATGCATAACATGTTCCTGTGGCAAGAGTTTAAGTGAAGTGTATTTCACTCAAAGATTTCCCTAAGCTCAATTCACTGACAGCTTCTTGATGAAAAACTACAGAAAATATACACTTCACAGTGACACAGGAAAACAACATGATTCTTCAATAATATCCTATAATCAGTATAAAGAAACGTGACAATTTTTCAAACTATTGGCATACAGAAGACACAAATGTAACTGCAATTGTAAATCAATGTGAAAGTTTAACTATATATAAAAAAATAGATGTTAAACTTTCTTTAGCCTGTAAGAATTCATTTTAATCTTACCTCACTCTGCATGAGCTGAGATTCCTTTGCAGTTAGGTATGTTGGAGTTTCAAAGTCCAGCATAGGTTTACCTTTTTCCTTCTCATACTTTTCTTTGTATTTCACCTAAGAAGAAAGGAAAACAGTTACCCTTCAAAATAATCAAATAACTTAATTCTTCAGCTACTATATGCCTACTGTGATCAACTGATCTCTTGTAAAAAATGAACTTCTGACACCGATCATCATCCTGAAATACATATTATTGACCTTAAAATGTAAAATCAAAGGTCAGCCTTGCAGCTCAGTGTGTATGGCATAAAATTCTAGTGACACGTTTCCTGTTGCAGAGAATAATCAGCGTCAGCTCTGATTTCAAGAAATAACTGATGACAAGAAGGAAGACAGGAACTGTACAGATCTAACCTGAAAGCACTCAAACTGCTCCTGATGATGGTTGAGTTCAGCCATGTTAATAAATTGCTTCAGTGTTAGTGGGAGGGCTTGAGAAGATACAGCTCAGCATCTTCTTCCCTAAGTCTGTGCATTTTGTATCCAGTGAGTAAACTGTCCCCACAGTTAATATATTTCTGCTTTATCCTGTCTTTAGTGTGTCAGATTTTCAAACTGCTGCAGGAGGCAATGCTCTGTCCTTGGCTCAATCTCACACTAGAGCTTCCACTACATTTGGACTAGGTTAAAAACTGATGAACAGTCATTTTCTTGTAGTCGTCTACTGTGTAATTTTTACAGTTCTGTGCCATTTTTCTGCAGCAGAACATAATCTACAGCCCTTCATGTTCTAGTAGTAACTTCTCTCTTGCTTTAGGCCCAATAAATACCCGAAATGAGGAGGACTAAAAGACCAAACCTGAGGATAAATGTCCTCGTTTGAGGAAAAGAAGTGTCAACAGACATACTTAAGAGCAGCAGTAGGTATTGTTTTCACTAAAGGAATTATGCATGCAGAAAAAGAATGGCAGAGTTCTCCTTTGTATCACTTGAGACTAGAATGGACAGAGCAATTGAAATTTGTATTTTTTTTTTCAATTCCCAGTTTCTGAGATTATCAGGTCTATTTTTGTATAGATGAAATCCCCTTCATAAAAGTATCATGCTGAGTATAACACAGTAATTATATTACTGTGTAACACCATCCAGATACAACATGAATAAGTAAATAGGAAATTTACTCTAAAATGAAGAACTCCTGGACGTTTTGTACGTGTTCTACACTTACAAATGTACAAATATTTCTCGTTGGCTTTAGTCCTTTCAAGCATGCAGCGTTCAAAAAGCAGATTGGCACATAAATTTCTATGCATCAGAGAACTTGCTAGGATGGTTTCAGTGATGGAGACTTCAGAACTCAATGAGTATGGTTAATGAGAAACACGTGACCAACTTACGTGGCTCTGCAGTTCTGATGCCTCCCTTAGATGAACCTGCTCAAGATTATCTGGCACCATATGGTAGTGACCCTTACTCTTCTCATATTGCTTCTTGTACTGGTACTGAAGGGAAGGTGTCAAAAATCATCTCAATTAAAAAAAAAAAAATCCCTCAGCAAATCTACTTCTTAGGTCCAATCAAAGCAACACTTCAATGGAAGATCAAAGAGAAATTAGAAATACAAAAAGCAAAACAAAAACAAGAAGTTTAACTCTCAGTAACAAATCATTTTTAAAGACATGAGTTGTCTTTTTTGATCATTTTGATTGCAGCAAAATTTTTTCAAAACCAGGAATGAAAAAAAGGAAGACAAAAAGTAAACAAAAAAAAAAAAAGAAAGGAAACACAGTGGATACATAAAAGACTGTGCCAGGCAGCAATGATTTTCATATTTCCTCAATAAAACTTTCAAGTATTTTGTTAGAAGTAATTCTGTACCTCTACAGTAGGAGGATGTTAAACATAAAAATGAAATGAAAAAGCAGAAGAAAAAAAGTTTTAAATATAATAAGCAATAAAGAAAAAATAAAAAAGAAAGAAGAAAATAGTATTTGTTAGTGTGATGAGATCAGTTAAAATGTAATAAAGAAGGAATCCACTGAAAATGATTAGTGGATTTAAAATACTAGCAGTTCTACAGCTAATAATGATTTCACTTCCAGAGAACAAATGTGAGAAAGTTGCTAGTTCACCAGGAAACAACTGTTAGAAAGTAGAGAAGAGATCACTACCAGGTGATGGCCAATGAACTACAGCAAAGGGGAGTAATCATTAAAGAAATAATTAGCAGAGATCAGTTCAGGCTGGAATCAGTAGGAGTGGAAAAGTCAAATGGATGTGGGGTTAGTTAATGAGCTTACAGCACTGGCGAGTTGGCTTGTATTCAAGACATGGTTCATGATCAGCGACTCAGACATGTCTGTGACAGGCTTATGAAGTTTCTTGAGATCTGCTTTGTATTTCACCTGTGGATATGAAAGGATAAACGACATCAGTGAAGATGGAGGAAGCCTTTCCCACAGAAAAATTGAAACTTTTAGTGGAAATGTGTAAGTGAGCATACCTCACTAGCAATGTTGTGAGCATCTTTCATGGTCTTGTAGATTTTAGCCTCCTTTAAATCATACTTTGGCTTTTTACCCTTCTCTTTGGAAAAGTTCTCCTTGTATTTCACCTAAATGTAAAAACAACAAGATATTACATCTGTTCTCAAGTATTCACCTTGGCTGTGGAAGGCAAACAGACCGTAGTACAATTCTGACTGTAAGCAGAATAACAAAAATGCAGTAACTTGAAGGCATCCATTGGAGTAAAGGGTATTTAAAGATCATCTAATATGGAAAGAAAATCTACACTTGCATTTGGGAAATATCACTTCCAATCAATGGACATGTAACATCTCCTCATGGTAAAAACAGTTACAAACATAGACAAGAGATGTGTAGACAAGAGATGTGTTGACAAGATATGGACAAGTTCTGATCCTCTGTGAGATGAAGAATTTCTCATTCAGTGGCAACTGTGCACACATGTAAGACGTTTCACAAAGAGACAAAAACTGACAAAGCACGAAGAGTACTGAAAATAAGCTTTTAACATATTTCTTGGAGAAACACGAGCTTTTAAAACAACCTCAGGACACACCACCACATATTGTGTTTGTAGAAAACAGAGACAGATGATAATGATCACATACACAGGATTCTAGGAGTTAGACTGGATAAGGGGCTTAGTAATTAACACTTCCAGATTAATATCAGCAAGGTAAACTGGATCAATGTAAGCTATAGTGTTTCAGCAAACCCAGGCTGGAGGCCCATATGCCAGGGTGATAACAAATAGGAGTTTGGCTAATGACTTCGATGAGGACATCTTCATTCACCTCGACTCCTCCATCCCTGCTGTTAAAGGGAGACTCCTCACTATTTCTTGCATATCTGCAAGAGGTTGTTGCATCAGGAATGGCTTTGCTTTAGTATATCTATTTACTGCCAAAGATTCACAAAATTGTTTCTGAGGAGTTATAGAAGACTGTAAGAAAAAAACACCTCAAAGAATTCATGAGTGGCCTGCTTGAATGCAGAATAAAATCACTTTGTATAATCATATTTCACATTTCTGAACTCACTGGTGTATTCCTGCCTACCCATCGCCATGCAGTTCATGCTCCATAATGCCACTGCTCTCTTGCTTTGCAAAACATGCCAGCATTCAGGTAAAGCACACAGTGAAACAGGTAAATCTACAAATTATGGAGCTGCTGTAAGAGAACAATACCCAATGTTTTTGACATAAAAAGAATCAGTATTAGTTCTGACCTCACAAAGTGGAAATATGCAAGCATACAAGAATCTGTTAAGTTACGAAAGCAACGTATGTTGAAGACCAAACCATCATGCTAAAGAGTTCACTGCTTTTAAGTCCAGAAATATTGCTGGAAGAGCTATACAAAACTGAAAGCAAGCATGCCTGACAGCTGAAATACAACCCAAAAAAAAGATAAGTGGATAAACAAGCTGCTTTACGATGAAGCTTCACAAAGATGACACCATGTTTCGTAAAGAATAAATTCATGAGAAGAAATGCCCAAGAGAAAAACAAAGTGAAAGATGATGCCAGTTGGTATTTGCCTCCTTACCACCTCTAAAATAGCTGATTTGCTCTCAAGACCAAAATCTCATAAAAGCGAGTTTATAAGATGAAGAGGAGAGCTCCCCTCTTGGGAAAAGAGGAGGAGCTCATTATCATTGAATGGAAACAAACATCATTTCTTCTTTTCCTTGTAGAGCAGTTGTTCCAGACGTTAAGAGTCCTCAGTAGTACCAAAATGATTCTTGCTTTCCCCAACAAGCAGGGTGGCTGTCATTAAAGCATGCAACACTTACATGCAGTAATTGTGGCTAGATACAGAAAAAAACCCATAATCCTCCTTTTTCATTTGCAAGTGCAAATGCCAAACAAAAATGGCACGATCTGCCTGCTGCACTTCAGAACTGCCATGCAGCCATAGGCGTTCTGTTTTCCAAAGCTTTTGAGACAGCAAGAAAGAAGAAAATATTTGCCCTCACATCACTACAACGTACACTTCTCAGAGACCCTAGGGCTTATTTAATCATACACCATTATGCCATTCCAGAACAATGTAAACAGAGTAGTTTCAGTAAAAGTATGAAAAAAATTATTAAAAAAAAAATGAATGTGAATATTCTGCATGTGGAATGGCTTTTCACTTGAAATAACCACAGCATTGCTCGGGTTTGGCATAAACATTTCTGTTTTTCATACAGCCTTGGAAAAACCAGCTCAAGCTCATATTGCTGCTTTTAGGATTTGGGGGTGAAAGAGGTGAGCTTCCACACCGCATGAGTGCATTGGAACTTCTATTAAAAACAACAAAGTTTCAAAACCATCATCGAAGGCACAGCAGCGTTTCAAGCCTCGAGAGGTGTTTCTGGAAGAGACATTCCCCATGCACACAATTCCCATGCACAGTCTTTCCAAATGGGAAAAAAAGGCACATCTAAATATGCAGTCTCAACATTCAACACCTCTGACAGAAGAAGACCCAGCGTAACTGGTGCATCACAGATCCTTTAGCAACACGGAGTTGTAAGCACACAAGAAAGAGACAGATGCATAAAAATGGCATTCCCAGTCATGTCACTTAAAATTATCTTACATGACTACTTAGCATATTAGCTTTCTTAAACGTTCTCATCCATGGTGTATCATAAGATGCAGCTCCGTGCCCCCTCATGTGCCGCTTCAGGTATTCTGCCTACAATGCGTAGCAAGAGAGCAAGGTCAGAAATGCATTTTTTGATGCATTACATGATGAAAGCGTGAAGCAGTAAGAAAGAACCTAGTAGATCTGAGGTCCTGGTGGGAGAAAACTCACAGGAAATCATCTGCTTCAAACTAGCTGGAGAACATGACCATTGCAAAAGAGTAGACGAGCTTCTGTGAACGCAGCGTACCGACTCCAAAATGGAAGATTTAAGACACAAAATAGAAGGAAAGTGGCTGAAAGACACTGCTTGTTCATCGCATGAGGGGTGACTATGAAGAGTTAGGTAAAAGGCTGCTTCTTTTAAAGCCAGTAACCCAGAAATGAGGGGGAGGGGAGAAGAAAGCATGGCTAACGTGCCAGCCTTAGTACTGTATACAAGTGCTTCTTTTCATTTCCTTTTTCCATACAAGTTAATAATCAGCATATCTGCATCTATTTCACCCCGGAGACAAAACATGTACTACAAACTCTAGACTTTTACAAAAAAACAGCTTCTAATACCAACAACCCTTAATTTTAAACAACACTTTTCTGAAATCAATCAGTTGGCTTTTAGAGACAATGACTATCTTCAGTTTTAATCTATAGGACTTACAGACTTAGGCAACCAAACAACTAGGATCTAATAGAGTCTTATAAGAAGGCCAGTTATCGCCTTGCATACGAACTGCTTTCAGCATTTCACAGAACTCACACATTTGTGATAGTTATTCAGAAATCTGTATGTTTCTGCATTTTAACTTTCCACACGCCATCAAAATTTGAGACTGCACACTGAAGAATTATAGATATCATTTTCAAGAAGATGGAAACATACAAGGATTTTAGAGATAAGAGAATAAAATACAGAGAAATGAAATGCCCCATCTCCTCACTTCTATTAACCCTCTCTTGCTTGTACAGAAGGATTTCTTCTGCTCCCACTGAAGTTAGCAGAGTTCTAGCATCTGGACACAGTTTTGCATCAGTCCAGTTTTTGTGAAAGTGACTGGGTGCACTTTAGGAAAGTCACATACACTGAATAAATGACTACAAGAAAGTGGTGAATCTGACAGCAAGCAGAATCAGACTCTCAATTCAGTGTTTGTTTAACCTCACACTGGGATGTACCTTATACTTTAAGGTGTTCCTTTAAAAATATTCCCTTATTATTTAATCTAGAAATAATTCTAGTCAAAATATTATTCTAGAAGTTAATGTTATGTTTCTTCCCTTGGTGTTTCCAACTTTCACAGCTTTGTGTTATTACCTGACTGGTTAGCTTGGACACTTCCTTTGCCAGCTCAATATCTGGTCGTCCCAGCATGGTTACACCAAGGCCAGCTTCTCCACGCTTTTTATATTCAATCTAACAAAGAAAAAACATTTATGTATATCTTAGTACTAATGAAACGCTCTTTTGATTGTTCTATAATATTGTTTTAATAGTAAAATTTGTGCTATAAAAACTGTAAAGAAGATTTTAAAAAAACCACTCACATCACTAATTAACTTAGCAGCCTGAGTTGCTTTCTTAATATCTGGGCGATCTGCAATAGGTGTGTAGTGGAGCTTTGACTTGGCATCTTTCTTGTATTCAACCTAATCCATGATGACAGACAAAGGAAAAAAAGATTACTGAGTTTGTTCATGAGGAAATTACCTAATAATGATAATGTAGTGTTGCTGGGAAAGCATATGGGATTTTTTTTTAAATGATTTTACAAAGAATCGATTTGGGAATCTGTTTTTGCACGTGGTCAAATTGCACAAGAAACAAGCATACACAATTCTGTCTATATTTGAAGGAATAAGTTATTTACATGCTTTGTGTAAGATTACTTCACATTATAAACGATAAACATGATTTTCAAAGACATTCTTTATTTAAGTGCAATTTTACATCTGTAGAAATTTGCAGCTTTGTCCTTCAGAATTATACCTGGATGTGGAGGTTGGGAGAAACCCAGCAGTGAGTGAATTTTTGTCAGGTGACTTTAATTTCCTTACACAAACCAGTTAATTCATGAAAACACAAAACAAACTTACTGTACTCTGTTTTTTAGCAACTTCCATGGCATGTTTCACTTCAGGAGGCTCCAGCATGATGGAGTAATTAGACTTGCCTTTCTCCTTCACAAATTTCTTTTTATAGTTTGTCTACGAAGAACAAAAAAGGCTATGAGTGATTTTTTTCTTTATTTCACAGGGAGGTAAATGCTACTGAAGCTTACAAACAAGTTCACTGAAGCTGTTAAGACAGATAAAATGCAGTGTCTTAAGCCTCGAATATTAAGGCTGCTGTGTATTTGTCATAATCTACATTTCACATTCCATAAGCTGGCTATTTGGAGGATCTTAGTTTAAACTGTGTTCTATTTAAAAATGAAACCTGAATTAAGGACACTCACCCATTTGCACTCAAGTCTGTCTCTTTTCTCCAGAGTATTTCAACAATATTCCAATTGTTCCCACAATTCCAAATTGTAACAGTTTATCTTTGCTGAATCCTTGCCCATTTTATGATAAGACTCAAACATGAAACACTCTCATCAATTACAGGCACCAGCTATCAATCTCACAGCAAATTAATACTGCAGAAGTTACTTACATCACTGACGTTCTTGGTCACCTCTTTCACATGAGCAGTGTCTCTTGTCTCAGGTAAGGTTGTGTAAGACCCACGAGGTAGCTGTTTCTTGCTGTGTTCTTTGTATTTGTTCTGAAAGCATAGGAGAAAAATAGTTAAAAAAAACCCAACACACACACACTGACCCAATATTTAAAGGATATACACAAACATGAATAAATAACTTTCAGATGTGTTACCTCAGATACCAGAGAGCTGACATTCTTAGCCAGGAGGATCTGAGGTGTATCTGGAACAACCAGGCATGTTCCTCGAGCTTTGTTGTGCTTCTCTTTGTATTTTATCTAGAAAGGAGAAAAGATATCATTTTAAGCATTGTTTTGTGATGATTTCAAAAGAGACTGCTGTTGTTCTCACTGCTTTATAGTGCAAAAGGTGCAGATCTTTTTATATTTTGATGTTTTCCAAGACAAATTTGTTCCAGGGCTCCATACTCGTATAGCTCTCAACTGGAATATCACTAATATGTGAAATATATTAATTCAATACATTCTTAAAGATATACTGCATTAAGGACAGGTTAGGTTTTTGGTTTTGTTTTGTTTACTCCAGGCAACATTTTCATTTCAATAAGGCTAATCTATAGATAAGAAAAGCTCCAGCGTGTTCAGGCAACGTTAAAATTTAAATATTTAATTGCAAAGACCATCTATTTGTCCAGTGACATTTACAAGATCAAATTTATTCAGGTTTTGCCAGTTTGTCATTAAAATAAATAAACTAAACGAGAACAACTTTTCAAATCATAGAATCATAGAATGGCCTGGGTTGCAAAGGCCCACAGTGCTCACCACTTCCAACCCCCTGCTGTGTGCAGGGTCACCAACCAGCAGCCCAGGCTGCCCAGAGCCACATCCAGCCTGGCCTTGAATGCCTGCAGGGATGGGGCATCCACAGCCTCCTTGGGCAACCTGTTCCAGTGCTTCACTTCATTCTTAATCCAAACAGCCAACAAAGTAGCTTTTGTAGTAAGTTCAAGAAGAATAAAGAAGTGAATGCTCAAGTACTTACATCACTTGCCAAGATGGCATTGTTTAAAGCCAACACTGTGTTCTTATCATCTGTGACAGAGAGTTTGCATCCCTTCAGGAATTCTCGGTCCAGTTTGTATTCATACTGCAGAAATCAACAACAAGATTAGGAAAAAAGAAAAAGAATCCCAGATCTACTACAATTTTTAATTGTAAAAAGGAAAAAAGAGGGGAAAGGGAATATTCAGGTTGTTCAGACTTTCTTACATCACTCTGCTGCAGAGATGACTTGGCTGCTTGGACAAAGTCAGGCCTATCAGCAATCCAGTGCCAATGAGCCTTGGCTGCTTCATATTTCTTCTTATAATCCAGCTGTTCACAGGCAAACATGAAGAAGAAACAAAAATTTAATGCTGTGTACTTGACAGATGAAATTCATATAAATGCTAATTCTCTTTCAGTTTGGATAAGTAAAAGATGTAAGAAATTACATGCAGATCAGATTAGGGTTTGAATTATGTACAATCCCAGAGAAATCCATTTACTCTAGTTAATCAACTGCTGGGTCAATAAAGTTACATGAATGACTGAAATGATGTTTTAACTTTGAGGTAGGTGAGTGCTTTCAGTTCTTTGCTTACTGCAGTGGATGTTGGACCACCAATAATTAAAAACAAATGAGAACTTCTCATTAAGCTTTCACTCCATCCACAAGAACATTACCACAGTTTTTTTCAAAAAAGGGCAAAGCTAGAACAATAGTAGGCATGGGACATACAAGAAATCTCAGATGATCTCAAGAACTTGCAAGAATGAGTACTTTAGTATGAAATACATTAACATATATTTAATTCAAGCAGCATAAAAACTAAAAATCATGTCGAAGCACAAAGAATTTCGATAGAATTTAAAATAATTTCCCCTGGTCACCATTGCTGGTCTCAGCCACTGTGCATAACAGAAGTATAGTACTGATCAAACTGAACTCACATTGCTGTTCAGCTTGTAAGCATGCCTTGGAGTCTTAATATGAACTGAATCTGCTACAACATTGCAGTGGGATTTATTCCTCTCATACATTTCTTTGTATTTCAGCTAAAGAAAGAAAACATAAAAAACATTTACAAAGTTAATAAAACAAAATCTAGCAGCTTCAATAAAAAAAGCAGCAAAACATTAAAACCACAATATTAAAAATTGCTCCTGTAAAGATAAAATCTTCACAGAAAGAAGAAATTTCATCAGTACAACATAGTATCAACTGTCTGCTGGAAAGAAGGGCCCTCATCAAGGAGTGTATAAAACAGCAGGCAGAACTCACCATGGAGTAGACAAACAAAATCCACACGTGAATGGTAATTCTGTCTGCTTCTACTTTCCTGCACTCAACAGAAATGCTTTAAAGAAGCCTATCTTCTGATGGGCACACTCAATGTCTTCCAAAAATCCCTTTACAGATTCTGAAATGTAGCCCTTATTTTGGAACCAGTGTGTTTCAATTCAGAGATCACTTTTGAAAAATTTGTGCTTATTAATGACCCACTACTGTGGATTAGATACCAAATCCAGCTTTGAATTTTATTATGCATTGAGGGCCACTCTAACCCAGCAAAAACATTCCAAGAGCTACTGCAGAACCTGACATGAAAAAGGTCCTGAGCAATTTTATATTCAACTGATTTTTCAGAAAAGACATTACATACATTCAGAGTTTTATATGCAAGCAAAATCAACACACCCTAATGAGAAGCTATTTTTTATGCCAGTTTTACAGATGTTAAAAATAGTACTTATCAAGGTAAGAAGTTAACTGTGTGTGCTTTTGGTGATTCACTTACATCACTTATTCTGTCCTTGACTTTGCGCACGTGCAGCAGCATAGGGGTATCATGAATTGTAGTGTAGCCTTTAGGCTTCGCTTTGTTGTATTCCAACTTGTAAATAATCTGAAGATACAAATCAGAGATCACATTATTGTGTGACAGTGGGGAAAAAAAAAAAATCAGGATGAGAAACATTTCCAAGGGCAGAATTCAGGAAGGAAGTATAGTTGTAAGGGACTGAGCACACTTACATCACTAATCTGTTTGTTGACTTTTGCAGTCCTTAAGTTTTCTGGAGTATCCACAACTGTGGTATACTTATCTTTCTTCTTTTCATAGTCCTTTTTGTACTCAACCTAGTGATTGGCAAAGAGACCATGTTAACCACACAAACCAATGGAAAGCAGCTCCAGGAGATACATGTTTATATTCACACAAGAAACTGCAAAACCCTTTCACCAAAGCCAATAAAAACTGAACATGCAAAACAAACCAAACACTGCAAATCTCTTATCTGCCCTAGAGGCTGTCTATTTGCATGAATATTTTATATTTCTTTCACTGAATCATAAAACTTCACTTCTGTGTCCATGACTGAGTGAATAAAGCAACCTCAGCAGATCAGTGATTTTTTTTTAATTCATAATGGGATTCATAATCTTATTTTAAAATATTCACCAGAACAAAGAGAGATGTAAAACATCTCACACGACAGAAGATAAAAGCATCCACTGAACCATCATAATGCCAGGCTACTTTAAAGTCACTGGCAGCAGAATCTGTATCTTAATAATTTCTTAAAGATTACCTTGCTTTACTCAGGACTCTGAACAGTTTTCAGAGGATTCAGTGAGAACAGACTGTATCTCAAGAATGGTAATCCACTGTAGATAGCCTCAGGGCAGGTAGAAGAGGTTGGAACACACATTTTAAAAGGAATTTTCATGCTTTCTCTTGGATCAGAAAATAAAACCATGCTTTTAGACAGGATTGAGACTGACAAAATATAGATAATTATATACAAACAACAAATCAAAAGATAACACCCATTCAAATGAACATCCAGGTCAGGCAGAGTGCTATTTTTTTTTTCCTTCAAACACACTCAAGCTTACCTGCAAGGAGTTTTTAATGAGGTAATAAATAGATATCCACTGATCAACTGGATAAAAATGTCTAGTAATGGCCTTTGGTTCTATAATACTAATGGACTTTATTAACTGTAGTGACAACTCCCTCACTGTCATGTAACTGGTTTCTACTGTTGCATTTCCAGTGCTAATTTATACACTGAATGCCAGTTTCATCAGCCCAATCAGAAAATGTGCTTGCCATTGAAAGTAGCAAGGTTACTGCTAGCAGATCTCATTTCTGAGCAATATAAATATGTATCAGTTACTCAACAAATCACCTTTTTACCCAACTGTTACAATGAATTCCAGTTGCATAGGAATCCAGATTAAACGAAGACAATACAGAAAATTATTTCTTCATAATAATACCAGAATCATTTAGAGGCCTTTTTTTATACCATCAGAAATGATACCAAAGGTTCTTTTTCTGTGTGAACAGATGAATCATATTCTCTACATTCAACTTTTACAAAAGATGAAAGGAGGGAGTATTTTTGTTTATAAACTCTCAGTATGTGACTGCATGAGGGCTGGTATGCTAGCCTTATTTAAAAGGCCATGGCACTGCTTCCCAGAGCTGTGGTGCCATCCCTCTAGGTGTCCCAGGCTGTGGATGGGCTCTGGGCAGCCAGAGCTGGGGGAACAGCCAGCCCAAGGCAGGGCTTAGGTTGGAAAGGCTCTGAGATCTCTACCAACCCAACCATACTATGATTGTATGATCTTCAATGCATGGAAAATTGCTCTTTATGTAAGTATGAAATGAAGAAAAGGAGACAAGATCAGCCTAAGCTAAGTGAAGCTCAAGCCCCATTAAATGCTTTTTCAGATAGTTTGGGTTTTAAACTATTTTATCATAGATATACCCTTCTGGACATGTACAAAACCTTGGAGTCTGTCACCTGTGGAAGCTCAGAGAACTCACAAGCATAAAAAGACCAAGCAACTAAATGGTAGTACTAATGTCTCCTACAGCAGCAGTTCTTCGTATTACCTGGCTCCATAAGTATGAGTTGTAGAGTGCTGTCAGGATATCTGGCCTCAGAATTTCATTACACCCTTGTTTCAGGAGCATCTTGGCAAGGGACTTATAACTGTTCTGTTCATGCAAATGGCAACGAAGCACAAAAGAGACTTGTGAACACCATAAACAATAAGACAGCTCTAGATCCCTGACACCTTGAGAGTGGAGAGATTTAGGCACAGTACTGTATGTATTCATTCAGATGTGCATACAATTTACATCTATGTAATTAAGAGTGCATACTGAAAGATTTGCTTATTATCCCATTAAGGAAATTATGAGAATATTTTTGGGGAGATAATAGTAAATTAGAGATAAAGGCATGGGCACTCAAAAATCCAATATGCCACTGCTGCTTTATCTAGAAATAAGTAAGATGATAGCATTTGTAGAAGCCAATGAAAGAGCTAATAAATAAATGCATGACACAACATGCATTTTTTAAAACCTCTCCATTGACTTCAACAGGCATTAGATTGGAAATTAATTGAGTATGATGTCAATTGATGCACATGAAAGTACATACAGTAGAGATTAGCTCACTCAAAAAGTAACAATCCTTTTTGGGTGGCAAAACTAAGACTATCTGATCTGAACTAAAACATCACAATATCACAGGTGAAACCTCTGATACTGCCAGCTGTAAACATTTCACACAGACAGAGTAGCTGGGAGTGAACCAGGCACTTTCTGGCAGCACCGGCAAGTGCTCCTACCCTACCTGACTGCTCAGTGTAGTCCCCCACTTGGCCAGGAGGTTCTTAGGATCATCCACAATAACGCTGTACCTATCTTTGAGCTTCTCATAGGCAGCTTTATATAATTTCTGCTCAGAATAGCATAACAAATTGTAACAAATTAAAAGAAGACAGTGAAGACACAGAGATCCTGAGATCACAGATGAATCATTTAAACCTCTTCATATGAAATACTCAAAGGCAAGGATTGAAGTACATATCCAAAATAGAAAAAATTATTATTATAAAAAACAAAACAAAACACAAAACGCACAGAACAAAGAAGGAAAAAAACCAGAAAAATATGCCAAAATAACATATGCAACTCTAAATTTTATCTGGAAGGCCTAACTTACAATTTAAAGATACCTTCAACCCTGTTCCTGTCAATCTTCAAGAAGCCATTTTATAACTTACTTCCTTCATGAAAAAGAGCTGCTGAAACAACCCTGTATGGGACTAGAATCTTGATTTGAATACAAAGAGAGCGTGATGAGACAGAAGGGTGAATTACAGAGTTATATTATCATCAGACTTTCCGTAAGCAAAAACTTTAATCCCTCATGAAAACATCACTCACATTACAGAAGACATTTAAGTAAGTTTATTTCAATGTATGGGGCCCCTCCTGCTAAGATTTCTCTCTTCCACGTCTTTCATAATAATTTGTCCCTACTAAACATTAACAATCTTCCATCACAAATTCTGGTTCACTGCTTATCAGATTGAGCATTAGATTGTAGCAATGATTTCTCAAATTAACCAGATTAACCAGATTGCTGGGTTGCTGTTTTATTTTCTTCCCTCTATGGGACTGGTTTGCAAGCCAACTCTAAGCTGGTAAGAATTCACCCACATCACACAGATTTTCAGGGGTCTTTTTCCTAAGCATTCAGTACCTCTTCTAACAACTAATTGATGGTTTTAATATTCCTAATACATTAAGTTCACTGTTTCTTTAGCAGAGGAGAAAACCACTAAGTAGTAGAGTCAGAGAATTGAAGGCAGAGTATCAGAAATGAAACTGAGCTATGATTACTTTGGCCACAATACTATCATAATGCTATGACTACACTATACTCGTAATACTATGCTTTAATTCTCTTGATACCTTTTTCAGCACTGCAATCAATAGTTTTTTTACTCAGTGTTACTCAGCAAGTACTGAGTAACTCTTTACTGGTCAGCAAAGATAAGATTTCATTTTTCAGTTACTGCAAATCTGTCCTGTGCTAACATTCAGGAAGGTCACAGGAACAACCTTTCATTTCCTGATTTCAGTCTGACCTTAAGACAGCATTAGCTCTGAATCTATTTTTATTTATTTGCAAATTCATAAGGACAATCAACCCTTGATTCCATATTCACAGAAATCTTTAACACTTACCGCATCCAGCAACTGAGTTGCATGTTTAAAATGCCTGTTAATTGGAGAGTCAGCTACGTACTGGAAATGAGACTTTGTCTTTTCAAACGTCTCCTTGTACTTATGCTGCAGGAAAAAAAGCACAGATATATATCCCAGAGTTAAGTCACAGTCATTTTAGAATTTTAGAAACTTTCTGCAGCAAAATATTGCTGATTTAATTATTTAACTCAACTACAAGCAAAAAAAAAATTACTGCAAAATAGCTGTAAATGTAACATCTTACAGAACAGAACTATCATATCAAGCACTCAATGGAAGCATCAAATCTTGATAACTTTAAAGCTTGATTTCTACAATCACTATGAAAGTATTACAATGGAACAGAAACTTTTACAGCGACCACAGGGGATAAATAAAAGATCATTTTGCCTCGTTTTTCTTTCACACCAAGAATTGAAATTACAGATCTTTTCTCAAGTTCTACCGTGACAAATTCATATCAATATCCAGGCCAGAACTGAATTTTCCTAAGAAAAACCAAAGTACAAAAAAATAAAATAAAATAAAAACCATTTAGCAACAACTCAGGACGTTTTACTTACTCCACTGTAGAGCACTTTATTCTTTTCTGCCAAAGTAAAATCTGGTGTATCCCATGCATAACAGCCGATGCCTCTGAGCCACGATAAGTCCTCCTTGTATTTAACCTTTAGGAAAGAAACAAAACATGCCTTCACTTTCTCAAGAAATAAGACTCGGTTTTCATTTAGGAAACCTACATGTAAAGTTCCAATCTCTCACATCCAGGAACTACTTGAACTCACATCACTAATAGCATCTGTGACGATACGATGATGGAAATGTTCTGGTCGGTCTGGGATTGATCTCCAGATTCCCAGCTGGCTCATATAGTTTTCTTTGTATTTCACCTACAAAGAAAATCAAGAGAACAAAAAAAATAGATTTTGAGAATGGAGCACCTCAACCCATGCAACTTTCAGACACTCTTTGTTTCTGGAGCACCAGAACTACAGCAGTGAAAATAAGATTTACTTGTACTCACTTTTTTTTTTTTAAGACAAAGTCAATCAAGCACATAATCAAGAAAAGAAAATATTATTAACAGTGCTGATCATATTTTTCTAATTATTTGATGCAGTCAAATAACTAACAACATGACTAGTATGTTCTAGGCTATTAAATGACAAACATTAATTGGAAATTAAAATCTCATATACATACACTGCTAATATCATCTGTGACTTTTCGATGATAGACAATATCCAAAGCATCTTTCACTGTGTGGTATTTCCCCTTTGTGTTCTCAAAGGTTTCTTTGTAGCGTAGCTGGAAAAAAAAAAAAAAAAAAGTTATATATTAAAAACCATATTTTATCTATCAGGAATCATTTTAGTTAAAAATCCTACACCTGAGGAATGATAAAGTTATATGTTGCTTTCCAATATCCTAATGTAAGTCCTGAGGAATTTCAAGAAGCTTCAACTACCTAAAATCAGTTACAATTTGACTGAGACTTGTGATGAAAATTAGAGATAAAAGGAGTTGGTACATCTAAAGCAAAACTTCATCCTATTCTTTCAAATTGCAGACTGAGAAAAGATAGCCATGTACTAAGTATTTGATCCCTAAAATAGCCAAAAAAAACCCCTATGCATCCCTTCTTCTATGTTCTGGTCCCAGAAGAAAGCAGGAAGATCATTCCAATCTTAGGAGAAAGACCTTCTCAGAAGAGAAAACCAGTGTGCAAAAGAAGTGATATACTCTTAAAATCTTAAAAATCCCTTTCATGAGAGCAGTAAGAAAGATTCTCATCAAAACACTGGCCTAACAAAAATTCCATCAGGATTTCCCAGGGTACCTGGGCAATGTGCAGTGTAAAATACGTAGCAAAGGTCCCACTAAAGAGTGAGATCTCTAATTTACTTCTAAATGAAACAATGAGCAAGTTCTCAAGGACACATAAGTCAACTCCTAAAACCAAACAGAGATGAAATTATCTGTTAAAAGGTATTATATCCTGGCTCCAGCATCAATCATTTCACACTGATCTGCACTACTGGGTGATTTCATATGTAAGCAACTTATTTTTTTCCTTCTCTAAGTCAACATTTCAGTGCAAAGCAAAATTAATACGAATTATAATAAAGGTAAGAAAGCATTAGTGACACCAAGTGAAACTATTTCTGTAATATCAAATGGAAATGGAAGAGAGGTGAGCTAGTTCTTGAACAAAGCTGAGACAATCCCTGGTTTGCATGATTGTTCCCCACTGATCCTTTTTTTTTTTTTTGGTAGAAACCAAGAAAAATTAGGAGCGAAAGCATTCATGGACTACATACATCACTGGCATTCAGGTATGCTCTCTTGGCTCTGATCAAGACTGGTGTGTCAAGGACTGGTGTGTATTTGTCCTTCATCTTCTCATACTGGATCTTATATTTTGTCTAAGAGAAACAGTAAAAGGGAAAAGTTACATCTTCAGTCTTAGAAGCAGTTGCCAATCTCATTTTACATCAACACCTAGAGGTGCTATCTGGAGCACAAAATCATTCTTGCAAAGCTCTCTGTCAAAACACTGGGAAATAAGTTTGGCTGTTCAATTCATACTAGATGTTCCAGATCTTGCGGCCAATCTGCCACCGATTCTGCAGACAAGTATTTAGAAGCACATATCTTGTAAAATATTTAACTTCGTAAGAAGCGTGCAGTCATTTACCACAAATTGTAAAGGAAACATGGAACTTAAGTATGAGTTACAATGCTAAGTAAAAGGCAAACAGATTTGAGCCCTGAACCCATCATCAAAATTAGAAATGAAACTACTAAGCAGTTTAGAACATTGGTACCAAACAAAAGACCAGTCTTACCTCACTGACCATGTCTTTTACATGCCTGGCATGTGTGAAGGCTGGAGTCTGGCTACCAGCATGGTGATGAGGTCTCTCTTTGGTGGCAAGTTCCACATACAAATACTGCAGCAAGACAGAAAGAATCCAAAAAAATACATTTCAAGTAAGTTTTACTTTATCAGCCTGAAAAATAACTATAAGTTCACAATGCATAAACACCCAATTTACCCCAGAAAAAAATGGTGAGAATTGCACCCTTTCACTTTCCATATTATCTCAGTCCACCTTTTTCCATCACTCACAGTGTTCTGTAAATATTAGCAGTATCTTCAGGAACCCCCAAGTCCAATGCATGTGACATTAATGCTGTTTCTGCCCTACATCCATGCCTCACTTTGATAAAAGCATGCAAACAGTCTGTTTTTTTTCTGTTGGGTAACAACATTTTGTACTAACTCAGCAAGAACTATGTGACTGAAGATAACGAACAAATGGTGGATTGATAGAAGTACTTATTCCTCTGACAAAGTCAGAGTTTCAGAGAATCTGAACACAACAGACCATGGTTCAATGCTTTGTTTCAGACAGCCAAAGTTGGATTTGACCATCACAGAGATATGGTAAACATGAAAAATTACAGTCACTTAACAATGGCCATTTTTAAAAGTACTCTCTAGGAATTCCATATTGATTTAAAATGACCTGGAAAGATTTTGCTGTACTTAATGACAATATTAAGAAAGAACCCCGACTGTTTTCTATTAGTAGAAATTTTTCACCTGGCTCTGTATTTTTTGTCCTTTCTTGGCTCTCAAGAAGTCAGGTGTGTCAAGGACAGAAGTGTATTTTGTCTTCAGCTCCTTGCCTGCAGCCCTGTAAACCAGCTAGAAAAAGAAAAGTCTGTGAATGATTTCTTCTCTTACATACATTTGTGTAACAGCTGCCCAAACACAGCTTTCCAGTTGTAGCATCTCACGTATTTCTGAAAACAAAACAGTGAGAAGATCTGAGCTTTACTTAATTACAGCTACCAAAGATGAATAAAATTAACATAGAACTTACATCACTCAAATGGGTTTTTAGTTCCTGAACAGTCCTGTATCCAGGAGTATCCAACACCACACTGTATTTATCCCGCATCTTCTTTGCAGTATCAGTATATACATAATTAGACTGAAAGATAAAGGCAGTATCACTTAGGAAGCTTTTGTTATTCTTAGTTTTATTATTCTTAGAACATTCACAGTATAAAATAACAGTGCTTTGAAACAGAAGCACAGCAGTACATGCTGTCGTTGCTCCTCACTTATTTTCATATACTTCATTTCTTGGATTACATATCACACGTGTCACTAAATGTACCGTTGTTACACATATATTCTTTTCATAAGAAGAACCTTACCCAAAGCTTACGCAGCTGACGAGCACGGACCATATCAGGAGTATCATAAAGGAAGCAGCCCAAGCCCTGCAACCACTTCAGATCCTCTTTGTATTTATTCTATAAGGCAATTAGGAGAAGAAAAACAGAATATTAACTTTGCAGACAAGTTCACTCATCAGTCCTTGAAGACAATTACAAAGCACTTACCTATTACAGAATAGGATAAAAGCCAAATTCCACTTTCAGTGTAAAAGTTCTACATTCAAATACCAGGTATCTCAATAGGAGATACTTACATCACTTGTGATGTCCCCAACATAGCGGCAGTGCAACACCTGAGGAGTGAATGGCAAGGAAATCAAGTGTCCTTGCATCTTAAAGAAATCTGACTTGTAGATCAACTGAAAGACAAAGAAAAAAAATAGTAGTTTTCATGCAAGATCATGCTGAATATTCTAAATATCTTCTGTTTTTATGTTAGAAAGGCACATACATCACTGACAGCTTCCTGTGTTGCTCTGACTTGACGGATTTCTGGTGTGTCTGGAGTAGTATGAATCTTATCCTTGTTCTTGTGGTACGTTGCCCGATACAACCTCTGTATCAAAGAAAACAGGATTCTACATGTTAAAAACTTAAATGCAGCAAGAAATTTGGCAGGGTGTAAGTTCTTGTCTTTTTTGACCAGCTCTTTTGCTAGATATTGCAGAACTAATAGAAAAAAAAAAGGGAGCAACCATACTTCTAACCAGACTTTTTTTGATAGCAGCACCTCTAACAGCTACACATAGAATCTAAGACCCCAATCCTATAAATACATAAACATATATGCTAAATTTTCAAACTAGTAAGTCAATGATCAAAGAAATGAGTACTTATATATAAAGTTACAGAGACTCAATGTCAAAGACACAATTTCTGTACATCTTTAACCAAACAGCAGCAGAATGGTTAATAAAATTAGGCTAGAAGTGATTTCACTGTAAGGCAATAGTTTTACAGGACTGTAGAAAGTTAAGAGTCATCAAGAACATTAAAAAGCCACACTGCCCAACTCCAAGGCTGAATCAATGATCCCCTGCCATTCTCAATGGACATTTGTCTATCCTGTTCTTAAAAGCCTCAGTGAACAAAGATCCTACAATCTTTCCAGTCAATGTATTTTCATCCCTCAGATTTTGGGCACTATAAATACAAATGAGAACAAATACTGTACCTCATTAATGACTTGATTCACTTTCTTCACATTCTCAAACCCAACATCATTAGGTCCCAGAGTGTAGCCTTTGGCTTTCATATGTTCATAGGCTTCTTTATATTTCAGCTACAAAGTGGGAAAGAAAATCTTTTAGATTGAACAAGAGTAGGTAGAAACTAAATTTCCTTTCCAGAACACTGCTGTTCTGGCAGTAATTTATGTAGATTTTTAGATTCAGATTTTTAGAGATAGTCAAATGAGTTACATCAGAGCTAAATAGGCATCCTCAGTATTTTTACCTTCATGATCTCACCCAAGATTAATAACATTTTAAATTTTCCTTATGTCTAATATGGTATGCACATCTGTCCGAGAAAATTTTTATTTTGATAGCAGTTTCTTCAATTCTGTTAATGTAAACATTACCAGTGTTGGGAGCTGAGTGCACTAGTAAGAACTGATTGCTGAGATTAGGCACACCAGAGGCGTCAGCCCTTGTCTGAGCAATGCTGTAGACACTTCAGCACTGCTTTTGTCCTCATTTCCTGGATGGGCACTTGTCCTCCCTCACAAGTAGCTCATCTCTAGCTCTGTTTTGTAGCCTGGTTTCAAGTTCCATCTCTTGGATTTACCTTGCACCTATGCTGTAGGTAGCTTGTCTCCAATTTCTGTTCTGTCTTCTGTACCTCCTGACTGTAAGGACCCGGATGGAAGTTGACCCTCACCTTGTCAGAGACTGTTGATGCAATTGCTATCAGCACCCTGCTCTACCTACCTTACTCAGTGGGACTTCACACTGGCTGATGAATTTACTGCTTGTGTCGTGGTTATCATAAGTTCCTGGCTCAGGCAAACACATGGAACACACAGAACTACCGCCACTCTTGTTGCTTTCTGGCAACCATTCTCACATCTGAGAAATAACTGCCTCAACAGTTGTGCACTCCTACAAAACAGGCACCAAATTTTCCCTGGTAACTCATAGAAGGACACAGTACATTACTTACATCACTGCCAATGTACTGGACGTGTTTAGCATGCTGGAAGCCAGGGGTATCTTTGGGAAGACTGTATCCAGTAGGCAGAGCTTTCAAACCAGCCCAGCGATACAAATTCTGTAAAGAAGCAGGGGGAGGAAAGGAGAGGGAGAGTCTTTGAGACAACTGTGTGTAGTATTTGACAATATTCATTAGCTACACAGAAAATCTCTTACACACACTTGGCAACAGATTTCCCAAATATCCGTACTATAATGCATGCTTGCAGATTAAATAAGGACACTGTCCCACTTTATTTTCATGAAGTGAAATCCAGCTTCCACATCTGAAGAGCTAAATAAAGACTAGCATTTAAAGAATCCAGGTTTTGAATCTCAGAAAACAGACTTGCAGAAAGGAAAGACTGAGAGAAAGTATGAAAACGCATCAAACAGGAGAAGAATATGGACTTTTTTTTTTTTTGGCATTTTGATGAAAACTAAGTTCTTATACTTACTTCACTCTGTATCTTGTTTGCATGATGTGCCCGCTCCAAATCCACTGTTTTGTTAGTAGGAATCATTTTGCCTCTAATTTTATTTAAATAGTCACCACGATAGACAACCTAAGAGAAAGAAAAAGTAATTAGAGGAGAGTCATAATGGCGGTGCTTTGTCACAGTATGTATTATTTGCATACACGTGGGAATATCTTCCAAAAAACTGGATGAAATTCTTTTGAATTCAGGCAATTAATGATTTTAGTGACTGCGATTTAGTGATTAAATATTTAGTGATGCCTTAATAAATGTAAGGTCAATGAGCTGTAGATAATAAGCAATGAAATAATGACTACATATATTAAAGTGACATATCTAGGAACTGTGAAGAAAAGGCACTTACTTCACTGGCATTCAAGCCACTGAGGATACTCTGGACATAAACAGGAGTGTCCATGACCACAGTGTATTTGCTCTTCGTTTTTTCTGCATCAGATTTGTACTTGATCTGCAGAGAGAAATTCAAGAACTCTAGTCAGTAAGACTAGTTATTGTTAACTGATTTTATTATATCTTTATATTTACAGTAATTACTATTTATTTTATTAGATACTTATTCTACTCACGAATCAGCATTAATACAGAAATGTCTCGAAATTAAGGCTGCATAAATGAATATGGCACCTACTTAAGAACTCCTATCAAGAAACAGTGGGAAATGTCATCAGAATATTCATACGCGCCATGTGATGTGCACCCAACCTAATTCTGATACACAACTTAACAGGGGGCACACAATCAGGAAAAGCAAAATGATTATTCTCTCATTTTAAAGCCTTAATCCCAAGCTAAGGACATCTTGACATCGATGGAGTCAGCAGCTTCACCCAGATTAGCATTACTTGCAAATTTACTTGGATGCAGGACTTGAATTTGTACTAAATTATTTATAAAGACACACAAGAGAACTGGCTCCAAAATGGAGCCCTGGGAAGACAGCTAGCAGATATTTCAGTAGAGAAGGTCATAAGACATTTTTCAGACCATATCTGAATTAGAATAAAGCTACTCCATCCTGTTAATACAATGCTTTGAAAAATATTAAGAAGTAAGCAGAAACAGTGTGTCCAATTCAGACTCACATCACTGCGAAGGTCGTAGGCATGTTTAGCATGGAGAATCTCAGGAGTGTCCCAAACAAAGCAGCCAATGCCTTTCAGCCAGTTAAGATCATCCTTGTATACCACCTAAGATATGAGAGAAAAGAAGCAATCTAAGATGTGCAGCATGATCCAACCCCTTATTGTTAAATCAGTCTGAAACACAACTGTCAAATGATGGCAGGTTAATGGTTATTGGTTTTTGACAAAACAATTATTTTAGGAATTAAAATGATTTTTCTTCAGCATTTCAAGAACTGCAAGGTTTTGGCCCAGAGCCTATACTGATAACACTGAAATGATGCATTCCAAGCCACATTTCAGTACAGACTGATTTGTCTGTATTACAAAAACATGATCTAGATGCTGTGTAGTTGAGCATAATAGATACAAGTGGAAACCACAGAGTGCCCCAACCAAGTTTCTGCAAAATCACTTCCTTTACAGAGCACAAATGCAAGAATCCTTTAAAAAAAACAGTGAACCACAAACACTTGTGAACTCACATCACTGATCTGATCAGCTACTTTTCGAACATGTGCATTGATCTGAAGATCTGGGAGGCAGATCCAGTCATGGAGACGTGTGCGGTAATCAATTTCACTGATTTTCTGCTGAGCATCTTTAGCAGCAATTATGTCTACCATGTCAGGAACAATGTGGACTTTGGCTTTATTCTTTTCATAGGTTTCCTTGTAGAGACGCTGCAGAATTAAAACATTCACATTAATAATACTGACAAATAGCCTGAATTATTAACTGTTGATAAGGCTGAGGCAAAAGAATATAGTATTCTACTAATATTTTCATGGATTGTTACAGTTGGAGAGCAATCATTTTGTCTGTGACTAACATTTCCATCTCGTCTACTCTACAGATTTGCAAATAAGGAACCTTCAAGCTCACCATAATAAATAAAGGGTGCTAAAATACAAATTTTCATGGCACTGGTGTCAAAAAGAGGTAGGCCAGGCAGTGCAGTGTTTCATACATAAACATATTAGACTTAGAGGTTTAGAACAGACAATTCAACAGTTGATGCAGAAGCCTGAAAAGACATTTGTGGGTGATTACCATATTTAGGAAATACTGAACACTGCCAAATGCATACTGAAATACATTATCTGTGTGGATTCTAAGAAAACACCACTTACATCAATATTAAGCTTTCCAACTCTAAGGCACCTTGCTGTATTGGGATCATCCTCAACACTTCTAGGTAGTGTGTATAGAGCTTTAAACTTGTCATATTCTTCTCGGTATTTTACCTAAGCAGATGTAAAGAAAAACAACAAATAACAAATTCCAGTTAGAAAACTGTTATTTTTTAACCAAATCAGTAAGTAAATCAAAAACTATTCAGTTCGGTCCAAACAGTAGAGGAAGCATTTAAAGCAGGATCTCAGTTTTCAATTTTATTTTTAGCTGCTAACAAAATGCATTGTAACTACTGAAAAAAGTAACTACAGCTAGCTAGAAGATTTTTAAATAAATAAATTGAATTTACTAGTTATTTTTATTGTTACAGCTCTTTCCTTTAAATCTATCCAAGAGAGTGATCTCTCTTTAGCCTCTGCTCAGTAATGCAACAAATTGTGTCCTTCAACAGTCAGAAAAGCATCATTTGAAGACATATAGAACATTTGGTATTTTTCTGACTCAGACCATTTAGGCTAAAAGAGAACTAGCTATAATTTTTCTAGAAGTTGTTTCTATTACGATAAAATGCAACTTTTTTCCATGAAAAGGAGCAGCAAAGGACTATCTAACAGCTAGTCAAATTATTCTCACAGAAAAAGGATTTTCTGCAGATACATATTTAAGCTAAAAATAAAAGACTCTACAGTTCTAAAATATTGAAATGCTTTGGTATTTAAATGCAAGACATGAATGCTTGAATTGACAGAACTGATCTTATTAAACAAAAATCCAAGTATTTCATTGACTTACAATACTAGCATTATGCTTCAGTTCCTTTGCACGTGCTAGGGATACAGCATCAGAAGGCATTATGTAGCTAGTAGCTTTCACCCTGTCCCAGGCTTCTTTGTAGAGATTCTGTGGGGAATAGAAAGTGTCTATCAGTGGAAAGATTCCCTGGGTAATAACCAATGTCCAGTAAAAATCAATAGCCCTTCTGTTGTGATGATTATTTCACACCTTACCATTACTTCACAGAAATTAAGACAGTACAGTAATCTTGATAGCACACACAAAAGGTAACAAAGTTCTTTCCCATTAGTTTTATCCCTACTCATACATGAACTCTTTTTGGTTCAGGTGCAAATTTCTTCACCCATTTATTAACACTTATATTTTGACAAGACTGAGCCTGATATTCAGCATCCTCTCCATACTCAGACAATTCAGAGGGCTGTCACTGACTTTGGTAAGTTTCATATTTGTAAACTTATCTTCAAACAGAGAGGACAAACAAAATAAAATAAAATATCTCAGTAGTACCTTGAGAGAAAAACACTTACATTGCTAAAAAGATGCTTCAGATTTTGAACTCTTTCAGAGTCTGCTGTTTCAGTCACAGTTGTATACTTGTCCTTAGTTTTATGGTAATCTTCTTTGTATTTAACCTATAAAATGAAAGATGAACTTGTCTCAATTCTCAGAAGGAGCAAAGGAAAAAAAAAAAGAATAGAAAAGAAGGAGACACTCACATCACTGGCATTTATAGTACTCTGCACCGCAGTCACATAGACTGGTGTATCAGTAACAACACCAAAGTTCTGTAAATTCTCTTTTCCAGCAGCTGTATATTTTATCTAAGGAAACAGAAGAAAAAAAAAATGTTGAAAATGACCACAAAATTCCCTGCTAACTTCCTTTAAAATCAGTCTTTTAAAATCAGATAACAAAAGCACAGGATTACAGCCCAAGCAAGACCAACTTGAAGTTACTGCTGTACTGAAGAAATGCCTCTACATAGGAACACAGCAAGTATGAACTACGTAGTAAAGAAATTTGTAGATAATTGTAAAGCATGTCTAGGCTAAGAACAACCAGCAAGGCAGCAGATACCCTTCTCCCAGCATAAATAACTTGACTGAGGTATTTTGTGCACAGAGTTGTACACAGAATGAGTGTGACCTTCTCACTGTTAAAAACCAAAATGCTGCAGTACTTCCATTCTCCCAGTTTTTCTGCTTTTTTAGCAACAAGAATTATCAAGACTCCACAGTCTAAGCTGCAAGATTGCATTGCAATAATTAGAAAGAGTATTTCGGATGTTATTATTTCATTCTGCTTTCAAGTAGGATAGGCGTAAGTCCCAGTGAATTGTAAATGAAGAAAAAAATAATCTTATATATGTTTACTTGTGTGAGGGCAACTTGCTTACTTGGCTCTGGAGGTCATATGATTTTTTAGCATGCAGGATTTGTGGAGTATCCCAGACATAGCATCCAATTCCCTTCAGCCAATTTAAGTCATCTTTATACACCACCTATACAGGAAAAAAAAAGATGCCTAATTAATTAGGAAGAAATTTGCCCCTGTTTGAAGAAAATGCTGTTATTTTTACTTTATTCAGCTTTTGCCACTTGTGCAAACTCAATGCACCACAATTCAAGCTTATTCAGCAATTATACATCATATTAATAGGCCAGGAAATTAACACATCATTACATTTTATTAGGAAGGCTTTTCCCCCGAGTAGAGATACTGTTGAGTATTTAATATGAAATTCAAGTATCATCTGCAGCTGTAGGATACAGCCTCAAAGAGAAGTCTTTTCCATACTCATCCAGGAGGTCTGTGCAAACTGTCCTGGCTCCTGTGCAAATTAATTGGTGATCATTGCAGCACAGCAATGCTTTGACTCTACAATGGTACATCTGCATCCCATGTCTGCATGTGCCAGATGGTAAGATGCTTACCATCATTCTACATAGTCTCAACAAGTCAATCTGGTGAACTTTGGGAAGGCTTTGCAAATTTTAACTTCTTAAGTTTTTCCAATTTATAAGTGTGAGAGAAATAAGTAGATCATTAAGATCCCCCCCCATGAAAATGTAAAAATCTTTAGTACTGTGACACTAAGCAATCTAAGACCACGGTTAACAATTTCATGTTTAAATACTGCAAAAATATCTGAAAGCATTTGATATTTAAGTATCTTGAAAAGATGACTTTGTAAAATGTTAAATAAATACGTGAAATACATACATCACTCAAAATTTCCTGGGCCCTTCTTGCTTGAATAACATCATGTTCTTCAGGAGAACAATTCCAGTGATGGAGGTAAGTTCGGTATTCAAGGTCACTGAGGATATACTGACACTTCTTAGCTAGCACATGATTCATCATATCACTTGGAATATGGACTCTTGTTTTAGTGTCTTCATAATTCTTTCTGTATGCCAACTAAAAAGCAAAGATTGAGGAAGGAAAAAAAATGAATAGTGTTTTCCTGCATAATTTTGACTCCAGAAGGCAGCAGGTTATATAACAGCACAATCTGAGGCTAATCTTAGTTTAGTGGCTAAACTCCAACGGGATTCAGTGGGAGGAAGTCTGAACTTAGATATTAATCACCATTTATTCTACACAAGGTACTGGAAAGACAAGAACAGCCTCCTTCACTGACAGATTTAACTGTGTGTGTGAAAGGTAACACTACTTCAAGATAAGAAATGCATATGTTAAAAGCTTTTCTTTAATCCAATTCATCTCCCTTTTCAAAAGGAGACATAATATTAGAGATTATATTAACCATGCCTTGCATGACATGTTATACGTTCAGTGGTGATGACAAAACACCAAATGGATATTTATCTTTCTCAATTATTCCTCAATTCCTATTTCACTAAAAAAATATATATATATTTTGCTAACATAGCAAAAGTATCTCAAGCCATACAGTATTTTTTGCTGATCAAATTCTTAATATAAAATAGAAAACTCTAATAGGTCCCATAGTTTGAAAAAAAAAATCCATCTTAATCTCTTATTTTAAATTCAATGATTCACCCCAAATACCTTCAGGAAAGCGTATGGAAAATACTATTACTGATGTTAACAAGCATAGCATTCCTTATGTTCAATATGAGACAGACACTACTAATAAAGGAAACAGAAACTACTGGGGCAAGGTTGATTGTCTCCTCACCGCGCTCCTTATTTTCTGGAATGCTAACGAATGAACGACGCTGGGGAAATCTCCAATGTCCTTCCCAGCCAGATAATGGCCTTTCAGCTTCTCATATAGCTCCTTATATTTACGCTGCAAAATAAACATGTCGAAATTGTAAAGTTCGTGTTCACAAGAGATAAGAAAATAAAAAGAAGGAATGGAAAATTCCTACTAACCTCACTATTCACGTAGTTTGCATGCTTGGCTCCAACAAGTGGAATGTATGTTGTATCCAAAGTATACCCAATGGGCTTGCTGATTTCCCAGTCTCTTTTATAAAGTTTCTAGATAAACAGAACACAATACAAACTTTGATATAAGATCCATTATACTTTCCAAGAGGTCTGATTCTGCTATTTTCACTCATATGGAATATGACTTTTTATAGAGCAGTTCCTCTTTCCATCAATCATCCCAATACAGTAAATGAAGAATATTCATCCAGAACACATATTTGGTCTAAGACAGAGCTCCCACTCAGGAGAGTAATGGAGCACAAACTTGAACTCTCTTTCTAGATTTGCTCTCTTGAAATGGTGACCTGGAATTCATTGTTTGACACCCAGAAAAGTAACAGAAATATTCAAAATGTAGATATGAACTGCTGTTTAAAAGTATAGAATTGACCTTGATAATCTTACAGATAATTTGTTTGAAATCATGAAAAATCTCCAAGTAAAACTTGTATTTATTATAAGAGCAGTAATTGTGTCAATGGAACTTTTTAAATACATCATGTTTTAAATATTAAACACACTGACTTTCAGACTAGACTACAAAGATTTGACATATAAATTAGTCACTTACACTTCCAAAAGTAAATACTTCCAATTAAAATTAGTGAGACTACTGATAAATAACTGCTTAATAACATAAGTCACCTAAAATTTTCCTCTCATAAAAAAAATAAATGTAAACTCACATCACAGAATCGCAACTATACCAATGCTCCTCCTACTTCCAAACACCACACAGTAGTACTTTGGGATCAGTTTAGTGGGGAAAGAAACAACCCCTAACCTAACTGTCCTAACTAGAAAAAACTAAAAATGAGATTAAACGACATTTCCAGTGCCCCGTGGTAAACTAATGACAGAAACAGAATAGTATTCTGAAGTTCAGTCTATATTCTGTTGCTTTCAAAACTAAGTGTAGCTCAGTTAGGTATTTATCAGATCTTACATCACTATACAGCAAGGACATGTCTCTGGCATGATTCAGTTCAGGAGTATCATCAGACCCGATGTACTGGCCTTTCTCGAGGTTAAATGTTTCTTTGTATTTTAGCTACGAGAGAAAACAAATACTGAGTTAATGCCACAATAGAAATATATTATCCCAACTTGTCCATCTGTAAGAAGTAGACATTTATTTTCTGCTACGTGATCACATCTTCAGAAATGTTGTATAGTGCATTTCAACCACTATGGTACACAGACAGATGTCATCAGTTACCATCATTAGTAAAACAGAACATGCTTATCAGCAATTTAAAGACAGCAGCCACACCATGAATTCCACCAGCTTACCAAGAACAAGACTCAATTTTAAATCACTATAAGGAAAATCTGTATCAACTGTAAATAAGGGATAACCCATATTTGTCTACAGACAAATGTAAAATGCTTTGTTGTAGCAATATTATTTATATATTCTTACTAAACAACTTGCCCAATAGAAGTCTACTGTAAATAAGCATGCATATGCATACACACATAGACACACACAGAGCTAAACACAGTACAGTCTAGCAAAAGCTAGATAAATTAAATCATCTCCTAATTCTAATAATACTGAAAGAAAAAAATGTACGTACATCGCTCTGATTGACAGAGTTAATCTTTGCCAAGACAATGTCTGGAGTGTCAACCACGCTGGTGAATTTAGAAAAGTTTTCAAGGGCATCTTTTGTATACGCTCTCTGCAAAGAGATGAAATATTTTCTTATACACTGGGGATGAGAAAGAAGAGCTTAGCCACACAACAACTAAAATACCTTCTTACCTTATTTATCAGTTCCTGTGCATGCTTGACTTTCTTATGTTCCACTGAATCCAGAGGAATCCAGCCACAACCACGGAGCCATTCCAAGTCAGATTTATAAATATTCTAAATAATAAAGTTACAAACAGAAAAGGAATTATGTACTTCAGCCTTATATAATATGAAAAATGCACTCAGATCAAACAAATTGGAAATTACATGGTATGTATGTAAAATCACTTACGTCGCTTTGCAGATCATAGGCCTTCCTTGCCTGAATGCAATCATTCTGGTCAGGGTGGCACGTCCACTGATGGAGGTAGTGGCGGTAGTCAACATCACTGACCAACATCTGACACTCCTTGGCTGCTACAACTGACATAATATCCACAGGGATGTGAATTTTGGACTTTGTCTTGTGGTAATTTGATTTATACAATCTGTCATTCTGGATCTCGCCTGCATGTTCAAACCACACCAGTTTGGGATCATCTCTCATACTGGGGACTCCCACGTAGTGACCTCTTTGTTTGACATAGTCAGCTTTGTACTTAAGCTGATGGAAGAGGAGAGAAAAAAGTAAAATAATCAATACTGATTGTATCTACTCTTTTTTTAAGCCATGAACAGCCATGGCTTTGTCAACACCAAGAACCAATGAGACTGTTTTATTAACAGATAGTTGCCAACTGCAGTCTGATTTTCAATACTTGATCACAATAAATCAGGAGCAAACAGTAATGTTACTTTGTGTAGTCCTTCCACTTCAAAATGTGTAATTTCCTAGACTAATATGCTATCATTTTTCAGTAGGGTGTGTTTTCAAAACAAGAGGAAAGCCTAGCTAGAAAATGTCTGCTAATAAAGCACTCAGCTCCAGATTTCCAGCACGTTTTTGTAAAATATAATTTAAGACTGTCTGAAGAGTTGACCTTTATTTAAGGCATTTACACCATATTTTTGACAAAACCTGCACTCAGTAGTTAACCAAGTGTCATGCAAGAGCTTCAACTCTCATTACACAAAACTTTGAAATTTAACGTGCATACCATCTTATGGTTTCTCATAGAGGAAGTCTCCAAAATATGACAGAAAGTTAAATCAGATATATATAAATATATATATACATATATATAATATATATATATATATATAAATAATCATATTTATTAATTTTTATAAGCTTATAAAATATGAAGTTTTACCTTAGATGACTTTGAAAGGACTGCATCTGGAGAAACTAAAGGTGGAAAAAAGAATCTGACCTTTCAATACTGATATCCATAAAAATCATAATCTCAAAAATGTCTGAATTGTCTGGAGGACAGTGAACTTCATCAGTCATAAAATGCCCACTGGATGTTATCCCTAATGCAAAGCTTTGCATATCTTTTATTGAACTTGTAAGGCCTTTAATATTTTTAAGCTTCTAGGCACTTGCTCTCCTAATGCGATGAGAAAAATTATTACCTCACTTTGGACATCATTCGAGTGTTTGGCATGACGGATCTGCACAGTGTCAGGAGGTAAGAGATAACCAGTGGCTTTTTCTTTCTCCCAGCTTTCCTTGTATAAACTCTGTGGAAAAGAGAAGAGAGGAGAAAGGAGAAATTCAAAACTACTGGAGTTATAGGTATTAAAAATATATAAAGTATACAAAAGTGCAAATAAAATGAATCCTTTCTCTAGGGTGTTCTTAATATGGCAAGTTTTCTAAATCCCTCAGAAGAGATATTGATGTGAGTAGAAACTGTCATATGATCAAGGAGAGAACACATACCTGATTAAGAATTCTGGCTGCCTCTCGAGCCATATCTAGCTGTGGTGTATCTGTTAGAGTATAATTTGACTTGACTTCATTCCATGCTTTGTGGTATTTAATCTAGAACAGAGAAAAAAAACCAAGTGTCACATCATCACAGCAGATGGAAAACACAATACCAAGACCTGTATTTTATGCATAAAATAATGTATACAAACCTGAATTTTCAAGCCTATTAAATGTGATTAAGCATACGTTTAAATGGATGTATATTTTTAAAGGAAGATATACAAGGAAAGATTTTATACAGTTTCTCAGAAAATTGGAAAACTTGTTCCGCGGCAGCTGGATGGACAGGGAAGTATCTTCAGAAGATGAAGTTGCACCAGTTATTTGTCTACAAGGCTCCACAGCCAATTGCCAAACTACAGCAAGAAGTACTTGAACCAGGACAGATTTTAAGTTTTGCAAGATCAGTTCTCTCTATCCAACATAACCTTACATGAATGCAGAATCCTAGCATCTCCTAACCACTGATGTATACATTGAGCCATGTTCCCAAGGACAGGACATGACCAAACACGTGGATGAGCTTGAAGAGCAGCAGCATGCTATTCAATTCAGCTTTGTCATTACCATCCTTCTACCACTGCTGGAACTAATCTGAGTGTTTAACTTAGCATGCTCTCTACCAGAAGCAAATTGAAAAAAGCAGCACAAATTCATGAACTGAGAGGGGGTTGTGTCACTTCATCTTCACATGCCAGCTTCTCACAGACTTCAAAAACATATGAAGAATGGCAAGCTGACAGCACACCAATTTTTCTAATGATTGTTGTAGCACAGTAATTAACTGGACAGTTTAAGATTGCACTGACTTAACTGGGAAGGAGTAAGCATTACGGTTGCTACAGTACATGTGGTTACTTATGTTCAATGTTGTCAACTGTCACCAAAGGTATCAGCCAAGACAGAAAAGGAAGGGGCTGTCACAGACCTAGCAGTGGCTTTCCACAAGTCTAGGAGTGATCTTATGCTGCTTGAGGAGCTTCTTCCCACAGACACGATAGAGGGATAGAGATGAAATAGTGACATTCTGTTCAACTTTATGTCAAACATTAACAGAATCCACAAAGCCTGATCCAGAATTATTTTGCCTTTTTTTTTTTTTAAATAAAATACTGCCACACACAGATCAAGTTAACAGCCTGACAAGATGCCAGCAAACTTACATCACTAAGAATTTCACCACTTTTCTTCGCTGTGACATAATCAACTCTGTCTGTCACTGGAGTAAATTGAAGTGTTTCAACTTTTGTACGATACTTTCTCTGAAAAGCAGAAAAGATGAAAATACAGTCAGATTATAGTGGAATATTTTACAGCTAACACACTAATTCTGACTATACAGAGAACAAAACAAAGGTTACATTGAAAGAAAAAACACTCTATACATGGTGAATACTGTGGAAATACTCCAGTTGTGTTTTTTGCAATAAAAATAAATGAAATACTGGTGTACATAATCATTAAAAAATACTGAAAATTACAACTACTCCTGAGAAAATGTTAATACTGAGAACTCTGGTTACCTCATTCAATAGGTCTCCGGCATGTTTGACGTGATTTATTCCAAGTGAATCATTTGGCAACCATCCAATTCCTCGTAGCCATTCTAAATCAGATTTGTAAACAGCCTGAGAAAACAAAATAGAGTTTGTGCTGGTAGCTACAGTTCCCTGTACAATCCTGCAAGATCCATACAGAATGGCATGCACTCCTGATGGTTAAAAGGAGAATAGTAATTCCAACTTCATCTAAATTCTTTAGCAGTACATCTAAACTCAGTACTCTTCAAACTTAGCAGTACGTAATACTGGCAAACACTATGTATTCTAAACAGCCAGCAAAGCCAATTCACTGCACTTAGCAGAAGATTTCCACTGATTTCAGTTAGAGCTGAAGCAAATAACACAGTAAGAAGTTAAACTAAGTTTGCACGTGAACTCACATCACTTTGAAGATCGTAGGCTTTCCTGGCATGTATCACATCATTCTGATCTGGAAGACAGATCCACTGATGCAGGTAATGACGGTAATCAACATCGCTGACCAAAGACTGCCCATGTTTAGCTGACTGGATAGACAGCATATCAACAGGCAGATGGCACTGTGTCTTCCATTTGGCAAAGTGTTTCTTGTATTCCAGTTCACTCTGAACCTTGCCTATGCCAAGGGCAAACTGCATTTTTGTATCTGCTTTTGCATTTGGAACTCCAACATAATGTCCTTTCTGCTTCTCATGATCCAGTTTGTATTTATACTGGGTAAAGAGCAAAGATCACCATTAATAACAGTTATGGAATACTTCTTAAAGCATATGGAAAGCTAGATGCCTCTTTTTGCACTTACATCACTAGCAATTTCTCTGGAAGCTTTGGCTGCTTTAATTGGGATTGCGTCTGCTCTCAAATCATAACTCATC
Source organism: Phasianus colchicus (assembly GCF_987193195.1). Classification (NCBI taxonomy): domain Eukaryota; kingdom Metazoa; phylum Chordata; class Aves; order Galliformes; family Phasianidae; genus Phasianus; species Phasianus colchicus. The sequence goes on along the minus strand of NC_143442.1, from coordinate 1,692,563 downwards.
TTCACTTCATCCCAGGCTTCTCTATACAGTTTCTGAAAAGACAGTACAATGTCACACATGTGCCAGATACCCTAGCATTTGTCATTAAAGAAACATGCACTACACTGTCATTTGTTTGCTGAAATGTGGTATTTTTGGGGGAGCATCACTTCTGTTTCTAGCTATAAATACTGCTTGTCAGTACACGCACAGTGTCTGTAACACACCACTATACAACCTATACAGCATAGAAAGGTGTTTGTAAAAGTTCTGAAAATATTTACATCTTCTCTTCCATTTAATAAAGTATTGTCTCAGTGGTGCATTATATTAATCATTTCTCAACAGCTGCATGCAAGCATTTATTTTAAACTGTCCAAATACTTCAAGAATGCTCAGTAGAGGGAAGGGAATGTTGTAAGCTGCATATAAGGAAAGATTTCAAGAAGATTCATGTGACTTAACCTCCAACTTTTTAAGTAACATCTTAGAAAGTTGAAATTCAGAGTTTACTATTTTTTTAATGTAGAAAGTAGAACAATAAACATACCTTGCTATAATTATGAGCATTAGACTTGGCTAGGTTGATTTCAGGTGTGTCTGGCATAATATGGATCATAGTCTTGTCCTTTTCCCAGGCTTCTTTGTATTTTGGCTGTTAAAATAATTCATTTTGTATTTAAAACACGGAACTGCACTTGTCAATAACACAAAATTCCATAAATCTTACATTAATTATCATCTCCAAAAAAATAAAACGTCTTGAAAAGCGTAAGGCAACTTAAAATCCCACTGATCAACTTTACATTAACAGAACTTAAGAGTTTTCTGTTCAACTGTTTATCACCTCCAAAGAATGAAAGAATTCAAGAACACTGTAACGTACAATACTGAGCTGTTCAGCATTCACTTTAGCTAGAACAATGTCTGGAGAATCGACGACACTGGTGTACTTCACGCTGTCAATAGGTGTGCGATACACCTTGTCACTCAGGAGATCCTGGGCATGTTTCACTCTCTGAATACCTGGAGAATCATTAGGCAACCAGCCAATTCCACGGAGCCATTCTAGGTCTGACTTATAAACAGCCTGTGTTGGAGATGATCAGAAAAATAAAACAGTGTTAAAAATGACAGTCTGAATTATTTTAGACTAAATAAAGAAGGATATGTTTTAGAAAACTGCCAGACAGCTAGACCTAGATTAATCCCTTATACACAAGAGATACTCAAAGCAATAAGTAAGCTAGAGAAGAAGATCTAAGTAAGCTAATAAATTAAGCAGAACATTCAAAAACTTATGAAAATAAATAGTGGAGAAACAAATGAACAGAATGGATGTTAAGGATGATAAAAGGTTATTCTCTTCCCTCCAAAATATGCATTCCTCTAGGTGCTTCAATGATTTAAGGGTCCAAATAAGAAAACATGCTGCCCATTGTGAAAGATGGCAAAAATAAGTTAAGCAAAAAAAAAAAAAAAAGGAATGGAGATACTGAGGAGTGGAGCTAATCAGCAGATCTCCTGAAGTGGCAACATTATTTTCATTTCAATTGACCAAATTCTTCAACAAGGAACATGAATCTCACCATTGAAGCTCAAGCGAAATAGAGGGACAGTGTTTTGATTAAGTTGTAAAGCCAAAGCACAAAAGCAGCTGCATTTACTCCACTTGCTTTGAAATCACTAGAATATCTTAGCTGCAGTCTTACATAGTGTTCATAACAACAAACAAATTTTCAAGTAGACCCAGGTAAACAAAAACAATAAACTCAACAGATAACAAGCAACAAACACTTGTTATCTAAGAAGTACTGAGAACAGCAGATGCTTTATCACCTCCAAATGACATACTCAAAAAGAATGTGAAACACAGCAGACACATATTAAGTCCTATGAAAGTTTACAAATAATACAAAGAATGAAAAAGACGAGACTGTAGGAGAAACTGTTCTAAAGGTCAAATATTTGTGACTGAACTAAAATGAAATAACAACACACATGTATATGCCACATCTTCATACATACGTACATCACTCTGTAGGTCGTAGGCTTTCCTCGCGTGCACCACATCATTGTGGTCAGGCAGACACGTCCACTGGTGAAGGTAATGGCGGTAGTCAACATCACTGACAAGAGTCTGGCACTCCTTGGCTGCCTGCAGTGACATTGCATCCACTGGCATGTGGATCTGGGCCTTCGAGTCGTTGTACGCCTTCCTGTAAATGCGGTCATTCTGCAGCAACATGGCTCGTGCAGCCCACATCAGCTTGGGATCCTCCTTGGCGGTTCGGCACCCGATGTAGTGCCCTTTCTGCTTCTCGTGAGTCTCCTTGTACTTGTACTAAGAAAAGTAAAAACAACATCAGCAGCCACACAACTTCTTGCCTGAACACCACTGATAGGAAGGGCCTTAGGCTCTACCTCATTTCAGTTTTACCTCATAATCAGTTTTACCTCGTTTCTTGGTGGCTGGAAACTAACACTTTGCTACCTGGCACTCCCAGCACTCCTACAAGCTTATCACGCTGTATCCTAAGAATGGACCACTAACTCACAGGCAGCTTCAAGCTGCAGAAAGAAAGAAGCACGCAGGACAGCCCTTCAAATAACAAAGGGACACAAACTCTCACTCTGCTTCTACCTGAGATGCACCTCACTCCGTTCTGCCAAGCGGGACAAAGGAAGACACAACACAGGACAACCACGTTCAGAGGAGGCCGTACCTCACTAGCAATGTCTCTGGAAGCCTTGGCGTGTTTGATGGGAATGGCGTCAGCTCTTAGGTCGTAGTTCTTCGCTTTGGCCTCATCCCAGGCTTTCTGATAATGTTTCTGCAAAGTAAATTGATCAACCATGTTACATCTAGCCAGAACCCTGGCCTTGGTGTGGTCATACACACACATACATCTGGAGAAGAGTTACTGGAGACAAAACATCTGCTCTCCTGATTAAATGAATCCAAGCCCTCCTGACTTGTGAAGCCTCCTACACCAGCCAGAGACTTCCTTCTTTTCTGGTCTTTTTCTGGACCAATAAAGAATGTGACCGTTGGCAGTGAGTCTTAGTCCATATACAAGATTGAACAGAAATTGAAGTGTCTACATATGTCACTAAAAACCCATGCCATCTGGGAAACGAAGCACAAAAACACAAGTGCTCCTCCTTTAATGTCAAGATGGCCCTCAAATGTTTGGTCAGTCCACCTGAACTTGATGTCACCAGAGTGGCTCAGTAAATAACATGATTTGAATTTCTCTGATGACTGTGGAAAAAGAGAAAGTGAATTATATCACAAGTCAGACCACAAGGAACTCTGTAATCAAAGCAAGGGCAAGGTTTAAAAAAAAAAAAAGAAAAAAAGAGGATACTGAAATGTCTATTGCAGCAACACCTGAAACATTTGAGTTTTAATTCAATCACATCCACTACTTCTGAACAATCGTTAACTTGATGTTCAACACCAAGAACATCTAGGAATGAATGCAGATTCCAGCCAAAAATTTCCTGCCCCCTCCATTCTGAAAACACAGAACAGGAAACTGCTTTCAGCCTTATAAAATCTCCAGTGCTAGTCCTAGTCCCACAGAAATAGTGGGTGAAGCAACACACAGCTGCAAAACATCTCAGGGATGATGAGTCTACAGACTACTTGAACAGCTCCACAAAAAATCTTTGCCAGTTTTTATCAAAGGAAGAAGTCTTCTGTAATTATGCCCTGAAGTTCTAACTTTGCTCACAAACACATGCCCATCAGACAAGGCAGGTGACTCGTTGCTCAATAGATTCTGGAACATGTATAGTTTAAGACAAAATGTGTCAGTGTTGGCATGTTCCACAGAGGCAATTTTGTTATTTTCATATTCACAAGGACTTTCTGAGGACACAACAGCATGGAGTCTAGATCAGCACCCTTGCTGATTCCTTGCTTGATGAATGTCAGGTTCAATAACAAAGGATGTGCAGACATTAATTACACTCTGCATAGGCAGCCACTGGATGTAATCTACAGTTTACAGTACTAACACAGTGGAAAATAGCAGTAGCATGTGCCATTCTTTATGGCAAAACCTAAAAGAAGACAGGAGTCAGGTGAAAACCTCTATGAGCAGTTGGCACACCCTGAAGTTAATAACAGTTCACACACATCTTATTTTATTCTCTTACATTGCTGATGTTCAGAGCATTGAGTTTTGACTGCAGCATCTCAGGAGTGTCAGAAGGTATGGAAATCTGTGTCTTGTCCTTGTCCCAGGCCTCACGGTACAGATGCTAAGGAGAAAGGAAGCATAATGACATTTCACTATGGCCTGAACACTGAAAAATACAACAACACTTGTGGGAATTACTTTGCAACATCAATTTTAAATTAACCATTATCATGTTAGAAACTGTACTCTCCAACACAAAGAAATGTCCACGTACAGTGTAAGATAAAGAAAACAAAAGCTTACATTACTGAGTTGCATAGCATTGATCTTAGCCTGGACAACATCTGGCGCATCAGTTACACTGGTGAATTTTATCTGGTCTGGCCGTGTGCGATACAACTTGTCATTCAGGATTTCCTGGGCTTTCTTGGCTTTGACTACATCCACAGAACCTTCTGTCAGCCAGCCAATACCTCGTAACCACTCCAGGTCTGATTTGTACACATTCTGCAAATAAAACAAAGGGTGACTGCCACTGCAGAGACAACATTGAGTATACAGAGCTTATGTACCTCCTCCAAAAGTTTTACACAAAGTACTAATTGCTGAGATGGCAGCCTACCAAAACCATTAAGTAAAAAAATTATCGCATATTTTGCACTGCAACAAATTCAACTATCCTTTAAAATAAATCCTACATGCAAAAGAGACATAGTCTGCAGGTAAACATTATTCAGTAGACAAAAACACATCAGTAACACACACTACATGCTGATTTGAACTGCCAAATACACTTCTGGCTACCAAGATGTAAATGTTGAAATTATCATATACATGAATTACAAAACCATGTGAGGACAGACTGCAAACTCATGAAAAGATCCTTGAGATAATGTATGAAGAGTAACAAGAAGAGATTCATGCAACTTTGTGAAAGCTTTCCTACAATTAATCCCACTCACATCACTCTGTAGGTCGTAGGCTTTCCTCGCGTGCACCACATCATTGTGGTCAGGCAGACACGTCCACTGGTGAAGGTAATGGCGGTAGTCAACATCACTGACAAGAGTCTGGCACTCCTTGGCTGCCTGCAGTGACATTGCATCCACTGGCATGTGGATCTGGGCCTTCGAGTCGTTGTACGCCTTCCTGTAAATGCGGTCATTCTGCAGCAACATGGCTCGTGCAGCCCACATCAGCTTGGGATCCTCCTTGGCGGTTCGGCACCCGATGTAGTGCCCTTTCTGCTTCTCGTGAGTCTCCTTGTACTTGTACTAAGAAAAGAAAAAAACAACATCAGCAGCCACACAACTTCTCCCCTGAATATCGCTGACAAAAAAGGGCCTTCGGCTCCCTGAGCTGCTACTCCTGTGACACATTTCCCAAAGTCATTGCCTCAGCACGGACAAAACTCCCATCCACACAGAGAACACTCTCCAGCACCCAAAACATGGGTCCACAGATCACCACACTTTCTCAAAAATACATTTGCCTTCTCTTCATGCATGGAAACAATGAAAACCATACTGACGTAGACACGCGGCTCTACAAGACCGCTCCAAGCACTAGCCTCACTGCACACTCTCAAGGAGAAAGTATTTGATAGTGGGGATTACAGGAACTGCAAGTATTCAGCAGCAGCCACAGCGCTGGCATTGCCAAAATCAGTTTTATCTCGTTCCTTGGTGGCTGGAAACTAACACTTTGCTACCTGGCACTCCCAGCACTCCTACAAGCTTATCACGCTGTATCCTAAGAATGGACCACTAACTCACAGGCAGCTTCAAGCTGCAGAAAGAAAGAAGCACGCAGGACAGCCCTTCAAATAACAAAGGGACACAAACCCTCACTCTGCTTCTACCTGATTTGCACCTCACTCCATTCTGTCAAGCAGGACAAAGGAAGACACAACACAAGACAACCACGTTCAGAGGAGGCCGTACCTCACTAGCAATGTCTCTGGAAGCCTTGGCGTGTTTGATGGGAATGGCGTCAGCTCTTAGGTCATAGTTCTTCGCTTTGGCCTCATCCCAGGCCTTCTGATAATGTTTCTGCAAAGTAAATTGGTCAACCATGTTACATCCAGCCAGGACTCTGTGAAATGATGGTTTTCTTAATACCTAGTCTCTTGAGCTTCATCCCTTGGATGTTTTTTGTGTCTCCTGTAACAGGCAAGTTGTAATAATGATCCTTGCAAGTGCCCTAGCAGAAACCTCAGAACTCAGAGTTCAAAGAAGGCACAAAACTCAAAACATGAGGCTACAGTGGATACATTATTGAAAACACATCACAAGATCATGTTGAAGTCTACTGCTGACCACGTGTATGACCTCTCCCTATAGCCCCCACATGGGCTGTCACACTGGTAGATTTGTGCACCTTCATGACCTGTACTGAATTCTGTAAGGCCCTGATGTGGCCAGACATTCTATTCACATACACAGCCAATTGCAGGAGCAGAGTTACTGGAAACAAAATATCCGTTCTTCTGACAAAATAAATCCAAACCCTACTGAGCTTTGAAGCCTCCTACACCTGCTGGACTTCTTTATTGTTCTTTTCCTAGCCAAACCAAAGAAGTTAGTGAGGGCAAAGAGTCTTAGTCCATTTACAAGACTGAACAGAAACTGAAGTGTCTCCATATGTCCATAAAGACCCATGCTATCCAGGACATCAAGCACAAAAACACCAGGGCTCGTGGCCCACAGAAGCTTGATCATCCCATCTGAACTTGATGTCATTAGAATGGTTTGATAAACAGTGTGCTTTGTAGTTCTCTGATGACTGTGAAGAATCAGAAACTAAAGGTTATTGCAAATCAAACCACAAGGAATTCTTACATTGCTGATGTTCAGAGCGTTGAGTTTTGACTGCAGCATCTCAGGAGTGTCAGAAGGTATGGAAATCTGTGTCTTGTCTTTGTCCCAGACCTCACGGTACAGATGCTAAGGAGAAAGGAAGCATAATGACATTTCACTATGGCCTGAACAGTTAAAAAAAAAAAAAAAAAAAAAAAAACAACAACCCTTGTGGAAATTATTTAGTAATGTTCATTTCATTTGTTTCAAATTACTCATTATCTTGATAGAAATTGTAGTCTCTAACAAAGAAATAACGACGTGTGAATGAAAAGTAAGCAAAACAAAAGCTTACATTACTGAGTTGCATAGCATTGATCTTAGCCTGGACAATATCTGGTGAATCAGTTATGCTGGTGAATTTTATCTGGTCCGGCAGCGTGCGGTACAACCTGTCACTCAGAATTTCCTGGGCTTTCTTGGCTTTGACCACATCCACAGAACCTTCCGCCAGCCAGCCAATACCTCGTAACCACTCCAGGTCTGACTTGTACACATTCTGCAAATAAACCAAGGGTTACTGCCACTGCAGAGACAACTTTGAGTATAGAGAGCTTATGCATGTACAAGGCTTTCCCCAAACTCCTCCTCCAAAAGTTACACAACAAGCAGTCAGCACTGAGATTGTAGACAAACAAATCCTTTACAGACACAGCTATGACTTTCCTTCACTTTGTAACCAAATTAACCATCTTTTAAAAATGCAGGATGATCCAAATGAATTTTAAAAATATCATAAAGGAACTGACTGCACATTCATGAAAAGATCCTTGAGATTTTATCAGCAGAGTGACAAGAAGAGGCTTACACAACTTTGTGAAAGCTTTCCTACAATTACTCCCACTCACATCACTCTGTAGGTCGTAGGCTTTCCTCGCGTGCACCACATCATTGTGGTCAGGCAGACACGTCCACTGGTGAAGGTAATGGCGGTAGTCAACATCACTGACAAGAGTCTGGCACTCCTTGGCTGCCTGCAGTGACATTGCATCCACTGGCATGTGGATCTGGGCCTTCGAGTCGTTGTACGCCTTCCTGTAAATGCGGTCATTCTGCAGCAACATGGCTCGTGCAGCCCACGTCAGCTTGGGATCCTCCTTGGCGGTTCGGCACCCGATGTAGTGCCCTTTCTGCTTCTCGTGAGCCTCCTTGTACTTGTACTAAGGAATTATAAAAGAAGTATAATAAGATATTGATCATGCATTGGTCATGAAAGATTTTTTTTTTTTAATGTACTACATAGATAGTATATTATTCATACTTTGGAAACATATATAGTGCTTTCTTGTTGCATGCTTTTTACTAAATTCATAGTCATTATGATTTCCTAATATCTGTTTAATATCAGGAACTGCAATGCAATTTTTCTTTTGAAATCTATATCCGTTGTCCCTTTACTTTGAATTCTATGCCAGTAAGCTTTTCATACAGAATATACCATACTTTTTTAGTGTCTCATGTAGCTTTTCACTTGATTCCTATTTCACATATAGACAACATAAGTAAAGGAAGTACATACATCACTCGCAATGTCTCTTGATGCCTTTGCACTTCGAATTGGAATTGCATCAGCTCTCATGTCATAACCCTTCTTTTTGGCATCTTCCCAGGCTTGTATATAATGTTTCTACATAAAAGAAGACAGAAAACAGCTTCTGAGTATTCATAAGGGTGGAACTTCTACATCACATATTCTTTCTGAAAATTTTAGTGAAAATATGTTTTATAAAATCGTTATGGTGAAAGAAATGCTTACTTAATATCCCTATTTCCATTAAGGTATTATATGTTTAAATATTCTTACATGGCTAACATTAGCTGCGTTGGCCTTTGCTAATAAAATAGTTGGAGTGTCAGGCATGACGTGAATCGACGTTTTGTCTGCATCCCAGGCTTCTGTATATAAACGCTACAGGAGAGAAAAAGAGATTTTTTTAAGCAGCTTAACTATGTAATGATGACAAAACTGCAAGCTTGACATTAGCATTCACCAAAAATGTATCTATTTATGATATAAAAGAAATGAAGGCTTGATGGAGAGCAAGGTATATATATAACCAAACTAATATATTTTGTCCAAAGAAAGTACTTTACAAACTTTCACATGGTTCAAGTAGCCTTCAATAACCTGATATAGTAAAGGTTCTCACTGAACTGCTAAAGTAGGAAACTTCATTCTTCCTTCCAATTTCCTTTGGACCAGCAAATTATTGACTTAAGGTTGCTAGGAAAATGCTGTTCAGTTCTTATTTCTGTATTTTTCACCTTATCAACAAGTCCAGTCAATAAGCAACACCAGTTGTAGTAACACACAAACTCACCTTGTTCATTATCTCAGCATTATGCTTGGCTAACATCATAGCCAAAGAATCTGTCACACTAGTAAATTTGATTTGGTCAGCTGGTTGACGATACTTCCTCTCACTCAGGATTTCTCCAGCTTTCTTAGCCTTCTCAACGTCCAATGAGCCAATAGGAACCCATCCAATTCCCTTCAGCCATTCCAGGTCGGATTTATAAACAGCCTGAAAATTTTTGAAAGTTCATCATATAATTATTTTAATACTGTACTTGGAAATACAAGTAATTATATCACAATAGGATTTTAAGTATTTCTGCGTATTAGCAGCATATGGTTTTTAAACCAACTTAAATTTTTGAACAAAATATTTTATCTTTAAATAACAAGAAGAGAGTCATTGAAGATCTCCACACATGCCAGAGTTAGAAAAAAATTATATCTCAGGTTAAAGACAGAGAAAATAGAATTAAATGTAACGATGACAGCGTACTAAATGCTTCACTACGAAGAACACATGCGATACAAGTGGCTAAGGCACATTTTATACAAAGTATTAGGTACAAACCCAGTATATTTAATTACTTATTACAAATTCAACAATTTACTCACATCACTCTGCAGATCATAGGCCTTCTTAGCATGGATAACATCGTTCTGGTCTGGCAGGCAGATCCACTGATGCAGATAGTGGCGGTAATCAACATCGCTGACCAGCTCCTGACATTTCTTGGCCAACACAATTCCCAGCATGTCCACGGGGCTGCTGAAGTGCGTCTTGGTCTTCTCAAAGGCTTTCTTGTACTCCCTGTCACTCTGGATCTTGGCTACGTGCATCGACCACATCATCTTCGGATCGTCCTCTATGTTGCGGGCTCCAATGTGGTGGCCAAGCTGCTTGCGGTACCCTTCTTTATATTTGTACTGAAATGAAGTATGGTCATATTTTGTATGGTATAAATATCAATTAGTAGATGACACACGTAGATTAACATATTTTTTAACATAATTACTAATATTTTCATGCGACTCAGACCTCCCTACTATATCATTAACTTTCACATAAGTTGTTGTTTGTTTGTTTTTTTTAACAGGTATTATTTTTTATTTTAATACAGCTATCTGTCCTGATTTCATCTGGGAGAGAGGTAATATTCTTCATAGTTAAGCCACAACACTGTAAGACATACACACTTAATATTTAATGTCACATCCTAGCTAATAAGTCTGATATTCAACATTGGTTTGATGTTAAGATTAGAATGTAATGATTAACTTATTGGTAAGGTTTATCATTGGACACCATGATGAAGTGGTCTTTACATGTTTACATGAGGTGGTCTTTAAATTAATTATCAATCTTCATGGAAAAACAAGTAACATATAAGTATTATCCTCCGTTCTAGAGATGTTTCCTCATCAGGAAACAGCATATTTTATAATACTGTTTTTGTGTTCAGACATTTTAAATTTCAGTACATTCCAACATAATTATTTTTTTTCCTCAGAAAACAACAAAAATTTAGAACTTTTAGCATTAATTTTCTAACATATATATACTCTGGGTAGAAATTTTACAGTATTACCTAGTTTGAAACAGAAATGAACTTGGTTAACTACACCATGGAATCATACACCTTACTGGGTATTCTACTTCAACATCTATGAGCACATAATAGAACTATTATAGTGAACACAGATCTGCCCTTTGCATTATTTTGCCTACTGATTACTACTATGTCTTTCTCATGCATAAAAATACAGACTGTCCATTCCTTCTATGTACTATGGCATGCAATAGAATTATAGTATTTCAGTATTATCTATTCTACACTCAAGATATTACATTAGTAACCAAGGGAACAATCATTTCAATTCTTTTGCTTTAACAAATCCATAAAGGCATGAGGAAAAAAAAAAACTGCTTACATCACTGGCAATCTCTCTGGATGCTTTGGCAGCTTGGATAGGAATGGCATCAAAACGCAAGTCATGACCCTTCTTCTTTGATTCCTCCAAAGCTAGTCTGTACATTTTCTGTAAGAAAAAATATGGTTTCAGTAATCAGAAAATTTACACACTTCAGTTAAACACACCTGCATTAAAAAAAAAAAATTATGTTCTTAAATGATATTGTTAATGTTCAGATAGCTTGAATATCTCAACACAGCTCTATCTTCTGTAGAAAGTAGAAGATAAAAATTTAAAAAAAACAGATTTCAAAGATTTTCTGTTTTTCATAACAGACACTTGGAAACTAGAAGTCATCCAGGGAAGGGAAAGAAATACTTTAAAACTTAAATTATTTATTTCCATACTCTGCTATAAAACTGATTACTAGTTTATGGTAGAAAATATATTTTAGAAGAACATCAGATGCCTAGGAGATAAATTCCAGTAAAAGAACAACTTTGAAGTAAATAGCATAGTTGGCCACTTGTGAAATCAAACAACTTGACAACAATATAATATTAAGTGAAGTTCAGAAGTAAAAAAATTGAACTTTCTCAGCTCTTCAGATTTACTCACCTGACTGTAGTGTGCTTGGTTTTGTTTAGCTAGCATGATTTCAGGTGTGTCAGGCATGACATGGATTGTGGTCTTATCTTTATTCCACGCTTCAGTGTATAAACGCTAAGAATATAGGAAAAAGAGTAATGTTGCATTGCAGTACAAGGTCAATTTTCATTAATTAGCTAAAATACAGTATTAGGTAAAATTAAAGGAAAGAGAAAGAATAAATGCCTACACATTTAATCAGAATTAAATACCAAATTCTCCCCGTAAAGAGAATTTAACTGAGGAAATTCAGGGTAGAAACACGGAATCACAGAAACAGAATGGCTAAAAATGGACAGGACCCCCAAAGGTCATCTGTTCCAACTCCCTGCTCAAATACAGCCATCTAGAGCCTACAGAATAGTAACATTAATTAAGAATAACAAAGAAAGCAAAGTACTCTTACTGCTCACTACATAGACCACATAAGAGAAAAGACTCAAGTGTAACATGTGGAAAATCTCAAGGTAAACCTTTTGTTACATGGCTTTAAGAGAAATACACAGAACACAGTATTTGAAACGAACATTATATCTGAACTTCAGCATTATTTGTGACCATGTTACTTCTAGTCTTCTGTCTCCAAGGGTTAGCAGGAGAATGCCAATACATTGCTAAACTGAATCAGGACTCACCTTATTCATCACCTCTGCATTATGCTTAGCTAAGTTCATCTCCAGAGAATCAGTAACACTCGTAAACTTGATGGTGTCTGGAGGCTGACGGTAGACTTTGTCACTCAAGATCTGTCCTGCCCTCTTGGCTTTTTCAATATCCAAGGAACCAATGGGGACCCAACCAATGCCACGCATCCACTCAAGGTCTGACTTGTAGAAATTCTATTACAAAAAAATACGAAGACAGACATCTTTTTAAATTCCAGTTAAACTTCACATATATCATACGAAAACAATGCTTACTTTCTGTTAGTCATTTTTCTCCTAGTTCAGTCTGCAAAATAATCTTTGTTAACAACACAGATCTAGATCGCAAACTTACTCCAAGCTACAACTCTCAACAGCATGAAGGAGAATAGCCAAGGAGTAATTAGAGGAAATTCTAATCACGTCATTTACACAACACATCTTTTCACAAGAGTTTAAGTAAATTCACCATCAATTTTTAATACAAATAAAACTCAAAGCCCAGAAAAAAACTTCAAAGAAATCACTGCATTTCATCTAGATACAAGCTCCACACCAAGACAAATGATAAATAGCTCAAAAAGGCCAAATCAGACAACTTCATTTAAATATCAACAAGTTAATATATATTTTTGTAGATCTGAATTTCAGTACACCATACAACTTTAAAATTATCTTTAAAATTGTGTTCTATCACATTTGTACGTGATGTTCTCATCCACCTATGTATAATATCCAACATATTTCTTCCCAAAAATGAAATCAGAGGTACTCACATCACTCTGCAGATCATAGGCCTTCCTAGCATGGATAACATCGTTCTGGTCCGGCAGGCAGATCCACTGATGCAGATAGTGGCGGTAATCAACATCACTAACCAGCTCCTGACATTTCTTGGCCAACACAATTCCCAGCATGTCCACGGGGCTGCTGAAGTGCGTCTTGGTCTTCTCAAACGCCTTCTTGTACTCCCTGTCACTCTGGATCTTGGCTACGTGCATCGACCACATCATCTTCGGATCGTCCTCTATGTTGCGGGCTCCAATGTGGTGGCCAAGCTGCTTGCGGTACCCTTCCTTATATTTGTACTGAAATAGAAATCAAGATACTACATTTATATAGAGAACATAATATCAGTTACTCATGTAAAATGTTTTAATAATAAACTCTCTAAAGTTTTTTGTAATCTACAACCAACAAATATACATTTAAAGTAATTCTGGGGCTAATAACATGGATCCCTAGGTTAAATTTCTGACATTTGTTTTAGAACAGTAAACAGAGAGGAAGAAATATTTTTTTTAAGTAATTCTTCTCTAATGTTACTGAGAAATAATCTTGTTTTACACATACTGCTAAGACCATGACAGCAGCATTACCTTATCCATATCTTTTACAATTAGGCCATTATACATACATAATTTATTTCCAAAATGCGCTTTTTAGATGGAAGTTAAATTTAAACTTCTTTTATAGAAATAATCCGAACATTTTTATATTGTAGAGATCTGATGTCAAAACACACAAAAAGCCAAAACATTAGTGTCTTACATCACTGGCAATTTGCCTGGATGCTTTGGCAGCCTGAATTGGGATAGCATCACTTCTCAAATCATAGCCTTTCTTTTTTGCTTCTTCCATGGCTTGTTTGTACAGTTTCTAGGTAAAGAAAAAAACCAGGATTAATGCAGCTAAACTTCACATGTTGCATTCCGTGCAAAACAAATTGCTTGTGAGTAGGTTAAAAAATTGTTAAGATTTATTCTATCCTGGTTTTATCTAACTTCCCTTATTCAAATCTCCAGATGAGTAACTCATGAATCTATACTGAATGAAGACTTTTGGTAACTATGATAATAATTTTTTCTTTCTAAACTTTGATAACATAACATACATTACAACTTGATAGATAAACTATTCCTCCACATACAAGTAGAATGAATCTTCCTAAAACCACCTCTTACTGATGTGAATACTTTTGCCTAAACTAACTGAACACTGGGAACAATAATCATCACAACTGTGAAGGAATTCTTTTTTTTTTTTTGCATCTCTAACGGAATTAATTTTCCAGCAATACACATAATGGCAGAAAGAACCCCCCCAAAATTCACCAGAGATGCAGCTGTCACAGAATTTATTCAAAGCAATGGTCACAGATGTATGTATATACTACGAACTATGTTTCGAAAGTCACAATTTTGATTACAGATATTTGATGTTACTTAAAGAAATCGATCTATAAAAATATCTACTTTAAGGTTATAAGAATATTGACACAAAACATATGGAGGTCTATCATACTCACCTCACTGTAGTTATGCATATTCTGTTTTGCCAGTGTGATTTCAGGTGTGTCGGGCATGATGTGAACTTGCGTCTTGTCTTTATCCCAGGCCTCAGTATACAAACGCTGCAAGAGAAATGCCACAGGTTAAGCAAAGGAAAAAAAGATGACAACTCAGACATCCCATACAACAGAAGAATGTATTCCTAGTCTAAAAAGTCCTTATTTCTTACATAGTAGTGAGATTTATGTTCATTTCTCTAAGTGTTTAAATTTCAGGTTAAGCATTCGTAACGCAGAAACAATTCTGCTTCAAAGAAAATATTTAGAAAAAGGCCTTTCCACAGAATGCACATCAGACACACAGACCTGAACTCTACAAACAACATCACACTCAAAGAGGAAAGGGCTTTATTGACATAAATAGGGTTGAATGAGATTAGGACATCAGATTCACAAAAATACTTACATTGTAAGAACTAAGTTGAATTGTTTAAAATACAGATATTTAAAAGACTGCTTTGAAACAAATAATTTATTAACTCCTACATCACTGGACACCTTTGATCAATCATTAGACAAGTAGCTAAATTTTATATCAAAAATTGGATGAAAGATAACATGGTACTAAATACTTGTTAGAGCATGTAAAGAGCTTCAAAACTTTTAATTACAATTTAACTTGGTAGCTTGGAAGATACTGCTATGTATAATAGCAGCTAAAAATAAGTTACATTCTTGGTAATCAACGAGTAACCTAGATTTTTAGAGTCTTGCTATGCTGAAAACTCATGCAGCAACCACAGACTTGTATTTCTAGAGTTCTATCTCACACCTGCAGCATTATTTGTGATCACGTTATTTCTAGTCTTCTGTCTCCAAGGGTTAGCAGGAGAATGCCAATACGTTGCTAAACTGAATCAGGACTCACCTTATTCATCATCTCTGCATTATGCTTAGCTAAGTTCATCTCCAGAGAATCAGTAACACTCGTAAACTTGATGGTGTCTGGAGGCTGACGGTAGACTTTGTCACTCAAGATCTGTCCTGCCCTCTTGGCTTTTTCAATATCCAAGGAACCAATGGGGACCCAACCAATGCCACGCATCCACTCAAGGTCTGACTTGTAGAAATTCTATTACAAAAAAATACGAAGACAGACATCTTTTTAAATTCCAGTTAAACTTCACATATATCATACGAAAACAATGCTTACTTTCTGTTAGTCGTTTTTCTCCTAGTTCAGTCTGCAAAATAATCTTTGTTAACAACACAGATCTAGATCGCAAACTTACTCCAAGCTACAACTCTCAACAGCATGAAGGAGAATAGCCAAGGAGTAATTAGAGGAAATTAAGACTTAGAAATTCAGCATAAATGTTTCCAGCAAGATAAATTCCTAACAATGAGAAGGTCATTCACAAAGAGTAAGTTCTAATTTAAATCATCTTCCCAAGTGAGAAAGGATGAGCATTCACCCCTGGAGTCATGCAACTTAAAGCAAAAATCTAGGCAATGAAAACTTAATATGGAGTTAGTCTGCAAAAAATGGCACTAAGATTTTCCATTATGAGAGTACACAGAGAATTTCCTTTCATTCTGCTAAGAGATTAGCTGAACTAAAATCTCCATAGTACTCAGCATTCCATATTTATGTTCAGTACTAAGAGTCCTCTGACCTTGCCTTGGAACAAGTACAGAGAAACAAAATGAGAAAAACAACTGCGTGAGAGAGAGTTCAAAAAGCTCCCACATTTTGTATGAAGCAGCCTGTACCTTCCATATGTTAAGGACAAGAAATTACGTACAATTTTGAAGTTGACCAGTAAGTACTCACATCACTCTGCAGATCATAGGCCTTCCTAGCATGGATAACATCGTTCTGGTCCGGCAGGCAGATCCACTGATGCAGATAGTGGCGGTAATCAACATCACTAACCAGCTCCTGACATTTCTTGGCCAACACAATTCCCAGCATGTCCACGGGGCTGCTGAAGTGCGTCTTGGTCTTCTCAAACGCCTTCTTGTACTCCCTGTCACTCTGGATCTTGGCTACGTGCATCGACCACATCATCTTCGGATCGTCCTCTATGTTGCGGGCTCCAATGTGGTGGCCAAGCTGCTTGCGGTACCCTTCCTTATATTTGTACTACAGGCAAAAAAAATTTTAATTAAGTTTATTTCAACTTTCTTGACATATTAAGAACAGTCCACATAGAAAAACCTCCAGAAAACTTAGTGTGTGAAACCACAGTACTGTTAAATCAGATACTTCACTCATAGACTATAATGTGCAAAGCAAACGAAGAAATGACCAAATAATTTCTGTCCCTTAGAATTTAAGTATTTACCAAAGCCTTGGTTTATATATTGATTCTCCCCAGTATGTGAAGATATAAAAGTCTGAAATTACA
This sequence comes from Phasianus colchicus, assembly GCF_987193195.1. Taxonomy (NCBI): domain Eukaryota; kingdom Metazoa; phylum Chordata; class Aves; order Galliformes; family Phasianidae; genus Phasianus; species Phasianus colchicus. Next base: position 1,675,372 of record NC_143442.1, on the reverse strand, counting down.
GCATCAACAAAACACATAAAAAGTTCAGAAAATCTACCCTTCCCCATAAACAGTCAGTAAATTAATCTCAAGGAAAAAGGTAAAAAAAAATCCTCCTATTTAGTCTCGACTGACGACATTAATACTGGAACAGTATGGAAGAAAAAAGAGAGTGTAAACAAAAGCAATCGTAACAAGGAATTATAAAAAATAACATTCAATTACTAATAAAAAAACTATTTTTACATTCAAATCAACAATTCTGCAACCGCTATGTTCAGAAAAAATAGGAGCAGAGTAGACTGAGAAATGGGCCTTTGAAGAAGTCATCCACACAAAATTAAACCAAAAGGCCAAATTCTCAAGTAAAATCAAAATTCTAAACGAAGACACAGGAAGGATAACACAGACATAAGTTGCAAGCAGTGACAAAGCAACCAAGTCGGCGTGCCACCAAGGCTCCCGTGTACTTACATCACTGGCAATGTCCCTGGAAGCTTTAGCAGACTTGATGGGAATGGCATCTGCACGCATGTCATAGCCCTTCTTCTTGTCTTCCTCCATTGCCAGCTTGTACATTTTCTGAAAGATAAGCAAGCATTCCCCACGTGAAACAAACAGCACTTCTGCCTGCATCGCCTCCGTCCAGAACTGGGCACCGAACCCCAGGCAAATCACCTACCTCACTGTAGTTCACTTTGTTCTGCTGGGCCAGCAAAATACCAGGGGTATCTGGCATAATGTGAACGCTGGTCTTGTCTTTCTCCCACGCTGCTATGTACGAGCGCTGAAAAGATGAGTGCAACACACACTAAGAACACACAACAGCACAGCAACAAACGCAAACACCAACCCAGCTCTCTTGCTGCAGACACAGGCACCTTGCACTGAACCAAGACCCCCCTCCTCCACCCGTTCTTCTCTTCTACATTCTCCCAAACACTGCTCCAATTACTCTCAACACACATGGACCTAAAGCACCAACCACAAATCCCCAGTCCAGGGCAGTGCATCACCCCTCCAGAAAATAACAGCTCTAGAGTCCCGCTAAAGGCAGGGAAAACTCCTCCAGGTTGCAAACACAAGGAAATCTCACATGGTCCATAATTTCAGAGTTGTGCTTGGCCAGAACCATAGGCATGGAGTCAGGAAGGCTCGTGAACTTGATGGTGTCCGGGTGCTGTCGGTACTTCTTGTCACTCAGGATCATGCTCGCTCGCTTGTTCTTCTCTTCATCCAGGGAACCAATTGGGGACCAGCCAATGCCTTTCAGCCACTGCAGGTCAGACTTGTACACATTCTGAAAAGACACAGCAGGACACAAGCCAGATTAGCAACATCCTTAATGGCTCTGGCTGCAGCAACCCAACCTGACAGCACTTTAGGACTCCCGTTAAGCACAACTTCCCTCACACCCAGCTTCTGGAGGCACGTGCAGCCTACACCACCACAAGCAGCCAACAAGTAATCCACCAACTGTCCTCCACAATCTTCACTACTAAACCCTCTGCACGCAGGAGGGGCAAAGATCTGCTCCATTCACCAAATGATGGATGGCAGAGGCACACAAGCAGCTTTACTCCTCCACACCTAATGCACCTTAAACCATTCCCATCTGCACAGATGGCCTGTGTTTGCCTAGCCATGGTCAACCAAAAGTAAAAAATTTGATTATTTTGCCCACCCATATTAAACAGGACTTCTGACACCAGCACCAATCCTTCCCCCAAAACTCTCAAGCTAAGGCACAACACTTCTGCAGACATAAGGAACGATGTCACACAAACATTTTTCTCCCCATGTCAGGACACACCATTCAACACTCAGACAGGCAGCATGGCCAAAGCACATTCTCACACAATCACCTATCTTATGATTCCACAACTCCCCATCTTCTACAACAATGCCACACAACACAACTCCAACCTCCCCTTCTCACACACCCACAACAGGATAACTCACATCACTCTGAAGGTCGTACACTTTCCGGGCTTGTACAACATCGTTCTGGTCCGGCAGACAGGTCCAGCGATGCAGAAGATGCTTGTAATCAACATCGCTGACCAGCTCCTGACATTTCTTGGCCAACACAATTCCCAGCATGTCCACGGGGCTGCTGAAGTGCGTCTTGGTCTTCTCAAACGCCTTCTTGTACTCCCTGTCACTCTGGATCTTGGCTACGTGCATCGACCACATCATCTTCGGATCGTCCTCTATGTTGCGGGCTCCAATGTGGTGGCCAAGCTGCTTGCGGTACCCTTCTTTATACTTGTACTGCAGGGTTAAAGCACATCAGTCAATTTCATATCACACTATTCTTCCCTTCCGACCCTGTTCTCTAATAAGTCCTGCAAAAAGCACACTGCTAATCAAGGTGGACAAAATCACTGTGGAATTAGGCTCATAAGCACAACATTTCCACACAAAGGGATCCCCAGGCCTGCATTGGACTGCTGAAGGTACATGGAGATCCACACAGCAACTCCAGACAACCTAGCATTGCAACCACATACACTCTTCTCGTGAATAACAGGAAAGAACCCTCCAGACTCATCAAGAAGCCACCCTGGGTTTCATCCTGATCTGCGCTGGTGGTATTCCCCCATGCAGCCCAAAGGAGCAGCACCAGTCTCTCCAGCACACAGCAGTGGAGCCCGGCTCACTCAACCTAAAGTCAGACCTCAGCTGAAACTACACAACTGCCTAAACCTGGGCAGTTACAGCAGGCAGCTCTACATTTTTCCCTCCTCTTCTTTCTGAAACGTACAGAAAGCCTGAAAAAAGACTGAATTCAACTGCCATGAATAATGGAACAGACCAGAGTTACAAAATGCTGCAAGAGAATAAATTCAATACATGCACGGCAGCACCATGAATTGATATTCTGAAGCACAAGCACAGACAAACTCAAGCCAGTCTGATAGGGGCTGAACCAGGTCCAGCCCAAACACAAACAAAATGCTGCTGTCATATCACAAAGCTGGCTTTGGGTTTTCTTCTCCAAAGCACAGTGGTACAGCTGTAGGCAGCAGGGGAGGGCAGAATGGCACTACTGAGACCATCTCAAGTCTCCTGCATGAGCTGGAGGTGCAACAAGACCACAAAAGGATGCAACATCCTTTCATTAGGTACTTCAGCAAGTTCCAGCTAACACACGCCCTATGCAGCATACAATGTCCTTCACTGCACTGCACACACACAGCAGCCACCAACTGCAACAGGAAGAACCTCCTCAAACAAAGTCTTTGCACACCAACTGAGCAGTAACAACAGCTCAGAGCTCTACTGTCACCACTCATCTGCACTTCCAATCTCTGCTCTTCAGACACGAGCACAGACAAAGCAACCAAGACGGCGTGCCACCAAGGCTCCCGTGTACTTACATCACTGGCAATGTCCCTGGAAGCTTTCGCAGACTTGATGGGAATGGCATCTGCACGCATGTCATAGCCCTTCTTCTTGTCTTCCTCCATTGCCAGCTTGTACATTTTCTGAAAGATAAGCAAGCATTCCCCACGTGAAACAAACAGCACTTCTGCCTGCATCGCCTCCGTCCAGAACTGGGCACCGAACCCCAGGCAAATCACCTACCTCACTGTAGTTCACTTTGTTCTGCTGGGCCAGCAAAATACCAGGGGTATCTGGCATAATGTGAACGCTGGTCTTGTCTTTCTCCCACGCTGCTATGTACGAGCGCTGAAAAGATGAGTGCAACACGCACTAAGAACACACAACAGCACAGCAACAAACGCAAACACCAACCCAGCTCTCTTGCTGCAGACACAGGCACCTTGCACTGAACCAAGACCCCCCTCCTCCACCCGTTCTTCTCTTCTACATTCTCCCAAACACTGCTCCAATTACTCTCAACACACATGGACCTAAAGCACCAACCACAAATCCCCAGTCCAGGGCAGTGCATCACCCCTCCAGAAAATAACAGCTCTAGAGTCCCGCTAAAGGCAGGGAAAACTCCTCCAGGTTGCAAACACAAGGAAATCTCACATGGTCCATAATTTCAGAGTTGTGCTTGGCCAGAACCATAGGCATGGAGTCAGGAAGGCTCGTGAACTTGATGGTGTCCGGGTGCTGTCGGTACTTCTTGTCACTCAGGATCATGCTCGCTCGCTTGTTCTTCTCTTCATCCAGGGAACCAATTGGGGACCAGCCAATGCCTTTCAGCCACTGCAGGTCAGACTTGTACACATTCTGGAAAGACACAGCAGGACACAAGCCAGATTAGCAACATCCTTAATGGCTCTGGCTGCAGCAACCCAACCTGACAGCACTTTAGGACTCCCGTTAAGCACAACTTCCCTCACACCCAGCTTCTGGAGGCACGTGCAGCCTACACCACCACAAGCAGCCAACAAGTAATCCACCAACTGTCCTCCACAATCTTCACTACTAAACCCTCTGCACGCAGGAGGGGCAAAGATCTGCTCCATTCACCAAATGATGGATGGCAGAGGCACACAAGCAGCTTTACTCCTCCACACCTAATGCACCTTAAACCATTCCCATCTGCACAGATGGCCTGTGTTTGCCTAGCCATGGTCAACCAAAAGTAAAAAATTTGATTATTTTGCCCACCCATATTAAACAGGACTTCTGACACCAGCACCAATCCTTCCCCCAAAACTCTCAAGCTAAGGCACAACACTTCTGCAGACATAAGGAACGATGTCACACAAACATTTTTCTCCCCATGTCAGGACACACCATTCAACACTCAGACAGGCAGCATGGCCAAAGCACATTCTCACACAATCACCTATCTTATGATTCCACAACTCCCCATCTTCTACAACAATGCCACACAACACAACTCCAACCTCCCCTTCTCACACACCCACAACAGGATAACTCACATCACTCTGAAGGTCGTACACTTTCCGGGCTTGTACAACATCGTTCTGGTCCGGCAGACAGGTCCAGCGATGCAGAAGATGCTTGTAATCAACATCGCTGACCAGCTCCTGACATTTCTTGGCCAACACAATTCCCAGCATGTCCACGGGGCTGCTGAAGTGCGTCTTGGTCTTCTCAAACGCCTTCTTGTACTCCCTGTCACTCTGGATCTTGGCTACGTGCATCGACCACATCATCTTCGGATCGTCCTCTATGTTGCGGGCTCCAATGTGGTGGCCAAGCTGCTTGCGGTACCCTTCTTTATACTTGTACTGCAGGGTTAAAGCACATCAGTCAATTTCTGATCACACTATCCTTCCCTTTCGACCCTGTTCTCTAATAAGTCCTGCAAAAAGCACACTGCTAATCAAGGTGGACAAAATCACCATGGAATTAGGCTCATAAGCACAACATTTTCACACAAAGGGATACGCATCCCTCACTCCCCAGACCTGTATTGGACTGCTGAAGGTACACGCATGTACACACAGCAACTCCAGCCAAGGTAGCTTAGGAACAAGGAATGCTGTTCCTGGATGAAAACATCCAGACTGATCTTGCAGGCAACCGGCAATTCATTATGGACTGTCCTGAGTACACTCAATCTCACGGAAGTTCATGGAAGCAGCACCAAGCTCTTTACTGATAATTTTGAGGATCAGTCTTATTCTTCCATCCTGGTACAAAACCTCAGCTGCAGGCCACCAAGAACCTGAAATTTGTGCAGTTAGAGCTGACAGCTCTTTACTTTTCCCTCATCTTCTTCTTGAAATGTAAGGTAAGCCTGAAAGAAGACTGAATTAATCTACCTTGAATTATGGACAATCCAAAACTATAAAATGGTGCATGAAAGAGTAAATTTAGATCCTTTACAGCTACATGTGGTTATCAAAGTGTCATAGAATCCTAGATCATCTTGGGTTGGAAGGAACCATTGAAGACCATTTTGACCAATTCCCCTTTAAGGAGCAGAAATATCTTTCACTAGACCAGGTGGCATCAAATTCCATCTTGACACTGAAAGATATCCACAAATGGGGTATCCACTTTGTTGGGCAACCTATACCAGTGACTTTCACTAGCGTTGTAATGATAGAATTTTTCACCATTTCTAATCACATCTAGCCTTTTTCAGTTTCAAATCACTACCTCTTGTCCTATCACGAAATACCCTCGTAAAAAATGCCTCTCTCAATGTTTCTTATAATCGCCCTACAAAAACTGAAAGCCTACAATATACTTGCCCTGGAAACAACTTCTGCCAGGCAGATCATCGCCATCTACCTCAGCACTTCTTTGTAGGCAAGGTAATCTAGCCTTCTGATAAATTCCGTGGTGCTTTAATGGATCCTGATTAAAAAGTCCACTTATCTGTTGTGATGGGATCCCAAGAGCAAAACGAAGTACTTTAGGTAGAGTTTCAGAACTGCACAATAGAACAGAATACCTCGAGGGAAACACCACTACTGAAACAGTACAAAGATAAAATTCAATTGCTATGCTGTAGAAAAAGCCAAGAAAAAATAATCTGCACCACGAACAGTGGAAGAGTAATGATGGCTCAGTAGTGATTGGACATGACATAGCCCAAAAAAAACAATAAATGCTGCTGTCATATCACAGAACCTGCCTTGGGTTTTCTCCTCCAAAGCACAGTGGCACAGCAGCAGACAGCAGGGGAGGGCAGAATGGCACTACTAGACCATCTCAAGATACCTGGATGAGCTGAAGGTGCAACAAGACCTCAAAGGATGCTGTTTTTCATTAGGTACTTCAGCAAGTTCCAGCTAACACACGCCCTATGCAGCATACAATGTCCTTCACTGCACTGCACACACACAGCAGCCACCAACTGCAACAGGAAGAACCTCCTCAAACAACGTCCTTGCACACCAACTGAGCAGCAACGACAGCTCAGAGCTCTACTGTCACCACTCATCTGCACTTCCAATCTCTGCTCTTCAGACACGAGCACGGACAAAGCATCCAAGTCGGCGTGCCACCAAGGCTCCCGTGTACTTACGTCACTGGCAATGTCCCTGGAAGCTTTTGCAGACTTGATGGGAATGGCATCTGCACGCATGTCATAGCCCTTCTTCTTGTCTTCCTCCATTGCCAGCTTGTACATTTTCTGAAAGATAAGCAAGCATTCCCCACGTGAAACAAACAGCACTTCTGCCTGCATCGCCTCCGTCCAGAACTGGGCACCGAACCCCAGGCAAATCACCTACCTCACTGTAGTTCACTTTGTTCTGCTGGGCCAGCAAAATACCAGGGGTATCTGGCATAATGTGAACGCTGGTCTTGTCTTTCTCCCACGCTGCTATGTACGAGCGCTGAAAAGATGAGTGCAACACACACTAAGAACACACAACAGCACAGCAACAAACGCAAACACCAACCCAGCTCTCTTGCTACGGACATAGGCACCTTGCACTGAACCAAGACCCCCCTCCTCCACCCGTTCTTCTCTTCTACATTCTCCCAAACACAGCTCCAATTACTCTCAACACACATGGACCTAAAGCACCGACCACAAATCCCCAGTCCAGGGCAGTGCATCACCCCTCCAGAAAATAACAGCTCTAGAGTCCCGCTAAAGGCAGGGAAAACTCCTCCAGGTTGCAAACACAAGGAAATCTCACATGGTCCATAATTTCAGAGTTGTGCTTGGCCAGAACCATAGGCATGGAGTCAGGAAGGCTCGTGAACTTGATGGTGTCCGGGTGCTGTCGGTACTTCTTGTCACTCAGGATCATGCTCGCTCGCTTGTTCTTCTCTTCATCCAGGGAACCAATTGGGGACCAGCCAATGCCTTTCAGCCACTGCAGGTCAGACTTGTACACATTCTGAAAAGACACAGCAGGACACAAAGCAGCTTAGTAACTGCTAACACTCTAACACTCACCAGCACTCCTCCAACCAAGGGGGGCTCCTTCTGCAAATCACAGTAGGGGTTGGAAGGGACCCCCAGAGACCATTGAGTCCAACCCCCCTGCCAAAGCAGGTTCCCTACACCAGGTTGCACAAGTAGGTGTCTAGGCAAGTCTTAAATATCTACAGAGAAGGAGACTCCACCACCTCCCTGGGCAGGCTGTTCCAGTGCTCCGTCACCTCACCTAAAGAAGTTCTTGCGCGCATTTGTGCAGAACTTCCCATGCTCCAGTTTCTGGCCATTCCCCCTTGTCCTGTCTCCACACAGTGCTGAAAACAGTCTGGCCTCCCCACTCTGCCCCCCCCACACCACAGATATTTATAGACCTTGATCTGGTCCCCTCTCAGTGTTCTTTTCTCAAGGCTAAACAGACCCAGTTCACTCAGCCTTTCTTCATAGGGGGATGCTCCAGGCCCTTCACCATCTTTGTGGCCCTCCACTGGACTCTTTCCAAGAGATCCCTGTCTTTTTTGTACTGAGGAGCCCAGAACTGGACACAGTACTCCAAATGAGGCCTTACCAGGGCAGAATAGAGGGGGAGGATCACCTCCCTCGACCTGCTGGCGATGCTCTTTTTAGTGCACCCCAGATGCCATTGGCCTTTTTAGCCACAAGTGCACACTGCTGGCTCATGGCCAACCTGTCGTCCACCAGGACACCCAGGTCCCTTCTGCAGAGCTCCTCTCCAGCAGCTCATCCCCCAACCTGTACCGGTGCATGCAATTATTCCTCCCTAGGTGCAAGACTTGACACTTGCTTTTGTTAAACCTCATCTGGTTTCTTACTGCCCAGCTCTCCAGCCTGCCCAGGTCTCGCTGAATGGCAGCACAGCCTTCAGACGTGTCAGCCAATCCTCCCAACTTCCTATCATCAGCAAACTTGCTGAGGGTGGCCACTATCCCCTCATCAAGGTCATTGATGAAGATGTTGAACAAGACCGGACCCAGCACCGACCCCCTGGGAACACCGCTGGTTACAGGTCTCCAACCAAACTCTGCACCGCCAACGATGATACTCCGTGCTCTGCCAGTCAGCCAGTTCTCAACCACCTCACTGTGCACTCATCTATCCCACACTTCCTCAGCTTTGTTATAAGGATGTCGTGGGAGACAGTATCAAATGCCTTGCTGAAATCAAGGTAGACTACATCCACTGCTCTCCCCCCATCCACCCAGCCAGTGACAACACCATAGAAGGCTACCAGGTTGGTCAAGCACGACCTCCCCCTGGTGAACCCATGCTGACTACTCCTGATAACCTCTTCCAGTTGTCTGGAGATGGCATCCAGCACAAGCTGCTCCATCACCTTTCCAGGGACAGATGTGAGGCTGACTGGCCTGTAATTACCTGGATCTTCCTTCTTGCCCTTTTTGAAGACCGGAGTTCTCCTCGGCACCTGCCCCGTTCTCCAAGACCTCTCAAAGATGATAGAGAGCGGTTCATCAATCACCTCTGCCAGCTCCCTCAGTACTCATGGCTGCATCCCATCAGGTCCCATGGATTTATGAACACTGGTGTTGCCTAGGCGCTCTCGGACCGACTCTTCCCTTTAGTCAGGGAAGTCTTCCATTCCCCAGACCCTCTCACTAACCTTAAGGGTCTGGGATTCCTGAGGGAGAGCTTTTTCAGTGAAGACAGAAGCAAAAATGGCATTCAGTATCTCTGCCTTCTCAGCATCCCCCGTTACCAGAACACCCCCCTCACTTAGTAGGGGAGCCACATTCTCCCTAGTCTTTCTTTTACTGTTAACATACTTAAAAAAGCCTTTTTTATTATCCTTTATCACCTTTGCCAGATTCAATTCCAGGCAGGAATTCCTTCCTCGTCGCATCCCTGCAGGCCCTGACAACATTTCTATATTCTTCCCAAGTGGTCAGACCCTTTTTCCACATTTCATGGACATTCTTCTTCCCTTTTTGTGCACGAGCTCCTTGCTCATCCACACAGGTCTCCTGCCATTCTTTCCTGATTTCTCGCTCACAGGGACGCACGGATCCTGAGTTTGGAAGAAAAGCTGTTTAAACACTGACCAGCTCTCACAGGCTCCCTTACCTTTTAACACCCTAGCCCACAGGATAGATTCAAGTAGGTCTCAGAAGAGATCAAAGTTTGCTCTCCTAAAGTCCAGGATAGCAATCCTACTTTTTGCTTTGCTTCTTCCACTCAAGATCTTGAATCCCACCAATTTGTGGTCACTACAACCCAAGCTGCCCCTGACCTTTACTTCCTTGACAAGCCCTTCCTTATTAGTGAGAATAAGGTCCAGCAACACCCCTCCCTTCGTTGGTTCCTCCATCACCTGCATCAGAAAGTTGTCTTCAACACATCGCAGGAACCATCTGGACCACGCATGCCTGGCTGTGTTGCTTATCCAGCAAATATCTCGATAATTGAAGTCCTCCATAAGTACCAACACCTGGGATCATGATGTTGCTTCCAGTTGCTTATGGAAGCCCTCATCAACCTCCTCCTTCTGCAAAGACAGACTCCCCTGCAGAACCTAACCTGACAGCAATCTGTGTCTCCTATTAAGCTCAGCTTCTGTTACAACCAGGTTCTGGAACCATGTGCAGCCTACATCACCACAAGCAGCCAACAACATTTTCCTCCAGCACAGTCTCTGCAAAATCCTCTGCAGGCAAGAGGGGCAAAGATCTGCTCCATTCACCAACTGATGGATGGCAGAGGCACACGAGCATCTTTACTCCTCAACACCGAATGCTCCTTAAACCATCCCCATCTGCACAGATGGCTTGTCTCCCAGCTTTGGTCACCCAAAAGTGAAAATTTGATTCCTTCGCCCTCCTCCGCCATAAGAAAGTTTGACCGCCTGCGACAACCCTTCTTTCAAACTCCTCAAGGTATGCAACAACTCTTCTCTGATCAAAAATTACAACACCATATTATTAGGCATGATTTTGGTAATGGCTGCAGCTGCCTGTTTGGCTTCTGTGAGAATAGTTCCAAAGCTACCCTATGATAAATAATAGCCATTTCCACTTTCCACCAGTAGGAACTCACTGCTGTCTGGAACTGAGCTAGTGAATAAGACTGCTTGCTGCTCCCTTAGAGCACACTGGAGGAAGAATAAAACAGCTGCACTACAGCTGTTCAGACAGAAGAGTGAGAAAATATGACAGAAACAACCCTTCAGACACCAGCATCACTGAAAAAGGAGCGCAGGAGGCGCTCCAGGCATGGAGCACAAGTTCCCTGCAGCCCAGATACGGTCCATGGTAGAGAAGGCTATTTCCCTGCAGCCCAAGTGCAAGATGTGGACTATATGTCCACATGCAGCCCATGGAGAAGCCTATGGAAGCTGACAGATGTGGCCTGAGGGAAACTGCAGCCTATGGAGAGCTAGTGAAAGAGCAGGTCCCCAGGACTAGAGCTGCAGCCCAAGGAGAAGAGCCTGCAGTGGAGCAGGAGGCCTGGAGAAGCTAATGCCGTTGCAGACGCATGCTGCATCAGTCCCTGAAGGATGGGCCCTGTGTTACAGTGCTGTGTCTGAGCAGTGGTTGAATTGCTCCAGCAAGTGGGAAGCCCACACAGGATCAGTTCAGAACAAAGGGCAACCCATGGGAAGAACCGCATGTGGAACAGGGCCAGAGAGAGAACGGAGAAGCAATAGGGATGAAGCATCATGCATCAACTGCAACTGCCATTTCTCGTTCCTCTGCACTACTTGGGGGAAGAAGGAAAAAGAGGGTACATGGGAGAAAAGATATTCTAAGGCTATTTTCATTTTCTCACAGCTCTGGCCTAACAGTAATAGACAATAAACTACATTTTTCTGCATACATTATGCTAATACATGAGAGACAGTCATTTGTAATCTTAGGACCTCATCTTATTATATCTTCTTCCCATTGCTGCAACAGGGAGAACTGAAGGAGCAGTCAGATGAACTTTCAAAAGCAAAGAGTTCAAATTAGATTAGATACCATACAAACAGCTTCCTCCCCATGTCAGGACACACCATTCAACACTCAGACAGGCAGCACGGCCACAGCACAGAATCACATAATCACCTATCTTACGATTCCACAACTCCCCATCTTCTACAAAAACAGCACACAACGCAACACCAACCTCCCCTTCTCACACACCCACAACAGGATAACTCACATCACTCTGAAGGTCGTACACTTTCCGGGCTTGTACAACATCGTTCTGGTCCGGCAGACAGGTCCAGCGATGCAGAAGATGCTTGTAATCAACATCGCTGACCAGCTCCTGACATTTCTTGGCCAACACAATTCCCAGCATGTCCACGGGGCTGCTGAAGTGCGTCTTGGTCTTCTCAAACGCCTTCTTGTACTCCCTGTCACTCTGGATCTTGGCTACGTGCATCGACCACATCATCTTCGGATCGTCCTCTATGTTGCGGGCTCCAATGTGGTGGCCAAGCTGCTTGCGGTACCCTTCTTTATACTTGTACTGCAGGGTTAAAGCAGATCAGTCAATTTCATATCACACTATTCTTCCCTTCCGACCCTGTTCTCTAATAAGTCCTGCAAAAAGCACACTGCTAATCAAGGTGGACAAAATCACCATGGAATTAGGCTCATAAGCACAACATTTCCACACAAAGGGATACACATCCCACTCTCCCCAGGCCTGCATTGGACTGCTGAAGGAACATGGAGATCCACACAGCAACTCCAGACAACCTAGCATTGCAACCACATACACTCTTCTCGTGAATAACAGGAAAGAACCCTCCAGACTCATCAAGAAGCCACCCTGGGTTTCATCCTGATCTGCGCTGGTGGTATTCCCCCATGCAGCCCAAAGGAGCAGCACCAGTCTCTCCAGCACACAGCAGTGGAGCCCGGCTCACTCAACCTAAAGTCAGACCTCAGCTGAAACTACACAACTGCCTAAACCTGGGCAGTTACAGCAGGCAGCTCTACACTTTTCCCTCCTCTTCTTTCTGAAACGTACAGAAAGCCTGAAAAAAGACTGAATTCAACTGCCATGAATAATGGAACAGACCAGAGTTACAAAATGCTGCAGGAAAATAAATTCAATACATGCACGGCAGCACCGTGAATTGATATTCTGAAGCACAAGCACAGACAAACTCAAGCCAGTCTGATAGGGGCTGAACCAGGTCCAGCCCAAACACAAACAATAAATGCTGCTGTCATATCACAAAGCTGGCTTTGGGTTTTCTTCTCCAAAGCACAGTGGTACAGCTGTAGGCAGCAGGGGAGGGCAGAATGGCACTACTGAGACCATCTCAAGTCTCCTGCATGAGCTGGAGGTGCAACAAGACCACAAAAGGATGCAACATCCTTTCATTAGGTACTTCAGCAAGTTCCAGCTAACACACGCCCTATGCAGCATACAATGTCCTTCACTGCACTGCACACACACAGCAGCCACCAACTGCAACAGGAAGAACCTCCTCAAACAACGTCCTTGCACACCAACTGAGCAGTAACAACAGCTCAGAGCTCTACTGTCACCACTCATCTGCACTTCCAATCTCTGCTCTTCAGACACGAACACAGACAAAGCAACCAAGTCGGCGTGCCACCAAGGCTCCCGTGTACTTACATCACTGGCAATGTCCCTGGAAGCTTTAGCAGACTTGATGGGAATGGCATCTGCACGCATGTCATAGCCCTTCTTCTTGTCTTCCTCCATTGCCAGCTTGTACATTTTCTGAAAGATAAGCAAGCATTCCCCACGTGAAACAAACAGCACTTCTGCCTGCATCGCCTCCGTCCAGAACTGGGCACCGAACCCCAGGCAAATCACCTACCTCACTGTAGTTCACTTTGTTCTGCTGGGCCAGCAAAATACCAGGGGTATCTGGCATAATGTGAACGCTGGTCTTGTCTTTCTCCCACGCTGCTATGTACGAGCGCTGAAAAGATGAGTGCAACACACACTAAGAACACACAACAGCACAGCAACAAACGCAAACACCAACCCAGCTCTCTTGCTACGGACACAGGCACCTTGCACTGAACCAAGACCCCCCTCCTCCACCCGTTCTTCTCTTCTACATTCTCCCAAACACAGCTCCAATTACTCTCAACACACATGGACCTAAAGCACCGACCACAAATCCCCAGTCCAGGGCAGTGCATCACCCCTCCAGAAAATAACAGCTCTAGAGTCCCGCTAAAGGCAGGGAAAACTCCTCCAGGTTGCAAACACAAGGAAATCTCACATGGTCCATAATTTCAGAGTTGTGCTTGGCCAGAACCATAGGCATGGAGTCAGGAAGGCTCGTGAACTTGATGGTGTCCGGGTGCTGTCGGTACTTCTTGTCACTCAGGATCATGCTCGCTCGCTTGTTCTTCTCTTCATCCAGGGAACCAATTGGGGACCAGCCAATGCCTTTCAGCCACTGCAGGTCAGACTTGTACACATTCTGAAAAGACACAGCAGGACACAAGCCAGATTAGCAACATCCTTAATGGCTCTGGCTGCAGCAACCCAACCTGACAGCACTTTAGGACTCCCGTTAAGCACAACTTCCCTCACACCCAGCTTCTGGAGGCATGTGCAGCCTACACCACCACAAGCAGCCAACAAGTAATCCACCAACTGTCCTCCACAATCTTCACTACTAAACCCTCTGCACGCAGGAGGGGCAAAGATCTGCTCCATTCACCAAATGATGGATGGCAGAGGCACACAAGCAGCTTTACTCCTCCACACCTAATGCTCCTTAAACCATTCCCATCTGCACAGATGGCCTGTGTTTGCCTAGCCATGGTCAACCAAAAGTAAAAAATTTGATTCTTTTATTCTCCTCATTTCAAACAAACTTTTGACACCAGCACCAATCCTTCCCCCAAAACTCTCAAGCTAAGGCACCACACTTCTGCAGACATAAAGAACGATGTCACACAAACACTTTTCTCCCCACATCAGGACACACCATTCAACACTCAGACAGGCAGCACGGCCACAGCACAGAATCACACAATCACCTATCTTATGATTCCACAACTCCCCATCTTCTACAGCAACAGCACACAACGCAACACCAACCTCCCCTTCTCACACACCCACGACACGATAACTCACATCACTCTGAAGGTCGTACACTTTCCGGGCTTGTACAACATCGTTCTGGTCCGGCAGACAGGTCCAGCGATGCAGAAGATGCTTGTAATCAACATCGCTGACCAGCTCCTGACACTTCTTGGCCAACACAATTCCCAGCATGTCCACGGGGCTGCTGAAGTGCGTCTTGGTCTTCTCAAACGCCTTCTTGTACTCCCTGTCACTCTGGATCTTGGCTACGTGCATCGACCACATCATCTTCGGATCGTCCTCTATGTTGCGGGCTCCAATGTGGTGGCCAAGCTGCTTGCGGTAGGCTGTTTTATACTGATACTAAATGGATGCAGAAACCACAGTGTTTTCTGGAAGCAGTTTTAAGTTCTCTATTGTCAACAGAGTTGTTAATATTTGAATTAAACAATATATTGAAAGATATTATACATTCTGACTATATTTACAGCATTTATTTTTTGAGTATTTTACAGTAATTTTTATAGTTATGTTATTTTTTCTTATGAATTATTTTACTCAATTCAATTAACTTCACATAATAAAGAAGTAGACATTGCTATGCAACCAAGAGACTTTTAGTGTTTAAATCTCAGATCTGTCCTGGTCTTAATCAGTCACCATTCACCAGTAATCGTTACCAGTTTCATGGCACACCACTATTTTCACTCAGTCAGACTCTTACTTCACTGGCGATGTCTCTGGATGCCTTTGCTGCCTTGAGTGGTATAGCATCTGGAGGAAGATCATAGCCTTTCCTCCTCAGCTCTTCATATCCTAACTTGTAATGTTTCTGTTGGAGAAGAATTTAAAGTAACTGTTATTAAAATAATGGAAATAATTGATAAAGTAATTGTTAAAAGTAAAGAAATTACAGCTGTGGAGTGTTTTCCAATATGAAAAAAAGCTAAGCTGATCTAACTCACACAATACTACCTTTTTATTCCATTGATTACTGAAAACAAAGAATGAGATTTCAAATGTGGTTTCATTCCATAGCTTACACAATGTACGTTTTGTAACTGATAACACGTAATACATCAAACCAACTTTATTTTTTCCTGTTTAACTCATCTGAGGGCAAATCTGTACTAGAAATATATATCTGAGTAAATAATAATCTTCTACTGAGGTGAATAATACAGCGCCATGGCTTGCTGCACTCCATTTCAATGATAATTATTTGTCTTCCAGACTTCTTATGATACAACTGCTAATGTTTTTTTTACTGTTTACATGTAGCTGATATTTGCTCTACTATAACCAAGAATTTGATGTAAAGTAATTCTAAATAATTCTAAGAAGATAATTTGATATAATTAGACTTTTACCAAAACAAGAATTACAGTCTTACTAAAAACTACTGAACTTGTATCTATAATGTTAATACAATCCATAAGGATGAAAGAGAAAGCATCAAACTTGCCTTACCTTCTTGGTTTGCTTTCTTTTCACTTCCACCTTAAAATTTAGCAATTTATTCAGGTATCCCAACGCATAACAATTTTAACAGATATGCTAACAATTGTTAGACTGCTGAAACTGCTCCAAGCCATTTTAAACTACATCTACAAAGGGTAAATCCAAATTGCATAAAAGAAATGCTATCGAGACATACTTACATCACTTGTGTTGATTAAGTTTGATTTAGCCAACAAAATTTCAGGAGTATCAGGCATGATGTGAACCTGAGTTTTGTCCTTGTCCCAAGCCTCTCTATACAGTATCTGAAGGGAGACATGAATAAAACTGGTTCATATGCATGGCAGTGAACTCAGCTTAACTTTTCTCTACAATAACACATCAATTATGTGTGATCAAGCAGGAATGACTTAAAATGCAAGATATTTAAATAAAACACAGTACATCAACTTCTTACTGAAATACCTTTTTCCCTTCTTTACATGCATGAAAGGTCAAGCAGACAGCATTATGTCAATACACTGATGTACTACACAGTAAGGATTCTATTTGCAGTTATTGCTGAATAAATTAGATAGTCCTAAAGACCCAAATCTGCTGAATAAGACACAACTGAACATAAGGCACAGATTGCAAATGCTAGATACCTGTATATTTTAATTGCATTCTGGTATGGCGATCTTTATAACAAACGTACGCTAAAGTATTCTTTCACTTACTGGATCTAAAGCAACTTACATCACTTCTGTTTTTGGCATTAGATTTTGCTAGAGTGATATTCATGGCATCTGGGATACTTGTGAACTTAATAGTATCTGGGTGCTGCCGGTACTTCTTTTCACTCAGTATTTCAGAAGCTTTCTTGTTCTTTTCAGACTCCAAAGATCCCAAAGGACTCCATCCAATGCCCCTGAGCCACTGTAGATCTGACTTGTACAGATTCTGTTAAGGAATCAATCAATCAATCATAGGATATGTTCTTTCACTGCCCGTGTATTAAACCATATTAAAAGACTAACAGGTGTATTACCCTCAATTTGAACTTCAGTGCGAGTTATTAAATAAGTCAATAAGTCAGTAAGTCAAGAGCAAGTTATTAAAGATACCTTTCAAAAAGTAGTAAATATTTTACATAAAATGAAGAAATCAAATTCAGAGAAGACTTACATCACTCTGTAGATCGTAGACCCTCTTTGCTTGGGTGACATCATTTTGGTCTGGTAGACAAGTCCAGCGGTGTAGCATGTGTTTATAGTCTATATCACTAACCAATTCCTGACATTTCTTAGCCAGAAGGAAGCCTAACATATCCACAGGCATGTTAAACTTTGTCTTCCACTTTTCAAAGTCTTTCTTATACTCCCTCTCGCTCTGCATCTTAGCTACTTGCATAGACCACATCATCTTCGGATCATCCTGTAAGCTCCGGAATCCAATGTGATGTCCCTGCTGCTTGCGGTAACCCTCCTTGTATTTGTACTAAAATTATAAATATTACATTATTGAAATTGCAGTAAGAATGAGGCAGTGATAAAATGTATAAGGCAAATATATTCACTCAGTTTAATGCTCCTCATTACCAATGAGACAGCAGCCCCTCAATTCATGTGCATCATTTGGTGCCTGTGAATGTCTTCCCTGGGAACCAACTGACTCCTCTGGAGAGGAACAGTGCATGGCTCTAACAGCAGTTTCCTGCGCCACTGATTTATACGGTCACAGCCCAAAGGCTGTCACACTGCACTACTTTGATAAATAAAACAATCAGCTTAAGCATTGACCACGTGTCCAACGATTGGTGAAATCTCCTCCATAAATACAGGAGTTGATATTAATATCAAGTTACGGAAAATAACAACAAGACGTGTCACCATATCTACTTCTGAGTTGTAAAGAGGATTTCAAAGTGGAAGCACTGGGACCAACTTCCTGATGCTCTGAAGACAACATTCAAAAGAGGAGACAATTCAGTTCAAATTGCTCCTAACTTCCTATGACCAGCCACTTCCTGGGTGGACCACAATCTCTTTGAAGTGCCAAAATATAAGAATCGCTCTCCTTAAAATGTTGTCTTCACTGACAAAAATGGACCAGGAATGTTTTTATCAGCAATTTTTTTTTTTTTTTTGTAAACTACAAGTCACTCTTTTACAGAGGGGTCCACATAAGAGCGCACTTCAGACAGAAATAAATGTTGCTTACATCACTTGCAATGTCCCTTGAAGCTTTGGCAGCTTTCACTGAAATGGCTTCAGGTGTGAGGTCATAGCCCTTCTTAATCATTTCCTCCCAGTCGAGCTTGTATTGTTTCTAAAATTGAAAATAATTTTGATTAAAAGGCCTTATTAATACTTACGTCACCTTCTACTTAGATATTTACTTTGAAATGAAAGGCACCTTGAAATCAGAAGTAGATTAATTTAACATTTGTTTGAAATGTAAAAGAAAGCATCAAAAAGCTCTACCTGACTGTAGTTCGCCTTGTTCTGTTTTGCCTGTAAAATATCTGGTGTATCTGGCATCACATGAACTTGAGTTTTATCCTTCTCCCAGGCTTGTGTATAAGCATGCTATTGAAAAAAAGGAACATCAGACTATTAGTACAGGTGACAAAGTCCAAGTCTTACAGGGTTTTCACCCTTCTGTCTATGCACTTTGATTATGGATGGCTAAAGAGCAGAAGATGTTAACCTAGATTTATTTTAATATGTGATGACTCAATCCGGAATCAGTCAAATCAGGATCCAGTCTTGCTTCTATTGAGGCCTACCCACCAAGATTTAACATCAGTAATTGCCATGTAAGTATGAGAAAAATAGATGTTGGAGAGGTAGCAATGAAAAAAATGAGCAAAAGATTGATTTAATCAATGCTTCTTAGCAGTAACTGAGTATTTCAATTAAGAAAAAATTTGAAAAAGGAGCCATCTTTAAGCAATAGTCATTTTTCCCTGGGGAAACACTGCTATGTAAAAGTAGTGACAGAGATTTATACAAAGTTTATTAGTTATATATGAGCATCTGACAAATGTTCCCCATAAATACTCACTTTATTCATTATATCTGCATTGTGCTTTGCAAGGACCATATCCATGGCATCAATCTGTTTTGTAAAAGAAAATGTGCTGGGATGCTGTCGGTATTTCCGGTCACTTGCAATTTCTGTAGCTTTCTTAGATTTCTCCACATCCAGAGAACCAACAGGACTCCAACCAATACCTTTGAACCATTCATTGTAATCCTGTTTGTATTCATTCTGCCAGCCAGGAAACAAAAGCAAAGATTACAACTTACAAATGGTTCACACTAAATTATTCTTCTTTCCAAAACTCGAGAAAAGAAGAAAACAGGTGTAGATGTGAACGATAATGAGAAAGAAAACAGAAACTTACATTACTTTGTATCTGATTCATGTTCCTGCACAATTCAAAACTCATTGCATCTGGCAGAAGCATATAGTGGTGTATCAGTCGTTTGTAGTTTGCATTGGTTACACGATCTTGTGCCTCCTTAGCTGCCATGATACTGAGTGCATCAGAAGGTGTTTGGTAGTGAGTCTTGCTTGCCTCATAGGCCTTCTTGTATTCACGGTCAGACTGCATCTTAGCCACTTGCATATAATGGACAAGTTTAGGATCATCCTGAAGGCTGCGGAAGCCTACAAGCTTTCCCTTGTCTTGTTCATAACCTAATTTGTATTTATACTGTGCAGAGAACAGACACAGAGATTTTAGTTCTACTTCATTTGTTTAACAAGCAACATCTACATTGTAAGGAAAAAAAAAAGTGAATTAGAATTTTTACATTATTAAACAAACACTAAGAATATGGAGGTGGTAGTTCTGTCTGCTTCTTGTCACAGTGCTTAACAAGTGTCAAAATTCTGTGAAGGCCCCATCAAAACCAGTATTCATAAAACATTTTCTTGAGAAATGCAATTTCCATACGCTACTTTATTCTGCTTTTGCGTGGGGTTCAATGTAACTTGGGATGTGATTGCTTTCTAACCTCATTACAAATGGTACAATGAGAATATCAAGCAGAAAGACAAAAATCCAAACCAACACATTAGATCTGATTTGAAGATAGTCCTTTGGAAAACATCTACTTATTCTTTCTACACTAGAGCTCAGAGATAACCTTACTAGCTCTAAGATGAACTATCACAAGCACTAGAAGCAGGATGCATCAACCCACACTGCTCTCTGTCTTTATGTTTGTACTACTTCCACTGTTCAGCTTGAGTAACAATCTTAGTGATAGTCTGAGCCACAATTAGAAAACCTGAATTTGTATCTAAAGACTGGACATAAACCAACAGATCTGTATAGCACTTCCATGAAGTTAATTTGCTCAAATGAATCATGAATTCAAGATACACCAGATCTTTTTGCATTTGTTTAATTAATAAAATCACTGGATCAATTTCTTAAATCCTTCCTCAGTCTCTAACCAGCTCTGGACCATGGACTTCACAGACCAAACATCAGTTCCATTTTCCTTAACTGCTTACTACCTGGTGAGAACTGAGGGACTAGACTGCCCTCACACTTAGAGCAGTGGTAGAGCAAATTGATTTTTCAGTGGCTGCTCCATCTCATAGGTCATCAAGAAAGATAGAGGGCTAAAAAAAAAAAAATAACGTGTCCTTAGGCCCTAATTTCACTGCTCTCCCAGGCTGGCTTCACTACAGGAAAACCCTTGTCAGTGATAAACAAAGGATTTCAGAATGGTGAGAATTCCAGAAACTTGTATTCTCTGCATTTAATTTAAAGATGAAATTTAATAAGGCTATCACTAAAAGAACATGCCAGAAGCAAGAGTAATTCAAGGCTATATTTGTTCTTTTCTAATTCTTGCAAGACTAATGTGTCTATATCTTCCTCCTGAGAGTCTTCCATGCATCTCCTTACCCTTCTAACGGAGAATCTGTACTTCAACCATGCTAGAAAATGCATTAGAATACATCAGGATTATTTACAAACAATAGAATAAACAGACTTCATAGAATCGGCCAAGAAAATGAAATTGATTGTTGTTTTTTCCAGAACTTACATCACTAGCAATGTCCCTGGAAGCTTTGGCAGCCTTAATAGGGATAGCATCAGATCTGAGATCATACCCTTTCTTTCTGGCTTCTTCAAAAGAATGTCTATACATTTTCTGTGAAAGGAAAGAAGAGACATCCTTTAAAAATGCAGAATACACAACATGTACTTAAAAAGAAGTCATACTGTATATATTTTATATGTCAGCTGTAGACACAGACTATTCATACGTTTAATATTATTTGAAAAGTTGTTTAAGCCATTGAGGCACACAAAAACATGGAGTCACCTTCAAAATTAACTTCACTCCTTAAATTTACAAATCAATCAGCTGAACTGCACTATAACCAGTAAAAATACCTAAAACAAAAGAGCAAATACCTGCATTTCTTTTACATATGCACAAAAAAACAAACCTGGTGAAAATTTACATCTAAAAATGAGATTATTCATTCACATGCAAATAAAGATGTGTACAATTACAATTTTTATTTAGCATATGCAGATTTCACAGCTACTGAGAAATTCTTTATGTAACATTATAGACCATAAGTTCAACTTCCAGAAAGAATTCTGAATCCACTAAAAAACACTGTGTATTAGAAAATAAAATAATAAATACAGAAACAACACGAATGGTGCTCAAACTGTATTATTTTGTTGATAATTATTAGATTTTAATGACCCACATGAATGCTACGTAACCTGTCCATATATATTATTGCTTTTTCTTGACAACTTTTGGTATTTAATTTCAGGGAAGGACAGTGGGAAAAGGAAAATAGCATTCTGTGGAACCAACACAGGCTAACAAAGTGAGTATTACAGAAACTTTCCTAAGCTGTTATTTACCTCTAATTAAAAAAAAAAAGGAGCAACTTTTTACAAACAGTACTCACATCACTTATATTAAACGCGTTAGCTTTTGCTAAAGCAAACTGTGGAATATCTGGTGTCATGTGAACCTTCTTCTTGTCCTCTTCCCATGCTTGTTTGTATTGGTGCTAGAAAGAAAAAGCAAATATCACGTCAGTTTACCAAAAAATTTTAACTGTAACTATTTTTTAAGTATCATCTTTCTTTACAGTAATGTAACTGCAGCATTAGCATGTTAAGACCATCTTTTTTTTAATCAGGAATAGCTCTTACAAAGATAACTGTCCAAGTCTGCAATAAAAGTTGAAGAAATACCAATCTTGCTACAATATTTTATTGCTTGTCTTTTGTCCAGCACAGTGTTCAAGCACATTCAACAGACAACAATAGTTATCAAAACCAAGTCAGAAGGTACAAAAAGAAGTGTTAAAAGAATAAGCTAATAATCTTCCAAGCAAGGTGGCTTACAGCCTATCTCATATAAAACAAGCATCAGTTGAGGGAGAAATCTTCCTTTTCTTAGAGGAAGTAAAAATTAAAGAAAAGGCACCTAAAATCTAGGTGACCTCTCCAAACACAGTGCACATGAACACGAGACACTTCTAGAGGACAGCAGTGGATTCTGTCAGTTCAGCAGAAGAATTAGAAAAATCGATATCTCAATATATAAGAGCATTATTGTTATCCAGCAATTCCACACTGATATAATAGGCATCAGATTATACAGACTATATGTTTAAAAGTTTTAATGGGACTCACCGATGTTTTCAGCCCATAAACTTAAACTATTAGAAGTCTACAATCTGTGATGTTGAGCAGATCTTATGAAGAAATTATCAGGATTATGCTGGGCTTTAAACTGAATCTCAACGATAGGTCAGTGATATAAAGATACAGTAAAGTAAGTTAAGATGCAGTATGGCTCTATTAAGATGAAATCCAGTGACAGCCAAGCGTTTTCATTAGCTACCCAAACTGACAAATATAGAAGTTATTAACCCAAAAGACCACATCCGGTAAAACTGATACCTCATTTCTGAAAACTTAAATAAGTTGTGATGAATATTGCCTTACCTCATCCATGATTTTAGCATTATGTAAAGCTAAGGCCATATTCATGGAATCCAGAGGAACAGAATACTTCAACTTGTCTGGATGCTGACGGTATTTCTTTTCACTAAGAATTTCCATGGCTTTCTTGTTCTTCTCAGCCTCCAGAGAGCCCAGAGGCATCCATCCAACACCCTTCATACTTTCATCATAATCTGCTCTGTATTGATTCTGGAAGCAGAAGGAAAAGAAAGTAATTAGATGCACACGTATGCCTGAAAATTTTGATACATCTTCCTGTAATTAATGTATAATGGATTTTCAGTGCACTTATTTTAAGAAGAATCAAACAGTATCAAGATGCATCCAGTGTCTATTTAGGAGTAAAGTGCATTTATAATAAAATAATAAAATAAATATATATAATACTAAATATATGTATCTTCTCTAGGGTCTAAATAGCCCAGAAACTCTGAGAACTCAGCTACAGAGCTGTTTTTCTTATTCTTTTTGGAAGTATAAGAAAAAACTTGATGGAAAGTGAAGCTTCTTGTTGCCTTGGCTTGTAGAAAAGGACAGCTGCTGAAGAGTCTGACAGAACGTATAAGCAGTATGCATCCATTTCACTCTATAAACATTATTATTTCTGAGCCTGAACTCTTTTAATGATAAATGTAATTCAGTATTTCAGAGTCTTCAAAATATACCATGGCTATCATTGTTGGAAGTCTCATTTTATTTACAACATTTTAGCATTTAATTGAACTATTTTCACTCAGAAAAATTTTCTATTTATCTTAAAGCATTCTCTCATAAACTAAGCATAATCGTACTGGTAAAGCAAAGACTTACATTACTTTGTATCTGCATCATGTTTTTGGCTAATTCAAGACTCATAGCATCAGGTAAAACATTGTAGATATGGATCAAGTTTTTGTAGTTTGCATTTGTAGCCACTTCCTGTGCTTTCTTGGCTGCCACAACGCTGAGCATGTCAACTGGAGTATGGAAGTTAGTCTTTGCCTTCTCATAATCTTTCTTGTATTCACGATCAGATTGCATCTTAGCCACCTGCATGAAGTGCACCAGCTTGGGGTCGTCTTCAAGGCTGCGGAACCCAATATGCTTTCCTTTTGCTTTTTCATAGGCTAGTTTGTATTTATACTGACAGCAGGAAAGAGAAACAATGGCAGAAGAAAAAAAAAAAAGTACATTATTAGGCTCATTTTTATCTCAGAAAAAAAAGAAAAATTTGTTCTGTTTCATTACGAGATCTCAGGCTTAGTTGTTTACACATATTCAGTATCACAAAATAGCCCAGTAACTATATGAGTTTTACAATGAACAAAAGGGCACAATTCAGAGTTACTCCTGAAGCAAGCCTGAGAGCAGGTAATGCAAAGGCTCATCACAGCAAACATGTAAGTGAAACCATATTGGGGTATAACAGAGCAAAGTTCTGACTGGTTCTGAAAAGATTCTGAATGCTGCTGACAAACAAACTTACATCACTTGCAATGTCCTGGGAAGTTTTGGCTGCTTTTATTGGAATAGCATCTGGACGCATGTCATAACCTTTCTTCTTGTCTTCCTCCCATCCAGCTTTGTATAGTTTCTAATTTAAAATAGAAAAGAGAACAGGTACTCTATTACAAAGGCAGAAGTACTGAAGTGCTCTTAAATATTTTCAAAAAAAACCTAAGAATTACACCAATTTTTGACATATGCAACAGACATTGAATGTCCTCACTAAACACAGCAACTTACATTACTCATTGTGATCTGGTTCACTCTAGACTGCAGAATTTCTGGAGTATCTGGCATAACATGAATGCTGGTCTTCTCTTTGTTCCATTTATCAGTGTAGAGCCTCTGCAATTACAAAGTTATAGCACTGAAAAGGAGTTACACTTACAAAATGCAAGCTTGCTTCTGTTTTGCTTATGTGCAGTGAATAATCTTTTAAACTACAAAGTTGCATAAGCACTAAAAATAACAAATATAACTGCAGGATGCCAACATTATATTCCTCATCTTCCTTTAGTATTTCATTTGAGAAACTCAAAAAGTATCTTTTGATAACTACTAAATATTGAAATTGAAAATTAAGTCTGCAGCCTTCCCTTCTTCATGCATATCCTTAAATGCAAAGCACAGGTGATTCTTTTTCCATGCACTCTCATTCCATAGCAAACAAAGAATAAGTTCCAGTGGTGTTTGAGATAACTAGAGACAAACTTAAATAATTCCCAGTTTCTTACTGATGCTTGCAAAAGCAGACAGAATTGTACAGGATTTGATTCAGCTCACTATTAACACTACTTTCTGTAGAAAAAGAGCAAAGATTACCAAAGCACTAAAAATCTGCACAGGACATTTTTTATCATAGGCATAGAAGTGAAATCTTTAATTTTTATAAACTTGAAATGAAACTTTCTTAATTATGCTTAGAGTCTGAGGCCTCTATTAACTCTTAGTGTCCAATGTTAACTAACTATACCAGTATACCCCCTGGAAATTCTTATGAGCTCCTTGGGAATGCAACTATTATACATTTTGCAGGATGAAGATCCATGGCTTAGCTGTGATCATCTGAACAAGTTCTCACCTTATTCATAGTCTTGGCGTTTTGTTTAGCTAGCACTTGTTCCATTGCATCCAGTGGAATAGAGTACTTCAGCTTGTCAGGGTGCTGGCGATATTTCTTTTCACTGAGAATATCTGAAGCTTTTTTGGCCTTTTCTACATCCAAGGATTGAATTGGCAACCAGCCAACTCCTCTCAGCCAGTTATTAAAGTCTGCTTTATACACGTTCTTTTAAGAAATAAACAAGGCAAAACAGTGAGATAAGGGAAATAAAAACGCCCATACATATAGAAAATAAACAAACAAACACAAACAGATGAGGCCTTGAACCTCCTCCTGGCCATTCATTTTTAAGTACAATTTATACAAGCTTGCCAAAACCACTGATGTTTTCCAACTGCTCAGCAAAACACTAAAAATCATTAGGGATAAAGAAACTATTTTCACTAACCCAACTTATTGGGTTATATTTAGAATTCACACTACATAACAAATGCACAGCCTTTAAAACAAACTTTGAGCAGTAAACATGAAAACCTGACAAAAAAAAAAAACTCAGTTATTTTAATGACACTCTTGGTTAACCAGCTCAGTTCACAGTGGAATTAATTCACTGTGAATCTTTTTCTAAAGCTTCTGCTTGGTGGCCTGGTTCTATACAATCCTGAAGAGACACCATTTCTATTTAAACATACTTTAAAAAATGGCTTTTATAGCAGATAAAGGTATGAAAATGCTGAAAAAAAGTGAAACAAATTCCTGAACTGCAATGTGAGAAATATGAGGGAGTTGATCAAATTTGGATCTGTGAAAAAGAATACAAAGGATCTGTCACAGGACATTAATTTGCTGAGCAGTCAAATACATGGAGACACAAAGAAAGTTATCTAAGTAAGTTCCCTAGAACTTATCAACTGCACATACAACAACCTCTGAAAAATATCCAGCTCAAGACCAGATCTCAATCTACCCTTAATCTGATGTAGTTCATTTTTTAGACTTAAAAGGTTAACACTGTGACACAGTAATACTGCACAGAAAAAAATGAGCTGCTTAACCATTACATACATCACTCTGAAGCTGCATCATGTTTCTTGATAGCTCCAGATTCACAGAATCAGGCAAGAGAGTATAATGGTGAATGGGCTGTTTATAGCCTGCGTTTGTAACAGCTTCCTGAGCCTTCTTGGCAGCCGTCACACTGAACATATCCAAGGGAGTATGATATTTGGTCTTGGTCACTTCATAATCCTTCTTGTATTCACGCTCTGATTGGATTTTGGCCACGCGCATGTAATGAACAAGTTTGGGATCATCCTGCAGGCTACGGAATCCAACCTGTTTGCCTTTATCTTTCTCGTATGACTCCTTGTACTTGTACTAGAGACAAAGCAAAAGAAATCTTTATCTACTTTGGAAATACAAAACACACAATTGATAACTTTAATACATTGAAATTCTAACAGAATTCATTTCCAGCCTTTTACAAAAGTTAGTAAATTTATTCCTGCATTTCAAATCTCCTTTCGTAGCTTGCTTCAGATGGCACACCAAACTTTAATGTTGCCAAATGATAGTAGCTGCTTGAGAAGAGCCACATATCTGTACAATTCATGAATGTCAGACAAGTAGATGCACAGGTCTTCAAACGTACAGGCCTTTGGCAGCTAAGAACACAGCTTAGGTAAGTTGTCATACAGAAACTATCACAGAAGCTGGTGGATAATCTAAGCATATATAACACAGCCCCACCTCACCAGAGTCACATTAAAACATAATTCCAAAAGAAATACCTTTTTTTCCTCGGGGTCACATGAACATCTGAATTTTCCATACCATAAGAATTTCAACACTCAGTGTCAAGTATTTATATATCATTACACATACACAGCATTACACACAGTAGCATGATATGCTCCAGAAAGAAGGCAATAGACCTTTGCATTCCTCTTATGCAAAATATACTTACATCACTTGCAATATTTCGAGATGCCTTAGCAGCAATAATAGGAATGGCATCTGGTTTCAGATCATATCCTTTGGCAATGGTTTTTTTCCAGTCTGCTTTGTAGTTAGCCTGATGGGAAAAAATAGGTAAGTCAGCAATGTCACAATAAGAAATATTAACACATCTAAGTCTTAATTTTTATTGTTTTTATGGTGATGAAAACAGTCTGTGCAATTGCAAGGAAAAATGCTAACCTCTACACAACCTACAGCTGTATTACGACAAATTTATTACAACCATAGTTCAAGACAATCAGTTTAATTCATGTAAACTAAATCTTTAACTCCACTTTCTTCAGTTTCTATACAGAACGACTCCATCAGCAGAATTTTCGCCCTTCGTAACAAAAATCCTTTTTCACTTCACTGAACCTTCAGGCCTTTTTTTTCCTATGAGCTTCAAAATCAAGACCTCTGGTTCGAAGGAAGCAGCCTGGCTGATTTCTAATTAGTGGTTAGAATCTGGACAGACTAACAGTATTCTATGGCTTTTCAAAGGATGGAATAAAAGGATATATCTATTTCTGATTTTAACTCCTGGAGGCCTGATAATGCCACCAAAAAATTTACCATCAGAATGGTAATAAAACTATCAGTGGAGATCCTTACATTCTTGGACAGATGCAAAAAAGGAGCAGAAAGCAGTCAGACTGATAGCTGAACAACAAGAAGAAAGCATTACTTTTTGACATTTCTTACATTTCCTTTGAAAGCTCAGCAGCAGGAGGCAAAACACACAGAGAAGCTGTGCTGCTTTCCTCTCCAATACATTTTGTACAACAATGAGGAACGTTAGCTTTCAAACCCATATGCACTTGAATAATAAAAGTCATGATCTTATCCTCATTCATGCTCTCCCACTAGTCTGGCAACAGATCACTGAAATGTCTTCATGTTCAGCAGTGCTCAAAGACACAATTAAAAATTTGCTTAACAGGTGTCAAACCCATTGACTTCTAGAAGTAACGGTTCACCTGAACAGAGAGCTTGCACACTTCTGTATTCAATATCATAGATATAAAAAGTCATTTTTCTATTAAGAAATGATGAATGTATAATTGAATGCACTATTGGTTGCATACTCACATCACTCAAATTGAAGGCATTGACCCTTGCTTGAATAAACTGAGGAACATCAGGATCAAGCTTGTATTTGTGCTTTACTTTTTCACCCTCTTGCTTATATGCTACCTGCACAGCAAAACAAACTGTTAATAAGAACACAGCAGGTAATATTAGTATTAACAAAGAGACAAAACAACTATCCTTAATTCCTACCAACAAATTACGACTTTACTATTTGTACATTTTTTAAACTCTACAGTTTCTAAGGTGGAACATCAGATAGTAACAGAAAAATCATAAATGCATGGTAAGAAATAAAACCTCCATACTGCATCAGTAACAAACAATTACTTACATCACTCAGTTGCTTGGTGTTGTGCTGAGCTAAAACCATTGTCATTGAGTCTGGCACACTTGTAAATTTGATGGTGTCTGGGTGCTGACGGTACCTCTTCTCATTTAATGCATCTCCAGCCTTTTTAGCTTTTTCTACATCCAGAGAGCCGAGGGGACTCCATCCAATACCCTTGAACCAACTGTTATAGTCTTGTTTGTATACATTCTGAAGGACAGAAAGACAGCATGAACCAAGATTATCCCACAGAACTGTTTAAACAATAGTCACAGAGCCTCACTCGTATGTTCTACATCAGCAGGAATTTTTTATAAATTCTAAAAGGCAATAACAGATTATTTTTTTCTGTCATTTCATAGGTAAAAACTAAGCTACTGTATTTTTTCTTCCTCATTTATTTCTTATAAACATTAACAACTTTTCAGTATTTACTAAGCTTCATTTCTCTTACCCTTCTGAAAAATTTCACCCATCTCCAATCATTAATGACATCTAAACTAAGATAAGGTGTTCACTGACCACAGTTCAATTTGGCCTGTGTTCCAGCAGTCTTTATCAGAGCTGCTCTTTTACACAAAGGTCCGCACAGCAGAGACTTAATTTTTTTTTCCTCTTATAATTCCTCCCCCAGTGAAATATGCAGAACTTACATTTACAGGCTTCAAGTAAAAAAATCTACCTAGGCTGCAATTATGCAGGTAATACACAAAGTATCAATATTGACATTTAGATACAGTCAGTGAACAGCCTGAATGCAAGGATATTATAGACACATTTTTAAGCTCCTTCCATGGTCTAAATTCAAAAGCAGCCATTCTTCATAGAAAAACAGAGAGAGGGAAACTCCACAGCATCCAAACAGCTGCAAAGTGCAACCTGGCATGCTTAATCATCTAAAACTCTGTATCTGCAAGAACAACCAAGACAGTCCTGCAAGAAATCTCTTATGCTACAGATCCCCAGAGGAGGTATCCCTGGTATCCCTAACACTACCAATAGCTACAGTTTGTTCACTCCATCATGCTATTGGCTCATAGTCCACCCACACTACCACATCTGTCTCATGTGAAGACAAAACAGGGAAACTTGAAAGTCTTAAAGAATAAAACCAAATTATGTTAGTTGCAAAATAAATGTTCTCTGAAAAATTTTTTAAAAGAAAATAAATTCATTTGCATGCCATATCCCAAAAATCTGCTCTGCATAGGCATGCCACCATCAAAATCCTTTTGAGTGTAACTCACCTGGACTGTGGTACTTCTAAATTCCACCAGCTGATATTTAAAGCTTCTAATGCTGGTCCCCAGGAATTAATGAAAACAAACCATTCCCATACAGTGATGGTAACTTTCACTGAACAGAAATACCTATTTCATGTTTATTTGTGTATGAAAAACATCAGTGAGACAGCAGCCACTGAAATACTTACATCACTCTGAATTTGCATCATGTTCTTTGCAAGCTCAACATCCATAGCATCTGGCAGATAAGTGTAGTGATGGATCAGATTTTTGTAGTGGGCAGTAGAAGCTACATCCTGAGACTTCTTTGCAGCCTGGATACTGAATGTGTCAGGAGGTGTGTGATAGTTAGTCTTACTCTTCTCGTAGTCCTTCTTATATTCACGATCGGACTGAATCTTTGCAACATGCATGTAGTGAACAAGCTTGGGGTCATCTTGCAGGCTTTTGAAACCAACCTGTTTTCCTTTAGCCTTTTCATATGCTTCTTTATATTTATACTAGAAACAGAGAAAAGAGATCAAATATATTGTCACATAGCTACTGATGTCTAAACCCAAAAAAAAAAAAAAAAAAAAAAAGAGAAGAAAATCTGTTATGACTTTCATTGGGAAGGAATAATGCAACCTGTTCAGGAACATTAGTCTAAACAGCATACCCAACAATATCAGCTTTTCTTTTTCCACCATCTAAGGCTATGCACAACAGGTTATACACATAACAATGATTCATCAGCCACAGCTTTCCTTGAAAGGAAATGATATCATTTCCTTAAAACTACTGTGCTGAGAGGTGTATGAAAAACATTAAAACAATTGAGACGATCCATCTCTCTCACTTGAATAGTAAAAAGAGTACAACTGAGAAGCTTCCTCTACTATCTGAAACCATCGAATCATAATCCACTTCATCAATTTGTGCTATATGGCCTTCCAATTCCACCTAACTCAGAACTACCTCAGTATATATTGTCTCACGGTCTAAGCAGATGCTAACGTAGCTCATTTACTGGAAATCTGTCAGCAAATGACTGCAAGAACTACTGATTTCATCTCTCCTGTGAACAGTGGTTTAGGAAACACAGTACAGTAGCATTTGCTTATTTAAAGCAAACATGATTAAAATAAAAGAAGTTTTACACAAACCAACAATTTGGGAAAGACTGAGAATGTCTTTCTCACATTAGTGACTCTAGTGAGACTTATGGAATACTTACAGTCTACCACATAGCCTGGAGTGGTTGACATTTTTACTAAATGCTTAAAACAAGTTTACCAGGAATTGATACTTACATCACTAGCAATGTTTCTTGATGCTTTTGCTCGAGTAATTGGAATAGCATCAAGTGACACGTTGGTCCCTTTAGCTATTAGATCGTGGTAGTCCTGTTTATAATAGGCCTAAAAAAGAAAACCAGTATTATTCTAGAGAACTAGTATTCATGTGAATTATAAGACAAATCTTTAGTATGAGATGCTTCCTTTAGTGTTTTATTATTTCTTTATTAGTTAAACTAAATTAATTACATGATTACATGAGTAGCTGGGATTTGCTTGAAAATTCAAATGATACCAAGAGTGAAAAATTACAGTGATATAAGTTGATTATAAAGAATTGTGCATCAGTGAAAGAAATCTGTAGTATGAGCGTATTTGTATCTTTTGTAACATTCTCAAAAATTCAAGAGCAACATGTAAAACATTATAAAGTCATCACTTACATCACTGACATTTGCAGCATTGTATCTAGCTTGGATAAACTGTGGGACATCTGGGGGGAGAGTGTATTTATGTTTAACTTCTTCTCCGGAAGATCTGTAGAGTTTCTGTAAAATATATCATACATAAATAAATTCTTTCCTTGTACAAGCAGCACCAGTTCACTGTGAGTCAACTGAGGATTTAGGTTTGATTTTTGCAAATGTATGCTGCCACTTATCTCATAAGGATGGAGACTGCACTTTTCAAACAGAATTATTGATCTTATTGATGGAAGAAACAAGCCCTAAATGCTCTGTGTAGTCTTTGCTCAGAAAGGTCTTTACTCAGGGCTCTGCAGCACAGGCCTTATGAGGAGCAATTAAGGGAACTGGGATTATTTAGTCTGGAGAAGAGGCTCAGGAATGACCTTATTGCCCTCTACAATTCCTGAAGGGAGGTTGTGGTGAGGTGGGGATCGGCCTCTGCTCCCATTTAACTAGCAATAGAAACAGTTGAGCCAGGGCAGATTCAGACTGGATGTTAGAAAATACGTCTCCAAGGGGGGGTGGTCAGGCACTGCAATAGGCTGCCCAGGAAGGTGGAGGAGTCACTGACCCATGAGGTATTCAAGAAACATTAGATGTTGTACTGAGGGCATGGTTTAGTGGGGAATGTTGGTGATAGGTGGAGGGTCAGACTGGATGGTCTTAGAGATCTTTTCCAACCTTGGTGATTCTATGATTCTATGACACGTACACTTCCTTTAAAAAAAACTAAAACTAAGCAGCCTGATTTCCAGGTGGGCTTCCACTGGAACAGGCCACATAAGTGTCCATGTCTGTGCATATATGCACACCCATATTCACCTATATTTTCATTTCAGGAATTGTCTTAAAATTGGAAAGTGGCTGCAGTGCAGAAACGTATGGTCCCAGAGTACAGTGACATGTTTGGTATGTTCACTTACATCACTCAGCTGCTTGCTATTGATCTCTGCTTGCTTCTGTACTGGAGAGTCAGTCACTGGGGTAAATTTGATCTGATCAGGATGCTTTTTGTAGGTGTGCTGAGGGTAAATAATAAGTACATTCATCGTAAATGTACATAAACACATCTTTCTATTAAATTAGACACAGTGATGTAGCATTACTTGGAATAGCTGGCAGTTTTGCAATGGTGTAGACAAGTACTGTCCTGCACAATGATTCTTATGTTACTTTAACACAATCAGAGCCCAAATAAACTTTTAAAGTATTTTAGAAGTATAAACACAAAATATTTAAACTTATATATTACCATAGACAATAAATGATATGCCATATAAAGTACTACACACAAATACATATTTTAAAATACTTTCAAGTATTAATAATTACAATTTGTATTAATAAAATCACTAAAGTATGTTGAAGTATTTTAAAAAGCATTAATGTAAAAATATGCTGACTTAAGCAAGTAGATGCTTGAGGGTCATTTTTTGTTTTGTTACTACTCTAATTATGTGGTTTTATTTGTTAGATGGTGTTATAACTGTCTTGATCAGTAGGTGTCGCAAAAGACTTCTAAAATACAGGCTTATAAAATGAATATGACTTATAAAAGTCACTTATGCTAATAACACCACACTCAAAAATTAAAATTAACAGGAATCACTGTAAACTTCCAGACATCTCAGAGCAAATGCTCTGCATTTAACTGGCTATCTGATAACCACTGCCCTATACTTACATCTTTACACTGCTCTAACTTCTTAATAGCTTCATATTCTTGAGTTATGGTCTGAGGGAAGTAGCATTTTGTCTTTTCTTCTTCATAATCCGCTTTGTAATTTTTCTAGGGATAAAATAAACATTCCATAAGAAAACACAATTGAGCTTTCTCCAAATTAAAACACCATGGCAAGAACAGGATGAGTGCCACACTTACATCACTCTTCATAGCTTCGACTTTCATACAGTGTATCTGATGTGGGTCCTCAAAACTGCCCAAATAGTGTCCCAAAATATTCTTTTGATAAGCATCTTTGTATTTTACCTGGAAAAACAATCACAAGTTGATAAAGAAAAGCAATCAAGAGTGTCAGCACGGAAAGATATGAACTCAGCAAGACATACATCACTAAAATTCTTCAGAACGCTATCAGTCTGGAACTTTGGTGTCTCACAGTAGTTCATGCTTGTTCCTTTGGACTGCTCATAGGCTTCTTTGTATAATTTCTGCAAGAGAAAATAACATTGGGTAAGAAAGCAGGTTGAACTGAAATGCACTTACAATACAATATAAATTACAACAGTGAATATTATTTTTTAATTCTTTTTAGTAGATTCTGGGATTGTTAGGAAAGACATGAAGGTTTGACTCATCATTTCTGAACATCTGATGTTGAGCAATATGAAGTGTCTTTCCAAATAGATGAAAACATCAAGAGAGAAATCAAGAATGTCAAATACATTCTTGAAGCGATATCAGAAATACAGCATATATATGAATACCTAGAAGTGCATATTTTATCACTGCAGGCAGCAGTTGAAGTTCTAAGCACTAAGGAAGAACCTCTACCTCGTGACCCATTTTTCAAAGGATTATAAAAGAACTACACAATCATCAGCTATCTCCATAGCACATCACTCTCAGCTGTGGGGAAATGACTCCTTATAGTGATACCATTCTGGCCAGTCGGATCTCTTGAAAAATACTACCTTTATAAAACTAAAAATACTGAGAAATTCAGTGGAGAAGTCAAGAAATGATGAGTTTGGGTTTTGGTTTACTGTACATGACTGAAATTTATGCTGCTATACTTGGATAATACTCACGTCACTCAGCACATCTCCTGCAGTTTTTAATTGCCTCAGCAATGGGTTCTCTGTTGCAGGAAGCACATTATAATCTGCAATGGCTTTGTTCTTCTCGTAGTCGGCTCTGTATTTTATCTTTCAAAAGTAAAAACAAAAACAGTGAGGATTTTAAAATCAATATTAAAAGCCAAACACTCACTAACTTATACTGTCTTGAAATTTTCTGAAAGGTCTCCATCTGCTTTTAACTCATGACTCATAAAGGCAAAGGACCACGAGAAGCACTCAGATCACAGCAGTGCAGGGATCACCAGCTGAGAGGTTGGGTTGAAAGATAATTAACAGCTATTAACTAGATGTCCTGACCTCAAAGCACCTTGCCAAGCATTCTGACTTTTTAACTACCAGTTGACATATTAGAATAACTACATTCTTAGAAGTTAATGACAGAAGATTATCTTTGTCTTTGCTGATGCAAATGCTGTTACAGAAACTGCAGAAGCCAAACAAATTCAGCACAAAGTACCAGTATAACATCACTGAGATACACTGAGAAAGGATGAATAATTGAAAACATGAAACCAGATTCAGCTAGGTTATGCTGGCCTTGGTTAACAGTATTGATCTATTCCAACTAAAACCATATAACATACAGTAAGAGTAAACCAAAGCAAACTCCCATCTCCATGAAAGAGAATATTCTACTTCACAGGTACTACTGCAGAGGATCATAAGCATGGGTGGGAATCTCTGAAAGCTTTGGGGTGGCAGGGACACAAGAACACATATTTTGCACAGAAGAAAATATTTCTGACACCTGACAAAACAGCCTCAGCACAAACTGTACTGACTTCAGAACTACACTCAAGCTATACAGATGGGAGCAGGTCTAACAACATACCTTACTGACATTCTCCGAAACTCGCTTATTAGCTTCATATTCTGGAGTTTCAGTCTGCATAAAATAGATTTGGTCTTTCACATTTTCAAAGTCTTCCTGGTATTTTTTCTGTTAAAAACAGAGAAAAGCAGATATCAGATGTACCAAATGTATCAAATGCAGCTGCATTATAAATTAGCCATCCATTAAGAAGCTTAAATAGAAAAAGAAAAACACAACAAGCCAAGTAGGAAAATTTAATCAGTGTTTGCCACGTTGGTACATGCACAAAATAAAGCTGTTCATTTCAAGATTTTCTGAAGAATTTACTTACCATGCTTATATTTTCTGCGTTCATTTTTGCAATTGCAACATCATAGCATGGAGTTTGACTCCACTTGCCTTTGATCTTGTTTTTATAGTCTTCATGATAAATAATCTGCAATGAAATTTTAAAGAATAATACTTAATCTCCAGCTCAATTTTCACTTAAAAGTCTTCTTTTTAAAGATGCCTCCTATTTTATATCAGCACTATAACCACTTTACCAGTCAGTCACTGTCAAAATCACATGAAGTCTGACCTTAGCATTCAGTTTTCATTTATTTTGGTAAATATACCCTGACCAATAAGGATGTATATATTAAATAAGTCATCTATTCCAAATGATAAATAATAAGACTAATGAGATACATTGGGATATCACTACCAAATTCCTTCAGTTGTCTCACTATTCACACAACACTGGGATATAATATTGCCCAAAAATTAAACTAGAATTCACTGTTACTGCTTCTGAAACCTGTTACAGGACAGAAATGGAAAGTCCTTTCTATACATGGCTTGTCTGGTAAACGTGATTTCTATCAGACTAGGTTCAGAGTAATGGAAATCAAGTATAAATTGTTCAAACAGAAGTTTAAAGTGTTTGAACAATTACTTAAACAGTTACTGTCTGTTTAATTACATAAAAACCTTCCTGAGTTTTCACTGAGTGTTCCAAATGCACTTTCAACCACGGTTGCTTTTCTCATCACAGAAAGTACAAGTTGTTATCACACTGATTAAGAATGTACATGTTAAAAAGGATTTTTCTGAATGTTATTGTTTGAAAATATGTGTAGAGGTTACTATGCTTTATTAATTTTCAAGAACAATCACACTGATCTTCTTGCTTCTCCCATGCAAAAAAAAAAATTCTTGATGATAATTTAGCTTCTGAGCTACTTAAGGTACAAGAAATTTCCTCTAAACAACATATTACCTTCTGTCACCTTTCAGATGAGTTCATTAGCTACTCTTAACTCCCTCATCTGAAACAGCAGATAATTTCCACTATATAGCAACAAAATCAGGCATGTCTTCCTTACTACAACTAAACTTCAAACTGAACTAAAAACCTTCTGGCTTAAGAGTTCATATGACTTAGCTCCAAGTTCTCCAGCAAAAGTTGATCTTCCTCTATTTTACTTCACCTCCTGCATTCCTCAGCTGTTTTATTCTGTGTAAAATGTACTGCTGTGGACTGGTGTCAGTCTTTGCTAGTCATGCCATACAACTGTGGAATTTACTGTTGAACATTACTTGCTAATTCAGTGTGCAAATTGGGAAAGAGTTATCTAATTTCTGCAAGTACCCATGAACTAGCATGGGATATGTGGACAATGATCTGACACTGAAAGTAACTTTTAAAAGGTTTTCTCTGCCATCAACCTAGGCATCTTCAAAGATCAGATATTCAACTTAACAGCAAACTGGGATTATTCCTTGTAAGCAAGTAATTCATTTTAAAACCAGATGCATACTTGTGTTTCACTGTTTATTTTGAAGAGAGGAGTAAAATGGATGTTTTTTGTTGCTTTGACCTGTAAAAGTTTAAAATGCAATGCAGGAGATTTTTTTTTTTTTACAAAAGGAAGAATAGAAACTAATGCATGTATGATAGAAGCAGAAATGTTTTATGAAACCTAGATTTGCTGATAAGAATGACATTTTGTCTTTCATTTGAAACTGGATAGGATCTTCTGAGATGTTTTAAGAAGAAAGAAAACTTAAAAGCTGACTTTCACTACTTAAAAAAAATCAAAGACATCTTGAGGTCTGGACTTTTCTTTTGCTCTCTGGTACCTTTTTGCCTCTCTAATTCCAAAATGGAAATTTCAATTGAAGGAAGAGAACTGCATTCTACTCACATCACTCAGCTGCCTTGTCACTTTCTTGGCTTGTTCCACATCAGGGGGATCTGGCAGAGAAGTATATTTAGATTTTCGTTCATCGTGCCCTTTTTTGTAGACAATCTGGAAATAGGAAAGAAGTAAACGTTTACAGAAACTGCCCACCTCAATAGTAACATAATATTTAATCTTACCTCTGCTAATGCCACCAGTAACAAAAGTAGTTCTGTTCACAGAATAATAATAATCTCTTTCAATCAATGTCTTCTGGGGGACTATGGAAAAGTTCACTAGGAAAGTTTTCAAGCCTGCTACTCCACTGTTTGTGATAAACTGGACACCTGAAACCTTTATATAAGACCTGAAATACTTAGTTGAAGAGTTCTGTGTCTGTTTTTTTTTCCCCATAAGTATCAGCAAATAGCAATGCTGAGCATAGCTCATGAACTACTGAGTTTTCTTATCATACAGGTTTGCAGATACTTCACAAGCCCAGCAAACAGGGCTACTGGGCTTACAGCCAACCCCGAGAGCTTCTCAACACATTTTAACAGGCATTTGAGGTCTTATTAGTTATCTGAGGTCTTAAATTATTTCTTTCACTTATAATCCAATATTAAAAAGCCAATAGGTACACACCCTAAAAAAGAGGGTTCACTTTTCTACAGAAAGAGCACCACTCTCAGAGATATCAGTGCATATCTATGCATATTTATCTTCTGTTCTGCTATAAAGTTCCACCTCTCAAGTTCACAGAATCACAGAATGGTTGGGTTGGAAGGGACCTCAAGGACCATGAAGCTCCAACCTCCTGTCACATGCAGGGCCACCAACCTCCACATTTCACAGCAGCCCAGGCTGCCCAGGGCCCCATCCAACCTGGCCTTGAACACCTCCAGGGATGGACGGGGCATCCACAGCCTCTCTGGGCAGCTGTTCCAGCACCTCACCACTCTCATAGCAAAGCACTTCCCCCTGACATTCAACCTAAATCTTCCCTCCCTCAACTTCAAACCATTTCCCCTTGTCCTCCTAGCAAGAAGTTACACTGTAGCAGGATCCAATTTTCAACCAGGCTTTGATACTTACATCACTCAGAGCTTTTTGAGCCTGTGCCACCCTTCTGAGTTCTGGACTGTCATTGTACGGGTAGAACAATGTTTTGTCTCCTTCCCAGTCTTCTGTATAAAGTTTCTTAAAACAGAAAAATGCCAGAATAGAGAATGAATTCATTTTTATCTTGGAATGCTTTTTAAACTTCAGCTGACTAAACCAGTGATTCTTCTTACCTTACTGAACATTGCTGTATTTTTTATTGCATTTACAAGCTCTGGGGCATCAGGGGGAAGTAAGTACTTGTCTTTATTCTCCTCCCAGTTCTGTTTATATAACACCTGAACAAAAAGATCAGCAGGCTAGTTACTCTCTTATTAGAAAAATATTTACATTAGTTAATAAACAGCTTGATGGAAAGCTTTTTTTGCAAAGTGAATGTATCATACTCATGACATTTAAAAATATGAATTGGAAACATTTAAGATATTTATACTTGCCTTGATCAATTTATTTGGTCTTCCCCCCTGAGCTTCTAAACTGCTCTATAGACACTGCTTCAGTGTCCTGAGCTGAAAACCTTGCTTTTATCAGTAACTTCATGATCTGTTAACGTTCACAAGCCTTCTGGTAAGCCAAAACTCACTCACCTTGCTCACTTGCTGAGATACCTTCTTTGCATGTTCTATATCCCAGGCCTTTTCATCAACGTGGCAAATAGTTCGAGCAGCTTCACCAGCCATGCGGTATTTAACCTAGAGCAATGCACACCAAACCACAGCTGTATTTACAGCTAACACTGACAAGTGTCCTCTTAAAGCAGAATATTGACATTTTGAAACTTGAGAATGCAAAGATCCAGAGATGCAAAGATTCTGTATTGAGTAAAGCATTTAGGCATATGATTAACCTTTACCATGGACTAGCTGTTGCTTGGAAATAATACCAAGAGAAACAAACAGATTTTGTGAGTTATATGAAAAAGAAATGCAGCTTTGAGACAACATCAAGAGCTGTGAATCCAAACTAGGGTGTAATCCTATAATCTGAGTTCTTCCTAAGAGTGCTTCCACCTGTATAATGAGGTGGAAATCCCCATGCTATTCAGTATCTGTTAATTTCACAGTCCATTACCACAGACCATACGCTATCTGTGGTCCCAAAAGCAACACAGCAGCCACACCACCATGGCAAACCAGTAGATGGAGCACAAAATCATTCTAATGCCGTTACAACATTCCCAGCTTGACAGCAGGCTCAGTCAGCTTTAGCACAGGGATTGCTGCATCACGTTCCTCAATATATCCTAAGCCAGGTGTTGAGCAAAATGTAATGGATACTCATCTCCTGCACAGTGGTTAGGTGCCTCCCCACTCAGCTTTCCCACTCAGCTTTCCTATTCCCAGAGATCCAATTCTCCCCACTTACTCTACAAAGAATGAAGATGCTTTGGATTTTAGTTTCCCAAATTGTGACATGCACTATTAAGGGAAGACTGGAACTACAGAAAGAACAACATTTGATATCTACCTCACTGAGCTGATCCTGCACTTTCTTGATTCTTCGAATTTCTGGGGTATCAATTGTGGAAGCATATGGCTTTCCTCTTTCTTTATTAAATTTTTCTTTGTACTTGTTCTGAAAGAAAATAATGACAAGTATGATTAAGACACATCCTAAAGCTCTGGCAGAAATGTAAACAGTAATTTTGATGTATTCATCTGTTTAGTATAGGAGTTCGGGGCACAGCACTGAATAATACAAGCTGTCATTACACAAATACATTTGCACAGTTCTGCTTATTTTAACCAAGTGATTTTCTTCCATCTGACACAGCAGAAAAAATCCATTTCTACCTTCAGCCTGCTTTAGATCACCTCAGAGTTTATTTGCATTACACATCTCACCCTGATACATTCAGTTACTTGTTTCAGTGACCAAAGATGGGGAAAATTTTGGGGCGAGAGTAGCAATCTTAGGCATATGATCTCATATATCATTTCAACAACAAAACTGGTAGGTATCACACATTAAAATCAAGGAAAAAAGGTCTGACACCATCACACACCTGCACAGCACAGTTATTTTCCACCTCTAAAAACACAGTAAAATGGAATATATATATAATACTGGAATTTGATATACTACACCAGGAATTTGGGTAGGTGTTTGTTCCCACATACTGTGCACAAAATAATTCTTGCATATAGAGAGGGATAGAGAAATATACTACTGTACAAAATACTGAGGATCACTATTTAATAAACACTAGCTCTTGCATTTCCTTACTTAAGTATCCAAGTCAGACAGCACAGGAGACCTCTTAACTGACATCTGAGATAAATCTTGAGATATCTGCCACAGGCTTTTTGTGTCTAAAGATTACTTGATGCATGTAAGCAGAAAATAGGCAAGAGATGATCTAATTGAAAGAAGGAAACTTCCTACTTCAAGCAAACAGCACTGACACACATGACGAAACGGAGTACAGGAGGAGTCAAAATAGCATAAAGGATTGCAACAATACCCATCAGATGCTTTCAAAATTGGTGTTTCTAAACAAGTAAAGGACATGGGACAATTCACCTCACTGAACAGGTCCTTCATTTTATTACTGTGCTGCAGGTAAGGTGTCAAGAACTTAGAAGAGTCCACTTTTGTCCGTATTGTCTTCTTTCTGACTGGAGTTGGTGCATCCTCACCAGAAGTTTTTTCATACTCAATCGTACGAGTGATGGTTGTAGGACCTGTGAATTCTGTGCTAGTGCTGTCAGTGATCTCAGTGACCACCTGGGAGTAGAGAAAAAAATAAATGTGTTTTAGTTCCAAATCACAGTTTTATTTTAAGCTTTTTTTCACTTCCTCTGATATAGAAGGATGCTCAGTTCTTATCCCCAAACCACCTACGGTGTAGAAAAACGGTGACACTTACTTCCTCCTGGGATGACCAATAAATGCCTGCTTTACATGACTCAAACTGAAAAAGTACAAGGAATTAAACAACTGGCTGATTTCTGCATCAAACTGATACAACTGTTCTCCAAAGGAGCAGGAAGAGTGGGGCTGTGTTTCATACGCATAACTTCCACTGGCATGAGGTGGTTTCTCAGATGTGACCACCCACAACCAAAACCAAAGCATGAGAAGTGCTCTCAGTGTTGAAGAAGCAGACATCACACTTCCAGGTTTCCTAACGATGACACTGAGAAAGCAGGTCAGAGGTGCACACAGTCATTCAAAATGATTATCTTCTTCTTGTGAAAGGAATGGACACTGCAGATCCCAAGTCTTCAGGATCCTGTGGCAAATCTATGATGCACCAACTGACTGAACAAACGCCTGGAATCCACCTCTTCTACTAACGTACATTTTCTCATAGTCAGATCATAATCATGGCAAAGATATAGTTGAGATATACATACATTTGATCAAGCATCCACTGGAAAGAAGACCACAATTAATCTAAATCATTCATAGACTTTTTTAATCAACGCATTCATGCTGTAAGAGATAATTTTAATATGAAGATTCTAATCCAAAGCATGTTAAAATAATTATTACAGCTGAAAAATATGCTCTGAAATTATCTGAAAAACAAAGTATCAAGCTTTATTTCATAATCAATTAGCTTAAACAAAACAAATGCTCTGAAAAGGAATGCACGAAGGTCAGATTTCCGATAGTTACTTACATTAGTATGAGGTAGACCAGAAAATACACCAAGCATTAAATATTAACTTGGCAAATACACAAAACTTCAATTACAAAAAGGCTGTTTATTATGTGAACATTAATTACATTTCACCAATGACGCGTCAGGATGTTAATAGTTACTTCTGCACCACAACAGATTAATCTCTTACAACTCACTTCAAGTAAGCAAGTGTTCGTTTAAGTTCTGGCACTGAAAGCACAGCACAGCTTGAAACCTGCCTAGGCAAGACTCAGAAAAGCGTTACTTGATGTTAGGTTTAGAACAGAGTAGTGAAGCTTTCTTGAGAAGTTGTAACAGATTTCTAAAGCTTGGAGAGGCTTCCTTCTGAAAACAGTATTTCATGTTAAAAAAACAAACAAAACTCCTCTCTTTTACTTTCATAAGATAACTCATAGGCCCGCATGATGCTAATGCCATAAACTGCACTCACAGCTGATGGAAATGCATCCAATCGCATTAGCTAAAAAGACATTGATACTCATATGTGATTCTTACTCTACAATGCTGTTTTCAAAATCTGAGGCAGATCTGACACAGCAATAGTCACGCTATTGCTCCCTTTAAATCCAGTCTGGCTCTGGATTTTAAAACCCCTGATGAATGCAGCGGTTAAAAATAACATGACAGGCTTTCTTCAAAAGTGCAGTCTTCAATTATTTGCTCAGATGGTATCAATCACACATTAAATTAAAACTATAGTAAGACTTTGGGACCAGATCCTTCGTTTGGAAGGAACTGCTAAGATTATGTTTCAGCATAACGCCAGAAAAAACATTTCATGGTAGCAAAGAGTTGCTTCTATCTATACTATCAGTAGAACTACA
Source organism: Phasianus colchicus (assembly GCF_987193195.1). Lineage (NCBI taxonomy): Eukaryota > Metazoa > Chordata > Aves > Galliformes > Phasianidae > Phasianus > Phasianus colchicus. Next base: position 1,631,712 of record NC_143442.1, on the reverse strand, counting down.
GATGATGGCAATAACTCCATGGTAATTCATATATTTGTTACCAGTGACATGAAAAAAATCTTCACCACTTTGCAGTGGGAAAAGAACTGATAACACAAACTAGATTCAGGCAGAATCTTTACATGCTTCTTTTCCTAACAAGCTGCACATAGTGCAGTAGGGCTCTGTTATCTTACATATGTATCTAGCCAAACTCACATCCTCAATAATCCTGTTCATCTTTAACACTAATGATTAGATTTTGTCAATATGTTACCCAAGTAACCTTTCTGCCTGTCTTTCTAGTTAAATAACAAAACCTGCTGTTCATTTCTGTCAGCTCCTGTGCAAATTTAGCTGCTGGCCAGCAGCAAAGGGAAGATCATCAGCAAAACAGAGAGCAGGAAAGAAATCAGCATAGTCCTTTTCTATCAGACACATCCTCAGCTCCTTCTGATGAAAAACAAACAGTGGCAAACAGTGCACATCCAGGTTGAATCCCAAATACAAATCTAAAAAACAGATGGGACAGTAGCTCAAAAAAAGCTAGAAACCCTCTTGGTCAGCTCACAACAAGGTCTTGAAGAGGAAAAAAGAAGAAAAAGCAACTGTTCACTGATACCTATGTGCTAGCTATGGAAAATTGATCCTCAGAATGCAAAAGGCCACTAGTTTAGTATTACACATTAATTACATATATAATGTAATTAATGCATATATCAATCACATTCAACTTCACAGGAACCTTTACCTCATATGGTTCACCCTCCTCAACAATTGTCTCCTCAATGTAGTACTATTAAAGAAAGGAGAAAAAAAAATCATTGTTAGGACAGATCATACAGAATAGCAAAGACTGTTTTAAAGACACACCTCAGGAGAAACAAGACTGCAGTTTGTAAAGATATTATCAAGTCCTGAAGATGTTATTATTTTTTTGCATTGATTGGATTTTTTCCTTATGTTCCTTAATTGATCTTCCTCCTAAGTAATTAATGAAGGACCATTATCTAACGATCCATAAGAAAGGCAAACGATGACCACACTGAAAGAAAGCATCCAATAGAACAGGACTTCCCAAATGTTAGGCAGTATGCCAAAAGGACTGTAAGAGAATTCTTTCTCCAAGGCTGTCTTCAGGGTTGCTCCTACCTACAGATGAGGATCTCCACAGTTCCACAACGGACCCCAGCCATTACTGGCTGCCAGTCAGACTTCCTTCTACTGATCAGAATTCAGAGCTCCACAGTCAGCCAGTTTTCTACTTATTTAATTTTCCACGTATCCAGCTCATATCTCATCAATTTAGTGAGACTACATCAGTCTGTTTCAGTGCTCCTTCTGTAGTCCAGGCACAGACCATTTGCTGTTCCTTCCTCGTCAACAGCCAAAGTAAAATTACCATGAAAAGCACCAAGCCTGGTCAGCCACGATCCACCCTCAATAAACAAATATCCACTGCTCCCCATCACTTTGCTCTACGTGTGTTTAAAAATGGCTTCATAGGTGATTTTCTCCATAGCCTTCTTAAGGATTCGAGTTCACCATCTGTTTATCCTTGAATCCTCTTTCTTGCTTTCCCTGAAGTTGGGTATAACAAGGCTTTTTCCAATTATCAGGAACTTCCCCACAATACAACGAACTTTTGAAGATTACAGACAGTAGCCCTTCACTGATATCAGCCAGACCCCTCAGCACCCCTGATCCACCCCCTCCAGTCCCCTGGAACCATATACATCCCAGTCGGATAAGCCACCCCTAACTCTGCCTTCGTCTACTGCAGATACTACATCACTCTCACATCTCTGCTGGGAATCAGAGACCTGGAAGACTAGAGAATAAAGCTTACCAAAATTGATGAAAAAAAAAAAACAAAAAAACAACCAAACAAACCACAACAAAAAAAACCTCTTCAAGCAATATGCTGAGGTTCTCTGACCACTGAAACTACAGTCCCACACTCTTACCTTCCCTCTCACTGCCAATGATAACACACTTCTGCTGCTCTGCACATCCCTTGTTGGTTTGCCCATGCATACAGGAACATGCTCTGTAACATCTTACATCTCCATCTACGCTCCTCCCAAGTACTCAGCTCCTATTCCCACCTTCTTTTGCGTCTGAACTCAGCCAGGAGCTGCATGTTCATCCATACCAGCCTTCATTTGATTTCTGCACATTCAAATGAACAGTTCTTTTGCTCTGAGGAAACTGTTCTGGAGGATTACCCAACTCTCTTGGACTTTTCTCAAGGGATCTTCCCCAGCAGGGCCCTGAACAGGCTCTAATTTGCCCTTCTGGAATCAGTGATTATAATTCTGTTTGCCTTGCTTGCTTCTCTCAAATCTTCAGGTCCACAGTCTTGTGGTTTCTGCAGCCCATGCTGCCACTGACCTTTCCATCTTCCGCCTGTTCTTTCCTGTTCAAGTGGCACGTTCAAGCAGACCATCTCCCCTAGACAGTTCATCAGTCATCTGCATTGAGAAGTTTGTCTTCAGCACATTCCAGAAATCTCCGAGCTCACCACGCACAGCCACACAGCCCTTCCAGCAGGCACTGGGGGGTGATTAAGTCCACCTGTATGGCTTTCTCCAGCTGCCTAACTAAGGCAGAGCTCTGAAGCAGATCCACAGGTGAATCATCAGCCTTTCTCCTTTTGCCAGCAGCTTTTCCCCCTCTCCATCCTGAAGCCATCATTTAAGCAGGGTTTCCAGCTAGCACTCCATTTTTGCCACGCATGGTTCAGACTCTCATCACAAAGGCACTGCCAGCCTTCACAACACAAGGCCTGCCCGACTCTTACCCAAGCACCCTGCAGTGCCACCTGCCCAGAGCAAATCTCCCACAAGACAGGTGACGATGGTTACAGCGCTGCAGACAGCGCTTTTACTCTCTGCCTTTCCCCGTCGCATCCAGAAACCAAACACACACGAAGCAGCTGCCGGGCTGTGCGGAAGCCAGAGTCTCCTCACAACCGGGAGCTCGCTGCCTCCCCGCCACCTGCCCCGGCCCCTCCGAGGCCACCCCGAACATGGCGGCCATCCTCAACATGGCGGCCACCCCCAACATGGCGGCCGCGCGGTGGCGCCATGCCGACACCCGGACAGCGCTCCTGGGGGCAAATGGCGGCGGCGGTGAGGGGCGCGGGCCGGGGTTGGTGTGCCGCTCTGCTTCGCTACCGCAAAAACACGTAAAGATGCGCTTCGAGCGCCGCGGTGGGCAGCAAAGAGGTCGTCCATGTTTGTAAGTTCACCTCTCGTTTGGCTGTTTTGAGGTAATTTCTGCATGCTGACCGCTATTCAGCTGTAACAGGTCGGCGTCGATCGCTGGTACCTCACAGATGGCTGCAATGCTCAGTGCACGTTAAGAGCTCCAGAGAAGGAAAAAAGTCTTAAAAATGCTTCATGTCGTCTCTTATTCACCAACGATATCCTTTCAGAAGATAAATTTCTGATAGAGTGCTCGTATTTTTGAAAGAGGGCATTCACATAAAAGAAGAGCTCTCGTTTAAAGCAAACAAACAGCAAAGTATTAAGCTGCCTTAAAATTGCACCAAATGTTTTCTCTAATTCTCACTGTGAAGGCACCACAGCAGTGTGGGGTTGATCCAAGGGACCTGCATTCAGGAAGGCAGTCGTTGGAAATAAAATAATAATAATAAAAGAAAAACGAGGCAGGCCTGTGTAGACATAAGGCCCAACCTGCCGTAATTCAAGCATCAACAAACAAGCATTGGCAGAAATAAAGAAGTATTTTGTCACAGAGATCACGTAATAGTTAGGAAGCATGAAGTCAGTCCCAAAGAACTTCGTGGTGGGAAACAACGAAGGACTGCTGTCCTTTTGACTGGGCTGTGCAGTGTGTGTTAAAATGGATGTTATGAGCAGTAATGCTCGTTTCTCAACACACGTTTAGCTGGCAAACTGTTTGACTTCATTAATTAATTGTTTGAAGTTTTAGAAGCTGGCAGCCAGGACCCAGTGCTGTAATGAATGCTGCCTGAAATCAGCAATCCAGTGGGTTTGGTGCGGAGGTGAGAGTTGTGTGATGGCTGTTTGCAGTATCTTATTTTTTTCCTCAAGTAAGTGCTGAGTAGTTCGTTACAACCACTTAATCACTTCATAATACAAAATTTCATAATAATAATAACGTAGCAAGTCTTTGTTAATCTTATATACACTTTTATTAGCAAACTCGTTATTCCAGTGGCACAGAAAGCTATAATTACCCTAGTTCTTGGGAATTCTTTTAGTTCAGTCACTGAGACTAAGTAATTAGTTATAAAACTGTTAGCTTAAATGCCCAATCAACTAATTAATGCCTGACACGGCTCCACAGACATCTGCAGGTTTAGGTGTAGCTCCATCTTGGCATCTGATATGTTGGTAGGAAAAAATTGCATTGGGAAAAGACAGAAGCCAGGCCAGAGAGGGGCTTCCAAAGTCATCCATGGATTAGATGACAGAGGGCAAGCCAAGGGGGAAAGAGATGGCCCCTGCATCTATAATTATGCAGGAGAGTAACCACAGAACCTTGTGATGGGGGTGTGAAATGGTTACAATCCTTATTTAAACGCACAAACCACGATAGGAACCAGAGAGATTTTGCTCTGCCGATAGCAAGTATTTGTTATTATCTTTTACTTATCAAACCATTTAATAGATGTCTAATCATACCCTAGTCATCAAATAGCAAACGACGAGTAACCATTTATGTTCATGAGCAGCATCTTGGAGAAGTAATTAATATTCCTATTCATGAGGCAGAAAACAATAAATTCTACTCTCAGATTTTCTTCTTACCTCCACAACTTCCTCATATTCTTCTTCCTCCATTTTGAATGTATTCTTCTGTCTCTCCCCAGCTCACTGGTGATGCAGGAAATGAAAGTGTGAATATACAGTATTAGCCCATACTAACAGCTAAAGTCAAGTTCTTGAAGTACATGGGTCACAGTTAGTAACTACTGAGATTATTACACCATTATTGGCTAATCAAGGGAAGAACTTGAACAACACAAAAAAATTGAAGTTGGGATCTACCATTACTTTGTTTCAAATTATGGTAGAGATCCACTGGAAAAGTTCCAATGAAAATTAAAAGTGAAAAATAAAAATTGAAATCAGAGGGAAGAGATTTCTTGAAGTATTATTTGACTTCTTTCATTATGACAAAGGAATACATAGATTTTTCTCTATCACTATTTCATATAATGTTGTTGTATTATTAAAACTCCTCTTTGAATGGGAGCTTTATCTGCATATTTTACTACATGCATGCACAAGTAAAAATGCAATGCATGAAAAGGTTGTATATATATTTTTAAGCGACCTTAAGTTAATGAGGCAATTTTGCTTTTCCCAGCATTAGCCTATGCAGGTGCTTTGGGTTCTTTTAACTCGTAGCTTTTTTCTCTCTATTTCTTCATTCCTGGAAAAGATGAAAAATCCATACACTGGCTGAATTACAAAATACAGATGACTGTCAAAAACCTCTTTAACTGATCAATTAACACAATGATTTTGCTTTGGGGCGCAGTTACAATTTTCCACCAGAGAATACAGCCCTGTTTCTAATGTTGGGAGGGGATGAGGCTTTGGAACAGCTGTTCTGAGTCCAAAGATACTTGCCATGTAAGCTAATACTGCCAAATGACGAGGTGGTTTTGTTTAGCTGGCTAAACAGCAATTCCTTCTGAGGCAAGTGAAGTCTAGTAATGCAAGTTAAATATAGGAACATGGAATACTGTCTCTTTTTAGTCCTGGCTTGTTGAGAAAAATTACAAAAAAGAAATGAAAAAAGAAAATGTTAAAGCAGAGTATTGACCATTAGAGCAAATGAAGGATAACTCGATCCGTTGTCCTGTCCTATGGTAAAGTAGGTCAAAGTTAATGAACAACTATATCACAGCAGTAGGGGCTTGCACTTAGGGAACCTCTCTATACAACTGTCACTATTTCAACCGCCAGCTGAATTTCCGAAACACAATTTCAGGTCCTTTCCTCTTGCTGCAATTTCCAATCATTCAGGTATTCAGCCGGACTGAAAATCTGAGTCCCGTGGGCAATGCACAACTGCTACTCTGAAAAACCTACAGAATCAAGAAACAGCTAGGACAAGAACTAGAAGTGAAATGTGATTAAATGTTCTTACCAGCAACATCTGGTAAATATCCTTAGGAGCAAAGCCTCTCCAGTCTTCCCTCTAGAGCAGTGCTGGGCGAGAGCAAGCCTGGTGCATCAACCTCTGATGACGCATGTGGATGGCACAGCCAATGCGGCTCCAGCCCGCTCCAATTTCAGCCCTAAATATACTTGGTGACCCCGAAGGAGGCCACCTGTTCTCAGCAAGATGACAGAAAAGGGAGCTGGGCACTTCTGTGCTCCTGAGGAAACCAAAAACACACCACAGCTTGACTGTATTTCAGCAGGTCTCTGCTGAAATGGATCCCAAAGCAAATCTAAGGCAATTTAGTGCATTCTTTCTTTTTCAGAACTGATGAGAAGAATGAGTTTGTACTGACAAAACAGATTTACTTCCTATGTTGTACCTGAATCAAAACTATCCAAATTCAAGAAACCTTGAACATCAAGGAAAGAAGAGTCTGGACTATAGACTAAACTTGTACTAAAAGTCTATCTTTAATTTCACCCCTAAGCGTATGTAAAGAATTTTATCAATTTAATTTGAGGCAAATCACATTTCAGTAGTTTTATTAGCAGACCGAGGAACATAGAATCATAGAATCACCAACATTGGAAAAGACCTACAAGATCACCCAGACCAACCATCAAAAAATGAATACTGCAAGGAAAAAAATGAAATCATGCAGAAGAATAGAAAGCAGTATGACTGGTGAAGAAAGACTAAGAATAGGTGCTAAGTAGATTGAGTGACAAGCAATTGTAATGCATTATTTTGGAAGGTCAGGAATGGAACAGAATCATGGTAATGATAAGAAAAGAGACATTTTACATCATCTATCTGACCCACCGTCATTACAGGATTGCTTTATCTCTTTAAGGAGGTGCTTTTAAAAGCCAATACCAACACTCAACTTCTCTTTTCATGTACTACAACACCTAATTCAATAAGTAATTGTCAGAGGCCCGTAAGAAACACCTTCTTGTTCCTTAACTCTTTCCAGAAGTTAGTATTTATATCCAGTTGAAATGTTTCATCTACTACACCTAAGGATTTTCTATGTTTTGCTGGCTGTATGTCCTTTGCTTTCTCCTTAAAGCAAGCTATGTGCTTTCAGTTATTTGCATTTTGCTTTACTGGGTGATCCTTCCTCCTTTTAATATTGTTTCTGTTTATAGAAAAATCCTTCAGTTTTTTTTTAACACCTCTTGAAGATGTCCAGAAATTTATTTGTAGCACATTAATTGATTTTCACTAGAGGAATGTCAGCCCCATCTCTTGCTCCGTAATCCAGTTCCTGTGTGTGTGCATCCCTGAAATAACTCATGGAGTCATTTTCCTCCAAACTGCTGCCCTGATTAGATGTGTAAAGTAACACTTATGTATTTGCCATTCTGCTCCTTAACTCCAGGGACCAACAAACTGCATTTTCTGTGATTTCCACCTAAGCCCACCACTTTTCTTTTTTGGTGAAGGTTTAATGTTTACTGAAGTGTTTACCTACAACTCAGCAGTAAGTGGGTATTTACACACTTGCCTAAATATAGATAAGTTATTCTGTATTTATATATAATGTGTAAACACATGTAAATATATCTTCACTGTGGAAAATAACTACTATGCTAGCTGTTATGTATTCACTTCTTAAAATGTACTCTAATGATACATATTCATACTGGAATATCAGCAAGAATCACTTGCTGAAGGGGAACACGCATGAGGTAAATGGAAGAATAATGGTTAATATTAATTTTTTTTTATTGCTTCCACTTACAGTGAAAAATTATGTCTGCACCTTGGATTTCAAGCCAATGTTTGCTGGAGTATTCAGAAAGCAGCAGCCTGAGCCTGACTTTCCAGAGAACAAGCATTTCAAAGACAGTAAGAAAGTTCTGCTGGGAGATTACAGCACAGCAGGTTGGGTACAGGTTAGCACACTGGGCCAGACTGCTTTATCTATAGTACATACATATGCATATACTCAGCAGTTCTGAACTAAAAATTGGGAACGGTGAAAGATGAGTGAGGCAGAGGAAGATATTGCCCAAGATTATAAGGCAGAAAATATTTTCTTCTTCTTAGCACTTTTAAATATTAAGTCCAGTCATTATTACTTATTGAACAGTAATCACTTCTGGCAAGGAGAAAGAAAGGAAATAGTGTGCAACATTCTCTAGATTTAATTAGTAGTTATATAATAAAAGCAATGAAAAAACAGACTATATGTACTTGCTCCCCTAAAGCACACAGCATTCACACAGAAAAACACTGCTTTTTTTTTCCTTTTCCCTAGAACCACAGTTGGAGCCTTTTCAAGTTCCTTTGGAGAGGCAGCATTCCAGCTATGAAAAATACAAGACATAATGCTGGAGCCTGATCCGTTCAGAGGACAAAATATGGAGGATCAATATGTAAGACTAAAGGGCAACCACACTATGAATCTCCACTCCTGTAAGACAGAAATGTAGCTTTCTACAACCACCCCTCAGTTAGCAATGTTTCTCTATTGATTTAATTACTATTTCCCTTCTGTTTCTTTTACAGTGCATCACTCTTTGGATTCCACATCAGATTCCATACGAATTTTAATTCTCCAAGGCTGGATTCCCCATCATGAAGCTCAGGCAGTACATATCACTGTAAGCTGGCAATTGCTCCTTGAAAAACAGGAGTTCTTGATTCAAAAGACTTTCTATCCATCCTTGCATCTGTTTGACTGAAAATACACAGGAAATCTGTTGTGCTGGAGATTTATTTGGCTTCTCTATGTCTTGCCCTTTGTGTGGATAAGCTTACTGACATCAGAACTGCTATATTTAACCTCCTGAGTTAATCAGTAGACCACCCGGACTTAACAAACATTCTATCATTGAAAAAGGACATATTCTAATACAACTTCATGCCACTGTCTCTATTTCTGGACTATTATTATCAGCTTTTCATTCTTTTCACCTTTCTGCCATGGAAAAGTTGGGGGAAAAAAAAAAAAAGTGAACTTTATCATTTATGGGACTCCAACCTGAGCTAATTGGGTATCTAAAAATTTCCCTTGGAGTGCCATCTCTATCAAAAAAATTAAAAGTGTACCATAGACTGTAAGACACAAAACGTATGTGATTCTGTATGTTAGCTTATGATACACAACCTGCAAGATGCTAATATTCAACCTGAAAGTGCTGGAACCATCCAGAAGCCATAAACATGAAATCCATTTATTCTGGGAGGAAAGCTTTAACCAAAGCTCATGACACCAGAGCCTTGGAAGTAAAATAATTCTTGTTAAGTTAGCTGTCAGTGGTGTCTGCTGAGAGACTCTTGAGCAATATTTGCATTTGCACTCCAGGGATCCGAATGGTGTAGGGAACTAGTGTAGAAATGTGAGACAGAAAATTCACTAGTAGTGAAAGAAGGAAAGGAAAAGGAAGTTAGGTAAGAGCTTCTCCTTGTCATACTGTGCCCTTTTACCTTAGCAGTCATTGTTTGCTGGATAAGGAAGGCTATAAGAGAGAGCTGGAAGGAACTGAAATTAAAATCTTGATTTCCCTATGGAAGTTGTTAGAAGGATTTACTTTTATTCAGTTTTTCTTACAGTTTCTTAACAGGTGGGAGGGAGTCCCTGTAGTGACAGGGTGTGAGAGCCATGACCTGTTACAAGCTGCAGCAGTCACATCATTAAGGTAAGTGTGCTGCAAGTGCCAGCATAGTGCAAAGACACTGAAGTCTGCATGAATATCAAGGCAGATCATTGTGTTTTTTCCCAAGGAATGCTTAGCAGGTTGAGAGCCCATCCGGGCTTGACTATCTGAGGTTTCTAGATTTGGAATGAACTGAATGATGGTGTCAGGTGCAAAGGTACCGATTCACACCAGGACAGAACTACACTATCAGAAGCACGTGAGCAAGGCATTGTCAGGATGTGAGTACTGAATCTGTGTGCCACTTCAGGGCCAGGCTGGATGTGGCTCTGGGCAGCCTGGTCTGGTGGCTGGCAACCCTGCACATAGCAGGGGGTTGGAACTGGATGAGCATTGTGGGCCTTTGCAACCCAGGCCATTCTATGATTCTATGGTACTTAACTTGGCAGTACAGCATTGCTCAAGCACTTGGAATGAATACATACCCTGCATCTCTGCAGTGTCCCTCTTGCACCCTAATAACTAAGGCATAGCTTTAAGTGGACAAGCAAAGGAAAAGGCCCTCTTGTAAAACTAAACTTCTTCAGCTCTCAATATTTGCCTCATTTTTCTTTCTATTCATTATGTGATAAGTGTTATATCATTTTAGAATTATGCAAAAGCCACATCATGAGGACTCCACTGTACTCAAGGAAAGAAAAGCTTACACAAGTGAGTTGAACTTGTGCATTGCTGATGGTTCAACTGAGCTTTCTTTTAATTAGCTGCAGGTGTGGCTTCAGCATTTACAGATGGGGATACGAAACGTGAGGGATGTAACAATGTGTTAAAGTACCAGTTTGCTGCACGCCATACCACAGACACACGCAAACATCTCTTCCTTGAAATTGTTTCAAAATGACCGAGAAGTGAATCAGACTCCCTGCTTTGTGCTGATCCCAGAAGGAGAGGAGTCAGTATCTAATTATGAATGGGTTTGTAATTCATTAACAGCTGACTAATTAACTCACTGAAAATCTAAAAACAAAAACAAACAAACAAAAAAAGGACACAAGAGAACCTTCTCTTGCTCCCATTCCTTACAGTTTGAAATGCCCATACATTTGTAAAAGACAACAAAAACAACCAGGAGCTTTTTTTTTATACCACAGTCTCTTCTTAATATCACGCGGCCAGCCAACAGGCAAATATTTGTAAACGTGGTTTTATGATGGCTGTGCTGTAGGAGTGGTCGGGTGGTTGTTGGAAGGAAAGGATAAAGGTTCTAAACAGATGAACTTCACTTGTTACTGTTGTGCCGCTGACCATCTTGAATCTCCAAGTATTAATAGAAAAGATTAGATCATAACAAGTAATATACCCAGAGGCAATGCAATCAGAATGCCATGATTAAGTCATCTGCAGCGTCTTCTTTTCTTGTTTATTTTTTGATGCTGACAGGTTAATACGCTCCTGAAAGTGACCGCTTCGCATGTTGCCATGAGTCAAATAGCCTTTGCAGGAAGAGGGGCAAGGAGAAGAATATTGGTGTGAAATCAGAACTGATTTCATCCTTCCTGATGTTTCTGAGACAAGGAAATGCTGTTTCACCAATCAGACTGTTAGGCAGTCTGCATGACACAACTTTTATTTACCACTCATCACCGCTTTCATTGGTGAAACTGCAGCCACTGCTTCTTTTCTGACAGAAAATCCAAACAAGCATTAAAGCCAGTGTTTGATGACCCTGGGATACAGGACTCCAATTTCTAGTAGAAGAGCATTAGTAGTATAATTTCACGCAGAGGGTGGTGAGGCACTGGAACAGGTTGCCCAAGGAGGCTGTGGATGCCCCATCCCTGCAGGCATTCAAGGCCAGGCTGGATGTGGCTCTGGGCAGGGGCAGTTCTCCCTTGGCAGTATCTGTCACAGCCTTCACTGTTCTTTGCTTAAATTCTGCTGCTAACAATGTCAATTCAGCAGCAGGCCTTTGCAGGTAGGTGTCAGGAACAAAGAAGATATATGGATGATATCTTGAAGGGTACCAAACTGGTGCTCATTGTACTGATGTGTAACTCAGAATTTCTAGCTTTTGGAAAGGTAATTTATGTTGGCATGGTCTAGGAAAGGAAGGGGAGGTTCTTTTCATATCTTTTCCCTTTCATTCTATTTATAAGATAAATAAACATATTTTTAGAAGAGAGATACAAACACCAACTGTAAATCCCAGTGAAAAGCCATGTCTAGCAGCCAGAATTTCAGTCTTACCCTGTCTGCAGCACTTACCCTGTCGGCAAGTCTCTATCTCACCACTATGCAGTGAAGGTAACACAGCTCCTTTAACAAACCTTGTCATTATTATTACCACTGCTGTAAATCACAACTCACAGCAACTACTCAGAGTTGTAGCTACTGCCCTATATGCAGGATGATGGGTAATAAACAGCCAGTCAGCAGCTGCAGAGGGGAAGAGGTGCAGCAGCAGAACTGCTGGCTGCAGGGCTGAGAACCTCTGGGTCACACAGGTACATCATCAGCAGATAATTCTTCTCCCTTTGTGTGAACAGGGTGGGATGAGGACTATGCTACAACACATCTCCTTTTTGGTGCCCACTGTTTCTTGGCACTGATGATCCCTTTTCCTTTCACACTTTGAGGTGCATTGTGATTGTGCTTAACCCACTGAAGGAAGAAATCATTTCTTGGTGGCCCTCCTCAACAGTCACAAAGCAGCTGCTGTGGCACAGCCCAGCTTTGTCACAGATGTAGTTCTGCCTGGACTTTTCAAACCTACCATTGGTTTCAATACACTTGTATTTTTCCCCCAGCTGCTTACCACGTTGAGCAGAGACAGTGAATTCAGAAGCTCTTCTGTGGTTTCTTATGGAATGAGCTGAAACCGTTTATTGAGAAAGCACAAGGCAGCCCATGTTCATTTATATCCCAGTCCACATTCAGATCAGTTATTGTCATCACATTAAGTCTATTTCTAACGAAGCTTGGCACCAGAAAAGTTTCATGTGGCTTTGAACAGCACTGCCAACTTTCCACATCATCCCAACAGCAACAGAGAAATGGATGGACAGAAACAACCATCATGTAAAGGCGTTTCCCAGCAGAGGTCATGCGAGATGCAAGGACAGAACTGAACACAGTCTTTGCCTTCAGCAGAAATCATGACCAGTCCCTCAGTTGACATCACCTCTGCTGCCTTTTCAGTACAACAACTATGCTACTACCTGTCTTCTTTGTGGCATCCATCCTTCCAAGGGGTTTTCAGATTTGTGCAGAGCTCCTTCATGAAGCACCATCATGCACTGATGCCTGGTCTCTCTCGCTGGGAATCCCTCTGCCACCCCAGTACTGCAAGCTGGCTCACACACCAACTGAAATAGCATGCATGCAATTTAGCAGACATGGGCTTCTAAAGGAGTCATTGAAGGGCATGACCACAAGAACTGCCAGAAAAGATCAAGATTAGCATAGTGCATAAAGCACTTTGATCCCAAAGAGATACTCTGATTGCTAAATCTTCCCATCGATGTCCATTCATGGACATTGAGTCTCCTTAACCTGAAAGATGCCGACTTGATAACTGGTTAATAAAGTGCATGGTTTTATAAGAGCTTCTTTCAAAGTGATAGCCTACATACTAATGAGAGCAGCACGTGTCTCAGTGTTATGGACTTTACTAAACCAGTGTCTTCAAGAGCTGTTCTTAGAAATCTCTCCCTTTTCTCTGCTCTTTTAGCACATTTCTATGTGAGGTTACCAATACCTCCAACAGTGAAACGAAGGGGAAGGACTGCAACATGCTTAGCATTCCTAACTTGCATTGCTGGGATGGTATCTCATATCCTGAAATACAATCTGCAGTAGTCCATCAAATATTAGGAGTCGTAACTTGTGGCCAGCAATACTTTGCAGAAGCAATTCCCAGGGGCAGAATGCTCCATGAAAGGTCATTAACACAACACAAAGGTCATTGATGCAACAGCCACCATGAGAAATCCTCTGGCCTGTTATTACCAGCACTAAGCAGCCACAAGCAGACCTCTGTTGCTCATATTGCTCACCTCTGCAGTGGCACCAGAGAATAAGATAACAGCTTCGTTAGTGCAGTCAGTAAGCCTTGTGCATTGCATTAAGGAATGGCACCACAAGTAATATTTAACTCATCTGGTGTTGTGCCCCTCTGTACTAAGAGCAATAGACTCCAGTGTCATTTGCAGGAGCTCGTGAGCTAACACTGACTTCCAGAAACTGAAGTCCTTCACTGATGCTTCCCTCAGTGACATAAACGTGATTTTACCAAAATAACTCACAGAATCACAGATTTGTAGGGGTTGGAAGGGACCTCCAGAGATCATCGAGTCCAATCCCCCTGCCAAAGCAGGTTCCCTACTCCAGGATTAAAAAGAAACAGTCAGGAAAGAAAAAAAATACAAAATACAATTTCTTCACCCTTCACTACACAGCATCTTCAGCACTGGTACCACCAGGCTCAAGAACTCTGAGCCCCATCCTTGTCCTCACCCCACAGCACTCAGGTATCCCTGCCCATGCACACCACCTGTATGGGTGATGGCCCTGCTGTCCTGATCTCCCCATCTCACCTCACTCTGGAAGAGGCTCAGCGATGCAGCTTTCCTGTACAGTAGGGAAATGAGGAGGAGCAAAACTGTATTCATTAAAATTTTCACTGAGTCTGGCAGTCTTTCAGCTCATTTTCTTGGGAATGATTACACGGGGGGCCAAACACTGATGACTTCATGGGTCTTTTTATAAAGCAGCATTATGAGGGTGGATGGACAGAAGCAGCTGCAGAACTGCCCTGGCTCTGGCAGAGATGCTCTGTAGGCAGTGGCCATCAGCAAAGCACTGCCACCAAGGCAGCAGTGCTGAGACATATTCTGCTCAGCACAACAAGCAGCTATAATGGGATTGGTGCTGCATAGGAAACAATTCAGAGATGACTTATCCAGGTGTGGAAACCTCTTGTGACACGTCTTGTTGTGCACCAGCTTGAGTTTGGCTTCTGCTCTTTAGGGCAGATGTTCATTGCAGGATGGATTAATGCAGACACTCACTTCTCAGTCTGAAACTGAGGCACAATGCAGGCATGGTTACATCAAGCTCAAGAGCTTCACACTGCACCACATCACCTTTGGTTTCACAGCACTGCACTATAAAGATTCACAGTCAAGGTAACTCCCACAGAAGTGCTTTAACCCACAGTTCTTCATGTATGGAAGAAGTACTTTTGTTTGCTGATTTTTTTTTGCCACTGACGTTAAATTCAAGCAAATAGTTTTCAGTGTTGAAAGCAGAGCTCCCTGCTGATGGAGGCTGCAGTTGCTCGAAGCTTTCAGCATTGCAAGGGAAGCCTGCAGAAGTGCATGGAAATCTTGCAAGCAATTGCACAGCTTCAACATGGGGTGTGTGTGTTCCTGGGGAAGGAAGGAGCTGAATGAGGGAATGAGTGCATGGAGCTGCCTCTTGCTCACCTCCAGGGGACTGCTGTCTTTGGCTGCAGCTACTGGTGCCACTGGACCTGGGCTAACAACTGCCACGCTGGGGTTAGACAGCAGAAGATGAGTCTGGCACATCCGTGGCTCTCCACACAAAACTTTCCTTGTTTGCCCAAAATGGGTTGCTGAAGGCAATGCTCTGCCTCTGGTGACACACTTTCTGTGCCTAGAGCAAGCCCCTGTCAGGGTACAGGAATTACCTAAATTAAATGACCTAAATTACCCAAATGACTCCATAGGTGAAAGGTGGGATCTGCTTTCCTAAATGCAGGTAGAGGTGATTCCCAGCAGCCACAGCTCCACTGTTCCATTGGCCTCCTGCCTTCTAATCTTCACTACCTAAAGCCTGTTTCAACAGTCTGAACAACACAGAGAAACCAATTTTTGCAAATAAAAGTAGTTTTATCACAGATTTAGGTCTCCCATCCTCAGTGCTCAGGTACACAAGCGGTGCTGTGAGGGACAGAAAGGAAGAAGATTTCTTCTGGTGGCAGTGCAGGCTTGAAGCATTTGGGGACCTTGAAGATAGCTCAGTTCCTTCAAACTGGAAGTTGTTTTTTTTTTTTTAAGGATTTACAATAGAAAGGAGGATTCTGCCCCCATCTGGCCTTGCTGGAAAGAAGCAGCCCAGGAGCAGCCAGACAAGCAGTGGCTGCAGAGACAATTCACAGGGCTTTGGGAGTGGAGCACAGAGCAGCATGCAAACACTGCATGGAAACGCGTGATATTCCTGGGTTTGATCCAGATGTGACTGACAGAAAACCTGAAGCAGCTGTAAACTGGAGCACCTCCAGCCATGCTCCTCTGTGTTAGTGGAGTCCATCCATGCCACGTGAGAGGAACAGAGCGAGCTTGGAATCTGGTGATAATGTGAGAAGGACAGCCTGCACCTGAAACCTTCCCATCACCAAGAAGGAGAAAAACAACAACAGCAGTAGTTGTGTCTCCATAAACCTGTACCACATCCCAGCCTGTATTTCTTTCATTACTCTTACTCAAAAAGCTTTGCACTGACAATGATTCTGTTTCACAGCAGATGAAAAGCTTTCCACCTGCTGCCCAAAGCAATCCCTATAAAACCAGCAGCTCTTTGTCTCCTGGAGAAGCAATGGCATAGGTTCGTTTCTGTGCTGAGTTGCAGAGGCGACGAGCAGCACGCAGGGGTCTGGGCAGAGGATGGAGGATGGTAAGTGGGTTTCTGAGGCCTTGTAGAAAAGCTACAGGAACAATTCTACCTTGTCCATGCTGTTAGCTGTCAGCAGGCACAGGCAGCACACAAGTGGCAATTCATTACCATGTTCTCCCAGCAGTCTCGAGTTCTCCCTCATGCACCTGGCAGACATGCAAAAGAAGCTCTGTGGGGAGAGAAAATCAAATAAACCAACGTGCTTTGGAAAGCAGCTTTCTCCTTGCCTGTAAATGTGCTCTTAACAAAATTCATGCTTCTTTTTAAAGTCTGGATGAAAAATAAGATCTCAGAAGTTCTTACGAAAATCCACGCATCAAATCCAAGACTTCATGTATCAATTTCTCTACTTATGGCAGTGTAAATATTACAGCACCTGTAGCACCTTAGAAGAAATGAGATTTGGGTTTGTCCACTGCCTACTGACACGACTACACTGTTTACCATAATCTGCAACCAACAAGGGCACCTGGTGCTCCAATACATTGGTAATATATTGTTTAAAGCCTTTCAAAAATAAACACTTCTCTATTTACAAAGCAATTGGATTTACAACCAAGTACTTTCTAAAGGCACAAGAAAACCCCATGCTGTGCAACAGTAAGGGCACACTTACTGACTTGCACAGGCTCACGTGGAGGATGCTCAGCCAACGTACCAGGCTAGCCTGCATTACCTCTGTCCCACAGGACAGCACACAGCACCTCCCTCCCCTCACTGCAGGGCACACTGCAGCAGGGCTTGCTGCTGGGAGGTTATGGTGTATCTGAAAAGGAGCTTGTGCAAGCTCTGAGCTCCTGGCCAGCAACACAGAGCTGGGCAAGCAGCACCACAGCAGGTGGGATGAGACTTGCCCAAATTGCTATTCATGGAGTTAAAGCAGTGCTCACCTACTGCTGCCAATAGCAGCAGCTCTGCTGGTGTACTGGGCCACATCCTGCACTGCACCAAGTTCTAAATCATTCCTGTATATATACACACATGCATGAATATTTACATATACACATATATACACACACACAGAGAAAAAATTGTCAAACCTGCTCTGAAAACGGTATGGGTAATCTAAAATGAAGAGGTAAGTTATCCATCTTAATACAAACAATAATGTTTATTAGTTGTTTATACAGCTCTAATATGCATCCAGCAAGTCATGTTTTAAAGCTATACATATAGGTTACAATGGGGTTGCCTCTTGGAATTCAGCAGTACAAGGACCTCAAAAGCAAGTCTTCAACAGTACCTGTATTCATACTAAGACTTTATGTACAAAGAATTTAGACAAAATATTGTTATTCCAAGATCTGCATCACTTTGCATGACCCCAGTAGTTTGCCTACACACATATATACACACACACACCTGGAAAAAAATGCCTTCCAGTTCTGAAAAATGAGGCAAAAAGCAAAACAGAACAAGGCTGATAACAAGTATTGGCTCCCAAGATGTTAACAATCCTGTACTTTTGCATCTAATTCAATATCATGTTGAAAAAATGCATTAAATACTTGGAATAAATTGAAGTCCACTGTGCAACAGCAGTAATGACGTGACTTGTACTTTTACAAGTGGTAACAGGCTCCAAGAGTTAGGATGTTTTAACTCAAAGACAATTAAAGAGAACACAGCAGTCTTCAATGTTCACACAGACAAGAAAAATAAAGCCAAAAAGCAGCAGAGTATTTTTCTTTTAAAAAGACCAATTCCACGTCCATAAGGAAGATGTCACTGACTAAGGCAAGGCTCACTGCAGCAGCTCTGCTCTATGCAGGACGCTCAGCTGTTGGCTGCAGAGGGAAAGTGACTGGAGATCAGCAGTGGCAAACCATTTTTACGTGCAGGAATGAAGGTATTGATCACTAACAATACAACACACATGAATAAAAGCCTTCCAAAATACTTCCATGTGTATTTTTCTGGACTAACATAGCAATCCGTAGACTCCCATCAGACAGCAGGCAGAAGAACAGCACAGGAAAGCACTTTGCTGTCCATCACGCCATTGTGGCAGAGGCAGCATGCAGTTACTGTACGTATCTGAGCTCGGTGAACACCTGTCTGTGCATTACTTTTATCTGAGAGATTATCACATGGCTCCAAGCACTGTGCAGACAGAAATAGAGCAACAAGTCCAAAATTAACACCCACGGAACAAGATTGAATTCCAGCTCCAGCGCTGACCACCAGCATACCTTTGGAGCAGCCACATGCCTTTTTTTTTTTTTCCCCTTATAGCAGCTTCAATTTCATCCCATTTGCTTTCTAAGCAGTTACCTGTAACCCCAACAGCCCAGGGCTGCACTGCCAGCGTGCGATACGTGAACACACCACTACAACTCAGTATTTCCTAAAGGAAAAGAACATTCCACCATTAAATCCATTTTCTTTTCTATTTAAAACCAGCAGACACACTTCTTACCAAGCAACCTCCCAGCATAAACCCCATCAGCACAGCTTTGCCAAACAGTTCTCCATACCACATGATGCCTGGATAAACCCTTATAACCGTGTGGGAAATCATACATTTGCTCTGAGAAGTTTCCCATCCACACATGCAAAAGGTAAAACGCAAACAGCAAAGTTTTGACCAGTGTTTTCATCTTAGAACAGTAAGGACTGGTAGTTTTCCCAAGGATAGCAGTTGTGAGGTCATAAATAAATGTGTGTGTGATTGTACACAGCCTCTTACCTGTGTGTGCCCCACGGGCAAATCTGTGTATGATTCACCCCTTCAAACAAGAGCTACAAGAACAAGATGAGCTCCTTCCAGCTCAGCTTGAGGTTTCACAAGCCAGAATGACAGGAGGTGGTAAAGGGGGAAACAATTCAAGGAATATTCTGATAAAACTTCAGAAAAAGTTATGCAAGAGAATCACAACTGAACGTGGCTATGCTAAATAGCTTTATAAAGTTGTAGCTAAATCGCACTAATAGATTTGCTTTTATTTGAAACACAGAAGTATCAAGCCAAGACAAGCCAGCCCATAACTCCTCATATTAATTTGAAGCAATGATTTCATGTGTTCTGGAATGAAATTTTATTGCAGTATCAGAGCTAGCCATGGATTTTATGAATTTCTTTCAAGACAAAATTTTAAGAAAGAGAAGTACAAAATGCAAGCAATCAAAGTAAATACGACCCTAGAAACATTGATACATACCCATATGGATGCAACTTCACACAAAAACTAAAATGTAAAGACCCAGTGAGAATGTAATAGAAATAAACCACATCATTCACAGCCTGCGTGGTGGGACCAGGCTGCAGGACAAAAGGTTTTGGCAAAGCACACAGTAACAACAGGGGAGGGCATGCTGAAAGCACTCAGATCAAGCTCTGCACGGACACAGTTGGACCTGGCTCACCTAGCCTCCTCTATCACACAGTTCTTGCATTTTTCAGCCTTCCCAATCTGAGTTTGTTTCTCTTAGCAGAAGAGCACATCTTCAACAGCAGGAGACTGTTCTGCCCTCCATGGTGCTTGACACAGGAAACATTTAAACAAGATAACACTGAGCTGATGATGATTTGCAAAGAATGAATTACAGCTTCAAGGGAAAGCAGCATTTTCTGTATTAATTCAGTAGCAGACAAGTCTTCCAATTTCACAAATAAATAAAGCTTAAAAAAGCCAACAGCCCAAACACCCAACTTGTGTCTCTGCTCAGAAGAAATCTGGCCTGAAAGGATAGAGAGCGATATATGGGGATGATCCTCTTATAAATAGCAACCACTATCCAATGTGAATTTCCAAAACACTTTTTGTACAATAGAAAAGTTAACCAGAAAAACCCCTGTAAGGCAGTAAAACCATTTCTGCTTATGATTCTAAGCAACGATGCAAAACAAGTTAGTGGCAACCACTTCTAATTCCTTATTTTCTGCATGTCGCATGCTCACTGCACTGACCTGCAAAACACCAGGACTACATGCACAGACACTGTCCTTTCTTAGTGCTATTCTTCACAACGTCACATCGTTCTTATCCCATAATGCTCCGTGATGCACTGTTTAAAAGCTCAATGCTACATTCATTTGAATTAGCTGAGAAACTACTTGTCAGATGTAATTAGTCTGACGGTAGCAAAGTTAATGTTTTATTAGCCAATTAAAAAGAACTGCTTAAATGAGGAGGTTTACAAGACCAAGTATTCTCGGATTAATTTATTTTAACTCAGTTCTTTGAAGAAAAATCTGATACACAGACAAATGGATCGCTTCCTTTCACAAAGAAAGCTAGCCATGTGATAAATGGAGAGTGCTTGGAATGTACAGGATAGAAAGCTTCAAGAACTAAAATGTAACACCAGTCATGACAAAACTGGGGCATAGGAATGGAAGAACACTCGTTTACGAACTGTCATAGATATGTGTCTGTTTTAAGGTGAATGGAAAATTCAGCACACAAAGAAAAAACTGATCAGTTCATTAGTTGTAGGCACTTGGGCTGCATAGACTGTAGTAGGTGCCTATCAGGTATCAGCATTCACACATGAGCACACATCTTGGAACACTATTTAATGCATAGAAAAAAAGTAATCCTCCCTGAAATAAGAAAAAGAATTTTAAAAGGGAGGCCAAGCAGATCTACGTTAGGATTTCCCACCTTTCCTCACAATTAAAAACCTGTGTGATTTTCAGCTCACAGGAAAAACACTGAGTACAGCCAACATGCCGACTTTGTCATGTGCTAAACCAAAAGAAACACCTTGATACTCAAACACTGAAACATGCTGAACTGCTGTTTTGTTTGCTGCTCAGGTGTTGCTCTATAGCACAAACCTCAATAACACGTTTTTAAAAGACACCTGCCACCTTCTGTAAAATATCCTAGCAATGAAGAACAAAGGGAAAGCAATCCAACACAGTGCAGAGGGGGGAAACAGATGCAACACAAATCAAGGTCACAACTCACATTAGGACAATTGCTTCCAAATAATAACTGTGAGAAACTCTATGCAGCAGAGATGAAAAGTTAACTCGCTTTTCTATGAGCAGAGCTGTGCAAAAAAGCCATGAGTTGTCCCCCAGGGAAAAGAAAACCACTGTAAACAAGAAGTGCATGAAAAGGGCTTCAGGAGTTTGGCCTCTCTTCTCCTCCATGACCAAATTTAAGGATTCCTTCTATTTCATGACTAACTGGAAAAATATTTTTAACATTACTCAAAAGGCAGCATGCCTAGGAAAAGACCATCATAGCCAGAATGCTATCGTGAGGGAACATACATGCATAGCCACCTCATGTTCTCCTCAGCATGTGAGTAAATACACTTGTTCTCACGAGGAGTCTTCTGGCAGACAGACACTTCCATAGAGTCTTTCACTGTAACAGTGGAATGCAGCCCTTTGCTTTCACTAGTTTTGCTGCACTTTCAGTGAGATCACAACCACTGCTGGGTGTGTGAGAACCCAGAAGAGTTCCCTCTGCTCACAAAGAGCAGATAACTGCTGCCCAGCTACTACATAAACCTGTCCTTACAGACTGCAAACCTAGCATGTACAAGGAAGGCACATCTGCTTTTGCTTCCTGAACACTGCTGAAGAATGCTACAGACATGTGATGCTTCAGTAAGCACTGCCACCACTGTATTTTAGTAAATCTTCCCTCTAAATGCAGTGGCATCAGAAAGAGATAGAAAAGAAACCTCATGATTCTATGTGATCTATTAATGCTTTCATAGCTGGGTTAAGGCTGTACTGTTTGCAATCCAACTACTTACTTTTCAGATTACAAGCTCATAAGGACACCAGACACTGGTTTAAAAGGCAGATCTCATGTGTGCAGTTACTCTCAGCTCCCTGCTGGGGTCAGCTGCCACTTGCAAGACAGAGATGAAGCAAAGCATGCAGTACCTTTGCGGGCACACAAAGTGGAAGTAGCCAGGATACTGAGGGGGAGAAGGAGAGTCAATGTAAATATAAGGAGTCTGGTTACAACATATGCTACACCTGGAAAAGAATACCACGCTTTTATTATCTGGACACTGTCCTACTAATTTAAGTGAAGGAGTCAGCAGCAAATTCCATCAAGAAGTAGCCAGACAGAAACTGCTCCATGATACTTCCTCCATTAACAGAAAGAACTTCTTGTCTTGGAAAACCAACGAAAAAACTAACACACAACCCTTACAGATTCAGGCAACAGTGTACAGTACTGAAAGACACTAAAGCAAAATATTTTGAAGGCATGAAAGGGAAGACAGAAGATTCAGAAACCAGGTCCATAGGTTTGTAAGCATATCTGCTTTTTCTTTAGGACTAGAATACATACACTTCCATTTTATATGCAAAAGTGCACAGAGCTTGATTCCCAAAGATACCATCAAATAAACCAAGAAAGTCATCTTTGCATTAAATTGTTATTTCTTCAAACATTTTGCAACACACCAGTTACATACCAATATCTATGTGCATGCACCAGAAAGATATGCATGTACACGTTAAAATGCTTAACAAAGACAGCAGGTTCCCTAGCCAGTGAGCATCATAAAGCGATACCAGAAATATATTAAGGAGTTAAATTCTTTACCTGCCTTTGTTAAATACAGACCTTTGAAATCGCCTCCCTTCTTTTCCCACACATTCACAACATGATCCCCAGTGAGGCAGGCAAATGCAGAGCAGGTGCACTGACTACATTACCCCATAACCAAAGATGAGCACATTAGAAAGTTCAATTCAAGCTTGTTCTGTAAAATGTCTTTTCCATCCTTATCAGTTGTACGAGCTAAGAAAGGGCAGGGTGTATTAAACAAAGTTTTATTTCATTTTACTATAGTCTTCCAACACAGAACCCCAACATAAAAGCCTGCAGTTAAGGCTATGTATCCTTTTTAAACACTGGTAATATTTCAAATCATCCAACTGCAGTCCCACTGAAGAGCCTCTATCCTTTAACATGGTAATTCTGAGCCTCAGTACAGAACAACCAACCCGTGAAATACTACAGGAAGAAAAGACAATCACAGTGTTTGACACTTTCTTATAACTCACCTGGGGACCGTGCAAGGGAGTTATATTCACAGCAAGTGCTGCCCTGGAACTTCTGTGGGAACATGATCAAGGGGTCACTCACAGCTTTTCAAGTAGTGTCTTCTACTTCACTCCCCTTCCCCATCCCAATTCCAACCACTGCATATAGATATATATATTACATTTGATGCTATCAAAGAAGAGTACCTCTGCCTCTGAAAAACACTACAGCATACGTCTAGTTTGTAAGATTCCAGTGGGACTTTTAAACATACTTCCATCTCTCCTCTTTGGTTAAGGAAAAAAAAAAACACCAACTTTTTCCCTTTATGAGAGCTAAAGGTACTTCTACAAGTCTCGAATCACAAATGAACATGTGCTGCCAAAAAAGTAAAGCAGTAGCATAGAACATCGTGACATGCATCTTTTGGAATCATCTAATCCAATGATGATTAAAAGAAAATTTGTTTCAAAACTCTTTGGCAAATTTTTACTGTTTGCTGATACTGTAATTTGAAGGTGAATCCGTATGCCCCAACCCACTATGAAAAATCAAACTGAAAAATCATGTGAGAAACAAGCAGTTTTCTTAAGAGAGAACTTGCTTTATAAAGTTGTGGTGAGCCAACTGTCTGATGGACATTACAGCCACACAGGTAATGAAGGAAAAGAAGTTGGCAATGTGAAATATTAGTACTGCTGTCAACATACTGATTCAGCTTTACACACTGGTCTGAAGAGATTGCTATTAACCTAAAATTGAGGTATAAATATACACAAATATGTACAGTACACATACAGGAAAATAGTTTTGCATTTGTAACATCAGTAACTTTAAAAATACTGGAAAGTTGATATCTATGCCATTGATTTGTTTGCTAATTTACTGAAATAATGAAGCCACATCTTCGACTAGAGAGGACTACAATGTAATAATAAAACCCCAAAGCATAAGTTCTTTCTCTTGTTTCATCTTCACCACACTCAGCATCAGACTGTTGTCAGTGGCTGTATCTTGGAAGGAAGGTGGATCACCACTTTTACATGCGTCTCCAGAGGAAAACAACCAGGAAAACAAACTTGAGCCATCACCTGCATTTTTCTTTTTGCTGAACGGTCTGAATTTATATACATGTGTGTATGTATCTACGTAGAAAATAAAGTTGAAATCAGTTCATTATAAATACACCTAACCCAGCAATTCTGCCACTGTGAAGGTAACCACAGGTACAGCTTTTTTTTTTTTTTTTTTTTAAAGCAGTGTCTGTGCAAAGGGGTCATTAAAAATCATCTGATCTTTAGTCTTGACATCATCCATTCGAGTCCTTGGCAGAGTCTGTAAACAAGAGAGAGAATGTGTAAGGAATGGGTGCACTCCTCAGGGTAACTTCAAAGATGATTACTTCCACAGCATCAATTTATCTGAACAATCAAATTCTTCTTGAGAACTCTAATTCTGACTGAAGGCAGCATTTCCAGAAACAATTCAATCTTTTCAGGTCTTACTATGCCATCTGTGTGTAGAAGACTTCAGCTCTTACAGATGTACACTGAAGTTACCTCTAGTTATGATTACTCTTAATAGACCAATGAAAAATGTTAGGTTTCATTCATCTTTATTAGGCCTGAGTCACTCAAAACTACACTTCTGAGAGTCAAGACTGCAAGTTTCCTGTAAATGTTGGTTATCAGATCTTTCTGTTCCTACGTCAGACTTTTGCATTAAGAACACAGTAAGTACAGCTTTATCACTGAAAGGGGAGCAATGTGTTAGAACTGGCTACCACAGTAAAAATACCAAAATCATTCAAGACTGCCCTCCTACAAAGAATAACCCTTACCCCTCTCCAGTTAGAGCACAGCACGCCTGAATGTGCCACTGGTGATCCTTAATTGAAGTCAGCTTCAGAAATTGAGAGATTTCAGCCACTGTCATACACTCTTTAACATCTTGCTTGTTAGCAAAGATCAGCAAACCTGCTTTCTTCAAGTCCTTGGGGGGAAAGAAGAAAAAAGACTATTACAAATCTGCCTTCAAAGACAAAAGATGTGACAGCAAACTTGTGAGTTGTAAGCCCAAGCAAACAAACTAGCTTATAAATGCTGCAGGCTCGTCAGCATTTAACTTCTGAAAGGAAAATATTTTGATCTTGTTGATCAGATGTCCAACTTTTGCCTAAAACAACCAATGCCATTCTGTTGTCCTGTGAGGATCAGGGCACCCTTCATCTCTGTCCTGAGCACAGCATGTGCAATTACATCACCCATCTGTTTTAGAGTCAAGGTCTTCTGCTTTAGCCTTCCCTTGCAGAGCACTCCTGCCTGTACATCTGAAGCAGCTGCTCTCCCTCCCTGTGCCTGGCTTTTATACATACCGTGCTTTGACACATACCAGCTTTCACATACATGCACACCATGAGATTGAAGTTAGAGCCAAATCAGCAGTCTGTGCCATGCTTCTTACACAGAACCAACTCCCCAGCAGTCCTTCAGCACTGGGAAAGCCATCCTCTGCCATGGAAATCCCACCTTTGAAGCAGCCCTTGACAGTGTAAAGCAAGCTGCAGTAATATTTCATTTATAAGATGTTCATTGTTTGTGGAACATCATCATTTACACTACTTCAGAATCAAAGCATGGGCATCTAAATGAACAAGCACATTACAATAATTGTCTTGATGGGGCTCTAAAATATTCAAAACATTGGTTCTAACCATTTAGAGAAGAGCAACTCTAGGACCAAGCTTGTTTTATCTCAAGCTGCTTTAAATTACATTCATACAGACACACAGTATTGAAAACGTGCCCCTCTGAAAGTAATGAGATCTTCCCAAAAAGCCATTCAGTTAAATGCCTATTAGGCACACTAACTTTTACAAGCAGTAACATTAATTCCCATGGGATCTTCTGGTTCAGCAAATAGCTGGAACTGACCTGGGCAAGTCAATTTTACCTCAGCAAACAAATCCAATTGAACCAGTTAGCAAAAATGAAAACTTTTCAAAGACTGCAGAGAACAGCTATTCTATGTACATATTTGATCTCCATTTCAGGTTATATGTATCACTGTTCTTTTCAAGTACCGTAGCACCTGCAGGGATTGCAGAATATATTGAATACAACCTGTTGCACAATAGGCACACCTCCTGTTAGATGTGTGCCGTTTGGGTGTAGAAGCAGCCTCCCAGCACAAAGCAAGGGCATTCGCATTGCTTAGAGTTCCAAACTTCCTTCATTTCAAATACAGCTCATTAACAGCTTCTGCACCCTCATTTGCAGATTATGAAACAGAAGATGCAGATTTTGTTTAGCTACTGCAACAAACTAAATGGTACAGCTGAGAAATTCTACTGATGACAGCAGACTCTATGGCAACGGTCCCTGTGCTGCATGCAGTGCTCTGCCACAACCAGGCAGGCAGAAGGTGCAGGTCTGGGACTGCTCCTACCCTCTGAGCATCACTAAATGCAAAGTTCCAGACAAAGCATGGTCTGTTTCAAGAAGGTAAACTTAAGAAGGACTGAGCTGCCTCTGAGCATGGAGGAAAAAGCAGCTGCAGTTTAGATTAACTAGAACCTGCACATCAGCTGGACACTGGCTGAGGTTCACAGTTCAAAGTTCTGCAAAACAGCTGCCTAAAATCCCAAGGTCATGGAATAAAAACAACAACATTTTGGGAGGACACCTACTTCCCAGAAAAAGCATTACCTGTCCTCTGGCTCACAGCTAATTACACCAGCCTCACTAAGAAAGAAATTCAGTAACATGTTAAACACTACTTGAATTTAAATACAAAAGGAAAAAAAAAAAAACATCAAGACACTGAAGAAAGGTCTTGGTTGTTTCTTCAATGCTACCATGATCATTCAATAGAAATACATATATTTATATACAGAGATATATATAGATATATAGATGCAGTAGTCACCTGCTGAGCAGTGGTGATAGTTTAAATATAGATGGAATATTTTGGGATATAATGCCATCAATTCTATCCACATCTTTGTATTCTGACACTTTTAGGTTTGGAAGCTCAGTGTCAGCTCATACAAACTGATCCCACTTGCATTAAATTTGCTGCTCTTACATATCACAGCAGAAGTTAAGCTTATATAAGCACATATTCATTAAAACTCCAGCCTCTGGTCTTGCAGCACTTCATGGGCAGTTAACTTACATTACACTGCACTGCTCCTTGGCTTATACAGTATGAGAGCACTTACAAATCAGAAACAGATAGTTCCATTTTAGACCTAACACCACTCTATTTGAAAGAGAGTCTTCACAAGTTAGCAAATCATACTCAGTCTGTAAGTTCAAGCTGATGTAGAGTGATAACTACTACAGTTTTCTCACACATTTTCATAAAGTCACAGAATGGCTTGGGTTGAAAAGAGCCTCAAAGATCGTCCAGTTTCAACCCTCCTGCTATAGGCAGGGTCGCCAACCACCAGACCAGGCTGCCCAGAGCCACATCCAGCCTGAGTTTTAAGAGTTTACGTCATGCATTTTGCATTTCTGCAATTATCTCAATTGCTGTTTGGTTCTTATTGCAAAGGTTTCCTTTGAAGACTTAACCTAAGCTTCCAGCCACAACGAACAAGAATAAAGGCACAGCATAATAGCCCTTCTTCAGCTACTGCAAGTCTTCAAGACTTATGCTGAAAAAACATGTATATCATTTCTAAGTGTCAACTTATGTTTTGATGAAGCACTCAGAAGCTGAAAAGTTACTTTTATGAATTAATATGAAATCACTGATCTCCCACAAATTGTATTGGGAGTTTCACAACAGACAGAGCCTCTAACAAAAACCACACAGGTCTGACAGCACTGCCCATAGCCAGGAACATGGCTGTTAACATGAGCCCTGGGTTCCAACTGAGCCATGTGTCCTTTCTGATCTGTCTCCCACCACCAGGCTTAAATGGCATTCTTAAACGAAGCTCTCACAGCCCAGTTTCCTGATCCACATCTTAGCCACAAATATTACAGCAAAGAAGATACAGGATCTACTCACCTCATGTGCTAACATCTTGTACAGTTCTTCTTTAGTCACGGAAATCCTCTCTCTGTCTGTGCTGTCCACAACAACTATTACAAACTTTAAAAAGCCAAAAGTTATGAGTCAGCATTTCAAAGAACACACTATTTTCTTCCGGCCATGCGTGCTTACACAGAACAGATCATTGCTCCCATCAGATTATTCAGATAGCCAGCAGGATTATTAGGTGTCATCTTGTCCCAGATGCAGAGCGTGGCTGGTTACCCACAGCACTGCTATGGTTAGCAGTTCAGCCAGTGCTTTGTATACAAAGCAGCTCTGATGCATCTTTTCTGACCTCCATTTTCAAGTGAAAAATTTATTTTGAGAGCAAGCTCTTGTCAGCACCCCAGATCTGGCTTTATTCTTTGCTTCAGATAACTGAGGTAGCACACAGATCGCTCAGATGATTTGTTGCTTCCGTAAGAAGGTGAAGTATAACAGCTTCCTCCCTTTGTTTCAAGCTCTAACATGAAAGCAGGAATTTAAGGGATTTAAATACATTAAAAAAAAACATAACAAATGTCACACTTCAAAAGTATACGTGCATATACGCGTCACAGTGCCTTCTAGTGAAGCACAGGAAAACAAAGACTAAAAAAGTTAACCTTTTAAAGAAAACAACATCAATAAAACCACAACTGTTATCATGTAGGAAATCTTGACTTGAAGCACAATTTTAATCAACTCCAGCGTATGTGCTGCAGCTTTGTCACTGAGGTGTTCTCAAAACTCTCAGGGTGCTTGAGTGAATTGATCATAGGAGCCTGCAAGACAGAGCTCCTGGTATTGGGACTTCCAGCCTTGCTCATTTTGGAGATACACAGGTTTTGAAGTACCTGCTACAGAGAAACAGCTGTTACAGCCCGCAGTAGGAACCTGTAAACATGGGGATGTGCAACACCTGCCCCAAGGCCATGGATCCCCAGACACAGGGTCCTTGAACTTACTTTTAAGTATGTTATGAAAGTACAGAAGGGAGCTGTACAGCATCAGAACACAAGCTGTACACAACCAGAACACAAGCAGCCTGGAGTTGCTATAGAACACTCAACTCAGCCAGTGCAGCTCCCTGGGAGCACGCCTGGTCTCGGGTAAGCTCTCTCCTTCCCCAGCAGCCATTCATTACCACAGGGCTTAGGGCAGGGCTCTCACCTCGGTGTTGGTGTAGTAGGTGTTCCACGAGGACCGCAGGGACTCCTGCCCTCCAATATCCCACATCAGAAAGCGCGTGTTGTTAACCACGATCTCTTCCACGTTGCTGCCTATCGTAGGTGAGGTGTGCACCACTTCATTCATTGAGCTGCGGGGAGAAGAGGTCGGCTTCGTCACACACAGCCAGCACTGAGCCTGCTTCTGTGACACTAAAGCTGATGGTTTCTCCAAGGTGGAAAGCTTAATTGGGGAACTCTAACAAAAGCTTCTAATGCAAAAATAGGGACAAAGTTGGAGGAGAATAAAAATGACAATAAAGGAGGATTCGGTGACCTATATAACAGTTAAATTATAAAGCTGAGAAAGCATTTGTCAACAAAACTATTTTATAACTAATTAAATCATAAAGCTGAAGGAGCATTTGCTTCAGAAAGCGTTTCAAGCAGCCAGCTCTTGTTTTTCCAGGCTTCTTTTGGCACGATGCAGCATGGAAGAGAGCAGTTGCTTTTCTTCAAGACTATGGTTAAGCCACAAGAATTCCAAGGTTGCAGAAAAACAACTGCTCATCCAGCTCCACCAAGCACAGGATTGGACAGCACACACACAACTCCTTCACACTGCAGTTACTTTATGTCCAGACTTCCTTCTGTCCAGCAAATGGACTCTCCATTGTGGAGATGAATGCTGATTAATTAAGGTTGAGAAATACATTGGTTTAGAGATACTTAGTGCAACTCTGTCATTAAGGCACATAAAGAGTAATAACCAAATGTGTATTCTGGACACTCTTCAAATTATTTAAACTCTACTGAAAGGGACATTAAAAAAAAAAAAAAAAATCACACAAGCAGCTTTAAAGGAAAAGATGAATCTTTTTCAAAGAATTTAATTATTTTTTTTTCTGATAATCGTGATCTTTTTTTTCCATTTTATATATATATACACTTTTTAAATACTTCAGCAGAGCTTTCAGTTATAGAGACATCAATTTGAGACTTGTAACAGTGCTGAGCTATTTACTGACCAGGGTAACTGAGGGATAAAAGGGTAGCCTAACATTGTGGGAAGGAACACCAGCTACTCAATGTCTTAGCACCAAGACAAGGTATTCTCTCATCACACAAGTTTGGGGGAAGCTAAGATTGGAGAAAGAGAAGTATCAGAATGAGAAAGAACAGTAAAACGAAATTAAGGCAGACAATGGTAACAAGATGCCTCTGGCTGATTTAATATTTCATAACCAGGTTTCAGCAGAATTCTTTTAATGCTTGGGAAAGGCATTTCACAGCTCCCATTTCCCTGGCTGAACCTGCAGCCTTTCACACTCAAGCTGTCGGCAACTCTGTGTGCAACATGATAGCTGGATTTTCTTTCCTCCTCCCCACTGAAACAAGGTTAGCGTGGAGCTTCATGGCTTTTCTAGACAACAGACTGCCAAATCCTACTCAACAAAGAGGAGGGAGAGCTGAGTATGAGAATGGAAAGAAAGTGTCTGTAGGGCTGCCACAACCTGCTGCAAGAATCACTGCTCCAAAGTGCTGTGACCCTCCACGACACCAAGCACCAGTCAGCACACTGAGACACACTGCTGCAGTTATCTCTGCCCGTTTGTTCCAACAGTCAAACATTCATTCTTGCTCAGAACACTTATCTGCCATGGAGAAAGTGTATAAGGAAAAATACAGCAGGCAAAGATTCCTGAAGCAATAGTCAGGCAGGAGGAGCAGC
Source organism: Phasianus colchicus (assembly GCF_987193195.1). Taxonomy (NCBI): domain Eukaryota; kingdom Metazoa; phylum Chordata; class Aves; order Galliformes; family Phasianidae; genus Phasianus; species Phasianus colchicus. Next base: position 1,600,358 of record NC_143442.1, on the reverse strand, counting down.
AGATCAGACCCATCCAGAGCAGCACCCTTCAACTAAAGAGAAGGGGAAGTCCTGCAATGCCAAAAAGGGTACAGAGGAAAAGGAGGCACACAGCCATCCACTGTACAAAAGGGAAAAGAAAACACTTAGATGGCAGAAAGAAGAAGATGAAAAGAATCATGAGACTTCGTGGAGGAAGTGAAAAGACACAGGCAGCTTTGTAACACACCAAGGATGGCCTTCAGCAGCAACAGTTACTGTTCTTTAAAAGATTCCACTTCATTCTATTACTTTTTTAATACTAAAAATATTTTCTCACTCTCTGTTTGGTAACAACAACAATCCTTATATTTTCACTTTCTCCTGTGCAGCCTGCAAAGGGCTGGGAACACTGCATAATTCTCACATTTCAGAAAGGCAAAAGCCAACCACAGTTTGTCAAAAGAAATGTTTACCCCTGCAACATTTTAAGTGTAGGGTTGGAGCAGGAGTGCTTCCTAGCACCAGACTGCCTGCTGTGAGAGAAGGCCAATCTGCTCCTGCTATAAAGAGGCCTTGAGCTGCCTGTCCCACCTGCAGTTTCTGAGCCCAGGCACAGATCTGCAGCCCTTTATCAAAGTACCGTGGAGGACCAGTGATATGGAGCCCATGCAGGTACCAAGGCATCAGCAGCAAGGCTGAGGCATGACAAATACAAGCCAGAAACAGCTTAACAGCAACCAACACTGCAAGGCTTGCTGCTGGCTCAGCCCTTCCTGTGCCACCAAGGTGGGCAGGACACAATTTGAGGCAGGGAGAGGTCAGGCTTTGGTGCTTTGCGACTCACAAAGAATGGCACAGTTACACACTGTGGCATGGACCAGCACAGCAGCACTGTGCTGTGGCTAACCCTCAGTGTAACCCTATTTCATGGAGCTGGCAGACAGCCTGTGCTGTGACACCAAAGGCAGCTGTGATCAACTTTAATAGCAATGTAATTTGATAAATAGTTCTCAACAAAACCTTATTCACACATCAGGAGGAACACAGACATTTCCAAACTCTGAACACACGCCCTGACCCAGCACCACTTATCCCATAATTTCCAGCACGGTGATCTCCAAGTAAAAAGAAACAGGGACAGAAGCAAAAATAAGCCAAAGCAATGCACACAACACACACCTTGAGACACATGAAACATCACTGGCAGTTCATACTTACAATTGATAAAGAATGGTAGTTTTTCCTGCATTATCCAGACCAACAATGATTACTTTGTGCTCTGAAATAAAAATACAACCAGTAAGTCACATTGTTAGCTCTGCTATCACAACAAGGACTGCGTTACAAGGCAAGGTTCACACTGCACTGCAGGCGGATCTCCTCAGCCAGCACGTAACTCTGTTGCTGGATTTCACACCATACCTAACATTGTCTACCTGTGCTATCGTCACATTTCTTGTCTGCACACCTGAAGGAACAATTTCTAAGATATGACATTTGGATTTTTTCCTTCTCTAAGCTGCTGGAGCATTCTTTCTGAAGCTTCTACACTCCTGCAGATCATAATAGATTGCATTCTCTATTGCCCCAGTTATAGCATCTCTCCAGAATGCTCGTGCAAACCAAGTGTGCCTTTCCAAGGCCATGCTCCTATCACAGCCAGCAACTTCTTCATCTCATTCTGAGCAGCAGTTCAGAAAGCAGCAATGCTGCCTGCAGGAATACCCTGCAGCACACAGAGTGCTGCTCCTCAAGCTACAGAATCATTAAGGTCGGAAAAGACGCCTAAGATCATAGAATCACAGAATGGCCTGGGTTGCAAAGGAGCACAATGCTCATCCAGTTCCAACCCCCTGCTGTGTGCAGGTCACCAGCCAGCAGCCCAGGCTGCCCAGAGCCACATCCAGCCTGGCCTTGAATGCCTGCAGGGATGGGGCATCCACAGCCTCCTTGGGCAACCTGTTCCAGTGCCTCACCACTAGATCACCAAGTCCAACCATACAGCCACCCCGTGTCCACTTTCCCTTTTAGCAGCTTCGGAACACAGAAAGATTTGCCTCCGTATGTCTTGCAGCCCTCATTCACCCAATTTGGTTTTGGACAAACCAACGGGTACAACAAAAAGCTCCGGCACTTAGAGCTCAGTGCCAGAACCGCCGATCGTTTCTGCTTAGCACCTTCCTTCCTACGCATCACAGAAGGAACCTGAACTCTGCAGGCGGTGTTGCCCAGCACACCAGATGTGTTTCCCCCCCAGCAGCCCGCCCAGCTCCGTACCCCACAGCTCAACTCCCGGAGCCGTGATCGCTGTGGAGGAGACATTCAGACAAGCGAGGTTCCTCGGTTCCGATTTAACCGACACGCTGCGGTTCCGCAGAGCCGCCTCGTACCACCATCACACACACGGCCCGGGTTCAGCCGCTCGGCACAACCGCACAACACCGAAACGCGGCCGGGCAGGACAGCAGCGCCGAGTTCGCTCACGGCGAGTCCGAAGGCGCCGCAGCCTCGGCCAGCAGCGCCGGTGCGCGTCCGGCGCTCCGTAAATCCGCCCCGCGCGGGGCGAGCCACGGGCCCAGCCCTGCCCCGACCGCCCGCGCCAACGGGCCCGGCCCGGCTCGGCTCGCCGCTCACCCTGGTGGTTGAACAGCCTCCAGATCCTGGTGAAGAGGATCCCCATCCTCGGCCCGCTCCGGCCGCCGCCGGCTCCTCCGCACCCGCCGCCAGGGGCTGCCCGAGGCCGCGGCCGCCTCAGGGCCCGGCCCGGCGCCCGGCCTGCGGGAGGAGCCCCCCGCGCCGGGCCTGCTCGCGCTGCGCACTGCGGGCCGAGCGCCTCCCGCGCGCGGACATCGCCGCCGCCCGCGCTCCTCCGCCCCGCTCCTCGCGCCGCTCAGCAGCCTTCCCGCAGGCCGCCGGCCGGCACCGCACCGCACCGCACCGCGCTCCTCGCGGCCACCGTAGGGCACGCGGAGGCGGGGAGGACGTGTGGCCGTGCCGGCGATGGGAGGCCACGCCCCCCGGCGGCCGTTGGGAAGCCACGCCCACCGCGCGGCCGGCGCGAGGCTGCGGCTCGGTGTCACTCAGAGCCTCTTCATGTCCCTCAGTGCTCCCACAGAATCACAGAATGGTTGGGTTGGAAGGGACCTCAAGGATCACGAAGCTCCAACCCCCTGCCACACACAGGGCCACCAACCTCCTCATTTCACAGCAGCCCAGGGCCCCATCCAACCTGGCCTTGAACACCTCCAGGGATGGACGGGGCATCCACAGCCTCTCTGGGCAGCTGTTCCAGCACCTCACCGCTCTCACAGCAAAGAGCTTCCCCCTGATATCCAACCTAAATCTTCCCTTCCTCAACTTTAAACCATTTCCCCTTGTCCCACTTGTCCCTTGGCACCTCTCAGTGCCCCTCAGTGCTCCCTCAGTACTCCTCAGCACCCCTCAACTCCCCTCAGTACCTCTCAGTACCTCTCAGTACCTCTCAGCTCCACTCAATGCCCCTCAGTGCCCCTCAACATCCCTCATTGTCCCTCAGCACCCCTCAGCTACCCTCAGTCCCCCTTAGTGCCTCTCATGCCCTAAGTGCCCCTCAGTACCCCTCATCACCCCTCAGTGCTCCTCATTACCCCTCATCACCTATCATCACCCCTCATCACCCCTCAGTGCCCCTCAGCACCCCTCATCACCCCTCAGTAACCCTCTTCACCCCTCATCACCCCTCAGAACCCCTCAGCACCCCTCAGCACCCCCCATTGCCCCGCTCACCTCAGGTCAGCAGTCCCACCCCACGCAGGGCAGCGCTGGTTGCTATGAGCAGAGTTTCAGTGCTGCAGGCTGAAGGGCCTGGAACACACAAGTGTTCCTTCAGCACTGAGGTTGCACTGAGCTCTCTGGACACATAGATGATGACCCCAAGCAACACGGCAGCCGTGCTGCTGTTTCTCACTTGGACACTTTGGGATGCATGGGTAGATGTGCTGCTTTCCTTCCGTCTGAAGGCTTTCTGACCACGCTGCTTTCTGCTCAGCACTGCCTGCTTTATAGCCTCAAGGTCTTTACTCTGAACAAAAGGTTACTTTTACCTCAGCCAGTTATGTTTTGTCTTTCTGCAAGACTTGAGGTCAGACGCACAAGCAGTGCTTATTTTCAGCATGAGGCTCTGGTTTTGCCACAGCACAGAGCTCCAGACAGGGCCCACAGCTGACACAGGTGCCTCTGTGTTAAACAACACCGGTGGGCCCAATGAAGAAAACACACCTACAGTTATCTGAGTAATAGATGTAACTGTGCTGGAAACTTCCATTTTGATAGTGGCTCCTTGCTTTTATTTCCCCTGCTGCAATATTGACTGTAGTTGCAGCAAGACCAGCAACAGTCTCCGAGTTTCTGTGTGCATCTGCAGGCATTCGTGCTTTGTGCTGAAATATTCAGTCCTTAAGAGCTGAAGAAAATAAACATCCTGGTAATGAACCGGCACATTACACCTTTAATGGCATGAAATAAACCATGCTCTGCGCCAGTAACGTTGGTAGCCATCCAGCTTGAAAATAAGTAGACACAATGTGCCATTGTCCCTGGGGTTCACCTGTATGCTTTTTAGCAGTGTTCAGTCCCAGCAGCACTCGGCCTGCAGCCACCCCTTCTGCTGCTGTGCCTCCACAGAGACTTCCAGGTGTGCACAGTGGATTTCTGTTTGCAGACCTGGTGCAAACAGCAGGTGATCCCAAAACGCAATGGGCTGGCACCAGGGTTAGTTGAGACAGAACTCACACACAACTATGGAAGAGGATAGCAAAACTCAGTTATTTTGAATCTTTAAATAGAAAAGCTCTTCCCTCTCTCCTTCTCCCCTCTCCTCCTGCTCCCCAGGTATTTTTTCTTTTTTTTGATGGTTTTCAGCAACATTTAAGAACTGTATTTGGTTCTGCCAGCACCCTGTCATGCTACTCAACTGCCAGCAGCCTCTCTATAGCCAACAGCTGCACAAACAGCTGCATTTTGACCAGGTAAGGGATCATACGGTGGATTTCAGGATCAGGAAGATGTTAAGATTTCAGCTCCTGCTTCCTTCTGGTAGTTCAGTCATAGTTTACAACAAGCCTGTGGCCTGATTCAACATGTGGTTCTTTACATGCTAATGCTACCACCTGGCTGCTGTTCCTGGTGGGAGCTTTCTAGGGAAGCACTGCAGTTGGCACAGTTTGTAGTGATTACGATTATTACTCCTGGAAATTCAAAAAGCCTTTGTCAAATAGCACACAGTTTTGCTCCTAGCAACCGCAGAGCAAAGCTGAACATGTAGAAGAGACAGGCAGGATATGTGGCTCGCAAACCTTCTACTTCCAGGAATGGATCAAAACCACACAAAAGAATGTATTTTTTGTTCTATTTATTCAAAAGGCCACAAACTCTTTATTAAACAGCTTTGATTGAAACTCACATGCTAGAATCTACTTTTGAACAATCAGACAAAGTGACTCGATTTGTGTTTAAAACGCTGCATGTATGTTAGACACTTAAAGCTGATTCCCACCATAAGCACACAGATTACCTGGTACCTGTATTTCTGCCCGCAGAAGGCAGGTCCTGGGCAGGAGGGCTGCAAAGCAGGCAGAGCTGGTTCCTGTGGGTGCCAGCCAGCTTGGGGAGGCACCAGGAGCACCTGGTGGCACTCCAACAGCAGCAAGGAGCAGCAGGTGGGTACAAAGGGCAGGCAAGCAGCACAACACCCTGCTGGGCTCAGAGCTGCTCTGTGCCGTCTGGCTGTGCAGGCCCTGGCTCACGCTGCTCCCAGATCTCTTACGTGGCCACTGTGTTTTTGTTGGGTTGCTGGTTATGCGCTTTGAAGAAAATAAGTCTGTTTGCTTCCATGTGGAACAACTCCAAAAGGGAACTCACCCTGTAATTTCACTCCCACGACTGCTTTTCAGGTTTAGCTAAAGGTAGCATCTTTCAGTACTTTCCTGTTTGCAGGATATTATAACCTGGTTTTGCTTCTTTCTTAATACCTCACATTATTCTGATAGTTGCTTCTTTCTAGAAACAAGTGTTAAATTAACATGAGGATCGGTTCCAAAGACCATTACATTCATGAGAATCTTTCAGCATTTGGCTGAAGGATTTTGGTTCTTGGTGGAGCAGTGAGATGTTACGCAGACTTCTGTGCTTCTGAGCTGTGATTATTTAAGAGCAGATAGATTTAAAAATAAACACCACTCATTTCACAGACCAGATGCACGTCTTTCTTCAGAACCTCACTGATATTGACTAAAAATGCTAACAGGAGAAACCACTGCCAAAACCCATCATCAAACAATAAAAATGCCACAACATTCAGAACTGTTTCCATCAGTGACTCTTCTGAGTACTTTCTCGGTCTTGAGTGCTGGAACACAGAGATTTACAAGACTTCTGAGTGCTGTTTGTAGTTTTTGATTTATTGTAGAAAAGTTATTGTAATGCAGTTCATTTTTGTACATCTAAATCCCATAAAACAAATCCATAGAAATGAGGATACTAACAGCATGCAGTCTGCATTTTCTTTTTTAAATGATTCTGATCACAAAAATAACAACACTTTCTTTTTCTTTGAAAGCCACTAAAAGCAGAGGGAGAGCAAAGCATGCAACACTGTACACATTTGCATAGTATATTTTACCCAGCATGCCTTGTAGAATGCTACACATACAGTATCTAGAAGTAAAAACCGAAAGGGGCAAATCAGCAGAACGGAAAACATGAATTTGTGGGTCTCATTTTGGAGTAAAGGCAGCCACATCTTTACCAAAGTGCCCCCGAACTGGCTCCTGGTGGGGCTGGGCACTGCCAAGCTGGCACTGGGAACGAGTTCGGGTGAGGAACAGATCTTCTGGGAACTGAGAAGCCCAAGGTCCATGGTTTGCAGATTGAGCAGTATTCACCTTTTCATTACCCTCTGCTTCTCATGCATACATAAAACAGCACTGTGCCTGATCTTCTTCCTGTGCTGTTCTCGTGCAATTTCACTTTGTGCGTACGAGAGGAGGACTGGGCTGTTCAAATGGCAGCCCAACCCTGGGCCTGAACAGCATAAGCTTGCTGTCCCTTCAGTTCTGAACACACAGCAGTATCAGTGGCAGTTTAGTGCTGACCCTCCCAAAGCAATTCAGGTGCAATATTCTCTCCTCCACGTCCCTCACCTGGCACACAACAGCATGCAGCACTACGGCCCTAAGAGCTCACTGAGAATTTCATTGCAGACCTTGGGCTGCTCGGACAGGAGTGCTATATTCATCAGTCAGATGCCAAAATCTATGCACTGAATCAGAAGTTTGCTTCTGTTTATGGAATTTCAGTTCCGAGGAGGAAATCAGCAGAAATGAATACAAGATTCTGTAATTTTAAAAGGTTCTTTCTTCATTAGTTAATATGAAGTTATTGAAAAATCAAGTCATATGCAAAATGCAAGGCCTTAGAAATAAAATGCTTAAGTATCAGGCAACAAGTTAAACTGATTGAAAATGCAATAAATACATTAATGCTGGATCAAAATACCTATTTTTTTTTTTCAAAAACACAATGCCAAATGCAATAATGGAATTACTGTAAATTTGTGCTATTACAAATGTGCTTCTTTTCCCTTGCTCTGTTTTTTCATGTTTGGCAAAATACACAATTCTGTATTGTACAGTATTATTTCCTCACTATATTGATCTTCTACTGCTTATACAGAGTAGAAGCAAAAAAAGGGGGCTCTGGCATTCAGTTAATTTTACTTTGTATTTCAGGAACCATTCGTAAGGCGTGTGATAAGTGGTATATGACAGTTATGGCTAGACCCTGCAAGCACTGACTCTCAGGCAAGGCAGTAATACGCACTGTGCCCAGCAGCAGGTGTTTGTAGGGCCCAGGCCACACAGTAACTCACTGCCAAGAAACCTGGGGGCCGAATGCAAGCCAGAAGCATCACTGAGACCAAGGCCATGCTGCTTCTAGCTTCACCACTCTCAAAGGAATTAGCTATGAATCATGAAATGAATGACACTCTCATTGCTGTCTCCAATAATTTCCGCCTCCTCCCAAACCTCTGCATGGATTCACTTGGAATGTTTCTCTGGACTTTTTAAATGGATTGTGCATCAGGAAAAATCTGTCTCCAGCTTAACAAAGGTTTTGATACAGAGCAGAATCTTCAGCTCTTTTTTAAGCAAATACCTCATATGTACTTTACAACATTATTAAAATATCCCTGTACTTTTAAAGACATGCATACCTTTATTTTTCTATGTAAAATAAACTGGATTTGAATAACAACCCAACAATCATCATTCAGATGACTGCCAGTGAAGGAACGTACTTTTGGCCTCCTTTTTTCCCCCAAAGTTAAAGCTGGCTACATTACAGTGCCTTACAGTTCCTTACCCTTTGGAGAAGTCAGGTTTGAAGGAATGAGAGGCAACTGCAGCAAAAGATAGCAGAACCTCATGAATCTAAACTGACATTAAAGCTGTCATCCAGGAAGAAAATTCTCTAACTCCAATGTGGTGTTAAAAAGCCAACTGGGGAATGTAACTCAATTTTATAGTAATGACTTTCAGGAGTGAATACAGATCTGTATTACTGATATTCTACCCAATGTGCATCTGATTTTTTTCTTCTTCACAGTGTCTACTTTTGATTTAAAAAAATGACGACCATGGAATCAAGGCCAGGCTTCACAAGTACTCAACTTGGACAACAAAATCTATTAGAATGACTTTTAAGATATTCTGAAAGCCAAAACAGTAACAAAAGCCCTCATTTACTTAAATTAGCAATACTATTTTGAGAACGTTAGAGCCAGTAAAGTGATTTGGAGAGGTTTCAGAGGACTCCATAGTACTGAGACCAAGTGGGATTCAGAAGACCTGCAGTCAAACTGATCTGTAAGCTGAGGGCCTGTGCGCATCTCAGTCGACTGTCCCTGCCTCGTTACCCCTGCAGCCACCACTCCCCGTTTGCAATTTTCATTCTCACAAGTATGTGTAAACATTATTTTAAAAGGGGCGCAAAAGGTTACCACCCCAGTTACAAACTGAGAATAAGCTTTCAAACCTAGAGAAAAACCAGTGGCATTGCTTCTCCTTGCAGAAAGCCAGCATTGCACTCTGCATATGGCCACCAGCGACCGCCTGCTGGAGCCCCAGAGCCGCCTCCCACCCCACCATACCCAGTGCACCTGGGTCCAGCACAGCAAGCCAGAAACGTCAGATCTAAGTCAGGGTGTGCTCCAGGAGCTACTCTTGCTCATCATGTACACAGTCTAGGGCTAAGAGGATTTCTTGAGGTACAATCTAGGTGTAGGGCCACGCTGCACCATTAGTTCTCAAGCAGAGGAACTGATTTTTACCAGGTCGAATGTTTAGGAAGCAATCATAGAAGCTGGCCCACTGTTGATAAACTACAATTTTATACAGAATAGCTTTCATTGTGTTCCTTTGAACAGCAATTTCATAATCTACTCACTGCAGAAATATAGCCAGTTGTGAGTTGCACATCCCATGGGATAAATGTTCAGCTACATGGCCACTAAATGAACCCGTGCATCTGCTAAATACAACCTGCCAAAAAGGAAATACTTTAAATTAGGAATTTAACAATGAATTGTCTTTAAAGTGCATTCAAGAGTTCGAAAATATTTTAATTCATCCTAAACATACGAATGCACCGCCTTATATTGTCTTTAGATGTTAAGACTGTCATATCACTGTCATTGGCTGAGCTGTTGTTAACCCAAGTCTCCTAATGAAAAAAACATCAGGTAACAAAAAAGCCATCTAAAATTCTCTGTGTAAGCCAGAGCTTAGGAACAGAACCCCGACCTTTGCTTAATAATATTTGAATAATAAGAAGAAATGGTATGAGGACTGGAAAATTACTCGTATTCATTGAGGAATACATGAACTTCACAGCTGTATATAGCAGCATTGCATAATAAATCACAATACAGCTGCCTAGCACTGCTGCAGTTCTAATACAAACACTATGAGTTAACACATCCTGATCAACATTGCAGCTTTTACTGATTACTGTGTTTCCTAAAAATAATTTACTCTGTAAAATGAAAGAGTTCCAGTAGCTCGTGTCTAGAATAAATTAATCATCTATTAGCATGTTCAGTATATTTGTGCTTAAAGATATACCTGTCTCCAATGAAAAAAAGAAAACACACCAAGCAATGAGATCTGCTGGATCTTTTGTAACTGATTTCTTATATTTAAAATGGAGTGGGCAATGCGAGCAAAGAGGGTAAATTAATTACATACAATAGTAACCTTAAACCCATAAAATAAAGGATCTCAATGGGTTCTTCCAAGACAATACATGAAATCCCTCGCAAGCTTGTTTCTATTAGAACAAAGAAAGTTGTTTTGGCACTTCAGATGCTGCAGGTGATGGAATTTATGCCTATGTGTTGTGTCGATCTTTCCCTTTACTAGCATGACATGGAAGACTTAAAAACAAGGCTCCAAAAGGCTCTAGAAATAAATGCCATTTTTGTCTAGGAAATGATAAAGCAGTAACCTTGTTTACTAGAAAATATATGCAGGTGCTTCACAGCTACCTGCCATTAAAATGCAAGTATCTTCAAGCAGTTAAATGATCGGATCCCTAATGCTACTACAGAATAAAGATAAACAGCTGTCTAATCTAGCTTTATACATCTCAGTGCATCCTTTGCAATTAATACTTTAATGCACACAAACAAGAAACTTATTAAAGCTTATAGAAAATATGTTTTGCCTAATGCCTTCTTTCTCATGCAGGTATGTGTGCTGTACATGTAACAAAGATTTGTAAAAATTACTGGAGAATGCTCCACTGTGCTATAGCAGAAAATATTTGAGAAGGCAGCTGTAGCTACCATTCCCAGACCAGATCTTGCTGTGCTTTCTCAGCCTAAATGCACTTTTGGAATCTGTGAGCATTCAGCTGGAGAAAATCCAACAGGATCAGGTCTCTCATACCCATTCTTAACTCTTGTTACTCCAATGGATGCAGGTATTTAATATTTTTTTTCTTGGCAATGGGCCCACTTGAGTCATCCAGTAATGTTTAAGGTTTGCCTCTGAGGCAGTAGAATTGTTTAACAAATCAGTCATGCATCCATGATCCTCTAATGCTGCTAGAGATGTACGTCATTTTTGGCTGTACCAGACAGGAGATGAATTACTTTTCTCGTTTTGAACATCAAGAAGATAACCAGGCTCAGTGGTGGTGGAAAATATCAGTGATCTTTGTTAACTGGTCCAGAAAGTGGAAGAAACCATAATAATTAGGAAATTCTCTTCATGCTACATGCTCTTAAAGCCCACCCTGGGGAAGATACTCAGATACAAAAGTCAATGATCCTCATCTTTGAAAAAACTTTTGACACGAACCTGCATACAAAAATGCACGTTCAGCATAGTTGTGTCCATTTTAGAAAACATGCAGTGTGGAACTTCAGGAGTCTCTGCTTACAGACATTGCTGTGTTGTACAAAACTGCCAGTTACGCTCACTCTTTCAATCGTATTGGATCTAAGGCTTCACTGATGATGTAAGACAGAAGGTCTACTCACAGACATTGACCTATTTAAAAAAAAACTGAAGACTCAATAGGTGAAAAGAAGTGATCAGTAGGAAATAAGGCAGCAATATCTCCAAGGATTTATCGTAGTTCTTTGAATTAAAAATGTCAGCTCTGCATGCGAGCGATTATTTTCTGATTCTCCATTTTTATTGCACGCTAATTCTGATGAACGTATTACTTCCACTTCTATCATTTAGGGATGCTTAACCTCCCCCCTTTCCTCAGATTTCACTACTGGGACTGAAACTGATGTTCTTCTGGAGAGTTCTTGTGCGATGCTGGAATTTTCAGACATTCAGAGACAGATTTTGAAAGTTGCAACACGCAGGTACTCAGATGGACTGGAATGGAGGTACTCTACACGCTGGGTTGGAAAAGTATCATTTTCCATTTAAAAAGACAGGATACTCAAAATGGGGGAAAAAATATTACGTGTCTAGGTACCAGTTTTGGTACTCCTCCTACTACTACTACTACATTTGCCCCATCCCTGAGGCATTCAAGGCCAGGCTGGATGTGGCTCTGGGCAGCCTGGGCTGCTGGTTGGTGACCTGCACACAGCAGGGGTTGGAACTGGATGAGCATTGTGGGCCTTTGCAACCCAGGCTGTTCTGTGATTCTACAATTCTATGATTTTGGGACTACTAGCTGTATTCAGGTAAACAAGAGAGAGAGGAAAAAAAAAAAGACTACTCTCAAGCTCTAACCACACAAACTGTCCTGAAGTTTGTTCATTTTCCTGTTTCTGTTTCCCCTTGCCGTGTCATAGCTCATCACTGCTGACCCCAACACAAAAGTCAGTACTGGCTAAACTAAAGAAATCATTTTGCTGCAACATTCACGCCAGCTCTAAAAATAATTTCAAACTGGAAAGTATTTTGTAACTGCTGCAATAATTTGTGATTTTGGCACTCTCAACAGTTTACATTTGGTTTGTCTGAAAAAGCCATTCTGGAAGTAAGTAGTTAGGATAAAATGCTTTTATTCTAACTGTAAATGTAAATTGAGCTTCCAGCAAACAAATACTGTAGCTGACTTTCCAGCTTCTACCGGTTTCTAATTTTCAGATTCTTCATTTTTATCTTTTTCACTTGATTGCAACATGCTCAGGTTGACTTTCCAGTCAATTCACCCAAATTCCAACAGGAATTGGTTTATAAATTGGTTCCAACTGGAACTGGTCATTTGGAATTTCCAGCACAGGAAATTACTTTATAAGTGCCTCGATAATAACCCTAAGTTACAAACTGATGTGCCTAATATCTAACGATGAGAAAAGGTATGGCTATAAATGTAAATGCTGTACTAAAAATAAAAAAACAAAACAACAAAATACAATCTATATGACAGGGCATAAACGTAAGGGCATGATAACTCTTTTGTCCCCTACTTAACATCAAATGACAGCAGAGTGTAACCTCAGTATAACCGCGTTACATCTGCCAAATTAAGGTGAGTTGCTTTTCCTAGCTACGTTATGGCAAGTTATCAACTGATGAATACTATTTTTCCCCAGGTTCTTGAACTCAAAGCCTGTGTCGTGAATCATGGCTATATCCTCCAGGGGATCCTCGGTTCCTATGGGGTTTGTAAGTGTCCTGGTATGAGTCAGAGTACTCTTCTTCCACTAGAGGATAGTGATCTCGGCTGTGTTGGGAACTGGAAGACAAGCGGTTCCTGCTCTTCCGAGCCCTTTCGTTGTGATAATTTTCATCTGAGGTCATGAGACTTCGTCGCTCAATTGGAGAGTTCTCTGCAGAATGGCTGCTGTGCCTCATACGCTGGCTCTACGAGTATCAAAGAATCCAAGCGTTAGCACAAATCAAGAGCATTGGGTATTTTTAAGCTAGTTTGAAACTTTATTCTGAGGTCTTTCAAAATCCATCGACTTTCGTGAAATTCATTTTATATTAAAACCTGTATGCTCACAGGAATGGGTTACAAGAATAGTTTGGTTCCTAGAGCTGAAAGCAGACCAAACATGGTATTACAACGTGTATCTTACATATTACAGGTCGCTTAGCATGAAAAGTGAGCTGATGTATTCAGCATTTATCACCTTTCTCTGATCATGAACATAGTAACATTCATGCTTCTATTCTGCTTAGAAACAGTTTGTCGCAGGCTTATGGATTTTCAGAAAACAGCTGAAGAGGGCTTTTTCCCTGTTGTTTTTTAAAGGTTCAGCTCTCTGAGCTCTCTATAAGAAACTTCACACGACCCAGCAAATGACAGCAGTTAACTGGGCAGCAAAGTGATAATTAAAACGTTAACAAATTCTTCCAGCTAAAATACAGTATTTTAAGTAAATTAATGAGCTTTTTCTATCTTCACATTCCCAAAATGATGTATTACATTTATGACATAAAAAAAAAATTGGTTCATATATTTTGCCAATCAGCTGACACAATGAAGGGGTATATGCAGAAAACAATCCGGTTTACTGCCATCACATTAAGCCTCTCACTCGTACAGCTCTCAGAACAAACGTGGTCTGTGCTCTCCTTTCCTCGGATGACAGAGTCCCTGCTCTGATCCTGGCAGTGCCAGCAGAACGCTGCTATGATGGCTGCAGCCCTATGGCCTCAGGTTCACAGGCACACACAGCACTGCCTGCTCCTCTCCCTTCTGAAATTTCGGGCAAGGCACTCTGTGCTCTAAAACCTTCCTCCCATTGCTACATCCTCTCTGTGGCAACTGCTAAACTGCATAATTTATAGCAAAAGGCTTGTCTGCATGGGGAAGTAACTCTGCAGACAGGTGTACATTACAGCACAGCAGATAGGATGTCTCGTCTCGCAATGTGGATCGATGCTACCAAGGTTATCCACTGAGAGACTCCACGTTGTGAGCTGACACAGAAAAGCTGCTGATCTACAAATTTGTGCTTAATTACGGGCCAGCAAATTCTATAATGCCTTGCCCAAGTTTTCCTTGCAGTATCATGGCTTAGTAGTGACTGTACATCAAAGTCCATATATTTTCTTCACTAGTGAACTGCAACTTTCTATGCTTGTGTTCTCCTTCTTCCCTGCATTAATTTCTTCCCTGGATGCAAATTGTTATTTTCTTAAAACCTTTCAGTCTTTATTGTGATTGCATAGTCATTCTGATCCCACTATTTCCCCTCCTGAGATGTGTAACCATGGCATAAACCTGGTTTGGTTACCTGCTGCTGTTATACCCCAAATTACATTTGATCTGGTAGCACTGTCTGCACGACACTGCCTTCAGTAGTTGACTGAAAATGCCTCTGGAGCCTAAGGAGCACTGATCCCCACAACCTGAACTGCAGGATGCAAGTCTGTTCACCAGAATTAGGATGAGCTACATAGGTTTAGACCTAACCAGAGCTCAGCCACAAAGGCTAACCACTGGCCCCAGGTGGCAGTGACAATTTAGTCACCCTGCTGAGGCCTGCAAGTACATGTGAGCATCCCCATCACTCCCTGCTAAGCAGCTCACAGCCAAGGACGGAGAGACCACAGGCTTTGGAAGATGCACCACACACCTGTAATGGGACACACCTGGAGCTGCTAGTTTTACTCTAACTTAGCTGTACATATGCCAATTACTTCACCCTAATGACCTTCACGAAGCCCAAAGGTTCAAATTAAATTAGAAGCTTCAATCACAATATGTTCCAAGTGACAGCTGAGTGAAAAAGAGACACCCCCAAATCTTGATTGGGTAAAACACAAATCCCAGCAAATCTGTATCAGATTCAGGTGTGACTGCTGTAAAAAGCTTGGGGGCTTTTAGTATTTGGGGCTTCTGGTATTTGGCTCCCTGAGGTATCAAGAGAGAAGTCGTCACCAGGCTGTATGGTATAAATTCTTAATTAACCATAGGCACCTAAGCTAGTTTGGTTCCCAGGATTTGTGTGAGGGCTTTAATCACCACCATGACATCAGAACATTTACAACTGAAACAAATGCTTCCAAAGGCTGGAATTAGCACACATCCTCTCAGTGGGTAAGCACTTCCAATGCTGGAAGTCTTCAAGTCAACCGTGTAAAAACCCCCAAATTCTTGAAATGGGCCTGAGTGCTGGAGTAGCACTGAGAGCCACGTCCTGCAGTCCTCAACTGGCATCATTGACTCAGGGAGAAATTTACCCCTCTGCAGAGAACTAGCACCATTCAGGTCCCAGCTAAGCCTTCACAATGAGGGTGAAGTGGGAATTAGGTGATGCATACCTTCAGCCAGCCCACTGCACAGGGGTGATTTTCATCTTCAGTGTGAGTTTTCCCTAAGTAAATGGAGCAACATTTCACAGTCACTGCTGGTGTCCATTGATCAGAGAGAAATAAATGCCTGAAAAAAATTCTGTGGATACACCCAGTTTTCAAAATGAAACTGAAGAGGTGACAGTTCTACAGATGGTATTTTATTGTCATGACGGGATGGAAAACTGAAATTTTAAGGCAAGTGAAAATGGAAACAACATTTTACATGTGTGCTTTATTAGTAACAGAACAGTGCTTGTGCGTTCAGCCAGTCAGGAAACAGTGGCTTACTGAGCCTAATAAAATCAAGCACATCATTAGAAAGGTGAGCACCAAACAGCATGCACCTTCATGAAGTGCCATTCACCCACAGAAAAAATAGCTTCATTTTCATTAGAAGCACTCAACCATGAGTCACCTCCTTCAAAAGCGTTACCTGCTTCCAGACATTCTACAAGCAGAACAGAGGTTAAATTTGTCAGGTGAATTATTCATCAAATCTCATTTGCCCAATCTACTTTTGACATACATTAGAAAGTGCACGTTCCTATGAAGTCACACACACACACAACAGCTTCTGAAATGCTCAGACTTGAGAGTTCACTACGGTCCTGATCTTCTCAAGCATTCACAACTATTACTTCAACAACACGTTCTGTTTTCAAACTTAGTAAAGCACGTACTTCTCGTTAAGGACTATTTACATGCCACGTTTGAAGTGTCAAAGTTCAGCCGTTTTTGAGCTATCCCTGCGAAGAAAAATGGTCAGAATTTTTTTCAATGGGTAAAAAAATGGAAATTATTCACACTCAAAGAACTCAAAAGGTGAAGGCATTCTGCTGACACAAGACAAGCATGGATGTTCATCACCCAAATGCAAATGCTTTGTGAAGTTATGAATTAGAAAATGGGACATTAGAGAAACTGTTCTTCCCAACTACAGCAGCCATGAGCTCCACTGCTGTGCCACAGCGTATTCTCAATCTGAGAGCATCCCACTGGCAATGGCATTTTTTCCAGATTAAAAAAATGCCATTTTTTAATATGGCCAGGACACCACTTGCCAGCAATGTGTGCAGCCTTTTTATTTCCCACTTAAGTCAGAGCTGTCCCAGTGCTTCAGCTGTGTCTGCGCTATGGGCCTCCAGCTTGCATTCTTGCTGGCTGTGGCCAAACAGTTGACACTGAAGCAAGTAAAACTGATGCTATACACAACACAGTACACCACTTTCCCCCCAGAATTAAAAATAAAATAACAAAATACCTGACCTGCGCTGCTGTTTGGGGCTGAAATGTATTTTCATACCTGCAGTCCAGAGATCGCAGCAGGGTATGGGGACAGTGCAGTGGATCCTAAGTTTCGGCCAAGAAGAGGAGTCATGGGTGTGCTACTGGTGGTGTGTGTAGCACGCCAGTAAGCCTCCAGGTATTCTGCCAAGTGTTCGCAAGCATCTTCGAGCTGGTTTTCATCCAAAATTACATCAAACATTTCCTGATCACAACAACAAAGCACGGTTCATTACAACGTTATGGGTGAAGTGAGAGAGGTGTTAAACAATTCTCATCATGCTAATACTTTAGAATCAAATAAATAGCAACCAGAGCACAGCAAGTGCAAAGCAAAGTGACATGAGTGGGTTTGTTCAGCCTGGAGAAAAGAAGGCTGCGGGGTGACCTCACTGCAGCCTTTCAGTACCTAAAGGGAGCCTATAAATGGGAGGGGAATCAACTCTTTACAAGGGTAGATAACAGCAGGACAAGGAGAAATGGTTTTAAGTTGAAGGAGGGAAGATTCAACTTGGATGTCAGGGGGAAGTTCTTTGCTATGAGAGTGGTGAGGTGCTGGAACAGCTGCCCAGAGAGGCTGTGGATGCCCCGTCCATCCCTGGAGGTGTTCAGGGCCAGGCTGGATGGGCCCTGGGCAGCCTGGGCTGCTGTGAAATGTGGAGGTTGGTGGCCCTGCATGTGGCAGGGGGTTGGAGCTTCGTGATCCTTGAGGTCCCTTCCAACCCAACCATTCCGTGATTCTGTGACCCAACGCCAAAGCTTTCCCCTCAGTGAGCCTCACCAGACACTGTGGGGCCCAGCATGCCTGAAGGCACAGGACTCCATCAAAGAGTTTATTTTGCTCAAAGCACCGTAACAGAAGACAGGAACTAAAGCAGTCTGTCAGAGGAACACTGGAACACTTTACATTGCCTCTCACATCCCAGTTGAAATCGTTTCTGGAGTGAGGCACACTCAGCACAGCACTTCACAGTGATGGCAGTGCAGAGCAGGGCTCTGCCCAGGCACAGTGCAGTGCCACTCAGCACCTCTGGGCCATGCAGGTCACACCTTTTTCAATTCACCCAGGATCATTACTGAAGCAAATCCTGGCATTTTGCCTCAGGCCTTTTCACTGCAAAATCCCAGAGGGGCATTTCCTTCTGAGCACAGAGGGATTCGGGGCCACGAGGCTCTGCGCTACCCAAGGAGCCAAAGGACACTACAGGCACTGAGTGCTAGCGATGAAATGCTGATACAGAACCACAGAGCTCCTCAAGAAAAAGACAGATGCATCCTCAGCAGTGAAATGCTGTACTTCATCTGTGATCTTAACCTCTCTCACCTCCGTGAAAAAAAACTATTGTGAAAACATCACAGGAAATGAGAAGTGCAGGTGGTGCAGGAACTGCTACAGCCCGCACCATGCTGCTCTGCCTTGCACAGACCTGTCCTAAGCTGACGTCTCCAGGATAAGACTCACAAGTGCAAGACCTTCACTTGCACCTACCTGCAAGTCTGCTCCAGAACTTCAGTTAGCACTACAACCCTGATATTGATTTCTTCTTCCTTATCAGGTTGGTAGAGAAATGCTTCCTCCTCTGCCAGCAAGTGCAAAACACTCTTTCACTTTCAGTGCTAAGATCCCCTAATCACGGGTATCCAACTTTTGGGTTTCCCTGGGCCATGCTGAGTGAAGAGGAATTGTCTTGGTCCATATATATATATATATATATATATATATATATATATATATATATATATGTAAGTTGCTCCAAAAGTAATGCCTCCTATTTATTCCCATTGAAACAACAATGGCTACAAAGAGCTGTTACAACAACACTATTTGACAGAGCAAATTCTCAGCTATAAAACATTTTTTATACAGTCACCACCATTAGCTCTGCATTTTTGCCACAAGAACAAGAACAGGCACGCCACACTTATAAGTCAGACCCACTGCTGCTGTCACCACTGCTGAAATACAGCAACTCCTCACTGTGCTCACACCCACAGGTCAGTCTCTATAAACACAAGCACTGATGAATGTCAGTAGGTGCCACGTTTCTGTACAGAGGACTTCAATGACAGCTTTGCTCCACCTGCACTTCCACGTCAGACTCCATTTGGTCACAGTGCCCCAGTGCTGCCATCTGTCACACAGCCACAGCACCTGATGGGATGTTGGTAGGAAGGTTCTGCCTCTGCTGCTGTACCACCAACATAACGAAACAGCAGCCCTCATATACATTAACTATATTATATATTTTATAAGGTAGAAAAAAATGATTCTATTTTTTAATGTTTTTTTTTTTTTATTAAAGCATATTAAAAAGAATGCAGCAAAACCATAACAGCAGTGGGATACGTGACCGTGTTTTGGTGAAAGCAGTGTGCCACACTGTAAAACACTTCAAGTTCACTAGCTCAAGTATAGAGAAACCAGAATGGGACGCCTACGACCAGCACACCTAAAGCCAGACAGTTAGTGCAGTTCACATTTCTTTGAGCCACATTTCTGCTTAACGGAGTCATGCAGCAGCAGCCATGGTCAGAGTGAAAGATTAGCAAGGAATTAATAATGAAAGCAGTTCCTGAACTTAAGAAAGAAAGCTATTTTTATAATGTCTAGACAATACAGCACCACCTGATTGCTTAAGACTGCCTTGCAGCACACGAAACAGACTGTGGCTTTTATGGCTCACAAGTATCTTCACTTCAAACAAACGCTGCAGGAATCCAGCCTGCAAACAGAGCAGGGCCTGGTGCAGAAGACAGACAGCAACTCTTTGGTCTTAGCAGTGTACTTAATTAAACCATGGATCAACTCGGCCCTTTAAATTAAACTCAATCAAACCTAGTTGCTCACGAGCACAAACCAACACTTCCTGCCAGCACTGCACACTGCCTGGGAAAGCCCTGCTGGCTTCAACACAGCCCGTGGGCAATACCAAAATAACCCACGTTAGATTCCATAGCAGTATCACTGCCAGAAGATTTTTCCAGATAATTCAAATGCTGCTTTAAAAAAAAAAAACAAACCACACTGCTTAATTAAGGAAAACACTCATCCTAAACTACACAAAAGATTCCAGACCCTATTCTTTTCTTCCCAATTGCCAGCTGGGGCTATGGGATCACCCGTAAGAGCAGCAGGCACGGTGCAGGCAACTCAGAAAATTGGAAACACTTCTCTTATTCAGGCAGGGTCTTCCTTTGTTGTCCTGCAGCATCCAGGATTAAGGCAGAGTTTACTGGATCCTGAGATGCACAACCCCAGTGCTGTGATGCAACAAACCAGCTACAGCTCACACAACACGGTGCACAATGTGCTTCAATAACACAGCCACTGCTTCATTTCAACGGGTGTGCACAAAGCAGAGTGGAATGAGAGGAAGTGAGTGAATGAAAGAGCAGTTGAGGCTGTGGAACACACGCAAGCTTCTCTGCGCAGGTGGAAGAATAAATGCACCTTTCAAGATGTGAAGAATGAAAAATAATGTGCTGTGTGCAAGCTTGCACGGATGGCTCAGTGTCAGTAGCACCAGCTGTGTTCAAACAGATGCAGGTGCAACTCCATTCAATTGGCTTGTATCCACTGCAAGTGAGGAAGGCAGACACTTCCACACAACTTGTTTTGTACTACAGGAAAGCATACAATACTGTTTAAGTTGATTGGACCTGTGTGGCTCCCAGGAATTCCCTGTTGTCCTTTTCAGACATAACAATTCAGTGTAAACTGTGTGTGAGAAACACAATATTGCTGACTTCTGCAGAACTGGAGGTAGCTCTGACATCTTTCAGCGCTGCTCCAAGTGGAAGACAAGGATGAGGCAGCAAACAACCTACAGTTACTGTAGCCAGAAGCTTGGAGAGTGACACTGTGCTTGGCAGAGAGCAGAAACAAGTCTCAATAGCATGCAGGGCTCCTCGGTGAGATGCCTTGCCCCATCCCTGCAGGCATTCAAGGCCAGGCTGGATGTGGCTCTGGGCAGCCTGGGCTGCTGGTTGGCGACCCTGCACACAGCAGGGGGTTGGAACTGGATGAGCACTATGGGCCTTTGCCACCCAGGCCATTCTATGATTCTTCGATACCCCATTTAGGAAACCCTGGACAAAAGCTTGGGGGTATATGCAGAACACACACAAGGAGTCAGATGCTTCAAAGCTGCATTCAACTTGCTGGCTGGCTCAACAGCACAAGCAGCTGCACGTATATGTGCAGTCACCAGCTTCCATTTCTGATAGTGGACACTGGCAAGGAGGAAGGCTTCTAAATGCAGAGCTGACAGGCTCAGAGTGTGCAGTCTGGGCACAGTGAGCACTGCAAACAGCACATTTGGCAGCAGAAATCAAGATATGTTCCACAAATATCACCAGTACTTTTCTACAATATTTGAATTTCAGGTAAAGGAGGAATCTGAATCAGATCTGTCTTATCCTGGACGTGTTATTAATCCATTCATTTTTCAGACAAAGACAAGTTTCAGTCAAGCCTATCACCTTTTTCCTTGCTTTCTAACACCTCCAGCCTGAACACACACCAAAACGTTGTGCAAAACTCCCAACATTAAGTCTTCTGACAGACCTGTGTAAACTGTTCCTCCATTTCCATCTGGTTGGTGCTACTGAGCAAACTTATCTGGAGCTCCCTTGCAGTTTCAGTAGGAAATGGTGCTTTTCAGAAAGCAAGCCCTCATCTAAGCATGTCTGTACTTAACAGCTGCCTCTGTCACAGGAACTGATGGCTTTCACAAATACAGGCAAGTCTGAGCTGCCCTGTCCAAACTCCTGTACAGTTTGTCTGCACAGCACTGCCTGCCTAACCCAGTATCTCAGACCTGAGCTCCTTTAGAAGCACACTGATTGAGGCGAGTATCAGCACCTGTGATACAATGGCCCTGAGCAGCGACCAGGCTTCCAGATAAAGCACCTGGAAGGGTTCCCAGATGCTGCAGTGCCAGGAGGCTCAGGGATGGCGTGTGTGCAGCCACAAGTGCCTCACGCTGTGCAGGAACTCGCTGCATGGCTGAAGGAAAGTCCCCTGCAGCCTCCTCCCAAACACGACTCTGAGACTTTGGCCCTTAAGACAGCACTGCTCCACAAGTGATGTAATTTCCTCGTGTGCTGCTGGAAGATCAGTTTTACCATACACGTCATTTCTGACCTGTCGTCTGGCCAAAGAGCAAAACAAACCCGGCTTTGGAGGCAGTCAGGAAGAAAGTACCACACTTTTTTCTTCCTCAGCAACAAAAGCTGAGCTAGGGTTGCAGTGGTAGGGCTGTCCACAAAGGGAAGTGATAACATTTGAACTCTGCTATAATAAAGGACCGAGACAGCAGAAATCTTTCAGACTCCACACATCACAAGTTTTTTAGCCTTTCTTCTGTACTTACTGGTGGGCATTGTGCAAGTTTATCAGCTGCCACCAACTGAACATTCAAGTGTTTACTTTGTGACTTTCCTCTAGATTTAATCAGTCGCTGCAAAACCTGATAGAGGAAAAGAGGAAAAGGTGAGTTTAAGAATCACGTCCATAAAGCTCAGAGACTGACACTGCACTGGAGGATTACCAATTTCAGAAGCTCTCTATTACATTTAACAAAATGGACAAAATATTCTCCCTGAACAGAAACATAAACCTTGCTGAGAGCCTCCCTGAGAGCTGGGCGTTTCCTTCTGCATCACATTCAATGCCTAGCAAATATTTCAATAGCAACGGAAACGGCAATTTTGCTTTGTTTACTTTCAGTGACAGGCTATTTGTGACCAATGTCATGTTCTAGAAGAGCACAAAATGTAAATATACACACAGAGAATGACAGAGGCCTGACTGCAGCACAGCAGTAGGAGCACGTTATATTGTGTAGCAATAATGCTGTGACTGCATCTGTTCCAAAGAATGCTCTGGGTACAGAAGGAATGTTACATGCACAGTTCATAAATTCCTCTGTTTGCTTCTTCCACTATTAGAATTTCAGGGTCAAAACAGTTAGAGAATTTAAAGGATTTCCCTCTGAAGTCTGAAAGAAAATTAAAGAATCACAGAACAGAGTATTGCTGAAGCTGGAAGGACCTCTAGAGGTCTCTGTGCCAAACCCTCACTGGATCACAGTGCTCAGCTCCTTGTCCAGCTGAGTTCTGGGGTAACCCCTGTGGGCCAGGACCAAGCACGTGCTCACACAGCCCAGCACACAGCCATGTCTCTGCTGCATGGGCACACTGCTCCCTCGTGCCCACACTGCCTGCCAGAAGCCCACGTCCCTGCCTGCACAACTGCCCCAATTAGCAGGGGCTCACACCAGCCCAGGGGCAGAACTTGGCATTTCCCTCTGAAGAACTTCAGGATGTTGGTGGAAGCCTACCAAGGTCCCCCTAAATGTCAGCCCTACCCTCTGGCACATTAACCAGCCCCAGTCTTCGGCATTTCTTCAAACGTGTACTCAAAGTGCACTGCACTCATCAGCCAGGTTGTTAACAAAGACACTGAGCTGTGCTGCCCCACTATGGACCCCCAGGTGACCCCTGATAACCAGGAACAGTGAGACTTTGCACCCTGCACCCAGAAGTCTGCTCAGTCTTAAACCCTTTTGATAATTCATATTCATCCAGTGCGTATCTCAGCAATTTGCCTACAGGAGACTGCATCAAAGCCTTGCTGTAAAGGCCAGCAACACCCACTGCTCTTTCTATGTCCCATAGGCATAGGCTGTCCAACAGGCAGCCAGGTCAGTCAGGTGTCATTTCCTGCTGGGCCCTATCTAACAGCATGCTGCAATTCATGTAATATTCACTGTGAAGAGTTTGTTTATTCTTAGGCAACAAGATCTCCCTCTGCTTCCTACTTACCTGGAAAGACAGGGAAAATCTGAGACAGATTTTTCTGTATACAAGCTTCTCAAATAGTCATTATTACCAGAAAAAAATAAAATGGAAGTTACTACAGTGGTCAAAAAAAGGCACGATCAAAAGGAATACATGAAATACAAGGTGAAGGCAGATGTCTTCTTCCTATACACCTACACTTACATGAAGATTTGTTTTCTTTCCTCCCTTCCCCAGCCTTAGCCATCAGTCCTGTGGGATGTGACCCTCCTCCAGACATGCCAGCAGTGCTACTCATCTGTACTGAGCTCAACAAGCCCAGCTGGGAATGAGCAAATTCCAGTTACCCAGGCTCAGTATAGGCTTGGAAAGATCACGTAGAGATGTGAGGAGCTCTGCAGAGAGCCAGTAGCAAGGGTTCAGAGAGAACAGTTCAAAAAGGGTTTTCTATACCAAAAAAGTCGTCTTCTAATAACATGAACTCTGCAGGAGTTCCATCAAGCTCACTACACATGGCAGACATCTCTGAAACTTCTCAGCCCTAATGGAATTCCTTTGGATAGTAACCAAATTGAATTCAGTCAATACAAACTGAGTTTTAAAAGCATTTTAAAATGCATCTTCTCTTACAGCGTGGGCATACAGACAGGGGCAGGGTATATCCACTCATCACAGTGCAGTGCCCTGTCTATATACCCAAACCCAAACACAAGCCATTTATCCACTCCCTTGTGTCTTAAGCCTTCTTTGGCTACTGCTGCCCAGCCAGCTTGCTGAGCAGTGTCACACTGCTGCTACAGGGAGCAATGAAGCTGTGAGGAGCTCAGCTGAGAGACAGCTGCAAAAACCAAAGCCAGAAGGGAACAGTGCTGTGACCCAGAGCATCACCATGAGGGTATCTTCTCCCCCAGTCCTCACTCCAGCTCCAACAAGCTGGGAAGCACTGCTGCATTAGCAGGCTCTGCTTCAGAAGGGTAAGTTAGGTCAAGTGAAATGCTGTGCTAATACAATTAGGCTGCTCAAATGCTGCATTCAGTTTGTGCTGAATCTTATCCTGTGTAGCAAAGATAACTGTCTTAGAAAACACAAGTGATTTAATTATTTTCTGTCTTCTGTGACATAACTCTATTTTCTCCCATAAAGAACTTACAAGTCATCCTGAAAACTTTCATCACTGTGGGCAGCAGCACATGGTGCCAAGGACTGAACCCATCCTTCTCTTTAAGTGGCCTCTTCACACAAAAGGATAAAATGGGGATAATCAACACCTGCTTCAGGGGAAAACGGTGACTGTAAAATGCTGACTGGCATCTTCATGAACAACATGCCAAACGCAGGATTAGCTGCAACGTAAATGGCAGCTTTAAAGAAATAGAGCTACGTGACCAACTCTGTCCTCTCCAGGGAGAGAATGGGAGGAAAGAAGTGAACAATACATGACAGACATTAGTCATCTTTCGACACACTTGTACTGCATTAAGGGTGGTGACAGAGCTCCAGAAGGATCTTTCAACCTCAAGCACTGTACTGCTGTGATTGTTGGAAGAGTAAAACATCCTATCCTGCATACTTGAATGCCATGCAGATGTTTAAAAACTCAAATGCAAATACTTTGAGGGTGAGATACATTACCTTTGGAGAAGACACTTTAACATGGACAATAATTGGTGCTAGAGATGTCTTGATAAGTTGTGCAGGGTGATTGATAGTGTCTGCATCCAGGACAACCAGCTGCAAGGACCGGGCCAGCTCAAAGATTCTTTCAATCTCACTCTGCACTTCAGCTAGAGGAGGAAAATAAAGCAATTGAAAGCCATTCAACCCCGTGCTACTTACACAAAAATCCTAGAATGGCCTGGGTTGAAAAGGACCACAATGATCCAGTTTCAACCCTCCTGCTACGTGCAGGATCACCAACCACCAGACCAGGCTGCCCAGAGCCACATGGAAAATACCATCACCCATTAGTTTCATGAACTCTATACATTCTGTAGATGAATTCCATACGTGAATTCATGTAATTTTCACACAATAATCTATTACTCAGGATTTTTTAAATTAATGTTACCTTTGAGGCAATTCCATTGTCTGAAAACACTGCATACACACTACAATTAAACATATCTTTCTATTAATTCAAAATAAGTTCAGGCATATTTTGCAGATCTGCAAAATATTTCAGGAGTCATAAGATATGTATTTTTGACAGTAATATATTTATACTTCTTAGGACTTTTTTTGTTTGCAAACTGTAGCTCTGATTTAACTCCAACAAGAATCTGTATGAAGAGCAGAACTGTGACCATCCAATCCCAAAAGCACAAAGATATGTTTATGATAAATCCTGTCTGGGTATTATTTAAGAAGACACCAGTGGCAACGTTCCACCAAAGCACTTTTGTCTGCAGTAAAAGGAAGGAACACGTCAGAACTAGAAAGATGATGAATCTGACCTTTCTCAACCATGCCCATGCATGTCAGTAAGTTTAAATTGATAAAGTCAGCACAGGCTGAATAGTTACAGTAGCTGTAATCCTGCTTGCTCCAGCCCAGGCGTTGCTCCATGGGGTGCTAACTCAACACACTGTGCTCTGTGCCACTTTTCTGTCAGGCAAATTCCATCACCCATCAGAGGACGTGAAATACAGAATTACGCACTAAAATGCTGTAGATGCATTCAGAACTGGTGACAGTGCAGCCACGATCAGAGTTACAGCTGTGTCCATGTCTTACCTAAACTGGATCGTGTGTTTGACCGCTCGATTATTGCCCTCTTGCTCGGGTTATTCAGAACAGACCTCTTAGCAAGAGAAATGTCAGCTGTCACTCGGGTTATTGATATCCTACGGGCAAGAACACAGCACAAAACAAATCCACAGTCGTTACTTTTTTCCTGTGCCACGCATGATTTACAACCACATTTCATTCCAAAGTGCAAATCCAATAAAACACCACTCATAGCATCAGAGAACAGCTAAAGAGAAATGCTGAGTAATTGTACAATTATTTGCTACTGCAGACCCTTCACACAGCTCCTGCTTTTCTGCTTAATCAGCTCACGTCTCCCCATCCCACCACCCACGTGGATTTACACAATACCTGGTTACCACAAGCTAAAGCAAGTCTCAGGGCACAGAGCACAGCAGCACTCCTCCCAGGTGGCATAACCAAAGCTGGCACTGCCAGCAGGTAGGGAAGGGCCTTATTTGGACTTTGCCACTCACATCTGAGTCACCAAACGGAGCTGCTGGCTCTGGGAGACCTCCAGCACACAGCTTCTTGTCCAGACAGGGCTGTGCGGGGGCTCAGGGACTTGGCTCCAGGTCGGAGCACACAATCTCATGTAAAATCCAGTGAGAAGGACTGTGATGAGCTAAAGAACCATGAGTAACAAGAAGAAAATAGGCTGGAAATGACCAGCAGCCATCGCACACAACATAAGACAGGAGGAGCAAGCAGTGGCTGAGGTTCCAAAGAATGAATTTTATTGATTTTTCTTAAGTGATTCAAATTTAAAGTCAATCAGTTTGTATGCAGCACTGAACTTTTTCATAGCTGAAATGCCACGTGTCTGCCTAATTTAGTTGCCAACGTGTCTCACAGCAGGAAGGCTTCCCAGCACCACCTCACTCCAGGCAGGAGAGCAGTGAGAACACAGCAGCACAAGGCAAGGTACTGTTCCCCTTGGCAGCACTGCTGGGCAGCACTACATCTTCATGTCCCACACCAAGGCACTGCTGACCCTTGTGGGTCAGCCTCTGCTGAGCAGGCTCTCAAATATGGTTTAAAAAGACACTGCAGAGCAGTCACGTCCTGGTGACTCGACTTATCGCATCCCATTGCCATGGTTTCCCACCAGAAGCAATGACTGTCAGTTACCAGAGGCACTCTGCAAAGTGACAGGTGTGTGGCAGCAGCTGGAGGGAACACACGCAGCAGTTCTGCATCTGCCCTGATGGAAACGTGCACCAGAGCTCCTGTGCTGAGCTGCAGCGAAACCACATCAGTCAAACTGCTCAGGAGTGGGAGAGGGTGTCCTGACAGCATGCAACAAACACAGCAAACAGCGCTGAGGGCTGCCAGAGTCACTGCTTCAACTGTCAGACCTGGAATCGATCACTGCTTTTGTGCAACGTGTTAAAACCAACTTCAGCTGAGCTATCAGGAGCAGGGAACAAACATTTTGCACAAAGGTTGATTATTAAAAGCTCTGTTTAAGCTGTGTGTGAGTTATTTCAGCATCACCACTCTGTGCCACACCCCAAAAGGTGCTCAGAACATAAATCCTATTCCACTTCTTCTAAACAATGGAAACTTTTTTTCATCACCTTAGTGCCAATGCTTTAGGCTTTACAAACTTTCCTTGCTGTCACAAACGTGATGCAGCTAAACTAGTGCAGCACAAGCACCCTGCTATGCAGGTACAACATGCTGAACACACTATGGTGAAAGAAGGGCCAAATATCCCAATGGCAGAGCACAGATCTGCACCCATGGGTGAGCTCCAGGGGTGAGGAAGGGACGCCATGGACCCACCCTCTCCTCCTTATGAGGAAATGCACAAACTTGTTCCCCATTGCAGCTCTTCAGGAAATATTCTTCTTGCTCCAGCTGAAGTTATAAAACACCTTTTTGTGTATCTCAGTGCTCAGCATTTCCCTCTTCAAGCTTTAATTATTTCTGATTACTAACAATAGTCAAGAATTCAATTCTTGCAGATGCTGGCCTGAAGCATCGTCACTATCTCCAGTTAAATGGGCTGTTTCTGCACATTTCAACATGGTACTTGCAGGGCTTGGGTGCAAGTAGTTTTATTTGAAGTGCATCCTGCTGGACAGGAGCCTGGAACTACAACCAGGAGCTGAGCTCTGCCCAAAGAGTTATTCACAGGTTGGCACAGCTCCCCAACACTCCCAGCTGTACTGGCACTGCATGCTTCCCCCACTGCAACGCTGAATACCCAAGCCTGGAAATGCCACCTTCAAAGCTATCCTGGCACTTTCCCACGTGCTCCACTCACCTTTCATCTAGATTTCTCCTGCAGCCCTACTCTTATGAGACACTGAGGCAGAATGATTCACTTAAATGACGAAATCCTACCATGGACATAGCAGATACAAAGACACATGCACACCTAGTGATGTATCAGCTGTGCTTCAACCCACAGTCAGCTGCACTTTGCTGCTGATACTATAAATCAGTTTGGAACATGCACCATGGTCTCCTTTCATTAAAAAAAATATCACCAAATCGTTAGTAACACGTGGAAAAAAAGCATGGAAAGGACAGCTTTCTCACCTCCCATCAAACCTGTGCTTCAGGAAGTCAAAGAGAGCTTTCTGCATCATGTCTGTCACCTTCGCAGAGGTGAGGAAGATTGAGCAGAGAGGAATGACAGGGAGAAAGAGAAGTCAAAAGTCAGAAGAGAGGTAAGCAAAAGGTAAGGATACTGCCAACAATCAATACCTTTTGTAGGCAGCAATCATTTAATTAACATGCCCTTGGAAGCAGCTTTGTTACAAACACTTGCAGGTTTTCTGACTCACCCACAAAATGTGGCCCAAAGGACATCAGAGCTGTTGCTCTGCTCCTGCCTCCATCTGCTCTGAGGCACTGGAGCACACCTCATCACCTCCCAAAGCAATGCCATTCCCAGCAGGACTCAGCACATGTCAGAACCACATGGGACTTTGGGTTGAACAAATCCTTTGCTTTTTCCCCACAGTAATGTTATTAATACTCGTCTAAGACTTCAGATACAAGATCTGTTATGTCAGATGACTGCTGTAAGAGCAAAACTAATCTCCTAGAGGCCTACAAGGAGGAAAAAACATGTTTCCACTCCTGTAACAGGGAGAGCATCTGAGAGATGTTCAGCCCCAACAGACATCGTTTGCTTTCCTGACTGTTCCTTTCAGTACAGCTCTACTGACACTTAGATAGGAACTGCAGCAAAGCCCCAGGTCTTTGGCAGTTTAATTCTCCCAGGTTACCTTCAAAGTGCTTCTCAGAGAATTTAGTCAGAAAAAATACCGCTGAACTTTTCCATACAGGTTGCAAAGTAAGAGCAATGTGTTTCTGTTGTGTAGAACAAAATTGGGATCAAAACACCCTAACTGCAGTACCATTTATACATCTTTATATGTTCAAGATGTCGGATTTAGTATTATTTTCTAACACAAAGAGGGGGAACACACTTGTGCAGAGGTATGCACTCAACAGATGGCTCCTCTCCCCACCAAACTTGAGTGCCCAGACAAATTAAGCTGTGGTGGAGCACCATCAAAACCAATGGGTGACATTTACTCCTGTCACGAAACACCACCGTAAAATTAAAAGGCAGATGAAAATGAAGTGCCTCATTCCTGCTTCACTAAACTACACTTCTAATCATTCTTACCAAAAAAAATTGATGTAAGAACATCACATTATGCTAACATTACCCTGCTGCAACCTTCTGAAAAGAGCCATTCCGATGTTTAATAATATCCTATAAAGTACTAACAGCATTAATTAAGCTAAATGAAGCGTATCCTTGATTTTATGTTCATGTTAATTTAGATCTTAATTTGGCAAAGCACTTAACAGATGGATAAGTTCACTGACAGGCCCTGCTAAAAGCCTCTGGTCGTTCAGCATGTGCTAAATGCTCTTTTGAATCTGCAGCAACCTTGACAAATGGGCCTCCTGTTTATCTGTACCTGTTATCACACCCACCTCCACGTTGCAGAGAGGCAAATAATTTAGAAGGGCTAAAGGTTTCCTTATATTTCAATACTGCAGTGTTCTTGAGAAAACAAACATGAAGAAAACACACTGAAATGACATTCACTGGTGCCCATGTTTAGTTTCAGGTGCTGCAGAACAGACGTGAATGTGCTACCACAGCCCAGCTATTTTGCTTGCCAGCACTGAGCTTTGTGGGAAGACGTGAAGTTTTCACAAGTGAAAACTTCACAATTACCTTACAGGGGAAATCTCTTCTAAATTTGGATTAATTCAGCTCAAAGCATGTGCTAGTTTGACTAAAATTGTGTATGTGTACGGACGTCTGGTTGGCTAATAAGGCCAAAACACCAAATGCACCAAGGGAAACCATGGGCAAGAAAATGGGAACTCCCTGCAAACACTGGGATACATACCTCATAGCCTTTCAGCGACGGCCCCACTAAGACAACGGGCCTCATAGATGGCACCACATCATATGGGGGAACGTGTTCTGTCTGGAAGAGGAAAGCATTCCTTCAGATCACTAATCAAAATGAAAAATCTGGGAATTATGCATTCAAAATAAGGAATATAGAATGAAAGCAGAAGGGGTACTTACCACTTTTTGTTTCTGTTTTGCTAAAAGACCAAATAAGAACTTGGTTAAACACACACTGTGCATAGCAACCGTAACGCTTGCAAGCAAAACCCCACTCTCAGTGCTCCTTTCCTTTCACTCCACACTCCTTGCTTTCCATCAGCTCTACCTATATTGGTCACTCGTTCTGTTCTGGGCAGAGTTGCCCTTCTTCCTGAGGCTTTTTACTCCCAGTCCCTTAGCAACTACTGCATGTCTGGAAATAGATGTCTTTCTCCACCTCTGCACATGTACTTTCAGCAGAACATCTTAATAATGCAAAGGGGGAAAACCCACACTTTTCAGACGTGACTTTTAAAATAGAAGTAACAGAAATAGCAAGAGTTGCCTTAAATAAAATTCCCCTTACCTGTAGATGTAGGTGTGGCTCGAAACGTGCCAGAAACCATTTCTCCAAGACTTGAAGAAGAATTTCCACTTGATTTCCTGCAATATCAGAAAGAGTATTTAGTATTCTTAGCCATCCAGACTGACCAGCAAGGGGATGTGAGGCCAAAGCAGTGTTCTGCCCTCACTATCCTGCCAGCTCTCTCTGGAGCAGGGACTGTTTGATGGCAAAACCACTCCATGCATCTCCTGGACACTGCTGTAACACTGGGATATTGTAAACAGCAGCAGTTCCCGTCGTTCAAAGACATAAAAACCTCTTTAGGTTCAGTCTGTATTAACACTTCTGGGTCTGTTTGCTATGTAAAATCTTAATACTGTCCTATTTTACAATATTTCTCCTGTTTTAGACTGGGTTTTATTCCCAGTATTCTCCGCAGGTGAGATTAGATTGTTGCAGTGGAGTCAAGTCCACTCACACAAGCAGAGAACTCTTCAGCTAATATGTTATAAATGAACCCCTATCCTGAGCAGCTCCTGCATGTGATTCCCCTCCTTCCATGCACTGAGATACACTGGTTTCTGTGAACCCCTTTCAGAAACTGTAAAATCAATGTGAAATAAAGCTCAGTTCGTGCTGCTCAATCACTCCAAAAAACACATCCTTAGATGGCTTACACTGGAGACGATTCCCAACCTTGATTCACTGTATTAATTCCCTGACAGTGCTACACAGGTGAAATCATGCTTCCCTTTCTGCTCACTATCAGGCCCAGAATCACTTGGCTCACCTTTCTTTTCCCTCCTCCATTACAGTTTTTTGTTCTCCTTATCTACGTGAACATTCACGTTTCAATTTCCATTAGTGGGAATAGCAAAATAATCCCCCCCCCTCCTAAGAGAAAAGAGTTAGCCATTATTCAGCCTACAGAAGAGAGATACTTCAATACCCAAGCTGAGACCAGGAGCAATCAGTTTTACTCCCCAGTCCTGCACACAAGCCTGTATTCTCCCAGGCCTTGCTATCTCCAGGTGCAGCAGTGTGGAGAGGTAGAAGGGCCAGGTTGGAAGATGAAGAGGAAAGGAAGTCGAATGGCAAAACTCATCTCTGTGACATCTGAAAAGTCTGGTTTGGGCAAAAATGGAGAGGGAAAAAAAAAAAAAAAGAAAAATCCCACAGTCTTGCCAATATGAGAGTGCACCAAAGGTTTGACTCAGAGCCCCTGGGGACCCTTTCTCCCTTCAGGAACTTCTAATGTTACCACTCATAATGTATAACTTCTCTTTTCTAAAGTCAAAACACATTTTTTCCTTCTCACGGCCAACATCTAATATGCCTACCCTCTGCAAGCACATCTTTTCGCTTGGAATCCCAAATCAAACACTCATTCATACACAATGCAATAAAAAAGAATCAAGTGACCTTTGAAAGATATTGTCCAGAGTCAGAAAAGATTTTAAATTATTTTAAAAGGTTACAGCATCCTTACCCTCCATGGAAACGTCCTCTCTTCTGCTCCTGCTGGATGCGGATATTCTCCAGTCTGAGCGGGCTTGGAATGAAACCAATTTCGCAGCCCTCCTTCACCAGCCTCCCTATCCACCAGTCATTATTGTATTTCTGGAACACAGAAAGGTTTCTGGCCTTGCTTCGTGTCCAGAACTCCCTATTATCTTATCTGCAATCCTTAACTTCATACCAGCT
The DNA here is from genome assembly GCF_987193195.1 of Phasianus colchicus. Classification (NCBI taxonomy): domain Eukaryota; kingdom Metazoa; phylum Chordata; class Aves; order Galliformes; family Phasianidae; genus Phasianus; species Phasianus colchicus. Next base: position 1,567,087 of record NC_143442.1, on the reverse strand, counting down.
GAAAAAACAGGGCTCAAACTGAAGTCTGAACAGCAGACAGTTTGAGTAAGTTTCAATGAAGGTAACTGTCTTCTAACTGCTCCAAAACATCTTGCTGTGACTCCTCCTCTGACATCACAACTATGGGGCTGAGGGTGATGGTGATGCAAGGAGCATGAGCTGATTCTGATGAACAGGTTTAAACCAGGCTGGAGGGGGCTATGGACAACCTGGACCAGTGGGAGGCATCCCTGCCCATGGCAGGGGGATGGAACTGGATGGGCTTTAAGGCCCTTCTAACCCAAACCACTCTCTGATGGCATGACTCTCAAATCAGAGCCCTCTGAGGATTAACTATTTGATTTTGGTTCTAAATGTGTGGCTTGAACATGGGAACTTTTCTTCTACCAGCAGGACGTGGAGTTCTGAATGACACCTCTAGACAAGCGATCAGAATCAGGGTTATGCTGAGAATAACTGAACAGTACAACTGATAACAATGCAGTAAGGGAAGCAGGGCTATTTGCATTAGGTCATTACCTCCCATAAGCTATTCTCTGCATTCAGCATGTGGGAGGACTACAATTCATTCCTACTGGTTGCCATGCCCATGATTTCTTCCATATTGTCAGTAACTGCTGCACTTCTCTGAAGTAAGCACCTAACGTACAGTCTTGTAGGAGACACAGGAGACATACAGGACACACTCTCAATATAGCAACTCATCAGTTACTGCTGATGTTTCATCTTGTCAGCGGGGCAACCTGACTTCTACCTAGTTTGGAGTCATTCTAAAATCTGGATCTAATCTAGATCATGGTTATTCCTGTCCAGGCAAACCCAGCAGATCACTGAAAAATGAATTCTACAAAGCCTTTTTCCATGAACCATTCCCCAAATTGTACTGAGTTACAGCTTCAGGCAGGCTGAAGGCTTCAGCATTAACAAAGAAATGCTGAACCCCTAGCAGAGCAAGTGAACACCTGTGAGCCAGATGGCTTATGTGTGGAGGGAGTGTGATCCTGGCCATTTGCATCTCAGAGGAGTGCTCACAGAAAGCCATAACATGGACTTGTGACACTCCTCAGGAAAAATGTCCAGGGCAGCACAAACAGGAGCTTAGCACATTCAAGGCTGGACAGTGAATGCAGCCAGATGCTGGGAAACCAAGAGCAAATACTGTGCTAATGCTGATGCACAGAGCTACTGAACAGCTGCAACGTGCAAATTAGAAAGACAGCACACCAGGTACGGTACACTCCTGGTGTGAAAGGGAACATGTCAGGGAAGGCAGCTGAGAAGTGATCTCTGCTGTAATGAGTGCAGCTGTTTGCAGCCAACTCTGCTCTGAGCGCAGCAAAGGACATTTTCCTGATGGGAGAAGGTTTCAAGGTGTGTTCAGGAAGGAGAGCTCAGGTGTGGTGCCAGACAGAAAGGAGGACATTCCTGGGCATGCAGCACAGGCAACCCTACAGAAAGAGGGGCAGAGTCAGACTTCACAGTGCTCTGCTTCCTCAGCATGGGCTTAAAGACTGTTCCACACCAATATATTATAAAAAACAAACACACTAAACAAGACAATGAAACCAACTAAAAATAAAATAATGCTTTTTTTAAAAAAAATCAAACTTCCATCTGTTTCCAGCAAACTTAGAAAAGGGAACATGCAAATCAACTGCCTCTCCTGTGCCCAGGGACAAAGAACCTCAAGCACAACTCCCCCATTCTACCACCAATCTCTGTCTCCAGAGATGAAGCAGCAGGTGTTTCCCTCCCAAATATGCTCAGACTCAGGGAGATGAGAGCTTTGAAACAGTGATGGGCTAATGTTCAAAGAAAGGGAAAAATTAGTACTGAACACCCAAAAATAAACACACAGAACACAGAGATTAAAAAAAAAACATATTTGCAAGCTGCAAGTCTAAGAACAAATCTACAAAACAACAGGAGTTTATGCAAATTTGAAGGGCTCACTTCAGATAACTAATTGCAGAAAATATGCTCAACATGCAATAAAAGTATTTTCCTCTACAAAAGCCATATTCAGGGCTTGTTTATTCCCATTCCTTTTTCCTTATTTTAACATATTTTTGTCCTGCAACCTCGTCAGCATTTTCTTTTATTCTTCTATTATACTGCCTCGTTCCCCTACAAGCCTTCCACAAATACCAGGTGTAAACTGCTGCTAGTTAACGCCCTGACCAACAGAACCCCTTTGTGTTACATCAGATCCATCACAAACTTGATTTCAACTGTGGAAAGAATGAAGTGTCACCCCAGCACCACTAATCCCATGGGCTGCACTCTCCTGTTCCTGCTTGGTTCTCAGTTTTCAGTTTTCTCCAGTTCAGTTCAGACATGACTGCTCCAACTGCAGCCCCTGGCTTCTTAAAGGGAATAATTGCTACACCTCTTTAATTGTTTTTACCTCTTTAATGTGTAGGAAGTCCTTTGCATCGAAAGAGATGGCAGTGCTTGGGACAGGGACATCTTCATCCAGAGCTCCACAGTAACTCACATTGGTCTTAACAGCAAATGCTACTGGTTTGGACTGCAAACAGAAACAGACATCATGAACAGTGGAAACTTTTCTGAATCAGGAATTCATTTTCTGTATCAAACTGCCAAAAATTTAGTGGAGGGTATTTGCCAAATACATCAAAATTCGGACCTAATAATTTCACACAAGCGCAGAAAGTTCAGTTCCCTAAAGAAGATCCCCATTTATACAAGAATACTTACACTATATTGCCCCCAATTTTGCTTGCAGGAAATTTCACTTGATTGTCAACACACTTCAAAAGGTGCCATCACCATTATAAACCAACGGTATGAATCTTAACACCAGGCAAATGATAAATGCCCCACAACCAGTTGCTATTACAGTTTAAGAGAAAGCACCTTTGCCCTTTCAAGCTGTATCGCTGCTTGCTGCTCTCTCTCCTGGCGGATTGCTTCCCTATCCTCTTCCAAAGACACATCAGAGTCTGAGGGTCTGCTTGTGTACGAATCTGCTGAGCCCTGAAAGGAAAATCACATTGCTAAGAACAAACCCGAGAAACAGAACCCCCAGCCCGAGTCAGATACAGAAAGTGCTTTTAAAACACGTTTCCTAATTCTACCTTGTGGGTTTATTTATTACACATTGCTTCTAGCACAAGGTTCTGCAGAACTCAGCGGAGAAATGCATGGCTTTACCTTAGCCAAAGAGGGAGGGGAGAAAGAAGGGGAGAAAGAAGGGGAGAAAGAAGGGGAGAAAGAAGGGGAGAAAGAAGGGGAGAAAGAAGGGGAGAAAGAAGGGGAGAAGAGGAAAAAAGGAGAAAAGGAAAATCTCTCTCCATTTCTGCTCTGCTTCCTCACTGACAGTCACACATAGTCACATCCAGCTCGGTCGCAGCACTGTACAAACACCTTTACAGATTTCAAATCCTGTTTGACAACCTCAGACTGAGGGCTGGCAGGGGTTAGGTCACATCAGACACAATTAAGGTATCACAGAGCTTGGTTAGAGCCAGCCCTCCCTGTATACGCAGCATCATTGTGCAGCACTTCCCTCCCTGCTGCGCGCTGCCACTCGCACGCAGCACCATTCTTTTCTTCAAGAGCAGAAAAGTGGCAAAATCACACTATTAAAAGCTACTCCAGCAGGGCAACACAAAGGCCGTGCAATGCTATGAAGGCAAACCAGCACAATGAAGCAGAACGTAACAGTGTTTTGGGAGGAATAAGGCATGACCTGCAGTGTGTGGGCTCCTTCCACCCCTTCCACCCAGCAAGCTGAGCACGGCGTGCCACGTGCTTCAGTGTGTGCAGAGCCAAAGGCAGCCTTTCCAACCTGAAATCTTCTGTGATTCTATGAACAAATCATTCCTAAGTCATCACATTTCTAGCAACAGACTGAAGATACGCATCTTTCTCTCTACAAAGCTCTGAATTTTTTCTCTCTACTTTTGTTCCAAAGAACCATGGCAGCATTATGTCTTTCAAATGGTTGTTTTTGTGTTGTTGTTTTTTTTTTTGTTGTTTTTTTTCCTTAAATTGCTTTATATCCTGCAGCACAGAGACATACTTTCTATGTAACCTAGCATAACAGTCAGCCCCCTTATCATCCATATAAACAGAACCCCAGATCACAGAATGGCCTGGGTTGGAAGGGATCTCAAGGATCATGAATCTCCAACCCCCTCACCACAGGCAGGGCCACCAACCTGCACATTTATAGTGCACCAGGCACATACTCTTAAACATAGATGGGAGCCCCTATCAGTTGGCAATGACCCACTGCCAGCACATGCTCCCACTGAGCCCCACAGCCCAGCAAGGGGCACTGCTGCCTTCCCCCACCAAAGCAGGGACCAGGCCTAAAACGACAGCCCACTCTCCATACATTGTTCAAAGCAATTAGAGCAAAAGGAAAGGCAGGGCTGGAGTTGCAGGCCATGCACAACACGGCACGAGAGCAGCAAACGCTCACTGCTGAATGCGCTGAGGATGCAAAACACCTGCTAGTGCTCACCACTGCCTTTCTTACTATGTAGGCAACAAAGCTTCAGCAGCAGCTAAAAGGGAGAAGGGAAAGTAATTGCAGCCTTTGAACAATAAATACAGACGAGAAACAGCAGTCAGGGGGCTGCTTTCCAAAACACCTCTGAGTGCTGCCCAGCACTGCAAGAGGAGCACAGGTCCGTGGGGAGTCCACCAGGGACTTCCTGGGAAGGGATGCCTATGTCAGATAGGCATTTTCCCATGCTGGCTTTGAGAGGTTTCTGGCTGAGCACTGACCTATTTGAAGCTGTCAGAACAAAGTAGCCTTTGCCAAAGTAGTTGCTGCTGCTACTTGAGACTATATGGAAAAAAGCAACGCAACTTGTATTTAAGTTTTGTTTTCTGGTGCAGGTACAGCACCAACAGCAGCAAGGTGGGCTGACAGCTCACATCTGTACAAACTGCAACAGATGTGATGGTACCAAAGCCTCAGACGCCTCCATGCCCTTGGGAAAGTGTGACTGCCTGACCATTGAGAACCAAACTGCTCTGCTGTCTACAGCAGAGTGAAAGAATGGAGGGGAGAAGGTAATTCCATTCCTCTGTACACTGAAACTTCAATCTAAAAGATCCCCTTTAATTCCTTTATTCCTCTGTTGCTTGGTGGCAGGCTGCTTATTTGGGCATACAGCATGCATCCTCGACTCCACATTGATCTATAAGACTGTAGGGCCAATTATCACAGCCGCATAACCTCGGCCCCATCATCCCCCAAGAGACAGAGCAACCTTGGGAAGGAGCAGTGCATGCAGTGCCTCTGAGGGCCAGCGGGGTTGAACTGCTGCTGGTGAAGGAAAGAGTAAAAGAAAAAAACAACTTTTAGCTGTTAGGGTTTCAGAAAATAGCATATTTTTATTTCAGTGGGGTTGCAAATAATTTTTTTCCCAAGTGCCAGAAATAGACAGATCTGAATTGCTCTCCATCCAGCCGTAAATTGTAACACTCTGTCACATAGCTTCTGCAATTAAAGCATCAATCCGTTAGAAGCTCCAGTCAGCCGATGACAAGTGGTTTCTTCTGAAAAGATTTAGGGTGCTACAGAGCCCATCATAACCCAGAAAGCATTTCTGAAACTGTGCCCTGATCGGAGATGGCTTCTGCCTCAGCCTTTAGCAGCATCCTCTAGCTGCAGGCATCCCGCAGGGGAAGAGCCATGGGAGCTTGCAAAGCATGCCCCTGCCCAGGGACAAGCAGATGCTGAGCACACATGGCAGGCACAACAAAGCACAGCCAAGGCTGCAGAGCAAGGAGCCAGGGAGGCTGAACCAGACATCGCTTCACGTTGTTATGCTGCTGAGGAGCTCGACCAAAAACTTGCTGGGAGACACCCAAAGCACAGTGGAAGCTTAGGAGAACAGTATTGCACAAGACAAGACTGCTGTCCAGATGGTTTCTATTGGAAAGGGGATGAACACAGCCTGCACAGCAGAATGCAACTTTCCCCTCCACGCTACTTTTTGTTGGCACGTTCCTGTTTGTGGGATCCTGGGGACAGCCAGCACGACCCCAGTGGGACAGTGCACTGCAACAAGTTGGCTTCTTAATTAATTACAAGTAAAGCTTACATTTGCAGGCAGATGTGAAGGTATGGATACCTGTCCAGCGCTGCAGTGCATTACGTATTGCTTCTGCTGCATGGCAGCACCAAAACCGTGCAGGGTGGGAGGAGCTGCAGCCTCCCACACACCCCAGGGGGGAGCGATTACACAGTCATCGGGCTTCTTGCATTCTGTTTGCTTGCTTGTTCACATTTGCCTTGCTACCAAAAATCAAAGCATCAGAAGCGGACCTGCGGGTAGAATCCTGGTGTCATTCAGTATCCATATCATGCACACCTCTGCCACTCTCACAGCCCAGGAGAGCAGGGCAGCACTGCATTTAGGGCTGGAGAATCTCCTAGTGCTCTTGCAGGAACTGTCTGTTTATTACCAATAGTTATCATTATCATTATTTTTAATAATCCCAGAAAAACGTTATCATTTATACTCCCTTCTTCAACAAAGAGCAAATGCAGCCCACTCAGATTGCAGTGCAGTTTAGACATCAGAACTGCTCAGAAAGAAAGGTACATCCTAAAGGTGACTAACTCCAGAGCAGAGCTCAGCCCTGGCCTGGGCCAGAGACTTTCTCACACCACGATGCTGTCAGAAGGCAATGGAGAAACATCCACAATTGCTTAAAGGACTGAAGACTATTTTTCTAAATATACTTCTTCTCAACAAAATGCACCCCACAGGGCAGCATCTCCCACCTGCCAGGAATTCCTCAGTCGGGAACATTAATCCTCTTCAATCCCAACAAGCTGAGCAAGAGTTGGGTAACTGGGAAAAATGAGGTATTCCAGAGCAGGAAATGGTATTACTGAGTTTTAGAAAGGCAAATAAGAAGTTCTCAAGTATTCCTAACAACATAACTTCTCATTTGCTTTTAAACAAATCAAAGAATGGCAACACGCTTTCAGCAAGGAGGGGATGTCTGTGACATTCAGTGCTGTCAAAAGAAAACCAACAGCTGCAAACAGAAGCTCAGCTTTGGGATACTCAAGGGAAAATGTTCTGAACTCAAGGCTGTGATGGGAGAAGTCATATCCCACCATGGTGCACTCACCTCTTCCCAAAGGAATTGAAGAGCAGATCAGCCCTGCAACACCAGCCCTGCAACACCAGCCCTGCTGCAGCTTTGGGAGATGCCTGAAGTCAGCAGAGCCTTCATCAGCACACAAACCTGAACACAACCTGGCACAACACAGCTCCCCAGGTCTATCAGCATATGGCAGATGGCACTGAGCAAGATGCCATTCTCCACAAGAGGGCAAGAGAACAGAACAAAACTGACCTGAAAACCCCAAGCTATCCTACAGAGGAAGAAATAGTTTCCATTCTGGCTCTCCAGATGCTCCTTTGCCACGTGAAGGCCTGCACAGACAAACATGCACAGAACTTGGCTTCTAACTGGCTGTAACACACACAGAATTCAGCTTGACACTTGGGGTCCCATTGACTAAGAACAGGAGCACAACTTGAAAAATGACCAAATGTCCTCAGCAACTTTCAGCAAGAATCGAGGTCAGCACACAGGGGGCTGCACATCTCCTTGGCAAGCCCCCAGAACTCACCAGCAGTCCTGGAGAAGGAGCAGCAGCAGACACAGCGCTGGCTGCAGGGCTGTGCGCTGCCAGGACCTGTGTCTGCATTTCTTTGTTCATGGCAGTTCTGCTCGTTACAGACCAACAGCTCACTCCAAGACCAACACAATCATAGTGTTTCTCGTGAGGGGACGTGATGTGCTGTGCCCAAAAACACAGGCTTAGTTCAGGCAGGTTATCACTGTAAGCATGAGAGAGGGTAAGCACAAACCTCTTTTTAAGATGAAAACAAAAACCAAGACCTTATGGACTTAGAATTAACCAAACATTTTAAATAACAACGACCACTAATGTTGGTCACAGTTGGAGCTCACCTGGTCCTAGTGCTGACAGCAGGCAGGCATATTTAATTACATCACCTGCCCAATAATTAAGAGGCAAATGCAAACCAGCAGGTATCTATTCATTTGGCATGAAAGCATTACTGCGCCGCAGCCAGATGGAGGGCCAGGAAATTGCTGTGTGCTAGAAGATTTTCCCCATTGGAATACTGCAGAGTTTTACTGGGAGCCACCACAATCCCCAGCATCACACCTGGAGCTGGAGAGAGGAAAAGGGGGTGGATTTCACTTGGATTTCACTCGCTTTGTCTTTTCAATTTTTCATCCCTTGTTACAACACCTCTGATGCCACTTAGAACCCTGCAACCCTACACACCAAGCAAACCAAAGGGCTATTTCCATGCACAAAGGCTTTGCAGAACAAGGTGCAGGGGTTACAGAGGAAGCACAGTCCTCATTTTGATTTAAGTGTCCTCCTGAATGATAAAATATGGTACAGCTGTTGTAATGCTGACCAGGGGTCAGGCCAACAGCAGGATGTGCAAGTGGAAGCCCACCAGGATGAGGGTCAGTTCCCAATCAAATCATCTTCTTAATCATCTATCAAAACCAACACACACACACACAAGCCAGCTGTGTAACCATTTCTGAGCAGCGATTTTGGAATTAAGTGCTCAGTAATTAGTTCCTTCTATATGTTTGGTAAATTCATTTAAGACAACTCATTAGGTGTCTCAGCAATTTGGAAATTACTAGGTAGTTAGAACATGTTCCCTCTTTGTGAATACTAATTATTAGAAAATAGGGCAACCGTTGTAACATTTCTTTTCATGATCCCTCTCTGAATCTGAAATCTTGCAGTCGCATCTCTTTTCTCAAACAGCCTTCAGTTCAGCACAGATTGTGTTTTCACATCTAAAAATTTGGTAAAAAAAAAAATAAAGAGTACTAGTAATAAATAGACTTACTGCTGAAATCCTACGGCTGTTGCTGTAACATTCAAATGAACATGCCAGCCATGCAAGACTATGCCTCACTTGAATTACGGCATGCATTTGCTGGGTGTTACACACAGAGAAGGCCTGCAGTTTAAAGATCTCTGGAAATGAAACTTATATAATCAATCACAGAATCATTAAGGTTGGAAAAGACCACTACAACCATCTAGCCCAACCATCACCCCATCCCCCCCCCTGTGCCCACTAACCATGTCCCAAGCAACCTGAAAGATGAGCATCCACATCACCAAGACAGCCAAAGGCTCACATCCCTCTTCTCTAAAATAATGCCTGAACCACAAGGTTTGAATAACATGAAACTTTTCAAATTCCATTTTTTGATTCAAGCTGTAGAAGAGTGAAAATCTGTCTGGGAACACTCTGATGTGTGTTTTATTCCAGCTGCTGGTAGGCAGGAGCACGATGGAGCCAACAGCTGAACACCTCTAGCTCCGGTTTTGCTTTAATCTCTGCAGCTGGTCCCTCTTTTCCGCAGTAGCTATTCAGAAGACCCAGGAAAGAAAGAAAGGTGTTTTTTCAGTGATAAAAGGTACCGTGCTACAGTTTAAAAAAAAGCTGCTTTATTCGTTTCTAATTACTTTGGCTCTTGAAAGCATCAAGTGATCCTCACAAGGCTCCAGGGAAGCTACTGCTGTTGGGCTCTATGGCATCCGATAATAATACAGCAGCTAATAAAAATGCACCTGTTATCCTAAATGAACTCTGCTGGAAGCATAGCCCGTATCTGTCCCCAGGAGCACACTGGAAGGCAGGAATGTTCCTCACCCTCGTGAAAAGAAGAGCCAAGCACTGTCCCCACACCACACATAACCGTGCTGCCAGCTATGCCAGCGGCTGGGCCAGCCTTGCAGAATGAAGTCCTGGTACTCAAACCTCCTCAGTTCCTCACACCAAAACTCCAGTATCCCAAGCACGTCTGTAAACATCAGGGCCGTTTTCCTCTGCTGGCAGCGATGGAGAGCTCCTGGTGACAGCAGCACAGCACTTCTGTAGACACATCTACATCTAACTCCTTTCTACAACACCAAGGGCACTGAAGTCAGAGATCTGGAAGAGCATAATCTCACGCAATTATCTGCTTCTGATTAAGCTCATTCCTGACACCTTTTGCCCTCCTGACCTTGCACTCAGCCCCACGTGCCCCACCACCACCCCTCGCACACACCAGGCCACAGCCGGCCTCAGCTTGACTTCCCTCCAGGTCACAGCCAGAGGGGTGTTGAGACTTTTATGAATCACCCCTCCCCCCTCTTTTTTTTTTTTCCAGTGAACAGGGAACCATGCTGTCAACGCCACAGGCATAAGACCACTCAAGCATATCAAGTGTTTGAAGCCATTCCCAGGAAGCACGCCACAAAATGGCGGCTGGGTGTGCAACTGATGGGGCCCTGCCTGCTGCTGACAGCCAGGCAAGAAGGTCACCACCGACCCACAGGGGCAATGAGCATCCCACTGCGGCTCCCACCCGTCCATTGGCCACAAGGTCTTCCTCAGCCTTGCAGGAATACACAGCTCTGCTTGGATTGCCAATAGGCACACAAGACATCAGCCTCGAAGCTGAACAGTCAATACATTAGCTTCAGAATATTACAAATATGAGAAAAGGAGTGGAATTTTCCTCAAGACCCCATTGCCAGGAAGCTCCTAGCCACCTGGCTGCTTTCATGGCATGCTTCTCCTTATTCAAACACACTCAACAACTTGCATCTTTTTAAGGATTTTTATGATTACAGCGTCCCAATTTCCTTCTAGTGTGGTGTCACCACTTCCCACACCATCAGGCTTCGTGCAACCAAAATAACCCCGAATATTCCTTTTTATTTTTCAAACAGAAGCTGTTTGGAACACGCTGAACTGTCTAACAACGTGACACAAAGCTGATTCAATGCGACCACAGCAATGGTGCTCCAGCACAGGGCTGGCCCTGCCCACCCATTAAACACAACCAGAAAGGCAGACACAACCAGACCTGCAGTGCTGTAGGGTACCAGGTATTCTGCTCTGTACCATTTCACAGAAATCAAATGCCAAATAGCACACGCTTTGTGATCTGCCACTAGGAAAGCTGGTGGGCAGCCAAGCTCCTTTATTACCAGCGGGCTGCAGCTCTCTGCTGTGACAAGTTATATTTAGGTGGCAATGACTTCCTCTGAAGTCATCCCATCCGCTCTGCCTATGCCCACCTCTTACAGGTTTTGCTAAAGGCCCCACCAGGGCACAAAAAAAAAAAAAAAATCAGAACCCAAACAGGCTTGCATCTTCAATGTAATTATAGGAAAATTACTTTGTTTAAAATACTCACGCTGTGTAACGAATGGGAAAGAATTGTGCCACGCTGTTACGGTATTGTTGAAATGAATTTCACGCTGCTTAACTTTAGCCAAGCAACAGAGAGGGTTTGGGCTGAGGTTGGGTTTGTTGTGCTGCTCTGTGGTTTTAATTAGCTGCCTTTTTCCCCTCCACAAGCTCCCAAACTGGGAGGCTTAGGAAGCCAATAACCAACGCTTCTGAGCAGAGTACTTTGCTTTTTGTTTCTCTGTACATTTTCCACTCTTTCTTTCCCAGAAACCTTCCTTCAGCTGCTAAAATCTCCTCCTATCTTTACGTGATGGTAATTAGAGGTCTTTTCCAACCTTAACAACTCTGTGTTCCTTGCAGCAAGGACCAACTTCCAAAATGACACACCTGCAGAAGCAGCAGTAAGCTATTCCACATTGCTGGGAATATCTCAGTAAGAAAAAGCCCTAATTCTCTAAATACCGTGCCCTCTGTAAATAGCAACTTCGTTCCCAAAAAACTTGCAATCTAAAAACCGCACATGCTGAGAGTAAAATAGAAGTGAAAGGGCATCTTGCTATCACCCACAGAGGTAATACTGGAGCGGAACTTAATTGCAGTGATTAGTGCAGGGCAACGAGGACTCCCCAGGCCCGGGGGCTGCTGCCCGCCTAGGCTGTGCAACAGGCATTGAGCACACATTCCCAGCACACATTCCCAGCACACATTCCCAGCACACATTCCCAGCACACATTCCCAGGCAAACCGGGTGTTTAAGCACTGACACATAAAACTGGATATTAGTCTGTGTTTAAAATGCACGAGTGTTTCAAGAGGTACATGTTCTCTTCATAAGCCCACCAGCTCACAAAGGTTCAGCATGGACAGGGAGACCAAGGAAACCCCAAGGATACTGAGAAATCTGGGCATGCTGCTGAGAAAACCTCTCTGGATATGGATATCTCCACTGTTAGGGTCAACTGGGAATGCACTAAGTTACATCAGGCAGAAATGCAAAGCCAATGCCTCAAGTCTATGTCTACACTCCAGACATCACAGTATTTTTCCCAAAGAGACAGCACTGTCTAAACGTGTGTTTTCCCAAATTTTTATGACTACCACAAATGTATGACAAACCATTTGAATTCTGCATTGTACAACAGCATGGCAGTTATTTAGAGGGTTAATAAACAGAAACTAGAAACCCCAAGTTACAATCTCGTTTTTTAAGCATTATTTCAAAATGGATTCCTAATTAAATGGCTTGGAAGAAACAAGAGCTTAATACTTCCCATTACTGGCATCCCGTAAGCATTCCAACAAGAAGAAAATCCCCGAGGAATCACTACCGTATCCACAATGTCTGCGAGTTGGCAAAAGCAATACAAAAAAAAAGACATCGAGAGCCGACTCTGCAAAAAAACTCCATCTCTACCAACATTCCCACATGCAATCAGCAACACAGATCTGCAGTAAGAGCAAACAGCTCCGGCTGAAGCACCGGGATAATATTGTTCACTGAAAGAAGAAGGAAGGAAAAAAAAAAGCATCGTCAGGAGAGAAACCTGCCAAAATCTTGAGATGACTTCAAACATGTATTTAGCCTGAAGCTTTTGCCATTATTTTGGGATATTCTGTAAGACGTACATCTGTTTGTCGATGTCCTACAAATTCATACTGAGATGTCAGCAGAAAGGCAGGCAGGGAACGTGTGTGGTGCTAGAGTGAAGCCAAGGCCTGGGCAAAGGTCTGAGTAGATCCAGAGATCAGCATTTAAAGATCCACTAGCAGAAAATCGCAGGTAAAGAACCAAAGTCCAAAAGATGAAACTCTGAAGCAGAGTGGCTGAAAGCGTTTTTGCCTGCGAGCCCCACACGCTGCCAGCAGGAATGGCAGGCTTCCATAGATGCACCCTTTGATCAGCATGTTTTCTGTGCCATGAACTCGGGTGCTGTCAGCCCTGGGGTTGAACCTCCTCTGGGAGCTGGTTTGTGTTTGGCTGCAGTGCCTGCTGTGCACATCCTGCTTCTCACAGCACAAAACCTGCAGAATTCAATCGCTAAAGAGCTCTCCCCCTGTCTGCTGTGTAAAGCCCTGTGTCTGCCATCGGCTCCATGAGGCTGCAGTGTCGCCATGGTGTGGCAAAGCAGCACCTCTCCCTGAGCCCAGCATCCTGCCAGCAGGCCGGACTGCTCCACACATCTGTATCCAAACAGCCCTAACACCAGCCCTACTACATCTTTCCATACTGCAGTCCTTAGGTCAGTCTGCAAGCTGGAAAAGAGCTGTGCAAATCACGGTACTGAAACAGCAAAGCCAAATTAGTAAGAGGTGCCCAAGAATAAGAGGAAAAAAGCACTGAGCCTTAAGGAAGAACATCTCCCTGTCAGCCTGAAGCAGCTGTCAGCAGAGCACTGCTCAACAGCTCATCCAGATCCCCACCACCTGACCAGAGGGACAAACAGCAGCTGCAATGAGGAGAAAGCAGACAGGAACGAGGTCTGGCTTGTCCCCATGGGCAGCCTCCGTTCCTTGCAGAGCAAAGTGCTCGGGGCCAGGCTGTGTCAGCAGCACTGCGGAGCACAGGCAGAGCAGGGTTTGCTCTAGGAGAAAAGAAAGAAATAAAATGAAAAGGGGGTGGGAAAAAAAAAAGCCTCTCGATCCCCAGAGACTGCAGCACGGATCCAGGCAGGCAGGCAGCCGCTCCGGAAACCACTCTGATGATTTTCATCCTGGAAAGGTTTGATGGGTGAAGGATGGCTAATCTTCCTCCAGCTGCTGGGAATGAGCACTGCTATAAGCAATGCAGAACTGCAGCTGGGTGAAGAGGCAACAAAACCAATAGGAAGAGGTATTTAATGGCTGGAAGAACTGAGCAGGAATCAGGACTTTGGGGCTACACCTCCCTGAAATACGTTAGTTTAGCTCTACTGAAACCTAGGCACTCACTTTCATCCCCTAGCTGAGCTCTGGCCCCAAATTTCAGAGTTAACAGGTATACGTGAGGCCAGCTCAGTTTGGAAACATTCAGCAGCAGCCTGAGAAGCAGGCCTAAGGAGGATGTTCCTCTCACAGAATAGCTTCCAGCACAACACCACCACAGTGGTTTTGCTTATCTACTTTGTTGTTATCCCTAGGGTACAAAGGGTTCTTCTTCTGCATGAAAAGGGAGGGATCATAACCTTATTAACAGTTTCTGTCGGGGAATGGAAAATATTGGGTTCTGACACCAAGTAAATTTCAACAATCTTTTATAAACAAAATGTTTGGTTATGAAGGAAGACAAGAAATACCTGGGCAGGTCTCCATTCACTGAAGGCTTCCTGCCACTCTGCAGATAGCAGCTGCACACACAGCAGCTCAGCAGGAAGCGCAGCAAACAGAAGCTTCCTCCTGCAGGCCCCGAGAAGCACAGAAGTACAGAGTCATCGGGTGCACACCTGGGCACCTTGGTAATAGGTTTTAATATGTTGCTTAGGATTATACTGTCACTGTAATGACAATCACAGCTACCCCCGAGGTCTCATGACTGTAACTTCAAATTGGGTCAATGCTAGAACACGCTTGGCCTGAAGCAGCTAACGAGCCAAGATGTTTTTGTCTTCAGATGTATAAAACCAATGGCTGAGGATCAACCAAAGCATTCAGAGCCCGGGGCCGCACGCACAAGGAATCACTTGATGTGGTGATTTCATTCCTGGCTGACCTCAGTTATCAGCAAAGCTCTCATCCTGCACGTGTCTTCTCAGTACGACATAAACTCGTTATTTCCCGTCTTCCAAATGTATACAGAGCAGTTACTGGGAGGCAGGATAGCTTTCTCCATGAAGCACAGTGCTGAAACATGTGGAAATGTGGGCACGGTGCTGATGGGTCGGGGTTGGTGATCTGAGATCACAGAATCACAGAATTGCCAGAGTTGGAAGGGACCTCAAGGATCATGAATCTCCAACCCCCCTGCCACATGCAGGGCCACCAACCATTCCACCTAATGCTAGACAAAGGCTGCCCAGGGCCCCATCCAATCCGGCCTTGAACACCTCCAGGGATGGGGCATCCACAACCTCTCTGGGCAGCCTGTAAATGTCTTTTCCAGCCTGAATAGTGCCTCTACGAAACACATGCAGCCTTGAAGCTGTCAGTGAGCACTCCTCCCATGCCAATGCAGTCTGATCTGGAGAGTACACACAGCACCAGGCACTCCTCCCCTCTCTCAAGAAACAATAGAGGAAAATGACAGGTTCAGAAAGAACATGGAGAATAGCCAAACACAGTGGGAAAGCGTGCAGACAGGGAGACAGCAAAGCAGCAAGGAAAGCTTTTGTGGGTGAGGGACCTACCATGCAAAGCCCTCACACTAATGCCTGCCCAACACAAGGCCTATGTCGTAACTGAATGAGCTACAAGGGGGAGATCCAATGCTTCTGTTATAAGATGAAAAGGTTTCACAGTGGAAAGGTACAAATCTGATAAAAAGCCACACGATATACCCAGAACAGGGGAGTCAAGCTAAACATTTAACAGTGTCTTAAGTATTGTAATAGATAGAAGTCTTCAGTGTAATTACAACGGATGGCAGCACCAGCACTAAATGACATCCAATGCCAATTTTCAAAGCCAAAGTCAAATTAGTAATTCAATTCAGCAAAACAACTTCTGTGTATCCACCACCACCCCATAAATTTTCTGTGTCTAACGGGAGACATTCCAGACTGCGGCTCTTCCTCTCCTACACTCCCACTCATGCTGCATGTTTACATACAGTAGACCTAATATAATAAAGGGAAAGATTACTTAATGCATCACTAAAAACCCATTCCGGAATGTAACACTAGGCACCAGAACACTTCCTACCACTCTGCTCCTTCAGACAGTACGTAAACAGCAACAGATTATCCCCACCACTGGATTTTGATCCGCTGTGAGCTCGGCCATAGCTGACACTTCTTCACCTGAGGATGAAGCTGGAGCACGACAGGTTGTTCTGGAAAATTAAATTTAGCTGTAGTATCTCATGACAAAGATACCTCAGCAAAGAGTATCTTGCCAAAATGTGCTTTTCCCAAGCAGAGAGCAGTATTCCTCAGGGGATACAGTAATCTCGGGAGGAACGCGGCTTAAAAGATATCATCACTGCACTGGATTGTAAAGAAATAGAAAAGAGGATAACCATTAGGAACCCAATGCTGTTCTCTGGGTTCTTATGATAACAGATGAAAGGACAGAAGGTTCTGAAACAGCTGTTTGACTGCACAGGTGAGAGGCCTTTGGGTTGTACCCAGCCATCGCCACGGGCAGTTCATCCCCAGGAACAGAGTGCCAAGGGCTCACCGATGGCCATCACCCAACAGTGAGAGCCCATGGGGATCCGTGGGAGAAGGGAAGAAGCCCAGTGTGGAAAAAAACAGGAGAGGACTTGCAGGAAAAAAACAGATTTGGTTCAAGTGGAATTGTCTCAAAATAGAAAGGCCTGCAAAGCTTTATATGAAGTGTTAGCAGCTCGCTCAGACATGTGCTTCACCACTTCAGTGCTCAGCAAGATGATACATAGTGCTTTTTCCCCATGATTTCCTCCATGTTGCTGCAATAAATCACATCCCCCGCCAGCCCGCGTTCTCCACGCTGGTGAAAGAGCACAACCAAACAGCTCTGGATCTGCAGCTCACGCAGCTTCTGCACTACCTGACGTTCTTAAGGAAAACGCCACAAGGAACGAGCCTTTCAGACTACAACCTGTGGCCTGCTGTTCTGAAACAGTCCTTTCCTAAAAATAAATCACCCACCTTCTTGCTGACAAGGCCAGCTTCAGGCAGAGATGGAAAATGCAGACTGAAGTCCTGTGCGTGCACAAACTCATGGAGAGGGAAGGGATGCAGGGTCTGGCAGTGCACGCTGAGCCACGCTGCCTTGCTGGACATGGAGAGCTGCCCAGCTCACCCACCCCTCTCCAGGCTCAAGGACTGCTCTCTCATATCTTCATTTGTGGAGGAAAGATCCCTCCCGATGCTCAGCAACAGTGATGGGCACAAAGGGATTCCCCAGCAAGCCACCACTAAGGGAGATGCTCCAGGTTTACAAAGCTCTGCTCTGGCTTATGCAGGAACAAGAAGCCCCGGTAAGGCACAGCAGACAAACGGCAGGGCACACTGGAGCAGTGGCAGGGAGCTGGAAGCAGGGGCACTGCTGGCACAACACAGCCCAGCAAAGCACTGTGGAAAAATACAGACTGGGATCTGAGGGAACTTTGTGAGCAAATCTCGACACCACCTGCGAACTCAGCACTCAGCCAGCTGAACGGCGTTCTGAAGTTAATTACTGGATTCCAAATGACCACCAGCAGTTGTCAGGCTGTCCTGCTTGCAAAGCAATCTGTGTTTGTGCACGTGGCTGATTTTAAAGCCAGGCTCTACTATCTCTATGAATGCACACTCAAAAGAAAATCATCTAACAGCTCAGTATCTCACAAGCAGAATGTGTTTTGGGGAGATAGGGAAGCAAGCCATGACATCAGCAAATCTGAGGCTAAGCTTGTCCCCTTTCCATTTGTTACTTCTGCACCAAGAGCCACGCTCCCCCTCGGATGCCCTTGAGCTCAGGGAGCCGCTGGCACTTCTCCGCAGGCACATTTCCACAACCCAGATGAGCACACTTGTGAGAAGCCCTCATCACCTGGGCTGCATGCCACGGTCACCCAAGAGGTCACCAGGAGGGGTCCCAGTGCAGGAGGACAAACCTGGCACCAAACGCCATCCCATCCATGAGTGCTTACATGCAGCTGAGTCTGAATGCATGCACTTAGCTACCCCCCGTAGCTTCTCCTTTTGGGTAGATGACACGATCACTTTGCTTGTGTTTTGTTTGCTATCCACTTCGATGTATTTTTGGTGGGGAAAAAAAAAAATCTCTATGGAAACAGCAGATGTTCATTTGTAAAAACATTATTCATACTGGAAGTTTTATTTGACTGCTGCACCATCAACAACATTATGCTTAACAGAGGAGCAGAGTCAGGTACAAAACCATTCTAGAAGTGAGCACAAACATCAGACACAGGAACAACAGCTATTGCTGGAGCAGCATAAGGACTTGGAAATTTTAGCAGGAAGAACACAAACATCCAAGCAAACCTGCAAACGGCAAACAAGCCAACTTCCAGCCCTGTCACAGAAGAAAAATGTTAGGCAGATGATGATTCATTAGTCGAGGCAATCTATTAAGAACTAATGGAAACAGATTTGAAACGACTTCGACCACGTAAAAGACAAATCTTGATGAGAATTCAATAGGTGTCACAGACAGAGGATGATCTCTCATGAACAGAAGTTATCTGACACCTTCTCACCGAAGACAGACCTTAGTGTGCACTTGAAACCAGAAGCACTGAGGAGGTAGCAGCTAGGCAAGTGATTCTGGAATGACCATGTCCTAACATCACTCACCCTTTTTGGGCTCAGCATTACACAACTCACCTAAATCAGGTGGAGAAACAGAGCAGCTATGTTCAACAAGGAACCGTGTGCCAGCAATAAGTGAATGGCACTGCAAACACCATTCTCCCCACTGGCACAGGCACATTCACCTGCACATCCATCCCCCCATGAGGAGAACAGCATGGGAATTCAAGCCCTGTGGGACCCCACAGAACCTCCACTGCTGCCCCATGAAATGAGCCCTCGTGAAGGACACCACCACCAGATCTAGATTACTAACTTGCTACCTTCAGCTTGAACATTTCAGAAGGGATCCATGGAAGCAATGCTCCCACAAACACCAGAACCCTTCTAAGCCTGTTGGAAATCCCCAATTTTATTTGACAGCTGTACAAAGCCTTCTGCCTGGTCTCAGCTACACATCACACAGAGGTGTTCCATAAGATGAGAATTCGGTGCTGCAGAACTCCCCATGCTAACTGGCTCTGGGATGGAAAGAGTCGAGTTTCTGTGCAGCCCTACACAGCAGTGCTGGAGGGCAGTTTATAAGCAAACAGCATGCAAAGCCTAAGCCTTAATTACACCAACAGGAAGAGTTCTGGAGTGTAACCACCCAAGGCAAGGATGAAAAATATTTCTCTATATGTGTTTTTCTTATTTCTTATATTGAACCTACTGAAGTGGAAGAGACACGCAGGGCAATACAAGACTGCCTTCCTTCTGCTCCAGAGAGGGACCATGCAGAGACCCAACCACCACTTGCAACCAGTGTTTGCATTTCTACAATTGTGTTCTTCTGCTTAAGCAGCACTCAGAAATCTTCTGGTCTCAACTGCTATGAAAGAGAGCCTACACTAGCAAGAGAAGTGACTGACCAGCATGTGTGTGAACTCAGAACAGCAGTGGAGCTCACAGTATTGTACTTCTGACCTGAAGACTCTCAGCACTGTCTCAAAATCCACATGCAGGAACTGCAGGCAGCTTTCACATGGATGCCACAAGAAGCTTCTGCATGGTGGAACAAAGGCTATGTAAGTGCCCTGTGTCTCAGCAGCCTCTTTTCTGGCTCCTGGACCAAACAACAGCTTTCCCTCCCCCAACTTGCAGGAAAGTGCACCACTGGTGCACAATACAACAGGATGGCTCCACGCACAGCTTCCAAACAAGATGCAATGATGGAAAGCCATCAGCACTGTGAACACAATGCACACCTAGCACACACGTAACGAGGGACCACGATGCTATACCCTGCCACGCCATGCACTGCACTGCCAGATGCAGTCTCCCAGCTCCCTGAAACAACCCTGCCATGATGGGCTTCTGTATACAAGTCCCTCAGAGCACTTTTAACAGCAGCCTCTGAAGACTGCCTACCAGGGATGCCTCACAGCTGGCCAGGCCTTGTTAACACCAAAGGACTTCCAAAATCTGAAATGCTTCTGGGCACAAATCCCACTGAAACGTTTATTTAATTTGTTGTGATATGGAGCTTGAACTTGCACAGTACCTTTGAGTGAAGCAAGTGCATTGTTGGCTTACAAAGCAGTAAATGAGACGCCCTGCTTCCCCAGTGCCCCTCTGGCAACTGGCAGCAGCCTGCAGGGATAGAAAGGAGACAAAGGGAAAGCAAAACAAGGCTGGATGCAGACTAAAGACTAAGAGGAGTACAAAATAAAAAATAAAAGGATAATACATATCGTATGCAAGGCTTAGGGACTGGAGAAAAAGCATACAGTTAAAGCAAGGCACAAGAAGACAGCTCAGAGTGAGTAGAATTATGTGCAGTCCCAAATGATGGAAGATGACAACATGAAAGGGGAACTGGCATTACTAAGCAGAGATGCACACATGCAGCAAGCACTGCAGGCCAGCACTGGCTGAGCCCATCGCTGTGGAGCTGGCAGCCACCACCACAACTGCTGCCTAGAGGAAATGAGGATTTTACAGAAAACGTGGTTTCTTACGGAAAAGTTTTGTTAAAAGTTTGTTTCTGAAGAAGATGGAGTTCGTGCTGCAGCTGGGAGGTTCTGTGCCAACACAGCAAGCAGCATGCGGATCTTTCCTCACCATAAATACCATCACAGGGATTAGTTCTCAACTGGGAGGGTAAAACCATGATTCTCTTATGCAGTGGACATTGCTGTCCTAAGCACCAGTGCTAACAGTGTTCTAGTGCCCTCTTCTCCCATAATCAAGAACGTAAGATGCCTGTTTCATACAAGGCAAATAAGTTTTCAAGCCCCAGACAGTGACCTTGTTTAAATAAAACTACCCAAAGCACTAAAACCAATCCCCAGTATCCCCCAAATCAGACAGGGCAGGGCAACAAAGCCATAACTGTCAGGATGATGCCTGAACCTTGTGTTCATTGCACGCGTACTCACAGCTATGCAAGTTGTTTACACCTCTTTCTGCTGTTCTTCAGCATGGCAAGTGCTTCTTGCATACAACCACCAGCATTTCTTCCAACTTGAACAGTGTAATTTTCCTCCTCCAAAAAGCCTCGCACTAGCTAGTGCATCATCTGCTTGGCATTAATCATCACAGCTGGTAATGGATTGTAATAGCCATGCACACACTGAACCCATTTCTTTCTCTAAATGTAATATAAATAAATACGTATTTTTGCATTCGTTTCATATATACACACAAACACACCATAATAATAACTTCAGCTGGAAAAAAAAAAAAAAGAAACCATCACTGACGTAATACCAGTTCACTCTTAGAAAAACACCATCTTTCCTCCTGGATTGAATAGGAAAGAAGGGCTGTCTGGGAGAGCCCCAGCACGCAGCCAGCTGCCCTCCAAGGCCAAGGGATCCTATGTGCCCCCCAGCTACAACACAGCCCCCACTTTGGAGAACACTATGAATACAGCCTGCCAGCAAAGCAACAAAACTCACCGCATCCTTGTGTTAGTTCACATTTCTTGCAATGTTCTCTAAGAGTTTCTTACACGAGGCCACCACGATAGGAAACTGCTGCATGAGTTTCCTAAGGGCAGATACCTACTTTAGGAAGACGCTAACTGTACTAGAGTGACTCATCTTGGTATGATTTATTTTGTGCTAAAAGTATTTCAAGTAGCACAAGTACTCGATCACACCTCCCTGTGCTTCAGGGGATGAAAGTACAGCAAGTCCAGGATAGCAGCTCCCATCTCACAGAATCACAGAATGGTTGGGTTGGAAGGGACCTCAAGGATCACGAAGCTCCAACCCCCCCCACATGCAGGGCCACCAACCTCCACATTTCACAGCAGCCCAGGCTGCCCAGGGCCCCATCCATCCTGGCCTTGAACACCTCCAGGGATGGACGGGGCATCCACAGCCTCTCTGGGCAGCTGTTCCAGCACCTCACTGCTCTCATAGCAAAGACCTTCCCCCTGACATCCAGCCTAATCTTCCCTCCCTCAAATTCAAACCATTTCCCCTTGTCCTGCTGTTATCTATCCTTTCAAAGAGTTCTCCCTCAGTTCAGCAGCTGCACCTTCCAGCCCCAAAGCCCAGACAATACTGACAGCTCTTCTGTCCTCTTTGCACGCTGAGTTATTTTCCCTTAACCGCAGGGAAGCCCTACTCTACCCTTGATCTGGTTTTCGCTGTATTAATTCCATTACAAGGGCTCTCTCTGGCTAGCAAGCAGTGCTCCAGTCCCTCACCACTCCACCTGTTTGCCAGCATGCTGGCATTCCCAATTCATGAGTCGGAAGCCCCAAAAACAATAAGGTACAGTACTGTAAGTAAGCAGTGTGGGAGCACAGAGCAAAGCAGCACCTGGGGAACGGTACCTGCCTGTGTGTGTGCCTCCGAGGACTGTGGTCTCTGGCTTTTCTGCACAGCTATGCGCTGTTTTCAGGGTTTGCTCTGCCGTATTCTTACACAAAAGCTGAAATTCTCCCCTATTCCCACGATTCCAGCAGTCTACCGATAGCGTTCTCAAATACTAAGAGACTGTAAAGTTACAAGAGCCGTCAACACCATCACCACCAGCTAATTAATAGAGCATAAAGAAACCTCAGCAATCACTTCTTTCCACCGGCGGCCGCAGGCAGCCAGAGGCCCACAGCCCCATCCCAGCGGTGCTGCAGCCCGCAGGGCGGCTGTGCGGCCGCTCGTCTCCGCTCCACTGCCCTCACACAAACGGCTTTACCTGGATGAGGAGCAGGCGGGGCAGCGACCCACGCGGGCCGGCACCTCGGGAGCGCCCGGAGCCGTGCACTTTGGAGACCTGTAAAACCCGACTTCTGCAGACGAAGCAGCGCTCCTACTGCCAGCACCACCCAGCAGCGAGACCCCTCAGCCAGGCTGCCGCGCTTCAGTCTTCTCAGGAGCAAACCTGCGCTTTGGGAAGGTCTGTTTTACCGGCACGTGCAGCGAGAAGCTCCCAGGGATGCCCGCTTTGCTTTCTGCGCGCAGAAACACCCCGCGGGGTCCCAGACGTGGCTCTGAAGGAACCGGCAGGCGCTCGGCACGGCTCTGAAGCAAACGCAGCGCGACGGCGGCCAGCCGCGAGGGCGACAGCCGCGCACCCCAACCCGCTTCCGAACGGCCCCGGAGCGGCGCAGCTGGAAGGGACGCGGGCAGCCCGGCACGCCGCAAGCCCCGCACCGGCACGGACCGAGCCGCTCTCCGCAGAGCCCGCGCGCCGCGCACGCCCGCACTGACGCACCCCCCGCTCCGTGCCGCGATCCGCCGCTCGGCGATGCGGCCGCCGCGCCTTATGTAACGCGGCCGCCCCGCGCCCGGAGCCCCGCGCCGCCGCCGCCCGGCCGGGAACGGGGGGCGGCCCCGGGCGGGAGAGCAGCGGCGCGTTGCGTAACGGCGCCCCGCGGCACTCACCGCCTCCGAGTCTTCAAATCCATGCAGGTACAAATTGTCGTACATGGAGCTCCGCGGACGCCGGGCGCCTCTCGGGGTGCGGAACCGGCGGCTGCGAGGGGCCGAGAGCGGGCGGAGGCCTGTGCGGCGCGGGCCCGAGCCTGCCCTCTCAGCGCTGCGGACGCCCCAGCCGCGCGGCGCCGCCTCCCGCGCCCACCGCCGCAGGTGCCCCCGCCGGCGCCGCGCCGCCCCGCAGCCCCCGGCCCGCCTCCCGCCGCGGCCCGCTCCCCGCGCCGCCGCGCCGCCATTGGCTGAGCGGTGCGGCCGCCGCGCCGCCATTGGTCGAGCGCGGCCGCCGCCGCGCCGCCATTGGCTGCGCCGCTCCGCCGTGCGGAGCGCCCCGGAGCGCCGCCGTCCCTCGGCGCCTCGGCAACCGGGCGGCGGCGGCGCCGGGAAACGGGCGGCGCGGGGAGAGCTGCAGAGAACGGGGCGATCCGCGCTTTCCTCCCTCCCCGCCTCCTCAGCCGGCTCGGTGCTGAGGAGAAGCGGTCCCCCCCGAGGCGACCCCGGCTGCCCCCGTTGCTCCGCGCCCCGTTCTCTCCGCGGGCACCGCGCTCCGTACGGCTCCGAGCAGCGCCCCGGGAGAGCCGCCCGTCCCCCGCATCGCCTCTACAGCGGCCAGAGGGGCCGGCACCGGGACCTGCGCCTCCAGTGCCTGCAGCCCCGCTCCATCTCTGCTCCACCTGCCTCATTCAAGAAACACCGCGTTTGGGAAACCTTCGCGGCAGAGAGGGCGTGAATTATCCCCCAGCACAGCACCCAGCGAGGTCTGGGGGAGACCACGGTGCCAAGGACCGCTGCTACTACTGTTGTATGCAGATAACAGCGTGAGGAAAGAGAATCACAGAATCATAGAATGGCCTGGGCTGCAAAGGCCCATGATGCTCATCCAGTCCCAACCCCCTGCTGTGTGCAGGTCGCCAACCAGCAGCCCAGGCTGCCCAGAGCCACATCCAGCCTGGCCTTGAATGCCTGCAGGGATGGGGCATCCACAGCTTCCTTGGGCAACCTGTTCCAGTGCCTCACCACCCTCTGGGGGAAAAACTTCCTCCTGATATGCAAAGAGCAATAAAATGTGGAGTTTTCTGAGCAGGGCAGTGGGCAATGAGGCACAGAGCTGCTGCTCCTGGTGTGCTGGCAGCAGTGCAGGACGTGCCCTGGCCCAGCAGTGGCAGTGGCAGGCCTGGTTATGGAGCTGCTGCACACCCCACAGAGCAGCAGCAGAGCCCATGCCAAGCTCAGTGTGCCCAGAATAGCAGTGTTTTCTGCTGGGCGCTGGGAGGGTGTCTGCTTATTATAGATTTTAATGTAAAAATAATGGTGTGAAGGCTTTTCTGATGAGTAATTTCTCTTCCGCTCTAGAAAACGAGTTTTCTCCTGATGTTCTACGATGGAGCTGCAAACAAACAAACAGAACGAACCCCAAGTGCCAAGAACTGAAAAACCACAAGTTTTGGCCTTATTTAAAACCAACTTGGGAAAACCAATCCAACCTGAGCTCTACCCTGGACCTTTCTAGTTCTGCCTCTCCTGTCCAAGAGCCGCCTGTGTCTGTGGGTATCAGCTGCACACACCATCCCTCAGCGTGTCAGCGAGGTGAGCAATCCATGTCTCTCAGCTTCCATCTCAACCACGCACTGCTTCTCCTTCCCCAGCCTCGTGGTGGGCAAAGCGTAATACATGAGCTCACTGTGTGAGCCAAAAACTGGACAGAAAGTACAGAGAAATACTTATTTTCTCTATGTGTATTTCTGAATACTTCTGGAATAGTTTACCGTTTACTTCCTAATGTTATTAAAAGCGTTCCAAATCTCATCTTTCGTACGACCCGATCAAACGCCCCTGCGTTCATCAACACTTCCCATCTTTTCCATTTGTTTCACCTTGCAAAGGATTAACTCCTCCTTAATTCATGAGGAAAGGGCGTGTGATCCGTGACAGCCAGCACGGCTTCACCAGAGGAAGGTCATGCTTGACCAATCTGGTGGCCTTTTATGATGGAGTGACGGCATCGGTGGACAAGGGAAAGGCGACTGATGTCATTTACCTGGACTTGAGCAAGGCCTTTGACACGGTCCCCCACCACATCCTTATCTCCAAACTGGAGGGATGTGGATTTGATGGGTGGACCACTCGATGGATAAGAAACTGGTTGAAAGGCCGCAGACAGAGGGTGATCATCAATGGCTCTATGTCCAGGTGGAGGCTGGTAACGAGCGGCGTCCCCCAGGGATCTGTCCTGGGACTGGTGCTCTTTAACATCTTTATCAATGACATTGATGACGGAATTGAGTGCACCCTCAGCAAGTTTGCTGACGACACCAAGCTGAGTGGTGTGGTCGACACGGCTGAAGGAAGGGATGCCATTCAGAGGGACCTCGAGAGGCTAGAAAGGTGGGCCCGGGTGAACCTGATGAGGTTCAACACTGCAAAGTGCAGAGTTTTGCACTTGGGCCGGAGGAATCCCAAGCATCCCTACAGACTGGAAGGAGCGGTCCTTGAGAGCAGCCCTGTGGAGAAGGACCTGGGGGTCTTGGTAGACGAAAAACTTAACATGAGCCAGCAGTGTGCCCTTGCGGCTCGGAAGGCAAATGGGATCCTGGGCTCCATCAGAAGAGGGGTGGCCAGCAGGGACAGAGAGGTGATTGTTCCCCTCTACTCTGCTCTTGTGAGGCCCCATCTGGAATACTACGTCCAAGTGTGGAGCCCCCAGTACAAGAAAGACAGGGAGCTGTTGGAGAGGGTCCAGAGGAGGGCCACGAAGATGATCAGGGGACTGGAGCACCTCCCCTATGAGGACAGACTGAGGGAGCTGGGCTTGTTCAGCCTGGAGAAAAGAAGGCTGCGGGGTGACCTCATTGCAGCCTTTCAGTACCTACAGGGAGCCTACAAAGAGGAGGGGAATCAACTCTTTGAAAGGGTGAGTGACAGCAGGACAAGGGGAAATGGTTTTAAGCTGAGGGAAGGGAGATTTAGGTTGGATGTCAGGGGGAAATTCTTTACGGAGAGAGTGGTGAGGTGCTGGAACAGCTGCCCAGGGAGGTTGTGGATGCCCCGTCCCTGGAGGTGTTCAAAGCCAGATTGGATGGGGCCCTGGGCAGTCTGGTCTAGCATTAGGTGGGATGGTTGGTGGCCCTGCATGTCGCAGGGGGGTTGGAGATTCATGATCCTTGAGGTCCCTTCCAACCCTGGCAATTCTGTGATTCTGTGATTCTGTGAACTTCATTCTGCAAAGTGACTGCTGATGCCTTGGGAAGAGTCTGACAGACACCTCAGCAAAGCCAAAGGCATTATTCTTCCCATATCAGTTGCTAATCTCCTCAAAAACTCCCCAGCATTACAACAAATCTTACTCCCCATCTCCAACCTCCCTGTGCTATCAGTGCACTCCTTGCTTCTGTCCATGCTGCCCCGTGCTTTGCAGACACTGTGTGCCTGCAAGCGGAATGGGACCTGCTGACCATGGGAGAATCTCACTGGTAAAGCTTAACTCTCCTGAAGTATTTTCCAGGGCTGAGCCCTCAGATCATGAATTCTTCCAAGGAGTAACTTCATCTCTAGGCCACGCAGAAAGCTCTCTGCCAATGCTAAACCAGCAGACAAAGCACCTGTTAATTAATAGAGATGCTCTTCAGAGGTTCATTTCAAACAGAGGCAGCACTTCTGTCAAGTGGAGCAGTTGTTGTGAGGACAAAAAGCACATCTTACACACATCTTACAGCTGATGTACCCGGCTCCTTCCCTGGCCATGGCTGCCCCACAGCCTGTCCTGCCCCACTGCTGCTCAGGGCTGTCCCCCTGTAGATGGGTCAGGGCTGGAGAGCACAGCCCGCAGGTTTTGGGGCACCCCCTTAAGCAGATGGAGGAGGATTTCAGTTTCTGAGACTGCCTTTAAAGTTCTCTCTGAACTCCCTTTACAGGAGTTAATAGATGGATGCTTAGGGCCTGAGCTAAGCACCCGATCCCTCCTCCCCACCTTGAAGATCTGTGATGTTCCATCTTTAAAGAAATAAATACCTCAGCAGTGGGAGACTATTAAAATTTAAAATGGGAAGGAATTTCTAAGTGCAACATCAGAATCATTTGTCAGCTCAAAATAAAAGGCAGATCTGAAAATCACAAGGAGAAAAAAAAAAAAACGTGTCTCAACTTCACATAAATTTGTAATGAAATAATTTAACTCAGAAGTCAGGGGAATTGCTGCTTGATTTCCAGTACTTACATTTCACACTGTCCTTTCAAGATACAGAGGTTATTAAAAATATATATTTAATGACTCAACTTGAAAGGCTCCTAAAAGACGCTATAAAAAACCACGCGGCTCATTAAATAGGGATTGCATTTTGCAAGATGTAAACAGAAGGGACATCGGCCTCAGCGCCCAAACCTCCCATCTCAATCCATGGGATCGTGGAGCAAGGGCTGGTTTGGAGAGCACAACCCTGGAAAAGTCAGCTGGTACTTCACCACGAGCATCATCTCGATAGACACAGGCTGCAAACACCTGTGATACGCAGGAACTGCAAATCAAGACAGTCCCCTCTCTTGGGTTTAACTTACAGCATAGCTTGGTGCAGGCGAAAGGGAAAACCAGCTGCAAGCTCAACCTTTCTAGGCAGCTTCCCAAACAAACAATCCACTGCAGGAACCAAAGAGGGGCACGCATTAACTGAAGGCTTTGTGAGATGAAAATCCTCCCCGGCCTGTTTCTGGGAGAGAATGCAGCACTCTGATAATACCAGGCAGGGAATGTCACTGCCTCAGGCCACACAGAAAATCTCTGGTAGCTGTCAGCTCTCCTCTGCATCTGGCTAGCACTGCAGTGATGGGCAACCAGCAGCCATGGGCTGCGTGCACACGTGGGGCACACCTGGTGACACCATGCAATGGGCAAATGAGCTGAATTAAATGTTTTTAATCATATCACAGAATCACAGAATGGCCTGGGTTGAAAAGGAGCACAATGATCATCCAGTTCCAACCCCCTGCTATGTGCAGGGTCATCAACCAGCAGCCCTGGCTGCCCAGAGCCACATCCAGCCTGGCCTTGATCAGTGGTGTCAGCTGCTGCATTATACATCTTGCTTGTATCTTCCAATTTTGTTCCAGTATTAATCTTCAGAGAGTGGTAAATAAGTATTTTCAAGCAGCCTGGTCTCCATTTCCATGGGGTGTAATCATGGTGCATTGCAATTTCTATTAACATGTGGGCTATTCCCCAGCAAGGACTGCTGTCCTCTGGTGATCTCAGCAGGACTGCTGTGAATTAGGTTTCCTGTGGATTTACTGCAGTATTGCATGCAGAGAGCATCCATCATCCTTTGATCTCAGGCCACAGCTCTGCATGTCCCCATGGGCACCGACTTGGAACAAGATGCAGACAGACGATCACAAAGCAATCTGGTTTCCATAGGACCCAGCTAGTGTGTCTGCTGAGAACGTGTAACGAGTCCATACAGCTCAACAGTGAAGGTATCATTTGGAATCACCTAAGGGCCACGTGCTGCTATTGGTTAATTGAAAGACTCCTCCTTCTAAGGAATTATTACAGGCTTCATTGGAAGCATGCAGGTAGGACAGGCTCAGTGCTAAGCTGCTCCCGGTACTTTGAACCAACATTAGCAGGCAATGGAGAGGAAGGGAAGTCAGAATAGCTGAGCATCCCACAAACCTCTCAAAGCTGGGGTTCCCCCCAAGTCCTCTGATGCCATTTGGGATTATCCACATTCCCTTTTTTTCTGATTGGAACTGACCCTTCTGGAAGCACAAAGAAAAAAGGACAAATCCTTTGTGCGACACACATCCATATAGCCTCAAATATTAATTACCCAGTCATTTCTAAGCTATCCAAAGGTGGGAACAGTGCTTTTCCCAGAGCATGAATTTTGTACAGAACCACTGGAAATAGTGTGCAAAGCCCAATCAAATGATTACACAACACAATGGCAGCACTTGCACTTTGAGGAGATGTGGCAATGAATTATTTGCTATTTGAATAAATGCACAGTAACTGGATTACAAAACCAAGTAAGTACCTCAGCACTGCAGCATGCAGAGCCAGAATGTAAGTCAGCAACTTCTCTCCCTTTTGTACTTTCACAGGTTTCACTTTCACTGTGGGCTGTGCTGCTAAGGCAGCGTGCCTGGCGCTGCAGGATGTGCCCTCACCCTGCTGCAGAGCTGAGGATGGACAAGAAGATTCATCCCAGTGCAACAAACCCAAACGTTGCCTCCATGAGGATGGACTGAAGCTCTCTAAAGGCTCTTCTACTCCAACAGTAAGGTTGCAATGCTGGCCTCGTAGCTTTACTTTGGACTAATGAGATACTAAGTGCAGAGAATGAACCCACTCCTTCTAGCATCTTTCAGCACACAAAACCTCCAGTATTTATCAGTATATTTCATCCAAAGCATTGGGTTTGACCTTTCAGTGCCTGAATTTTGGGTCCTGATGAAAAAAAATTCCTCTCCCCATATGTTGTTCTTGCTGAAATCAGCAGAACAGCCCAAGTATATATTTCATTAATATAAGGGAAGAGGACCGTCAGCATTCTCCAGCAATCCACCTAAGGCAGGACTTGCTTCCATCGCTTGGAAGGAGGCCAGCTCCTCACTCTTCTGTGCTACTTAGCATAGCCCAATTCCTCATCCTTCTCCCTCTACAGCAATCTATTTTTTTCCTCTCTCCTTTTCTGTTTTATAATACAGATTAGATAAGCACATGGTTGTAGCAACAACAGCTTCTGCCTTGGGGTGGAAGTATGAACAAGACAACCTCTTGAGATCCCACTAACCTCCTTTTCTAACATCTCATGAGCAGTGAGAACTGGATGACATCTGTGATGTTTCACAGTTCTGGAGATACCAGGTAAATAAGTATGTATTTATGCTCCAAAAGAAAGAAGCACCGTGGTGTTTGGGGAATGTCTTGGTGCATTTAAAGGTTTAATTCAAAGGGAGACCTGGATGGTATGCTTTAATTCCTTGAATTTCAAGCAAATAAATTAGCCTGGTAGGGTCTAATTTGACAGTTCTTCTGGAGGAAGTGAGGTGCCACCTAGACTGAAACACATTTATCTGACACTGTTACATAAAGGCTGCTATAATTAAAGAGAGTGTGAAGACTTCATTGTCACTTTCTCTCAGTTTAAAGCACCTGCAATGAGAGAGGTAACCTGACAACATTTGTAGGTATCCTCTATATTTAACCAGTTGTGAGGTTTCTCTTTGCTGCAGGCTCTGCAAAGAGCTGAGCTGTGGGAAATTCCAAGCCACAGCTGCGGCCTTCCAGAGTGTGTCTGATAAAGAAGAGTGGATTATCTCCACCTCCTGAGGCAGGTAGGGATGTCCTCTCAGGTTTTCATAGCACGAGACAGCCCTACTCTACTTATGGCTTCCAATGGTGTGCAGAAATGAGCGTGGCAAATCTGAAATGACCTGCAAAATATTGCAAGACGCAGCCGATGGCATCACGCTGCATTAACGTGGGTCACCCCCTCAAGAACTGAGGATTGCACTGAAGAACCTGTGGATCTGTGGGCTCTGAGCAGGCACAGCAATCTCCCTCCAGCAACACCCATCTATCAGCAGCAAGCAGCATCCACCGGGTCGAAAAACCTTCACAGCTCCAACCCGAAATGCCAGTGCCTTGTGGCTGGGGTTGTGCTGTGGTTCTTTGCTGGAAGGAAGACACAGGGATTGTTTTCAGAGGAGATGCACATTTATATCTTCCATGCCAAAAAGCATCCTGGCCAGAGGATTAAGCATTTGTTTTGTTTCTTATTTTAAGCTCCTCTTTTCTTCTTATGAATGTTAATCAATCTCCTTAACTGCTGCAAGTGCTGATGCTGAGTATTGCTGAATACCACTTTAGCTTGCAACTGATGAAATTATGGGAAACTATCAATAAAAGCCAATTAGTAACCTTATGGGAAGCTGGTGCTACTTTATCCAAGTAGCTGAAGTTACCCCTGCATTCTGGAAACCCTCATCAGCTCTGAAACACAGCCAAAAGAGCAGCAGTTCCCACCTGGGCTGGAGAAGGAATGCCCCACTGCTATGGGAGGCTGCAGGACAACGTGGTGTTCACGTCCTCCAACAGATGTGCAGCCCAGAAAGCTCCCAGACACTGCAGATTTCCCAGGGGCATTCAAATATTTGCAGTTCTCTCAGTAAACGTTCACACAGATGTGACTGAAATGTATTTCTCATAAATGACAAACATGCTGTAATAACTCTTTAGAGAAAACAAGGCCCAGGCTGAGCAGTTGGAGATGGACAAACACGGCCTTGCCAGCTAAAAACAAACCACAAAAAAAACATCACTTCACTGGAGAATTTCCCATTTAGAGAAATTAGTAAACCTACAGTTCCCATTTTGCATTTCGGGTGGCTCAGACTAGAACAAAGGGTGCACGAAGAGGAGTCAGCCAAAGAGCTTTTAGTCCTAGAGCTAAGGAGCACTTCTGCTGTTCCTGCTGGGGGTTAAAGGGGTAAATAAGTAAATAAAGCCAGGCAAACTGACAGAACCTTATCTGTACTTTCCTGCTTCTCCTTGGGATTTGACAAGGATGGCTCGATTAGCCTGTTGATTTTACTGCATCTCCTTATGCTTTATAATCCCATTACCATACTGCAAGACAGCAATTTGAATTTCATGGCAAGGGACTGTGGGAAGCTTCAGTTCGTTTCAGCAGATTTCCATGACACCCATCCAAACGGAGAAGCTGATGCAGAAACAACAGATCAATGAACGGGCAGCCACTTATCCAACCCCGTGTCTTTAAATATTTAGTCAGGACCACTGAGAACCAATAGAGAAAAGCAAAGATTCAAGGATTTTACTGCCTATTTAAGTAAGAGGAGCTCTTGCCTCTACAGTGTCTGAGAGACCTTTGCTCATCTGCCCGATGAAATGATCAATTTGGGATGCTCTTGCCATCCTAAAGCAGAACATAAAGTCTGTAAGTCACAGAATCACAGGATCACAGGCCAGGGTTGGAAGGGACCTCAAGGATCATGAAGCTCCAACCCCAATGCCACATGCAGGGCCACCAACCTGCTCATTTAATGCTAGACCAGGCTGCCCAGGGCCCCATCCAACCTGGCCTTGAACAGCTCCAGGGATGGACGGGGCATCCACAGCCTCTCTGGGCAGCTGTTCCAGCACCTTGAAAATGATGGCTGCTTATCATCATCATGGGACTCTCCTGGAACACATAAGCCAGTACAAGAATCCTAAAGCAAATTCCTATCATGCTTCATTTTGAGAGGTGCAGAGCAGCCACACAGCCCCTCTATCTCCCATCCCACACCCTTGGGCAGGGTCTATCTGCACAGAGATCCCACTTTGGTGTGACCTGAGCCCAGATGTGCTCAGCACCAGCAGAGAAAGGCAGACAGAACCCAGGATGTGGAGTCATCTGCACGCAGGGTGACAAACAGCTGCAGCTCTCCCTTAACCAGTGATAGGATGAGAGGGAACGGCCTCAGGTTGCTCCAGGAGAAGCTCAGCTATTGGCACAGCTGCCCGTGGAATGAGGGGTCACCATCCCAGGGGTGTCCCAGAGCTGTGGGGAGGTGGCACTGAGGGATGTGGGCAGTGGGCATGGGGGGATGGGTTGGGGATCCTAGAAGGCTTTTCTAACCTTATTGGTTCCATGATTCTAATTCCTGTGGCACCCCCAAGTGCTCTGCATGGCAGCAGGGCTGTGTGGGTCCTTGTACAAACCTGTCGGGAGCACTAAAAATACCTCTGACTCTTCCTTACAAAAGAGAACAATCGTAACTATAGAAATCCTTGCGGCAACGCAAGGCGCAGGTATGAGAAGCCCTGTGTGTAAGGAGGGCTGATGCACGAGGAGCTGCTAAAATAGAATAGAATCTGCTCCTCAGCTTCCAGGCAAAGATGTCTGAATTCATCTGTAAGCCTTTAACACCCCGAGTTGGGAGCAAAGCACCAATGCTCATGGTGTTAAAATGCCAGTCTGAAAGCCTGGGCGTCATTCAGAAGCTTGATCAGATCACATCATTTCTGATGCTCTGAACATTTATACCAACACTACTCTTTTCCCCCCTGCCTCTTTTGTGCAGTTGTTAGATACGCATCATCCCTAATCTCTCAAACCCTACAGGCAAGCTTAAAAAAAGACCAGGATGATTAGTTGATTCCAGCCTTTGACAAGATCCTTACAGAGACTACTTTAAAAATAAGAAAGGAAATCCCTAAATAGATTGCTGAGAGGAAAGTTACGTCTCATATGTAAAACTGCCAAGAGACAGGAAACAAAAAGCAAGAATAAATGGAGAAAGGCCAATATTTAGAACCCAGCATTTGCTATGGTCCAAAGCAGACCTTTACAATAACAAAGTTTTCTCACCAAATAAAGTCTTTTGGGAGTGAGCAGGGAAAAATTCAGCTTGAATAGCTAAGCTTGACCAATTTACAAGTGGAAATCAGAATATTCTAATTGGAAGTGTTGAGAATAATAAATAATGGCAGCTCTGCCATCTCTACCATCTGGATGAGGAAGCACAGAATTAAATGGTTAAAAAAAAAACCTCAAAACTGATAGGAGAAAATATTTATCCAAATCTGAATATTAAAATACACGATAGAGTAAAAAAACTTATAAAGCTTCTCTTTAAAAAATGCAGTCAGTCATTTATTTGAATGCTACAACCACGAACCTCTGAAGAGATGAAAAACTCATCTGGCTCCAGTTCAGACTAAGTAAAATTAGGATCGAACCCTCATTACTGCTACAGAATGTTACACGACAGTAGCACAGCACATGTCTTAGCAGTGAATCTTGCTGCCACCTCTTGGTTCAGCAGAAAATAATGGCAGAATCAGATTTTCTGCCTCGTGTTGTGCAGATGGAGCACCTGAGCAGCGTCCACTCATTGCCCACCTTGCTCACCCTCAGCCCTGGGAAACCTCTGCTTTGAGAGCTGCTTTCAGGCTCTGGTGGGTACAAGAGCTCGTGCTATTTGTGCTGGCTTTGACTGTCAAGCTGTAGGCCAAAGAATTCCACCTGTGCACCACTGCCTTTACAGAGACCCGTGATTTTGTGTTAGAACAATAACTCCCACTAGGGTAACAGCAGCTCCCAGGGAAGCATTTGCTTTTAACTTGAAGACATCAAGGAAAAGACAAGTCCTCAACCTCCCTCTCCAGGAGCAAAGGTTAACCATCTTCAGCAGCCAAATGCTGCCCACAGCTGCCATGGAGCTCAGCTCAGAGCCCTTCATCCTCTGGGTTGTGGGAAGTGCTCCTCACACCCAGAGCACCCCAAGCAAAGCTAACTGAAGATACCTGTTCCTTTCATACATGCACAGCTCATGAGGAAAAACCCCACTGAGACTTCCTGTTTTTCTAATCATTTGAACAAAAAGACAAGATGCAGAGCATTAAAATGGCACTTCCATGGAGTACTGCTTTAAAGAAGACTGATGCTGTTAAGGAAAACATAACACACACCTTATGCTTCCCTTTGTGAGGTGGCTTTCCCTCCCTTTCTCTTACTGTCCATCCGCTCAATCACACCTCACACCACTCACCTTCCAACCGCATCATTGCAGCTGATGAGCGTTTTAATTCCTGCCCACGTTTATAAGCTGTCAAATCCCTTCAATGGGTTCCCTGCCCTGCCCAGGAGTGGGACAGCGGCTGGCCAAAGAGGAGGAGGATTTCAGGATGATTAATGTGATGTACCACATACCCAGCTGCTCCCCAGCCTGCTTTGCTGCTGCTCCCACTGCAGGCAGGCTGCATCCCCGTCCCATCCTGCCTGCTTGGCTGGTGGTGCATCACTCACGCCTCTTCTCACTGCTGTGACTTCTTGAACGTAATGAGATGCAATTGCTTTGCAGGAAGCAGCATAATTAAGTATTTAAGTAAAATTCCCCGCAGGGATATGTTGAAACAGCAATACAGCCAGGCAGTACCAACTCCAGAATTGGAAGCAGTTTTTCAGGCAGGTGAGAACGTGCAGCATCTTCCCTGCAGGCATTCAAGGCCAGGCTGGATGTGGCTCTGGGCAGCCTGGGCTGCTGATTGGTGACCTGCACACAGCAGGGGGTTGGAACTGGATGACATTGTGGGCCTTTGCAGCCCAGGCCATTCTCTGATTCTTGTGGTGAGGCACCGAATGTGTCCTCAGTATTGCAACTTACAGACTTAGTCATGGAAAAAAGACTTTCATGAATGTTTTTCATAGCAGCAGGAAGCAAGCATTAAAGATCAAACAGCTTCTTTTGTCAGCAGACCTGTTCCTTCCCACACACACACCTGTGCTCCCCTCCAAACCCAAAAGCCCAGAACTCCTCACACAGCAAAGTCAGCATTATTCACTTTCATTCACCTTTTGAAGAACCCACCTGAAGCTCGGGGTGGGAACGTAGGTGGCAAGGGCACAGGTGACAAATTCAGCAAGCTGAATGATGCCCTGAACTTGTGAATGTGACTCAATAGGTGAAGCGTGATGGCTCTGACACATTCATGGAAATGTTTTCTTTAAATACCAAATGTCTTCAGTTCTGTGCAGATCCTAAAACAGACAGGAATGCCTTTATCTTAAATGATCTGTGGTACAGGGTAATGAAATATTCCTTCTACCTACACTAATTTTTGCTCTTCCCTGCAGCATTAACAGCGATCAGCTCCCAGAAGGTTCTCCCATCCTGCTCATGTCCATAATGCAAAGTAATGCATCCATCTTCAGAAACTGAGAAGAACCATTTCCAGAAAAGCTTTTATTGTAGTGAGAGCCATAGGCATGGTCTGCCAACCACAAATAGCAAACAGCCTCAGGGTGCCCTCGGGTGCCAGTATTATCCTCACAGGTACTTTGCTGTAAGGCAATGCACTCATAAGCCTCTTGAATGAGCAATGACAGGCATTGGTGGCACCAGGGACATCTCGTGTGCTGTGCCATCTTGTTTCACATGAGCTAATGAGGCCTTTGGTCCTTGTGGAGTTTGGTGGGAAGCTGTGGTCACTGCCAGGATGCCCAGCTGCTGGCTTGCTTCTGGCATTGCAGAGCCATGGAATCACCTGGAATGACCTCATGGAGTGAGGAAGTGGCACCACTGACTACATTCACCATGGGAAAATAGCTGTATGCTTCACCTCTATCATTCAGTAAGCAAAGCTGGGGCAAATCCAAGTATTTCAAGAGCCTCTTTGCAAGAGGAGCACTGTGTGGTTTCAGCCAGGTTCTACAGTAAAAACAAAGCAGCCTCCACACCTGTGTTCCAGGCAGAGCAAACAGAGCAAACACACACTGAGCTTCAACTTCAGGTATCGAGTGCTGGAGGCATGGTGCAAAAGGAAATTATTAAAGGCTTTGTGGATTGCATTCTCATAACTACATTTCAACCTCGCAGAATGTTTTCTGGGCACCCAGCGCCCAGCTCACAGAGCCTCCCTCCGTACTGCTGCCAAGTGAAGCAACTGGAGGATGTGAAAGACACAAAATGCTCCTGTTCCACTTCACTGATCACAGAGAAACAGAAATCCACAGCATGCACCCATTCAGTTCATCCTTTTTCGTGCCATCACATCCTTCCCATTCTCCTACACCTCAAATAATTCATTTCTTCCCCTGTTTCAAAGCACTGCCTGCTTCTGCTGTGCTCAGCCCAACTCCTTCACCTCCTGGTGCAGCTACAGCCTCCAACATGACACCCGCATGGGATCCTCCTGTGCCACCCATCACACAGCCCGAGCATCCCAGCCTCAGGGATGCTGCAGGACAGCTGAACAGCTCTGCCTTCACCATGCCCCCCAAATAGGCCATCCTCTAACCTGGGAATTCTGCTGGCAGCAGCCACTGCCCTCCCTCACCAAGTGCTGTTAGTCAGCACTATGAACACACAGCACACTGCATGCAAAGCAGAAGGTCAGACACGTGGGGTTGGGACACGACAGCAACTAGAAAGGGACATGCCTCCATTTTAAGGATTCCTCTGCTAAAATTTATAGCGTGCATCAGCTAATAAGGGACAAAACCCCGTTTCCCTTCTGCTGCGTGGCCTCATGCTGCTATTTTGGATGTGGGTTACCATGGTAATCAGCAGAACCCAGAATGAATTTGTGTCGTCATAATTGCTGCAGTTTTGGGCACACAGCTCCATACTATCTTACTATTGCTTGCAGGAATACGCAGTGGCTGGAGCTTTCATGGAGCACAGGATCTAATGAACGAGCCAGCACCAGGAGATGTTCTCCTCTGCCATCTTCCACGTGCACTGCCCAGGGCCCAGCCAGCTTGGGTTAAAAACAATAAAAACAACAAAAATTAGGACACAACATACAAACCAAAACAACAGCCCTGACCTGGAGCACACAGCCAAACATCTGAGTGTGAGCCAAACATCTGCCCAAGGAGGCTGTGGATGCCCCATCCCTGCAGGCATTCAAGGCCAGGCTGGATGTGGCTCTGGGCAGCCTGGGCTGCTGGTTGGCAACCTGCACATAGCAGGGGGTTGGAACTGGATGAGCATCGTGGTCCTTTGCAACCCAGGCCATTCTATGAATCATTCTATGAGCACAGCATGCTGTGAACAACATCCTTTCTCCAACTAAAGACCTCCTGGTGCAGCACACGGCCAGCTGGGCGCAGTGCCTGCTGTTAAAGTTACACTTCCAGGACTGCCTTTGTGTTTTGTTTGCTCTCTCGTTTCATTTCTCACCACTCTGCATTGCCAGAACAGCAGAAGCAGCCTCATTTCCAGCAGCAAATCTGGTTTCCTCTTCCAGTTTTTTTCTTGTTAATAATTTAATTTAGCCAAGAGTTGATCGTTTTACAAATCTGCTTTAAACTTATGGAACTCCAGATCCAGACATGGTACCTCGCAGACCCGCCCTGCCTTGCCCAGCAGACGGCTGTGTACCCGGGCACATCAGCACATCGCAGTGCCAAGAGCAAAACAACTTCTGCATCTGCACTCTTTGCGTTCACAAGCTCCGTATCCAGAGGTTCAATGATAAATTACACGCACATTTGCGGTCCGATAGCACGCATTTTGCTTCCGAACGCGCGAGATGCGATTGCGCTCCACGCAAACGCTGCGCTGCGGAGCGCGGCGGCGCTCGGGGGAACAGCGCCACCCTGCGGCGCCTCCAGGAACTGCAACGCTTCCAGCTCCGAGCGGCGCAGCTCAGTGCTGAGCCGCTGGAAAAGCATTTTTGCATGACCTTAAGTAAGAGAATGAAGAACTGAGAATCGTGTGTTTAATAAGTGACAAAACACCTTTTAGTTATTCTAGAGGAGCTTCTTAGTGGTGCAGGAAAGCCCAGCCCGTTGTCTTCTAAGTGGTGACCAAACAGTGACCCTGAGCAGCTCCATCCACACATCCCTATCAAAAGAGCAAAGGGTCTGCCTGGAGCACAGAGGAAAAAATCTGTGAAAAAAAGGTTTTAAAATATAGGAAAGGTAATAATTTGTGACTTTCTACAGGAATGGTCAGCTCAGAAGCCTACAAGTCTCATCCAAAACACTATCCCTATCTTTCCAGGATCAGATACTTAATTCCCATGGAATTAAATGACATTAATCTTTCCAAAATACCAGGACTGCACACCTGGCAGGTCTGCACAGAGGAGTTTGGAAATCCCATGGGCATATGAAGGTCTCATAGGAACACGCTGCTCCCTGCCTGATCACAGCTGAGCCCTCAGCAGGGCACCAGTCACCCTGTGAGTAAGAAAGAAAGAAATGCAACAACTACTACTATTACTTCTTAGGTCAGCAGACAACATTTTCACAAAAATCTTTCATTAAAATAGAAAACTCTTTGAAATGTAATGGTTGACTGCTTATTTTTAAGCCAATGCTGCAGAGGACCACAGAATCATACAGCGGTCTGGGTTGCAATGGACCACAGTGCTCATCCAGTCCCAACCCCCTGCTGTGTGCAGGTCACCAACCAGCAGCCCAGGCTGCCCAGAGCCACATCCAGCCTGGCCTTGGATGCCTGCAGGGATGGGGCATCCACAGCCTCCTTGGGCAACCACCAGAACTGCCATAGGACCAAGAGTAAGGTAGCAACGTGTCATCGTTTAACCTGGGACGGTCTCCAAAAAACATCCTGGGAAACATAATATAAAACACAATTGTGGAAAAAGTGAAGAGAAAGAGCAAAATAATTTAAATAATAGCTGCAGTGGAAGTAAATCAGACTTGAGATGGCTTTGAGATGGTGAGGTGCTGGAACAGCTGCCCAGAGAGGCTGTGGATGCCCATCCATCCCTGGAGGTGTTCAAGGCCAGGTTGGATGGGGCCCTGGGCAGCCTGGGCTGCTGTGAAATGTGGAGGTTGGTGGCCCTCCGTGTGGCAGGGGGGTTGGGATTCATGATCCTTGAGGTCCCTTCCAACCCTGGCAATTCTGTGATTCACTGGGCAACATATGAAAACGAGTTGATACGGTTCTCTTCTGAATACACCAGACTGATATTTGTATGATATTTTAATAAAAGGACTGCTCTGCCAAAAATCAATAGTCTGTATTAAAGAGGTTACAAAATGCTTAATCGATAGCCCTGAGCTTCCATGAGACTGCTTAATATGAACATCAGGCCTCGGGGAGACACAGCTTCCAAGGGCACAAAGCAGCGCGCGCCCCAACAAATTCCAAAATAAAGCAGCACTGGGGGAGAGACGGGGGAGTGGAAAAGGCTGGCAGAGCAGTCAGAGCACATTGCAGTGCCTAACGAGGGAAACGCAGCCTTTGGGGCCTGAGCAGAACCAAAATAAACCCAGACAACAACAAAAGAGCATCGAGTGGCCATCGGAGAGACGCTGAGTGACCTTGCTGCAGGCGCTGCTGGATGTGCCATCTTCTATTACCCACGTTGGGGATGGATGCCAAAAAATGGAAAGAACCCAGAAATAAAGTCCAGCAATCATCTGAGCTCTGAAGACACGTCCTGACAAGAGAGAGGTTAAGTAGTTTACATTGTGTATTGCTAAATGTGATGCTGCTGCCCCTTGGAGCAAACTGCCCCAAAAGGGGATTGCTCACTGCCTGCAGTGGTGCATTATCCATCCACGAGGAGCCCTTAAAGGCTGAGCTGTAACACCCAGCACTATTTTTAGCACACCAATTAGCAACAGAAGGCCTCATCAGCACGGTGCTACCTAGCAGGGCAGGCTGTACAAAAGCTCCTTCTCACTGCAACATGAGGAAATGCAAACAGTCAACTGCTGTCATACGCCGTCCCCCGCAGGCCATTCATATTTCATTTTCCTGCTGTAATCCAAATTGCTTCTGGTGCCATTCCCACAAGTGGTTTCTCTTCATTTAGCAAAATGGGGATGTGCGGGGGCAGCAAACTTCAATTTTACTCACTATGGCAGACGGGGGACAGGCTGTGTTATTAGGGCTGAGGGAACTGGGCTTGTTTAGCTTGGAGAAGAGAAGGCTCTGGGGAGACCTCACTGTGGCCTTCAGTACTTGAAGGGAGCGGATAAACAGGAGGGGGAACGGCTGTTTGTGAGGGTGGGTAGTGATAGGACAAAGGGGGATGGTTTTAAACTGAGACAGGGGAGGTTTAGGTTGGATATGAGGAGGAAGTTTTTCAGCCAGAGGGTGGTGAGGCACTGGAACAGGTTGCCCAAGGAGGCTGTGGATGCCCCATCCCTGCAGGCATTCAAGGCCAGGCTGGATGTGGCTCTGGGCAGCCTGGGCTGCTGGTTGGTGACCTGCACACAGCAGGGGGTTGGAACTGGATGAGCACTTTGGTCCATTGCAACCCAGGCCATTCTATGAGTCTATGAACCCCTTGCCAAAATGGGGTCTGTGGTGAGCAGGACAGCCGTGAGAGAAGCAAGGGAACATCCGGAGCTGCGTGTTCAGCACAAGCGTACAGATGAGCTAAAAATAAAGGTGGGGCCAAAGGGAGACGTTTGAGTCAATGTATGTACTGTAGAAATTTAGGGCATGATTCATTAGCCAAAAAAATCCCAACACCCTCTGTAGCTATTTTCAAGGAGGTACATGCATAATTGATGCGGAACAAGAGTGGGCCGCAATTTCCCCCACGCTGCTTCTGCATAAATTACACTGCCTTGTAATTCATCACACTGCTGTTTTTCCCCCATGTAAGCGGTAACCTCTCATTTAACGACCGTGGGAAACAGGATCATCTGCAAATGGGAGCAAAGTCTGTACTGGTGAAACAGCTGCGGGTTCCACACAAGTTCCTGGCCCAAGACAACTGGAAAGGGAAATATTTTTCAGTAGGAGGACCATTACGTGGTGACCTCCCACTGTCATTTCACTTTTGATAACCACAGTTGATGACAGAATACAGAAGTGCTTCTAAACCAGCAGCACTAAGCTCAGGGAGGGCCCAAAGCACGAGATTATCATAGAATGATTGCAATGGACCACGATGCTCATCCAGTCCCAACCCCCTGCTGTGTGCAGGTTGCCAACCTGCAGCCCAGGCTGCCCAGAGCCACATCCAGCCTGGCCTTGAATGCCTGCAGGGATGGGGCATCCATTACACTGAAGTTTAAAGCACCAGGTGATTTGTCATGGAGGGATGTAAGCAGCTCAGTTCCTTGTTCATGCTGTAAAGCAGAAAAATCCTTAAAATGAAAAACTAAGGCCCCTTGGCTCCTGACAAGGATAAAAGCCACACAAATCTGACGTGCAGAACAAACACAGTGTGGTGAACAGGTGCCCGTTCCAGCAGCTTTGGGAGAAGGGAAGAACTGGAACTGCAGGCAATGATGCACTTGTTCAGCAAGAAGCTGTGGATAGACACTAAAAAGGAACGTGAAGCTTGCACAGAGATATACATCCACCAGGGACACCAGTAACACTTTTGCACCTCTGTGCCAGACAAAGGAGGACAAGGCATAGGAGCTAACCGGGACAGGAGCAGGTAGAAGGATGGAGGGGGCACACAGCGTGTGCATGCTGCTCTCCTGCCTACATAATGGGTATTTCAGCATCAATCACGGGAAGCAAGTTCATTATAAAGACTCTCAGAAGGAAGGCCTGGATGTTCAGCCAAACAGATGGGTGTGCTCTGCTCAGCAATGCTCACTTCATTTTTTAATTTTTATTTTTAAATGCACTGTGGGGCTCTGAAAATTACGTTTGACAGCAAATGCCATCTACCTCCTGACTGCCAGGTAAGGTGAAGAATAAAGCACCCGTTTCCCATGAGTGTCCACTTCTGTATCAGCTTGAGATTGGTGTGAAGGGGCTCAGCATTAAGACTTGCAACTCGTGTTCTCACTGAAAAAAAGGGGCAAACTCAGCAATCTGTGAAGAAAAGCCTCTGTCCTTCAGTGCTCACAGAGCAGTGCACCCCACGCTCCCTGCCAGGCACACAGCTGCAGCCATCCCTCGCTCCACTTTCATTTACATTGTGCACATCTCCATCTGCTGAAGAGGAATCGTATCCTTGGCTTTGTGCTGACCTTCATTCAAGTGCCTGTATGGAATGATTCATGCAAACCTCAGTGCTGTTGAGCAGCACGCATCTGGGGTTGTTGCTCCCTAAGAAAATTACTCAGGCCGGTTTTACCTTGAACCGCAGGTGCAAAAATCCTACAGCAAAATGCAGTGAGCAGAAATCCACTTTCTTCTCAGAGGAAGGTGGTCAAAGCAACAGCTTTGGAGCCATGACCAACACAGTGCATAGTCTAAAAGGAAAGCGTGTGGCATTTTGGTCATCCTATGCATACGTTGCAGGAACCTGGATGAGTGTCTGACAAGGTTGGCATGCAGCAAAGGATCATTTTCAGCAAGGCTTTCAGGCTAAGCAAACTTTGCTTTGCTTTCTGGAGGTCTGGTACTGAGTAACCTCGTTGTTACCACTGAGAAAACAGGATTGTGTGAGCTAAAGTCAAGATGTTGGGGAAAATCCCATTGCTTTGCAGGAGTCTCACAAGCTAGATCCCAGATCTGGAAAAATACCTTGAAGAAACAGAAAGAGACTGTTTAAGATCTCTGTAGAGGGCCCCTAGGAAGGCCATCAATTGGTTGCAGGAAAGCATGTTGCTCTGGCTTTGCTGCTGTCTCCTTTTTGCCAGGATTTCTACTAATTCTGTCCCTAACCCCACAAGGAAAACAAAGTGGAAAGGAGACAAAACCTGAGGAACTGCTGCAGTACAAGCAAACACGGCCAAGGCACATCCAACTGCCAACAGCTCCTTGAAGGGAAAGAGGGGAGGCAGATTTTTCTATCAGCGAAGATGAATAAAGTTGTAGAAGACAAAATTTGTGCAAAATTTACCCATTCTGGCAAGCCCACTAACATTGCTAGTTCTTATACTCCTTGTTCTGCAAACAGCTACAGACACATTCTGCCCTCTTCCTTCCCCTTCTTCCTATTCCCTCTTTCCTTTCCCCCCTCCTACTGCCTCTCTCCTTTTTCCTCTACTCCTGTTTACTTTTTAATTCTTAAACTTTGCTCTAACTCTCCATGTTGCACTGCTAATTTGATGAGCACCCTTCCCATCACCCAGCTGCTGCCCTCACGCCTCCCCTCAGCCATCCTGACCCCATCTCACTCCTCACATCTCCAACACTGCCTTTACCTCTCACAAAATCAGGTTACATTTGGAAGCCCTCGATGCCCTCCCCGGCCCTGCCAGGAAACTGTAGGGATGGGCCTCATTGCCTCCAGCACCTCGCTGCCAAGTCTTTCCTCACCCAAAAGATCAGAACCAAAAAGGGAATGTAATATTTAAGCCAAGAGGTACTCTGAAGATTAATGACCGGCTGGAAGCTTAATGCATCTTGGGCCATTAACCCCAACTGGTCATTACGCCCTAAGAAATGTCTTGTGCTGAGGTCATTTTTATCATTTTAAGATGAATAAAAGGGGGGGGGGGGGAAATAACACAACATCCCCTTATGGAACTTCTCCTAATGGGAATCTCAGCCTCAATTGCTGGGAACAGATCACCCAAGGAACGAACGCCCCTCCTGGCATGAGGATCTGTAAGGACTGGGCTTGGACTGTGTGCCCTTTCAGCCCCCAGAACATCTTTCCTAATTAAGAGGACACCAGCCCTTTGGTGGCTCAGTGCTGTGCCCTCAGCTGCCCATGGGGACAAGACAGGAGCTGGTGGTGGCCCCTCCATTGCTTGCCAGGCCATCCCTTGCCAGGCCATCCAGG
Organism: Phasianus colchicus; assembly: GCF_987193195.1. Taxonomy (NCBI): domain Eukaryota; kingdom Metazoa; phylum Chordata; class Aves; order Galliformes; family Phasianidae; genus Phasianus; species Phasianus colchicus. The sequence goes on along the minus strand of NC_143442.1, from coordinate 1,522,380 downwards.
CAGCTGCTCTTCGGGAGCTCCAAAACTTCCAGCCATGACATTCCAGGTACATAGGCTCCAAAAGTCCTTCACAAAAACTGGAGTAGAACACGTACGTATAATGTGTATTGTCACAAGGACCTGATATAGGACAAGATACGACTGAACCCACAAGGTAAGAAGAGCTCACAAGACCAATGCATTCCCACACAAAGAGTGGCTGAGAGCCCTTCGCTGATGGAAAGTGAAGGGAACAAAGCCAAGGGAGCACACGAAGCACAGAAGTACAGAAGTACAGCCATGAGGATGTAAGCTTAAGGATCCACAGAGATGTGTGGAGTGCTTACAACACCCAAGAACTAAAGCACTTCTACATGCAAAACAAGCAAAGCTGGTTGCAGCAGGAGCCCTGAAACCTCATTTGAGGACCTCAAGTTATCTTGCATTAATGAACCAAAAGCCATCAGAAGGCCGACTGGGTAACAGGCAGATGTGATAAAACCAGTTGGAGATCGTGTGAGCACCTGAGGTGGTGCTCAGGGACAAGGTTTAGCAGAGAGCTGTTAGTTAGGGCAGTATGGTTAGGCTGTGGTGGGACTCGGTGATCTTTAAGGTCTTTTTCCAACCTGAGTGACTCTGCGACTCCGTCTGAGGTGGCTGAAGTTCCTACCCAAACCTGTGTGTAAGGAGTTGTGCCAGAGATCTACTTCCACGTTTCTAAAAAGCAGGGGGGAAAAAAAGCAGAAACCTGAAGATTATACACATCAGGCTTTCCCACGTAGCCCCGAAGCCAACAGAAAAGAATCAAGGAGCTATTTATCCAACTCTGCAGGTCACCCGAGGCCTAATAATTTTAGGGAAAAGCTATTTCTGTCTCTACCATATGCTTTGCAGAGCAGTAGAACACATTCTAACAAATACAGGTTTGGAGTCCCATGTAATCATCTTTGCTTCCTCTACATTCAGCACAGACAATCACATCAAGATTGCACTGCACACAAGCCATCCGTGTCCATAGAAACTGCATGACAGCACACGCAGTCAGAGCCTCGCATGCCTTCAGTTCCCAAAAACCTGTGAAAATGGCTCCAGTTCTCATTGCTAGGCTGTAATCACACGGCTGGAGTCCTGCACACGCTGTCAGCACACAGCAGTGAGGTCGGGTGGCACAGTGCTGCCAGCAGCGCTATGGGCAATATTTGAAGGGAGCGGATAAACAGGAGGGGGAACGGCTGTTTGTGAGGGTAGTGATAGGACAAGGGGGAATGGTTTTAAAGTGAGACAGGGGAGGTTTAGGTTGGATATGAGGAGGAAGTTTTTCAGCCAGAGGGTGGTGAGGCACTGGAACAGGTTGCCCAAGGAGGCTGTGGATGCCCCATCCCTGCAGGCATTCAAGGCCAGGCTGGATGTGGCTCTGGGCAGCCTGGGCTGCTGGTTGGCGACCTGCACACAGCAGGGGGTTGGAACTGGATGAGCATTGTGCTCCTTTGCAACCCAGACCGTTCTGTGGTTCTATGTGCCAGCAGTACAGCCAGCCCTGTGCCACAGCAACACATCTCACAGCCAAGGCTATGAGAGCTGACCCGCGAGCACCCCGTGCTCGGTGTGACAGCACTGCCATCCCCAGCGTCACCAGCGTAACAAGGAAAGCACTGCACTGCAACCACGCTGCACAGCAAACAGAATTAATCTCACGGGTCACGCTAGGAGAATGCACTGCAACAAACACCCACACCGCGCAGAGAGACGGCTAGCTCCAAAATACAGGAAATTTTGGATGAGAAATAGCCAAATCCTATTTTTTTGTTCATACCTACGCTGCCTCTGCTATTAATATCTGACTTCTCTTGCGCGACTCGAGGCTATTTTAAAAACGAAACCTTGTTACCACGGAGACCATCAGCCGGTCAGCACATCTGCTGAAGAACAGCACAGCACGTTTGTAAGGGAGAATTTCAGAGCCTGATCCGGGGCTCCGAACACCAACAAACAGAGAGGATAATTCGGGGACTCTTATTTATTACTTATTTCAACACCACGCAATCAGGATCCGCGTTTGCTTGCAAACAACGACGACAAAAAACCTTTTCCCTTTTCCAGCGGAACGCTAAGGGGGAGCTTAATTTGAGACTCAATTAGCGCATTAAGAAGCATTCAATTAAGCTTCCCGGTGACACGGAGCCACGCCGCTACGCTCACGTTCCAGAAGCAGCAGCGAGCCTGGCAGGCACAGCCAAGGAGAGGAGCCACGTCTCCTATTCTTCTCTTCCCACCCCAGCAAGAAAATCCATCCACGTTCCCCTCTGAGCATTATGATGCTCATCCCCACCCAGCTCCTCACGCAGGGAACAGCCCACCCAAGGCAAGACTTTGGGATGCTGGGATCCCAGCAGCCGTCATAAAGGCCAGCACGAGGCACACTGGGTGCCTACAGGAAGGGAGGACGCCTCCATCAGCCTCTCAGAGCACCCAGGGCAACTCCAGGACAACTTTCAGCTGCGCAGAATCACCAAGGTTGGAAAGGACCTACAAGATCATCCAGTCCAACCATCAGCACATCAACACATCCAGGAGTGTGAGGTAAGCCGTGCCGGCAGCACGATGCGAGGCAGGGCACAGCTGTCATCTGGAAGCCACCAGCAACAGCACACCAGTGTTGGGGTTGGGAGCTGCCCAGATACAACCCAGAAACCCAGCCCTCCAGCAGCACGAACACAGCCTGATTTGGTCTGACAGCCTCCACCGTGTCAGCATTTCTCGTAACAGCAGCCCTGTTTGTCTCACCAAGGTCACCATAGACGTGCCATCCCACATTGCACTGCAATGGGCTGCCCGGGGAGGTGGTGGAGTCCCCTTCCCTGGAGGTGTTCAAGGAACGTTTGGATGTTGTGTTGAGGGATATGGTTTAGCGAGAACCATTGGTGATAGGTGGATGGTTGGACTGGATGATCTTATAGGTCTTTTCCAACCTTAGTGATTCTGTGATTGTTCATGCCAGGGATGCCCACGGGCTCCTGAAGGTCAAATGCCCTCCAACAGCAGGCTATCTTCACTAGAAGCGTGTAGATACGGCACTGAGGGACACGGTTTGGTGGGTGCAGTGATGACAGATCAATGGTTGGACTTCATGGCCATCAAGATCTCTCCCAACTGCAGTGATTCTGCGATTCCAAGTTATCCCTTCCATTGGAAACAATGCACAGGCCGTGGGAATATCAGTGAAGGACACCTACCAGCATCTCCAAAGTTGACAGCACTTTCCTACACCTACCCAATGGTGCAGCATCTCCAAAGTTCACAGCACTTTCCTACACCTACCCAATGGTACCCAAGAGAAGACCCCAAACCAACCTCAAAGTCAGATGGATATTGGTATGCTATAGATAAGATGCTCTGTAGAAATTTACTTGTGATGGTTTTGCCTCTCTGCAAGCCTACAGGTTTAGGCTAAGCCAAAGCCAATTGGTTGTAAGGGTGGTTTAACCCAAAAGATGTAACTGCTGCACCATTTAACTGCGCTGGTTTAAGAACAAAGGTGAGTTACAGCAACGCTGTGCTGCCATCAAGGCTGACGTTCTTTGGGGAAAGGGCTGAATCTTTTATTCACCTGTCAAATGCCTTAATGGTTGCTAAATGCTGTGTAGAAAAAATAATGATCCAGCCCTCTGTCTAAGGAATAATCATATTCTGCAGTAAGTTATATTTTAGAAATTAATGACTCATCGTAGAATTGAGCTCATCCTGTAAATTACTGAATTTCTAACCTGCTCCTTTGCAGATACACATTTTATCACCCTCATCAGCACTTGATTTTGAGGAATGCCTGGCTCGTTGCACATCTGCCTGGCTTGGACAACACTGCTCCGTGCCACCCACTGCTGCTATCAGAAAGTCTGTTTTCAGTGGAGCAACAACTCACAATCATAGAATCACAGAATGGCCTGGGTTGCAAAAGCCCACAGTGCTCACCCAGTTCCAACCCCCTGCTGTGTGCAGGTTGCCAGCCAGCAGCCCAGGCTGCCCAGAGCCACATCCAGCCTGGCCTTGAATGCCTGCAGGGATGGGGCATCCACAGCCTCCTTGGGCAACCTGTTCCAGTGCGTATCATCATCAATCCACCTTTCCAAATCTGATATGCAAACGATTTTGTCTTGACAAAACCAGAAGATAACTGAACGCAGGTGCCAACAACCAACCAGGGTGCACCCCTCGGTCCTGCAGGAGGAACAGCACAATCCCACATTGAGGGGCTGGAAAAACTGACCCGAAAACAAAGTCAAGAAGCTCTTTTGATTTTCTTTTCTTTTTTTTGGAAGGGGGGGGGGGTGGAGGGGTTTAGAATGTCATTCTTTGTTTAAAACATTGCCATGGCTTGAGAAGTGCTCAAATAACAGATGGAGCAGTTTTCTTCTCCTCTAAGTATTGCAGATGAAAAAGCAGTGAGCACAACCACAGCCAGAGATGCAACAGCGGGTGTAACTCAGCCTGAAAAGAAAACAGACTTTAACTCCAACTGTCTCTAAAACAAAAATCAGCAAAAATCAGGCCTTCCAGGAACAAACTGCACTTCTTAATGCCATTTTAGGTGAAGTTAAGTGTGGACATGGACATGGAAGTGGACACGGACAGTGTACGTGAAGACTTTGGCTAAAGCTCAGAGGGATTTCTGAGTGCTTCAAGACATTCAGGAAGACTTTAGCACCAGGCCCTGCTGCTATTCAGGTGCACACAACCCCGTGTTTCACTTCGAGCACCTAAATCACCGAGACGTTTGCAATTAGAGGTAATTGGGCACACGACCAGGCAGTAACAGAACAAGAGCAAAACCACCGGGTTTGCAGCCAGACTTCAATTTTAGCTGCGTTGTGGAGAGCTGAGCTATTCAAAATTGACACCTCTCCATCAAAGAGGAAACCCACCCACCCATCCTTCATCACGAGACTCAATCCAACATCTCTACAAAGGAGGGCAGACGGAGCAGAGACCTTGGAGGAGAAGACACAGGTGAGCATTTCGTGCCCCAGGGCAGAGCAGCCCCCCGGGCAGGGCTGCATGTAGGGCAGCAGAGGGGGAAGGGATGGGGCCTCACATTCTCTGCAGAGCCCTCATCTCCGACTATCAGAGTCTCTGCTTCAGACACTGACTATCCCTGGGGACTCCTAGTCCAGTAACACAGATACAGCCATTTACCACGAGTTTTTTCCTCCCCACATTGCATTAAGACATCCTGGCACACACACCTGCCTCTGCCCTGCTCCGCAGCCAGGACCACAGCACAGCCACTGGGCACTTGCACTGGGCAAGAAGCAGAGCTGTAACATTACCTTTGTGCTACTGCTGTCGTTGCTTACCTTGTAACTTCACTCAACAAAATAAATTCCATTTGAAAATGGCAGGTAATGGAAATTTAGTTACCAGGAGTCAAACCAGCAAGCAAACAAACCTCATTACAAGTCGAAATAAGAGGTGGAAACAAAGTCTTCTGAAGGAAAAAAAAAAAAAACAAAAAAAAAACCCAATGAATTATTATTCCAGCATCTGCAAAATTATAAGCGTATGTTTTCAGCTGGCCTACTTATTCCCTTACTTCACCACACTGATAATTGACTTCTGTCCCTTAAGGGCTTCTGAAACACAACCGAGCAGCACCAGCACGGCTGGCAGAGGAGCGGTGCTGCACAGCCAGCCTTGTTCAGGGCCCTCAGAACAGCCCCAGCTCTGGGCCACTGCTCCAGGACTGCTGACGGATCTGCACTTGAACTGATGGTTATTGGTGGCACGATGTGGTTTCCACATTTCCTCCTATGGATCCTCACACAGCATGGCACTGGAGCTGGCCCCACATCAGACACTGCCCAGCATGCAGGCACTGTCAGATATCCACACTTACTCTGCTGTCTTCCAAGTCCAAAAAGGTTTTTTCTGTCCTCATTCACAAGTGGCATCCTGTACACATCACATGAAATCTTGCTTCTGTGTCGGGCTGATGAAGCCCAGTGCTGGAGGCTCGCAGCTCTGCCACTGCTGACACACACAGCTCAAAGTGACATCCGTGATGCTGCCACGTGGTGCTGACAGCAGTGCCAACCCACAAGCTTGTCCAAGCAATTATCCTCTTGTAAATTAAACTCGTTGATGAACTTAAACCAGTAATTAAATGCAACGTAAAGAAAAGTTGTGTAAAGAGTTCAAGCCTGGGGGACTCGTGCATCCGTCCCTTTATGCAAAAGGAAAGTGATGATAAAACTTCCACTGCAGTGTGAAAACTAAGTCACAGCTCATCACACACAAGATCCAAAACAGTCTTAACGTCTTCAAGAGATATTAACACTACAGAATTGTTCTTTTCTTTAAGGACAATAAGTACGTGCACACAGCCAGAGCATTACTTGAAGGCAATCCTGCTGTTAGGACACTTTTCCCCCCATGCCCTCAAAGCCGGGCTGTTAGCAGAGGAGCCGCACACCGCCAGCACGCACAGCTCAGCTGGGACTGCTCTGCACACAGCTGAAACCCCACAGCAACAACACGGGACGCAAAGGGCTCCTGCACTACAGGAGCAGCCGCACACGGCCGCGGGGAGGAGCGGAACCGCTGCACGGAGAGGAGCCTGGTATTAAACACACAGGGAGAGCTGCTGTGACCTTACCTGAGCGCTCCTTGGAGGCAGCTCCTCCGCTCCGCTCCCTCGGCACAGAGGTGGGAGGGAGCCCGGCAGTTATTTTCGGTGTGCAGCTCACACGATCCCAACGAGATCTTCCTACAGATCTCACACACAGCACTACTGCGCCTGCCCGCTTCGCAGGGCTGCAGGGACACCGAGGGGCAGCGCTGCCCGAACCTCTGCGGGCTGAAAAGTCACCTTAGAAAGCGACTAAAACGAGCGAGCCGTCATTTTTCTGGAAGGGCTGAAGTTCAGGAGCGCAGCTGCCCTCCTTCTGACCTAAAGGCGTATTTTCACACTGCTGCGTGAGCCTGGCGCTGCCACGTGCACGGGCTGAGCACGGTGCGCGCACCTGAAGGGACCTGGAGCGCTGAGCTCGGAGCCCTGGAAGCCACGGCAGCTCCCTGGCATGGGAACAACCCTCACATAACAGCGCTTCCATCCCTGCAGGAGCACAGCGCGAGCCGCTCGCGGTCACCGCGCAGTTCTGACAGCGCCGCGTCCTAAGCTCGAAGTGCCGGCGACCTTTCGGCGCGCTCCGGCCGCAGGAGAGGCGTTGGACGCCGTGAAAGCCGACCTCGAGTCCCTCCTCGCTCGGAGGCTCAGCGGCTCCACGTGCAGCGCTTCCTCCGCTCCCGTAAAGCGGGGCCGGGCGGCTCGCAGCGCAGCGCAGCAAGAAACGTTTCACCTCTTGGACTTTTAAAGCGAGCGAGCGACGCTCCGACGCCGCGCAGCACGGAGGGCTGAGCGCCCGCGGGCAGAGCCGCTTCCGAGGCCTTCAGCCCCACGGCTGCCGCCCCCGGGGCACCGCCGCTCGCACACGCCGTCCCCCCTCTTCCCCCCCGAGACGACGGCAACGCACGGACGCGGCCCGGCCAGACTCGGTCAGCTCCGCTCCCCCGGTTGGAAACGCCGCCTCCGTCGCCCCTCACCTGCCGCAGGATGAAGCTGGTGGAGGTGGTGCTGCCGTCCGAGCGCTTCAGCCGGCTGCGTCGCGTGGCCGTGCCCCTCGTCACCTGCGCCGGGGAAAGCGGAGACGTGAAGGTCGCGTGTCGCCCGCCCCGCCCGCCGCCCCGCCGCCCCCCGCAGCTGCACCCACCGCGGCCATAACGGCGAGGATCGGCGGCGGCCCCGAACCTCAGCGCTGCCGGGGAGAGAGTGCGGGAGGGAAGGGAGAGGGCGGAGGGAGGGGAGAGGGAGGAGCGGGGCGGGGGGCGGCGGCACCTGGGAGGCGCGGGGCGGCCCTGAGGCGGTGCCGGGGGGGGGGGTGAGAGATCGGCGCGGCTCCGCACCGCGTCCCGGCCGGGCAGCCGGCAGCGAACTCGGCGCCAGGAGCTGCGGGACCCGTCGCTGCGGGACCCGTCGCTGCGGGACCCGTCGCTGCGGGACCCGTCGCTGCGAGCGGCGGCAGCTCCCTTCGTGCGCGGTGCCGTCGCTTTCAGGAGACAAAGATAAAGCGAGAGGTGAAGCGAGCCGCTCTGCTGTGAAACCGGAAAGCTGGGGAGCGGGAGCTGGATTTCCCGTTTCCCACCGCCGTGCTGTGCCGCACCTCGCACGGAGACGGATGAGAACCCACCGCTGCAGGGGGAGCTTTGGGACACGGAACAGCTGGCCCGGAAAATCGCTTCCGACAGCAGGGAAAGGCAGCGAGCAAGAAGCCGAGAGCAGCGCCCAAACTTCTCCAGCACGTGCGGTAACGAGTTTGTGTCCGTCCAGAGCTCACGGTCACCTCCCCACGCAGCTGCCGGGACCCGCACAGCCAGCAGCACGCGGAGCGGCACCGCGGGCTCAGAACGAGCACAGCAGCACAGCGCGCTACGGCCCGAGCACAGCGGGCTGAACGCCGCTCTTCCTCTCACGCCATACGGGGTTCTTTTAATTCCTTGGGTGAAATGAGGCAGCCTGGTTTCTTTATCAAACACGGATGTGGGTCAGGGATGCTGAGGGCTAAATTAACGTTATTTTTTGAATTAGCTTGAGTCATTAGATTGGTACTAGCAAGGATGCTTTAAGCATTGTTCTTTAAATGCGGCTGACCTCCCAAGTTAAGATACTGACCAGAAAAAGAATCACAGAATGGCCTGGGTTGCAAAGGAGCACAATGCTCATCCAGTTCCAACCCCCTGCTGTGTGCAGGTCGCCAACCAGCAGCCCAGGCTGCCCAGAGCCACATCCAGCCTGGCCTTGGATGCCTGCAGGGATGGGGCATCCACAGCCTCCTTGGGCAACCTGTTCCAGTGCCTCACCACCTCTGGCTGAAAAACTTCCTCCTCATACCCAACCTAAACCTCCCCTGTCTCAGTTTAAAACCATCCCCCCTTGTCCTATCACCATCCACCCTCACAAACAGCCGTTCCCCTCCTGTTTATATTCCCCCTTCAAGTACTGGAAGGCCACAATGAGGTCTTCCCCAGAGCCTTCTCTTCTCCCAGCTAAGCAAGCCCAGTTCCCTCAACCTCTCCTCATAGAGAGGTGCTCCAGCCCTCTGACCATCTTAGTGGCCCTCCTCTGGACCCGTTCCTTTGGCTTTGTACAATTCAGATTTATAGCCTGAAGTGACCTGAAACCAAGCCAGTAGGGCCAGTGACTCCAGGCAGCGCCGTAAGGAAATGTCAACAGGCAGCAATTACTGCACTGCATCAACACAGGTCCCAGGTGCACTATGCTCCCTGCAGACTGTTTTAGTGTCCACACACAGCTTTGGCAGAAGGCATCTCCCCAGTACAAGGATTTATCCTTACTTTGAGTTACAAATTGTTTTCTGGTTCATTTGTTTCCTTGAAAAGCTCTAATAAGCACTAAGCAGTTACGGTTCCTTCTTAGGATGTCCAATTCAATCCCATTTTAGAGCAGGGTATTTGTTTTCTGTATAATCAGTGTATTACCTTTTTCTCTGAGATCATTCTTTCTATTCCCCGTGTTGGTTTGCATATATATTGGTTGACAACCGATGCGTAGCAATGCTCTCCAGCACACCAAGTCTAGCTTATATTCAATTAAAGCTAACAAGCAGTGGTTCCCAATAAGAGCAGCTCATCAGCATGGCTCTGAAGTTGAGCTGCTCACTCCCTGAGCACTGGCTGTGCTGCAGCACACAGGAACACGGGGAGGCAGGCAGGGGAGGCTGCAGCCAGGTTCCCACAGCAGGCTGCCCACAGCTGCTCTCTTGCCCCATCTTTCTGGCAAGGATTTACCTGTGTTGCAAACAGAAGACTTTTCACCCATTTGTTAAATAAACTTTGTTTATTCACACAAGGCAATGCACACGTATTGCAGATGAGAGGCCAAATGTTCCATCAAAACAGATCCCCTATTCCTAATACTGCAAACTCTATGGTAATTTTTCTCTAAGAACTGTGATACCTCGAATAACCAGCACATATTCACCTTGAGCCCCAAGTCAAACAGAACCAGAACATCTGAAGTCCAAGCCCAGGTGTGCTGTGTTGGGGCCAGCACAGCTCTCAGCACTCAGATCACCCAGAAACTGCCCCTTCTCCATTTCTCTTCCTTCACTTCTCTTTTTTGTTGACTCAAAACAGTTTGTCAGCTTCATGTAAAATTGAACTGGTAAAAGCTAGGAGTTCTAAAAAGTTATTTATTCAACAATTCTGTCACAGTGTTCTATGTCAGCAAGAGTAGTAGTGCCTGTTATTTCTTAGAAAAGATGCATAGATAAAAATAAGAAATCAACTTTCCTATCAGAAAATAATTACGGTAAGAGATTGCAGCCATGCTCTCCTCAGCCACTCCTTTCTGAAGGACAGTCTTCAAAAGAGTCACCATTCCACATGCCTATGGACATCTATGAACGAAAGCTGAACGAACACAGGACGATATTTTAAGGTCTACCTGCTACAGAAACAACTGCTTAAGACTAATCTTTATACCAAATTAAACAGACAACGCATGTGCCACGTGAAGGCCATAACAAAATGGCAGCATTTCTCAAAGCACATCTCTGAATGGTGATACTGCAGACAAATGGAACTGCTGCTCTCAGCTGACTGTAACTTAGACATGGGTTGCCAATTCATACTAGAAGAAAATGCATCTAGTATGGACGTTCTCAACATCCATGGAACAAATCTGTCACAAGAAAATTGTCATTATAAAGTTGCACCGATTTCTATGTTAGCCATTGAGAGTTTATATGAAAAAGCTGAAGTTCCCTACCATTGATTCCTGATACAAAACAGCAGGTATAAACCTAACGTAGAAATCTGAAGTTAGATAAATCCTTTGGCAGCATGTTCAGTTACAATCAGGCCTAAAAAATAAATATGATAAAGTACAGAAGTATGCAGAGGAAAAAACAACAGATCCTCTTAACACCAAAGCCCTCTAAAGACACTGTTATAATAATAATTCAATTATTTTACACTATCTACAGGTTGCATATCACAGAATTTGGAATATAAGAGACGACAATCACAAATCTGGCCTTTATAAAATCCCAGGCTTTAACAGTATGCATATATGTAGCTGCGTAGAAAATCTCAGACAAATGAGTATGTACATTATTTATATTCCACAAAATAATTAACTAAAAGTGATCCGGCCATCTCCAATTAACATCCTGATGGTTCTGCTGGATCAAAGTTTGGAATCCAATCAGATCACCCACCCTTTCCTCTCATTTACTAATAAACACAGAATAACTACATAAATTACAGCACGGTTCAGTTTGATTTCACACCAATTTGGAACAAAGTAAACTCTTACAAAAAAAATCTCAAAACAAGAATTTTGAACAGCAGCATTGAAATTAATTATTATTCTTCTTAACAAAGGTGAGGAAAAAGTTATCAAAATACTTCAGTATTGCAACATGTGTCATTTATACTGAACTACTTCAGAGGGAAGGATACAGACAAAGTCACGTCAAAAGGAAAGACAGCTTCCTTCTAATTGCACAAATTGAAATAAAGGTGATTGAAAGAGCAGGTACTGAATGCTTCATTCATTCCATAAGCACGAGGCTGCAAGTGAATGACATCCTGGTGCTGAAGAATGACATAAAATGCAAAAGAAATGAAGGTGGCAACGAGTGAAGGGTGGTTTAATACTCAACAACAGCCTGCAGTCTGATAGCTCTCATTTGGTAGAAAAATGACACACCAGATGTGCTTTTGTTTAGACACATTTGGAGTTTCATACATTTAACAAAATGCTTTATCACTTATTTCACTGCATTATTTTCCTAATGTAAAGATTATTACTCATCATAATAATGTTAAAATATGTATAAATATGACTGCTAAGGTGAGTGGGTAAACAGGAGAATTAAATGATTTTTTTTTTTTCCAGAGGTTTAAACAATAAAAGAAAAAATCCCACGTTCCTGAAGGATAACTCACCTGTTCCTCTTGTAAAAGGAAAAAGAACCCACCCATTAAAAAGTGCATCAGGGAAGGAATCCTTACATTTCTTTTCTTAGCCACCAAATGTGACACTTCCACAGTTCCAAGGCAATTTCTTTTCTACAGACATCTCTTGTTTTCAATATACAAGGATTCCTGCTATTAAGTGGGGAGCACAATCCCATCACTGCCCATACGTAGTGTGTTAAGCAGACTTTTTTCACTGGTTTAAGAGTTTCTCTCTGACTGTACCCAGTGTTTATTTATACATGGAAATGGTGGCAACAAAAGGAAATCCAATAGAGGCAAGAACCCTCTGGTCTGGACAGTTGCTGTTCCACTTGCCTCCCCACTGGAAATGGAACAAAGGTAGAGTCTCACAGTCCTAAACATCAAACATTCTGGAGTCCTTCCTTTCACCACACAGAACTACACTTCTCCTTCACTTCTACGTACAACAACAAAGGAAAAGAAAATCTATTCTGTGCAAGTTCCTGGCTCAGCACTTTGTATCCAGAGTACCCACACAGGCTGCTGGGAGCATCCCTTGCATACTTGTGCAAAGGCAACATGTGCTTGCTGTACCACCTGTGCCCAAAGCCACAAGAGAGTTCAAGCATCAACTGCCCCATTCCCACAGCTTCTTTCAAGAGAAACACATCAGGAGCTGTAGTTTCCCAAAACCTAATAGGCAGCACTAAAAAAAGGCATTTCTCCTATTTCTGTAGGTACGCGGTTCTCTGTCACAGTATCAAATCATTTTCTCTTCCAGCTCTCATCTGCTTCACTTGTGCAGCTGTTCCAATTATGCAGCACACACCATACTGTAAAGCTCACTATGGCAGCGCGGAGAGGAGGTGTCTGAATCAGCAGAGGCTCTGTAAAGCTACTTGGATGGAAAGATTACAGCGAGACACCAGAGGAGACGATGCGTAACGAGAGCAACACAGAACAGTGACTATGCATCCTCACATTTCTAGAAACACATAAAATTAATTTTGGACTTTTTTTTTTTACTTGAATTCAGACACATAAATGGCATTTCTTGAAACCACTGAAACAAGGGCTCAAAGCAATCTGAAATTATTTTAAATCATTAGCTCACGTAGTTCAAACTATCATTAAGGAAATGATTAACAATCAGATCCGATGCATACTGTTACTCAGCATCACCCTAAGTTGGGTTATTTTAAAGGAAAATGTATTTTGATATCTGTGACAGGTATTAATAAAAACCATTAGATTCAGCAATCTCTTCATTATTTTGGAAACAAGCCTGTTTTTAGGTCTGTTTTTAAAGGAGAGGCTGTTGATGGTAATTGGTTTGTTGCTGTAGAACGGAATGAGCAGGAACTGCCATGGGATAACCTGGTCCTTGAGGCAAACTCGATGTGTTGCTCTGGTAAGCTGCCATATCCACCGAGCCCATCTGCTGCTGGCTGTACACTGCTGTGTTGGCAGCTGTGGGGAGGCCGGGGCTCTGGGTCACAAATGTCTGGTTTAACACAGAGTCTGGTCCCGGGCTGTAACAAAACAAGACAAGCTCACATCTGGTTCTCTGATAAGCATTTTTTTCTTAGTCCAAAAGCTATCTGTATGTTTTCAAAGTGGTAAAGCAGATTTGCACAACACTGTAAATACCCCACAGTCACAGCCTCTATGAGCGTGGTGAGGCTGTGGCACTGCTGCCCAAAGCTGTGGGTGCTCCACCTCTGGAGGTGCCCCACACCATGTACAGGGCCCTGGGCAGCCTGGCCTGGTGACAGCTACCCCTGCCCATGGCAGGGGATTGGTGCTGGATGGTCTTTAAAGTCCCTTCCAACCCAACCCATCCTGCAATTCTATGCAAAGTGTAACGTAAGAGTTTGCTGAAATGACTGATACCTTAAATAAGCAGTTTGTACAGGCTGAGTTGCTCCAGAAGAATTGATATTTTGAGGCAGAGACCTGAGCTGCCCCATCTGATCAGGTCCTAGGCCATAACCTTGGGAAACGGTGACTTGGTGAACTCCTTGGATCATGTAGTTCCCACTAGGTGGCTGTACAGGATACGACTAAATAATAATAATAAAGAAAGGTATACCTTTTATTTAAGTAGCAATAAAGGTAACATAGAATACAACTACAATAAATAAATACTTTGGGATTCAAAGTTCGAATGAACTGATTCTGAATTTATTTCCCTAACATGGTTTTAATAACAAAACATACAACTTCTCCTAACACATGTACAGGTTTGCAACAGGCATCCTTTATTCCATCACTAGGAATCTCTTTCAAAAACGCACTGCTAATAAGCTCTATGGTGACTTATCTGAGAGAACAACCTTTTTGCTCACGCATGCCAACTTCGCACCTCCCAGCAACCTTATTTCCTTCTCACCCATTTGCTTGCTCTCTTTCAATTCTCAGCATATTTTGATGCACAAACATGGCTGAGTGGGAAGATGAGCACCATGCAAGATTTGTTATTTTATACATTTTGGAAATCAAAACTTAAGAATAGTCTCAGACTACAACAAAAGGAAAGCAAAAACTTCAGTTTCTCGTATTTCTTGCTTAAGCAAAGCTTTCACTCAAATCTGGTTGAACAGGTGGTAAAACCTGCTAACACAAGGCTGTGCTGCTCACTGGTATGGCTGTGTACTGATACTGAAGGAACAAAAGTGTGTGTCAATATTAGGCCCAGCACAGATACCATTATCTTCTATTTTTCACTGCTGGGTGTATTTGTCTTGAAGTAGTAACCTCCTGCTGCCTTTTGGCTTCAGTTACTTTTTAACCTCCAAATATAACGATATTTTCCAGCATAACCAGAAGTTAAGGACACAGAATTACTTTTAACTGACATTTTCAGATCTAGCAGTTGCTATAGCAACTATTCTTTTCCCAGGGAACAATTAACATTAAATGAAATTCACTAGAAGTAAAACCAGTCATTCTAAGCCTCCTGTAAAAAAAGATCTTTAAAATCCCTCTTTCTTCTCCATCTTTGTTTTCTTAGAACACCAATGTAGCACCCTAGAGATACTGTAAATCAATTTGGAGCAACTACACCCACTAATGTAATACTCTTCCCAACCCCCTGCCTTAGGAAATCCAGAGCTAAAACCAGATTAAGGTTTTTATACTTAGCAAAAGTACACTGCACTCATGATTAATGCACTAATATCAAAGTTCACTCACATCCCTATTAGATAAGAAGGCAACATTACTTTGAGAGTGAGAAAATGACTCAGAGCAAGAATATCCTCCAAGCTGCTGAACGACACTGAAACACAGAATTCTAATGGGGTGGGGAGGAGGAAATCACAGAAAGAATCGTTTTAAGCATTTTCAATAAAGTATCTTTCTAATTAGAGAGTAAAATTAAGACCTATAGCTTATTGCATGAGCTAATAATTGCAAATTAAAATACTCTGTTTGACTGCTTAAATGCTATTTTATTCTGAAAGCTACAGAAAGTCACCAGGCAATGTCAGATTGTTCGTAGGCTAGCAGGAAGTCTACACTTCTTCATTTTTGCTGTCATCTTTTTAAATAGAAAACTATATTAGGAAAGTCTCTATTTCCAGACAGGGATACTGACCTGCACTGAAACACCAGAAGATGTAGGTGGGTATTGTGCAGGATGATGGAGTTTGGAGTAGGCTGAATACATCGGTGTTTCATTCATCAGTTTGTTATAGAGCTCCAGAGCTTCTAGAACTTTCACATTCAGTTCAGATAATTCGGAATGTTTTCTGTTTCAAAATAAATACATGCAAACACTACATTTCTCTAACATCTAGTGTCAGATAATAACACAGGAGTGATTCATTAAAGGGATCCGAGTATAAAAGAAAAAAAAAAATCATCTTTAAAGGTAGATGGCAGATTTCTGACACATCTGTACTGTACAGCTTCCAGAATCTACTCTGCTTCTTACACCATTGCAATAGAAGAAGAGTCAAAAAGGTGAACAATGATCCTTCCCTAGTCATAATAAAGCAGGAATTACTTTTTCACCATTAAATATCCCTTATAGAGTTTGAGGGAAAAGGGGGGGGAAAAGATGCTGTTTAACCAGTTTTTCTGTCACAGAGGACAGTGAACAGCAGACTGAGAACATCCAGACAAAAGCCTACAAGCAGTAAGTGCTAATACAGAATGCACCCAGTAACTTGTGCAGTAAGTTCAGGAGAGCTGCAATCAAGTTTCAGTACACAAACAGGACTTCTGTATCTAAGTGTCAAACACCAAAAGGCAGAATGGTCTGATTCTTTCTTGCAACACTTCCTACCTTGGAAGATGAAGGAAAATATAGAAAAAAAAATGAATACAATGGCACAATTTGAGGTATTGGTAAATTATGCAGATGCTACGTTATGACTCACCTATCTATCTCTTCCAGTTTTTCATCTATCATTGGACCCATTTGCTGACAAATAACTGTAAAGACAAAAGAGCCAAAGTAGTTAACATACAGCACAATTTTAAAACGTAACCAAAAAATACTTTATCTAACTACACTAAGAAAGCATTCAAAATTAGAGGGTGGATCTAGCTGTCACGGAAGTCCAAATCCTCCACCCCACACAGAGAAGGAAAATACTTTCTTTATTCTGCTTTGTCATCCTTCATTGTCTTTCCCTCTCCAAACAAAAAACTATTGATGAAAGTCACACAAAATTCAGCATTCCTGCTTGCCATAAGCAAGGTCTATGACTTACCTCTTACTGGAATCCTTGCATTACCTATGAATCTCTCCAGACTGTCCTCCCACCTCTGCCCCCCTGGAAGTATACTTAGCTATTCCTATACGCTTTGAACTGATCAGATCATAAATGAACAGAACTTCCCCTTCCCTATTAGCAAAGCAAGCTGTACTTTTTTACATACAATGAATAGCTTATTTTCTACAGAGCTCAGATAGGTGGATAAATCCTGCAAGGATCAGGCAAAGCACTCTCACTAGAAGTTAAGCAAATTGCTTGGTTAAACACGGAGTTGGCTTGGCAACTATGAGAAAATGCAGAGGCATACATATAGCTCCATGCTCCAACTGTGAAATTAACTACTCTACAGCACACCAATAATACACACCCTAGTTTCTTTGTGCTTAAAATAAATACAAAAGAATTACCAACTCAATCCATGGAAAATAATCATAGGAAGCAATACAAGAGCTAGCAAACTCGGTGCTCAAAGTACCTTCTGAGTCTAGAAGATCTGAATCAAGATTTAGGTCTGTAGGATCTATACTCTGAAGCACCTGCAGTGTTTTATCCATCTTATCCTGAAAGGTGGAAGAGAAGATTAAGAACAGCTATTTCCACAGCATGGCAGAGACCCTTTTCATCTTCAAATTAAAAGTCTTCTATAAAAATAGTTACCTTTTAACAGTCACTATCAAAATATGTTTTAACAATTTGAAATATCAGCACTTTTGTATATTCAAGTGACTGCATACCTCATCTATATAAACTGGCTCAGGTTCTGCTTTCTTAATTTCTTCTGTAGCATCCTCAGGAACACAGTTTTTATCTACAGTTGCTGAAAGAAGAACCAAGGGTAACACATCAGCAGAAAAGAAACTGTGTTAGCTTTATGCTACTTCGTATTATTATTTTTCCACCCACTCAGCATCAAACCTTTAAATATCACAGAAATTTGAGTAAGTACTTTAAGACCACACCTATCTGTGAGGGAAGTAATACCTTGCTCTTACATAAGGATGTGTCAATTATCACAATAAGAAGAAAGTAACAACGTAGAACTAAAAGATATCATGAAAGCAAGCGACAGCAGAAGTAAATGCTTACTTGCTGGTTTGAAACAACTTCAGGATTTCTCCCTCAATTCTTTTCTCAGGCTGGTATCAGGAAATTATGCTGATTATGAGCTAATCAGCAGTTCCACCATAAACCCATATTTCTAATGTAAGAGGTTAACTTTTAGTAGCTAACTTACCTGCCTCAGGTTCAACGTTTAAATCAGAAGTCACAAAATTAGATGGAAACAGTCCCACTCCTCGATGATTTTCACCCTTCCACCAATTGGTGTCACTGGGGAGATAGAGCTGCGTTACAAACTTGGAACATTAACACTCAGCATCAATGACATTTTGTGCTTTGGTAGGAAACCTGTGATATCTAAGGCACTATTTCTCTGCATGCACAACAACAGTGGCAGAAGAGAACCCAGGTACAGATTAGTATAGCAGCAAACCCAAAGCCAGGAGCTGGGAATGGGTTGTGGAGATCATTAATCACTTCAAGTTTAACACACAGTTCTTTAGACTGACTAGATGATAGCCCATTATAGCTTCACCTCAAAGCTTACAAGAGGTACATAAGTGAGGACTAACATTAGAAATGTAATCAATCTGTCAAAGTCTATTAAACTAGAGCAGCATAAGCAATTTCTACTTCTTAGCTACTGCTGGAGGAACAGTGACAACAGTTAACAATAATTACTGAAGCATTTTTGTTCAGTTTTATTCCTAACACATGCAATGCTTGATAGCCAGATATTTAACAGTTTCTGGAACTAGAAGCTAGAATTCAGCACTGTGTGTACGTATATTCTTATGACATGTTATAATCAATTAACAAAAATTACAAATTGGACCTACACCACAGAATGAGTACCTAAAGGAACACATAGAAGTAAAGAAACATCTAATCACTGGAGAAATATATGAAGTAGGGAAGGAGGGCAAGGAAGGTTCTGCAGGAAAACAAGATTCAGAATGTTTTTAAGGAATAAAATAATTCAGGAAAATGTATGTAAAGAATAGTGGATGATTAAGGGATGTGAAGAAGGCCAGAGTGACAATACACACCTGTGGAAAAAAAAGCATCAGGGAAAAAATTGCTAGCCTAACACAGTTGCAGAATAAAGGCACCTTCATCTGAGTGTATTGTACCTGTCATCCAAAACAAAAATAATTTCTCCACTTTTAAAGGTGAGCTCATTGTCCTCGACAGCTTCAAAGTCATAGAGAGCTCGCACCTTCCTCAGGTTCTGATTGGTTTGCTGAACTTCTGCAGATGGGTACAAGGATTTGGTCTCCATTTGTTGCTGCTTCTGCTCTTGTAAGGACAATTCAATAGCTACAGTGAGGAGAGGGAAAAAAACAAAGTTAAGTCTATGTATTTTATCCCTCTATAGAAAGGTATTTTGCTTTCCTAATCAGAAGAAATATATATTTTAGCATTATGGTCTGTGCAAGTTTAAAATCTGTGCTCCAAACTACAACTGATGTTATATATTATGACAGCTTTACTCTGTCCTGCAACAGAATTAAAAGACAAGCAGTACTCATGCACAAGAAACATTTCAAAACCAAACTTCAATCCTCAGCCTGCTGAGCCCTTGATTTCAATTCTGTGCAGCAGAATAAAGTGCAGCTTCTTATTTCTATGCATTTTGGCATGACAACCCAGAGCACAAGTCAAACACAAGGCTGTGACTAGTAATTTACCTTTAGCTATATCTTCATCCTCTTTGTTTTTGCTTGATGAAGAACCATTCTTAGCAGCATTTGTGGTAGCCTGCAAATGTATTAACAATAGAATAGCTTCATGTTAACAAAGGAGGAAGAAAGCTCTATAATTATATACTTTAAAAAAATTAGTAAGAAGCTGTTCCCTGTTAGCTGCCTATTTTGAGCGTTTCAGAACTGACCCAGGATGATTTTTTAGAAGAGAAAAATTACTTCACTCTGGAATCTCATCCACATTTAGTTTTCAGAAAGGAACCACGTAAAATAAATAATCAGATCTCATTTATTTAAGGATTTCATTCAAATAACAATGTCAGTAGCATTACTTAGATGAAACAACTCACATTTAAAAAACTACTCTTCCCACCTTTGTCCTCCACCTCACCTCTCAAAAGGGAAGAAAAGCTCTTTGCAGTCCTATGTTTGTGAAGTTAAGTTATTAACCAGGAGTTGGACTTGCTAAAAGGAGATTTCTCTCCACATGACAGCTAATAGCTACCCTCCTCCTCTGTTTTTGGGAGCATAAGAACGAAGAGCACATGTATATCAAGTTGGGAGCTTCTGACTTGAATAATTTGAGTCTCCACAAGAGCATAATGAAATCCTTCGCTTCAACAGGGAAGTCTTTTGCAGGAACAAACAAACTGGTTTCAGATAGTGGGATTATCAATGGTTCTAAGAAACAATTCTGTACAAGTATACTAATAAACCTCAGCTTTGTTTTTTGCAGTGAAGCGTGTGATGCAGAGACATCAAGATGTCATTTTTATATGCATCTGTAGGAAGAAAGCATAACTGGTTGCCAGCACTCTCCATCTTCTATGTTTCTGCCATATGTTTTAACACTTATCCTAGATTTAGAGGTGAAAACATCTTTGTGGAGGAAGGAATACTGTAGAATTTAAAAAAAACCAGCACACAAAAAATCCACCACCTGTGTTTAATACAGAGAAAAGTGAACTTCGTGGAAGGGATACGTAACTGAAGATAAGTTTCTAATTTTAAGGACTGTTCTTCACCTAACTCATTTTGAACATAATAATATTTAGAAGCATAAATAATAAAGCATTCCAAAAAAGAAAACTTGTCAGCATTACTGCCAGCTAGATGATCAGACATAACATGCCACAAGTAAAATAAAAAGAGCAAGTGACATTAGGGACTGGAGCACCCATCACTGCAGCACTGCAGAGATGGACAAGTCCTGACATGGACAAAAAAACATGAACAAGAAAGGGGGACTTAGAAAAGGAAAGCATAGCACAGAACATCATTTTCAAAAAATGTCTCACTTTCAGATACTGCCAATTGTTTTGCGAGGCTCTGAGAAGGAAAAAATAATAAAGAAACGTGTTCCAAGTCAGCAATTAGAACCATGAAACACCAAGTATGAGGTGTGGGTGTAGGACTGCTTTGATTGTTAAGGTATGACAGGTTGATGAAACTCTAAAAAAAATGATCTGAAGGAAAGACAGATCTAAAATGAAACAACTCAAAGGCAGTAAGAAATAACCTTTAGTCTGTTCTCACTTTTCCTGGGCAAGGAAATTAAAAAGTAGAATGAAATGAACCTTGGTGTCAGGAGGCAACCAAACTATAACAAGGGTCCTACTTCCCTCTGATCAAAAGATCCATGGTTTTTTTCCTGCTGTTCACTGGCAGAGCTCTAACAGGAGAGGTACTGTGTATTCCTAATTGAGCTTTTACCTGTGATCCAGCTGCAGGAAAAGTGACACCTTCTTCTTTTAAAGATTTAATAGTTGCAGATATTAAGCTACATTGTGGGTCTTTCTGAAATTCTTCTGACCACTCCACCATTAGAGTTTTCAGCTTCTCACTTACTTTTGGATGAGCCTAGAAGACAAAATTGCATAGAAAGGGATGCTTATGCCTTAAAGTGAGCAGAAATAGTTTTCAAACATTGTTACCAAAACCATTTTACTATAAATATCCATAACTGTCTTGAATAAAAAAAGATTTGAAAACAACCTAAATATATATATGCAAATCTTACATGCTAACAACCTCGTGCCAAGAGATAACCCACCTGCAGAAAAGTCAGTCACGCATCACTCTGATATGGCTAAAGGACACACTTCTGAGCATACCTCAGCAACATTACATTGGAGCTGCTGCTAATCTCATAACAGTCTTAAAAATATTACAGCAACATGTCTGACTCTTCATTACAGCAGCTACTACATGTGATGGCCATGCCAGCACAGGGTCAAACATGGACCAAAGCACTTCAGACTCCATACGCTTTCTGCTTTTGTGTCCAGTCAATGAAAAGACTATTGCCTAAACCCAAAGCAAGCAAACTAACCACAGGCTGATGAATAAGATTTCTGGAGCTGGTGAGTCACCTCATCTGTACAAGGCAAGTTAAAAAGATACACAGCTTGGGACCACAAACTGCAATGTATGACCAAGACTTCCCATTAGAGTGTACTTCAGATCACAGCATAAGCCTGTGGCTCACAGCCAAACACATGCTGAGCTGCAAGAACAGCAACAAGTTCGGGCTCAAGCATGCATTTAGTTGAAAGAAGACATTTAGCTCAGTAGGTTCATTATCAGCACAAAGGTATTTGTCACACTTGTCTGAACTAATTTTTTTTCAGAGAAAAGGAAGAAAGCACAAATTTTACAGGCCCTCTGATGACTATTTCTCCAAATGGGTCAGGGACAGAGGAAAACACAAGTATTTCCCAACAACAAAATACATTATGCTCCTGTAGGCAATTCTTCAGTGGGATTTAAGGTTTGTTTTTACATTCACAAGCACTGTCAGTCCATGAAGGTCAATGTTCTATTTCAGAATGGACCGCGGCTAATGAGAATGAAGGGGAGGACTTCAAGACCTATTTTTCCACAGAAAGCGAGAAACAGAAGAGCTGTGAACTCATTTTGCTTCCCAGCAATTTTATTAGTTTCCTTAATTGCTTTACTCAACCTCTGATGTTTCCAGGCCTCCCATACACTTGAAGACTATCTTCTTTAGCCATTTTTGTCTTCAACTGGAGCAGTAATTATGGGAAAGCTGCTTCTACTTATTCAATTCATTATATCTGGATTTAGATCCCATCAACTGCACAACTGCAACCCTTTCGGTCTTCCTTTCTTGGTAACCTCCTCATTCAGCATTCTTATAATCTCTAGAAACTGAGAAAGTTGTCTGATATCTCCTCTTTTCTTTGTCCAAGTACAGTTTTCAGTTTTCCTTGTGTACTTTAGCTTATGGATTGCATTAAAGCCAAATCACTTTCCAAAGAAAACTACTTCACTACGATCAAACTAATGAGCCTATGAAGAGTCATAGATTTTAATTAAAATAATTAAAATTAATAAAAACGCATTTAATTAAAATTTTGTAACAATTGGGAGCAGACAGTATCAGCCTGTCATTTGCTTAACAGCAGAAATGAAAACACAAATTCCACTGATGAAACAGCCAGCAATATTTGCAACTGCATCAAAACTAAACATCATTAGTACATCTACACAAATGTCTGTTTTGCCAATTCATTATTGTGCTCACAGAAAGCAAAGCATTGATAAAAATAATTCTACCTCACTGCTTGAAGTTATAAAAAATTACCTTATTTATTATACCTCGAGCTTCACTAGCAAAATCACGAGAACAAACTTCTAAGTGAAATATTCTTCCACAGTTCGATACACAGGCTCCTAGAAGCTGACAACAGAAACACAATTATGAAAATGTCTGACAACAATATCCAAAACAAAAGCACACAGAAAAATTAAATTTCACCCTTTGTTCAGCACGTTCACCCTCAGTGACTTCTGCTGAAGATATACAGAAACTTTTAATTGATCAGGACACACTTATTAGCTCCATTACATGAAGAAATACAGCAGTTCTGGAAGACAGTGATAGGCTACTCACTGTAAGTGCTTGCAGGGCCACATGGGGAACTTTATGATTTACTCTCCTCATGATGGCTTTAAGGCAATCCTTTGCCCTAAAAGAAGAAGAAAGTATTAGTGACAAATATGACTTTGTAGAACAAATTTTACAGAATGTGAGTATCTGGTAAACAAACAAACTGGCTCTGCTGAAAAAAATGTAACCTAAGCCATACTTTTAGCAGAACAAGTCTGGAAGCATACCTAGCACATCACTTGTTCTTAGAAGTGTACTGGATTGGAAAACTCCGTTATTATGCTGGCATTCTATATTGATTTCCATAACACCGACAGAATAGGTCACAAAGAGAGCAACTGCCACTAAGCTGAGGAAATGGATTTGAAGGAGACAATGAAAGAAATGTCTACATTAAAAAAATAAATCAAGAGAAGCAGTGATTAAATGGTTATTTAATTGGCTACTATAAAGGCTCTCTATAGATTTAATTTCAAAGCCATGTTCACAGGTTGTTGGCTCCTGGGTCCCATTTTCAAGACACTTAAGATACATCACAATTTCTTAACCTGATTCAAATTTGAGTTAAGTATTGAATAATAATTAACAATTCAAATTAATAATTAATAATTAACAATTCAAAATCCTTCTACTAAGGAGCTCCATGAGTGAAAATGAGCATTAAAGGCACATAAGGGCTACAGGAGCTGATGCCTATGTTATTCCTGCACACTCAGCTCACAGTACAGTTCTGAGCAGGAAAATTAGATTGCTGTTGGAAGAAGCTGTGCCAAAAGTTCCTCTGTGCACACCACGAGCACTCCAAACTCCCAAGGAGCCACAGGGTCAGATCCAGCAGCAGGTGCAACAGAAACATGTGCACCACTGCCATTGTGGATATTCAGTTCAGATGAATCGATGAAACCTGTTCTGAAGGGAAAAGAAAACCTCCAAATGCTCCACTGGATGGATGTGGTGGCCTCAGTACCAGCTACTCTGGTGCACCACTGCAGTCCTGGTGTGCTGAGTTACTTGCTGATGTACACATGACCAGAGAAGCTCAGGTTTAGTTTAATATTGAGTACATTTACCTGTAATTCATGACCTTCAACAAGTTCAACGTACTTGTTGTTAAAGTATGTACTCATTTAAGGGTAGCCAATAATCCTTCTTTCTTTTCAGAATGCATAAAGACCTTTCTCAGTGTTGTAACCTTAAATATTATATCTAAATTACAAAAACAGAAATCTAACATCATTTATGAATTCAAGATAAGTACCAGTTCCAGATGGCTACAAAATCTACAACATTTTATAACTCAGAAAGATCACCTTAACTTTTCTCAATTATATGGTCACTGAATTACCACTTTTTTTGTGTCAATATTACCACAGAAGGTAAGCTGATTCAAATGGAGTATCAATGCCAATTTTTACTTCTTTTTTCTCCTCCATCAATCCCACTCTTCCTAATGAATAAACAAATTCCCCATCATAAACAGCTAACCGCTCTCTATATTTTTTTCCCTGCAAAGAAACTTGTTCAATTTCTCCTATTTGCACAGTTGCTTTGCAGAACATATGCAAGATTATTAAATATGAATAATTTGGTCACTGTGCAGAACTTCCTAAAATTGGAACACACTCAGCATCTACCAATTGCTCTACTGGAAGTCCTGGTGGAATATTTCTTTCCAAGAACTATAAAGCCAACCACACACATCTGTAGGGCTCACAGAAGTGCTGGAGCTGTAGTGCTTTTGTGTAGCTGACTACGATGAGTGTTTTGAGATGTGTTACTTGTGAAGCAGTATTATTCACACCAACATGAAATCACATGTCACCATGCTGAGTACAGCTTACCCATTGGGAGTGCTTCCAACTTTGTCACAGATGTCCATAATAAGACCCCAGTCCTCACTGGTGTTGTGTTCATTTGTAGCCTTTTCTATAAAGAAAACAAGATTGATTAAGCATAATGCTCTATTAAATTCAGATCCCCGTGAGCACATTTTTTGACAGTCATATGAAAAAAGAAATTCCACGTAGAAGATATTGAGATTAGTGCTACTTCTTGGTATTTTATGAAGTGGTATGCATGTGTTTTCATACAGGAAGAACAGTACTGGAATAACAAATGCATTCAGTATTTAAAAGATCTGAAAAACAAAACAACTCTAAGTGTAACGTTATTAAAAAAAGAAAATTGCTCCTGCTCAGTTTGTTTAGTTACTGCAGGTTTAGGTCAGAGCCCTGATTTAGAGCTTGCTCAAGGTCTTCTCATCTTAGCACTCCTGATGTACTGCACATGGGTGTTCCAAGAGAACTAGATAAATCTCTTGAGGTCTCTAAAGAAAAAGATCTTATCCTTAGAACAGCTTGCGAGATTTCTCAGGACATCCAAACATCACAACAAGTGTCATGAGAAATCATAGAATCATAGAATGATAGAATGGCCTGGGTTGCAAAGGAGCACAATGCTCATCCAGTTCCAACCCCCTGCTGTGTGCAGGGTCACCAACCAGCAGCCCAGGCTGCCCAGAGCCACATCCAGCCTGGCCTTGAATGCCTGCAGGGATGGAAATGAGATGGAAGGGTTATAAAGGTCCCAGAAGCAGCCAATAAAAACCAAACCGCCCTTTCAAAAGAATGTAACTCTACTTCCAGCATTTTAATCAATATACAAACTGATAAAGCTTAATGTTATTTATTTGTGCCCTCCCTTTAAGTTTTTGATGTTAGTTTCATGCCAGGTTAATAATGCAATAGCATCAGAATAACTCATAAAAGAAAATATTCCACGTATCCCATTTGCTGCCTTAAGATTTAATTTTACTGTGCCGTTTTAATATTTTGACTGAATTCCAAGGTAAGAGCTTCTATGTCCTACATTAACTCCATCAGCATTAATTCCATCAGAACTTCATAAACAATCAAGAGAGCACCTTAATCGCTACTTTAACAACATTTGTCTCAGCCTGAGAAGCCACAGAGTCCCTTTGGGACCAAGTATGTGAAAGGCTATTTAGCAGACTACAGCAGAATGTAATGGTCCCTCGCTATTAACGCGATGGTGTTCTGTGATAGGAGCTGTTTCCAAATTACAAGGTTTGCTGACAGCAATACTACCTCAGGACAAACCCATTTCTGGATGTGCAATTAAGCAACTCTTCCAATAATCAGCATCACTACTTAGTTTTACAGTCAAAAGTTGCAGCAATCCTTGGCTGCAGAATGGCTTCCACAAAAGAAAACACCAGCACAGCAGGGCCCCTGAAAATCTTATTGCAGGTGGAAGAGCAGATCAAAGAGAGGAATGGAAATGTGCAATATTGGCTGTACATTATCCTCACAGTCTAAAATAACTATTTAAGGAAAGCAAATGCTGTGCTGAAAGCATGTTCCTACAGCACTAACCTTAAAATACTTATCCTGGAAAGACACAGTTGTTGAATTTGCTTGTAGGTACATTGATATTTTTAGGGCAGAACCACAAAATTCATCACTCGTTCTCGAAACTAAATGAGCGCCTGCAATTTTATACAGTTTAAGGTGCAATTTAGTTAAAAAAAAATACAGAAGAAAACAAAGAGTGCCTACATGAACAACACTTCCTGGCTGCGTGAGCTGAATGTGCAGAACAAACACAAAGACATGTGCAGAACAGGCAGAGCACAGAGCTCAGTGTACACAGTGCACATAGATGCTGGCTCCAGAGCTCTGGCAGCTGAAGCTGCTTTCTAACAGCACGGCCATGCACACCTCCACCCCAGCAGCACCAGTCCTCCCAGCAGAGCCCATCAGTCACAGAATCCATCTCACTGACAAGAGCAGCTGTCAGCTATGCAGATAATGATGACAAATGGCACCAACACCAACAGCACAGAGCTGGCACGTTATTTAATCCCGCTGCCTGCCATCAGTCACACTGATATGAAGCCTGTCTTCCTCTGAAATCCCCAACACTGCATTTTGTTTTTTCCCAACCTCAGCAATGCCTGCTGGCTCAGGAAGATGAAAACTCACACCTGAGTGTTTTGTTACAGGTGGGCACAACTAGCAAGCAAGCCCACCGATGGGCACTGCCAGGGGTCTGTGCTCTGTTCATCACACACACCACTATACTTGGGCACAAAAGCATGTAGAAAATTCAAAGTGGCTTTGCTTATAAGCCAGTGAAGTGCAAGCCTGTAAACTAACCATGCAGCATAAGCAGTGCTCAACCAAGCACTTCTCTTTGTACATAGTCACGCAGATCCAAAAAAAGTGCTTGCAAAAGCATGTAGCAATGATTTCCTGACACACAAATCTGGATACACAAATACATGGATGTGTATCAGACTCCTCCTTCTTATATCCATGTTCATTGCTCTAAGAGCAGATGTGGTCCTGCTGGAAATAGGAAGGCTGCCCCATGGCAAACTCTTACAGCTTCTGAGGTTTTCCTCCTTGCCAGCATGACAAATCTAATAGCATCTGTCGCTTTGCTTAACATGAGCTCCAGCTGCAGAACGGTCCTAAAGGATAACTACCTCACAGATGCTGGGACACAGACTGTGATCAGAGGAAACAGATGTGGGAAGATGCATTTTCCAACATTTCCTCTGTGCTAAGGGAATATAAAGAAAAAAGTCACATCTTATGCTCCAGCTGATAAGGGAACACTAATCTCAAGCTTAGTTCTGCACACATGATGGTAAAATTACAATATATTTATTTTTACTGCTAGTTTGAATACTAAAAAAAAGCCAAACCCTACCACCACCCCCAACCCACAATTAATCACTTTCAACTGGATCAGTTCCTTGATCTGATCTGCCATGCAGCTGCATGAGAAATCATGCCAACACAAGAGAGGAGATAGCACTAAAATGAGCTGCTGGGAGGGGATGGGAACTGGTTCACTGCTATTACTGCCAATAGAACTGCCTTAAAACACAGCCACCAGCTCTTCATGGAGGGAAGACAATGCCTCAGCATGGGGGGCTGCTGGAGCTTATCAGGGCCCTCCCTGTACCACACAGCACCCAGGAGGACTGTTGCAGCTGAAAGGAGAGCTGAAGGCACTCATCCCAGCCTGACAGCACCCACTCTGTTTCCCTCATTTCCCAAGCAAGAGATGAGTAATACGCAGAAATAACACCAAGAGACAGGAAAAAAAAATTACTATTAAGAGTGCAAAAGAGCAGTGTGGCAAACCTCTAAAAGCATTCCTGGTCACATCTCATCAAACATCCAGTCCTCCATCTCTAAAGATCCTGGCACAATGTCAAACCATGCGTGCAGATCAGCAATAACTGAGTGCTGGTGCACGGTCACTGTTAGGGGCTTGGATCCACACGCACCGTAGCAGGAAGCAAGGGACATCACATGAGCAACTGAGGGAACTTCCAACACGTATGTGAACACAAGAAAGAAGAGTAAGGGCACTGTGGGAACCTCACAGCTCCCAGGCATTCCATGGTTCCTCAGAAATCTCTGCCACCATAACCAGCACAACACTACGTCCTACCAACACGCAGCACACCTCACATACATCTCCCACTGACCAATGCTGCCAGAAATCTCTATCCCACATAGTGCACACCACACAGTCCTGTTCTGCTGGCAGCTCTGCCTCTACATGCTTTGCACACACGGCCTTCACACCTGCAAAAGATTTCGTTATTTCCTATGAATTCCCTTGAGCAAAGCCTGCCAACAACGCCAAACCACATGTAAGCCAAAATACAAGAATGCAGCCATTTCTTTCCTCCTGTCAACTTTTATACTACAGAGAGAAAAACAAGCACTCAAACACTGATTTTGCAAAGAACCTTTCAGTTTGATTTGCTGTTCATTACAGCCTGATCACTAAATGACAATTTTCTAGAGACCGATTTGCATCCTAAAGTGATGTGAAACAGAAACTCGTAGAGGCTCACATATTTCAAGTTTTAGTCAGTGTCATCCCATGTATGTAAAAACAGTGTTCGTGTAATAAAAGTGAAAGATTGGGAAAAATAAATTGAGAATTACTCCAGATTGCTGGTTTTTTTCCCCCAAAGAAAAACCAGAGTCACATAAATGAATTTCTGGAAGGCAGAAATTTAATCTTGCACACCTTCTTTTGCTTACTTTGCCCTCGTATATCCAAATTAATGAAGAGGCAAAAATATAATAACCTAGCTTTGACTTAACTACTGATTAGAAATGTGCTCACTACAGACATGCAGTGATCAACGCAGGGTTGAGGCTGGAAGCAGCAGTCTTGGTAATGACAAAGAACTGACATGAAATTGCAGATTTGGAATCCAGGAATTTTTATCACTCCAATCAAAATCAAGTCATGGATTGAAGACTTGCAAAGATTTAAAGAAGAGAAAAAGACGTGAGCAACAACGAAAACCCCACAACAATTAGCTTGGCAACAAACATTTTCAAGACCTTAAGCCAAATGTTAAAGACATGAATTATTGCTGAGATGAAATGGAACCATGGTGAATTTCAACAGAACGCAGCTATTCCTCCAGGCAGGACACCTTGCCAAAGGTTAATTTAAGCATCAACCATTCTGTCCAGCACTCAGTGAAATATTTCTTAGGAAGCCATCTGTGAGTTATTAGCTACAGTTCTTGGATCACTCCACATTGTAAGGAAGACACACTGTGATGTAAAGCACTCTAAAGAGGGCAGGGAGCTGAATGCCTTAAGAATTAGACTTGAAATGAATATGTTTTGGCAGGCACTGACAGCAGGAGTAAGGGTCTGCAAAGGAAGCTAACGAAGTTGGAAGGTATTATCAGTAACAGGGAAGACTAGAACGTCACATAAGGAGAAATGTGAACTATTGATGAGTGGGTTAGACAGAACAAGATAGCAGCAGGACAAAATGCAAACTCACACAGCCAGTCTATCAAAGATTCTCCTAGGAACAAAATGTCAGTGGTTGGAAACAAGAGGAGAAGCACAAGCACACCAAGTGCAAGCACAAGAGGATGCAGAGCACCATATGAAACAGATACAAGAAGGCAAATATAACACTAGAATAAAACACAGCAGGTAAACACTTCAGCAAAGAACAAGAAAACACAAAATGTGATCGTACAAGTTACCAGCAACCCGTGACATGGCATGCAATTCTGGATGCCATTCAAACTACACAGAAAAAATACTTCCCACCCCGTGATTGTGTTCACAACCTCACAAAAGAAGGCTAACCAAACAAAGGATGAAAAGCAGTAGGCTTGTCCTGTGCTGGAGGAGCTACTACTTTTAGAAGATGAAGGTTATTTAAGAAGGCTTACAGTGGGGGGAAAACAGCAAATGCATGTAGACTAACAATGAACAGATTTAGGTAGGAAATTAAAATGCTTCAAACCCTTTAAAGAACTGAAGTCTTGTGGTATTCTCTCAGCCAAAATAATAATAATAATTAAAAAAAAAAATCCACAGGTGAAAGAAATGGAATTTCTGAAACTATTCCATAGGTTAGTCTCATGGAACTGCAACCACAGACAAAGCAACCAAAGCAAATGCTGAGGAAGTAAGACCCTCCGCAGATCAGCTGAAAAGCAAACACATGAGTTTAGAACTAAGAAAACAACAGTTGTAGCTGTGTTTATCTATAATTTCTAAAGACCCCCTCCCAAGAAAGCTGCAATACCAAAGGCTGGTCTGAAGAGATATCTGAACCAACCCAATTTCTCACTGCCACCAGAAGCAGGGCTCCATTTCCCTCACTGACCTTCCTAGGGAGCCCTGCCCCTCCTTCTCACTGCCACTTGGCAGCCTCTGATGAGCTGATTCAAGCCACCAAACTTCATTGCCTTCACAGATGATCTCATCTGTCAGCCAAACACTTCTTTGGAATTTATTTTCTGCTGAAAAGAATGCACTGAGTCAGCCCAGAGAGCAACCCATAACACCTGAGCGGACGAGAAGATGGAAGAGCTCTTCTTTCCAGTAGCATCAGGACAGCAGCAGAGCTCAACCACGCTCGTGGCATGCACCTTTATTTTTCTAAATCAAAAAGATGAAGGAGAAAATAAAACCTCAAATCATAAAGTTAAAGCTCAACAGAAGCATGAGCAGCATCAAGTGAGTACCACCAGTGAAAGTACAGAGCAACCACATTTGACACTCCGTGTTTTCTGATTTACTAATAATAACTAAAAGAGAAAAGCTCCTAGTGGCAGAAAGTAGATTTTCCTTGGCAAGGGACTGTAAGATTTAGCCTCAATTATTATGAAATTCCCACTGCACTTGTTTAATTGTAGCACGTGTGAGCAGTTCTACACATTGTGTACAGCACAGAGTTTAAGAAACTACAGGCACACTGACAATCAGTTTGCAACAATCTTTAGAATTGTTGCAGCTTTTCAGTTTGGCAAACAGCTCTGTACAGCTGTGAGTCTCCAGTTCAAGAAGTCTTCACTTGTGCAAATACATCAGAGCTATGAGAAAGGTACAGAACACACACAAGTTCCTTGAAACAAGTGTACTGGTTGAAGCTGGCCTAGCTGGTTGCTACTTCATTTTAGCCACAGGTCAACATCAAAGTCAACTGAAGGCAATGCCTTCAATATACAAACTTTGAAGGCACATGAAGAAAACAGTGCACCTTATCACAGACTCCTTAGAGTTGGAAGGGACCTCTAAGGGCCATCTAGCCCAGCTCCCCTGCAATGAACAGGGACATCACAGCTAGGTCAGGTTGCCCAGGGCCTGATCCAGCCTCAGCTTGACAGTCTCCAGGGATGGGGCATCCACCACATCACCGTTCCAGTACTAATGACTGTAAAAGACTTTTTCCTTTTATCTAACCTAAATCTACCCTTTTTGAGCTTGAAGCCATTTCTCCTTGTTCTATCACCACAGACCCTGCTAAAGAGTCTGTCCCTTTCCTTCCTGTGGCTCTCCTGTAGATACCAAAAGGCTGCTATTATTATCATGTCACCTCAGAGCCTTCTCTGCTCCAGGCTGCACAGCCCCAGCTCTCCAAGCCTGTCCTCATAGGAGAGGTGCTCCATTCCATGGATTGATTTCATGGCCCTCCTCTGGACGCTCTCCAACAGCTCCATGCCCCTCCTGTACTGAAGACTCACATCTGGATGCAGCACTCCAGGTGAGTGTTACCAGCACAGAGTAGAGGGGCAGGACTTACACTCACAAGAAGGAAATGGGCTGTTCACGTGAGCACTGACAGCCACCGCTTCTTCCTGTCAGTGACCAGAATCCTGCCATAGGGAACCTGCAGTGTGCTCTGGGAAACCAGCTTTGGGGGACTGGATTGGGGGATCTCCAAGATCCCTTCCAGCCCCTATGGTTCTGTGATTCCATAATGATGAATTCTTCTCATACCTACAACCCTGGGGCTTTAGGCAGGCGAAGAAAATGCAAGTCTGACCCTGGTATCTAGCCTATTTTAATTGCTTTCGCTATGGTGCAATTCAGAGTGTGTCCAGAGAAGGGCAACGAAACTGGTGAGGGGTCTGGAGCACAAGTCCTATGAGGAGCAGCTGAGGGAGCTGGGGTTGTTCAGTCTGGAGAAGAGGAGGCTCAGGGGAGACCTCACTGCACTCTACAACTTCCTGAAGGGAGGTTGTGGTGAAGAGGGGTTTGGCCTCTTCTCCCAGGCAACAAACAGGACCCAGGGAAATGGCCACAAGTTGTACCAGAGGAGGTTTAGGTTGGACATGAGGAAAAACTTTTTCTCTCAGATGGTGGTCAGGCACTGCAATGGCTGCACAGGGAGGTGGTGGAGTCGCCGTCCCTGGCAGTGTTCAAGAGGCGTCTGGACGAGGAGCTGCAAAATATGGTTTAGTTGTGGTAGCAGTGGTAATGAGAAGACAGTTGGACTAGATGATCTTGCAGGTCGTTTCCAACCTTGTGATTCTATGATTCTATGATTATTATGTAACGCTAGAAATGGGCCTTTAAAAACCAGAAAGACAAAAACAAGGCACGTTACAAACTGGACGTCCCGGAGAGCAGCGCTGTTTCGAAGCCCGACCCGAACAGCCCGGCTGAGTCACGGCCGCACCGCCCGGCCCACGCTGCCCCCGCTTCTGCAATGGGACGCGGCGCCAGCTGGGGCCGAACCGGGGCCGCGTCCCTCCGGACACCCAGCGGGCACAACCCGACGCAACAAGGCCGATCTTCACCTCCACGACTCCCAGCCCGAACCGACCAGCCGCACGCACCGCAGCTCCGAGAGGCGGACGGCCGCAGCCGCCGCTCCCCCCTCGCAGGCCCGAGCCGCGGCCGCGGGCCCCAACACCGCGCCGAGGCGAACCGCGGCCCGCCCGCCGGCCCGCCCTTCCCCGCTCGCTCACCCACGTCCTGCTCGAAGGGGTTGGAGGCGAAGAGCGGCATCTCCACAGCGGCCGCGCAGCCCCGCCGCGCTGCGTCCCCTCGCCCCGGCCCGCAGCCGCCCCGCCGCAGGCCCCCAAAGCCGTCAGCGGCGCCTGCACGGATGCCGCAGGGAGTCAGGCGCTGGTTGGGGCAGCCCGGGGGCCTCGCGAGGCCGGGCTTTGGGCGGGACCCTCACTTTCCCGCCTCGGCCGCGCCCCTCCGCTTCTGGCGTGTGACGTCACGGGTGGGCGGGCGCCATTTTGAGGCGGTCCCTGAGGTGTGTGGGCGTGCGTTCGCTGTTTGCTTTGCTTTTTTTTTTTTCCGCTGTGGAAGCTCCGTCGCGGGGTGGTTTTTTAACCCCCTACTGTCAGAATCTGGCTTTAAAAGATATCTGAGCGGCCGTGCGGCGGCGGTGTGCCAGCGGGTGTGGGGAGGCTGGAGGCACGGCGCTGTGGCGGTGTGGCTGTGAGGCTGTGAGGAGGTGGCGGTCTCTGAGGGGACGTGGGCACAGAGCGCGGGCTGCAGCCCCGCCGTACGGCTCGAGGCGTTCACCTGCAAGCCGTGGCCTGCAGGGAGAGAGCTGCCAAAATCCACACAGCGCTGTTGAGAGCTCCACGGATGGCTGCGCCGAGCGGCCTGTGGGCGGCCTGTGTGCAGCCATGGCCGTGCCCCGGAGATCCCAGCTGTGACCTCACACACAGTCACCGCACCGCACCCAGCACGGGGTTGCTGGCCACGTCTCACCGTGTGAGTTTGAGTCACCGCCTGCTCTGACTCCACCGTGGAACGGTGACACGGCCGAGAACGCTTTCCTGAAAGATTTCCGTATGATTCAGTGATACTTTGTGCCCCTTTGTTTCACTGAATCACACAATGGCCAGGGTCGGAAGGGACCTCATGGACCGTGGATATCCAACCCCCCTGCCACATGTAGGGCCACCAACCTCCACGTTTAATACCAGACCAAATTCAAATGTTTCACGTGTTCATCACCACTGCTTTTGTCTGGGCTGTGAGATACATGCATAAAGCCTAGCACTGTAAGTGTTACACAGAGGGTTGGAGCTGGATGATCTTTAAGGTCCCATCCAACCCAGGCCGCTCTATGATGAGAAATAAATTCCTTGAGTGTAGAATCATACAATGGCCTGGGTTGAAAAGGACCACGATGATCATCCAGTTTCAACCCCCCTGCTATGTGCAGGGCCGCCAACCAGCAGACCAGCTGTCCAGAGAAAGGTAGAAGAAATTGTTTCGTATTTATTCATTTCATATTTGTACATCATGTTTTATAAAAAAGCTTTGTGGTAAAGACATCTGCCCTCACAGACAGAAGTTCATAAAATGAACAATCTCAATAAAACTAATACTTTCAAGGAATTCTGGACTGTATATGAGAAATTGAGTGTAACTTGAAGAAAACATTGCTGTTTCTTGAAAAATGAAGGCAGTTTGCATTTCCTGAATATTTCGTCGATCAAAAGCGTTTATTTCAAATCTCATAGGGCTTATTATCAAATGCCCTTTGGCTTTGCTGGTGGTGAGGCTGCGTTAGCAGCTTAAGGACTCACGGGCTGCAGAGCTTCCGTTCTGCTCCGTGTCTGCGTTGGAACGGTCTGCAGGTGGCACCGCTCCCCCACTTTGACGGCCAAACGGAACTGGGAATGAGCTCGTTGTCTGATTTTGAAGGCAAAATGGAGTGCTTTTCCCTCGGCCCCAAATTTACAAACTAAATTGAAACTTATAATTTCACTCAGTGAATCAAGCGGAGTAAAAATAGCATTAATTTGTTTAATTGCCTTAAAAAGGAAGAATGAATCAATTTGTACAGAAATGCAATAAACACTAATGTTGTCTGGCTGAAATAGAAAAATGTAATGAGTTCTGCACAGTGAGTTCACATTTTTATTAACTTCAGCTCTGTTCTCCACAGTATTGCGTGTGGTGCAATTATCGCAGCAGCTGCCCAGGCAAGTAAATGGATATCTTTGTCATTTCTTACCATCCTACAGTGTTGGTATAGGCACCTTGATACTGCATCGAGTGAATCAGGTCCTAAACATGTGCTCCACTTTCTACCTGGCTGTGGTGGGGCACCACAGAGTTGGCCCGCTTCCTAGAAGTGAAGGATGGGGCAGGGCCTCCAGTGCTGAGTCTGAGCCCCCCTGGCTCCAAATACTTGCACAGAAGTGCCTACAGAACTCCTGCTCTAGGTGACACCACAACCAAAGCCGCAGGGTATTTCTCAGTGGTGCTTAATGAACCTGAGTTCCTCAGTAAATAATTAAATCCACAATAATAAGACATGGGAAGAAAAAAATTAGGGCACTGCCAATTATTTTGAGTCCTGCAGGAACAAACTATTCATTAAGAACTCCTAGGAAGCACTGCTGAGGAGGACAGAAAAACTACAATTTAAAAAAAAAAAAAAGTTATTTCTGAACTTGTTTTTCCTGACTCCATACCTGGCAGTTTCTCCCTGCCACTGTGATGTGGATATTTCACCATCACCGGGGCTGTTTGCAAGCTCTGCTGTCTGTACCCTTAGCAGATCTGTAGGGCTTTGGGGAAGTGGGTGCTGCTCCCTCCAGGTTGCCATATACACATCAAAAGGGCCAACTCTGATCTTTCCACCTCGCTTCTGTAGCAACGTGCTGTCATAATATTTAATTTCAAGCCTCAGCTTTTGTAATGGGTATTTTAAAGGACAATTAATATTGTCCAAAATGTTTGCTTTTAGAAAACTTGGGTGGCTCTTTAGGGAGATTTTCCCTAGTGCCTGAAAGCACAGAAGTGGCTCACTAGGACTTCGACTTTTGTTTTGTAACTGACTGAGTTCTCTGTGTTTTCCTGGCTGCCCCCTAGTTCACTGGCCAGTTTTTGTGGTTTACTGAAATATTTTTTTCTCTTTTTATAATGGTCTCTCTCCCTTGGTGCTGTGTGTAGGAGTCATGCAAACAGAGGAGCTGATTAAGCAGAGAAATGCTGAAAATAATTCTACATAAAGCATTTCAAGATGTGCATGAGGACTCTCTCCCCCTCAGTACTGATTTTGCTATTAGGTGAGGCTTGTGATGAAGGAAGCCAGATAGAAGCACACTCTTGCAAGTGTTAGCAGTCTGTGCTTTTACTGCTTTCTGCTCAGCAGATGAGCAGACTTTGTATCCCCTGTGCTCTTGCATGCAAAAAGATGCTGCGTTAAACAAGTATGGAAAAATCTGAGCATTTTTAATAATAAATTTCACTTTACACACACCCTGATGCCACTTAGAACATACCCTTACTGCCTAAAGACTTTGATTCATTACTGTTAAGTTTCCTTTGACTTTTGTTATTCAGCTCAAGCAATCAAGTTTCCTCATACAAGCATCTTAGGCACATTTCATGGATGGCTATTGCAGTACACTTGGAAACAAGCTGGTGTAACTGGCATACATACATTTATTTTTCTAAATAGCTAAAGATTTTATTTTCTTGTACTTCTCCTTGTCCTTGTTACTTGTCTTTCTTATACCTGCCACCGTGGAGGAAGAGGGAGATTTGGCAGCCAGAGTGGATGCATCCTGCTTTCTCCCCTTTCCTTCATGCACAGCACTCATCCAGCATCTCAATGCACACATCCAAGTGCAGAGAGGCAATTTAAATGGAGGTCATGCAGGGAATTCCATGCGCACCCCATATGGCAATAGATGCTAAACAGTTGCAGGTTGTGTTGACAAATCTTTTTCTCTGGGCACCGTATGCCTCCAGCCACGTCCTGCTGCTGAACAAAGGCATGGCCAGCCAGGAATGTGGCTGCGACACATTCCCAATTGTTTCATAGTGCCAGCCAAGTTTTGGATCAGATGCTTCCTCTCCCCAGCTACAAAGCTGACTGTGCTTTCACTGCAAGCATTTGGGCTGTGAATGAAAGCCACCTCGTTACCCTGGGCAGTGCGCGCCTAGACAGCACGTAAGCAATTCTTTCTGTAGATTCAGAGACTGGATTTGGATCTGTCTGCACCTCTGTTAAAGTCTGAATGTATTTGGAGCGCTGGGAAAACTCCAGTTTTGCTCTGTTCCATGCAAAACACATCCCTAACAAATAACTGCTAAGAATCCTTACAGGGCTGGTTCGTGCTTTTCAGAGCCATGGCAGCAAACAGAAGTGCTGGACAGCAAGGCTGTGCATTACTCTGAAATGCTCATCCTAACACAAGACCGAATGCCTACACATTCTTAGTGTGCCTTGAAGCATGGAATCAATAGTATACAAGAAGACAGCATACAACATGCAAATATACATTTTTAATTATTTTAGAACACAAACACCCCACCCACATGGATGTTTATGTGGAGAGAAAACACACTGGGACAGGTAGTCACCGTGTCAGAGGTGCACACGAGTGTGTCTGTGTCATGTATGCCTAGCAATCAGCTGACTTACAATTACAAAATGTATCTGGTTTGTGCTGTGCGTCTTGTTCCACTCCTTCAACAAAACAAATCAAAACAGAACTGTGTCAGAAAGACTTTTGGGGTTCATGAGACAGGGGTTGGGAGAAATTAGCAAGTCTGACAGAATGAACCTCTGCATGTAACCAGTCACACGAGTTAAAACTGCGTATGTAGAACAGGGAAATCCCTCTGCAAGCCCCAGGCCCTTGTTCCCTGCTTTTCTTTGCCCATCTTCCATGGGGCAGCCTCAGACTGAGCATAACCTGCCAAAGGGCCTCCCCAAAGCGGTCACCAGATGACAAGGAAGCAAACAAACTTGCATCCAGCAAGACATCTAGGCTCACTCCTGCATTAAGGAGAAATCCCAGCTTCTAGCTGCACAGCTGCTGCTTCAGTGCTGTGAATGCAGCAGTATTTACCTGAGTTGCTGTTGTCTGTCAGCCTCGGTTTCTGATGGAGGCAGTGATGTCCTGTCACTGCCTGATACCTGCAAGAGGACCCTGAGAGCAGAGCTCTAGTACCCATTGCTGGAATGTTCCTGGACCCATATCAGGATCAGCAGTGTTAGTGCACTGTGTGGTGCATAATTAACATTGCAATTAACACAGCATTGAAGAAGATTGCCTGCATTTCCCATAGAAGTATGTCTTGGAGAAAATATTTCCTTCAGTTTTCCTGCCTTGCCTTTTTTGTAGTTTGGACCTGCCATGTGGCAGGGGGGTTGGAGATTCATGATCCTTGAGGTCCCTTCCAACCCTGGCAATTCTGTGATTCTGTGATTCTGTGATTAAGGAGATTCTCCCAGTTGTAAGGAGACATCCTCTCCTGTGCAAACCTGGGTGAGATCTATTTCTGACTGCACACTCGTTCAACAGGTATGATGAGGTAGGGCCTGCTTGGGCGGCTAGTGGCTAAATTCATGTTTGTAAACTGCTCTGAGATCCTCAGATGAAAAAGGGTTTACGAGCACAAATCAGCAAATAAGCATCGCTGGCCACCTGCATTCCCGAGGCAGCAGCCAGTGCTCACACCCCATTAGGATGGGGACCAACAGAGCAATTCTGGTGGTTTGGCCGCTGGTGATATTCATTTTTATACAGAAAATTCTTCTGCCATTTGTAAAAATAGAAAGAAAAGGCATGGTGCCAAGGGTTGTTTAAATTATAGAGGGGCTGCTGCTGCTGTGTTGTTTATATCACCAGGAAGGCTGCAGCTTGGATGCACCCAGGAGGCAGCTGCAGCCCTGATTCTAGCAATAGCCACTCTGCAAGACTTGCTGCTCCCTGCACTGGGTCCTGCCTTAAGCACAGAGCCACGAAACTTTCCTCAGCACATGGGGGGCTGTAGCTTGTCCCATGCCATGCAGGTCACAGGGAGCCCAGCAGTGTGCACACAGGTGGGTGTGCAGTGACTGTGCTTGTAAGAAAATGCCATGAGCCCTCAGTTGGCATTGTTGTTATTACTGCTCCTGTCCCTACTATCATAGCTATCGTTAATGCATCACAGAAGTTTGCTGAAAGAACACCACTATTACAGCAGAGCTTTCTAGGCTAAATAATACCAGTGCTGATGGGTGGAGTGATTTGCATGGCTGATATTTCAGGCAACAAAATCTACTTTGGTTTAGCACTGGGCTTGAGGGGTTCATGAAGAAGGCCCTGGTGGGATGGAAACAAGGCTCCCGCACTGTGTCACCTATGCCAAGCCCAGAGCCATGCCACAATGCCAGAGGCTGCAGCATCACTGTGCTAAGTTATCATTGTGCTGGGTCATCACTGCGCTGCGACATCTCTGTGCTGGGACACAACCATGCTGGGACGTCCCCATGCTGGGTCATTGTTGTGCTGGGTCATCAATGTGCTAGGCCATTGCTGTGCTGGGTCCACATGTTGTGGCAGTCCTGTCAGCCATTGCTACTGCTCGTTGACTGTGGACAGGAGAAAATGGGCTGGGAAGGCTGGAGGAATGTCCCTGCCTGCCTGCTACATCTGGTACATCTCAGGATAATTTATTTTAACCTCTGAAGAGACAAGGGAAAATATTTGAAGGGGATGGAGACTTGCCAGTATTTCCAGTTCATTATAAGCAAAGAACTGTTGCTTATAGCACTTTTTTGGAGCAGAGAGTAGTCTGGTTTTAAATCCCTTAAGCAACGAGGAATTATATACTAGCCAATGTAAATTCTTTGGTAAAGAATTTACTAATTAAAAAAGTTTAGTTTTTAAATTCAGTTTAAATTTTCCTCTCATTTCCTCCCTTTACATACACGTTCTGCCTAGCTTCTGTGGGCACGGCCGGAACCCATCTCCCTCTGCTGGGATTTACCCCAATTTCTCACTGATTCTCAGAGCAGTGGAGCTGGAAGGCTCAGACGGAGCAAGACTGGGGCCTGTGGGAAGTGGGCAGGGCTGGCTGGAATGCAGACTGCCACGAGAGAGGCCAAACTGGCCTAGACTTCTCTAAAACCACCCAAAATTCTTTGTTGAGGGGCAAAGGTGAGGCTGAGAGCCAGCAGTGACCCGTCAATGGATCCAATGGGAGCAGCTTGCCTTGGGGATGGTGGCAGATGTGGCACGCTCCATGCCGGAGGCTGCAGAGATGCAGCCCCAGCTGTGTTTTGTTTGCAACAAAATGCAAATTAACTAAAAATCGCTACTTTCCAGCTGCAGGTTTTGCTTGCTCAGTAGCACCTTGTGCAAGACCAAGACACAGCCCTGTTAATTGGAGTGCAGGGAAAGGCCATTTCCTCTGCAAAAGGGATGAGGACAGCTGGGGCAGGAGTAAACAGGCAGAGTGACCAGAAAACGGAGTGTGGGGAGCACAGAGACACTGAGCGTGAAGGACTTTGCCTTATGATCACGCTGTGTAAGCCTTTATGTATGAGTGTTAGCACAATTTGAAAGTTTAATTAAATTCCTGCAAGATTTTTGGGTCTTCATAAATTGCCTTTGAGCTTTCTGCCAACTAGGATATACTCTCTGGCTTCAGAAATGAAAGCAAATGTTGTTGTGTTTTGCAAATGTATTTTCTAATGTATGCAACTGCTGACTATGCAAAAGCCTCACAGGTTTCCATGATTAACAAAATTACAAAAGCACAAAGGGTAGCAGCTCTTCTTGTTTTTGACTATCCTTTGCAAACAGGAGCTGGATCAAAGTGTCCTGTGATTAAGTTCATTAATCACACCCACGCCATGAAAAACCAATGAACCCATTTTTCTCAGAGGAAGGCATGGTTGGAGCTGGCCAGGGTGGATTCTGTTTGGGTTTGGCTGTTTTCCTGCCTGCATTTCTCAGAGCAGGACACGGCCTCTGGGAAGCACAGTGGGGCGGACAGACGGACAGTGATGCTGTGAAACCATCCCAGGAGCAGGGACACCCCCTAGGTGCGCGTCTGCTTTGCTCTGGTGTAATGCCTGTGTGTTAAAGCCTTTATGGCCAAATTCTGCTCTTCCATCCCCAAGAGCAGGGACCATGGTGGGGTGGGGGTCTGCGGCTCATGTAGACTATGGAGAGCGATGGGAACAACTCAAAAAAAGTTCAGAAATGCTTCAGCAGTGCTGGGGCTGATCCAGGCACGTGGCTTTTAGATTCATTGAGCAGTAAGCAAGAGTAAAATCGTAACTGGTGATGATGTCTCACCAGGCTCATCTGAGCTGCAGGATCTGGTCATTTTGGCTGGAAAAGTGATTAGGACCTGAAAGGGCAGGAGCCAACCATCCAGCCAGCCAGCTTGGTACCTCTGGGAATGGCCAGCAGGGGATGAGATGAGCAATGTGTTTATAAAACAGAGAGGTTCCCCTAGTGATCCGCCACCTGGAATATCCCAGCCCTGCATTCCAGGACCTTTGTGCTCTGAGGCTGCACCTGCACCGCTTTGTGAGTAACCCTTCTCCTGTTTGCAATCCCATCACGGAATCATTGCTGAGAATTAGCCAGTAATATCCTGAACCAGTCCCCAGGTGGGGACCCCAACCCAGTGTGGGCTCCATGTCCCTGGCACCCCATATGTCTGCCCCATGTCATGGTGAGCCTTGACGTGACACCACTGCTTTTGTCAGTGCAGAGTTACTGATGGGATAGAGACTGCAGGGCTTGTGTCCTAGTGCAGCATCGAAGGGGTTATACTGATAAGCCACAGCTCCACGTGGAACAAAGCTGGCATTTCAGAGAGACGACAATGGATTGTGTTTTCTGTATTCATTTTAGTCATCCATTTGGCATTGAGGCTGAGGTCACCCACCCAGCCGTGCACTGCAGCATCTCTGTTCTGGCCAGCAAGGAGAAGCAAAACAAAGAGGAGCTGAGTTGGCAGAATCAGGCAGCAGTCATGGACAGAAAAGTGCTCTGCTTGATGGCTTCGGTAACACTGCTACAGTCCATTCCAGGACGCTGCTTAAAACCCTTCCGAGCAAGCATTTTCCCTGACACACATCCTAGCACTTTGCACAGCCACTGGTCACACTCGATTCCCATTTTACATCACCAACAATAACTGCCAGCTCGGCCTGGTTTTCTGGCTGACTGATATGATTTGCAATGCAAGCACTCCTACACCAGCCAAAAGGGTACAGCGACTGCTGTCATATGTAAGTGTTTTCTCTAGCAACAGATTCATTTCCTTTGAACCATTAAAAAGGCTGAAGATCTACATGCATGCATATGCAGACACGTGTCTTGAAAAAATATGCAATGGGCACACACATCCACTCACCTCTGTTCAGCCCGACTTCTACACTATGCACAGAAAAGAGCTGATTTGTCACCCCATCCTCTGTTTTGAGAAATGTGCTTTAGTTACCCTGCAGATAGCCAGGCAGCCTGTGCTCAGGTTTTACAGCCTGTCTGCAAGCCCTGACATCCCTGATGCTCCTCCAGATGTACAAGGGCTTGGGATGCAACTGCCCAGTGCTGTGGTGTTTCTGTGCTGGTGCTGCCCCCACACATGGCTGTGACCATCAGACAGAGATGTGCTGTATTTTGGGATGCTACTGGGAACTTCACAGGTGGGGCCAGTTATTGGCAAACCCTCGGGGCTGGTTTCTTTAAAAAGCTATTGAAGAAGCAGCAAATCCTCCTTACCCTCCCTGTATCCATTCACTCTCATCT
The DNA here is from genome assembly GCF_987193195.1 of Phasianus colchicus. Lineage (NCBI taxonomy): Eukaryota > Metazoa > Chordata > Aves > Galliformes > Phasianidae > Phasianus > Phasianus colchicus. Next base: position 1,479,120 of record NC_143442.1, on the reverse strand, counting down.
GGGTTCAGCTGTAGCACACCAGGCTGCCTTCAGCCCTGTTTCACCGAGGCAGTAAATGATTCAGTGTGAACTTTTGCTTTTCTGCCTTGAAACAGAAGTGGGGACACTTAGAACTGGTTACAGAGGGGAAGTTGTATGGGAGAATCTGCATTGTTGACCTCTTGTTCTATTTAGCTTCGGAACCAAAAGTTGTGCTGAAGATCATGGTCGGCATGGCAGTTTGGTGATGACCAAGGCTGGGATACTGGTTTTGCTCCTCATGGTCTTGGGGCAGGGCAGAACCTTGTGGGCTGCAGCTGCACATGGAGAACCTGCATCCCATCCTTAACTGGTGACCAGGTTGGTGGGACCCCAAAAGCTCTGCCAACAGAGCTCACATCATGTTCCTTGAGTTGGTGTGGGTACAGGCGTCCTTCACTGGGCAAGCTGGAAGTCCCCACCTTTAGGGACATGGCTTAGTGGGCATGGGTTGATGGCTGGAATTGATGACCGGACTTGATGACCTTAGAGATCTTTTCCAACCTCAATGATTCTGTGGTTCTACAATTTTAAAGAGAAGGCAAAAGGTGTGCTGCCATGCCACGTTGTCCCAGCAGCTGCTGGGAGCTCAGAGCTCAGTGAGATCTTGGCACAAAGAGCTGATAGGACCTGGGAACCCACTTCAGAATGCAGGCTCTAGTCATGGTGTTTGCAGTGATAAGCAATCTCAGTGCTCACAAAGCTTCCCCCTGCTTGTCGAGAGACAAATGTTATTCATCAGCCCTGCAAACTGAAATCTATATTTTTCTCGTGAGTTCTGAAACTCATTTATGGTCTCTAAACAGCTTCTATCAGCTGAAAAAATTGAATTAATTTTATTCCTATTGCCTAACAGTCCTGGGGAGTTCTTTGTAGACAGCAAAACAATGGAAACTTGTGCGGCACTCGCGCCCAAGCGCTGCGTGGAAGCACCCTGAGCCGCGCTCCCATCCCGGCACAAGGACGGCTTTGTCCCACGCTGGGGCTGTGGGGCAGCTCTGGGGCCCATGTGTTACCAGACGCACTGGGAGAGAAGGGAGAGGAGAATATTTTTGCAATTAATGAAAACAATTCACCGAGGCTAAAAGATGTCCCTGCCTTAAAACTGACTCTGACACTTCTTTGATAGCCACAATGTTTGCAGCCGGTTTGAAGCTGACAGACGGGTACACAGATACACATCTAGCCTGGCCTTTGCCCACGTGCATGCAGAAAGTGCTGCTTTATGTTCAGATATGAACACTATTAAATATTGACTCATTCCCTCCTATTATTTTCTGCTCCATTATCTCATTTTTCACGAGCATTTAAAATTCTTTGCCTTTCTGCTCATTCAGAAGTTGCATTTTGTCTGCCTGCCCTCCTGCCCATCAGTAATGGAGAGCTCCCAGCCAGGGCACATTGCACCCCAAACAACCCCACGAGGCTTTTGCTCACAAGAGGGATTCATTGAGACTGGTACTGAGCTCCTGTGCACCGCTGCTGCAAATCTGTGTTTGGTGCATGAAACATCCAAGCCACGAATTGCACTTATTTCTAAGGATCCTGAAGGAGTGTGACAGATGAGCGAGCACACCGTGTCTGTAAGGACATCTCCAGGGGAAATGTTTTAGAGCAGATACTCTGCGCTCCATCCCACAGAACAAATGCTCATGCTGTTTTCTGAAGCTGAATTTTCCTTCAAACTGTGGGCTGATTGCTCAGGCTGGCTATCCTGGAAAGCAGAAAAATAGGAGATTCAATGAAAATGCCCTAGGCTGGATCTCCACCGCCCACAGTGCTGGGCAGGTTTGCCCTAGGTGCAGACACACAACTGTGCTTTTGCTGAACCAGCGCTGTCTCACCTGCAGAAATCCAGGTCAGTAAACCAGCAATGCAGAAATAGGTCTTTTTGCCATTACTGCAGTTTTTTCACCAAGCTCATGACTGTGTTCAGATTTGCTCTGAAAATTACACTCTGTGAACTCTAGAGAGAGCTCTCACCGCTGTGTCTCAGATGGTTCTGCTGCCGTACAGCTCTGCACTGGGGTCTGAGCCTAAATATTTCTAAGGAGCAAACCAACAGTTGGAAGAAGGATACAAAATCACTGTGCCACGTATCTATGCTGCCTTCTTTGCATCTCCATAATGCATCTCAGTGCTGAGAAAGTGGCACCCAGCTGGCCCCTCCTGGTCTGCACCCCCCTGTGCGGCTGGCAATGGTCACGGCTGGGTGGGCACATGTTTCATGGGATGTGGAATTTGGTGCTGTGGGAGATGGTTCTGAGCACAGGGAAGTGCTGTCGATGTCATGGCATGGCTTCTGCAAGCCACTGATCTACCCAAACAAGTGTTGGAACTGAATCCAAGGACGTCAGCACAGTTGGTTACAGCAGAACGTAGATGCTGCAAGTAAATCAGATTCAAAGTTAATAATTTAATTTCTAGCAAACAAAGAAAAATCAGTGGGCTAATGAGATATGAACCTAATAACTTGGTGTACCAGGACTCATCTGCATCTGTTCTCACAAGCTCAGATCTCAGCACAAGATGTAGAAGCTGTGCAAGGAGGAGGTGGATGCTGGCATAGAAGGAGCTGTTAGCAGGCAGGCAGACTCAAGCCAATGTACAAATGCTTCTAGGAGAGATGGCAGTGTGATGAGCAGTACGGCCCTGCAGAGTGACTGCAGAACTTTTCAGGTTCTGGGTTGTTTTCAGATTTGTATTGAATTAATTTCCAAGCCAAACACATGCTGTTCTAAGACAACCTGCAGTACTGTTAAGGCTGACAGGTCTGGCCATTATTTTACAACTTATTTCTACAATCTGTTGAGGCCAGATAAGGCAGGTTTCTGGTACGTGTAGGAAATTGCTGTAGATACAAGACTAGCAGGCACATATCAGTAGGTATGTTGTACTGGGTAAAGCATGGCAAACCTCAGTGAAACCTCCTCCAAACAGCTGATGTGCACCAAGATAAAGATTATCTGCCAAGTTCCTGATTTCCCTTCATCAGAATATCACTGCAGAGGCTGATTTTCCTCAAGAAGACTATTTTCAGAATGCAGCCTATTTTGTTTTTTTGGGTTTTTTTTTTGGCATGCATTTCAGAAGAAGTCCTCTGTAATCTCCCAGGCAAGGTCAGCTGTTATTGTGCTGTCATCAATAATCTCTTCTTAAGCGTACACCGCTCAGCTCAGAGGGGAGTTTATGGCTGCACTACATCTTTATTAGGAATGAACACCACCTTTGCCACTGCTGAGCTGGTTCCCAGCTATTTATTAAAAGCTGACACTGACCCTCCAGCTTCACCAACATTAAATCAAATTGTCCAGAACTCCACAGAAGCATGAGCTGAGGATCTGTCTGGAAATGCTGAGCATTGAAGCTTCACAAAATGACTTGTTTTTTCCCTTCAGAATTTCTCCCATAAATAGATATATAGACACTGGTTCAGAGAAATGTAAGCAAGACCTGAAGCCAAACTTCCAGCTTTGTTGTAACACAAAGATGTTGGTGATAGAGCACTGCTTTGCTGCAGGTTGAGAAGTATTTGTCTCACCGTGCAGCGAAATTCCACATGTGATCATGGCACGGAGCCCTCGCCAAGCTGCTGCAGCCATCAGCCCTGGCTCAGACAGTGACATCACCCAGTGAGAGCACCCTGCACGCCTGGGATCAACTCTGTAAACTGTGCAAGGTGTAGCTGGTTATTAAATAAATAATTGCAAAATCTCAGGTCCTGTTAATTTTTATCCCAGAATAATTTCTTTAGCTTAGGCACGAGCCAGCTAAATAGCCTTCAATTCAGCAATGCTGCTGTGCTAATTTTCACGCTTGCAAACATTGACATCCCACCTACAGACTACAACAAATTGTTCAAAAATCATCTTGTTCTCTTAAAAGAAATCCTTCCCTTTGAGTTCTGTTTATGTTAAGCAGTCAGCATGTATGCATGGTTAAGTTTCATTAAAAATTTTGCAAGTCTGGTTTTGAACTGAATATGCCTTACAGCATGATTTTGAGCTGAAGGACAGCTCTCAGCTTTCAGCCTTGGCGTAAGCCAAGGGATCTGGTCTGACCTGCAGTTATCCTTGCCTTCCCCAGGTATCCGTGGCCAGCAGCAGCTCCCGGGCCCCAGTGCCTTCCTTCATCCCAAGGGATGTACAAATGCTGTGATGTTTTTCTCACTGTTCAGAAAGCAAAGCCTGTTGAGGTCATGCTCTGCGATGGCACAATGAATGCCCGTGGCCAGGGCTGGCCCCATCACCCCCAGCTCACACCCACTGTCTGCAGGCCTCCAACACTGGGTGTCCTAATGCTGAATGGACTATTGATCTTTCAAAGACCTTTGATAGTTTTTGATAAGTCTGTGTTACTTTTTTCTTCTCTATCAACAGCAGTGCTGTATGAGATCCTAAAAGCTATTTATGGTTTTAAAATGTGATCTGTTAAGGTTATTGTTAACATTTTAGGCTTTTAGCAAAGCAGTCTTACGAAATTCTCGTCCACTGGACAGAAACGCTTCCAACCATGCCACCCTCTCCTGCTTCTGAATAATAAATAATGCATCTCTTCTTGCTCTTCTTTCCCCACAATGAATCTCCATATGGATGGCTGGGATCTCCTACCGGGTGATGCCACAAACTCTCCTGCAGCAATGGATGGATATGGCTGAGCTCACCTGCTGCGTGCAGCAGGCTCACTGCTGCCTGCCAGGTAGTGCTGCTGCTCAGTCCCCGTGTCACAGATTCCTGACATGCACTGAACTTCCCAAACCAGGCGGCAGCAGAACACAGAGCTCCACACACAGCAGCTGCGTGCCTTCAGTGCTGCTTGTGGTGTTACTTGTAACCTCAAGCTGTGTGCCACAGTGAGTGCTTCCAAACCCATCCTAATGCTGAAGCGGGAGCGCTGCAGGAAGCCTGCCCTTGTGGGGCAAAGCTCAGTGGCAACTGATCCTCACTGGAAGGGTGTTGGAACATGAAATCAGAGGGAGGCAGAGCTGCAGGGGGGACAGAGTTAGGGCTCTGATGGAGAACTACAGCACTGTTGTCACCATGTGGATGGATGCCATCCTCGGCCGATCGCAGAATCAGAATCGCTGAAACACCAAGGTTGGAAAAGACCTACAAAACCATCCAGTCCAACCACCCACCTATCAGCAATAGCTGTCACTGAAGAACTATTCTGCCCCAGACCCACGGGCTCACACGGTGGGGTGCGGAGCGTGAGCCGCCCAGCTCTGAGCGATGGGGCTCGGCTTTGGCCTTCACAGCGCTCGTGTGTGGGGACAGCGATGGTAGTAGGAAAGGTGGAAAAGTCGGACAGCAGCATCTGAGAGAGCGCCTTCGGTGCGCGGAGAGAAGGCTGACCCGCAGGGTGGGACAGCCCGGCCGTGCTTCGGCTGCCTCGCGCTCAGCTCTGCGGGATTTATCAGCTCGTCGTGCCGACTTCGAACGTGCAAAGCGGAGCCGCCCGGGAGGATTCCCGGAGCGCCCTCGGCCATCACGTCGCAGCCCCGACGGGAGCCAACCTCCGAGTTCGCGGCAAGATGGAGGCCGAGCCGCCCGGCCCCCCCGCCCCGCGCCCCCTCCTCCCATCCCTCTCTCGCACAGGCCGGCGGCGGGACTACGAGTCCCAGCGCGCCGCGGGCCGGGAGGGCGGAGCGGGCTTTGTGCGGGCCGCGCGGCGGCATGCGGGGGAGCCGCCGCCGAGCCGGAGCCGGAGCCGGAGCGAGCCCGCCCCGGGGGGAGGGCGAGGGCGGCGAGCCATGACGGGCGGCGGCGCGGCGTGCTAGAGGGCGAGCGCGGGGCGCGCAGCAGCGCGGAGGGGCCGCCGCCATGGGGAACGCGGGGAGCGTGGACTCGCAGCAGACGGAGTTCAGGGCGCACGGCGTGCCCCTCAAGCTGCCCATGCCCGAGCCCGGGGAGCTGGAGGAGCGCTTCGCCGTCGTGCTGGTGAGTGCCGGCCCCATTGTCTGCGGGGCGGGCGGGCCGGCGGCCTCCGCGGCGGCGCGAGGGGCTGCGGGGCGGCGTGGAAACGGCCGCGAACGGGAAAAGTTGCGGGCGGGGCCGCCCCGAGTCGCGCCGCGGCCGCAGGTGGGCTCGGGTCGGCGGGGCGGGTTGGGCAGCGGCCGCGGGGCTTTGTCTGGCGGCGCCCGGAGCCGCGCCGCTCGCGGGGAGCGCTGCCGGGGGGCGGACACCTGCGGGCGGCTCGGGGACTTCGGCTCTCGCCGCCTCTTTCCCTTCACCTGCGGAGCACAAAGGGCCGGGCGACCGGAACGGCGCTCCTCCGGCCGCTCCCGGGGAAGGGCAGCGCTGCGTCCGGCGGCAGAAGTCGCGCTGCGTTCGGGCGCTCGATAGGTTGTGCCGCTGGGTCGCGGCGACGCGTCGCTCCTCGGTGGGACTCTTCGGAACGATGCGAAACGCAGAAACGGGGCTGCGAGGAGCCCGGCTCCCCGGGCTGCGGCTCCCGCCGGCATCCCCTCTCTGCCGAGCGCCCCGGTGGGGACCGCGAGGGCGCGTTCGGGATTATTGCCGGTTAGACCCAATTAGATTATCGTGTCTAAGAAAAGAATAAGCCTATTCAGCCGGGAACCCCCACTGGTGAGCCAAATGGCGAGTGAGATGTTATGATTATTAGTGTGCTGGAAAAAGCCTGATCTCATCCTGCTTTGTCGGGGAGAGCGACGGTGGTTGTGCTGCTGGGATGTGTTGGAGGCTCGGGTCGTCCTGCCTCCCAAAAGGAGCTGGCTAGGTCCGTGTGTGCAGAGAAGAGCGGTGGTTTTGAGTTGGGACTGAGTGTCTGGCTTGGTTAAGTGTGGAGACGTCATTTGGGGAAGGTTTATGGAGGAGCAGACTCCGAAGCTGTGATTAGTTGGTTTTCTCTGCAGCTCAGGGCTCTGTGCCTATGGTTAAACCCCAGTGCTGGGCAGGCCATAGGAAAGCAGAGATTAATGAGAAAGGAATGGCAGTTGGGGGCAAACCATAAATGAGTATGTTGTGCAGCAAGAGTGCCGAGTGTGGAGGCAGGAAGGCTGAAGTGTGCAGGACTACATCTCACCTCTCAGCACTGCTTTGGGAAGTCAGCGTGACACAGCCGTGCCTTGCACACCGCCGACATCCCGAAGGGCTTTGCTGACAGCAGTGATTTTCTTCCTGCTAATGGCACTCCGAAGAGCGTTTTTGACGCTGACGGACGTGCAGCTTAGTGATGTTGCAGCTGCGTGCTCCATTTGTGTATAAACAGTGGGGCCATGCAGGAAAGGTTCTTCCCGTGCTGCCTTACCAAAGCACTGGGAAGTTTCATTCTTCTGTAAAACCAGCGTGATGATCCATAGCCATCAGAACCACACACACACCATAAAGAGGGTGCAGAATGGCAATATTCGTACTGGAAATGCTGTGACCTTACCCATTATCTTGTTCCACGTGGATCTGCCCTGACCTTCTGCAGTCCCTCTGTGGTCTGTGTGCAGCTCAGCAGCACGGTGCCTGGACATGGTCTCTGCTTAGCTCTTAGCAGCCATCCTTTGGAGGAAGGTCTCTGGTGAAGAGTTTGCCCACCTCCAATACACACGGTCATCTTTTTGGCCTCACGCTTTGTGGTCTGAGGTGCACACGTTGCAGGAGGTGATGGAGAAGTGCTCCAGGTTGCTGCTTTTTCAGTAAAGCTTCCAAATCTATTGGTGCTGATGTGCTCCTTCTCATGTAATGGTGCTGTTGGCATTACTGAGGATGGGCTGAGCGTGTGTGCAGCACACAGGTAAGGGATGTCAGTGCCAGCTCTGGCTGCCTCGTGCTTCCTGTCCCTGTAGTAAACCACACGAGGATTTTCCCTAGGATTGTGTTGCCTGCTGAAGTAAACCTGCTTCCCCAGATTCCCTGGGGAGACGAGGTTTTTCTCTTTTCTGCTTGAGGCAGCATCATCTCCTGCTGTGTTTCTAGAATACGGTGCATATGATGGGACCCACTTAAAAGAGAAACGTGAAGGATAATCTGAAGGATTTTCCTTCTCTCTGTGAGCTAAGTGTCATTTTTTCCATCCCATCCAACTGACAGGAGTTCTTCCCTTTCGTTAGAACATGAGACAACCCGTTGGTTTCAAGCCTGTGCAAGAGGGTAAGGTCCAGTGTGGTGGCACTGTGGTTCCAGCGCGTTGCCAGGTCCCAGTGAGGGGTGCAGGACAGTCCAGCAGCACCAGCACCACCTCCTGGTGTCCGTTCCTTGGCACCCTCCCTCTTCATCTGTGTTGGATTTTTCTGCTTTTCTGCTACGGACACGTGGGCAAGTGTGCATAAATCAGTAATTGTAGTAAGCAGTCCTGATGTACTGAATGGGAAGCCGTTGTGCAGTGTGTGCACGTAGACTTGATGGCACCAGTACCTGATGCAGCGAGGGGAGAGTTTGGGGTGCAGGAGCGAGCAGCTGCCACAGCAGGGTGGTCTGCCTTGAGCCGGTAACGGCTTCACATGTTTGCAAATGACATGGTTCAGAGGAAGCAGCCAGGACAAAGTTGGCAGGGTGAATTGTTGCCTAATGAGCTGTGATTGACATAATTTGACTGCTGGATTACATATCTGCAGTGAGGTTAACAGGAAATATCCTCTTACCCCCACCAAGCGGTGCTCCGCTCTACAAAGGAGGTTTCTGTGCCCGGTGCCGGAGAACGGAGCGGTGTGTCTGCGGGGCTGCACGGTGCAGGGGGCTCTGATCTGCTCCCTGCTGAGGGGATGCTCCTACCTGAGAGCAGCGTGTCAGCTCTGCTGCTGGGAGCTTCTTCGTGCTGGCTCAGGTTCCTTCTGCAGGGAGGTGCGTCTGAGCATCATTTTCCAATCCAGGCAAGAGTTTCGCAGTGTCTATTGCTAAAGAATTTGAAAGCTCGGTGTGAAAAGTCCATAACGTTTCCCAGCTGCTCTCCATTCTTTTCCCTAATCCTCTATCAGCTGTATTATGCATTGTTTTATAGTATGGACAGTTGAGCATCTGCAAAGCATTAAGGAGTGTGACATTGTTGCAGGAGATGTCTGGGCGGTGGCATTGCTGGGGCGCTGGGTTCTGCGCTGTGGTTCCTCAGCACGGCAGGGCTCACACATGGGTGGTCACCTGCTATTGTATCAGGCGAAGTTTGTGCTGGGTTTATGGGGTTCAGAAAGCAATGCAGTAGAGACTGAGGGCTGCTAGGTTAGTCTTAGGAACAGCATTGGGAAAAGCAGATTCCTAAAATGTAGGTATTGGAAGGACCTGTTGTGTTTTCTTGCTCAGGCCTCTGTGGCTGATTTCTGCCTCTTTCCTCAGGGTCTCAACTGAGTGATTTGAGCAGTGACGCTTTTTTTTGGAAGAAGCAAGCTAATAAATCACATTGCTTAAAACCAGATATTTCTGATGGCTTACATTCACAGGGTGAACTGTCACTTCATGGTAGAACATCTATTATGCTGGCATGTGAGTAAATGACATTTGTGAGTCTTCCTGCCCAGAAATTGCAGTAGAATGTATATTTTTTAAAATAAAACTGCAGATCTCTATTTGTTTGGGTGGCTGAGACACAAAGGTGGTCATTGGGTGCTCAGCTACCAACAGGGGAGTCACCTTGCTGAAACTTCAGTGCCTGGAACATGGAAGACTTCAAAAATGGCTAAAAGGATGCATATGTACATATTTTCCAGCGTGCTGTACTTCCACATAAAAATAATTGCCTTAATTTGTCGGGCCTCTGTGACAGAGGTATGAACTCATTCTGTCAGACTGTGTGTGTCACTGCCCTGTGACTGCGCTGTGCTGGGGGCAGTGGTGTGCTGGGGGTCCTGCAGGGTGCCTGGGGTGCTGGGCATGGAAACCTCCCCCCCCGGCTCTGTGCAATTAGCTCACGGTGGGGGAGAGCTCTCCTGGTCCTTTTTAAGCCATCACCACGTCGTATTTCCTTCCAAAAGATGCTGTGGTTCTGGTGCTCCTTGCTGTGACAGGTGCTTCCAGGCAGAGCTGCACCCTGCCCTGAGCCCAGCCCTGGCTCCATAGAGCAGTGTTCTTCCCAGGCTGCTCAGAAGGGTGGGTGAAGGTGTTGTCAGCCAGCAGCTCTGACTGCAGGGGTGTGATTGACGTGCAGCAATTCCTGGTTTTCCCATTACAGTGAAACCAAGCTTTGACATTCACTTTCTGATCACTTGTTTGGTTTTTGGAGCGTTACTGAATAGGAGATGTAGTGCCAGCTTTTAACGTTTCTCCCAAATACATTCTTAATCAGGAGCAGTCAGCATTTCTGCTTGTTTCCCAGCATTGCTCCTTCCAGTAATGTAACAGAAAAGTGAAAATGAATCTGCTCTACCTCTCCTTTTCAGAAATAGGAAATCCCCTGTGGGCTTCCAGTTTTGCTTTCCCTCTGCTGCTCTGGAGCAGCAGCCTGGGAGCAGGGCTGGCCGTGTCCCACGGGGGCACAGTGGTGTCCTCAGCTTGGCTTCTCTTTAAGCTACTTTTAAGTCGAGTTGCTGAAGGGCTGCTCTTAAACACCATTCCTAAATAACAGAAGCTGCAAATCTAAAACCATTTAACAAGTGCTAAGTCCTGTGTTCTGCCTGTCTCTTCCCAAAGAGAGGCCTTCCAGTGGGCTGGGTTCTGCTGGGCTGTGTGTGCCGGAGCTCAGCTCTGCCTGCAGCACGTGCAGGAGCTGCACCCTGACCTTGTATGAAGCGCCGACTGGAGAGCTCTCCACAGCACAATGAAATCAATTATGCAAAACATGCTAATTCAGCAACACTCTCCAGCACCAGTTTATTTTTAAGCATCTGGGCTGTCTCACGCGTTTGAATGAAGCGCATTATGATCAGGCTCCAAACGCTTTCTGATGTGGGAGACCATGAAGAAAATAGCAAGAGCAGTGGTTGCATTGGTCCGTCCCCTTTGGGCTGTGCTGCCAGGAGCCGTGCGATGCCACAGGGCAGAGCTGCTGCAGCATTCTGCCTCAGCTCTGTAAGTGGCCTCCAAGTTGGTGGGCCTGGCACATGGAGATGGAGCATTTGACCCTGCTGAGAAAAATGCAACACCCTGACAGAGGAGTTTTCTCTGGTAGCTGCACAGCAAGCCTCAGAACTGGCAGAGAGGCAGAAGTGCACGTTGTTTTTTTCTGAAGGAAGGCTTCCCAGAGGTAGCAGAGTGGTGGCTGTAGCTGGTTGGAAGGCTTCTGCAGCCAGCAGTGTGGAGTTCATTGCATTTCAGACTGAGTTGAATTATTGTTTGTTTTCTTTTTTGTTTGTTTGGAAGAGTCCGTCTGGGAATTTGGGATGAGGAAATAAGTGACATCAACTCATTTAATTTGATTTATAATTGTGTTAGAAAAAAGTCTGGCGCAAACCTTGAGCACCTCAGAGCTCCTGCATCACCAGAGCTGAAGGCCTCAGCCTGCAGGCCAGGTAAAGCCAACTTCAGCTGGTGCTGTTTGGAAAATACTGGTTTCCACATAGCATACCCTGCCAATTTCCGTTCTGAAGGGTCACTGTGATGAAATGAGGAGCGTTTTGGCTCTCGGGCTTCATGTGATTTCATCAGGTGCAGCCGAAGGGCTGAACTCCTGATCACACTGCCGTGCCCTGACAGATGTTCTGCCCCAGCCTCGGGCTGCTGCAAGGTGTGCTGACCTGCCCTGACTGTAATGCCTGTAAGTTGTGTCACAGGGGGGTTGGGATGGGTATGAGGAACCTTCTCCAAAGAGCAGCCAGGCAGTGGCACAGCTGCCCATGGAGTGGGGGTCACCATCCCTGGGGTGTCCCAGAGCCGTGGGGATGTGGCACTGAGGGATGTGGGCAGTGGGCATGGGGGGTGGGTTGGGGTGGATGTGGGGATCTGAGAGGGCTTCTCCAGCCTGAATGGTTCTGTGGTTTCCCTTGCACTGCTTGTTCTGACCTTGAGCATTCTCTTTCTAGTTTTAAAACTCTAGATGCACAGCATGATGCGTGGATATGTTTGAAAATGCAAGCATTAATTTGTCCCAGACACTATCTCTTCCTAAAATAGTCTTTTTGCCTTTCTCAAGTGTTTCGTGGCATAATGACTCAGATAATGTATAACTTGATTCTGTGAACTTGCCCGTGCTGCGTTGTAACTAACATACTGCAGAAATTAGAGACATGTTGGTTTTCAATCTACCATGGGATCCCTTGTAACAAAACAAGTGCTTGTCTTCTGTGACTGTGCATCTTTAAACATATATTTGGGGAGGATATTCACAAAGCTGCACAATAGTCATATTGTGTTGGAAATGAATGGTCTTCAGATGAGCGCTGTGCGAGGCGTGGACCTCCAGGGCTGTGCCTTGCAGCTCTTGAGAGTGACTCTGTGTGCTGGGACGTGAGCTGGGAGCGTGCCCGGCCGTGCTGGGGACAGGGGGACACCTCTGAGCGAGCAGGGCTGGCTGGGGTAGGCTGGGATTCATCCCATAGCACCAGCAGCATGCAGTCCTGCAGGGACATGGCTTAGTGGTGTGGGGGCAGCGGGTTGGGAGCTGGACTTGATGATCGTAGTGATCTGTTCTAACCTTGGTGATGCCATCACGGAATGGAATGTATGAGATGGTGCTGTCATACATTCCTGTTCTGCACATGGGTGCACGGTCAGCACCCTACACTTCTCTCTGGAAGCACACAGGGAGAGGTGCAGAGCGTACCAGGAGTGCAGCCTGCCATGCTGCTCAGGTAGAAGAAAGGGTCAGGTAGGGTTGTGAGAGGTGCCCTTCGTGCTCCTGTTTCTCCCCAGCAAACGAGTGCTGGTTTCACTTCTGCAGTGCGTTCCTGCTTTTCTTGGAAGTGAACATAGGAGGATGCTCCAGCCTATGTGCATGGACTGTGGCAGAGGTGATGAGGGTCAGCACAGCCTGTTCTGTGCCCTGGACAAAGCTCCCATGTGAAAAGGAACCTCAGGCCAGAAACTGCTCCCAGACAGAGGTTGCAGAGTCCTATGGGAGGCAATGAAGAAGCCTAGGTCTTTTTTAGGGTGTATTTGTGTGTTGTGGGAGATATCTTAAAATACAGAAATTAGTGTTGTTGTTTTCTTCTTCTTTTTTTTTAATACACATTATCTGGCCAGAAGTCATTTTACTATAAAAGGACTTGGGGAGAGTATAGATTGTACATCTGTTACTTGTTTGCCTCCAAAATGACTGCACGGTTGAGGCCAAAAGCAAAGAATAGAGGGTTGCACAAACTGGCAGAGTTTCTGGAGGTTTTCAGAAGCCAGTAATTGAAATGAAGAAGCAAAACGTTCGCTGCAGACTTTCTGGTAGCTCACCCATCTGATGCTCCGTGAGCTGCTCTCACGGGAGGCAGAGCTGTGCAGTACCAAGGGTTTTGGAAATGATGGAGCTCATTCAGCAGAGCTGGTGTGCAGCAGTTCTCTGACAGACCTTCCCAATAGCTCTCTGTGTTTGGGTGTGCTTCAGAGGGCTCTGGCCAGCTCTGGGAGCCTCACAAGTACAGAAGATCAAATAAATTAACTATCACAAATATTTAACTTAAAGCGTGGCTGAGTAGGAGCTTTAATGTGGTGTATGAGACCCTCTGCATGGCTGCAGATGTGTTACATGACTGGTGTGGTTTCCTTCTCTCAGACGTAGGATCGTAGATTGGCTTAGGTTGGAAGGGACCCTAAAAATCATCTAAAATAATAATAAGCCTAATGTGGTGTAAAGGAGTTCTCATATCCACGGGCTGATGTGATGCCTGGCCCCGGAATGGAAGGTGTGCTGGGGGTCTGGATCCACCTGGAGCAGCATCAGCCTTCTTGGGAGAGGTTGGCCCTGAACAGGTAGTGCCCACACTGTCACAATTCTTAGGGTTGTGGGGTTGGCTGACATGCCACCTCTACAAGGGGCATTGCCTTGGAGATTTATCATAGGATAGAATAGGTCGGAAGAGACCTTAAAGACCATAGAACTGCAGAATAGCTGGCTTGGAAGGGACTGCAAGGATCATAGAACCACAGAATGGTTGGGTTGGATGGGCCCGCAAAGATCATAGAGCCATGGAATGGTTGGGTTGGATGAGACCACAGAGATCATAGAACCATGGAATGGTTGGGTTGGATGGGACCACAAAGATCATAGAGCCATGGAATGGTTGGGTTGGATGAGACCACAGAGATCATAGAACCATGGAATGGTTGGGTTGGAAGGGACTGCAGAGATCATTCATTGCACTTGCATAAGGTGTTTACTCAAGATAAGCAAAGTAAAGTCGATGTTGCTTTGTGATAATTATAAAGATATGCTGTGGATTGAGCATGGAGGAGTTTGGTGCTAACATTAATCCTTTCATGATACAGATAACTCAGGAATTGTCCTAATCATCTGAAAATTCGGCTCCTTGAAGTAACCCAGGAATTGTCACATCTCCTGCTGCTCCTCTCCCTCGTAAAGTGGCAGTGTGTCTCTGAAATCACTGTTCTGCTCCATTTCGGAGCTCCAAATGCAATTCCCTGTTCTCCTGTTGGTGACAAAACGAACATCTAAATATGGTAAATGTACAGCGTTCTTTTTGCGTTCTTTCTTCTCTTAAATAAAACAGGAGCTTTTGTACTTGACAGCATTTTTCACCTGCGAATCTCTTGCAAGCCTTGGTGAGCTGCAGCAGGAAAGCAAGGAGTGAGTTATTGTTGTTATCCTTTGAAAAGGACCCTTGGATTGCTGTGACCACCCCCAGAAAATGGAGCAGCAGACAGGAATGACTGTCTCTAACTTGCTGTAACCACCAGGGAAGGAAAATGCTTCATGCTGCAGCCCCCTGGGACATGTGTTGGACACATTGGGAAGCCTGCTGTGCCTGCAGCTCGCGTGGCAATGTGGGGCCTGGCAGCTGGCATTTGGCTCTTTGAAGTCACCTTTGCAGATCCATATGAGCTTTCCTTTCAAGTCTTTCATTTGTCTCGCTCCATTACACAGAAGTTGAAGAGCAGCACTTTAGTTTATTTTCTGGCATTTTAAGGCATCTTTTCTCTTTGATGTATTTAAAAATCTCATTTTGTCATCTCCTCTGGTCTTGTTTGCTTTTCACCTTCTGTTCCTGTTCTTTGTTTTCTGTTGTATCCGGAGGTGAAATGTTATTTTTTGTCCCTCCGTGTGTATGCATGTGTGCTGAACCATGTTTTTCTGATGACCTCAGGCATATGTTGTGTTTTTTGGACCCGTGAGTCCAAATGAAGGTGGGGGAGGCTCCACTGACCTGCACAGAGCTGTCTGGTGCTGTGGTTTCTCTTCGGGAAGCAAAGGCAGCACCGGAGCTGTGTTGGGTCCCACTGGGGAAAGGGCGATGGAGGGCAGCCATGAGGGTCTGAGCAATCGTCTTGGCTTGGGAATTAGTTCTGTGTTTTCTTTCCAGAGAAGAACAACCGATTTCTTTTTTAATGCGGAGGCATCAGAGCAGATGAATGATGCGCAGAAAGCACTAGGGGAAAATGCTTTTCTTTGTAATTTGAAAATATCCTTTTGTATGACAAATCCTGGGCATTAGAGTAAGCGGTCAGGGTTTTTTTCCATACGCCTGTTTCTTGTGCTGGTTGCATTCAGGATGAGATTCAGCTGGCTTGGATCAAACGACAGGAGAAAGGGAGAAGTTTAGTATGCAGAGGTGTTAACTTCGTGTTCATTGAGATGAAAGATCAGCACACGTGAAGTTGCATACTGAGATATCTGCCTGCTGGCCTTCCCTTCTACATGAGGGTAGTGGTGCTCCCAGCAGTGCTGGTACCTCACTGCAGGAGCAGCAGAAATACACCCAGAAATGAAGCTGTGCAAGACCTGATGTGAGCTGGGTCCTTCCCAGCACTGCATTTCTGGCTCGGTGGATGCAATATGGGTGGACTTGCTGCTGCACAGCAGGGCAGCAGGAGCAGCTCGTAGCTCTCATGTGCTGACACTGCTCCTGCAGCCCCGGGGATGTAGATGTTACGGGATGGCAGCTGTATTTTCAGTTAGGTGAGGATTTCAGATGCCCACAGACCTCTGGGAGGCACAGATGGACTGAAGGTGAAGTTCCTTTCACAGTGGGCTCAGAGAGGCACGATACACCTGTGAGGGAGAAGGGCTTTTGGTAAAGCTCACGGCTCTGTTTGTTTGCTAACATTTATTTCTGATAAGAAATCTTTGCTAAAGGCAGATCATCTCCTGTTTAGTGCGTGATGTGAGAACTACCCTGATGCACTTGGGCAGCAATCGGTGAAGCGTTACAGCAGGTTGCTGTTGGGAGCTCCAGCTCTGAGCACCACAGAAAGTCCCGGTGTGGATTTACTTTGTTTTTAGAAGCGGTCAGTTTCAGAATGATGTGCTGGGAAAACTCCCCTCCCCAGGGCTGTGTGCTGGTGTCTCACAAGGAGCCCTCTTGAGGCTGTGCTGAGCTGTACGGAGCGCTCACTGTTTATTGCAGCAAGAGCTCTTCTCACACAGATATCAGTGCAGAACAGGGAGCCTTCTGCTGAGCTGCAAAGCAGCGTAGCCAAAACACTGATGGAGGCCTTGAACGTGGCTGTGCTCATCCTGCTGAGTGTGTGGTGTGAGCTTGTGCACCATGGACAAGCCTGCGTAAGCTGTCTGGTTCTCAGTGATCCCTGTGTTTGGCTACAAGATGCTGCTGCTTACTTGAGGTGCCAGGAGCTGCTGGTTGCTTCCAATTTTGGGTTTGACACATTGCCTTCCTTTACAGAAGCGGGGCTGGGACCTGGGTGCTGCTCAGCATCACATAGCTGCACACTGAGGGCTTTGGGCAGCGCTCAGCACAGAGCAACTCGAGAGGCTGATGGCTTTCCCTGGCCAGGCTCCATCCTTGGATGTGTCTGTGCAGGTCCATGTGCAGCTGGCAGCAAACTTTGGTTCTCTGCAGGTGCTGTGTTTGCATGGCTCTCGCTGCTGTAGAACCATAGAATGGTTTGAGTTGGAAGGGAGCTTTTAAGGCCATCTGGTGTAGGGGCACCTGCAGCTCCATCAGGTGCTCAGAGCCTGATCCAACCTGACCTGAGTGTCTCCGGGCACAGGCCACCACCGCTGCTCTGGGCAACCTGCTGTAGGGCCTTGCAATCCTTAAGTCCAATCTAAATCTCCCCTCTTTTAGTTTGAAACCGTTTCTCCATGTCCTATCACAACAGGCCTTGCTAAAGAGTCTCCCCATTCTTTAACAGCCCCTTTAGATACAGAAGGGCCGCTCTCAGATCTCCCCAAAGGCTTCTCCTCCAGGCTGCACAGCCCCAGCTCTCAGCCTGTCCTTGCAGGGAGGTGCTCCTTCCATTGGATCATCATAGTGGTCTTCCTCTGGATACTCTCCAGCAGGTTCACATCTTTCCTGTGCTGAAGGCTCCACATCTGGGACGCAGTGCTCCTGGTGAGGCCTCACCAGCACAGAGCAGAGGGGCAGGACCAGCTCCCCACACTGCTGGCCGTGCTGCTGGTGATGCGTCCCAGGGTACAGTTGGCTTTCTGCACGGCTGTGCAGCTGCCAGCACAGCGTGGGGACTTCCAGTAGAGATCTGACCTTTGTGTCTGCGTCTCCTGCAGGAGCTGTGCCACGTGGCATCCTGCGGGCACTGAGCAGCACATTCTGCCAGCCCTCAGGAGCAGGCATTATTCAGCGGTTGCAGGCATTACTTACTGTCTGGGTGGGACCTCTGAGTGCATTTAGTACTTCTGTGAGCGCTGGCCTAAACACAGGCTAGGCTTTGAGGCTCTGAGCCTTGTTTGTGGATCTGTGCAGTGCTGTGGTCTCGCGTGGCAGGGAGGAGCCATGCTGCAGGCTGGCACACCTCGTGTGCCCATTAGAGCAGCCAGGGGTGCCCGGCTGCACTGCAGGCACAGCAGTGCACTGCCAGCTCAGCTTGAGAGCTGCCTGCGCTCTCTGCCCCTGGTTATCTTACAGGCATTTCTGACTTTGTGGGAGGGAATGTGGCTGGAGAAACATCAACATGCTGTGAGCGAGCGCTGCTTGGAGTTTTTGTGTTAGTGGGAGGCTGAACTGTGGTGTTTCTGTCTGGTGGATGATGATGGTGGGAAGCTGGGGGCAGGGCCTGCCTGCCGTGCTGCTGTTTGACAGCAGCATCATTCTGATGGGCAGAGCTGGAGGTGGGAATGCCTCAGCTCAGTGAGCAGCATCCTTGCTGGCGTGTTACCCTCCTGACACACTGAGCTGTGGATGCTGTGCCACCAGGGCCCTGCAGACACCACCTAGTGCACCATGGGCTGGCCCCGTGCCCGCTGCTCACCCTGCCCGTGCTCCTTGCTGCTGTCATTCTGTCCTTTGCAGCACAGCTATGTTGCTGTGATGGCTCTCAGTGCTGTACAAGTGCCTTAATGGGCTCAGGAGGGCTTTTTTGTGTTTTGTTTTAATTACATGGAGGCTGTGTGTGCCAGTGCTCCGTGTGTAAACAAGATCAGCTGAAACAAACGTTATTCCCCTGCTCTGATGGCTTTTGTTGGGTGAAACGCGTGGCTTGCTTGGAACATCTGGCGGTTATTGCCTTGAATTGGAATGCTGCTGATGTTTCTGAAAGATGCTTTTCATTACGTTCACAGGGCCTGGTTTCAGTGACATTAAAGGCTCTCCCACTCCAAGAGCGATACAAAGGCATCTGGGGGGGTACAGGAATTGGGCTCGGACTTGATTTAGAGTTGTGCTCTCTGGTTGTGCCTGGGGCTACGCCTCGACTTGTGTGAAGTCTTTGTGGCAAGGTTGGCAAGGGTGGTTGGTGGTGACGTGTCTGGAGGTGCAAACCTGAATCTGTTGTCCTCGTCTGCCATATCCAGGAGGAGCTGCTGGACCCCAGAGGTGACCTCTGCTCCTCCTTCTGGGTCAGCAGCTCGGGCTCCTGCCTCAGTGTGGTAATGCTTGGGATTAGGGAGTGGGCAAATGGTTTTTCTTCACTCATTTGGGTACATAAGATGAAATCGATACCCACAGTTCTCACAAAGAACTCTGCTGAGACAGTTGAGGGCAGAATTTGCTCTGTGTTTTGTTAGTTTTAATGTACGACACACCGTATTCTTAAATTGGAGAGGATTCATCCTAGAAATGCATGCTTCAAAATACACCAAAGCTCTGCATTTTCTGCGTAAATTATATATAAAAACAAGTGAAGTTCAGACAGCTGAACTTGCACCCAACCCTCTTTCTCACAGATGACAAGCTGCTGCACGGAGCAGCTCCAGGCAGATGGACCCCCACACCCCAACAGGAGGGACAGAATGTTAATTAGTGCTGTTAGCCTAGCAAGAACGACTTTCAAATCATTGCAAATAGCAATCTAATTGAAAATTTAGGAGCATAACCAACTCCTTGCTGTTTGGGATATTATCTTCTTATAACACATATTGATTTCTGAATACAGCATGTTCTATATGAACAACTGTGAAATGAGAAGGTCGTTGGTTCTATGGAAAAACATAGCCATACTAATGATGCTCCAAGAGCAGACAGCTCTGGATGGCATTTTACAGTTGGATTCTTTACTTCTATCTTTTTGTTATGTGCTCAAGCCTTCAGACTGCAGGAGAATATAGTGCTTCCATTTGAATGTCTCTTTCAAATATGGCCCAGAGTTGCAGTAGCTCCACGTTGCATCTCCCAGTGCTGAGAAACTCCCTTTTCCTGCTGAGCTTTCAGCCCCTCTGTCTGAGCATGGCAGCCCCACGCTTCCTTTCTGGAGCCTGATGTTATCATAATGCAAAGAGTAAGCAAGCCCAGAGCTCAAGTTCTCTCCCTTTCTTTCTATTTAAGTCTTGTCACTGAGAACTGCTGGGCTGGTGTCTGCTGATAGAGGGTTTGCAATGGTGGGTGGGGACAGTGGTCTGCTGCCCAGCACACTGATGGCTGTGGATGCAGCTGTCCAGCTGCAGTCTGTGGGTGCAGCTACCAGGCTGGATGTCCCCTCTGGGTCACCCATTAGAAATCACCTGAGGGCTAAGGGTGCTCTCAGCCCAGCCACAATCATGGAATCGTTAAGGTTTGGAAAAGACCTCTAAGTCCACCATCCCCAGCCTATGGGCTGTTAATATACAGAGAGATTTCTGGTTAATGCATTTCTTTGGATAGGAGTGTTAGTTTCAGTAGCACAGTTTCCAGCCATCACGGTGGAGTCCAGCCGCTGCAGTGCAGGTCTCAGTGCCAGCTGGGTGGTAACCTGGGCTTGGCTGGAGTTGCATTGGTTGCAGGTGTGACTATGAACCCTACCAAACTTCTTATGTCCAAACCTGAAAAGCTGTCCTTCTAAGTGCCAAGTAATTTTTATTAATTTATGTGTCGAGAAGCCACTAGAACCTCAAATGAGATTTAATAAACTGTTACCAGTATTTATGTGTAAGATGAATTGAATAATAGAAAAAACACAGAGCTTTGTTCATGTATTCCCTTTCTTCTTAGTATCCTGAAAATGAGTTAGAAGGGTCGAGTGTAATAGAAACAACACTTGGAGCGGAACAATGTATGCTAATTGGCAGCTAATGGATTAGCAGCCTTTGAAACAAAGACCAAAAGCAGGCAGTCTCACATTCCCTTAGGTCAAGTTTGATAATGACTTCGGGGAGAAGTCCTAACGAGAAAGGAAGAGGCTGTGAGCAGAAGCTATGAGCAGCCCGAGGCGCTTTGGTGGCCATGGCTGAGTGCATTGGGTGCTGCCCCAGCAGCATCGCTTCCCAGCACAGCTCAGGATGCTTTCTCTCTGAAGATGTGTGATGTGAATGCTGACTGCCAGCTCTCCAGTTAGTGTGTTGTGTTTGTTTTAACTTAGAATGGAAGAGCTAGAAATGCACCAGAGTTTGTTTTTGTGAAGGACAGATCACTAGGAAAAACGGTAAATACTAAATGGGACGTGTCCCTCTTAAACGTTGGTGCTTTGGGGAGTGTTCTGTAATGTGTTTGCTGAGGAAACTGAATGAGCGGGATGGAACCCAGTGGGGCTTTGGGCCGGGGCTTTCCAGGCCCAGGTGAGCCATCAGCTGAGCTGTGTCACAGTGCTCTGAGCGTGCTGGGGAGCTGGAACCCATCTCCAGCATGGGTTGGAGAGAGGCTGCCAGCAGTCAGTCCTGGGGAGCTGGACGCCGTGCTGCCATGCTGTGCCTCCAGGGAAGCAAGTTGGTCCCTCAGCCTGGGGCCATGGGGATGCTGGGCAGTACTGCTGTGCATGGAGGGGAGGGCAGGGTGGGAGGAAAGAAGTAAAGCTGTTAGATTATGCAGCACGTTTCTACACGAAACTTCGTAGTGGTGGTTATCATCACCAATACGAGTGTGCAGCACTGGGATAATTCTTTCTTCCTCCTAAGCTGCTTCACTAACAGTCTGTTAAAACAACATCAATTACTTCCAAGCAGTAAATACCTTGTGAATACATTGAACTCCTATGAATTATTAAATACCCATCATGTTCCTCACTTGCAGCAACAGCTTTATCGGCTTGTTTTCACGTTTGAGAAGACAAGGAAGAGATTTGCTATTGTCTGTTCCTTTTGTTGAATTTCTCAGCTGTATTTGTCTTGGATGCCCCCTTTTTCTTTCCTTCCTTCAGAGACTGTGAAAGGCTCTTTCTTCCTCCTTTTCCCTTAAGGGGAAGTCCATCCCTGCCTCATCTCTGCCCTGCCAGGAGGATGCGGACTGGGTTGATGTAAGCATTAAGATGAGTGGGGCTCCTGCACTGTAAGTGCTTGGATGCCATGTGCCACGTCTGGCTCTGTCAGCTGCTGCCTGGTGATGCAGTAACTCCAGTGTGTGTGCCCCATCTAGTCCCTGTGTTCTGCATCCCCGCAGTTGCACACGGGGAGCTTTGCTCTGACCTTAATCTGAGGGATGTAACTCATCAACATTTGTTCTCCCTGATCTCAGGTAGCAGTGTGATGTCTGAAAACTCCCTTCAATTTGGGAATTCCCTTTCCATTCCTGACTGCCTGCCTGCCCTCCTCTCCCCTTCTGCCCTCTCCTGCATCCTCACTGTGGGTGCAGCACTGTCTGATCTTCTCTCTGCAGAACGCTATGCAGACCTACAGCAGGCTTCTCGCACAGCTTGCACACAACAGTGAGAAGAGTTTTGCAGCAGTTGCCACAGTTTCCCTGCTGGGATGTGCAATTGCAGCCATTCTGCCTGTGGGTTGGTATTGCACAGCAAGGCTGGCCGTGGGCACACCGCCCTGGGCTCCCTGCACTGCAGAGTGCAGCATCACTTCTCCGTTCGCAGAAGTGGTTGGTGCTTGGCTTTGGGGCCGAGTTCACTGCAGAGAGGTGCTGGTGAGCTGCAGCAGGGCTGGCAATGTGTGCAGTGTGAGCAGGGAACAACACAGGGAGGCAGAGTGTTCTGAGCTGCAGCCTGCTGCTGGCAGGAGCTGGGCTGGTGATCGCTGCCCTTCTGCCAAGAGACCTGGTTGGGAACCAACCTAAACACGGCGCAACGTAAAGAAGCGTGCCTCTGGCTCACACATGTTCAGAATGAATCATGCTGCTTGTCTTTCCTTCTCAGCTGGGGTTAACTCCTGGACTATGGAAAATAAAAATGGTCTTTTTATTGCTTTGGAGGCTGCGTTGTTGAGCTGGTGCCACGGATGCTTGGTGATGAATACTGTAGCACCAAACAGCTGTCTTTGAGAGCGATACAATTGTGAGGCAATATGCAGTTTACTCGTCCAGCTCCAGGATGTGATTGAATCACGAATAGATACACAGAACTTTGTGTTTTCTCTGTGTTTTCTGAGCAGGGCTTCTCTTCCAGTGATTTCTCAAAGATCAAAACTTAAAGAAACAAGCAGTAGTTCAGCCAAGCAGTGCAACACACCCAGCTATGCTCATCCCTGCCACATTTCTTGCGATGAATCTCCGTGCGTTTCTTTGAAGGCAGCAGCATTAATGATGTAGTGAGGACTCAAAAGCAGCAATAATAATCTTTCTGGTCATTAATTTTGGACGTGGGTTGGAAAAGCCGGGATGTTCCTTAGCTCCATCAGCTCAGTGCTGGCTTCTAACAGCACCTGGCCTTTCAGGTAGGGGTGCTTCAGTGATGGAGGAATATATGCATAAGTATAAGCATACATAATTAAGAGTTGATTGACTTCTATTATAGCATGGTGGAGGCTCCTCTCTTCAATAAATGTTTGGCTGTGGTTTTTGGCAGTCGTTGGCTAGGCTTGGCTGTAAGCACAGGGGTGGCACAACCTGGATCCTGAGAGCAGTTGTTAGGGAGGATGGGAAACGAGTGGTTAAGGGCAGCTCAAGGCAAATTGGTGATTGAAGGTGGATGCAGTGACAAGAGAAGGCATTATTTCAGCAGTATAAAAGTTATCTATTTTGGCCCATTTGTAGGAGTTGCCCAGTGATGGAGCTGATGGAGTGGAGCGCTGCAAAAGAGGATTCACTGAAAGGTGCTTATTGTTGGGCATGGAAAATGTTAATCAGGAAAATGGGACATTCTCCTAAAGTAAATTAATGTAATTGCTGTTCAGATTTTCTGCACAACGAGGGAATAATCAAAGTAATTTTGCTGAAGTAGGGTGCAGCGTGGAGAGACATCTCTGTGGCAGGCAGCAAATCAGTGATAGCACGGAGGACCCTAGCTCCAGTAGCCCTGTAGCCCGGTGCTCATTGTGCTACGCCATTAGACTTTGGGACAGACACTTCAGCCTAATTAGGCCTTGTTTCCCAACCCGCCATCTGTTCACTGAGCCCTGCCCCTGCTGCCCCGCGGCCCTGCCAGGCTCTGGGCTGCCTTGTCAAGTGAGACAGACCGGGCTGTGAGCCTACCCAGACCTGTGAGGAGCTTGCACTGCAGAAGTGCTTTTGGATGAACTTAATAAATGAGTCTATCTGGACAAGAAAAGGCCCAAAAGACACACATGACAGCAAGTTAACAAACCGCTAGGGAAGACAATGGCCTTTTGCTCAGCCTCAGACTGCGTGTCTCTCTGGCTCCGTTTCTTTTTGTGAAATGCCAAGGTTCTTTTCTCTCCTTTTTCCTCCCATTTAAACTCCTTTTCTGTCCCAGATCTTCATTTGACTCCCAAGGCAAGGCTTTTACCATGCCTGCTGCAGTGTTGTTTGCAGGCGGTGCATGCACTGCCCATTAGTCCAGCTGATCAGCTTTCCCGGAGCACAGTGGGAAATGTCTTTGCTGTTATTGCTTAACAAAGAGCAGTGAGCACACGGGAGGTTTCCCCTTGCTGATCTGTGCTCGGAGCCTGGCTGCTGGGTGGGCAGCCCCAGCTTACTGCACCTTCTGCAGGCACCCTGCATGAGTGCATCTCAGGAATCGTCCCATGCAGCAGCAGTGTCAAGTCTGTGGATGCCTGCAATCTTCTGGCCTTAGGAACTCAAAATGTGTTTAATAATGATGTGGTTTTTTTCCCTTTGCTGTTTGGGTGCTGCACCGAAGGAGCTGCATGGCTGAGTTTTGCTGGGAGGCCTTGCCTGGCTGACAGGATGGAAAGCAGCACACGACTTGAACAGTCGTCTAGTACAGTAATTTCTTTTTTTCCTCACAGCTTTTCCTTTTCTTTCCTAATCGTTGCAGACAGGAAAGAAAAAGTAACTGAGTAGCAGAAAGACTGCAGGTCATTGGACACAGAGGCAGTAATAGCTGGTTCTGCCTTTTCTTCTAAAACACAGCAGAGAGAGGATATAGAGATCTGACAAGCAAACAAAACCCTGAACAGAGCTTTTCTGACACTGGATTAGAAGAGGTGTCTGTATGCTGTGTCTGTTTTATAGAATCCTTGTTCAGTTGAGACAAACACATGGTATGAAGTGATACCCCGGGCCCGGAGCAGAGCACGTCCCTCTGCCCAGCTCTGTGCCGTGTGCTGCTGCTGGCACTTCGCTGCTCTGTTCCTCACAAGCTGCCTTCCCTATGGCTCTGCTGGTGGGCACCAGCTTGAGCAGCCACCTGGCCTTACCTTGGGGCCAGCTCTGTAATCACCAGCCATCTCTGCAGGCAAAGGCCTGGAGGTCTTGGTTCAGGGAAAGGGAAGGGCAGTGTTGCAATGGCGGGGCGTAAGGGAGGCTCCTCAGCACTGCAGAGGAATGAGTTGCTTCCCAGTTCACAGAATCACAGAATCACAGAATGGCCAGGGTTGGAAGGGACCTCAAGGATCGTGAATCTCCAACCCCCCTGCCACATGCAGGGCCACCAACCTTCCCACCTAATGCTAGACCAGGCTGCCCAGGGCCCCATCCAACCTGGCCTTGAACACCTCCAGGGACGGGGCATCCACAACCTCTCTGGGCAGCTGTTCCAGCACCTCACCACTCTCTCTGTAAAGAATTTCCCTCTGATGTCCAACCTAAATCTCCCTTCCCTCAACTTAAAACCATTTCCCCTTGTCCTGCTGTCACTCATCCTTTCAAAGAGTTGATTCCCCTCCTGTTTGTAGGCTCCCTTTAGGTACTGAAAGGCTGCAATGAGGTCACCCCGCAGCCTTCTTAGTTGCAGGGCAGTAGCTCAGTTTATAGGTAATACAGACCTTTATCCCAAACGAGTTGTGTCCTAAAGTAATTTAGTTCTGTCCCTTCAGACTGTTGGTGGCTTTACTGTTCGGTAGTGCCTGAGAGGTCAGGTGAAGGTGAGGCATTCCCCACTTCTGTTAAGCACACGTGGGCTCGCTGGTGGTGATCCTTGGTGAACATTTCTGTGGCCAGGTTGGATGGGGCCCTGGGCAGCCTGGGCTGCTATGAAATGAGGAGGTTGGTGGCCTTGCATGTGGCAGGGGGTTGGAGCTTCATGGTCCTTAAGGTCCCTTCCAACCCAACCATTCTGTGATTCTGTGGTGACATCAGTGATATTTGGATCAATTTTGTCGCTTTTTCTTTGTGGCACATAATAACACATAATGTAATGCTGTGCAGGTGATCCATACATGCTGGTTCTTGTGGCTTTTCCTTTTTTTTCCTGCTGTGTCTTAGCAGTGCTTTAAGGTTAGACTCTTATCCCAGGCTTTTGCAATGTGCTCACCCGTTCTTTAGGAAATGATGGATCGTGCCATAATGAAAGACCATTTTTTCCTTCATAACATCACGCTGTACCTTGTAACTGCAGAACTGTACAAGAAGCAGCAGCTTAGGGATATGTACCAAAGGTTTTATTTCCTGACCAAAGTTACATTTGTGCATATACAGTTGGTGATTTATTTTCAGGAAGGATGGAAGTTTTGTCCCTCTGGTGGCATCTCCTGAGTAATCAGTTTCATCCTTTGTATTTCCTGTGTTTTCCTTTCTAGCAGAATGCAGCCTCCTTAGAAGAGCTCAATTTACATTTAATTCACACTGGGCTCTGTATATATCCATGGTCAAATTCTGTTTCCAGTTAACTTATAGACAACTTCATTGACGTCAGGAGAGGCTGCGCATGGAGCAGTGCAGCTCTCCGTGGTTGTGCACATTTACTGCTTTCCTTTTGGCTCACGGAGAGAGATCTCTGGTGTCTGTCATTACAAAGAACAGATGCCCCTCATTTCAGACCCAAATTTATTCCTATCCCACACAGATCTGGTTAGTGTTCCTGCCCTGTTATTGTTGCACGCTGCGCAAATGCATGTGAAGTGGGAGGTCGTGAAGCCAGGCATACGAACGATGATAGATGTTTAAGTTCTGCAGTCTCCCAGCATTAACAGTTTCTCACTCTGCTCTTTCCACATTCTTAATTTGGCATCGTTACAGCCGGGAGAAAGCTGAAGCAGGCTGGGGGTTGTGTTCCTGTACGTGTGCAGGGTGAGGTGGGCTGTGGGTGCCCTGCCCTCTGGGTGGCTGGAGGAGCATGGGCTGGCTTCTGCTCCCTGGGTTTGTACATGAGTGAATCAGGAATCACACCTTTCAGCTTGGATGCTTTCCTGCATCTTTGATGTCTTGTTTGTGAAGCAGAGAGAGCTGCAGGCGCTGCCCTGGTGCCCTGTGGGTGCTGCGTGCGTGGCAGGCAGCGGTGAGCCCTTCTTGTGGTGCTGGAGGTGTGCTGGCAGATGTGCAGGTTCTTAACCTGCTGACAGCCCATGTGTGCAGCCTGACAGCAGGCCCTGGCTCTGCTGGTGGGCAGAGGAGCAGCTCTCTGTTCGGAGTAATGACAACTCCTGCTGTATGCTGTATAGCTGCGCTAAGCACCGGCCATCGGAAACCAAAAAAGAGCTTTTCAAACTTCAATTCATTTCTTAGTAACGCTTTGTGTTTGAGTTGTAGTATTCCTGGAGAAGAGCAGGATGGGATCTGCACCTCTCTGCTTTTGCCTTTTGATGGGAAGGTGGAGCAGCAGCAGCTCTGTGGAGGCTGGGAGATGAGGGTGAGGCCAGGTGAGGGCAGTGCGGGCGCCTGGGGCAGGCAGGCTGCCTGCTGGGTGGACCAGCTGGTGGGGCAGCCCCCAGGCACGGCCAGGCGGGCTCTGTCTCAGGCTCCTTCCCCTTTCCTCTCTGTTACAGGGGTGATTTATAGATGCCGATACAAAAGCTCCCTGTTGAAGGCTCATTGAGTTTAATGAAGTCAGTTTGCTGTGCTTGGAAATGAAATAAAAACCCCAGCAAGTCAGTAACCTTGAAATAAAGGAAGAGGGTGATTAAAATGCTTTATCCTGAAATGTCTGGGATTCTGAGCCATTTACTGCCAGGCTTGCTGATTAAATAGATTCCTAACTAAAAATTAAGGAGATTGTATTAAAAGTAAATATATGCTGATACCAGAGGAGTAACATCTCCTGTGACTCACTGCTCCAGAACCACACCGCAGACATATCCCTGCTTCCAAGTCAGATCACATGTCTGAACATATACTTTTTGCATTTTTGTGCTGGGATAATTGTAAATACCTGCCTCTGTTCACGGAAAGGCGTTTCACAGGAGCTTCTTCCTTCTGTGAAATTACAGCTTCAGTGCTGGACTTGCTGAAACACATTCTTGCCCTCTAAGCTGCTGCTTTTT
Source organism: Phasianus colchicus (assembly GCF_987193195.1). Lineage (NCBI taxonomy): Eukaryota > Metazoa > Chordata > Aves > Galliformes > Phasianidae > Phasianus > Phasianus colchicus. Next base: position 1,451,238 of record NC_143442.1, on the reverse strand, counting down.
CCCCCCTGTTCCAGCCTGAGCTGGTGGGGGGCAACCACCCTATGGAAGGGGTATGGCTGGGGGCTGTAAGGCTCCTTCCAGTCCAACCATTCTGTGGTTCTATGATCTTTGTGGTCTCTTCCAACCCAACCATTCTGTGGTTCTGTGATCTTTGAGGTCCTTTGAATCTAACCATTCTGTGCCTCTGTCATCGCTGAGGTCCCTTCCAAGCCAAGCTATTCTGTGGTTCTGTGGTTCTTTGAAATCCTCATCTGCAAAGGTAAAACAAGCTTAGCCTTCCCTGCTTCACCTCAAACTCACAAAACGTTGTATATCCCCATCTCAATAAAAAACATTCGGGTGAAAAGCAAAATGTGAGTGCAGAATCTCAGTGCTGCCATGTCACAGCTGTGCTCAGCAGGCACCTGGGCTCCTGTTGGCCTCTCAGTGAGTGGGGGCTGCTGCAGGGATCACTGGTGCTGCCTTAATTTAAGCCACGTTAAAACACATCCCAGTTGGGGCTGTTGTTGAGTATAGGCAGGGAATTGTTCCTTGGGTTTGGCTGAAGGGTGAGCTTCTTGCAAAGATGTAAGAAAACGCAGTGTAACGTGAAGAAATGTAAATGGCCTGGAGTTCGAGTGAGCTGAAAACAGCTTTGTGAATTCTTTTGTTTCTCTGAATGATTCGGTGTTGCTCAATTTTGGGGTATTTTTAGATGCAAACAGCTCCGCTGTATTGCTGAGGAGATGAGGTTCTCATGCTTTGATGTGGCTGTGGAACAGGCTCTCGTGTTTCACTCCGAGGTGTTTGGCTTTCCAGGAGCCAGGTAGAAGAAGGGAAGCAAGCCTGGTTTTCTTCAGCTCCTTATGGGAGAGCAGACGTTCAGTTGGTGATGGGCTGACAGCTGGGCTTGTGATCTCGGAGGTCTTTCTCAACCTTAATGATGCTGTGATTATTTTTAATTAGCTGCACGCCAGGGAAGCTCTGCTACCCATCCACCTCCCAGTGCCAGGCGCTTCCAGCCGTGGTGCAGGGCTGCATGCAGCAGTTGGCTCCTTGGGATGGCAGGCCGTGCCATGGCAGGAACACACCTGGATCTCCTTGTTTTGGAGATGATGTTAAGTGTGGCTTCAGCGAAAACTCTTTATTTTCTTACGCCCACATGTGTGTTTACTTCCTTGCCGTACCTCTCAGAGTTGAAAGCGCTCTTTCGTTAAAAAAAAAAAAAATCCCCCTGCAAATGGGTGCTTTTGTTGTGGTTGGTGTGGTGATGGAGCAGCAGGCGCCGGGCTGCGCCTGCAGGCAGAGCTCAGTGCTCCAGGCTGCATCGCTGCCTGGCTGTGTGTGCCTGAGCTGAGCTGTGGGGCAGCACAGCACAGACAGCGCTCCTGTTCTGCTCCTGGGGAGCATCCGAGTGGGGGCTTCCATTAAATCCTAGGGAAATGACAGAACTCAGGCTGGTTTGGAGGGTTTGTGGTGCAAGCTCCCATCTGTCTGTCCGATTTGTCATCTTAGAATATGAGAAAGCAACAGTGACACAAAGTGTGTATCTGCTGTGCTGGTGTCACACACAAATTAAGAAAATGAGAAAAGACGTTAGTGCTGATATTATTCTGGGTGCACTTTTGTCACTGGGTACGTGGATGCTTTTGTTCCTCTTTGGAGCAAGTTGCCTGCTTTATAGATTGTGTCTACAAATAAAGGGAGATGTTTCTTGCTGGAGCACCCAGACCTCACTGCATCCTGCGCAGTGGATGCCCAGAGGTGCTCGAAACATTGCAGTGTGATCATTGCTGGGTGGGTGCTGTGCAGGTGGGTAGCAGTCTATCTGGCAGTAAGCTGTGCTCCATGCACACAGTGAGCCCCACGTCCATGTGTCAGTGCCATTGGGGTGTGTGAGGCTGTGCATCCCAGCACCTGAGACCCGTGGCTGCCAGCCTCATGATGCTGCACGTGGCCTTTGTGGCAGGGTGATGCTGGTGCTCTGGGAGCTGCTGGCTTACCCTGCTGCAGGGAGTTGCTGATTGGGAGAGCTTGGTTGAAAACAAGCCAGCAAAGGCATTTCTGTGGGAGCATTGATAATATATCGGGGTAAACAACTTTGGAGTGTAGCTGCAGAGACAGAAATACTTTTCTTCCCACGTCTGCTGGTGATGTTGCAGTAGTCCTTATCCCAAAATCAGCAGCTGCCTCAGCCTCTCCATTCATCCTTCAGCGTCACCAAGAAGGCACCTTCTGCCTTCCTTCACAGCCATGCAACCAGCCCTGTGGTCACGGTGTCACTGGGTCAGCAGCACGTCTGCATCCTCAGCTGGCCCCAGCACTGCACTGTGCAGCCCTGCTGTTGTTCTGGACACACCGTGTGGCACTGTGCCACGGCTCCCAGGCTGCCTCTCACTCTCCTGGCTGGGTGCCGGTAGCTCCCTGGAGGATTTATATAGGAATCTATAAGCTGGTAATGCGGTCTGTGGGCAGAGTGCATTGGGCATCCTTAAGATCAGAGCAGGGGAGAAAGCAGTGTGAGCACTCGTGGGGCAAGCTGGGGGCTCTTCTGCAGGGCTGGAAGATGTGCTGAGCATCAGTGTGTGCGCCCTTCTGTGTGCTGGGCGAGAAAATTGGAGCTGGGCACTTCTGCAGTGAGCTGCCTTTGTTCTGCTGCTTCCCGTGAGCAGCAGCTCAGGTTTGTTTGTAGAGAAAGGGCTCTGAGATGTCTGCCTGTGAAGTGCTCGGCCCTCGAGGGTATAACAGAAAAAAGAAGGGCTTACGTTGGAGCTGCGCACCTCTCCTCCCTGCTTGTAAATTGCTGGCGATGCACTTTCTTCTGGGCTTTAAGCCTTTGGGATAAAACGGGAAACAATCAGAGGTCAAGTGAAAAGAAATAGTTTTGCTGAAGAAGTAAAGAATGAGGCTGGGATGTAGGTCAGATGCACGCAGCACAGGACTCGAAGAGCTATTTTCTACAGCTATATTGTACTTGGAGACTTTTTGAAGTTCACATCTGGTGAGCAGATTTAAGGTACAAGCCTTCAGTGTTTGCATAGTAGTTTCTTTGCTTGCTTTCTAAAAATATGACCTGGAGACCTCCCTTTAGTGAAAAAGTTCACAATCTTGCTTTCTCCTCTCCCCTGCACGTTGCTTAAATGACTGCAAGGCTCCAGAAACGCAGCCAGTGGGTGGAGGCATTCGGTGTCCATGCTACCAGCCACCTGCTTAGGCTTTGCTTAGGGTCAGAGAACCAAAGGGCCATTAAGGCTGGAGAAATCCCCTGGGATCCCCCAGCCCACCCCACCCGATGTCCCTCAGTGCCACATCCCCACGGCTCTGGGACACCCCCAGGGATGGTGACCCCCCCCTCCATGGGCAGCTGTGCCACTGCCTGGCTGCTCTTTGGATAAGGAATTGTTCCTCGTACCCAACCTGAGGTGCAGATGAGGAAGGTGTCAGCAAGCAGGAGCCATTTTTTGTCTTACTGAACCCCAAACCAGTCATCTGCAGGAGTGAGAGAGGCCGGGGGCAGCAAGGAGCAGAGGGCGGTGGTGTCCCCAGAGCTCAGTGGCTGTGCTGGTGCTGTCTGCTGTGTGGTGCAACCAGGGGCAACTGGAGCATCCTCAGGGACCCAGGGATGTGTTGGATGGCCCAGCACTACTGCCCAGTGGGGCAGGGAAACTGATGGAGTTCTGGAGCAGCAGTGAGAGGGGGTGCCAGGTGCGTGCATGGTTGTTCCTGCAGTCTTGCTGCTCTGCAGCATGGGCCTGGCTGGAGGTGCTCCAGGCTGCGTCAGGCAGACAGTTCCAGCCCTCTTTTCTCTGACATAAATCTGGAAGAGCTCTGTTAAGGCAGCGGAGCTGCAAAAAAATATTTATAGACAGGAAGGGAATCTGGTCTCCCCCCACCCTTTGGCAGAGTAACTATCAGGCTTCCTTAAGATACGCGCTTGGCAGCAGTGAAATGTGCTTCATCCCATTGAGTATATTTCTCCTTAGCATTCATCAGATGTAAAATGTCATGGATTTGTCATGTCATTTAATTTCTTCCATTCGGATGTATGCTAGGAATGAAGTCAGCCAAAGGGATCACAAAAGGAGCATTGATGTTGCGGTCCTTCAGCGCATCTGAAGGATCTGATTTAAATGGAAGCATCTACATTGTGTGTGGGGCAGTTGGAAACTGTCGTGATCCTCTAAACGGTCAGTAATCCATAGCTGTGGGTTCATGCCCTGCTCTGCCTTCGTGTCCAGGACCAGGCAGGCTGGGACTTGGTGATGTTCTGTTGCCGCTTGCAACATTTAAGGAAAAGCCCTGTACTGTTTCCGCACCTGTAAGAGGGTTATCATTCTCCTCGAAGCGACGAAATACGTCAGAACTGATGTAATGGGAAAAGTTAGAGCAGTGAAAACAGCATTTCTGCTGCTTTTAGAAGGGATGCTGTTGTGTTCGTTTGTAGAAGCGGCCTTGCGAGATGTGCGGTGAGGATGCTCTAAGTGCTTGGTCATTGCAGTGGGGGGCAAGCGGTGTCTCAGAGAGGGGCTGAGAAGTGAGCAGTTTTCTGTGGCAAAGTGTAGTAAAGCTGCTTGCCATCCTGGCTCAACCAGAGGCAGTGAGCTGAGGCTGGGCTGGTGGAGGCACTTGGCAAGCTCAGGCTGCCAGCCGCAGGGCCGGGCTTCACCAAGACCTATATTTGTTTGGTTTTGGTTGCAGTGGATTCAATGTTTGCTTAAAGCTTTTGTGTTTTATATAAATAGTCTTCAGCAGGCTTCAGATGAGGACGTAATCTGTTTTATCGCTGCCATCTCTTCCATGCCTGCCTGCCCCTCAGCACTCCCACTTTCCAGACTTACCGCTTCGTTGAGCTGCCACCATCTGGGGCTGAGAGACAGGAGAGGGCTGCAAAGGCACAGAATAAAAGCCAGAAGGTGCCGTGGCTGTGATGTTCTGCTGCTGGGGACAGCCTGGAGCAACTGCAAGGGCAGGAAACCAGAGCCCCATCTCTGAGGATTGCAGTGATAGGCTCCTGCCAAGGGATGTGGTCACAGCTGACACCAGCAGTCTTTCCCCAGGCAAGTGCCCAGCCTTAAGTCAGCGCTGCCTTTTTGCATGCTGGTAGGCTACCTGTGGGCTTGTTTGGTATTCTTCTTTTTATTTAAACATGCAGTGCTAGTGTAGACGAGTGTACCTGATAGTGCTGGGGGCTCTCTGGGCTGCCCAGCCACTCTGCCCTTTCTCGAGCTCTCTGTTTTCCTGCATGGCTGCCCTTGGGAAGAGATTTTCACCTGTGCCGGAATGTGCAGGGATTTTGTGCCTGGGATGGAGGAGAAACCCCACTGCCTCTGTTCTGATCATGCAGTGGTCATGGAATAGCAGAGCCCCAGAGATGTAATTAGATGCTTAAGCTGTGGGATGATGCTCATGGGCTTTCTTCCTGGAGATGATATGTTTTTTGAGTAATGCCATTGTGCGTATCCCTGAAAGTAGCCCTTGCACAACCCTTTCCAGGAAGGGAAACAGAGCCCAGCTTGCCTCCCACAGCCCGTTGGAGGAGTTTAATATCTTCAATTCCCTTTAATTAAAGGTGAGGAAACTGAGATGTGGAGATTAAGGACCAGTTTTCTTAGGGAGCGCAGTGGCTGCTCAGGACTGGATTTTCCAAAGAGCGCGGCTCCCATTGAAGTGGTGAAGGAGCAGCCAGGTCTCAGAGCACCCATCCATCACACTGGGCACTGAGCTGGTGGGAAATGGCACCAGGGCAGAGCAAGGGCCTTCCTGTCCCTCTGTGCGTGGCTGTGGGGACGGTCACATCCCAGCTGGGCCTATGTGGTGCAGGGAATGACAGGTGCTTGGGGCTGAGTGCTTGGGCTGCTTTAGTTCTGGGGGAGGGAGGGAGGTAGGCACCAAGTGCCCTTTTCCTCTGCATTGGCTGGAGCCTTGGAGGTGTGGGTTGGTATCATAGAACCATGGAATCAGTAGGGCTGGAGAGGACCTCTTAGATCACCAGGTCTGAACACCAACTAAAACCAAGCCTGTAGCCATAAGGGAGCCATCATCTACAGAGAAGACACCATAATCTAATTTGGAGCCTTTGCTGAATTAGTACTGGAGATATTTTTTCCCTGGAAGCCATTGAATGCTATGGAAAATGAAAGGGCATGAAGAGGTTTGAAAACCAGTATGCCAGATTACTGTTGTTATTAAAAATACTAAACAAAAAGACTATAAAGTGACACAGAGGATCTCAAAAGCATTTCTTCTCTGTGGTTTGTTTTGCGTGGAGACCTCAAATGTGGCAGAACTCCCCGAGGAAGGAAGGCAGACTGTGGCGTGCAGTGATATTTGAGGGAAATAGAGGCGTAGTAAATGAAAGAAAAGCTGTTTTCCTGTCGAGGTGCTTAGAGTTGTGGTGTGGAGGGATGGCAGGAAGCTCAGTGCCGCAGAGCAGCGATGCAGAAGGCAGGCACTGCCCTTGTGCTGATTGCCTTGGTCCCAGCACTCAGCGTGCCTCGGAGCTGTGACAGCTCCAGCCTGGTGCCAGCGGGAGCTGCTCCCCCCTTCCTGCTCCCTTCCTTTTGGCTCAGCTTTGCTGTGGACCCCTTATGGCTGCCGCCTTCCTCCCTTGATGTGGCTGCGTTCAGATGGGTCCCAGCAGCTCCTGCGAAGAGCATTGCGGCTTTCTTTTATTAACAGGCACACGCAGATGCCCACAGAAGTTGCTGAGTCCCCTCGCTGGTCCTTTCTAAAATCAGTGCAGTCCCAACTTGTGGTGCAGATGTCAGCGGTCGCTGTGCCGCACAGCTTCAGTGCAGGCATTCATGTGGTGCTTTGAGTTAGCATTTTTCCTTCCCTTTCTTCTTCTGTGTCTTACTGTCTGTCCCGATTAGTTGTCCTTTTCTCCTAATTCCTTATTTCTTTAGAGAGGTGGAACAGTTCAGAAGGAAAATGAAGAGCACTGCCCGGGCCCGCAGCTCATCCTCATCCTTCCTGCAGCAGAACGGCTCCTGCTTCCAAAATTGGCCCTTGAGTGGGGATTGCTGGGACCATCCCAATTCCATCAAACCCTCCCTTTGCTCGGGTGGTTGTGCAGAGCTCTGGGCTGAAAGAGCTGACAAGGTGAGCTGGAACAAGGAGCTGCTGTGTTCCGGCACAGCTCTTGCTCTCCTTTGGCAGCACAAGGTGCAGCTGTGCAAAGCTGCATTGCCAACCCCTGGTTTTCAACCGAGAAGTAAAAGTACACAGTGCTGTGGAGTGGTGGTTTTGGGGTTTTCCTGGGAAATGCACTGGCCGAAGCTAAGAGAGGAAGGTGTTGGGGCAGTCGCGTTTCTCTTGGCTCAGTTTCCAGCAGGGCTGCTGCAGGTCAGTGCCAGCCTGAAGCTCTGTGCCAGCGACCTGAATCTGACCGGCCTGAAGGCGAGAGAAAACGTTACTGCTTTGCCTCTCCTTTCTCTTTCTTTCTTTTTTAAGAAGACCTAATTTTTTTCCTGTTCTGTGTGCATACCCTCCATCTCAGAGCAGAAATCTTCATTACAGTTGCGTTAACGATGCAGCTTGGTACCACATGATGCTGCTCTCCTTGAGGCAGTGTCCCATACAGATGCAGTCTGTGGTCCAGCCATGCTTGCAGCAGCCCTGCATGCAGCTACCAGGGCAGAATTTGGCTCTGTTGGTGGAAAAACACATCCCTTACGTGTTCCTGAAGGAGACCTTTCATTTTAGACTGGTGGGAGAGACCAGCCAGCGTAAGGCCAACTAAGCTGAGGTAACGCTGCATTGTTTGCCAGATGTTTCCAATCAGTGTATTTTTTTGGCCGCCTCCAGGAATTGACTCGTCTGATTTCACTGCTGGGCGCAGGAAACAGAGCTGCCTGCACCTCTGCTGGGGCTGTGCTGCAACTGCTGCACTCCCAGCTGGCACCCAGCAGCCCTCCAGCACTCCCTGCAGAAATCATCTTTTGCATTTCCATTCTCCTGTCTTGTATTCCCCAGGGCTGTGCCCTGAAGCACGGAGTGCTGATGTGTATTGCTGCAGCTCACAGCTGCTACAGGCACTGATGCATGCAGCAGGAAGGCACAGCCAGCCCTACATGAGGCACGGGCTGCTCCGTGGCTTCACTGTCACATAAACAAGTCTTCCACGGAGGGGAGGGAACAAGGAGAAGAGGATACCAACAAATCAGAAGTTGATAAAAAGGTATGGCAAATCTGTGGCTAGGTTGGGAGGAATGTCCTTTGTGTATTTCCTTTCTTTCTGGAAGTCACATGTACCAACCTCTTATTTTAAACAGGAGCACAAACATTTTATTATTATTTTAAACAAGCACAAGCCAAGCACAAAAGAGTAACAGGACCCATAGACCCAACAGACCCAACAGACCCATTCTCATAGAATCTTGTCATCATTAAGGTTGGAAATGACCTTTAGGAGTCCTCCACCCACCCCCCCATGCCCACTGCCCACATCCCTCAGTGCCACATCCCCACAGCACCACATCCCCACAGCTCTGGGACACCCCCAGGGATAGTGACCCCCCAGTCCCTGGGCAGCTGTGCCTGACTGCTCTTTGGAGGAGAAGTTGTTCCTCATACCCAACCTGACCATTCCCTGGTGCAACTTAAGGCTGTCACCTCTCATCTGTCACTGTCACCCGGGAGAAGAAGCTGTCCCCCACCTCACTCCAGCCTCCTCTTTGGAGCTGCTGGGAGCTATGAGGTCTCTCCTGAGCCTCATCTGCACCAGCCTAAACAATCCCAGTTCCCTCAGCTGCTGGTGCAGATGAGGCTCAGGAGAGACCTCATAGCTCCCAGCAGCTCCTGAGAGGAGGTTGGAGTGAGGTGGAAGACAGCCTGGGTCCATGACTGCTGCTCCCCATAGGGCTTGTGCTCCAGACCCATCCCCAGCTTTGTAGCCCCATCACATCAAAAGGAGGCCTGAGCTGGGGAAATGAGGAGCTTGAGCAGCTCAAGCACTTGTCATGGGTGCCTACAGCACGGCAGGAAGGTGCAGGTGGCTGAAGGAGCTGCTTGGAAATAAGTGGTGTTTGGTTGAATCATTCTGCCTTGTCTTGTGAGTTGGACACACTGCTTCATGGGTATCACAGCATCTGTAGCCATGTGGGGCTTTGGCACGAGTTGCAGCAGAGTCTGCACACAGCCTTTCAACAGCAGCAAAAAGACAGAAGGGGTGAGGATTATTTCACGGAGCCACGGAGCCTCATTGTGTTCCTACCAGCAAGGTACAGCACACTGCTGCAGGATGGAGATCCCATGCATGGTGGAGCCCAGGGTTCTCCTGCAGTAGCCACAATATTGCAAGACTGTGTTTACTCAGGAGAGCCTCTGTCACCTGGTTCTGTCTGTGCTCAGTTTGCATTTCCACAGCTTTTTGTTTTTGCTCCAGGACCGAGCTAAGCAGCAGAATGCCAAAGGCCCAACGTAAAGTTGTTGTTCTTATTTCTGTCCAAAAAATAATTGTTTACTTTACCATTGCAAATGTATACACATGGCACCAGCAGCTGCCTGGAATTATTTGGGACCAGATTCTGCTTTTGTTGATACTGGTGCAGCTTCCAAATAATTCCTTTGTCCTCTGCTGCAGGCGGCTTGGGGCCCCTCGAAGCCCCTCAGATCTCGGGCAGCTCCTCTGCAGAGGGCTCTGCGTGTGAATGGGGACAATTCTGTGTTGGTGTACGGTCACAAAACACAGTTTGCTCTGGGCAGCAGCAGTGCCCAGCAGGATGCACCCCATGGCCTGGCCATTGCTGTGCTGGGGCTCAGCTCGTGCAGCCCGGAGCCCACTGTGTTATTGTGCTTGAAAGGCAATGGGACTTATGTGCTAATTATTTATGCAACTGGAATTAAGGATGGAGCCTAACTGTGGGAAAGCAGTGCAGAGGCATATGCCTTTCTTGGGTGGTTTCAGGCACGGCGCCGTACTGTAAGTGCATCCTGTTTTCAGTCTGAGATGCAGGGCTTTCTGAAACATCCTGCTGCGTGTCCGTAGTTCCAAAGGGCACGTGGTAGGAGAGTGCATCCCTCAGGGCGAGCTGGGCAGGACGCAGCTGAGAAAAGATCTGTAAGGCGGTGTGGGATGCACGCTGTTATTGCTAAACCTGATCGATCGGAGCCACGAGCGAAGGATGCACACCAGACAGTTGCAGGTTGTTACTGTGTGTGCCAGCCCCTAGCTGTGCTGTCATTAGTTGGAGTTGTGGGTAGGCAGGCATTGCTGGGATGGCTTTCCCTGGCCCTGGCTGCACCGCTCCCTACACCCACACTGTCTGCTCACCGAGCGTGTTAAAGCTTGACATCACCGCTCAGCCCCATTCTGGTTTCGCAATAATAAAAAGCAGAGTCTGGAGAGAGGGCTGCCAGTTTTAATAAGCGGAGAACACGCCCAGCCAAGTTTACTTTATTGTTCTTGGGATACACCAAAAAAAAGAAAAAAATTGTTTGTACAATAACATATTTCGGAGGGTTTGGCCCATTCCAGCCTTTCCTGCCTCCTCCTTTGTTTTCCGGATACATCAGCAGATGTCCATGGAAGTGCTAAATCTGCACCCTGCCTGACCTCTGCTATTGAGGAAGGTAAATCACTTCTGGCAGGAGGCTGCCCAGAATATCTGCATTGCTGTTGTAAACAAATCTAATTAAAGAAGAGTCTTACGAGGGTTTTTTTTTCTTTTTTTTTTTTTCTTCCTGCTAATATTTTAATCAGTCAGCTATATCGGCACGGCGTCTGTGTGAGATTCTACATTCTGGTGCTTTCTCAGGAGGTGGAAAGTTTTGCTGTTGTTTCTTACAAAAACATCTTTTGGGCAGAGGATAACTTGGAGATTTGGGCCATCGAAGTGAGAGAGAATGTTGAAATATGACTTGCAGCAAGGTGCATTAAGCCTGCGGTCTCTGGGCTCTCCTAACCCCTTCTGTGGCACTGCAGGGCCAGGAGGAGCCTCAGCTGGAGGGGATGGGGATGGAGCAGCATCCGTGCTGATGCTCAATGTCTGGCAGGTGAGGCTGGCTGCTCAGCCTCCTGCTGTTGCTGTTTCCATGGGTTGTTCTATTAACAATCTTAATTAACAATTTTGGTGGCTGTTTCACTGGTAGTTAAGGAATCCTGCTGGGATCTAAAGATAGGCTCCTAAATCTACCTGTATTCAACGAAGTAAGTATAGCCCCTTCCTGTGTCTGTAGGATCTGATGCACTGACCTGGTCAGCACCCAGCACTCAGAGCTGGCTTCTCACCTCCTGTGCAGATGTCCTCCACTAATCAATTCGCTGCGCTAATTAATTCTGTAGAATGTAAGGGTAAGGAACTGCAATTGTCAGGAGTGCTGGTAGCGAAAATATTGACTTCCTGCTGCCTTCAGTGGGAGTTGTTGGCTTGGGCTGTTTGCAACATAGCTCTTGCTCTCATGAAATACAGTAAAATTATTATATTGATTAAAAAAAATAAATAAATCAAACCACAACTTCTACATATTAGCAAAATAAACACCGACGTAAATATCAGGCTTTGTACTTTGGCTTAAAACAACTCAGACAGGAAGCTAATACCAACGCCCATGTCAGCAGGAGTCGTGTGCCAGGAAATCAATACGAGGCATTTCCAAATAAGAGCCACGCTCTGTGCAGGCAGGGAGCCATGAGGGCACGGCGTCGTGCAGAGCTGCAGCGCCTGTTGGAGTGCTGGCTCTCTGGGGCATGGCACTGCTGTGTGACCCTGTGCTGGGGGCTGCGGGTGTGGGGCTGGGAGGGAGCATCAGGGCACAGGTGGCTTCTGGGAGAGAGGAATGGTGCTGCAGGGCTGGGGAGACAGGGGCAAGCTCTGAGATGCGGACAGGAGATAAAGCATGGTGGCTGGGATGTGGCATGGTGGCTGGGAATGAGGGATGTGGTGTGCACTGTTGTGAGCTGATGGGTGCTTGGTTTCCATCGCTGCTTTTAAGGGATGGGGGCAAATGCCCCACAGGCATCTATGGCTTAGGATCCTCGTAGCCTTAGGGGTACCCAGACAGAGGAGGCCCCTCACTGTGCAGCATGTCCCCTCGACACCTCTTGTCCCTGGGCTGCCTTGTAGATCCATGCTGCGATATTAGGAATGATTTCTTCTCCCAAAGAGCAGTGGCACAGCTGCCCAGGGAGTGGGGTGTCACTGTCCCTGGGGCCGTCCCAGAGCAGCGGTGATGTGGCACCGAGGGATGTGGCAGTGTTGGAGCTACACCATCACTCTGCTGTCACCTGCATATGTTGTGACATGGCTCTGCATCAGTGCCTGCTGGCTCTGGTTCACCCAACCAGTTCGTTCTTTAAGCCCCTGGCTGATGTTCTTGCATCAGGAAATCAAAAGAGCAACGTGCTGACATGCTGTGCTGTTTTTAAAATACTTGACTGGGGTTGTGGGATGGGTTGGGTGGCTCTGCATGTGTACGAGCACTGAGGGCAGAAGTTCAGCATGGGTTGGACTTCCCTAAGAACAAAACTAAACTGCGTGTGGGGAAGGATATCTCCCTTAGGGCTGTGTGGAAGCCAGGTGACAGTAGTGCTGGGAACTAGTTCTGCAGTCTGCTTGGTAACATCATCAGAAACTTCTTTTGACATTGGGAGAAATCAGGATCCTGCTGCATCCTAACCCTGTGCATGTTGTGCAGAGTTGTGCTCTGAGAACTGTGCTTGTGGGAGCAGCACAGGGTGGGAAGCAGTGCAGTGCTGGGCAGTGAAGTTGTAAGTGCACCCAAATAGGGAAATGGATAACAGAGAACTGTGCTTAATTAAACTCATTGAAATGAACTTCAGGGGGTTCTGAAGGCCGCCTTGCAGCCTTAGAACAAAGCACCTGCAGCTTCAGATGGTGCCTGTAAAACTCTGGGATATGCATGAGGTTTTATTAGTGGCTTTCCTGCTCTGCATTAGATATTTTGGTGGATATCACAAGGTCTTAATTGGTAAAACATGTTCTGTTTAAGCAGCCCTCTGCCCTCATGCTTGGCTGGCTGTCCAGACACTGTTTGTCAGGGAACATAGGAGGTGCAGGAAGGCTGACATCTCTTTGCAGCTACGCCCTGATGGTGCTGGAGCAGGGTTTGCTGGGTGTAGCTGCAGGAAGATGTGGCCCAGTGCCCGTAGGGTCCTGCAGTGGGTTGTGAGAGCTCCTCTGGGCCTCTGGTGGGTGAGCTGGAAGGGTGCTGGGACAAGCAGTAAGTGCCAGCATCCGCCATCAAACAGCAAACCCCTCTCTGCCTCCTCCCATTCGGCTGGGACACCGAGCATCTCCTGGTACCCGCTGTGACCACTCCACTGTCAGATTTGTGACTGCTGGGTGGGATGTTCCCAGCCCACTTAGCACACAGTGATTTGAGATGGTCCATGGGACATGCCTGGGTCCGTGGCTGCTGCTGCCCGGAGCATCGCTGTGCCGGGTTTGGCTCCATGCTCTGGCTGCTTTGCGGATGAGCTCTGTTTCTGGGAGAGCTGGAAGTGAACATCATTTGTTCTTTTTCTTTCTGAGCAATTGAGTGATGTTCAATTTTGGGTGGTTCTGTTTTTCTTCTGACAAATGCTTTTGGAAGAGAACGGCCGCAGCAGAGGATTGCACAAGAGGTGCTGGCCGGCAGCGGCGAGGACGCAGGGGCACCTCCCGGCCAAGGGGAGAGGCTGTGTGTGTGCTGCTGAGCTGATCCCAGCACTGCCTTCTGCTCTCGGTACCGAACTGCCTTGGATCTGGAGGCACTGTGCATGCACTGAGAGCATCGTTGCGGAGCAGTGGGAGAGGTGCTGCTGCAGCCTGACTGCAGGCAGAGGTGCCAAAGGAGATGCAAGGAACGCACTAAGCATCCTTCTGCTCTTCAACAGATACTTTTTGTCCAGTGTGACCTTTTGTGTCTGGTTCTGGGTGCCTTCTGGTATTCCTTTCCCATTTTTGGGTGTCTGGACTCTTCTTTCGCATGCAGATGTCCTTCAGCTGCAAAATTTGAGGCTTCCACTTGGAAGATTTATAGCTGCTGCTTCATAGAATCACAGGACCACAGAAAAGTTGGGTTAGAAGGGACTTAAAGAACCTAGAACTGCAGAATGTTTGGCTTGGAAGAGATCTCACAGCCCTCAGCCCCAGCCCTGCCGTGGGCTGGCTGCCCCCCAGCTCTGGCTGCCCAGGGCCCATCCAAGGGCATCTCCAGGGATGGGTAACCACAGCTCTGGACAGTGACACGGCGTCCCTATGTTTGGGTAAAGAATTTCTTCCTAACATCTCCCCTCTTTTAGTTCAAACCCATTCTCTCTTGTCCTGTTACTGTCAGCCCGCTCCCTGCACGTTGCTCGGCTGCTCTCAGAGGGGTTGCTGATGCTGGTGGACAACACTGCGGAGGTGATGGTATGGAGAACGCAGGCATGAGGGTTCCTGCAGGGCAGCACGTTGCTGAGGAGCCCCTGCTATTGCTCCCAGTCATTTGCTGCAGGCTGTTGGCCATCAGCTGTCAGAGCCTGGTGCCTTGGGAGCAAATGTGTTTGCCTGGAAGGAGCATTAATTACCGCTTTTTGAGCTGTGTGATTTGGGAATTGATCATCTTTCCTAGCTTCTTGGTGCTGTGAAGGAGCTGGTTGCTTTGTGTTTTTCTTGGCACGGCTTTAGGATGGGCATTAGCCAGCCAGATCTGCACTGGCTCCTGCAGAGGGGAATTAAGATGGATGTGGTGCTCGGGGAGTTTCACACCAGCCTTATAATGCTCTCTTTCTGTCTCATTTTAAACTAACAGCGCGTCATTTTGGCTGGAATGAGAGGTGTAGCTGAGCAGCAAAGCTGCCCATTTTAATGGTACCAATTGCAGTTAATGGGAAATACTGGCTGTGAAACAGTAATGCTTACCTCTGAAGGCGCCTCTCTTTTCTAGCCGCCCCACTAATGAGAATTTGGGCAGAAGCGATGGCTGGACTTCCCCCAGGACATTCAGTGCTGGCTGGAATATTCCCTCTGGTTGGAAGGCGTAGGGAAGATGCCACTGGTTTGCCATGACCCGGTCCAGCTCCTGTACTCAGTGCTCAGCCAGGCTGCTGCTCTGTGCTGCTCTGGGGAGCTTCTGCTGGGTGCTCTGTGCTGTGTGTCTGCTCCAAGCAGGTGACCTGCAGTCATTCATGCTCCACACCCCTTCCTGCGCCTGGTCTCTCAGGATGGCCTGACTTGTGTGCCTTAGGGGCTGATTTTACTAATGTTTCCTACTAGACTTTAAGGAAAGAAGTCTTCATGTTGTTCTTTTCAGCATTCCCCAGGACGGCCTCTGGTCTCCTCACCCTTAGGATGCTTGGATGTTGAAGCCTGCACTGGAGCACAGCCCTGCTGGGCTGGGAGGGGCCTTCTGGCATGCAGCAGGGAAGCACAGTGATCTCATCTCCCACTCCTGAAGTGGCCCGTGGACTGAATTACCCACCCGCTCCAGAGATGGGCCCTGAGGATTGAGCCCTGTGCAGGGCTGGGGCAGAGCACTGAGGATGGATAGAGCAGAGCTGTGGGGATGGATGGGGCAGAGACCTGAAGATGGATGGGACAGCTTTCTGTGCTCAGCTCCTTTGGCCCTCTGGAACCTCACGGAGTGAGATGAAAGTGAGCTGAGGAACAGAGCCTCTCCCAGCATCTCAGAATAACAGAATCACAGAATAGCCCAGGTTGGAAGGGACCTCAAGGACCATGAAGCTCCAACCCCCCACCACATGCAGGGCCACCAACCTCCACATTTCACAGCAGCCCAGGCTGCCCAGGGCCCCATCCATCCTGGCCTTGAACACCTCCAGGGATGGACGGGGCATCTACAGCCTCTCTGGGCAGCTGTTCCAGCACCTCACCACTCTCACAGCAAAGAACTTCCTCCAGACATCCAACCTGAATGTTCCCTCCTCAGGTGCTTCAGACCTTTAGAACAGGACTTCACTGCTGCTTCCAAGGAAGGAAAAATCTTTTGGATGTTTCCGTTGTTACCAGGCTTTGCAAATATTTATAAAAGAACGTTGTGAAAGCTCCCAGCCTGCAGGCCTGTGTGGGGAGCAGTTCTCCTCACACTGTTCTCATCACTGGGTCCCTCATAGCCTGGAAGCACTTGTTTGTGAACATGTACATCTTGACACAGCCATTTCTTGGGAATGCTTATGCTTAAATCCCAGGAACTGCTGCTGTTTGTGCAGAAGTCACTGCATGATGCTGCCACCGCTGGCTGCAGAGGGCTGCTTTGCTATCTCTGTGCTTTATTTTGAGCTGGACCCAACTTCCATCCCACCAAGTGTAGCTGTCAATATATATACTATACTATGGGAATTAGTTGTGCTAAGCAGTTTTCACTGTTCTGCTCAAGCTCAGGGATTTGGTCTCACCTTGAACGGCAAGGAGCTCGCAGCACGATTCTCATGCACCACGGCCGTGAGGTCACCTCAATCCAGCTGGGATTGGCTGGGCAAGGGCAATCCTCAATGCTTGCCTGTATGGCAAACCTCCGTGCAATGGGGATGGAAGCAGTCAAAATACTGAGCAACCTGGTAGGTCCTGTTGGTCCTCGTGGGGTCAGGGAGCTATCTGTTGCAGAAATGTGCCATGTTGGAAGCATACTTTGATCTTGGCTGCAGTGTCCCATGTTAGGGAGATGTGACTGGACTCAGAAAGGCTGCAGTTCACATTCACAGCACAGCCCAGACTTGTTGTAAGCTGTATTTCAGTTTTGTACATAAATGGACACAGGGGATGGGCAAGAGACCATGCAGCGTGTGAGACTTGGCCTATTAAAACCTGAATTTACTGCCTCATTTGAAGCAGGTAAATCTTAGAAAGCTTTCACTCATCTCTCTGTGCCTTTTTGATCTTTCTGTAGCAGAGGTGTGAGGATGCTGTGCTGTGGTGCCCGTCAGCACCTTTGGTCCAACCCAGTGTTCCCTGTTGGTGTGAAGCAGCACCTGTAGGACTGCTGCTGGCCTGTCCTGCTTCTGCTTTCAGAGCCTGATCTCCATCAGAGGGTGAGGGCTGCCTGCAGCTGGAGCACAGCACTCTGCGATCCCCCTGCCAGGGTGCAGGGCTGCAACCACCTTGCTGGTACAGAAGTATCCTTTTTTCTTCCCTTTTTTAATCCCTTTTTGTGGTGGATCCTCCTTCACCTTTTGGCAATCTGGGGATGGGTGGGGGCAGGCAGCTGAGCCCTGTCCCGTGGAAGCCGTGTGTGCAGCAAAAGGCTTTGGAGATTCTTGCACCAATTTGCATGTGCTGCTTGCTCATACTAATACTTCCTGGTGAGTTGTTGCTTTAAGGAGGAAAAAATAGATGTAACTAGATCCCCTGAATCCCTCTAATAAGTACCAGATGTGCTTCCATGAGAAATTCAGGTTTCCTGCTCGGCAGCCGGTCCTTCTTTTTGCTCCATGGTGCCAGGCAGGATTCATTCCGCTCCCAGCTCGGTGATGCTGCCCGAGAGCCGTGGCTCATCCTCATGCAGTGCCATGCCCTGCTCCTGTGCCAGTGGTTTAACCTAATTCCCATCCAGTGTGGGAGTCTGCAGGGAGTCAGGGCTCGGCTGCACAGCAACGTCTTCATCCTGGTGTTCCAAAGGGCTCTGAGTGCGTGCAACTTGGCCATAGAAAGGACAGAATGTCACTGGTGCTGGGCGATGCCCTTGCATGTAGGTGCCTCTTGGTTTGTGTAGCAGGCTGTGTGCCTGGGAAATAAATGTGCATCCTCCACGTGGATGCATGACGTGCTGTGCAACAGGGGCTAAAACATGCTCATTAGCAGAAATGAGCCCCGTGGTAAATACCTGTTCTCAGTTCTTGGTTGTCCCTGTGCCCCACAGCCTGTGACTCCAAGCTCATCCCAGACACCTCTGCTAACAGTGCTGGCGTTAATGGGGGTTAATCAGAAGAGCATTAGCACTTAATTTGGGGCTCTTAACGAACGGTGGAGCCTTCTGGAGAGGTATTAGGTAGCTTAGCCTCCTTTTCTTCTTCTTTTGTTGATGTTTATAGTGTCAAGGTCATCAAATGAGCAGAGGCAGGGGAGGGCTGCATGCTCCCTGCTCCCTTCTGGAGGGGTGAGCTGTTTGCCATTGGTCTGAGACAGCGCTTCCCAGGAAAGCTGGTCTGGAGTGAGACCATACGTCCTGTCTGGACGGTTGTGCAACAGCCCTGCTGCTCCCTGCTAGCCGTATCATTTCCCACTGCAGTGACAAGGCAGTGGGTTGGATTTTCCCCTGCTGTGAACCTACAACATCCCTCGCAGTCTGCAGGCGTATGGCAGCCTGTGTGAGCTCGGGGCTGGGGAGCAGTGCGGGGGCACTGCTGGGACCTCGAAGGAGAGAGCTTTACCAGATGACAGTGGAAGCTGTCTGATCTCCACGTGCTGTAAAAAGCCCAGACTGAGCTCTTGTGTGCCTCCACCCTAGCTAAGGGATGGGGGTCTCATTCCTTGGTGGATTGCCAGCATGAAAATAGGAATATGGTGTTGTATTAATGGTTGATGTGAGCTGGGGTTGGTTTGTGGAACTGCGGGGACTGCGGGGAGCAGCACAGCACAGCCTGCACAGCTCACTCCCCAGTAAATACACACAGTGTTATGATTAACTCAGGAGACATTCATGGGCAGGTAGCAGGCAGCTTTCACAGCATAAGCTGGACAGTTATAAAACATCTGTATATTCATCAGATGTAAATATGACCTCGGTTTTGTTAACACCCGTGGATTTTCTCCATCCCCTTGGCACTGAGTGGGGATAGAAGGATCCTACAGCGCAGTCACTAAACAAAGCTGTTTATCCAGCATCTCTCCAGTCACTGTGGGTAACCTGCCTTCCTGCACCAGCTCCAGTGTGCCCTGGTTGGTGCAGCCAGCCCTGCTCTGCCCCGCACCTCCACCCTGCCCATGGCTGCTCCAGGCAGGAGGTGCAGTGCTGCAGGCGGTGCCCTTGCGCATTTATGGGTGCTCTAATTCAAGTTTATCAACGTACATCAAAGGGATTTTTGATGAAATACAAAGTTCTGTTTACAGTCTTCACGTACTGTGCTGTGAAGTCATGAGGCAGTTACCTTGGGGAAAGATCTCTGAGATGAGAAAATGAAATGAGAAGCGTGTTTGTGGATAAACAAAGGCCATTGTAGCATGTGTGTTATCATCAGGTGAGAAAACCTGCGGGAATCAGGAATAAGGAAGACCCTGGAAGTATGGCTGGAGCCAGAGAGAAGTTGTTCCTCATATCCCGTGTGCCTTTCCCCTGGTGCCATCACCTCATCCATCATACTCACTGCTACACCCATTGCAGTGGCTGTGCACAACCTGACCTGCGTACAGCACGGGGCCTTTGCAGAGAGAGACCCTCGTGGAATACCCAAAACACACTTGACTACTTTTATATGGCACGTATGAAGAACAGAGCTGTGTTTCTGGCTGCAGGTGTCTGTGTTGGCGTGGTACCAGCGCAATGCTTCGGATGTTTGGTGTTTGGCCTCTCACAGAGGTTAAAATAGCATCCAGGATGGTCCACTATTTTCCAGGATCTGAGCAAAATCCTTGAATGTGCACAACTCTGCATGAATTACGCTTTATGTGGTTGATGTCTGAGTGTGACATTAGGTAATGCGTGCCGTGAGTGACTCAGTGACATCCTGTGAAAGTTTGTTGGAAGTGGATTAGAAGCAGCACAGCTTTTTAGGCTCTGGAAAGATGAAATCCATGAAGCTTCAGTGACTGCGGTGTGCACTGGAAACTTCAGCGTGCTGATCATAAGCAGAAGCCCAGAAAATGTGGTTAGGGCTTTATTTGGAAAAAGTAACCTAGTAGAAGCTTTTATGGAGAAGCTTTTATGGGTCTAGCATTGAACTTTAGGATTGGTTTTGGGATGGCCGCAGTAAAAGTGTTTAAAGAATAACCAAACCTGTGCAGTCGCTCAGTTGCTGCGTGTCTCCCAGGGGGGTTTTGTCCCTTGTCTCAAAGCTCAGAAGAATTTCTATGTTGCTGCAGGGGTTTCGGTGCGAGACTCCACATCTTTGCTTCCAGATTTTGGGAGGAAAACCAAGCAGAGTGCTGCTAGGCCAAGAGATGTGGCTGTACACGTGGGGATGCGCAGCAGGGAGACTGATAATGTTCCTGTGCTGAGGAGGGCTTCCTGGGGCTGCAGGGGTGGTGCTCATGTGAGATGAGTGGGGAAGGCTGACACTTGGAGAAACTCCATTTCCTTAACCCAAAGCTGGGGACAGTGAGGTGCATTGGGTCACTAGGTGTGCTCTGTTTGCTATGGCAGCAATTCATGGAGCAGTAAAATGTGGAATCATGGAATCGTTAAGGTTGGATCCCCAAGTCCAACTCCACCCACCTCGCCATGCACGCATCCCTCAGAGCCACATCCCCACAGCTCTGGGACAGCCCCACTCCCTGGGCAGCTGTGCCACTGCCTGACTGCTCTTTGGAGAAGTATTTCCTAATATCCAGCCTAGAAGCAGTGTTTGAGACACATGTGCACATACCTGCTGTTGGGCTGTGTTGGCTCCGTGCTGTGTGAGTGCCCTGCAAGGAGCTGTGCTGCACTCAGGGCTGCCTCTGTCTGCACCAGCTCCTCATTCATCTTTCATGCCAGGGTGTCTGGCAGTGTGTGTGCGCTATGTAAGGGCTAATGTAGTGCTCAGCTTGACACTGGGAGTGCTGTGCAATCTCCATCTCACAGTGGGGAGTGAGCTGGGAGCAGAGAAAGAGCTTTTCAGTGAGGATTACCTGGCTATGGACACGGGCAAGGGCAGCCTGTGGCTATCGGGAAGGGAATGGGCTTTGTTCACAGTGCTGTCTTTTTGCAATCAGTTATATTTCCCAAACCAATTTCCAAAATAATATGAGGAAAAATGAAGGCTGCTGCTTGGGAGCTGTGATGACAGTACAAAAAGAAAGAGCACTGGTCTCTTGTCAAGAACATCACCCTGCCAAGGGAAGCACTGCTGATGCAGTTGCAGCAGGAGGGGTCCTACATGCAAGGGGGTCCTGGCTGGGAGGGCAGGGGATAGGCAGGTGTTGGTGCCGGGCTCCTTGCTCCTTCCCACTAACCTAGGCCAAAGGGTTGCTGTTGTCTTTCAAAGCATGCTGCACTTAGCTGAATTTTGTCTTCACTTTCACAGTCTGTCGATTTTATTTTATTTTTAAATGTCGTTAGTTTTAAAAAGCAGCCTTAAAAATAGCCTTGTTCTGATTTCTCTTGAGAGCGAGACCCCATCGGTTGGTAGGGAGTCCATCCCATTACTCCAGCAGCTTGATAAAAGCCTGCAGTAAAATGGCTGTGAGCTTTCCATTAGTGAAAAGGCATCCTGGGGCCTTGGTGGGAGTGCTGGGAGGGAGCTGGGACTGCCCAGCACAGAGCAGCCTTGTTTGGGACCGGCCCTGGTGCAGTGCGACCCTGCCATGTCTCAGACCCATGCAGTCTGCTGTGGATGGTTCACGTGTTCAAAGTGAATATTGAGTTCTCACAATACAGCCAGTTGCCTCATGGTGTATGCAGCCAATTGCATAAACAGAGTTTTACTGCTTTTTGGTGATTTGCTTTACCTGCTTGGTGCAGGCGATGTTTAATGATGCTGTGGGGCGGCTGCGTTCTCTCGTGATGCTCTCAGGCTTCCCTGCCAGCTACAGCTCTGCCTTGGCCTTGGAAACAGAGGGATCTGCTCAGCTGATCATCCAGGCAGGTCCTCACACCACTCTGCAGGAAGCTGCCAAGTCCTTGGAGCTTAACACTTGAATACTGAAGGGCAGTGGAAAAAATACGGGAAGATCCGTGTGAAAACGCGACTGGTGAAACAACAGATATCTGCACTGGTGGTTTGCAGACGCCTGATTTGTAGGCATGAGAATTACTCATGTGATGTGTAGATAAGTGTGTGTGTGCCGTATGTTTGTAGGAACTCTTGCTGTAACACAGGCAGACGTAGTGTAAGGCAGGAGAACCCTGGGGGTCAGATATTGTGGAGTGGGAGACAGAGCAGCCTCAATGCATGAGGAGTTTCTCATTGTGGCTAGAAAGTCACACGGCTGTGGTTTTCTTTGGCCATTTGCCTCTTCTGTTGGTGCTGGCAGTAGTCAGGCCTGTAAATATTTCCAGTATAAACCAGAGTTTATGGCACGTCTGTAAAAATTCACATGGGTTTGGAGCCTGGCATATGGGAGCCTTTGCTCATGTTTACATTTTTCAGTATAACAAAGTTTCAGATAAATTGCCTTCGCAGTTCATCAAGTACTTGAATGCAGAAAAGAGGAGGTAAATAGTTTGCAATGTTTAAGAAGTGCTTATCACTTCTGCTTGTTTCACTGTTTATAGCTTCTTGTTTGCTTAGTCTAAAGCACCAAGTACGCCTTGTGGAGTTCCTGGTCCTCCTGAGCTTTGGCTTTCTGACACTGAGATCTTTTGCAAATTGGAGTTATCTACGAATGTCACCAACATATGCCTTGGCCCAGCACATGCAGAGTGGTTTGTTGGTGAGCATCCCCTCCAGCTGATGAGTGCAGGGCACAGGGCTGGGGAGGGAGCCCTGAGAATCATAGAATCTTAGCATGGCCTGGCTTGCAAAGGCCCACAGTGCTCATCCAGTTCCAACCCCCTGCTGTGTGCAGGTCACCAACCAGCAGCCCAGGCTGCCCAGAGCCACATCCAGCCTGGCTTTGAATGCCTGCAGGGATGGGGCATCCACAGCCTCCTTGGGCAACCTGTTCCAGTGCCTCACCACCCTCTGGGTGCTGCATCTGACAGAAGAGGCTGGGTAGGCCCAGACTGGCCACTTGCGTGCTTTAAACTGTGACAACTAATCAGACTGTTTTTTAGTACTGTTAATTAACTGATGAAGTGTTACGAGCTGTGGTTGCAACACGTGGGTCATCTGCAGCACCCTCTGTGTTCTGTTAGCTGGTTGATGGGCATGGGATGGATGCAGTGTAGTGCATCTCCAGAACGAGGATAGCAGGCCGGAATATTTGTTGGTGGTGGGCTTAGTGTGAAGCAAATGGTGAAGTGGGAAGTGAATCTACCATAATTAGGTCCTCATGTGGATTATTACCTAAATAAGTGAAAATCCAGAGCAGTGACATGGATCCCTGCTGGGGCTGGCCTGGCTCTGGCCGATGTTAGGGAAAGGCCATTAGGAAAGGCAAGCTGCTGGTGCATGGGTGAGCACCACAGGTGCTGTTTGCTCAGGTAGATCAGCACGAGCAATCTTGGCTGCAGTGGGGCTCTGCTGCTGCTTCCCAGCAGTCACACTGAGAAAACACTTCTCCTTATCTCTTAGTAGCATGTTATGATCTTCGGCTGCTTTTAAAATTCCAGTTAGGGGAAATGTCTATAACTGCTCTTTTATTACTTTGTTGAGAGCTGCAGCTCTTCCCCAGCGAGGTGACCTCGCAGCTTGCCTGTGAGCAGGGCAGGAGCTTTGTTGGCCAGGAGAGTTAGCAGCAAGGTTGGAGGTGATGCACGACAGCCATCCTCTGCAAACCACCTCCAGAGTGCTCCAGTGTGTTGAAGGTGTGCATGGGGAGCATTGCTCTCACTTCATCACCTGCTGCCCGGCTCAGTGTGGTTAACTTCAGCCCTGCACTGAATGGTGCTGGGGCAGGGATGTGGGACAGGGTGCAGGGCTGGGGCAGTGTGCACAAAGTGGGGAGTGGTGCAGGTGCCAGCATAGAGAGGCTGCCTCTGTCCTCAGACTGTGGTTCAGCTGCAGGATGGGGTTCCGTGTGAGCTCAGTGGTCTGTTACACAGCATTGGGGTGTTTGGGAGATGAGATTTACACCTCTGGATAGAGCGTGGCCTCCGAGCTGACTGTTCCTTACAGCTGCTTTTGTGCTGAGATTGTGCAGTCCTCTTGCACAGATGGCTTTTGACAGTCACTGATAGGTGCTGCTGTCTGTGCTGTTAATTTTTCCTTTTCAGCAGAGTAGTTGATAGGCAGCTATTCAGTTACACAGCTGGGTCTGCAGCGTTTGCTCTGGGGGCTTTGTAGTGAACAGTGTCGTGCAGGATGGGAATCCTCTGGTTAGAGTAAAGCTTTTTTTTCAGTGGAATCTTTATAAAGCTGATAAAAACTAATAAATTGTAAGAGGAAAAACCCATCAGCAAGTTGGGAGCAGACTGTGATTGTCCCAGTGCTCAGCCTTCACCTTCTGTTTTGCATTGCTATGTGCTGGCAGGGGATCAGGAAGGTGCAAGCCTACAGGCAGAAGGAGGTGGGTTGCTCTGGACAGCATTTCATGGCAGTGGTAGAAATGAGATGTCCAGCACATCTCCTCTGTGCATCTCCCACCACGTCCCGATGTACCGTGCCCAGCAGCTGGGTGCATGCTGCTATGCTACGGCTCCCAGCTCCTGGCAGACGTGAGCATAGGCTGGAGCTGGAATGCACTTTCCCAGACATTTCACTGAAAGCTCTTTAATTTTGGATTCTGTGGTGTGCCTTATCAGTGGTGAGTGCATTTGAATGAGTGAGTAAAGCAGTGAGGCGGTGATCTTCCCGGATGGGTGAGTCAGCTGTGAGCTGGGCTCTGGGGCTTTTGCAGCGTGAAAAGGTTTCTCAGTGTTGAATTAATGAGGTTTCAGCTTTTCCGAAATCTGAAAAGTATTAGTCTGGGTCTGAATTTCTGAATGGTATAAACAGCCCTGTGGTGAGAGCAGCAGTCGCTGGCCACCAACACGTTCGAGATGCTTCTCAGATGGAATTTCAGCAGCGAATGTCAGCAGCACCCGGCTTGGCTCACACCTCTGCTCCTGCCCTGGGGCTGCAGCTGCAGCTCCCAGCGCTTGCTGGGAGTACTGGGAAAGAGCTGGGCTCCCCAAAACATGCACAAGTTGTCTGCATAGGATTCCCATGTGTGCGTGGTGAAACGCATCCCAACCCTGCTCTTGTTTGTGCAGTGCTGATGCTAGCAGGGGTCTCAGTAGAGCAGTATGAGATTCACATCTCCAAGAGCTCTCAGGTTAGGATAGTGTGTAATCAGTATGCATATGTTACTGCTGATGAAGCAAAGAAGTGATCTGCAAAGCAGCACAGCAGCTTCAGTGGGGACCACGGAGGAGGGAGCAATGAACGATGTCAGGTAGGATATGCGGGGTTGCTGAGAAGTCCTGGGGTGCACACAGGTGTGTAAATGAGAGTCCTGCACTCAGTCCCAGCCCTGCACACGGATGTCTGCAGGGACAACTGCCTTGCTGGGAGCATCTGTGTGCTGTGTGCTGGGCTTCTAGATCAAAGAATGGTTTAATAAGGAAAAATAAAAAAGGGGGGGGGAGAAGGAGGATTAGAACAATAAGTAGATATAGTTTTAGCCTTGCATGGATTCCTCATAAAGTCAGCACACCCAGAGCTGCCTCACTGGCCTCTGGCTTTCCTAAATAAACACACCGTAGCGGGACTGAGAAGTGAAGCCATGCAGAGTTACAGAAAGCTGAATTTCAGTGTTACACAGGAACATGAAGGGTTCTTTTACTGTGGATCCTGGAGTTAAATTGTAACGCTGTACCACAGTACAGAGGGCTGCCTTAGTAGGCAAGTCTGAAGTTTGCAGCAGAGCTTCATTGACCTGCAGGGTTCCCTGCTGGAAGGACGCCTGTTCTTTCTCAGTTCTACAGGTTGGGAGGTATGGATTTGACTTATGGACCAATTTTGGATTTACTTTGTAAGAACTCACTAGACATTATAAAAGCTTGCAGCAGTTCAGGCAGTGCCATAAAACAGTCATGACCGTAACACAGAAAAAATGAAGGGTGCAGCTCATCATTGTGGAGGCAGCAGAGATGGAGCAGTCACCAAGTGCTGTGCACAGAGCCTGCAGGGAGTGCCACTGTGAGCTGGGAAATTCCAGGTGAGAGAGTCAGCAGGTGAGGAAATGAGCAGGGCTCCACTTAATCTGAATCTAACGAGACCAAGGATATTGTTGAAGCTTTGTTCCATCGATGCTCCCGTGAAGCCAAAAACGTGCAAAGGTTTGCTTTCCTCTCTCCTGTGGCTGTGTGGGTCGGAAATAATCCCACTCAGAGGAAGGAAAGGAGGAGAAAGTGAGCTGGGAATTAGGGCTCGGGAATATAAGCTGCTCTGCCATGTCTCAGAGAGGAGCTGGCGTTAATTGAGGTTTAATTCTGCCATTGCAGCTGTGGGAAGCTACGTGGGTCTGCGTTCTCCTCCACTTGCATTATGCCTGCCCTAGGCTGCTGCTGGAATTCAGGGGATGCATTGCTGGGCGTGTGTGGGGCTCTGTGTGATAGATGGCAGCGGTCTCTGCAATGGGCACTGGGTGCTTCCTCTGCTGTCCTGCTGTCCCCAGGGCTCTTCTCAGTGACCCACCCAAAGGAATGGATGGCCGTGTCCTCGGGCTGCTGGCCACGGCTCCTCTGGAAGCTCCTATGAGTAGGAAATGGTTTTCTGTGCTCAGAGGCTGGTGGCAACGTCTTGTTTTTGGGGATGGATGTGCTGTAATTGGCTTACTGATGCACTGTGAGCGGATGGATTAGGAGGAGCCTGTCCTGTTTGATGCTGGCACGTTAATGTCATGATTCATAAATAAAAAGGATTTAGACTTAAAGATCATAAGATTAGCAAGGAAGAGCAACAGCTTAATGCCATTAATTAGCAACGCTTATGCTTTTAAGTCACTCAAGATGCTGCCACGTTTGTTTTCCAAAACAATAAGCCTGTACATTGTCATTAAAATGAAGAATAAGTGAGAAGAAGCTGAGTTCTATCCTTGCATGGCAGCTGGGAGAGGTTGGGGTGGCTTGGGTCGGGCTGGGGGTGCAGTGCCTCCCTGTAGCTTGGGGATGCTGCTGGGGTGCTGAATTGGATGGAGCTGGGCTTTGTCCAATAGGTTGAATGTGTATATTTCCTTGATGCGCTGCTAGTTTTATTTTTAACTCTTAGGCAATTTAATATTTTGTGGGCCTGCTAGTATTTCCCCCTGGTTTTCCATCTGCTACTGTGATTAAATGAAGTTGTAGCTTTATAATGCCAGTCCAGAGCAAACGAAATGGAAACCTTACCTATATGACTTGGCACGTGGACAGTAGACATGAATAACTTTGGAATTTGTGGGGAAAAAGAGAAGTTATGTGTGCTTGGAGCCAGAATATGGCCGGGAATCGGCCCCTGCAGACAGGATCGAGCTGTGGCTGCTGAGCTGAATGCCAAAGGCTTCCGAGCCTGAGCTGCATGGAGGGGGAAGGTGGGAGATTGGCAGCCCTGGGCCTGCAGGTAGCCAGAAAGTGCCGCTGTGTGTGATGCCCCTAACCAGAGGACCTGGAAGTGGCTAAGAGACGCCTGGGAGTCGTTTCACCGGGCTGCGGGGAGCAAGAAATACAGACTGCAAATATGTGTGGTTAATTGTAGTGGGAGCCAAAGCTGTGCAAGCAGAAGGGTCCAGCCAAGGCGATGGAGCAGCCTTCTGTGCCATAGCTGCTGATGCAAGAGATGCAGAGTGGGGGAGTTCACACTTCAGAATGAAATCAGAATTAATCTGTTTTGAAGTACGTTCATCCAAATCGCTGTCTGGGCCTTGTTTCCATCCTTCAGGCTGCACTCACAGAATTGTTAAGGTTGGAGAAGACCTCTGAGATCCCTAACCCTCCCCATTCCCACTGCCCACATCCCTCAGTGCCACATCCCCACGGCTCTGGGACACCCCCAGGGATGATGACCACCACTCTCTGGGCAGCTGTGCCACTGCCTGACTGCTCTTTGGAGAGGAAATTGTTCCTCATACCCACCTGACCCTCCCCTAGTGCAATGTGAGGCCATCACCTCTTGTCCTATCACTGTTACCAGGGAGCAGAGATGACCTGCACTTTGCTCCAACCTCCTTTCAAGGAGCTGGAGAGAGTAACTGGGCTCTGCAGAGCTCTTCGGGCTGGCTTCTGGTCCCAGCACCAGCTTGGGTCTGTGAGCTGATGAGGTGGAATAGGATCACAGTGTGACAGGGCACGCACTGCAGGTAAACAGCTTAGGCCCAGTGGAGCTCTGAAATATGTTTGCATCGTCACAGGTAAGGAATGGCACTTGACAAAGCCCCAGGAAAAATACCAAGGAGTGCATTAAAATGATAAGCAGAACTGATAAGGTGTATGGCGAGAGACTGAGAGGGGAATCAAGGGCAGATAGCATCACAGCCTGTAAATACTATCGACATGACAGCACAGATGAGCAAAGAGAAGAGTATTTGTTATCTGATAGAAAACAAGCTTCAGGAAGAGCAGCAGCAGAGTGGTGGAAAAGCTCTGGGAGTGGGTGACACTCATCCATTGGTGGAGGTGGTGAGGTCTGGTGGGAAGGCAGCAGGGCCTGGGGTGGGCCAGCAGGTGCCTGTGTCCCAGAGTGAGATATGTGAGGTGCAGCTGGAGAGATGCTTCGTGCTCTGGCATGTGGCTTTCCTGTGCTGCACCCTGCTGATAGGAGGCTCTCGAGATGTGGTGCTTGCAGAGCTCTCCTTGTGCTGTGCAAATAGCTTCAGAGAGCTGCCCAGGGGTAGGCACCCAGCTGGGCTGTCCTGCACTGTGTTGTGTTGGGCAGGTGTGCTCCCAGCTCCAGCATCACTGCAAACCAAATAGGGCTGCGCCTGGTGACATTTGGAAACCTGAACAGCATCCTGCTGTTAAAATAGAATGAAATGGATTTTAAGGACCTTGTCTGGAGAAGAGCAGCCTTGTGCAGTGCCCAGCACTGGGTGCTTGCTGTATCAGTGTGCTCAGGACTGGAAGGCTCCTGCTGCATCCCAGTGCATCCTGCAGCATGAGAGGCATTGCTGGCACTTCTGGGGCCAAAGGCAATGCTGAGAGGAAATATTTCTGAATAATGCTGTCAATAGGAATTCGCATAAAACGATGAGGGTGAGTGGAGCCCTGCTGCCTCAGTTCACCCACATCTGCTGCCTCCCAAACTACCACTACCTGATGCTCCTTTCTCTCTCCCTGCAGAATGCGATGAACTTGCCTCCTGACAAAGCCCGGCTGCTGCGGCAGTACGACAATGAGAAGAAGTGGGAGCTCATCTGCGACCAGGTGAGGTGGTTGGGGGGCTGATGGCACACACCTCGTTAGGAACACGCATGGGGTTTGTCAGTGCAGGACCCTAAAAGGGCACCTTGTTGGAGATGAGCATTTGTGTGGTTTCTGACGCTCGTTTCTTTGGCCTCCTGCTCCATTGTTGGTAACAAACTCGTGGAATCTGTGTGCAGTGGATGGGTTCTCACCTTGTAAGTAAGCTGTGTGATGTCAGTGAGTGATTTTGATGCAGTTGGGTGCATGGCTTTCCCTGTCCTGAGCCATTGCCCCATATGGCCGTAGCTGTCACCTTCAGTGAAAGACAAATGGCGATGCAGCCTGAACTCCCCTTCACCTCCAGAGCCTGAGCAGCAGCCTGGGATTAAGCAGCACCATATGCTGAGGCATCCCTCATGCACAGCTCTGTGCGGGGCAGGCTTGGCAGCAGTGTGTAGCAATTAACAGGTTGGTCTGCTGTAACAAATGGGCAGAAACAGCATTCTTTAGAGAAAATGAAGCATGTGAAATGCGGGGTGTGCATCTGTGAGCCAGCAGCAAAATCTGCCATAAACTTCAAAGTGATTGCTAATGAAAGTGATTGATCCAGGGCTGAAAGAGTGGGATGCTTCCTTGAGATGGCAGTACAGGTACCAGGATGATGGTTCAGCAGAAGGCATAGTCATGCTGTGAGGTTAGGAGTGTCCTGTAAATAGGTTTGTGGGACACTTCCTCTATACCCATTACAGTGGCAGAGCCTTCAATGAAATCCAATTACCAAATCCACCCTTCCCAGGGTCCCACTGTCCCAGGGGATGTGCTTAGGGCTGCAGTCTGCAATCTGCTGCAGCTGCCCCATGTCCCTGCTGGGTGCTCGCCAGCCACTGAGGATTGGAGCAGCATTGAGCAGGTGTCTGTAACAGCACCATAGCACAGCATATGGTGTGTGAAATATTTATATCTGTCCGTGTAATTATGGTACGTGGCTGCAAACACTTCTAGAAATAGATTCTGTATGGAACGTAAGCTGTTAGAGAGGAAGCAAACTTTGATTGCTGTTTTCTATAATAATGAATTTTGTATCTGCTCTGACGAGGTGGATGTGCTTTCTGGTGAGCCATTGCAGGGGCTGCAGTGCTGGTTGTGGGGACTCAGCCAGGATGGTGCTCTCTCTCCTTTGTCCTTGTAAGTCATCCACGCTTTGCTGCAGCTTCCCTATAAGCTTGCTCCCTGCTTCTCTGGGTCGATGAACAAGGAATACATCTAAGGAGGAGGAGAAGAATGAAACCAGCTCTGGAGGATGTGATGTGAGCAGCCGACTTCCAGGCAGGGAGTGGAGATGAGGTGCCCTGCTTGATGAGCCAAGCCACTGTCATGGAGTGTTTGGTGGCACTGCTGGCATTTCGGTCCAGCTGTGTGCATTGAAGTGTTGGGGGGACACGAATGTTGAGAGGAGAGGTTGTGAGCATCTTAGGAAGTTCTTCATTGCCCTCTAATGGCAAGCTGTGGCAGGGGTGGAGATCGTGTCCTGTCCCTTGGAGGTGCATGGAGAGTAACTATGAAGAGCACCAAGGTGGAAGCAGTGTGGTGGCACCCGAACTTCCAGCCCTGAGCTGCTGCTGGAGCTCTTTCCCAGCAGTGCCTTCCAGAGGAAGGAAGGAAGGGCAGTTTGGCAGGATGGTGGCCAGTGTGGGGTCACAGGGGTGGTGGTAGCTTCTCCTGGGCCTGCAGTGCCCAAGGAGCAATGCTGCTGGTGCCCGTGAGCCTGAGCCCAGAAATGTGCTGTGTCAAGGTTTCGCCATCAGAAACAAAGTGCTCCAAATAGCCCATGGAAGAACATCTGGAAACCACAGAGGGACCCTGGGACTGTCTTCACTGACACTGAGTTGTTAGATCATGTTCTTAGGAGGAGAGAAATGTTTATTGCTGGGCCCTCCATCCTGCCAGAAGCTTCATGATGACAGAGTGGTCACAGCAGCTTGTGCTGCCCAGCCTAGCCTGGACGTGCTTTTACACCCTTCCAGAGGGAAATGGCACACAGCTTCCCCAGCAGCGCCGAGTCAGACCCACTGAATGCTTACCTGGTCTGTGTGAGCCCTGAGAGCGGAATGAGCCAGCAAGGGTAACAGTAATAACAGATGTCATTAACACAGAAAGCATCCTGAATGTTTTTGGAAGCAGAATATCTCTGGAAAAGCCACAATTTCCTGGTTTCAGAATAAATACATTTCCCAGATTGAGGTGAACAAGGGATGTATCGAGTTCTTCTTAGGACTGCATGGAAGGGGAAATGCAGGAATCCAGCAGTTCCTCCTCACTGCTGAAGTGAAACCCCTGGCCTCCCTTACCAGATCCACCAGGAGAAGGTGCTGATGCAGGACAGCGTGGGAGCAGTGCTGTGTCCCTGAATCATTCTCCATCATTCATTCCTCTCAGGGAGGCACAGAGCAGCTCACTGCAGCATTGGGCAGCGCTCTTCCATTTCAGCCTTTGGACTGAGGTTCCCCAGCAGGTTCTAAATAAGAAAGGGCCCATTATTTCTGCAAAATGAATTTCCATACCACGTGGTTGGACAAAGGCAGGGCAGTTACTGCTGGTCCGTGCCTTTCTGGTGTCGAGGCTGCAGATAGCAGCAGTGCCTCGAGTCTGCACAGCGCAGATAAAACAGCTTTTGGTTGGGATTTATGACAGTGTTGTGTCTGCACGGCTCTGCTCCATGCAGCCACCTGCCTTCTGCTTGGTGAAATTTGGGGAGGTGAGTTCGGGTTGGAAGCACTGTGTGTCTGTGAGACTCACAGCCTGATACGTTTTTGTTTTGAAAGCAGATTTGGCCGATGAGCAGTTATGGATTGCCAAAGGAGGAGAGGATGGGAAAAAGCAACAGCTTTAGCTCGTTATTTCTGGTTCTTAAGGGTTAGGGGAGGATAGCAGTGGGTTTGCCTCCTCAGGGAAGGAAGAGCTGAGGAAGCAGAGGAAAGGACCAGCATTTCCCTGCGTAGGACCTGGTGATGGCTGCAGGCTTCAGTCCTTCGGCCCAAATAATTCTGCTACGTGATAATGAGCAGTTAAATTTAATGACCTTGCTGTAGAGATCATTACACAAGTACATAATTATGGCTGGTTTTAAGAAAACAAACACACAAAAGTGTGTGCTATCTGCGTCACAGACTGCTGGGCTTGCTTGCTGAGCCTCTTCAAGTGGTTCATGCTGAAGACTTCAGTTATTAACCCCAGGGCTGGGAAGGCTTGTGCCACTCAGCAGATGATGCCCCATTCCTGAATGAAATAAATGACCCTGAAAAAGTAAAATAGCTTCTCTAGAGGATTCTGTATAACACATCAGAGCCAAGGTAGCATTAGGAGCTTCCCAAAAGGAGGATCGATCCCATAGCTGTCCCTTTGCTGCCCACAACCCCCACACTGCTGCCTCCAAGGATGGCCCGGCCCTCCTGCAGCCCCAGGGCAGTGCTTGGGAACAGCAAGCACACTGCTACCCTCATGGCTCAGTTGCAGAGGGGGACATCAGTACTGTGTGCTGGGATACCTCCAGAGCTCACACAAAGCTCCAGTGGTGGTCCTGAAGCTCTGGTGACAGCTTAGGACGTGTCCTCGTTCCGAGCAAAGTGCTTCTGTTGTCTGTCTGCCAGAGAAAAGGAGTTCTAAAATGAGTTAATGGATGGAATTACTTCTGAATCACTTCTGTGCGTGCCCACTGCAAAGCCGTGGTGGGCTCTGTCCTGGGGGAGCTGGATGTCTAAATGTGAAACTATCCCAACTGTTACACCGAGCTAGCAGTTAAAGACCTTTGAATATTGACATGCTATACTTTCAGATGTTTTACTTTCTACGCTTAAATCTTCTGTATTCTGAAGTCCCCGACAACATGCTTGGGTTCCTGCCTCTGTTGTCTCTCTCCATAAGCAGCAGGGTTGCAGCAGGTGCTCTCTGTGCAGGGCAGGAGCTGTGCTGAAGCCTTACAGCCATCTGCACCCTCCCTGCGATACCACGCTGCCTCTTGCACCTGGCTCTCCCAGCACCCTGGCAGCACTTCCAATTAGCAGCAGTTTAACCACAATTGTGACATTTCCTCAATGGTCATATAGGCTCACGAATAGAAGAGTCTAGTGAAGAGAGAGGTTCTGTGAACACATGAGCTTCCTTGGCCCCCTGGCAATGCACCAGCCAGATAACGAGCCTGTAGCAGTGATTACCACCTCTCTCAGCAGTTAGATTGGGCTTCTTGAAACCAGTCCCCCACTCTTATGGGCTGGGTGATCCAAATGTTCCCTCCTCACCTCCATCACCACAAATTGTATTCATTTCCCTGGGGTTTAAAGGGAGAGAAGGGGCTGACCCTGGGCGCACTGCTCTGTGGTTCCTGAGCTGTTGTTGAGATAAAAAGGGAGTGCCAAGTTCCAGGGCTTGCAGCTTGGCTCATCCATCTTTGAAGGTGCTCAGGAAGCAATCCTGCTATAATACAGGGCAGAAATGTCTGCTTTCTATCTTAAGGAGCTATGGCTCGGGGCTGCTGGACCCCAGGATAGATTTGTGAGTCCATTTTTCCTCTCTGACCGTGATAAATGGCTTTTTTTACAGCAAGTAGCAAGATAATGACAGAAACAAGTTTGGTGTTCAGACAGTTTGTTCTGGTACAAGGCAGCATGCGCCTTGGTAGGAAATAACATCCAGATAATGCAGGCAGAATTGCATCCTGACCTCATATGTGAGGGTTTCAAGTATCAGTTACAGAATGCGAAGCTGTAGCACCAGGAGGAAATTGTTATGAGGCCTTTCCTCAAGAGAAAGGACAGAATAGTTTAAAATTCTTCCAGGATGCAAATAGTATCAGAACTTATGGTAATGCTCTTACCAGGTATGGACACAGCATGCTCCTTGCAGGCTAACTCATGTTTCACTGGAGGTGCTCCTCCCCTCTGCTCTGCCCTGGGGAGGCACAGCTGGAGCACTGTGCACTGTGCTGGGCTCCCCAGTTCAGGGCAGACTGGGAACTGCTGGGTCAGCTCCATGGAGGGCTGCAGAGCTGCTGGGGGCTGGAGCACCTCCTGATGGGGACAGGCTGAGAGCCCTGGGGCTGTGCACCCAAAGGAGAGAAGGCTGAGGGGGTATGAGTGGTGCTGACCCACGGCTGAAGGGCAGGGGATGGGGCCGGGCTCTGTTTGGTGGTGCCTTTCAATCCAGCATGGGCAACTATCTGCTCCTGCAGCACTTCTCTTGCCCTCCATGCTCCTGCTGAATAGAGGCTCTGTAGTCCCAGGTGTGTTTGTTTGTGTCTGTAACTGGAATTCAAAACTGTAATTGAATATGTAAGCCATATTTTTATGCATCCAATATAAATATCAAATTTCAGAAAATCAAGATACATGTAAAGATGGTTTATTTGCATGCATATGGTATATGTGTAGATTATAGATGAATATAGGGTATGTACGTATATATTTATAGTGTGTGTTCTGTTTAAATATGTACGTGTATGCATGCACTTCATGCATATCATAAGTAAATACAGAAAATGTTATAAGATGGTTGATGTTTATTCTTACATCCTTTTCAGGAAAGGTTCCAAGTGAAGAATCCCCCACACACGTACATCCAGAAGCTGAAGGGCTATCTGGACCCGGCTGTCACCAGGAAGGTGAGGAGCATCCTGTTTCCTCCTGGCTGTCCTTTGTTCGTGCAAGAGGAGCTCCTGGGGTCCTGATTCCTTCCTGCCTTTGTGTGCAAGGCCCCATGGAGCTCTCAGAAAAGTCCTGGAGAGGTAACAAAATGCAGAGGAAGGTTGGGAAGACACTGCGGCTTTTGTGGCTTAGAAAGCAGAACAGATGTTGCAAAGAAGAGGGCCATCTGACACATGAAACAAATTGTTTTAATATCTTTAGCTCCAATAAACAGTCTGACAAATTGTCGCTGAGCTGTGCTCCAGGTCTGGCTTCCCATGTGGGCAGTACTGGTGGCAGATAAATCCCATGTCCATGGCACCTCACTCACCCCATGGAGGGGATGTTGCAGCTCTGTGTCTTGTTCTGTGGGCATGCACATGGAATGACTGCACACAGCAGTCACCTGCTGCTGGCAGAGCCATCGGGAAGCCCCATCTGTATCTCTCTGTAGAACATCTCCAGAGCTGGCTGGCTGCTTCTGACACTTCTGCACCACTCCTGTAGGCTTACTAATAGCCTCTAGGATTTCAGAAGAGCATAAACTCACATCCCGTTTAGAGTACCATCACTGAACCTTTGGTATTCTCTCACGGTGGACATCAGCTCGTATCCTGTGCTGATTGTTACAACAGCCTAAAGAAAAGGCAGCAGGGCAAGCAGTTCTGCCATGGGCTGGCTCTCTGTGCTGCCCCGACAATTGCTGCTTTGTGTTGCTGTGCAATTAGCTGAGCTGAGTGCCCTGGGGTAAGATGTGCATCCTGGCACTCTGCTGGGGCCGGGGCGGGCTGGAAGGGCAGCAGTGCACCCTGCTCTGCAGGCACAGGAGGTGGGCACCCTGCCCTGCTGCCCACACCTCCTCGCTGCTGTCCTGGGGGCTGCATTAATGCCTTCCGACAGCGCTTCTCTTGTCAGAGGCTGCCACAAGGAGCTGGAAACCATTTAGAAGGAAACCTTGAATCGTGCCCGTAGCTGGTTATGTGGGTTTGGTTTTGTTTTGTTTTTTAATCTGAACAGGGGTCTTTGTGTTTTTCTCCTGCAGGGTTTTTGAAATTCGTTTAGTGTTTGGCTTTGCTCTGTGCTGAACGCACATTGAAGCCTTTCTTATCCTAATGCTGCTCTAAGAGTCCCATGACAAAACTGAAGGAGCCTAAAAATAACTGCATTGAGTTTCTCCCTTTTGTTGCATTATTCTGTACCAACAGCAGCCTTTCCTCAGCCGGGGCCTCGAGTGGGAAAGATTTCCAAGAGAACCTCTGGGCAGATGCTGTGGGGAGAATTATACCCCGTTATAGCTGTCATTGGGGCTGGATCAGCTTTTAGGAGGAAGTTTTTCATGCAGAGGGTGGTGAGGCACTGGAACAGGTTGCCCAAGGAGGCTGTGGATGCCCCATCCCTGCAGGCATCCAAGGCCAGGCTGGATGTGGCTCTGGGCAGCCTGGGCTGCTGGTTGGCGACCTGCACACAGCAGGGGGTTGGAACTGGATGAGCACTGTGGGCCTTTGCAACCCAGGACATCCTGTGATTCTGTAACTCCCAGCGTGGCCAAGAGAAAGTCTCTCCTGGCACTGCTGTTACCTGTGTGCTTGGGGCTGTCATTGGGACCGTGATGACTTCCCAGGAAAGCAATGACTTTCTGTCTGAGCTGAGGTTGGACGCAGAAAAAGTGTGGAGATCAGACATTTTAAAAGAAATTCCAGTTTGGAGGTTTCTAGGGGCCAGTAAGGCAGTACTGCTGTTGTGGCTACAAAAAAAACCCCATGGGATTGGGATTTCTGCTGTGCTGTACCCTGGCTCCTGTCTCTGCCCCCTGCTACATCACTATTTTACCCTTACTTCTAGAGATGTAAGATTTTACTGCCTGTGGCTATATTGTATCAGCTCTCTCTGAGAGTAGGCATTGGGTTTTTGTACTCCGAGCTAATTCTCGTCGTGCAGAGAAACCTTCGGTCTGATTGCAGCCATCTATTTCAAAGTGAAAATGAACAGAGCCCTGTGCCCACCAGGACCTCGCAGTGAGACTCATTTTGGGCCGCCCGTGGTTTTCTGAGCCCAGTAAGCCACTGGTGCTAACTGGGCTGTGCCACAGCCCTCATGAAAAGGGCTGCTGGTAACCTTCTGTAGGCCATCAAGGTGAGGCGAGTCCTGGGCTTTCACCATTCCCACCTCAATCCATCCAAACCATTCAGGGCACAGTCCTGGGAGCATCACTGTGTCCTAAGAGCTCATAACCCTACCAGCCTTTCCCAGCACATCACATCTGTGTGTGCTCTAATGGTGACCAAGTTGGTTTGTAAATGCTGCAGTTCCAGGGTGATGCTCGTTATCCATCTGCTTCCATTCTTACTCACTTCTACTATTCTGGGATAACATGTGTGGATGGGTTAGGATAAGTCAGAGTAAGGCCCTCTCATCCTGGGGGCTGCTTTGGTACACTTCCAAGCACAGGGAGCACAAAGCAGGAAGAAAACCACAGGTAATTCCCCAGCTGGGAGAAGAGCAGGACTGCTGTGCTCTGGGGAAGCCCAGCTGCAGGCTCTGGGGATTCAGGGGCCCACCTGGCTTGGGATGAGGCATTTAATGTGTGTGTTTAGAGGATCTCTGCCTCCCCAGTGCCTGCTCTGAACCTGGGACTCCTGCTGCATTGCTGCTCTCACGTGGAGGTGATACCAAGCATCTTTGTGCTGCCCAGCATTTCACTGCTACCATTTGAAGGCCTCTTTCCAGCTTCTGATTTTGCAGATGCTATTTTGGGTGCACAAATTATTACACTGTGCAGATGGGAGCACATGTGTGTTTCATTATCAACTCGCACCTACAAGTTTGCTAATTATACAGAAGAGTTGCAGAAACAAGATTAAAGCACAGGGCTGAGGGTGAAGTCCACACACTGTAGCTCTCAGTGGACAAAACTTGTACTGAAACAAAGCTTGTACTGTAAAGAATTGTGTATTTATCTACAGGGTTTTCATTTTCTTAATCTTGGAAACTCAAAAATGTGCATGGGACCAGAAGTTATTTTTCTGAATTTGTTTTTGTTGACTGCCTGGCTATTGTTGTTTCATTCCTGAGGATTTAAAGGGTTCTCAGCTTACCCCAGCGTTGTATTTGTTCAATCTGTGCCGTTTGAGATGCAGATATTTTTAATAGCATCGTGGGAGTCCTAAGAGCTATTTTTGCTTCCTCACTCCCTTACAGAAATTCAGGAGACGAGTCCAAGAGTCTACCCAAGTACTCCGAGAACTGGAAATTTCTTTGCGAACAAACCACATTGGGTAAGAAGTTTTGATGCCCTCTGCTTTCACTGGATTTACGTCTGCTTGTAGATGACTTTCAGAGGATGTCTCTTTGCATGCTGAGCAGTGATAGCACCGGTTGGTTGTTGGAGCCTGAAGGGCCCAGGGAAGGGATGGCTGGGCAGCCCTGATCCTTTTGTGCTGGGGTTAATGCACATTGCATTAGGCCATGAAAAGATTGCAACCAACTTCTGCTTGCCCTTGGTAACTCAGAGCAGGAGTCTGAATAATTGGCTCTCCAATGGTAATAGCATTGCAGCTATAAAAATATGTATATTAAAACATGCTGGTTTATAGCTTTCACACAATATGGTTTGTGAAGCCTGGCCATGAGTAATGTTGCCAGTATTTTGCTTTCAAAAAGCAGAAAATTCTTCTCACATAGCAAAAGTAAAAGAATCACAGGGACTTCAGACTCCACTGAAGAGGGTTACATTCTGCTGGCTGGATCCATCTCAGGGCCTCAGAACCAGAAGCCTCAGTGTGTTGGCTGTGTGGTTTCTTTGATTTTTGTGCTGTGATCCCAGTGTGTGCCCAGCCAACTTACACCCATTTACAGGATGCTGCCCTCGTTGCCAGGAACGAGGGCATTTATGGCACCCCTGGGCTGGTTTCTGCATTGCTTCCCTCCTTTTCCAGCACAAAGGGTTTCCCACTAGAGATGTGCAGATCCCAAATGAGACATTGTGAGGCTTTCTGATGGCTCATAGGCATGCAGGAGGAACCCATGCAGTGCACCAGCTCAATGAATGGGATGGGCAAGGGCAACGTTTATTTATCTTGCTCACCTGGCTGGAGGATGTGTTTCAGAAGATGTGCCAGAGAGGTGCCAAGTTGTTTATTTTAGCATGTAAACTGCAAGAGACTGAAAGCCTGAAGGCTGGAGGTAACAAACTCACACTGTGCTGGGCTGGAGGAGCCAACCTGACTGCAGTGTGGTCCCCCCCTCAGCTCCCTGCCTGCTGCTGGGGCTCACAGCTCCTGCACAGCCTGGGAGTGGGATTTCAAACCTACCTTGACATGTTTAAGTTTCTAAAAGCTTTGGAAAATAATCATTTTTTCTGAATTTCAGATTAATTTATATAGTTGGCAGACTAACATTTACAGCCATAGGTCACGACTTTTTAAGAAGAGGAGGCAGGATTAGTGTTAAGATCTGACCCTGGCTGCCATTGCTCCTGCCTGGGTGTCTTTCCTGCGATGGATGTGTCTCCAGTTTCTCTGAAAAGAACTCCAGTAGTTGCACAAACCCAGTGAAATGCTCTGATGTCTCCTGATTTTTCTAACAGGTGGGTCAGGGAGTTCTTGAATGAAGAAAACAAAGGCCTGGATGTTCTGGTGGAGTACTTGTCGTTTGCACAGTATGCAGTCACGTAAGTAAGGCTTGCCTCTGCTGGGGCATTGAGGTCCCTTCCAAAATAAGCTCTCCCATGATTCTGTGATCTTTAAGGCCCCTTCCAGCCCAACCATTCCATGGTTCTGTGACCCTTAAGATCCCTTCCAACACAAGCCATTCCATAGTTCTATGGTTATATTTATGGCCTGACATGGATTTTAGCTTTGGAGCCTCAGACTTAGGGTACAGTGCAAAACCAATTCAGGCACTACCTGCTGTGTTCCAAGCCACATCCCCATCCTGATCCCTTCCCACTTTGCCATTCTGACACCCGGCCAGCTCGGAGTTGGATGTAGTCATTTAGGTAACAGATCATTAAATACACTCTGGTAAAACAAATTAAGAGAAAATCCGTTTTTGTTAGTCATTAGATCACACAGTTTGAAATAGATGCTCAGATGAGGGTCTGGTTTTGTGTGTCCACACGTTTTCCTTTCAATATATTGGATCAATAGATTAAAAAATCATATGAAAATAAGTGATGAGTTAAAGATACCATTGTAGTTGGGAACTTGAGCAGAACTGATAGTTTCTTTTTAAAACGATGCCATCAGATGTACATATCCCATCACACAGAAATGAGATTCTTGGTGGAGCAGCAGTAAAATTAATGAAGGAAAATTATATGTTTAAAAACGTCCCTAACACTGGAAAATACTGCACAGCAAAAAGATGGGTTTGTATAAAGACTTTGTTCCTAAAATTATATGAATGCGTGCATGTTATCCTGCTGGGTTTTTCCCTCTCTAACGTGGTAAACATGAGTAATAACCTCAAGAGCTGCAAGGGGAACAAGCAGTTTTTCCTTGCAATAGCAGTATGGTGGGCACAGAGTCAGAAATCAAGGAGAATCTTCAGTGATGGTGGTAATACATCACACATGCTTGAGGCTGGTGGGGGCTGATGGGCCAGTGTGAGCGCTCTGTAGGGGAGGAAACTGTACTTTTACAGCATATCCATTTATTAGAATAAAATGGAGACGACTTGGAGCGTTCTTCCTCTTTCCTTCAAGGCAAGGCTGTTCATCTGCAAAGTTTATTTTACACTGAAGTACAATAACGCATGGCTGTTTGATCCTTCTGAGCTGTGGTTAGCTTCCCCCTTTTGGCAGGGGCCGAATTTGCTGCAGCGTGGATTTGAAGCTCGCTCTGAACTGCAGCTGAAGGGAAATTAGTCTGCATCGCTTTCTTCTTTTCTTTTCATAGCCTTTTGGGACCTACAAAATCTGCAGATGTTTAACAGGAAGGAAAACGCTATGTGCATCTTTGCTGTCTAACCCAGCTCCAACATTTCTATTTCCTTTAGGTTTGACTTCGAAAGCTTGGAGAACAACGTGGAAAACTCGATGGACAAATCCAAGCCTTGGAGCCGGTCGATCGAGGACCTGCACAGGGGCAGCAATTTGCCCTCACCAGTTGGCAGCAGTGCCTCGCGCTCCGGCAGGCACTCCACGCTGCGGTAAGGCAGGAGGCCTGCAGGCACTGAGTGCCCCATGCCCCTGGGGCTTTTCAGTTAGGCTGGGTTCCATCTTCCCTCTTTGCACGGTGCAGGCTTGGCACATGTAGGAAACTTTGTCATTGCAGCGATGGTTTTGAGGTGGAAGGAAGTGCTAAGCTCATAGCGCAGGGCAGCAATTGAGGAAGTTAGATGAGTTGTGCTGCCTCTGTTTCCAGTGGCTGAGTGGTTTAAGGATGCATGATACGTTTCCGTCAGGTCCGATGTGCCTTGCCCAGAGGAAGCACTTACTGCTCTCCAAACAGTATGTCAGCGTTTCCATGGGCCCAGCCAGGCTGGAGCTCTGACCTGGTGCCTCATTCAGCAAGGGCTCGTCCAAAAGCATATCCATTCCATTCTGTGCTGAATAAGGTTTATTTGTTAAAGGCCATTTCCATCCTTCAAACCTTCTGGTAATTCAAGTACCACCTCAGGCCTTCCTTTGAAGTCTCCCTTTCTGATTATTTGTTGTTATTTTTCTTTTTTTCAGTTTGTGGAAAAGGCATGATCGCTTCCCTGGAGTGAATGGCAGTCAGCTGTGTTACAGAACTTCATGTTCTTGCAATTCTTCACTCCTACAAACCAGACTAACTAGCATTTATAGCAGCACAGTTCATTAGGGCCACAGCTCAGAGTGCTGGATGGGGCTGTCTTTATGCGTGTTCTGACTCTTTTGGCTTTTGTAGAGCTTTGTTCCATGGTGCTGTGAGCACAAAGGAGTCCTGCAGAGATGGAAGCAGTGAGCAGATTTTTGCTGCCTTCCAGCCCAAGCTCAGCTTTGGTTTGTCACTGCTAACATGGGCTGTGTGGTTTGTGTTCAGGACTGCTACCCATAGCTGAATGGTGGTGGATGTGGTATCTGGAAGGTATCAAAGGCATCAGGGAGAAAGCAGAGAGGAGGAGGTAGGCACACACTGCTGGCAAAAAGATGTGGGCTGTGGAGTGCAGCAGAATCAGTTGAGTTGTTTTTATTTAATGCTGCAAAGGTGATTTCAGTGCTGTTGGTGTGCTTTGATTGTTGTGTACTTCAGCAGAGGAAGTATGGCCTT
Organism: Phasianus colchicus; assembly: GCF_987193195.1. Classification (NCBI taxonomy): domain Eukaryota; kingdom Metazoa; phylum Chordata; class Aves; order Galliformes; family Phasianidae; genus Phasianus; species Phasianus colchicus. The sequence goes on along the minus strand of NC_143442.1, from coordinate 1,409,372 downwards.
ATGTTTGCAGGAGGAGGTCTGATGCTGCTCTCTGTCTTTGGGAGGCATGTCAGTGGTTAGTTGTGCCAGAAATACACGTCAGCTATGCATTACATGTCTCTTACATTTTTTCTCTCCATTTCCTTCCACCTTTTTTCTCTTTTCACATCCCCCTCTTACCTTTTTTTATTTTCCATTTCCACATCCCCTTCCTCACATCCTCTTTTTCCCTCCCTCTTCCAAACCTCCCTCCCCAATTCATCCTTTTGCATCCCTGACCCTCCTGCCATCACATGCCATCAGCATGGTCTCCCTACCTGAGCAGCTTCAGCTCAAACACCACCAGAGCTGCTTTTCTTCCGGCTGCCTCTGGAGTGGCTTCGCTTGGCGCTCTGCTGATGGGGCCTCGAGCCAGAAAACCTTGTAAGTGCCAGGGTGAGGTGACACCGTATGGAGCTGCCCTTTGTGTGGGGCCCTGTGCTGCTCCCATGCCATATAATCCCATAATCACACTGTGTGGGGAGCAGCCCTGAGTGCTGGGGAGCCTCAGCCTCCACGCTGTGTGGTTATCGCATTATAGCTTCCCACTGTAGTCTGCTTCCGTAGAGTGGGCTTAGCTAGAAGGGAATAAAGCATGTTTTACATTGAAACAAGATATTAGTTTGCTTGTCGTGTTGCAGAAAGTTTTATCCCTGAGACATCTAGCTTTAATTGTTGTGTGCTTTGGTTAATGTTTTAAATAGAGCTGTTGCTGGAGTGTTGGCTCACTCTTAGATATGGGCAGGGGCTGCTGGGTTGGGGGGTGACCTGGGCTGGGGCCCCAGTGGTGCCCAGCACTGTGAGATTCTCTGACAGCACCTCTGTGTGTTGCCTCGTAGCACGAAGGCCTGTGTTCTGCAGGGGGTGGGTTTTCTGTGGATGGGGACTATGTGTAATAGAAAAGTAAAAGCATGGGATGTTTTAAGAGTTATTTTTTAATATTTTTTTTGATGAATTTATAAATACTGTGTGCCACACACGCATCCCAAATGAAATGCTGACATTTGGTTTGAACAGACACGTTTTGTGCTGCCTTTAGCATGTGGTTCTCTCATGTTGCTGCCTGTCTGCAGCGTCACGGTGCTGCTCTCTGCCTGCCTGCAGCTGCAGTCACTGCAGCCCTTGGGATGTGTGCACACAGAGGTATGGTAGCAGGTGATGAGCACAGGATCACTCTTGGAGTGCTGGGCAGGGCTGCAACCTTGCATGCTTGCAAGCGACTCAGCTCTGTTGCAGCAAATGGTTCCCTTGCAAGTAGCCGTGGTGCCCCACTGCAAAATCATAGAATCACAGGGACCTCAAGGATCACGAAGCTCCAACCCCCCTGCCACATGCAGGGCCACCAACCTCCCCATTTCATACCAGCCCAGGCTGCCCAGGGCCCCATCCAACCTGGCCTTGAACACCTCCAGGGATGGACGGGGCATCCACAGCCTCTCTGGGCAGCTGTTCCAGCACCTCACCACTCTCACAGCAAACAACTTCCCCCTGTCATCCAACCTAAATCTTCCCTCCCTCAACTTAAAACTATTTCCCGTTGTTCTGCTATCAGCTAGCCTTGAAAAGAATTGACTCCCCTCCTGTTTGCAGGCTCCCTTTAGGTACTGAAAGACTGCAATGAGGTCACCCTGCTGCCTTCTTTTCTCCAGGCTGAACAAGCCCAGCTCCCTGCACCTGTCCTCATAGGGGAGGTGCTCCAGCTCTCCTGGATGTGGGGTGCCCTGTGCAAGGTGCCTGCTGCCAAGTGCAAAGTGCCTTGTGCCAGGTGCCCTGCTGCAGAGAGCCAGGTGCCCACACAGAGTGCCAGATGCCCCACAGCACAGCCCTTCTGGAGCCTTTCCATCCATCCCTTTGCAGGGCTGGCTCTTCGTTTTCAATTTGTAACTTTTCTTGACTTCCTGGAGCTCTCGTTAGCAGTGTTAGACCTTGCCAATTCCCTGCTCTGTGTTTCCTTGGCAACTGAGATTTTTTTTTTCAAGAAGAGGCACAGGGATTTGGGAGGCAAACACCAAAATGAGGGCAGAAGGATAAAAACGGGGATGAATCTTAGGGGATTTTGTTGCTGCTTTTTGGGAGGGAAAAGAGCAGTACTTTGACATGAGAGTCAGACTTTCCTTTTGGATAAATATTCATACAGACTTAGCAATGTCCCAGCCCATTAGAAATTCCCTTTCTTCTGAGTCAGATATTTCAGTTTTTATGTGGATTCAATTCAGAAACTTAATTTTTTTTTAATCCAAAAATAGGCTTTGAGCGCACTGAAAGATTGGACTCCCCTTTGGCACTGCTTCTTATGCTGCATGTTTGCATTTGAACACTTCCATTAACGCTGTGCAGCTGCATCCCTGTGTCAGGCTCTGTGCACTGCTGCTGGCTCTGTGCTGGTGCTGTGGCTGGGGAGGGAGGGGGAATCCAAAGCAGGCTGTCTCTATTGCTTTTCTGGCTTTTTCGAAGCAGCAAAGTTCTCTGCAGCTTTCCGGATGGATGACTTTCCCAGATTCCGTCAGATAAGACAAAAACTGGAGGCCCAGGGTCATTCATTCTCTTCACATTTGTGGCTCAAAACCTTGTTGCCTTGGTTTGGAATGACAGAAGGGAAAATTTTGGGCACCGTGGCCACCTGCTCTGTGTCACCCAGCGTGTTTGTGCCCTGACTGCAGCACAGTCTTTGTGGGGGCCCCTGGAGGCCCCCTGCATCCTGCATAGGGAGCAAGCTCAGGATCCCCACAACCAGCAGACCCTTCTGCAAGAGAAGAAATCCCAAGTGTGCAGCAAACAGCAGGGCCTCCCCCTTTCAGAGCCCCTGTCTGCCATCAGAACGGTGTTCCTATTGCAAACACTTCCAAAACCCCAGTGCAACTAGGAGTCCCACTGCATGCAGGTCCACTCTGGTGGCATGGCAGCAGGGAATAAGGTTGTGGTGCTGGCAGAGAGCTGCTGGAGCTTTTGTTTGCTGTGAATGCTGTGCAGTGGAGCCCTGTGCCATGGGTTGGGTGCACGTCCTCATCCCCTGCATGCAGGACCTCTCGAAGCTGCCGGAGGTGGCAGCAGCTTGGTTTGAGCTGTGTGCACACTTACCATGCTGGGAAGGGCTTTACTTGGAGCATCCCCATTTGTGTAGGTGTTTTAATGAGCTGTACGTGGGCCTTCAGCGTCCACATGAGCTGTTCTGCACTCTCACACGTTTCGTTTCAGTACAACTGATGAACTAGTTCTTCCAGAGCAGCCCTGGGCGAGGAGGAGGAGGACCTGGCACTGCATTTCAGCCTGCCTCGATCCTCTCCTGGAGGTGCTTCTAAGTGGCTGCAGTGTCCCTCTGGGGAGCACTGGGTGCCAGCACAGCCCAGCCCTGTCCCACTGCCTGGCACTGTGAGGTGTGACACAGCCACACGTGGTTGGGTTTCTGCTGCTGCTGTTTTCAGAAGTAGGTTTTTATAGTTCTCCCTTAAAGGAGGAGTGGAGAAAACAAAAGCGGAGCCATCTGAATTGAATTAGCAGAATAAACACACTCTTGGTGACGCATCTCTGACCTGCAGCAGGCAGGAAATCAGAAGCAGCAGCTCGCCCAGATGCTTGATGTTTGCTAGCAAGAAGTGGAATAAAGGCAGGAACAGATCGTCCACACTGTGTGAAGGGAGGTGGTGGGGACTGCTGCTGGCCTGTCCTGCCCAGGGAGGGAACAGGCCCAGGGTGTTGCAGTCGGCAGCAGAAAGCATCACAGTCCCTGATCCCATCATCATAAAAGAGTTTCTGCACAGAAAAAGCCCATCAGTTCTTGGCACTCGTGCCTGTGAGAAGAAATTTGCATCTGTTCAAGGAAACCTATCTAAATGTAGGGCAGAATCCTGTCTGTGCTGGGGATGTTTTCTCTGTGCTGCAGCTCTCTGTTGCAGATTGCATTGGGTTTCTCAGCCCGGCCACATAGAGGCATGGGTGGGCACAGGGAGTGCTGCCTGTTTCCCAACCCCAGAGCAGGAGGCTTTGGTGGGCAGTGGGCTGGGAATGCCAAGCTCCAGCTTCGTGCTTGGTTCTCTTGGCTGGGGAGCCCAGCTCCCACTTGGTAGGTGTGTGAAGGCACTCTGAAATGGGGGGAGATGGAGCAGCAGACACGGAGGAGGCTCCTTTCTTCTTGATATAGATCTCATTGCTCTGCTTATTAAAATTTAAAAGAAAGTAATGTATGCAGCCTTTAGCAGTTCCAACCTGAGATAAGCCGTTATAGCAAAGAGCTCTGTACGACTGGAAAAGGCTTTCCATCTTTTTATCAAGGCACTTTTCGTATTTAGGGAGTTGCCTGTGGAAGCCATGTGTTGTGCTCACATGTCGTACAGCTGTGTGTTGACACCCAACAGTTACAGGCAATTCAGGAGACTGTCACCTGAACAGTATTCCCCAAGTACAGGTGTAGGTAAGCCTTCCTTAGCTCTGCTCCTCATGGTGTGGGTTAAAGGGAAAATCCCATCTGCCTGGAGAGAATTGCACTGGAGGATCTGCAGGTCCCTTCCAACCCCTGTGATTCTGTGATTTGGTGATTCTGTGATTTGGCTTGCGGTTTTTTTCTGTGTCACTTCTGGGAATGCATTGTGGTTTTGGGGACAGCTGGAGGGAAGGGCCCATAGCGGCACCCAGTGTGGGTTCCACCCTGCAGCATGGCCATCCCTGATCCCACAGGGAGCAGCAGCACAAAGCATCCAAGCACCCCAGTGATTGGGATGGGATAGGATGAGAGGTAATGGCCTCAAGTTGTACCAGGAGAGAGTCAGGTTGCTACTAGGAAACATTTCTTCTCCAAAGAGCAGTCAGGCAGTGGCACAGCTGCCCATGGAGTGGGGGTTCACCATCCCTGGGGGTGTCCCAGAGCTGTGGGGATGTGGCACTGAGGGATGTGGGCAGTGGGCATGGGGGAGGTTGGGTGGGGGTTGGGTGTGGGGGATCCAAAAGGGCTTCTCCAACCTTAATGATTCTATTATGGGACACGCTGCAGGCAGCTTGGTGTGAAGCTGCTGGCCTCACAGAGCCTTCCCTGACACAGGTGGGAGCGAGTAGCAGGGTAAAGCCAGCACCTGTGGGGTTTTGTTCACCAAATCCCAAGGTACCCAGATCTTCCCTGCATTAATCTCCTGTTCCCAGCTCGCTGCCTCCCCTGTGCCTGTGCTGGGCTCCTTGGGACTCGCTGGCAGTGCGCTGAGTGCTCTCTGGGGCTCAGGCAAAACTGGGTCGAATTTCCCACAAACCCAAATCTTTCTGGAGTGCCCCGAGCTGATTTATGCATTCATATCTATGGGAAAGAAAAAAAGGCTGTTTGACTGAATTCTGCTTTGAATTTTGGGGTTTCTTTCATGCCAGTGCTGCTCTGTGCAGGCCAAGCTGGTTCCGTGCCGTGCTGGAGCTCCCTGTGCTTCCCCTTTCCTGCCCTGTTACTGCTTGTTCCTGTATCTATTATTAACCTTGGCTATTAATAATGACGTTAATCATTGATTTTAAAGCTACACTTCTAAGCAAAACGAGTTGCGTGAATGAAGCAAGTAAGTGCACAGCAGCACTGGCAGTAAGGGGATTGCTTCTCTTCTGGTACATTCTTCCATCTTCCATCTCTGGCAGTTCAGATTTAATTCTCCCAACCTAAGGATGATTATCTGTCAGCCCATCCCGTGTTCATAGCTTCCAGTGGCTTTTTCCTTTGTGAATCAGCCCGAGTGTTTTGGTAGCACTCTGTGGAGCCGTACAGCGAGCAGGTTTGCTTTCATCCCATCACCTGGAAATGGCATCTGATGCCACTCGGTTCCCACATGCAAGTCATAAGGACAGCTCCTACCCCATGCACTGCTTGCACGTTGCCCACACTTGCATGAATGCAGCAGCTCTCACTGCCTCTTCCAGGCAGAGAAATCCACGTCAGAGCTCACCTTGCCCTGCTTTGGAACATGTTTGCAGCTGTGCTCTGGGTCACTGCTGGGTACCAACATTGCTTCATTTACACTGAGGTTGGGGATGTGGTCGTAGCTAGGGATACTGAAATCCCTAAGTTTTTTCCCATATCCACACAAGAGAAGCCTTCCTCTTTAAGAGGGCAGTGGTGATGGCGTCTATTTGTGCCAGAGGATGGTCAGGTTTGGTAATAGGAAACACTTCTTCTCCAAAAAGCAATAAGGCAGTGGCACAGCTGTCTGTGGAGTGGGGATCACCACCCCTGGGGGTGTCCCAGAGCTGTGGGGATGTGGCACTGAGGGATGTGGGCAGTGGGCATGGGGGGGAGTTAGATTTGGCCATGGGGATCCTAGAGAGCTTTTCCAGCCTTAGTAGTTCTAAGATTGCTGTGGATGTTGCCCAGGCTACAGGGTGGCACTGGTGGAGTGAAGCTGCAGTCGTCTGAAGTAGCCTTGGCTTTACCAGTGTTTACTATACCAGTCAAGTTTCATCTGCAAATTTCTTTTGTGTAACAAATGCCAGAATTTGCAGAGCTCTCAGCTGCACATGCGTCATGCTGCTTTCCTTTCTGCCTGCCTTTCAGCAGAATTTTATGCTTGCTTCCTCGGCTTTCAGTTTGGAGTGTGACAATTTGCAGTGTGTCGGCGCCTTGCCCCTCTGCTGGGCTGCAGCTGGGGACATGCAGGACCAGCCTCAGGCTCTGTCACTTTGTTCTCACCTCTCTCTTACATAGGAGTAAGTTAGGATTAAAAATTTGCTGCTTATTCAACACCGTACGTGGCTGTAAGAATATACATGTATTTCATATGGCAGCCTGTCTCCTTGTCTCCAATTTCCTGTGCTCAGCTCACGAGGCATGGTTTTCCTTAAAGAAAATAAGCAGCATCTTGGGAAGAGCTGAAATGTGGGTTTCATTTATTATGCCGTAGAAGCAGCAGATTGAAAGATTTCCCTTTGTTTTATTCCATGTACTTATTGAATTGAACTCAAGGTTGATTTACCAGCTAGGGGTTACAATTAGGATAATTAATGCCTCTGTTTGGGGACGGTTCCTAAAGGCTGGGTTTCCTCAGTTTGGAAAGCTTTCAGGAAGCTCAGCTGCAGAACAGAATAGAGGCACAGTTCTTCAACAAATTGCGCTAGAAATTAATACATTTGCTGATGCCTACAAACGTTCAGTTTCATTAAAAGCCCGTGCAGTTGCTTTTATGGGTCAATGTGCACCAACAGAGCACAGCTGGAAACGCAGAGCCCATCTCTGTCGGGATGCTCTGCACTTCCCTGATGTCTGCTGCTTGGATTTTCCACACAACTGAGAAATGTATGCGTTTAACCCAGTGGAGGAAGATTCCTATTCCTTTCTTCCTCCCACCTAAGAATAGCCCTGTGACTGATGGAGGCTGTTTCTGTTTGCAGGTACAATACTTTGCCAAGCCGAAGAACTCTAAAAAATTCCAGACTAGTGAGTAAGAAAGACGACGTTCACGTCTGCATCATGTGTTTACGTGCCATCATGAACTACCAGGTATTGCCCTTTTCATTCTTCTGCCCCACAGCACCGCTGTCGTTGGGGGGAAAGGTTAGCTGCACATGGTACAGGTGAAACTGATGTGAAGGATGAAATTCTTATTGCCAGACAGCATAGCTGGGAGCTGCCTGGCACAGTCCTTGTGCACCCGCACGGTTGGCACACGTGAGGACACAGATAAGAGCACACGCATGCTCCTGTTTGCAGTGCTGGGCTCTGTTGGCACTAACTCATTGGATGTGCACCTGCACAGTAACTGCTGTCAGAACGTAGCATTAACCTGGAGGAAATAGGAGGATTTTTGAAGTGTTCTTGTTCTTGTTAGACATTGCTGCATGTCGATTGCGGGGCTGTTGTGATAACTGCAGGTCAAAGAATAAACTGCACCAAAACTAATCGTGTTTCCATGAGTTTCTTCTCTACTTGTAGGCGTGCTGTGGTCACATGGCATGCCCAGGTAGCTTCTGAGATGCTGGATTTTTTGCTAAACCAGTAACAACTAACAGTTGTGTGCTTCAAGGAAAGCCTAGCATGAGTTGTGTGGTCTTCTGGCACTGCTGCACGGGAGTTCTGACAGAGCTCCCTACCTCTGATGGGAAGGTGGCAAGCAACAGTGCAGTTGTGGTAATAACCCATGCTGTGTTTTCCAAAGCAGTTCCTTTCTTTGGGTTTGGAAGCAGACCCAGCAGGACTCACGCAGTAGCTGCATGCAGCAGTTGCTCCGTGGCAGCATGCATGTTGTAGAGGCAAGTTTGGCAGCTGAGCTGCACATTCCCTGTTAGAGAGGAAATGGCACGCTGGGCTGTCGGTGTTAACAGTGCTGGGGAAGGACGGACAGGCAGAGGGGCTGGCAGTGGGGTGGGATCAGCACTGGGACCCTTTTGAGTGGCCAGTCTGAGCACTTTGGGCACGGTGGTGACAAGGGAGCTGATGGGCATGGCGTGAGATAGGAATGTGCTGAGTGTGTCTTGGTGATCTCAACAGCCAGATCCAGTCAGACACGGGTAATTTGTTGGGATTTAAAAGTAATCATTTCCGTTTCAGAGCAGAAACGATGTTTTCCTCTTCTCTTTTCAGTATGGATTCAATATGGTCATGTCGCACCCGCATGCCGTTAACGAAATTGCACTAAGCCTGAACAACAAGAATCCCAGGTAGGCTGTGCTTGCTGTTAGAGAGTTTAAGAAGCAGACAAGTGAAGAGTAGAGGGATTTTCATGGATTTATGTACAAAGCCGTAGCGAAAATCAGCCTTTGCTCTGACTCGGATTCAGTTTGTGTTACAGTGCAGTTAGATGGGCGATTGCCGTTTGATTCCATTGGTCTCAGAAGCTGCTGACTCTGCAGCTCTGCCTTTGCTGCTCAAGTTCAATGCTGCTGCAGTGCAGAGGAGACCCTGCTGATCAGGAGCAGCTTTGCATGGGATTTTCCTGAAGAAACTAAATTTTCTGCAGTAAATTTTGTTGAAGCCATCTTCAGGTTTGAGCTCCTCTAAGAGCACATTTTATACTCGTTCTGCCTCTGCACGGTGCCTGACTGAGTGTCAGGTGTTTCTTCAACCACAGCAGCAGTCCTGTAATCACTCTGTAGAACTGATTGCTGCAAGGTTATATCCCCTCTCCTCACTGCACATTTGTGAGCTGGCACCTACATCCAGCCAGACCTGGAGCTGCAGGCATCCCACATACCTGATGCTGAGTACTGGTGTTTGCCAGGGAATGGAAAAGCAGGGATGAGACAAAACTAAACTGCACCATTATAGAGAGAGCTCCCTTGCGTGGGCTGCCTGCTTGCCGTGCAGTGTACTGCTTGAAACCTTGGCCTGATGGAAGTGGGTCCTTCCTTCCTCTCTTCTATTTAGGCTTAAGTCAGCAAGCGTGGATGGGAAAGATACAGGAAGTTTGTTGTGATCCTTTGTGGTGTCCTGTGTCTGGAAATCAGGTGATTAAGGGATGAATGATGCCAGCACAGCAGTGTCCTGTCCCATCCCTGCCCCATCACAGATGCAGCAGGGGAATGGGTGCCGCATGCTGCACCTGATGCTGAGACCTGAGCATCCTCCTGGCATCTCTGTAGCTCACAGCCCTTCAGAGGATGTTGCCAGTGGGCCACAGGGAGAGCTCCACAAGCCTGTCTGAAAGAGCTTGGGTTTTCTTCTTGTGGCAGGACAAAAAAACGGATGAGTAAGAATTGAAAGTGATCCGTGTAAAATTTCCTGGGGAAGTGAACATTTTATCTGGTTTCCAAAGATAACCTTGACACTTTGAAAGCCAAAAGGTATTTCTTTTTCTGCAACATCTGGTTTAATGCTCAAGCATGAGACTAATTTCATGTGTGTCTGCATGGTTTCAGTATCTGCTCCCAGCTCATCTGGCTGTAAGATCCCATTGGTGCTTTCGCCTTATGTGAACTGTGTAAGAGAGAACTGGGGATTATTTATGTCAGAGCTATACCAAGTGTTGCATGCTTTTCTTTCAGCAATCAGTTGTATCCTCCCCTCCCTGATATGCTGCGTTAGCTGTCAGTCAGCACCCAGATTTCAGATACTGGAGGGGGGGGGTGTGCTAAGGCACCCTGCGTTCACTTCAGCAAACCACATCTTGCATTTTTTGTGCCTGTGAGTAACACAACTTGTCACAGAGAATAACTGAGACGTGCATCAGGGCAGTGCACATAGAACTAAAAGCCCTGGCTGCAGAGGGGCTGAGGCATGGGCTGCTCCTAGCAGCGAAGCATTGCCCCCTGTGCCTCCCCCTGTGGGTTTGTGCAGGAGAGCTCCCACAGTGCCAGCTGCCAAGCTGATGCAGACACCATTGGTTTGCTTGGATTTCCTCAAGTACAATTTGTGATGTAAATGTGTGCATCTTTTGGGAAGTATTAAAATGGGGGAGAGTTGCACGATCCTGGGAGGCTCAAACTACCCTGGATCAGACGCTGCTCAGCATTCTGTGTCCTGCAGGTTTGCTTGTCTCAAGAGGCTGAACCACTGGATGCAAAGTACTTCTCCCGGTGCCTGCACAGCACTTTGCAAACAGGTAGAAGGTATTCCTCACCTGCTTGTCACTGACTGCTTTGGCTTGCTTTCTTTGCAGGACAAAGGCCCTTGTCCTAGAGCTCCTGGCTGCTGTTTGTCTCGTCAGAGGAGGGCATGAAATCATTTTGTCTGCATTTGATAACTTCAAGGAGGTACGTGTTCTGCTCTGTAACAGTTTCATGTGTGTGTCTGTAGTTCTCCTAGCTCTTGGCTAGAGCTTTCACGTTCAACTCCATTTCTTAGACTAAGGGTTTTCCATAAGCTGCAGATTTTCCATGCATAGACAGCAACGGTGTCTGTGCCATTGTTTTCTGCACTGTTGTGTTCTAGAACTGTAATCCCAGCAGGGTGAATCCTGTCTGTGAATTGCTCCCTTTCCCTTGGGCCAGTTGAGCTGTGTCCCTGAAGGGTAAAAGTAATGGAGATTTGAGAGCTTTTCTGCAGGTCTAACTCTGAATGTGTTTGTATGTTTTTAGCTGAAATAACTGGAATTGCTGTGTAGATCCTCCATTTTCAGGGCCGTTTACACAAGCCTTTGAGATGCAGAATTCCTGGTTTTGTTATCAGTAATAATTTTTATTTGTTAGGAAATTCAAAAATCAAGTTTCTGTACTCCTGTCTGCTGAAATTAACACAAGCATTCTGGTTTGTTCAACTGGTGCAAAACCGTCCTTTGTATCTGCATACATGCAAGTGTATCACGTTTGCATACAGTGGTTAATGGGACTTGAGAAGGTTGTATTCAGAATTACTGGTGTGGGAATGCAGCTCAAGCAAGCTGTGCTTCCAGTTGTTGTGAATATTGGGGATAGGTGTGGATTTATTATCAAAGGGAAAATGAATCTAGTCTTACCAGCTCAAAAATGGTTAAACTTGATGAGTCCAGACTGGACTGTGTATGAACATGCAGCAGGTATTTCCTTATTGCTGCTGCTGCCATAGGTGGTTGGTGCAGATGATCAACAAGGCAAGTTGTTTCTTTTATTTCCCTTCTTTTTATATTCTGGGAGTTGCTTCTGGTGGAGAGATACCAATCTCTGTTTTACATCTGCTGTGTTTGCCCAGCACACATCCCCACTATAGCTGTGGTGCTGGGAGGATTGGCAGCACATGGAGATGGAGCAGAGCATCATCACCAGGGTGTGCTGGCTTGCAACCTCAGCTTGGTGGGACCTGCCCAGCAGGGATGGTGAATATAAGGTATTCAGTTTCCAATGGGATAAGGTCTGCAGGCTGGAGGTTGGAGTTATAGTTTGTTCCTCCTTTGGTTTATTCAGTGGCAGTCTTGGGCAGAAATTCTTACATAGCCCCATCAGCTTGTCTGCCAGTATTGCTCTGTTCTGTTGCTGCTGGTGCCTGGTTGGGCTGTTGGTTGTGGAACTGCTGGATGGAGCAGGAGAAGGAGCTGTGCAAGGAGGGGAATTCCACCTTTCCAGTTTCCTCCTTCAGCTCTTCTGCTGTTTACCCAATTGTTCTGCTTATTCTCACTGTGTACTGTTGTTTTCCAGTTTCCTCCTGGGCAACTTTCAGTATGAGTTTCAAGCACATTTTAAATTCATTCTCAAGGCACTGGCATGTGGTCAGTGTGCACAGTGGGGGTGGGATGGCAGTTGGACTTGGTGATCCTGCAGGTCTTTTCCAGCCTTCATGATTCTGTAGCTGGAATACTAAGGACCTCCAAGCAGCCTGGGCTGGAGGTTGTGTGTGCGGGTTTCCATAAGCCCGTGTTGCAGTGTGCCTTGCTTCCTTCATCCCAGCCACTGGCATTGTCAGACAGGATCTCTGCCACCATATCTCCTTGCCATGAAGTAACTTCAAAGGAAGCCAAACTCCTGTCTCATGCTCACCCTGCAATAAAGTCAAGAGGAAAACAGGATACTTAAGACCAAATTCAACTCTCATTTGCATCAGGGTGAACATCAAATATTTCATTAGGCTTTGAGCTTTGCAGTGATGTAAATGAGAACAGAATTTGGTTCTCAGGGTTTGACTGAGCTGGGAAACCACAGCTGATCTGAGTCTTGTTGAAGACTCGTTTTGAAAATGGCTTTTCCTTTGAAAATGATTTGATGGGCCAGGTTTTTTCTGTCTGGGGTCAGGATGTTCACATGGGTGGTTTTACTTCAGGTGTCTCTTGAAAGGGATTCACCTACTTGAACTGAAACCCTCAGTTCTGGTGTGCAGGCTGTGTGCCCTTGCAGGGACCCAGCTCTGCACGCTGCCCAACGCTCTCTTTCCAGTAAATAATTGGGATAATGTTGGAAGGGTCCCTTTTGGAAATGGAATCATGTGGATATCTTGGAGCCACCAGGAGTGTGTGACAACCTAGGAGCTCGAGGGGGTATTTGGTACAGAAGATCTCAATGGGGAAAAGTGCTGAAGTGTTGTAAGTAATGGGAAATGGGATCCGGGTGGGAAAGAGTAGTTTGGGGCAGAAGAAGAGGTGGGAGCTGGGTGATGCTTGGCTGAATGCTGCTGCCTTTTTGGGAATGGTGAGGAGTTCTGTGTTGTACATAACCCATCCTGTGCCCTGCTGTGTCTGTGAGCTCCTGGCCCCGTGCTGATGCTCCCTGCAGCCCCTCCTCCCAGCACTGAAGCATAACTGTCTGCATGGCTGTGGCAGCTTGGGCTGCCCGAGCTATTCAGCCCTGCCACCACCCCTGCATTTACCCACTTGCAAGTGGGCTTCCTTAGCAATATTCCTGGGTCCTTTGTGCTTGTTTCCATGGATTTGTGAGAACTGGCTGCACCGTTTTATCCGAGTTGCCTGGGATTTGTGTCAGAGGATAAGCAAATGCACTTCAGCAGAATGCCTGGGGGAAAATGAGGAGAGTTAGCCTCAGGATGGCTTTGCAGGAGCTGTGGGTCACAGAGAAGATGCTGAGAGCCTGATCCCCATTTATATTGAAGTGGGCTGAGTGCACTGTTGGAAAACAAGATATATTTTCCTAGTGCTTATTCAGAGGAGTCATTTTAATAGTGCGAGTGCACATGTGGTCATACAGAGAGCACAGCTGCTGTCTCTTACTGCTGGCTTTGCTTTGCTGTTGTATCATTACTTGCTGCCCTGCCAGAATGGTGTGGGGCCATATGGCTGTGGGCATTGGGTGCTTCATTGTCCTGATGAGCCTGCAGTGGCCATCACGAGCTGTGGGAGCCTCGTGGTGCTCATATGCAGCCCCTCATCACCTCTGCTTGCTGCACACAGGCACTGCTTTGTGCACCACATGTCTAATCTGGGATGCAGAGAAGGCAGCATCCCAAAGCTGGCCAGCTGTGTGTTATTTCCCTGATGTTTTGCCATCATCAGAATGCCTTTCTTTCCACTGCTGCCTTCTCGAGGAAGGATGCTGTCTTGTTGATGAGATTGTACAACTTGAGAATGTCAGTTAATCTTCGGTACCATGGGGCAGATTGTGCTGAAGCACCTGTATGCAGAGAATAGATTGCATAGGAAACATCTGGCCGCAGTTGGTGCTTGCTGGAAGATGAAGCTGGGAATCACAGAACCATGGAGTCTTAAGGCTGGAAAAGACCTCTAAGATCTCCAAGCCCAGGTCACTCCATCACCACTATGCCCACTAAGCCACGTCCCTAAGAACAGGAGAGTATCCAACCTGCAGTTCCACGTTCTGCAGTGAGGTGCAGGTGCCATCTCCCATTCAGACAGCACTTCCACACCCAGGGCTGTGGCTGGGGCAGCCTGCATCCTGCCAGGCCTCCATCCAGGGGCTGTGAGGTGAGTGTGGGAACATATATCTGTGTATATGTCAGTGGATATGTATGCACATCTCTGACCTTGTGCTTACAGAGGACTCTGGGTATGAAAACTGCTAAGAGCATCCAGAAATAGAACTAACAAAAAATTCTCATTAAATGAAACTTACATTCTCAGGCTCAACGACCCTTAAAAGCTGTTTTCTTATGTATTGTGACTTTTCTTCCAAATCTTTTTCAGCATTTCTAATTAGCTGTCTTATTAGTATGCTTTGTAACTCTTTTAGTAAAGGTGCAGTACCCAATAAATGAATGACTTCCATACATTTACAGATAGGATGAGAAAAATCCCAATCCAACAGCTCTAATGAGATTGCATAATGGAAAGGGTTACAAAGAAATTGTGGGGTTTTTTTTTTGTTTGCAAAATTCCATTTTTGTGAAGGTCTGAAAGTGACATTTTTTGCACAGCACACTGAATTGCATTTTGTGAAGCAGAACCTTCCACCCTTACTCAGCTTTTCATTAATCTCCATTTTAAATACAGTACGTACTTTAAAAACAAGTAAGCATTTCTGAGGAAGGACCAGAGATCTCTACCACTCTTCTGTTTCTCCCTTTGCAGTAGGCATAATGGTAGTTTTAGAACGGATCCAACCCGAGGAGGAAGAAGATTTGTCTGTGATGTGCTGTGAGCCAGAAGGGGCAGCCTGAGCAGTCCTGACTCCCTGCAGGAAGCACTGCCTGCTTTGGCTCTAATCCATCAAAGCAGCTAAATTGATTATTATGTAAGCATTTACCAAAATAATTGCATTTGGAAAGGTGAGGGTATGCTTGTGTGCTTCTCTTTATGGGAAATAATTTTAGTACATCAAAGTAGAACAGAGGTGCTTTTCCTAAGATGGATTGTATTTCTCACGAGACCCCTCGTTTTCTGCAAGACGAGAGGAAATGCCAAAAAGACTCTTGGAATTCAGATAATCCAGAAAGCTTTAGGGCAGCTCATCCTTTGGTGGTTGTCCAACATCTGGACTCTGCTGTGTGCTCTGCAGAGAAGAGTCGGCGTGGTTCCTTGGGGAGCTTGGGATCAGAAAGGAGCAGACCTGGGATGCCCTCACATTTAACATCGCTTTGATTGACTTGTGCAGTACCTGCCAGGTGAGAAGAACTCACACTGTTTGTGGCTCTGTGTGCATACCATGGCAGGTGGGTGTGCGTGGCTGTGCAGTGAGCTGAGGCATGGCACAGGAGTGCATTGTTCGCCTCCCTGCAGTCACTCCGGCCAAGTGAGACCATGTTGTTCAGCCCTAACTTTTCACAATACCCAATTCAGAGTCACGTTTCCCTATTAGAATAATGACTGACAGCAGTGAAAGCAGCAGTTCTGAATTATTCTTGCTGGCCATTGTAACAGCTCAGCGTGAGAAGAAACAGTTTGCAAGTGCTGGAAAATGTAAATACATTTGTTGTCTTTTCCCCCCCAGCAGTATTTTGAGAGTGCCTTAACCCTGCTGGTAGAGGAGTACAAGGTATTTTAACCTAGTAAGCATGAACAGCTGTTTACTTAACCAGTAACTTACGAGAAAATTGCTTTGTTGTTCTTTAGCACGCTGCAGAAATATCAGCAGCATCAGTCAAAACAAAGTGCCCTGTGAGCACTGCCTGCCTGCGGAGGGGCTGCTGCCCACAGAGGGCTGTTGTGGGGCAGAGAAAGCAGGCATTGTGCTGCTGGGACAAAGCAGTGCAGGCAGGAGGAAAGGTTTACAAAGGCTGCAGGAATTTTGGGGCTGCATATCCATCAGGCTGTTCATAACACCATGCCCAGCAAGGGCTGTGTGCTGCACTGTGTGCGTTTGCAGTGGGATGGGGCTGCTCTCAGAAGCTGGGGAAGGAGGAGGGAGCAGCTTCAAGTGACCCTGGGCACTTGGGTATGTGGGTAGGTGGCCGGTTCTAAGACAGAAAATGTCTTGTGCCACAAACCCCTGCTAAAGGTTATGTGCTTTAAATCCCTCAGACGATTGCTCTCTCTGGCTCGAGGTCCTTTGCTGTGTCACACCATACTCACCTCAGGTGTAAATGCAGACAGAATGATTTCATTTTCTGTATGGACTTGAGGCTGCCAGCTGGATGAAGGGATAGAGTCCCTCCTCAGCAGGCTTGGTGATGGTGTGGTGCTGGGAGGAGTGGCTGTGCTGCCATTCAGCGAGACCTGGATGGGTGGAGAGGAGCCTGATGAGGTTCAGCAAGAGCCAGCGTGGGTTGTGCATCTGAGGAGGAACAGCCACACACATCAGTAATGGGTACCAGGCTGAGCTGCTGGAAAGGAGCTCTGCAGAGAAGGACCTGGATGTGCTGGTGGCCAGCAGGCTGTCTGTGAGCCAGCAGTGAGCTAACTGCAACAGGGAAAGTTCCATACAAACATGAGGATAAACTTCTTCACCTTATGGAGGCAGAGTGCTGGCACAGCTGCCCAGAGAGGTGAGGATTCTCCTTCTCTGGAGATATTTGTACCCACCTGGACAGTGTATGCAGCTGCTGTAGGGAACTGCTGTGGGCTTGGGCTTGGGGAGCTCCAACCCCAATAGCTCTGAGATTCTTTGCTGTGCTCTCCAGCAGAGCAGTGGTGCTTTGTGCCATTAAGCAGCAGTCGGGACAGGAGGATGAGGTGCTCCCATCAGCCTGGGCTTTCACTTTCTGACACCACACAGAAAGCAGTGCCCTGTTTTCAGAATAGCCCAGCTGCCTTTCTGGAGCTTTTTAGCAGCGGGGCCACGTGAGTGGGAGCACTGTGAGGGCTGGGGGGGTTGAACTTTGCTCTTGGGTGGTCTTGGGGTGAACGGTGCGACCCGAAAGCACTGCTCAGTGGGTATGGGTATCATTGCCACTGCATTTTTCATAACTGATCCTATTTGCTTCCTCATAGGATCGCATTGTACCTCTGTAATGGATCTGAGCAGGGTGTACCTTGTTAGTGCTCAGAGCCCTTCCCAGGACAGGACCCTTCGTGGGTGGTTTCCCATAAAGCCACATTGTTCTTCCAGAATGACGTGGGCTTGATGCAACCTAAAAGGATTTTTTTGCAACCTAAGTGGAGACAGAGGTTTTTTATAGCTGTGGTAGCCTGTTTAATCTTTCTTCTTACACAGAATAATGCTAATAAAAGAAAGATCAGTCTTTCTTAGTCCCAACCATACTTTCAATGCAAATGACAGACCTTGGAAATGTATTCAAATAGAAATGGCAACATATGGTTTCATGCGGTGGGATTTGATTTCAGCATTCACGTTGGATTTGGGCCAATCTTCAGGCTGGAGGCTTCAACTACAGTTTCACTCCCTTTAATCTTCCAGGATAAATTATATCATTTCACGAAAGTCAGCTCGCCGTCTCCTGAAGCGCACATGTTCCCAGCTCTGACTCATCTGATGATGGTGTGAGATAGCTGCCAGCAGCCTCCGAAAGCTGCAGGTTGCTGCTTCTCCTCCTGTTGCTGTCAGCTGCCCCCAGGCAGGGCTGCTGGAGCCCGGGGTGGCGGGGTGGCAGCGGGCTGCTGTACTTGGGGCTGCTGCTTGCTCCATCATTGAATTCCTCAGCCCTGAACGGCTCAGACTTGTTTGTCTCTGCTCTTCTCACCCACGTGCAACATTAGATTTCCCAGAAATCAGTCCTTCTGGCTTTTACTGTTGAGTGATCATGTGTGCCTTTTCTTAGGTTCCTTCCATCGTACAGGAAGGACCTTTTTTATGTCAGTTCCATTTTTTCTGAATTGGGTACAAGAGAGGCACGGTTGTTTTGAGCTCAAGCTTGAGATGAACCTTTCTGTTCTTCTCTTGTACCAGCTCTGACTGCTTTGTGGGGATGGGAGGGAGCATAGGAAGGCCTTGCAGTTGGTTGGACTGAAGTGCAGCATTCAGCTGTGCTGTATCAGTAAGTAAATGGCTTGGGCACTAATGCAGGGTTGAGTGCAGCTGAGCAGCCTATGGGGCAACTCAGGGAGAGGGTTCTCTGGGTTCAGTTGGAGCAGGGGCTGGATCAGGCCCAGGGTACACCTCCAAAGTCAAACTACACTGTGGACGCTGCTGCCTTTGATGCTTGCAGAGCGTGTGGGCTCCCCAGGCTCTGCCAGCTCCTGGTTTCCTCTTCAACTTTTCCTGGTGGAAGCCTCCTTGCAGCCTTGAGCTCAGCACTTGGCCAACAAGAGCATCTTTTTCTCAAGGTGCATGCTTTGTAAAGTGTGCTTATTCTGTCTTCTGAGTTTTTAGGGTTTAGCTGGAAGCACTTCTAAATACCATGTTTGTGAGTGTCTGAGTGCACCCTGACACCCTGCATACAGGTGCCTGTGGGTGGTTGCTGGGCCTGCACAGGGCCCACAGGTGCAGGCTGTGGGATGACGCCATGAATATTGATGGTGTGTTATCGAGTGGTTCATGGGAACTGCTGTCACCAACCTCTGATGGAGATCCCCTGGCAAAATTCCCTCTGATGTCAGGTCCTGACTACATAGAGCTGAACAATAACCCAGTTAGGAAAATTTTGTTGTTAGGAACGACAGAAGGTGAGTGATTTACACTGGAAATATATTTCATTCAGCCAGCAGAACACATAGAGGGAGATGACCCAGCAGCCCACTGCATGAGGTGCTTTGCAGGTGTAATGATCAGCTCCGTTCAGCTTCCAATGAAGTCTGTGCAAGAACTCCCCCTGAGCTCAGGGCCTCTGTCTCTGTGGAGATGCACGCTGCAAGGCAGATGGAGTTGAAAAGAGAAATCTAATGGGGAGATGGTAATAATAATACATATTTTGTGAAGAGTTTGCTTTTGGGGAGTGAGTAGAAACATGCACTGGGGATTTGGTTGCACTGTGGGAGGTGCTGTGGAAATCCTTGCTCTGGAGTGTTCAGCTTCTAAAGAAGTACCTATGGCTGCCACCAGTCCTTCCTCATCATTCATGGGGTCATTTCACAGGAATTCTGCACGATGAGCTGCTCCTGGGGGAAGCAGCAGCTGGTGTTCTCAGCTGGGAAGCGAGGAGCTGTGGCAATAGCTGGCTGGAGCAACTACCATGGCTGGCTTCCTCGTGCCATAGTCGTGGTGATGGGGTTTGTGTTTGCCTGGTGGGAACACCCAGCACTCCCCAGATGTTTGGCTGATATCTGGGTAGGAAAAGAAGTTCTCAGGAGTTTGCTCTTCACATAAAAGGAGGGCAGCAGTGCCCTCTCACCCTCCCATTGGCTTTTCAGCTTATGTGGTGCTTTGTGATGTTGTGAATGACTGCAGGTCATTCAGCTGCTGAGAAAACTAGGGCCGAACCAGGGAGGCTCTGGGGAAGTAATAAGATTTAAGCAATATCCAGAGTCCTGCTTTATCTTAGATCTGATTTCTCCCTCAAGTTGCATGTGTTTCCTACCACCAGGCCTGTGTTACGGCTCTGTAATTCTGACCAGCTGATCGTTGCACTGATGCATTTTGCTCCTCATTTAGCCTGTGATAACTTTCCTTTTTTCCTCTCTGTAATCTGGTCTTCTTCCTAATTACATTACATTACAATGGAGAACCAGTTCTAAGCCATAAGGAGGCTGAGGCTTCCTGTGGCATAGCCTGCTGGAGCTGCTGTGTACATTTGTGCCAGCAGTGGTTTCATTACATTTTTAGGGAAAAGAAAGGTAGGCAGAGACCTTTATATATAATTGCAGCACAGGTGCTGATACCTCAGCTGGATTCGTCACAAAGAAGAATATTTTTAACAGGGAAAACCTGCCCAGAGAGGTACTGAGCAAGCACAGGGGTTGCTCTTAAATGTTCTTAATGCTCTCTCTTGCAAGCTTAGTTTAACAAACAGATGGGGATTCTTTTGTAGGTGTGTGGAGAGAAACAGCGCTTTGAGAAGCTGATGGAGCACTTCCGAAACGAAGACAACAACATAGACTTCATGGTGAGCACTCCTTATCTGTGGACTTTGGCTTTGGTGCTGGCTCTGTGTGCTCCTGCTGTCACGTGCAGTATTCAGATGCATATGGCTTCTGACCCTTGGCCTGAAATTATTGCAGTACCATTTTTTAACGTGCCAAACTGCATGGTATAACTCTCATGCTTTAGCTTCAGTTTAATTACCTCCAAGAAATGTCGAGTGCCATAGAGAGGTTAATGGGAAAGAAGCTTTTGGCTGCGTGTACTGTTTCTATGTGGCAGAATAGCAGCATCTGCAGTATCAAGAAGCATATTCTGTACGTGTGCCAACATCCTCAAAATCACAGACAGGGAAGTGTGGGAGAGACTCATTGCAGCTGTCTGTCCTTATCTGGGGGTAAATATAGCAGTAGTTTTCACCACTTTGGTTCCTTGTTGTGCATGTGCATGATTATTCACCAAATCCACTTCCCTGGAGCACAGCAGAAAACAGCAAGAGAGGAAGGTCTTGCTGGCACCCACGGATGACAGTGCCAACTTGCACGTTGCAAGCATGTGAAAGACAGAGGGTTGGGACAGTGAGGACAAGCTAGCTGGTTACATTTGATACCAGAAATACTTTTGTGTCTGTTTCTTTAAGTCTGTGGCAAGTGAGTGTCATGCTGATTAGAACTTCCATTTTTAATTACAGAACAGATGCAGCTCAGGTATGGTCAGTGCACTGCTTGTTATTATTATGACATGATCCAATTTGGAGGTGAGAGAAGAGCAGAAGGGTTTCCCACCTGGTGACATTCACTATTCTGTTGTCTCTGTTAAGCATGCATGACACTTCGTACCGTTCAGGTGCAGGCTTTTTGTTAAAGACATCTTTCTGCCAGCAATTAGGTGTAAAATCATCTGGTGTGATGCCTCCTGTGGGCTGTGAAGATGTGGGTGCCAGTAACTTGCAGCCCCAGGAGGATGGCAAAATGAGAAGAGCAAGATAGGATGACCTTTTTTACTCATAGTCCAAAAAAAATATATGTTACAGAGATCTCTGCAATTGTACTAAAGTTAGCAAGCTGCTCTCAGTAACTCTGTGATACGTTACATTGGTTTTGTTCCTTATTATTGCAGTCCCAGTAAGGACATGTTGCTAGTCACAGTGTTGGTTAAGTATTCTCAGATGTACGTTCAGTTAGCCTGCAATTTAGCAGAAGGATTTGTCTGTCCCCAGTGCCTGACTCAGTCGTTTCTCCTACGCTGGCAAGGCAGGTCTTTGAGAGCAGTGCAGCTTAGTGCAGGTCAGAAGCAAGACAGTGGCAGCAGCCTGCAGCTTGCTACCTTGCCCAGTGTTATTAAGAGTATCCCTTAGCATTTAGTTAAGATGAGAAGTGGTGTGGTGATAATGATGGAGTAGGGAGTGTGAGCATGAGCCCAGTGAGCCGTGAATTCCAGCATCCATCTGGGCGTTCTGTTTCATCTTCAGGAAAAGTCTCAGGCTGTAGGCTGAAGGTAGTGGTGAATTGTTTGAAAAAAGGATGAATACATTTTTTTTTTTTTTTTTTTGAAACTTGCCCACATACTTATAAAGCCTGCATCTTTGTGTTGCTTATACCAACCGAGGGCTTGAATGTCTGGCAAGGCTAAAGCTCGAAGAGAGAGCTCATGACAAATGATTTGGCAGGCCTGCTCGTTCCTGTCACCATCTGGCCCTGATGCACTCCACATGCTGCTGTGGGCAGCACCCGAGGAGTGCTCCTGGGGGGTGAGAGGGGCTGTGGGGCTGTGAGGAGCCATGCTGGGGCTCCTATCCACCCCTCTGCCGTGCTGCACTGCGGGGCTGCACCGCTTGCCAAGGGTGTACTAAGGCAGCAATCCTTCCTTTCTGCAGGATGGAATCAAACAGGTCCTGGAGCCAAATCTCCAGGATGTAATGTGAAAGCTCGAGTAATTCAAGTAGTTGCAAGGGCTGAACACAAACAGAGCTATTCCTGCAGGAGCTGGCTCTCAGGCTGCCCTAGATGGAGGAGACGAAAGCTGTCTGTGAAGTTGGAGCTGAAAGGGGTTGCAGTTAATTGCATTGATCTGATGGGAGGAAAGAAACAAAAAGGCAGAAGTATTTTAGGGAAGGTTCCTGTTGTTGACATTGACATACTTCATTTTAAAAGCAACTTTCTTAGATTAATCTTTTTTGACTTGATAAATTCCTTAGTTGTATATGTAAGGATCTGAGAAAGGAAATGAGATTTTGGCCCCAGTGCTGCAAGAGCCAAAGCAAGTATAACAAGAGCACTTTTGAAATACGGGAACTTGGCAGTGGGTGATTTGAGAGGACAGCAGCGTTCAGCTGGCCAGGGCCAGCTCCAGCACCAGGAGGAACCAGAGCTCCCCAGGGGAACTGGAAAGAGTCTTCTGCTGTGTACAGACTCAGAAGCTAATGGCATGAGCAGCATAGTTTGTGTAAGAAGCAGGGATGCGCTTAGGGACAGGAAAAAGACATCACAGAGCTTGTTGTGTCTGTATGGTCCCTGATGAACCCAAGCTAGCTCAGGCTGGAAGAGCACCGTGGGCATCCCAGCCAAACCTGCCATCAGAGGCTGCTGGGCAGCAAACACCTCCCCACGAGTTTATTCTCTGGGAAGAAGTATCTCAATAGCTGTTGAGAAGTTGGCGTTACTTCTGTCTCTGCATCTACAGTGGTTGGGTTCTGCCCTGCTCAATAAGGACGAGGCAGACTTCTTCTTGCAGATTGGAGGTGGTCACCAGAGAGGTGAAGGAGTGCTGGGGATGTGCAGAGAGGGATTTGTCTGTGCCTTACATTCTGCTAAATTGCAGGCTAAAGGTGGGGCAGACCTTTGTGGGGCTTCAGGCAGGATTCTTGCCCTTCTGCAGGTACCTTGCCCTGCTGTCTGAGGGGCTCTGGCCCTCTTTACTTGAGGGCCTTGACTTGCCTGCACTGTGCTGGGATGCAAACCACAGTTTTAAAAGTATGTTTTCTACAAATAACAAAGCATCTTTTATGAAGTCTTTGCAAGCCTGAATCCAACACTGATGGGGTAGAAAGCTACAGAATAGCAAACGGCAGTTTCCCTTGGCAGTAGCCATAGCAAAATGCAGTCCCTGGCAGTACTGGCTGGCCCAGGGGGCCTGGCATCCCTTTGGGCTCCAGTGCTTGGGACTGGGAGCTTTTGGAGAGGTCCAGAGGAAGCCATGAAGATGATCAAATGGCTGGAGCTCCTTTCCTATAAAGTCAGACTGAAGGAGCTGGACTTATTTGGCCTGGAAAAGAGAAGGCTGTGGTGAGACTTCATTGCAGCCTTTCAGTATTTAAAGGGAGTTTATAAACGTGAGAGTTATCGACAGGTAGGTAGTGATAGGACACGGGGGAATGGTTTTAAGCTAAAAAAGGAAGATTTAGGTTGGATATCAGGGAGATGCTCTTCACTGAGAGCGTGGTGAGGTGCTGGAACAGCTGCCCAGAGAGGTGGTGGGTGCCTCATCCCTGGAGGTGTTTAAGGCCAGGTTGGATGGGCCCTAGTGCTTGGATGGTCCTTGAGGTCCCTTCCAGCCCAAGCCATCCTATGATTCTGTGACTCAGGGCTGTGACGTGCTGATGTGTGATGGTTCCTCTTGCAGGTGGCTTGCATGCAGTTCATCAACATCGTTGTGCACTCGGTGGAGGACATGAATTTCCGGGTCCACCTGCAGTACGAATTTACAAAGCTGGGCCTGGACGAGTATTTGGATGTGAGTATGAGCAGGTTCCTGCACGTGGTCTTTGGAAATGACTGCTTTTCATGTATGATCTCAGCTAATGCTGAAATGCAGAGTGTGTTCCTGAATGATGGAGGTGGCCAAACTCCCACTGCTCTCCCTCCCCTTTGCACTGCGGGCAGTTCTGGTGCTTCAGGCTGCTGCTGGTGCTGAGTGACATCTTTTTGTTCTTGGCTGTACAGAAACTGAAACACACAGAGAGTGACAAACTGCAGGTGCAGATTCAAGCGTATCTGGACAACGTTTTTGACGTGGGAGCATTACTGGAGGATGCTGAAACCAAGAATGCAGCCTTGGAAAGAGTTGAAGAACTGGAAGAAAACATTTCCCATGTTAGTACAAAACTGAAGTCACCTTTTCCTGTGGAGTGATGCACAGCCTGCTCTGTGTGTGTGCTGCAGTACTGCCCTTCTCTTTTGGGAGGTGGACGTGCAGGTGTAGCTAGATAGAATCTCTGGGGTGAGAAGTGTTCAGGGAAGCCTGTGAACTACTGTGCTTTCTTTATGGGTGATGATCAAATATTTGGCAAATGAAGCAAGTCTCGTGCAGGTAAACTTCCTGGGTGTTACCTTGCTGTATTTTGAACTTCATGTGGTGCATATTTGTGTTCATGGGTGCACTGCTTGCTTCAAAGGTTTGTTCGTAAGATATTTATTGACTTGATGAGAAAGTGTCTTTTTTTTGCCTTCTAATTACTTTCCTGTTTCACTCAGTCCCCAGGTTGCTGTAAAGTACTAGAATGGCCTTGTTAATGTGGGGCTCACCATGCATTAGTATGGCAAGGCACATTTTGGTCTGGGCTGTGCAGCGCAGGAACATCGTGGCTTTCAAACCCCAGGGGTTTTTGGGGCCTGCAAAAGATACAAATAAATGAAAAGTCCACAGGGAAAAAGATAACATGCAAATTCTCTTTCATTCATTGCTTATTAAATTAGCTCTGTTGCGAGAAGACGTATTTATAGGTGTTACCTCTTCAGCACCTATTGACTTTGCAACAGTGCTGTTGTAGTATTGTGTGTTTTGGATCAAACTTCAGTGTTTTTCCAAATAATTGCATTTTAAGTTCTTTATTATAGGATAGACTCTCTTAACTGGACAGGGTCACGAGTGCAGTCCAGTCAGGTTGCCTGCTAGTCATAGCTGAAGGGTATTGCTCATCATCACAGGAGCCTGCAACTGGGCACTCAGTGCCACCTGCCTCCACGCACACAGGAACCCTTTCTCTTTCAAAAGAAAAACTTCAGGATTTTGTGGGATATCAATAATTTACCACATATCATTGCTCCAACAAGTGTTGATGACGTTTTGTTTGAGGAAGACGTCGTAACTTATAGAATCTGTTTCTCTATTTTCTGATAGTTATCTGAAAAACTCCAAGATACGGAAAATGAAGCCATGGCAAAGATTGTGGAACTGGAAAAACAGCTTATGCAGAGAAACAAAGAACTGGATGTGATTCGGGTAAGCGTGATGGGAAAACTCTGGCTGGGTGCCACGTTTCAGGGGAGGGATCTGGTGTGCATTTTGTGTCTGGGAGGCAATGGCTGTTTTAATGGGCTGAGCAATTTCTGCTAGCTTTCTAATTTTGAACAGAGCACAGACTCCAAGTAGAATGTCTTGTCTGTACTCTCAAAGATGGGCATTCAACTCGCTGAATATGCCAGCAAATCAGTGAACCAGACAAATCCATCGTATTGCTCAGGTCTTTAGTGTTTCTGGTTGAGTTTTGCACATGTGCTTGGCTTTGGAGAGGAGTTCAGGGTGGAACTGGAATCTTCCAGACTTAGTTTGCAAAGCATCTAGCACAACCTGCTTTCTGTGTACAATCCAGATATTATTTCTTGGTATGGTATTTTAATAACAAAGATTACTAACATAATATTAACTAACCTCAGCCTAGATGTTGACCCAAAGCACGATTGGTATCTAGGCTTTCTTCTGTACGTCTGCCTTGACTACTTCCAGATTCAGTCTCCCCTTCAGATCAGGAGCTGTGTTTCCACTTCCCTTTATGGGTCAACATCTGCTCATAGGCAGAGCAACCAGCAAGGCATCCGATACTCTGCGTTAGAGGAAAAATTGTGGTAGCATCCTAATTCTATATATTTAAGATTAACATAAGAAATGGAGACAAACAAATAGCAATCAGAAATTCTGTGTCCCTGGGTGTTGGTACCTGGTGAGATTTCTCACAGGGCTCAGTGCTGCACACAGCCTTAATGCTGGCGTGGGAAAAGCATAAAGCAAGTTCTTCCTTACCCATGAAGATGTATGGTTTGCATGAAAATGCCCTGTTAGATAATGCCTGGCGCAGTGCACAGTCTGGTGTCAGGCTGCCTTCTGTTTCTGGTGCTGGTATTCTGTTTTGTGAATACAAATGCAAATCACTCGTTTCTGTGGCACTTGCAGGAAATCTACAAGGATGCAAATAGCCAGGTTCACACCTTGAGAAAAATGGTGAAGGAAAAAGAGGAAGCCATCCAGCGACAGTCAACACTGGAGAAAAAGATTCATGAACTGGAGAAGCAGGGGACCATTAAGATCCAGAAGAAAGGCGATGGTGACATCTCTATCCTTCCTGTTGCTCTGGCCTCTGGGATGGTGCCGGCGGGGGCAGAGGCTGCAGCTGGCACGTGTGTCACACCGGTTGCTGGAGCTGCAACTTCTGTACCACTGCCACCTCCTCCACCACCATTACCAGCCTTAGCAGCAGCATCTGAGGCAGGTAAGGAGCGTCGTGTCCCCCAGCCACAAGTTGGCTGTGATCTGGAGATGGTTTGTTATTCTGGGGTCAGTCACAGTGGCTTTATGCTGGAAAAAACACCATCGGTTGTTGTTATGAGGTTGCAGACCGCGTTTGTCTGATCCATTTCTGAGCTCTTAATTAGGCATTGGAAAGTACTGACTTCCCTTGTGAGGGTGGTTTCCTCCCGTGTTTGTACGCTGAGGTAATTTGGTGAAGGGTCCAACAAATACTTGGGCTAATAGGGAGGTGCAGTCGGGACAGGGAGGGTAGTGGGCCCCGCTGGGAGTTGTTCTCCATCTGCTTGTGCCACGTTGGTTCCTGTTCACTTCAGTACCCTTCTGTCCTCTCCTGTCCACAGTGCAAAATGGCCCCGTGACAGTGCCAGTGCCACCTCCACCTCCACCACCGCCTCCACCGCCGCCCCCAGCGCCGCCGCTGCCAGGCCCTGCCTTGGACACAACTCCTGCTGCCCCTCTGCCCCCACCGCCCCCACCATCAGCACCCCCCCTGCCTGGCACTGCCTCTCCCACCGTGGTTTTCAACTCAGGACTTGCAGGTAAAGCACCCGTGTGTCTGCCAGGCACGTGGAGTGTTGACTGTGGGGGGACAGGATGCAAAGGTGGGACTTGTTTTCTCTTATCCCCTGGGTAATAACTCGTCATCTCTATCTGGTGTTATATTTAGAAGGGTTTGCGAAAGGAAAGATGATTTATCAATTAAACAGATCTGGTTTGATCTGTAGGAGAGAGCTTCTTCAGTGAAACTGAAGCTGCGGCCAGAAATATTTTTCTAACATGATCATTTTTGGCTTTAAGTGAGCAAAAGTGCAGAACTTCATGGTTTTGATTTCTTCCCAGTGCACAATGAAGAAAAATCTGTGCAGAAGAGTAGCAAACTTTTTGTAATGTTTTGGAAGGAAGGAAAATTTTCCTGACCGTCTTTAATCATGTTTTTATGTACTCTCTATCCTATGCCAAACATCCCATGCAGCAAATGGCTGTTAATTGGTATCACACTCCTTCCCCTCCAGGAAATCTCGAGAGCACATTATGATTTCAGAAAGAGAGACTGAGGAGCCTTTACTCTCCCTGATGGGCTTTGCAGAGCTGCCCAGTGGTTCTGCAGCATGCAGAGCTCATTGGCACCATGGCTGGGGCAGCAGAACAGAAAGCTGGCAGGCAGGTGTGCCCTTCTGCCTGGCAGTTTGCTGTTCTGATGGGCTGGGAAGGATCCATGGAGGGGATGGCATCAACGTATTTGTGGTCAGAGCTGTTCTGCCTTGCTTCTTTTTCACCCCAAAGCTGCTGGCTTGATTTTTGTTGTGTCCTTTACTATGTGCCGTGGGGAGAGGATTTATCAGAGCGAATTACAGTGCCCCTCTGGTTTCTACTGTCAGCTTTGCACCTGGACTGAGATGCTGGAGTGGAATGTCAGACTGCAGAATGTTTAAAACCCAGCTGAGTATCCAGAAGGTTCCCCCGTTATGTATGCAGAAGCTGATGGCAGGGGCTGTTTGATGAGGCTGCAGTAGAGGTGGGACATGTCTATAGGCAGGCAGGGTGGGCATTTTGTAGTGGATTAGAACTGAAAGGGAAAATGAAAGCACCTTTTCTTGATAAACCAGTTACATAGCAAGTAATGTTTCTCAGGGCAGGACCCTTCTGGGCTGGGGGGAAACGGGTGCAGCGATAAATCCTGCTGTTCTGACCACTGCTAACATATTTTTCTCCATTCTTTCTGCTTCCTGGTAAGACGGGCCGATCAAGCTCTTCTGTAGGTTGCTTTCTGCTAAGTATTTAACTACCTTCTCCCCTTCCCTCTGTCCTGCTTTGCTGTGCCCTGTGTGTGCCCGTGACTGTGTGTGTCAGTCCAGGAGGTGGTGGGAGGGCCGAGGCGGATGCAGAGGGGTTGCTGGACACAAGGGATGTGTTAGCTTTGGGTTTGCTGCCAGCCAGCAGGATTTGGCCTTCCAGCAAAGCACTTCAGCACATAATTAAGATGTGGCTTCTTTTGGGCTGCCCTCCAGCCGTGACAGTGTCCCCACTGCGCTGCCCTGAGCAGTGCAGTTCTTGAGGACATCACCTTGCCAGCTGACAGCACGTCTTGGTAAGGGAAAAGATTTTGAAGGAAGAGATTTCGAAGGCATTTTGTTCAGCTGCACGAGGGAGCTGTCCTGAAATAACCTGGGAGCAGTTACTAATCTATTCTAATGTATGCATGAGATGAAGATGTGTTTTTCATGGGTGTTTTAGCTTGGAAAAAAGTCTTTTATTTTGGGAATTACTTAGGATTAAACATATTCGTTGTACAAAGTGTAAAACCATTTGGTTTAGATGAGCAGAAGTTGATGGTGTGTTCATGTCTTCCAGTTGGACAAATATATTTGTCAAAGTATTCAGGCTTTCAAGCTGAATACTGTGTACATTCCCTGTTACTCACGGACACTTGTTTTCAGCAAATTCTCTTGCTGGGAGTTTATTCTTTGCAGCATCCTCCCAAAAGGAGCATGACTTGGAATGTACGTGGACACGCAACTCAACTGTTGCTTTAGAAGTGGTAGGACAAAGCAAGAGTGGTGTTTTCAGCACTCAACTGGTTCTGGTGCACAACAAGAGGCTGTGCCCTGAAACTGGTGATCTCTCATGGCAAAAACACGCAGCATCAGTAGGGGGAAAGTAAAATAGTTATTTGCTCAAGTGCTTTGCAAGCTGGGAAAGTTGTCTTCTGAAATCAAGGAGAAAATAATCTAGCATCTCTATGTAGCATCGAATAGTTAGCAGGGTGCCCCTCCTATGGATGCAGGGTAGGCAGCAGTCAGGACTTCCTTGGAGCAAGCACTGAATTGAACTGAGTCAAACACAAACTGTTCCCACCCTGGGGAGATGTGAACCTGCTGTAGGGTGCAGGGAGCCCAGACCTGGATGGGAGGGTCAGGACGTGGGCATGGTGCTGCTCACATGCCTGGCCCTGCTCACAGGGAAGGGGCTCTTTTCTCCAGCACTGGAGATGAAGGGGCTTCTGTTTCTTCTTTGCAGTTTGGAAAGAAATGGTTTCTTTACTGTAATTTTGGAGTGCCACATTCATCAATCACTGCAATGAAGATCCTGAATTTGCAGCAACTAACAGCCATGTGTTCTCATCAGCATACAAAGAGCTGAGCACAGAATTAACAAAAATGTTCATGTGCCCTCCAGATCTGTTAGGAATAGGAATGAAGTTGTTTTCTTTGCTCCTATGTTACTTTTTGTACTCCTTTCACTGATGAATGAGAGTGGTTTCTTTAGCTTCTCTGTGCGGGTTACTGAGACACTAATTCTGCATGACCTGAAAAGATGAAACCCATTATTTAAACTGTGTGAAAGCTCATGTGTGCTGCAACCCCCTGTTTTGGCTTTAAAAGACAGCCCTGACCCCTCTGAAAGAGCACTGCCCCATTGCAGCAGTGGAACCTTGGGAAAGGAGCTTTTTTCCTTCTTGTCACCTATTCTGGGTTGAATTTTGTGATGTGTCTACTGCCAGTGACACGTCCTCCCTCTACCTCAGTGATGGAGATGTGTCCTCAGTTGGCAGCTTTAGTTGCTGCTAAAGGCTGAGGCCACCATGCCTTCATTGATGTGGATGGTGCTGCTTGCTGTGCTGCTGTTAGCAGCTGGGTTTGGGCTGCTCAAGCAGCCCTACACTGTGCATGGCCATGCACCAGCTTGTGCCCAGGTGGGCTCTGCAGCCAGCGGGACAGGGTTAAATTTGGCTGCTCCATCCGTTTTCTTTAGTGTTTAAAAATAGCATGGGCTTTTAAAGCAGCCCAGACAACATGGGGCAATAAAAGTAATAACACATTTCCTTTTGTGTAGTTTTCACAGCCTCTGGCATTCAGTCCCATTCTGCAGGCGCTGGCCCTGAAGCAGCCAGAGGGTTGGATAAAAGCCTCTCTGCACTGCCTGCTTGTCAAGGCAGCAGGATCTTTTCAGGCTTCTCAGGGTGATCGTTTAGCTATGGCCAGTTCTTCCTCCAGTGCTGGAATGCCAACTCTATACAGATCACGGTCTGGGCACGTGGGGTGTTTTTCAGCTGCTGGGGAGCTGATCATTTCCTTTCCTCTGGTGTCTTTAGCTGTGAAAATCAAGAAGCCGATCAAGACCAAGTTCCGCATGCCAGTGTTCAACTGGGTGGCCCTCAAACCCAACCAGATCAACGGGACAGTGTTCAACGAAATAGACGACGAAAGGATCCTGGAGGTACGAGCAGTGCTTGCTGCCTTCTGCTCCCCGTGTCCATCCACAGCTCAGTACTGGCCTTTGCAGAGGTACACCCTGGCCAACAGCTAGGGGTTGGGCTGATGTGTGGCATTGTACCAGGGAAAGAGGCCTAAAGCAGCCCAGAGCAGGGCTGAGCACTCAGGTGCTGTGTGGTCCCATGCTATGAGGTAGATGTGCGTGGCTGGATAAAGTCTGAGTGCTAACATGAATATTTGCCTGAACTGAACATGCATAGGGCTGTTGGGGCTGGAGGCCAAATGTCCTGATTACTGACTCAGGAGCTCGTGTTTACTACGCTGTGCAACCCCTGGCTGAAGTTCTCTGCTGTAGCCACAGCAGCCACAGGGTCTTACTGCAGTTCTGGTACGATGCTGGGCAGTGTGGGATTTAATACTTGCCGTGGGAGGGATAAATCACTTTCTTTCCTTTTTAGGATTTAAATGTGGATGAATTTGAAGAAATTTTCAAAACAAAAGCCCAAGGTCCGGCCATTGATCTTACATCAAGCAAGCAAAAAATAACTCAGAAAGGGTCGAACAAAGTCACGTTACTGGATGCAAATAGGGCCAAAAATCTTGCCATCACTTTAAGGAAAGCTGGAAAGACAGCGGATGAAATATGCAAAGCTATTCACGTGTAAGTAAAACACTTGTCAGCAAAGAAATCATATTCAAGATTTACTGTGGTTTTTGGTAAGTGGAATGGCTTTGAATTGGCAGTTGATGTAAATGTTTTTGCATCTGGAAAAAATCCATCAGTAAGGATGGAACCAATCTGAATTCCCTCAAATCGGATTCCCTTGTACTACAGTATGTTAACTTGCAGTTTTGTGTTGCTCTATCGCTATATGGGCTTAACAAATTAACACATATTTTATTAAATAAGCTAATTCACGTTCATCCACAGTATGCCATTGCATACTGAATTTCTTATTTGATGTACATGGTATTTTTTGTTCTAATGAACACTCCAAAGGCAGAGTATCAGGAAGAGGCAACCCCTGCAGCTTGCTGCACAAAGCACAAGTTGAGTCCAAGTGCACTGGAAGCATTTTGCATGCAGTGAGGTTTATGTAATCGCCCCACACAGTGCCAAAGCCAAATGTGATACAGGTGTGTCCGAGCATAACTGCAGCATAGGATCCTGCCATGCCCCAGCCTTCAGGGTATGGACCCAGACTTCCAGCCTCCAGCTGTGCCAGCTCCTTCTTTGGAAACAGAATCAAGGTGCCAAGTGGTGTTCACTCTAGCACTTGTCTGTGCTGTCTCTGTGCACTAAGCAGGTTAACATCGTCACGTGCAGACAGCTTCATGGGCAGGATTGTGCCCACAGCTCTGGGACATCCCCAGGGGTGGTGACCCCCCACTCCCTGGGCAGCCTGTGCCAGCACCTGACTGCTCTTTGGAGAGGGGATCATTCCTGTTATCCAACCTGAGCCTCCCCTGGCACAATGTGAGGCCATCACCTCTCATCCTATCTCATAGGTTTGACCTGAAAACGCTGCCTGTGGATTTTGTTGAGTGCCTCATGAGGTTCCTGCCCACCGAGAACGAGGTGAAGGTGCTGCGGCTCTACGAGAGGGAGAGGAAACCCATTGAGAACCTGTCTGATGAAGACCGGTTCATGATGCAGTTCAGCAAGATCGAGAGGCTGATGCAGAAGATGACCATCATGGCATTCATAGGCAACTTTGCTGAAAGCATCCAGATGCTGACCCCGGTGAGTGGGAGACAGCCCCTGGAGATGTGTTAGCCGTGGGGAAATGGTGTCTGGATGTGGGACATCATTTCCCCGTGCGTGGGAAATGTGGGAGCTGCTCTCTGTGGTGCAAGTCAGGCTTGCAGGGCACAGTGCAGCCAGGTGCTGGTGTGGGGCTGCCAGTGCAGGTTGTAGAGATCTTAATTTTCCTTACGCAGTGATGGTTTGAGTGTTATGGAGTCATTATAAGTTCTCACAGAGGCAAAATGAGAAACAACTGCATGAATGGAAAAGTGCTTTTCTAGCTATATTTTCATCTAACAGTGACTCAGAGTTCTCAAGCACTGTTTCTATGGCAGCTTGTACCCTGCGCTGCTCCACGTCATCCTATTTCTTTACCCCGTAGAAGTTTAAAACCAGTTTAAATGAAAATCTATTTGTCTGTGCCATCGGGGAAAATTACTTTCAGTGCTGGTCTGAGGGCTCTTTGAAGTCTGTCCCATGCATCTTTCACAGTTATAAGGGCTGAAATATAAATACAGTTTTCCTCAACCACATCTGAGTGTTAGAAATCTGCAGTGCAAATTAATTTTTTGAAATCCTGACATGCCAGGGCAGGATAGCATTCATGCTGGGACACACTGAATGGATTGAAAACATTGTTGGGTTTTTTTGTTGGTGTTTTTGTTGTTGTTGTTGTTGTTTTTCTTTTTAAGAGTGGAAGTCTTTTGAATTTAATTTTACTTTCGGGTTCATTATGCATTAACCAAAATTCTCCCTGTGTTTACTTGCAGCAACTTCACGCCATTATAGCTGCATCTGTCTCAATAAAGTCATCTCAGAAGCTTAAGAAAATACTGGAGGTACGTCTGACTTTTGGCTGTGCTCAACCACTCACCATTGCATCCCCTTGTGTGTACTGAAAGTGCATGTGGATGCTTGCATACAGTCTCTCAGAGGTTTCTGAGTGCATTTGCCCTGAAAATTCCCTCTCTGCTCTGTTTTGCTCTGGCAGATAATCCTGGCTCTCGGTAACTACATGAACAGCAGTAAGCGAGGAGCGGTGTATGGATTTAAGCTACAGAGCCTAGACCTGGTGAGTAAACCAGAGGCAACGAGGGGGCATGAGCTGAAATGCATTTCTTTTAAATGGAGAGTGGCTGCTTGGGGCTCATCAGTGCTTCCCAGCCAATAAAGGCAGAGGCAGCAGACATAGCGGTCAGGGAAGGTGCTTCCCTGCACTCTGTTTGAGATGATCTTTACCAGGATTTTAGTGGCCCCTCGCAAGAAGGCCACAAATCCTCAGACCACTGTGGAAATCCACCCACTTACGTGGGCCTTTACAACCTTGTCTGTCAGATGGAGAAACATTCGGGGGAAAACAAACACCCCTTCAGTCACTTTGTTCGGTGTCTGCTGCACCTTAACCCAGCAATCTTGTTGCTTTTTTCTCCTCAGCTCTTAGAAACAAAGTCAACAGACCGAAAACAAACCCTGTTGCACTATATTTCTAATGTTGTCAAGGAGAAGTACCAGCACGTATCCCTCTTTTACAATGAACTTCATTACGTGGAGAAGGCTGCTGCAGGTACTGTAACCATGGCTGTGTCCCTAGTGCACTTGCTGGGCTCCCAGTGCTTTCCCACTTGGACCATTCTAACAATAAAACCAGGTGGTTTCAGTGTTATCTACCAATGTGGTAGCAGAGCCAATTTAGGGAGGGACCCTTAGTGCCAGCAGGTTGCCTGGCCTAGCACACACACCAGGGATTGGTGCTGTTAGCATCACAGCACTGATCTCCTCTGTTTGGTGAGGGGCAGTGGCAGCCACTGCTGTGCTTGGGGGCACTTTGTGGCTGGGAGCTGGTCATGCTGTGGGTTGGGTGCTTGCACAGCAGGAGCGATTCAGCAGTTTTGTTTTATTTCTTAGTGTCTCTAGAAAACGTCCTCTTGGATGTGAAGGAGCTCCAGAGAGGCCTGGATCTGACGAAGCGTGAGTACACCATGCATGACCACAACACGATGCTGAAGGAGTTCATTCAGAACAATGAAGGAAAGCTGAAGAAACTGCAGGATGACGCCAAAATTGCCCAGGTATTTCTTAATTCTTGGGGTGTGAATGACTTGGAGAAGCAGAGCATGCTTTGTGCATCCTCCGGGTGTTTTCTGCTGACACTGAGTTACTCTGCAGTGGGGTTTGAGTGAAGAGGCACAGTGTCTCCATGGTTCTCCTTTGTTCTGATGTGAATGTATAAAATGTGCATTACTTGTGAAATGAGGAATTATTAGTCTGTCATGGTGTATAAAAATTTTTCCCATGATGTTACCCTCATGCATTCTTACCATTCATTTTTTTCTCCTTTGTGGTGAGGCCAACCTTAGGTTATTTGCTTGTGCTGGTGTTTTTCCTAGCAGTTCTTCTAGCTGCAGATGTGTCTTACTTCCATGAGCTTGGTGACAGCCCTGCACACGTTTTTGACAAACTCTGGTTCAAGCTCTCCTGCTTACTTCTGAGGCAGGCTTTAGCCCATGAGTGAATAGTGCTTGCTTTTATATACACTGCAGGGAGGAGGAGGTGCAGTTCTGTGTTTGTTCCTGTCCCCATGCTGGGTGTAGGTGTGCTCATGCCAGCCTGGGAT
The DNA here is from genome assembly GCF_987193195.1 of Phasianus colchicus. NCBI lineage: Eukaryota > Metazoa > Chordata > Aves > Galliformes > Phasianidae > Phasianus > Phasianus colchicus. The sequence goes on along the minus strand of NC_143442.1, from coordinate 1,374,145 downwards.
TCCAACTCAGAGGAAATGTCGACCCCTTACACCGAGTTCTGATGTACTGGTGAGCATATCGTGAAGTGTGTGCTTTTTGTAGGATGCCTTTGATGATGCTGTGAAGTATTTTGGGGAGAATCCGAAGACAACGCCTCCCTCAGTTTTTTTCCCAGTGTTTGTCCGATTTGTGAAGGCCTATAAGGTAAGCAGGAGCATCCTCCCCTTCTCTTCTGTCATTCTCAGCATGGTTTGCCATCTGTTGTCTCAAGGTTCCCAACAGCACAGCTTGTTGCTCCCCCTAGCTTCGATGCAATGTGAGCACAGCAGCACCGGCCCAGGGCTGCACAAATAGTTGGTTTGGGATTATTTTCAGGGCTGAAGGACAGCACTGCTGTCTGAAATGCCAGAGGGGTGCTCAGAAACAGAATGTCTGTGAGATTAAAGTTCTCAACCTTCAACCCTGACCCTGTCCTTTGTGGTCAGGGTGAGGGGCTTTGTGTGACCTCTCCCAGCCCACTGATTTCAGACTTTGTTGAGCTGAATTGCTGCACCCTCAGTTTGCCTCATTTGAACGTGCAGTTCATTTGTAACATTCAGATTCCTTGTAGTGATTTGAAGCTGTAACTTGTTGGGTCTTTTTATGTGTGTGTGTGATAAATAGCAAGCAGAAGAAGAAAATGAATTGAGAAAAAAGCAGGAACAGGCCTTAATGGAAAAACTTATGGAGCAGGAAGCGATGATGGAGCAACAGGACCAAAAGGTATGGAACAGATAGGTCTTACAGGTGGGATGTGTTCATCTGTTTTTCTTCACAGCTCAGAACCTGCAGCTCTGTGCAGTTCTTGAGTTGCCCAGACTTAGAGCTGCCCAGAAATGTGATCTCTGAAAGTTTTCTCCTTTTGTGGGGAAAGCTGAAATTGACTGAAAGAATCCAAGCGTGTACTGATTCTACTTCAAAGCTTGCAAAATTCAGAAAGCTAAACAGACAAGAAGTCACCTAGCCCGTGTTGCTGTTGGCCACACTTTTTTCCTGCTTTGGCGTTTTACCTGTTTTAAAAATCCCATCTGTATTCATTGTGCAGAGCCCCCCATTGCTTGCAGGGATCTCTAGATCTTTCCCTGTTTGAGCTTCCCAGCAGGAGTCTGCCCTGCGTTACCACTTGATAGGAATTTTCTGACCTTTTCTTTGTTTTTCTTTTTTTCCCCTAAGTGAATGCTTTAGATATGTTGGAGCTTTTCCACAGCTCCAATGGCCCATGTGTTGGCTGAAGCTGCTTCGTGCAGTTCTCGTGCTTAACAGGTGCCCTTAATCCCAGCCAGGCGTTTTCTGTTGGATGGAAAGCTTGTTCTCCTCCTTCACTTAATGCTGCTTGGAGGAGAAGGCTTGGAGTCTCGGTTCCAAGTGAGGAGAAGGCTTAAAATGGAATTGCAAACCTAAGAAAGAGAAACAGCTTGGCAGCCAGTTAGCTTGTAACTCTGGCTGTCACCCCCAGGACCTGAGCTCACCATGCCCTTGTGCTTTCCTGGGCTTGCAAAACTGGGCAGAAAGGTGGCAGTTACTGGTGTTGATTGCTGCAGGTGGGGAACCGGAGCAAAGGTCCTTACAAATCCTTATAAATCCTTACAAATCCTCTCTTCTTTGCTTTCAGTCTCCTTCTCATAAAACAAAGAGGCAGCAGCAGGAGCTAATTGCAGAGCTCAGGAGGCGGCAGGTCAAGGATAACAGGCATGTGTACGAAGGGAAGGATGGTGCTATCGAAGATATTATAACAGGTAAAGCCTTTTTCTTCCATAATCTCAGAGGCCCTTTCACCAAGGTTAAAAACGTGTATCTGCCTAATAGCCATTGTGCGTGAGTTATGTGATTCTTGTAGAGCTGCTGGAGCACAGCTTAGGAGATTGTTTACATGATGTGAATCAATTATAGAAGGGAACAGACAAAGTCCAGTAACCTGCTTTTGTGTGTTCACTGTCGGTGCTGCCCGTGTTTGTCACAAGCACAGACTTTGGGCGCGTGCTGTTTCTGACCTCTTCTCTTTCAGCATGTTGGGACACACTTTTGGTCTCTGATCTGTAGAGTAAGCAGCTCAGATCTCAGCTGATATTTGGTGGGGATATGCATGCTGTGCAGATCTTTCCCAGAAATCTTTACTTTCCCGTAACTGGAATGAATGACAGATGTTTAACATTATTAAGAGCCTGCATTTTCATTAAAATGTACTAGCAGTAATTGCATCACATTATTGCACACTTACAGGAAATAGTTTAGTCAAACCTGAATGATGGATGGCCCTGAGCAGCTTCTGGTTTTACTGCTTTTCAGTTTGGCAGAAGTCTGCCCCAATCACCACCGTAGGGCTGCAGGGAAGGGTGCAGACCCCACTGTCAGTGCTAGGGAAGCAGGGACGTTGTGTGCTGCTAGAGCTGTCTTCTGAGTCGTGCTGTGCTTAGCAGTCAGCTCCTTTTGCTCTGTGCCACTGCTCTGGTTGCAGTGCTTGGATTTTTAGTGCACTTCTTCACCTGTGGTGTGGAAGGAGCAAGACTGTAACACTTTGATGGCTTTACAATTGAGTTCTGTTGCACAGAAAGTCAGCAAAACAACCTTTGGGCAAAACGGCCTTGACTGCTTCTCCCAAATGTTTGTCATATTGTTTCTTCCCTCTGCTTTACCTCTCAGTGAGGAATTTTTGCCCAACTGCATGAAAGGGTTGGAATGCTCTTAGTGAAGCTTTCACAACTCCTTCTAACGTTTGATTAAGAGATTCCTATGGTAATGTTCTCCATGTGAGAGGCAGACTTGCTGTAATACCCAATCACTTCTGCTTCTGCATCTCCTTTGGACTCCTGGAAGCCGTGTAGTGAAGTGGCTCTCCTGCTCTGTGGGAGAAACAGGTGGTGCAAATGATGCCAGCCTGCATGCAGCCCCGTGTCAGCGTGCCAGGCTCAGCCAACCTGACCATCCCCTGTTGGTGCCCAGCCCTTCCAGCTATGGGGTGCCCCGTGCAGTGACACTTGAGGCACAGAATGTCAGGTTGAACTGAGGTCACTTGGCTGCAGCCTGTGACAGCTGGTGCAGTGGCATGGAAATAATCAGAGGTGTCACTGGATGCTGGCTTAGTGCCTCATCAGGTGCACGGGGAAGCCCTGCTGGCTGGGACAGGATGGGATGCTGTCTGAAGCCACACTTTTCCAGAGTCATAGCCTTTACCTTTAGCAACAGTCTTTCAAAACCAGAGACAGATACGTAGTGACGTAAAACTGCCTCCTTACCAAATCCTCCTGCACTGCAGTGTCATGAGTTGGTTGGAACGTGCAATCCTGTACCTGGTTGTCCTTAACCACGCGCTAACCGTGTACTAATGCCATCGATCTGTGCTTCTCACTGCTCTGTTTGTTTGGCTGTTATTCCCATGCAGTGCTGAAGACTGTGCCCTTTACAGCTCGAACCGCCAAGCGGGGCTCTCGGTTTTTCTGCGAACCTGTTCTCACTGAGGAATTCCATTACTAAACTATTCCTCTTTCACATCTGATGCTCTTAGACAAAAAAAAGGTTGCTGTAGATTTTTTGACACTTTTCCATTTGTATGGACCTCAGCCAGGATCATGTGAATGTTGAGTGTATAGCAATGTCCGGCGTCCGCCTGAACTCGTATCGATGTCACCTTCATTGCATGTGTTGTGTTTCAGTAACGTTTTATTTCATCCCATCCGGTCTGTGTTGGATGCTTTTGGCCATCCTCACGTTTCAGAGGCATTGCTAACCCTTGTGACAAGCGCCATAGAACAGCAAGTGGTGGAAGTCACAGTAGATTTGGTGCCGGCTCCGTGGGGTGGACAAGGCTCAGGCCAAACACAGCCGTACTGTGACAGTTCACTTGGCTTTTCTATGTCATCTCTGCTGGCTGCAGATCTTTCTCTGTATATGCAAATGTAGCTGAGTAGTCTGCATGTAATAACTGAGCTGTAAGCCAGAGGGAACTGTCTGCATGGCTTTGGTGGGACCTCCTTGGGCTTTGCTTTACTTGGTGTGGAAGGGTTATCTGTGGCAACGTGCCCCCTGTGCGAGGAGCATCGTTTCGGCCTTTCTAACCCTTGCCTGCATGTTTGCATGTCAGACGCAGAATGGAGTACATCTTCTCTCATTTGTTCACATCCACGTTTAACTTTTTCAGTTCCATGCCAACTTTTATCAAAATAAAACTGGTAATGCTAATTGAGCATTAACCAATTGTCATGGAGGCCGGCACGGTGCCGTGGGCTTTGTAACAGTGTGGGGGTGAGAGCTGGGCTGGGTGGGAGGCAGCAGGGCTGGGATGTGCCAGCCCACAGCTGTGGGCACGGGGCAGAGCTTGGCATGGAACTGAGCACCATAATCCTGTGGTGTGCAGTGTCAGGAGGGTGTGCTTAACCCTGCATGTCTCTTAACACTGTTGTCTTGAATTAAGGACGGATGGCTTAAGAAGACAACAGTGTTCACTTGGCAATATGTATTTTTATGAATGCTTCTAATAAAATTGCAAACTATAATCAGCTCAACAGTTATTTGCTCTTTCAAGTTAATTGCTGTATTATCTTCCTGGAGCCAATCTTCAAAGCAGCTTGGAATTTGGTTAGCAAGAGGGAAGGGTGGCCCTCATGTCCTTTCCTCTCCTCCTCTAACCTCTCATGGCCTCGGCCTCACCCGTCCTCTCGCTCTGCTGGCTAACATGCCTGCCATTTTTGAACGCTGAGTTGACTTGCTCTCCATTTCCCATCCCATTTTTTACTTAACCATCATTTTTTTTTTTTTTTCTGTTTAGCCCTAAAGAAGAATAATATCACTAAATTTCCAAATGTTCACTCGAGGGTAAGGATTTCTTCTAGCACATCGGTGGTGGAGGATACACAGAGCTGGCAAGCATCACTTTTTACTTAGCTTCCTCCTCTCTCTGTATGCCCGAAGCCTGGCAGTAGCTGTGGCTAAGCATAGTGCTGGTGAGGGCCTGAAGGCAGCGGACATTCAGCCCATTGGTTCCCACCTCTATGTGGCAGGGGGTTGCTGAGCTGCTGGCTGGTCACCACCTTCCTGCTCTCTCGATTTTGGCCCTTTCTCTTCCAAGTTGAGCCTGAGCTAGGCAGCCTTGTCCCAGGTTGTTTCAGCCCGTAGATCCCTGGCTGTAGCACCCAGCCCCTGCTGCCCAGTGCTCTGCAGGTGTGTGGTGCTGTGGCCGTGGAAAGGGCAACAGTGATGGACAGCGGAGGCTGGGAGCACAGGGCAGCACGGGTGGCTTCTGCTGTGCTGAGGAGCTGGGGAGTGGGGCTTAGAGCGAGCTGTAAGTCAGCCAGGGAGTGCATGGGAGGGGTTTCCCCAGCAAAGCACCCATTTTATTTTTTTCCCAGCAAAAAAGAATTCTACCTCAGTTACGCGTAAGGTGCACCAAGCATGCTGTGTAGCTCATCTCCATAGCACAAGAAGCCAAGCAGTCACCTGTCCTCACCACGCTCTTAACACGGGCTTTGTTAAACTCCCACCGCCGGCTTTCTCCATTGTTGGCTCCATCGCATGCTCAGTACTGCCCTCCTCTCCCCTCCCAGCCCCAGCAGCAGCCCAGCCCCGCACCCCTCGGGTGGCAGCTGTGGCTGCAGGCTGGGCGCAGGGGACGCCTGCTTTTTCTCAGGGCACCTTCTGATAGTTGAATGGGTGGATGGGCCACGTAAATGCATGCTTGTTTTGGTGAGCACTTATCCCATCGCGTCCTGTGTTTCACATTCGCTGTGTTCCATCCTGCATCAGGGAACTCGTTCAGCACGGGGCGGCGAGGCCCTGGCACTGCTGCCCAGTGCTGCGTGGGTGCCCCATCCCTGGGGTGCCCGAGGCCGTGGGGTGGAATCGGGTGATCCGTAAGGTCCCTTCTGACCCCATTCCCTGGTTCTGAGTCTCTCACCTCAGGGATTTAGAGGCTACACAAACAGTGTTAGTGAATACGAGCTGCCCATGGGTGGGCAGACACCCACCCAGCAGCACTGCTCTGTTAGTGCCCCCAGCACTCGGGGCGCACACCAGCACTGCCTGCTGCTCGGTGTGTTGCCGTAGGGCCCATCAGCTGTTCTGGTAGGACCCACTCCCTCCTCCCGTTGCTACCCAAGCTGCTTTGACTGGCTTCCAGCAGGCCCGATCCCCGCAGTGCGTGCTGACCAGGGCCGCTTTCCTCCCTGCAGATCTTCGAAACCAGCCGTACCGCCGGGCCGACGCGCTGAGGAGGAGCGTGAGGCGGCGCTTCGACGACCAGACCCTGCGCTCTGCCAACGGCACTGAGATCACCATGTGAGCTTGAGGCCTCTGCAGGGCCGGGCTGCCAGCGGTGCCCCTCCCTGACAGCCTTGGGAACAGTACGGTTACCCCTAAAGGGCTCAGACACCTAGAAATGCATAGGAACGTCAGCGATGGGCTCTCCGCTCAGCCGTAGCTAACAAGTGCCTAAAATGGAAGTACCTGCTCAAATTAATCGAAGCAATAGGACTTGATTTGATTGGGTATCTTTTGACACCAATACGTTATTCAGTATTTTTAACCAAAAAGTAAAGTTATGTGTTGTTTTTGGGGTGTTTAGTTGGGTTTGATTATGTGAAAACTTAGCGATCGGTCTTCTGTTGGCCGGACCTGGATCCCGACTGGTTGGAAAGAGGTAACTCTGGATGTGCTCTGCTGCTGGGCTTCTACATGCATTCCTCTCATTGGCCAAGGGCTGACCTTGGCTTCAGCTGCACTTACTGGCTTTTTTTTTTTTTTAAAGAAAGAAACAGAACATTTAAGAGCTTTCTGTATCTAGTAGGGAAATAGCGACAAGAAGAGCTCCGCACCTCGTTCCGCCATCCAGACTCCATGCGCCGTAGCTGGACATGGTAATGCAGTTCAGTGGTGAGAAGATCTGTGGGCACTGAACCCTTTGTTTGCTGTAAGGTTGTGGGTTTGGTGGTGTGCAGTGCAGGGCTGAGGCACGAGGGGTACGTGGGAAGCTGTGCATCGCAACTGCACTGCGTGGGAATGGCAGAGAACGCATTGCCTGCTCTTCAGTTAGAGGCACTTTCATCTAACAAACGGTGTATTTATTAATTAGCACTAAGGTATTAACATCTCAGTAATCAGTATTAGGGTTCCGAGGACCATTACAGCTCAGTACTAGCACAGAGATCGCATTAGTGCCCTTCCAGCTGCGCCGTGACCCCACAGCTCCCTCTGACAATCCAGCTCCAATGAAGTCCCAGGGCTCACGTGTCCGTCAGCTGCCCTGCAAGGTTTGGTGTCACACTCCAAAAGCTTCCAAAGGGACGGGGAGCAGCGCCCTCTGCACCCACAGAGCCCTGCAGCTCTGCCTGGAGCCGGCGGTTGTCCGGCCCGGAGGAGGAGTGGGACTGCAGCTCTGTTTGTGCTTCCCGAGCTCCTTGTGCTCACAGCTTCCCCTCCTGGCATCGCCGCATCAATATGTTAATTGTAAAATTTATTGTATAGTATTTAACCACTGAATTTCTTTTCTTTTATGTTGTGCTTATGTGAACCACTGGTGAAGGTCCCATTTTTTTTTTTTCTTGGATAATGTGTAGTTATATGATAATCTGTTTTTAAATGTACAGATATTTTGCTACAAAATCGGTGCCGTTTTTTTTATGGTTTTTACACTTCTTTCACTCCCACTTTAGCCTCTGGGTAATATTGTAAATATTGTTTAAAAAAAAAAAAAAAAAAAGCATCAGCCTGTGCTATACAATCCGAATGTTATTTTAACTTATAGTTTTTGTTTTTATATTTAACTAAATGGACAGCTGGGGGCTCAGTTACCGCATTGACCTCTGCTCACCCATTTCCAGAGCGTTTCCTTTATCAGCAGCCACCCCTGCACTTGCAGCCCATGTGCTGAAGGGAACATGCCACTGCCTCCCTGCACTGGGAGAGCATTCAGTCGGCCCATCAGTTTGGTACAGTGGTGGTCAGAGGGCTCAGAGCTCCACTGCCTCATTCCTGTGCTCAAAGGTATTTTGTTGTTCATTTTTTTGTTGTTGTTTTTTTTTGGTTTTTTTTTTTAAATTTAAGACAAAAATGATCATTCGACTGGAATGGAACGCTGGCATGTTCTCTTTCATATTTTTCTAGTAATAGATCTGCTTCTTAGCAATATTAGAAGTGTTTTATAAAAGCAGTTCATGTTACTTTCCTGGTCTGTTCCTGGCATAAGAGCAAATAAACTATTTACACTACTACACTGTAATCCCTCCTTTCCTTCTTTTTTAAGTGACTTTTACAGCGTTTTCTTGCCCTCCCATGGGGCTGTGCCCCATTGCCCACCACTGCTATGGACAGAGAGGCTCCAGCCCTGCAGTGCAGCTCACCCAGGGCAGGAACACCATTGTGCCCCCAGCAGCAGTTCTGCAGTCAGTGCTCCGTGCAGAGATAAGCACTGGTGAGTATTTCCCCCTAAACATGCAAAAAAACCATAAGTATTGAAGTCCTAAACTTAAAGCAACCAATGCTATACCTGAGCTGCAATTCAGATGTAATTGATAGGAAGGTTTAACAAAATACAGCAGAACCCGGGAGGGTGAGTTACCAGCAGCTGTCTATCTGGCCATCTGTACATATTCCAGTCTTTCCACCCGTCAATCCTTCTGTCTGTCCATCCATTAGTCTGTCTTTTGCTCAGTCTGTCCCTCTGTTCTCCTGTGTTTCTGTCCATCTTTTCATCCCTGTCTGTCCTTGTCCATCCATCCGCCTGCCTGTGTTCCTCGTCTTAACAGCCGTCCATCCACCTGTCCTTCCACATTTCTGTCCATCTGCCTATCTGTCTTTCCATCTGTCTTTCATCTTTCTGTCCCTTGGATGGCAGAAAGACAGGACAGACCTACAGAAAGACAAAAAGATGGAGGGACAGACAGAAAAAGACAGAAGGACAGAGGGATGGGCAGGTGAAGAAGAGACAAATAGTGATGGATGGACAAAGGACAGGACAGAAAGGTTTCAGACAGATGGACAGAGAGACAGATAACAACCAAAGCAAACCCCCCCAAATGCTTTGTCACAGCCTTTGAATTAAATTCTGCTTCTCTTGCATTGGAGTTGTCGCATTTGAAGGTGCCAGAGCTGATTAAAAGGTAGGAAAAAAAACCCATGAAAGACCCCCACACCCAAACAACAGGGACCCCCAGGAGCACTTTGCTTTTTATTGAATGTGAAAATAAAGGAAAACCTTTCCAGAGGAGCATTTGCTCAGCAACACAGAATGCACTGAAACCAAAAGCTAAAGCTGGACTTGGGAGTATTTTCCTGTAAGCAGAGGTGGCTTAAATTCAGAAATCATTGACAGAAAAAAATCATCAGAGTTGTACACGGCCTTGAAGTAGAAATAAATACCAGTAGACAGCAGAAGACAAGGTTTAATAATTGATAGAAATGTACAAAAATATTCCAATCAAAGGTTGCAGAAGGTGTACCACGGCAGCACGGCGCTGCGAGGAGGGCTGGGCTGATGCTGACGTCCTGCACGGATGCTGCAGCTGCTGTTTGCCTGGGGCTGGTACATTCTTCAGCAGGTTTGTAAGGCAACGTCTCAATTTACAGTTTGATTTTTCATTTTGATAGTGAAGATAAGCACAGACAGAACATCCGTAGCTGTTCCGTAGCGGCTTTATGTGAATACAGAAGGCGGCTGTGAGCAGCAGCACCCTCTGCTGATGCCACGGTGGAGGGCTGAGTGCAGTCCCATCAGCCACGTCTGCTTTTAATTGCTGTACAAACTCACTTGGAAGTGATTGTTGGACAGGAATCTCTCAGCAGTTTTCTGTTTCACATAAGTGCTTGGAACGGGTTGGGTAGGAACGCGGATCACGAAGGAACAATCCCAATAGCTGACAGGTTTTTTTTGCGGTACAGATCAAGAAATGAATTCATTACACCCATTGCCTTCCCCCTTTCAAAAATAATAACAAATTCATAAAACAAATTAAGCCACAAGAAACTATATTAAGAATCTTTCTAAAAAATGAAGCTCTACCTGCCCGCACGGCCGGGAAGAACAGTTACTGCCTTTCTAGGAAGGAGTGCACCGCAGCGATGCTCTGCTAGAAAGGTGCCGAGGCTCTGCTCAGCCTGCAGGTGAGGTCCAGTGAGACCCAAGGTGACTTCCATGGCGCTGTTCCCTTCCAGGACTCCCTCCAGGGGAGCAGAGCACCCGTGCTGCCCAACAACATTCGGCTTTAACTCAGAATTTCATTCACTTTTGTAGGTTTGGTGCCGGGCCCGTAAGAGTACTTGGATGTATTTATGTGGTAACATTAAAACCCACCGTAATTTCAACAATGGAACTCAGGATATCAGAACCCACATCCTGAATTAAACATTGGTTTCTTTTATTATGCCACAATGTAAACATATTTGGTATAAATAACGTTCTCATTGATCTTCATCCAGTTGTTCCAAAAGAGTCCGCCTCTGCTTTTCCAACTCCCCTTCGCTCAGCTCGCTGCCCGAGGTGTCCCAGTTGCCCTGCAGGGAGAGAAGGGGTGGTGAGAGCCTCAGCCAGGCTGCCCAGCTCCCAGCTGCAGCCCTGCTGCATGCCCACACCCCCTGCTCTGGGCAATGCACGCCTCTGCAGTGCTGCCTGCAGGAAGACTCAGATGGGTACTACGTTTTCCAGCGGGCTTTTTCTACAGGTATTTTTAATGCAATACATTCAAGCATTCTGAATGCTTGAAACCAAAGCATGGTGTTTCTGATGTCACCTCCCAGAGCACACAGGGCAGCGCTCAGAGCAGGGCACTGAAAGGGGAAGGGCTGAGCTCCTCCTCTGCCTGTGTTCACGACCACAGCTGAGCTCCTGCTCCTGGCAGATGTCTGCATTCAGCACAGATCTGGGCTGGCCAAAGCGGATTACTTTCAGAAGGCACAACAAAATGCAGCTGTCTGCCTCCCACCTCTCCAAGGACAGCACCACCAGCACAGTGCAGCTGAGCTGGGTGAGGCAGGGCACTGCCCCTCATCAACCCAAAGACAGTGCTGTTCCACTCATATTTTTCCATTCAAACACATCTTTGAAACGCTGTTCTAACCCTCCCAAAACAAACAGTACACAGAACCATCACAGCAAAGAGTCAGATCGTGGGCACAGCTACACTTCTGTGTGACTTTCCAGCTCAAAAAGTGCAAGAATTAAGATTTTCTTCCAGTATGAGACTAGCAGCAGCCCAGCGCTACTGCAGCAGTGATAGGAGTGCTCAAATTACAGAATGGAAGAGCTGCACAATCATTTCAGTGTTTAACCAGCTGTCCTGCTCATCTCCTTTGAGATCAATCTGGCAAATTGGATGGAAAAAAGAAAAAAGAAAAGCAGTTTGATCATAAACAGTACTCTGCCACACTATGGGCTAAGCTTCAGTACCATCTGTAAAACAGACAGCTTCATTCACAACTCACCTCAACCAGCAACAAGTAGTATTGGGCCAAATAACAAATCATTAGTAACAAATACTAAGTGAGGGCATAGAATCTGCATGATTCTGCTCTGTTTGAACATCTGGTTCTTTTTTTGTATATGGAATTGGAACATAAATAAAGCTTTAACTCTTTATGAAGCTATAGAGCTTGCATACTCTAGCATCCCACTGATATACAAAGCCCAAAGGCATCACATAAAAAGGAAATAAGAAAGCTTACAGAATCTTTTCCAGGTCGTTTTTTAGTCGGAGATTTATGTTTTGATTCAGATCTTTGTCTAGCTCTATCCTTTTCACTTTCTCTCTCTCTTTCTTTTTTGTCTTTTTCTCGTTCAATATCAGATTCTGGTGAATCCTTTGTAATAAAGGGAAAATATTAAATATTATTATTAAAGGTATTAGGTATTGTGGTTTATAAAATACACCTCAGAAATGTCCGATTTCATTCTAATATAGGCCACATTAGAAAGAAACTGCTGGAAGTGGCTGTGAGTTTAACACATCCCAGTAACCAGGGCAGAAATAAGTAATGCAGAAACATTACTGAAGTTATTTTAAAAGGAGAGAGTCCTAAAAAACATTCAGCATTTTTAGTGCATGAAAAGACAGGGCATGCTGGATCCATGCAATAAATCCCTTCTGTACCCAAGTGCCACTCATTCCATAACAGCTTTGCAAAGGGTGAAGTCTGCTAACTGTTCATCTGTTAACGTGGCTGCCTTGCCACATCTGAATGCTCTCATGCTCCTGGACTTCTGCTGCACTGAGGGCTCAGATGCTGTGGCTGTTTTCATCCTGCATTTCATCCTGGCTACGTTGATGTGACCCTGTCTGCGTTGCAGTCCTTTGGCACTGGCACATTACTCAATGTCTAACACTGGTATCCATCTCCTCTTTGTGAATGCTGCCCCTTCGTGAATGCTGTCCACTGAAGGGCACAGCCAACTGCTCAGATATTACAGAAACAACAGAACATCACTATTTTGAAAAGTTCTGCAGCAACCTGAGTTCAGAGACACCAATTTCCTCCTTTACCTGACATCAAAAATACGCTCTGGCCTCACATGATGTACACAGAGGATGAAAGCTCTCTTTCTACTCTTTAGGTTTTCTGCTGATGCTGCTGCTCATTTGATGTCAGAGCTGCTAACTCAATCCTGCTACTCAGGCAGACGAAAGGATTGATGCTCAGCATGAGGTGAAAGGAAAAGATGCTGGGATTCTGTCCAGCACTCCACAACAGAAGTAACTCCAAGACATGCTGCGATGACAAGCAGCCAATAGCAGGATACTGCTGTCCTTCATATTTGCTTCTGCAGTTGCAGTTTAAACCCCCCCCATGTTACTGTTCTAAATGGTTTTAAGTTACACATAACAACGTCTGATCTAAAGAAGTGCTTGCTATAAAGCCAGCTGGTAACTGTCAGTATTTAACAAACAGGATTGCTGTGGCTGACCATGAGGTGTCAAGCTGAGCCTTAAGCCAACTCAGAAAAAAGTGAGCTGTACTTACAGACTTATGTCTTCTTTTCTTGCTCTTTTTCTTGTGTTTTTTTGATTTCTTGTAACTTCTCTCTGCAAACAAAATGAGGGAAATCAATACAATTATAATTTAATACTGATCTAGTATTAAATGTGAAGGTTGGCTGCCCTGCCTACAGCAGGGGGGTTGGAGCTTCATGATCCTTGAGGTTTCTTCCAACCCAAGCCATTCTAGGATTCTATGACTATAGTCTATGACTACCCAGCAATAAACCAGTCATTTTAAAGCAAAGAAACAAAAGTCTCCTACCAGATTCTGCACTGGAAGAACGCTCAGAAGCAGATCTAGATTCTGAACGTTGCCTTTTCTTCTTTGAATGGCTATCATCATCCTCAGACTCTGAGCCCTTGAGATACAAAATGTGGTTAGCAAGAGGACAGCAACACCCCAGTAATGACAGGAGCAGATGTTAAGGCATCATGAAACCCCTCACCGAGCGAGAGCGAGACCTCTTCCTGTGGTGCTTTTTGGATTTCTTAGAATGTTTCTTGTTCTTTGAATGATGATGCTGACACTCGTGCTGGAGTACATGAAAAGACAAATGTTAGTTTGCAGGGCACACCGTGAAACCAATGACAACTCTCATCATCCACAAGGCACCTATAGCTAGCAGTGATTAAAAAACAGTGATACTAATAGTAGTGCCACGTTAAAGTTATAACAAGCTTTTAGTAGCAAGGGAACAGAGCTTCAGGCACAGATGCACACAGCTTCTGTTACCCATATCCTTGCTTCAGTGCTTCCTATTCGAAGTGATTGCTCAGGCTGGCCAAGGATAGGGTGCAAACCTTGCTTTGCAACATTTGAAATTCTGAAAGTAAACCGTTTTAACATGTACAAACTGCAGTGAGTGAAACAAACACAACCATATCTCATTACCTATAAAAGATAACACCTTTCTGAACAAGACTGACATGCCGAGATTTCTGCAAATCAACTCTTACCATGGCTGATCCAAAAGTTAAGGGTGAAACTACATTATAACCCTCCCACACACCACCAATAAGCTGTTCGCAGTCAAAAATCAAACAGACAGAATCTGAACTCCCCACAACTCTACAATAAATCAGGGAATTCTGATGTTAACTTTTGAAAATCCTCACAGTGCACATCAGAACAACAACCATGGATCAAATAATTTTAACTCATTTCTTCCCCACCTTATTTTCAAGATGAGGTTTTAATATCCATGCTTTCTGGTAATGCAGAACATCCCTTTCTATATAATTTAAGAACCAATCAACTAAGTATTGTATACCATATATTCTCTCACCAGGAAAAGATGATAAAATAAGAATTACCTCGAGTACATGCATGAAATCTTTAAATATTCTTTTCCTTTCAGACTCTAGAGTGATATCTTCAAATGCTGGTTCCTTCACAAATCTGTCTCTGATCTGTCAGAGAAATAGCAATGACATACTGACATGAAATGAAGTTTAAAGATGACATAACTGCACCAGTTGGGAAAGCCACGGTGCTGTTAAAGGCTCAGATTGTTTCTTGTCAGCTTTATAACCAGCAGGATCTTTAATACAACTGCACAAATGGATACACATGCATGCAGAATTGGGTTTTTTTTCTGCATATGCCTCACAAGCTCGGTAAAAGCACACTGTCTGCCATGAAGTATGCTTTGACAGGAGAGGTTTTAATCCCATCAGAACAAAGTCAGACTTTTAACTAAGCAGAGTGCTTTTATCTCCTCTTAAACCATTCACTTAAAAATAAATCAGACAGAGTTATTGACAGAATTCAAGTTTTCAACTCCAATTCTGATGTCTGCTGAAGAGGTGACTCATTCCTATGGATCTGTGTTGTACAGACAGAAACCGTGAGCATAAATAATCTAGGCTTACTTGTTAGCACGTATCAACCTGCTGAATATATTTGGAATGACTTCCATAATAAAGCAGCAATACATACATCTTCCCAGACAGCATCCAGCTCAATGGGAGGAGTAGCCTGTTTCAGCATACTCTTGAAGGCAGACTCTTTCCGCTTCATTTTGCGAGCTTCTTCTTTTTCCCTTTCTCTTTCACGGGCTTCTGCCTTTTCCAGCAGCTGCATGATATTGTGAGATCATTTGAAGAATATCAAAACAGAAGATTAATAGTTCAGTTTCATGCAATTTTTGAAAAGCCCAACGACAGTTCATCTTTGGAGTTTTCTATTTATCACTGCCCAATACTTCCAAGCACACAACGGCGTTTCTCAAATAGAAACAGTTGTAACAGCACAGGGAACATAAGTGCTGGTTTTTGTTTTGCAGGGATTTTATATTGTATTCCTATTATTCATACTTACACTATTGAAAGCCAGCTTGATATTTCCTGCATCTAAAGTGGTGGCTCTCTTAGTTGAACTGATGACTGTAACAAAGTCTTCAAAAGAAGTATTCACTTCAACTACAAATCCTTTATCCTGTAAATAAACAAACAAACAAACTTACTTTCTTGGCAAGGGGGTGAGTCAGGAATTGTCACACTAATAGCACTGCATGGGACTTCCCACTCTTCCCATATCTTCCAAAAGAAAGGGAAACCTCCTTCCCACCACCCCAGGTATCTTACAAACATGAGGAAGAAGTCAGATCACAGAGCCTCTGTCAAATACTTCCGTGGCTGTACAAATGCATATGCTGCTCTTAAAGTACAGGATCAACCCATTTATGAGAAAATCAAGTCAGAATGAAAAAGCCTACTTTCTCACTCTAGAATAATTATTGCTTTTAAGTAAACAAAGACAGCAAAACGGGGCAATTTCCCCTCTCACCTTTAAGATATCTTTTATTATCTTCTTTTCATCATGGTAACGTGCTTTTAAGTCTTCAACATAGAACTTGAAGAGGTCAAGTGCTGTTGATCCTGATGAAGAAACTAGATAAGTCAAAAGCTAGCTCTAATAAAAGAGCTGCGTTTTTTTAATTATTTTTAATTTTAAAACAACATACAAACAACCCTGCTTCACACTGCCCACACCTGAGAGCTTTACGCCTTACGTTTTACAGGGTTGGAAGGATTCTTACCAGGCTGGCCAAGCATATTAGTGAATCTGATGTCAGAGCTTATGGTTGGGTACAACTCCATCCAAGAGGACATTGAATGTAACTGTCCGTGCTCGTGCAGCTCATCTAAAAATATCTATAAAATACATGAACTACTCATTAGCTTATCCCCAAGAAATAGAAAGCACAGACTGTGTAATCATTTGACATGTCTAAGACAAACAGCAGGTCCACCAACCTGAAAAGATTCTCTGTTTTTCCTCTGCCGCCTTCTTTCTCTCAGTAAACTTTTCTGTTTTTCTTCTTCCTCCTCCTTTTCCAATGCCCTGATGTGTTCCTCAAAGCAGATCAGTGCATCCTCCTTATCCATATCTAGCACCAGGTAACAACAGAGTAGTAAGAGTAAGTATTAAGTAGTGATACTAACTCTACAATGTTTCTTAAGAGATAACTAACTGCTGCCAAATTTATTACTGATGGAGTGAAGGAAGATTCATTGACCACTGAAATGTATGACAGACCTGTGCAGCAAATAACCCAACAACAACTAAACCAAACACCAAAAGCAACACAAAACCAACCCACTTCCCCTCCAACCTGCCCAAATTCTCACTGCCAATACAGAGCACAGAAGTATTGATGAGAAAAACAACCTCCCTTCTACCACCCCAGGTATCTTACAAACATGAGGAAGAAGTCAGAACACAGAGCCTCTGTCAAATACTTCCGTGGCTGTACAAATGCATACGCTGCTCTTAAAATACAGGATCAACCCATTTATGAGAAAATCAAGTCAGAATGAAAAAGCCTACTTTCTCACTCTAGAATAATGATTACTTTTAAGTAAACAAACACAGCAGGACCTCAGTCTAGCAGAAGGAAGCCTAACTATCTGCCACACTGGTTATGCTGCCAAATAATTCCTCAAATTTCAGGGGGTAACAAATACCAAGGTAGTTGGATCTCCAGGAAAAGGGAACCCCTTGCTTTATCACTGAGAGTATATCAATAATGCTTTCTGATGCTGACACAGCTGCCCCAAAAGTAAGGCACCAGATCTCTCTATTCCTGCTGCTCACTGGCTGTCACAGCCCTCCTGACTGTGGAAGAACAAACCTTAACCAGGAATCCTCACAAATCCAATCCCTCATTCACAACAGATATATGGACTTTTTACATACTCTGAAGTTCCTCATCTTCTGCAAACGTAGGGTTGTCCATCAGGTACTGCTGAGCCTCTGACCAAGTAGTGCAGTAAGTGACATTAGCCATGTTATCAAGGATGTTCTTCAGAGCTTCCCAGTTTCTCTTCCGTAACTGTTTGGCTTGTTCCTGCAAAGACAAGGCAATAATGCAGCAGTGCTCTCACCTGCATTGGTTCATTTTTAAACTCATAGGTTCTCAAATGCTTATCCTACAAATTCTTTCCCTTCTGCCTGCATTTTAACTGTCCCTGAGCAATGCACAGAACTGCACTGCTTGCAAGATTTCTGTACTCAGTGGAATTGATCAATTTACTTGCAAGTCAAAAGAACAGCTCTGAAAGAAACTTACCTTCTCTTTCTTAGACAGAAAAAACAAGACATCTTCGTAAATCTCCAGGCGATCGCGCTCAGATATTGCATTCCAGACCTCCATCTCCCCAAACATTTGTTCAGCTTTTCTGTACAAAACAAAGAAAAAACATACAATAATTTATTGGTGATGATTGATCTTAAATGCCCCGCTGGCTTACAATCATGTTCATCAACTGCTTCATAAGCAGTAATTCTTTTGTGCAACATCTCCCTACTTCCTGTCATGGACAGCCTGGGTGACAGCTTTCTCTCTTTGATATACAAACAAAAAACCAACCTGCATTTTACTTACATTCTTTCAGACTGAGCATACGTATCTTCCTATAAATATTTTAGTTACAAGCTTTACAAGGCTGAGCACATAGCAAGATAAGCATTGCCAGCAGCAAGCTGGAAAGATGTAAGGACAAACTTGTCGAGTTCATAAAGACCAGAACTTGATTTCAGGATGCCCTTACTTGTATCGTGTTGTGGATGTCATCTTCTCATGGTTTTCCAGAAAACGCTGGAAGGACTCTTTAGCTTCTTTGTATTTTGATCTTGCTTCTTCTTTTTCTTCTTTTTCTGTTTGAACTTTGTAAGCATTAAAGGCTTGCTTTTTTTCACTCAGCTTTGCCAAAGCACTTTGTATCAAAAAGAAAACATGAATTACAGGCAAGGTAATTACATTTAAAAATCAAAACCGAAGACCCAAAGCATGAAACAGATTTGAATAACACAAATCTTTGAGACAAAATTAAATATGATCCAGGCGACCAGTCACAGTCCTGCCTGTCCCTTCAGGGTTACTACCAGGTTGTATTCACCCATTTCACACTGTAATACTACTTTTACAGTGGATATAAGCCACTTTTCTGTGAACGTTTATGGCAGGCACCCATTTCAAAATAACCCAGAAATTATTTATCTCCATCATGATCAAAAGTGTGTCTTTATTACTAAGCAAACCATATCAACTGTACAGAATAGCACTGACAAGTGCCACATCCTTCCCATATCAGGACTTAATGCTAGGAGTTGTACTTCACATATGTGACACCAGTCCAGTCCCTCATTTACAGAGATATATTATGAGTAAAGAACCAAGCAATACCTGTATCTAGGATCATTAATGATCATCTTCATGGCTTGCTCCCAAGAAGCATTGGATGGTACTCGCTGTCAAGACATTACATGATTACTGATCACATTTAGCATCAGCATCCAACAATGAAAGAGAAATGCACTACAATTTTGGGTCAGGAATACATTCTTTGTTTTGAAATTGACTTCACAGAAAAAGAGATTATCTCTAAAACAGACCAGCTTATGGAAATGCTGCATCCCAAACTTCAGTTTGTCATCCTTCTATATGGATCTCTAACCTGTCTCTGAAGCACCTAGTGAAGGTGCCCATCATATTACTCACTGCTCCAGACTGAATTCAGGAGAAACACCAAATGGTTACACATTGCAGTGGTTATACACTACAGTGGTTAGTTTACATTACAGTGGTTATGATGTGTCATGTAAAAGGTAGAAAAGAAAAACAACTGAGAGCTCTGATGAAAATCAGACACCTTGTTCCTCATTCAGAATGTTCCTGATAAAGACTTAAGCCATCTATGCTGGTTTCACAGTATTTTTCTTTTCTCAGATTTCTTGTCTAGTATGTAAATCCTTTTCCATCAGTGCGAACAACTCTCAACAACAACAACAGATCTCGAGCCATTCCTGGTAAATGCAGCTTTGGTAGCTATAAAGCAGAAAGCTGACTGAAATACCTTTTCTTTTAGGAGTTCTTTAAATGCCTGTTTTGCTTCTTCTTTTGTATTCCAGGTGTAGGTTTTTTTAACTGGCTGCGCATCATCACCCTCCTTCTTTGAAGCACTATAAATAAAAATTAATGATTTTAGTACTTAAGCATTTTTAGAACCACCAAAGAGCCATTCCAGGTAAACATATAATGTTACCCCAGAGTACTGTGGAAAGTTTATGAAGTGTTTGAACCACAGACAGTTCTCTAAGAGCGTTAGGGGAAGGCTGGTAAGAGGAAGGTATTAATTTATCTAAAAGTAGGTTTAATACTCCCTCCTCTTAGTCATCCTTCTCCGCTGCCATTGAGATTGATGCTTATGTTTCAGTAGCTAGCTGTCAAAGCAGACCAGCCAGCTGGAATGGGAGGTGAACCAAATCTGCAAAGAAATAAACTGCAGAAGAGCTGAATCCCACACAACAGGACTTACTCTGCTGAACCATCCTGCTTGGAGTCATCGGCTGCGTTAGCAGCACTTTCTGCACTCTGTTCCTGTGCTGCAGGTGCTGAAGTTGCTTGCTGCCCCTGATCCTCAGCTGTGGCTGCAGCAGCACTCTCGTTTTCTACCACAGCAGAGGCAGCAGTGCTTTCTGTTTCGGAGGCTGCAGCAGTGCTGGCAGCACCAGCTGTGGCAGCCTCAGCAGCAGCTGTGGCTGTGGAGGCTGTGCTGGCTGCATCAGCTGCAGCAGAAGTTGCTGAGGCAGATTCTTCAGTCTTGGTGCTGCAGGTATGAAAAATGGGAACAATCACATTCAAGCTCAGGAAGAGGTAACAGCTTAGGGAAGGCTGTAGCTTAAGGAAGTTAGCGATGTTCAGGAGCAGTTACAAAAGGCATACCTCAGAGGAGCTCTGAAATAGGAAATGCTTTACTGAACCTGCTTATCTATGTAGACCAGTCATTTCACTTCAAAAAAAAGCTAAAACATATAATTCACTGAGATGAGAGGGCAGGAGCACCTCTCCTATGAGGAAAGGTTGAAGGAACTGGGATTGTTTAGCTTGGAGAAGAGAAGGCTGCATGGAGACCTCATTGTGGCCTTCCAGTACTTGAAGGGAGTGGATAAACAGGATGGGGAACGGCTGTTTGTGAGGGTGGATGGTGATAGGACAAGGGGGAATAGCTTTAAACTGAGACAGGGGAGGTTTAGGTTGGATACAAGGAGGAAGTTTTTCAGCCAGAGGGTGGTGAGGCACTGGAACAGGTTGCCCAAGGAGGCTGTGGATGCCCCATCCCTGCAGGCATTCAAGGCCAGGCTGGATGTGGCTCTGGGCAGCCTGGGCTGCTGGTTGGTGACCTGCACACAGCAGGGGGTTGGGACTGGATGAGCACTGTGGGCCTTTGCAAGCCAGGCCATTTTATAATTAAGAATTTCTATATATAAAGGCACTATTTGGAATAAAAATCTGCAAGGGCCATGTTTTAGAATTCAAAGACAAGATTCTACTCTTAAAAAAGTAACAGACAGCCTAATATAAAACACAACAGTAGCATCAAAGTGAAAACACACCTGTTTTCTTCAGCTTTGATCAGTGCTAGAAGAGAAATGGAAAAACAAACAACAATTAAAATACAGCTTCAGAAAAAGATGTTTTGTGCATTGTAAAAAGTTGCTGTAGGCACAATTTAGCTTTAAACATTTTTGTTCCTATTCCCCTTTAAAAACTGGAAGAAATACCATCTAAAACAAATGTAGAAATCCCACTGAGTAAAAATTAAGGGTACATTTCGCCATTTAAAATAATTATTTCAACTTCAACAGGCTAGTTTAAAGAACAGATAAAGTCAGGCTTACTGGAATACATCTTTCTTTTTTATTCTTACAGTCACTGATGCTTATTCTATGCAGACCTTTATGTACTCATTTCATACTCAGCTGATTTTGTACTTTTTCTTTTTTGTCAAGATCTTATTTCCCTCACAACACCAAACAAACTGTGCTAAAAGTGAAGAACAAGAGCACATTATGCTTGGAAGGCCAGAAAAAAGGGACATTTTCTTTACAACAGAGAAGAGCAATACAAGTGTACCTACCAATTGCATTCACAGCTGCTCAAAATTTCAAAAAACATAAGCAAATAACACCAAAGCAAAGTCTTACACACAATTCTGCCTTTCAGTAGACAAACTCTGTTTTCATTATAAAGCATATCACTGTTTCTCAAATTCTTCCAAGAAACCACAACAAAGTGTAGGTAATTTTACTCAGTTATGAGCTACACAGTATTACAGAAATCCAGCACCTTTTATCCTGTTTTCCCAATCAATGTGGATTGCTATAGTGGCCCTTTAATTCTTGCCTTCCCTCACCAGCCTGAACATAAGTCCTACTAAAAGTTTCTATATGTTTCCAAAGGACTGACTGCTAAGTGAGGGAAAATGGGTCTGCAGTGGGTCTGAGAGGAAGAAAGAGTTGAAGCACTGCCTGATGTAATGACAGAGTATTCACCCAGCCCTGAATAAGCTTAGTTACATACGAATTCAGTTCCCGTTTATGGACACGAGGGGGAGCTGCTGCTGCTGCTGCCACATAAGCAGGGAAAAATGAAGGGTATAAAGGAAAAAGGGCAGGGGAGGTAGAAGACACAGAACCTAGTACTCCATAGATATCTCAGGCTACATTCTAACGTGCATGACTAACACCTAACAGATTTGTAACTCCTATGCTTTGATAACAACGTTTTGCCATAACACAGCTTGCAATCCTCTGCCACCCCCTCCTCTGCTCATCCTTGTCACAGACATTACCTTCCAGATCTTCGAGTTCTTTGGGTTTTGCCCAGCGTGACTCCTTAGTTTGGGAATTATAGTAGTATGGCTTTCCAGAATCAGATTTGTACTCTTTCCAGGGGCACTTAGACAGCAATTGCTAATGGACAAAAAAACAAAGACAAAATCAAGCTTACAGTAATACTTTAAAACCAAAAAGGTGCTAGAAGTGAGCCTGTAATACTTCTAAGCCAAGTGATAATTTAAGGACCAACAAACAAGGGTTCACTGTGTTCACTGACCCTTGATACTCTCTAGTGACACAAACACATCACTGAGATACGTGCCATCCTTACAAAAAAGGAAATTTACCTTAGAATTGAGGAAAAAATGCTTAGAATTTTGTTTTAAGCTTTAAGTTCCACCAATGTAAGGAAGGTTGTAAAACTGGAAAAGTTGCAAAACAACATTTATAGGAATTTGCCTATATCCATTGGCACAGCTGTGCCAGCTGGTAGCCATGGTAGTAAACTATGCCTTCACACAAAGTCACACAGCAGTCTGTCTGAATTGTTACCTCAGCAGGTGTTTTAAGATCATCTGGCTTCTCCCACGTGGACTGCTTTGTTTCAGTGTTGTAGTAATAGGTTCTTCCATCAGGTGATTTGTGTTCTGTCCACGTCGATTTCTAGGAAAATTGAACAGAACATTAATGATGAATGCTGACCAAGATGCTGCTGAAAGCCACTAAAATAAATTCAGTACAAATGGAAAGCAGATAAACCTGTTTAGAGTGCTCCTCACTGCCTGAACTGTTGGTCGTGGCTGTTTGCTGAGCTGCACAAACCACGGGATGTGTTGTCTGAGGGTGAAACAAAACAGAGTTCTGAAAAGACATTCTGGTTACTATTTGTTTTTCATTTCAATGTGCATATTAAATATACTAAATCATGCAGTAGCAACAGAAAGGCAGCAAAACAACATCTAAACAAATTTGAGTCAGCACTGCCTTCAGTAAACATTCATTTGCAAAGCACACCTGCGTTAAGGAACAGCATGGTAACTGCAGACAGATTCCTACCATGTGCACTGGAACTGCCAAAGCAAAGCATTCATCAGTATGGAAGATGTAAAAAGCTACCCCAACATAAGAAAGATAAAAATCTGCTTATAAACTGCTCAGTGATACACAAGAGGGGATTTAAGGATTAAAAAAAGGAACAACTTTCACTCTTCTTCAGTCCCTTGCAAAGACTTTAATTTGAAAAGAGCCAGCTTTAAAGTACCTAGGCTATAGTTCAGATGCTGTTCAGGTAGGTCAAGAATACCTAAAGAAGGTCACATGGAGCTGCCACATCTACTTGGAAAACCAGAAATAAATAATTTCACGGTTAAAAAATGGATGTAAATACAGCAGAAAACACCTTCTGCTTCAGCTCCAGCTCAATCCCTTTCAATGCAAATGCTAAGGTCACAAAAACAATCATGGCAACCATCTGTACTTGACAGAGCAGAAGAAAAGCACCAGGAGCTATTAGTTTTAACATTAATTTCAGATTGATAATTAATGAAATCTTAAGTCACAAACAGAGCAGCAAGCTTCATATAAAGAAGAAAAAACAGAAAGACAAGGTTTTATTTTACATCTGTAAAGCAATGTTTGCACAACACCACACTTAGAGATGTCCAGAATTTTGGTGTTCACTTACCTGAGTTCCAGGAGGTGTCACACCTAATGAAACAATAAAAATAAAAGTTTGGATGCTTTATTTTTTCATATAAGAATGCAAAAAGACTTACATGAAAATATTAAATGTTTTTATAAGAAACAATGAAGATAAATGATGTTTTACAGAGAAATGTATATATTTTTTCAAGGCTTGACCTAACTTTGGGAAATGCTTTGAAACAGTAACAAAGAACTTCTACTTACCTACTTGTGCATCCATGCTGTTCACCCCTGGCTGTGGAAGCAAAGGACAGATATTTAAGTTCTGACTGCACCTGTAACTTCATCAGTACATACAGTGCTTATCCCAACCAGGGCAAGTGCAAAATAAATCACGCTGCTTCTCATCAGCTGCCTGGAAATGACTGCTCACATAGATCACGAAACAGAGTCAACCTGCACAGCAGTGGGTAAAAGATCATCATACTCCTATGGAACAAAGACACAAATATAATAATCCTGCTGGCCTCTGTGAGCTTCAGATCACATTTGAGACTTGGAGATGGCATTATCCAAGAGACTGCCAACACTCTAACTCAGTAAGTTGGAATTTTACCAGGGAAGTCATCAAGGTAACAAAAAAGTCACAATTTTTTGTTCATCTACAGATTATTTTAAGCTAAGTAACAGTAAAAACTTTATTTTGCTTTAAAATGCTTTGCAGGCTGTGGTGTGCTTGACACTGCAGAGAGGTACAAGGATGCTGCTGTAATAGACACACTCTGTCTCACACATGTGCATAAAGGTGTGAGTGAGCTCCTGCTATCTCTGCCAAGAGGGTTACACGTGCAATTAAAAGCTGGAGCCCTCTGTAATGCTTTACTTTGCCTCATGAACATCACATGTTCACCCATTTAACAAAAATTTAGACCTGACTGAGTTCCAGAAAAGCGATCTGCCTTCATGCCAGAATATGTAAAAACAGCAACAAGAACAAAAAAACCAGAACATATATAGAATAAATTAGACTGAGCTTAGCATTGATTCCCTCCCTCCCTTTCCCATTTCTTTTGGCTCCAGCATTTTCAGATTCATCTCCAAATATCTGAATTTTTTTCCATAAGCATCAGTTATCAGAAATCTGTAACGACTTCAGCATGGGGGCTGATGAGAATCACCAACATCCTCTCTGCTTGGTAGCTTTTGAAACACTCAGCACATTAGTAAGTACTTACATGAGCACAAGAGCTAACAAAGCACTGCTGCCATGAATTTGCCTCAGGAGTTATTAAACTTGACTTGAATTACACTAAGAGTGTAACACACAACTCATTAAACAACAAGCAACAGCAGCGAGAAGCAGACTTGTAACTAAGAGGAAGGTATTTGATGAAGGCCCAACACTTCAGTTAACATCCTTTCCCTAGCATCAACACTTAGTCACCCAGTACACCTCAATGTGAGCAGTGTCCTCTCTATTGCTGCCATCAGCAACACCTTTCTTGTATCCAGTTGAAGAAAAACAAAGACATACCTATGCTAATCCAAGAGACATACAGACATGTTAACATAGGGAAAAATGAAATTGAACTCACCGGAACCGTAGGCTGCATAGCAGCTTGGGACATGTGAGACATCATCATTCCAGGCATGACTGACTGCATCATTCCAGGCATCTGCAATTAAACAGCATTTCAGTACACCTTATGGTATTGCCCAAGGAGGCTGTGGATGCCCCATCCCTGCAGGCATCCAAGGCCAGGCTGGATGTGGCTCTGGGCAGCCTGGGCTGCTGGTTGGTGACCCTGCACAGAGCAGGGGGTTGGAACTGGATGAGCATCGTGGGCCTTTGCAACCCAGGCCATTCTATGAGCCTGTGATATTTCAGTTATTTAATATGATAGTTCTTTTTTGGTTGGTTTTAAATAATTAAATGATACTAGATTTCAATGCAAACAATCTTATAAAGAATTTGGCAACATAAGTTAAGCTTGCAGAACTCTCTTCCCTTCTGATTCCTACAAAATCTACATGAGGAATAACACAACTCCCACATTTAAAGTCGTGTATGAAGTAATAACAAACACAACTACTGTAACTACAGGAGAGTAACAATAAATACAACGTGCAATCCTTTAGATGAGCTGTTACTGAAATCCTAAGTTAAAACAGGAAAAATAAAGGTTTGCAAAGACCTCCTCAAAACTCTGAGGTCACATGGAATTAATTAAACACAGGAAAGGTAAACTCTGATTAGTTCTGCTCACAAGTTTTTGCTGGTTTCAATTTGTCTCCCTTTCCTCTTAGCTCTGCAAGAAGTAGAAAGAAACACTTGACAGGGACTCTGGAAGAATGCATTTCTCCAAATAACTTCAGTATGAAGAGATCTATTACATTTAAACATCAAAACCTAGAATGTTTCTGAGCTTTTTTTTTAGACATCTGAACAAAAACCCTCAATATGGACATACAATACGAAGCCATACACAATGTGATCTTGGCAATGGGGATACATATAGTCTCACAGAAAACAAATTTTGAGTCTAGACTTGTACCTGAGTTTGCTGGGAGGTCTGATGAGACAATAAAAAGCCACAGAGCTGCCACCCAGATAAGCTAGCCTTTGCTCAGATATTTCTGCTTACAGTCTCAAAGGGATGGTTATGCAGAAGTTATGCACTGAAGTGATATATACTGAAAAGATGCAACTTCCAGTTGTACTGGAAGTTTAATATTTTGCATGCTTACCATTACTTTTTTGCTGATGTGGTTTCTAAGAACTACTAAGCCATTAAAAGAAAATGACAAAAGGAAGAAAACATTTAATTTAGGTCCCTTCCTATAGGATTTTTGGCCACTGATCCCAGATAGACCTCTAGAAGTCAACCCCTTTCAACCTTTCAGTTCTGTCCCTTTACCATTACTGTCCTAGGAAGGCTGGCCAAGTGACCCCATCCCCCTGTATCTTCAGGAAGCATCAGAGTACCACCCTCCTCATCTTGCACCTCGTGCAGAAAGAGGGATATGGGGTAGGGCTACTGCTCCACCCTCATTCCATATGGTTTTCTTGGGAGGATGAGGAAAGAAAGAAAGACTGGAAGGCAGCCTATCCTATTCCTCGCCATCCTGTAGAAGCAGGAGAAGAAAACACTCTTGCCCCACTGCTACTTCCATCTAAGAGGGCTCTGAGATTGTTGCAGCTTCTAAAAGCCCTAGGCCAGGTCCTCCAGAAACCCTGAACGTTGTTTGGGCTCTGTATGATGCCAGCCCAACAAAGGAAAGGAAAAAATAAGGCCTTCCTCTGCATGATGCTGACAGGAGGTCATACTGTTGCTATTGCCTCTGCAGTCACTTGCCCTGCAAGTGGTTCTCTTCAGAAAGGAGAAAAAACAAGCTACAGGAATGTTCCATCCTGCAGCTTTACAAATAAACCTCTGATAGATGCTGGAAGAAAGAGGTTATTATCCAAGACAACAAGCCAACATAAGCTGACACTTTCACACTTTTGGTGTGAGTGTGTCACTGTCCTGTCCCATCCTCAAAGCCATAGGACAACTGAGCCCCTCCTGCCAAGCCATTTACCTGCAGCTTTTTACTCTACAGTAAAGCTTTTTACTCTACTCTATTCTTGAGTTCTCCATCTCTATTGCTCACTAAAATATTGCAGACTGAAATACTCACAGAATGAGCAAGAATAGTGGAACAGAAGTTAAGACAAACATACCTCTTAAGCAGAGAAATAAAACAGAACTGCTGTTTGAGTTCAGTAAGTACAAACAAAAGTGCACACTATTAACTGTCACACTAATGGTCAAGTTCTCCTAATCTTCTACTACTGCATTATTTTTGCCACTCTAACAGGCTGCAAAACCATGCTGAAGATTCCTCTTATGCTTTTACATACGAGCAAAACAAAAAGCCCCATCCACAGGCTCTATCCAAGGTACTGCAAAGGAAAACAAGCAAGGAATTGTCTGCACGACCCTGAGGGCTCTTCTCAAAGCATTAATCACTCACATCACCCTCTCACCAGCCTAATCTTCTTTATCACCTAGTTGAAAACCCTCGGTTTCTCCTAAAGCAAGCTGCTATGACAAACAATAGTACTGAAGCATTTCTAACAAACAGAAAGAGAACTGCTTCCTTCAGAAGTTCAAAAATTAATCAGAAAGCACAAAGGCTTTTTCATTATTGAGAATAAAGTTTTAAATGTGCAAAAAGCACAGCTCTGATTCTGGCTACTCTACCTGTCAGCTTACTTTCACTGGTGTTGATCTGAATGGCCAAGTTGCTTTTTCAAACTGCATAATATGTTAGCAACAACAGTATATTACACAGCTACAATTCACTCTCTAGGATTCAAGAGGGAATTCTGCAAAAACTCAAGTCTTAATTAATTCTTCCCTGTATCTCCTTACAGTCTTCGTCTGCATGCACATAACAGCCAAGAATTAGAGAAACAAGAAGCTCTCTTATTTCAACATCTGAGAAGAACCAAAGCTTTCTGATTCCAGTATGTATTAAGATGACATTTTTACTTTTTCAAAATCTAAAAAAGAAAATAATTTAGCAATAAGCTTTTTATTAAAAAGTAATTAAAAAAGATTAATACCTCCATCTATTTACAACTAATTACCTGTTACAACAGGAAGAGTTTTAGCATTCTGCATGGATAGGAACAGTGGCACAGAACACCCTGAATTATTAACCTCATTTGCAACTTACCTACATTGGATGACCTGACACCATTATGGGAAGAAAGAAGAAAAGAAAACATAAAAATGGCTCACCTGCCCCATTGGTGGTCCTCCCATTGGGGGCATCATCTGAGGCATCATGCCATGTGGAACTGGGGGCATGTTTGGTGGCCTCTGACCCATAGGGTGCATTCCCATGGGCGGGTAATGTGGCATCCCTGGGTGTCCCATCTGAAAGACAGCAACAAATAAAAGGTGAGCACGAAGCCAACAACCCCCACGTCCCTCAAAAAGCACTGATAACAAAGAGATGCTCAGCGCTGAGCTGGAAGTTATTTACTTCATTTTGGCTTTTAGCTCAAAACTGCTTGGCAGCAAGCAAGGTAACGACAATTAGCATTCAGTCTCCTACATCCCCCTGTCAGAGTTTGAGAACTAACAAGGGCATTTAAATTTTCAAAACCAACATGCAAACAGGAAACAAAACTCAGATAAGAGATTTCTCTTATGGCTTGTCACAGAAAAACACCCCGAACTTAAAGCTTCTGCATGCACATCCACACAGCTCTGATCAATGCAAGTCCCCTGTGGGACGAGCAACATCTCTCCTGCTCCTTGTGACCAAAATACATCAAGTTACATCAAATATCACAGAATCACAGAATTGCCAGGGTTGGAAGGGACCTCAAGGATCATGAAGCTCCAACCCCCCTGCCACATGCAGGGCCACCAACCTCCCCATTTCATACCAGATCAGGCTGCCCCGGGGCCCCATCCATGGCCTTGGACACCTCCAAGGATGGGGCATCCACAGCCTTTCTGGGCAGCTGTTCCAGCACCTCACCACTCTCTCTGTAAAGAACTTCCCCCTGACATCCAACCTAAATCTCCCCTCCCTCAACTTAAAACCATTTCCCCTTGTCCTGCAGTTATCAACCCTTTCAAAGAGTTGATTCCCCTCCTGTTTGTAGGCTCCCTTTAGGTACTGAAGGCTGCAATGAGGTCACCCCGCAGCCTTCTTTTCTCCAGGCTGAACAAGCCCAGCTCCCTCAGCCTGTCCTCATAGGGGAGGTGCTCCAGTCCCCTGATCATCTTTGTGGCCCTCCTCTGGACCCTCTCCAACAGCTCCCTGTCTTTCTTGTACTGGGGGCTCCAGACCTGGACGCAGTATTCCAGATGGGGCCTCACAAGAGCAGAGTAGAGGAGAACAATCACCTCCCTGTCCCTGCTGGCCACCCCTCTTCTGATGGAGCCCAGGATCCCATTTGCCTTCCGAGCCGCAAGGGCACACTGCTGGCTCATGTTCAGTTTTTCATCCATCAAGACCCCCAGGTCCTTCTCCACAGGGCTGCTCTCAAGGACCTCTCCTTCCAGTCTGTAGGGATGCCTGGGATTCCTCCAGCCCAAGTGCAAAACTCTGCACTTTGCCGTGTTGAACCTCATCAGGTTCACCCAGCCCACCTTTCCAGCCTCTCGAGGTCCCTCTGAATGGCATCCCTTCCTTCAGCCATGTCAACCACACCACTCAGCTTGGTGTCGTCAGCAAACTGATGATCAAATATGCTCATCACTACCTTCTTTTCCTTCAAACATGGGGCCTGCTGCTGTTCCAGTACCCGGAATAGCGATGGGGAGATGTTTGAGATATATATGTATGTAGATGTATCAAAATGGAGCAAAAGCCTTGCATTTGGGTGGTTCTGCTGGGCTCGATGACCTTTCTAAATGAGGATGCTCGACGAGTCCATTCTACCACTGGCACCAGCTCCAGTAATGGGACAGCTGCTGGAAGGGATTTTACTCTGAAAACCTACAAGGCTGAGCTTTGTATTTCTCTATGTGCGTAAATACCCTAAGATTCTAACGGGAAAACAACCCCTAAACAAACCACCATTCCAGAACGCTTCTTTACAGGAAAAATAAAACAAAAAAGTGTCACAGAACCACGAAAGTCGGACACCCGGATCCCGCAGGCTCCCCGCCCCCATCCCTCAGCCCAGCGCACGATTCGCGCCCCGAGTCCGGCAGAGCCGCGCCGCCTCCCGGGGCGGAACCGCGCCGTGCCCTCCCCTCTCCTCCCCTCCCCCCCGCACTCACCATAAGAGAGCTGCGGTCCACGGCGCCGGGCCGCATGGAGGGGCTGAGCAAGCTGCCCCCGCCGCACCTGCCAAGAAGGCGCCCTCTGAGTGGCTGCCGCGACGAGGGGCCGAAGGGCATCAGCGGCTCGGGCTCCCCGCGGGGCGGGAGCAGCGGGGCCAGCAGGCTGACCGGCTTGCCGGCCGGCCAATCGGGGCGGCCCGCCAGCCGGGTGCCCTTCGGTGATTGGTCGGCGGCCGAAGCGACGGGACGGACGGCGTCCCCCGGCGTCAGCTGCATGAGGGGAGGGGGCTTCGGCAGGGAGAACGGCAGCGGCTGCGGGGAGGCCGTGGCCGCCGCCGCCGCCGAGTCCCCTCCGGACATCCTGGCCGCCGGGTCCGCCGCCGGGAGCCCTTTCCCACCCGCCCTGGCGGCCGCCGGCCGGGAACGGCGATTAGCGGGCGGTTAGAGAGAGGAAAGGAGGCCCCGCGGCGGAGCCGAGCGCAGAAAGCGGCGAACGGCCGGCGGCGGAGAGCGAGCGCGGGGCCGGGCCGCGGAGCTGGCGCGGGGGGAAGCTGCGGCGGGGGCCGGGCGCGGGGAGCGCTGGGAAAGCGCTCACGTGGGCTGCGGGCGGGCGGCACCAAGAGCGCCGCACAAACAGGGGTGTGGCGCAGAGCGCCGCCCGCCTCGCCCGCCTCAGCGCGACGGGAGGACGCGGCCGCCTCCCCTCCGCCTCGCCGCGGTGGTGCGTGCCGCCACTCGGCGCCTCGCCGCGGCCCCCCCCCGGCGCGGCGCCGGCTTGGTACGCGCCGGGCTGCGGCAGCGCGGCGAGGCGGGCGCGGCCCCCGGCGTCAGCGCGGCGTGGTTGGCGCCTCCGGGGGCGGGATGCGGGCCGGAGCGGGGCGGTGTTGTGCGGCGTTGTGCGGCTGCCCGGCTCTGGGTCGCTCCGTTGTAGCGCTTCCCGCTTCGGCTTTTCCCGGCTCTGTTCGGTGGTACGGCCGGGTATGGTGTGTGTCCGGCCGCCTGCTGCTGGCTGAGCTGCGGAGAATCGCGAGGCTTCGTGCTTTGGAGCCCCGTGCTGCCTGAGCCCGTTCTGTGCTGGAAGGGAGCGGGATGGCACAGGGAGACCGGAGGCACGGAGAGCTGCAGGTTGGCACGACGTCCCTGCGTGGTTAACTGAAAGTGAAAAGGTGTGAAATGCCTCTCTTGGTTCTTCAGTGCTACAGCAGAGTCATAGCATAGAATCACAGAATGGCCTGGGTTGCAAAGGCCCACGATGCTCATCCAGTCCCAACCCCCTGCTGTGTGCAGGTCGCCAACCAGCAGCCCAGGCTGCCCAGAGCCACATCCAGCCTGGCCTTGAATGCCTGCAGGGATGGGGCATCCACAGCCTCCTTGGGCAACCTGTTCCAGTGCCTCACCACCCTCTGCATGAAAAACTTCCTCCTCATATCCAACCTAAGCCTCCCCTGTCTCAGTTTAAAGCCATTCCCCCTTGTCCTATCACCATCCACCCTCACAAACAGCCGTTCCCCCTCCTGTTTATCCGCTCCCTTCAAGTACTGGAAGGCCGCAGTGAGGTCTCCCCACAGCCTTTTTTCATATAACTTGTTATAGGAACACAACTCCACTAAAAACCATGGAGTTTATGCAAATAAAAACCATATGCATGGTGGTAACTGCCTTTTTACTCGTGTATCTCCAGGTAGCAGCACGCCAGCACTGTTTCCTAGTACCTGGCACTTACCTGTGCAGGTGAGCTCAGTGTAACGACGGCTGTAGTTCCTCACAGTCACTTGTGAGCATGGCCCTGTAGATGTGCTATCCCATATAAGCACTGCTAGAAGTGTGATGGCTTCTAAATGTGGAAGCATTTCTGCAGGTGTCCTGCTCTTGTTGTTGAACAAGTCTGTTCAGCAGTAGGCCAAAGTTCCCTTTTGCAACCAAAATCCAGGAATGAAACTTGGCAGCATGAATGGCAGATCAGAAAGCAGATAATACTCTATTGCAGTGCTTGGTGCGTGAGGGATGGCTCACCATCTGAGGGCACACAGATTTTGTATGTTGTAGTACATAAATATTACAGGGTTTTCTCAGAGTGCCCACCTGTTCCTAGAACTGCTATACATCTTAAAATCTTGTATTACGTGTATGCTGTGTTAATATGGGTTTTTTTCCAGGGGGTCTGTGGTGGTTGCGAGATTCCACGGGGAGGTGCTGTCCTTGTGAAGGGTTGTGTGTCATGTAGGCCAGCTCCCACATTTGGTTGAGGACTTATTTACAAAGCCATGACGATTGACTAAGTTTCTAATGAGCACATTAATCTTGTTATGGCGTTTATATCATCAATGCTACAGCATACCTCCTCAAGGCTGCTGAAGTGCTGAGGCTCTGCTTTTAGGCTCCAGATGTCCTGCATATCTAGGGGATACAATCTTCCCTAGACAAAATACCAGTTTGCTGAAGAGTTTGAATTCATTGCTGAAGGCTCTGAACTTATTGCCAGGTATGAGGATGAGGATTTATAGGGCTTTTGCAAGATGGGATCCCACAAAGATCGCAAGCTCTTTTATGTGACTGCCACAAGACACTACTGCTGCAGTGGCATTCTTTTAAGGGAACCTGAAATCGGTTGATAAAACCGTTTGTAGCTCTGCCACTAGTTTTCATTAAGGCCAAATGTGTCTGTGAAGTCAATTCATTATCTCTTAATAAAGATAATACGTAAGCTTAATTTGTTTTGTGAAACACACAGATTATTTTGCTTACAGAGTTTTAAAATATGCTGTCTCCAGGCTGAACAAATGCCTAGTTTCACTGGGCCCACGTGAGAACATCTGATTAGTTCTCGTCTGAATAAGGTATGAAATTCCCAACCAGCTCTCCAGTGAGAGCTGAATACATGTGAAGAGAGCAGCAGTGTGTGCATCTCCATCATATTTCTGTAGGTAAGCATTTTAGCTGGTTTTCACAGGTGTGTTAAAGATAATAAAGACTTTAAGATACGAAGCACATTTTCACATTCTTGTTTGAAAGATGGACACAAGTATTATGCAGACAATACTTGAACCATATAGCTTGGCTTCTAACCTTTCCTGTCTTTTTGACTGAGTCTTAGTTATCATTTTACTATGACATATATTGAATATGCTCAAATTGATGTTAGCTTCTATTGTCACCAAGGAAGGAAATGTAAAAGCATGAATAGTAACACAGGAGGATTGAGATGTTGATTTGTAATGGTGATTTTGCCTTAGCATGCACTTTTGTGACGTTGAAGTTCTGTGAGTTTAATCGCTGTGTGATAAGAAGAGGCAGCTTGTGAACAGGATATTAAACCTTGATTTCTATCATACCAAACAATTGCTGTATCTTCATCACTTCTTAAAACTAACATCCTTTCCTTTCAGGTTGATGTGTCCTACTGTATTATTTAAGACTTGATTATTACAGTTGAAATTGTTTTGTTGTTTTTTTTTTAGTGCAAAACTGTGTACTTAAATGACTGTATTTCATCCATCTTCATTGTGACTCTGAATCTAACTTTCTGTCTCACAAACTGCTCAGTTGATGCTTTCCTGGCCAAGTTTCCATTTAAATAGGGTGAGCACACAGCTACGTAATGTGGCACCAATCCAATTGCAGGCAGCACAGTGCTTGGGAAGAGCTGTTACCTGGTGTTCATCGGGAGAAGGAGTCGTCCCCACCTGGGGTCCTGATGGAGAAGTTGCTGATCCTCCTCACCTGTATCATCTGATTGGTTTAGAGGTGAATAAAATATGTTGGTCTATATCAGAAAAACATTGGAAGT
Source organism: Phasianus colchicus (assembly GCF_987193195.1). Lineage (NCBI taxonomy): Eukaryota > Metazoa > Chordata > Aves > Galliformes > Phasianidae > Phasianus > Phasianus colchicus. Next base: position 1,339,821 of record NC_143442.1, on the reverse strand, counting down.
TTGGCTTCAGAATTATTTATAACTGATATCTCTTGAAGATGTGGCCAGAGCAGCTATCGAGATGCAAATATTGATGGTAAGGAGTGTCTATGTGCATGGGCAGGTGTGCAGGCTCTGCTGGAGGCTGAGGAAGTGATGACTGTTCTTTAATAGTTTTCTAACACTTACAAAACACTATAAAGAACTACCACCTCATTCTCAAAATGTACGAGGCAGATGCAGGTGATGCTTGTAGACAACGTCCTGGAGGCAGCAGAGGTAGGAGTGCTCCTAGACATGAAGAATTTATTTCATCCCTTGTTTACAAATCTCTTGTAAAGTTGAGTGGTTTGTTTGACTGACCCACTAATGCTGCAGCTGATAGTGTGTTCTTCTTAATCTCTGTGGAGTGTGGGCACATCTTTTGCTGATTATGCTGATACATTACATTAACCTGGCAGCTTGATTAGCAATCAGCTGGTCAGTGCCCCGCCAGGAAGCCAGCTGTGTTGATTAGAGGTGTGGTAGAGTTGGCCATAGGGGCTGGAAGCTTTCAGGGTGGTTTCTGGGGATTCTTGGTATCTCTGATACGTTTGCTAATCATGTATTCTTCTTCAGTGCTGGGGAAGAGAGCCATCTTTGCATGCTGCTTCTCACATGCCCCAGATGTGTTGCAAATGATGTGAGATTCAGCACATGTTGTAACAGGGCAGGAACTGAGCAGGCAGTGCTTTTGTTCTTTCCATCCCACACCAAGCTGGTCTGTCGCTGCAGGATGGAGCTGCTGAGCTGCTTGTGGAATAGCTCCCCAGTCACCATCTGACAAAGTTCATACCTTCAAGTTAAAGTGCTAAATTTATATCCTAGGGACTCCAGCAGAGCCCATATTAAGTGTCCTCACACATAAAAAGTAAAATACCTTGCCTTCATCATTTTTTCCCTCCTGTGGTGAAGTTAAATTTATAGATTTTACATTTGCTTTCTAGTGTTAATGGTGTTGCTAAAGCATCCTGTTCTTTTTGTCCAAACAAGGTCTGATTACCTCTTGCAAAGGGAAGAGCTGCCCTTCTGGGCTGGGAGCAGAGGTGTTGCTTCCTCTAGTGCTGCCCAGCAGGGACTTTGCTGGGTTACCTTCTTCAGCCACATAACTTACTATGGTACGATGCTGGTTTAATTCTCTAGCAGCAGTTCCTGATTTCTCTGGCATATCTTCCCAAAGAAGGACATAGGAAAGATGTCCCCTCTTGTGCAGGCATCTCATCCTCCATTTTGTGTGCTTTCACCTCTGCAAGCCATGATCCTTCTTGCATCTGCTGCCTGCTCGCATCCCCCAGCAGCTCCCCTCCCCAGCACTGCTGGGAGTGTTTAGCACAGGAATCCCAGGTCTGGAATTTTTCAATCTTTTTTTCCTCCCTTCCTGGGACCTTTTGCATCTGTTTTATGTTTGTACATACTTGTTTTTCACCACACCTTCCTCTCTGGCCTCTGTGTGTAAAGCAAGCAACGGCTTGCTCCTGTTTCTTGGTCACCCATGGCCAGCAGGGTGAGACCTTGTCCATGGAATGGGCTCCTGTCTGCCCAGCTGAGGGCAGTGTCAGTGCTGCTTCCAGCTGAGTCTTGGGATTCAGTTTATAAACCAGGAGCAGTTGTTAAAGGGAAGAAAAAATAAAAGAACACTTCAAAGATGTACTTTTTTTTTTTTCAATTTTAGAGGGAAAAATCCTGTCCTGCTCTGTGTGCACTGGTGAAAATGATTTTGGTTGCCATCATGTTAAGCAATGAGCAAATGGGTCTGAAAAACAAGGTTGCCTTAGCAACTACAGCCTTGGTTTCTGGATAGATTAGAGCTATTGGTTTCTAATAGATTGAGTTCAATGCTGGGCATTAGGGGAAAAAAAACGGGCAAAATGGCATTCTGTGTGAATTTGGGTTTTTGTTCTGCTGCAGTCTGGTTGCAGCATGGCACCTGCAGCACAGCTTGTTTTTCTGTTGGAGCTTCAGCTCTTATTCAGAGATCAAATTGATTTATAAAAAATATAGTTTGAACTTGATGTTGTGGCAAGGTTCGTTTTTCTTTTTTTGGGGGGACAAGAAATAATGCAGTTTGCTTTGGGCAGCTTGCTGCAAAGTGAACAACTGGTGTGTCTGCAGAGCTTGTCTTCTCACCCGTTGTGCTTTTAGTCCCTGTTAAGGTTCATTTTGGTGCCTGGTCACCAATTTTGATACAGCTAATAAGGGATTTTACGCTAAATATTGCTGTGTCCTACGCTATTGTTTTCATGTGCTTGTTTTGTAGGAATCATGCCATCAAACACAGATCAGTAATGCTTGTTGCTTGATCCAACTGCTGTATAGCTGATGAATTCATGGATTTAAGACAAATAATCCGTATTTCATTACTAGCAAGTGCTAGAAATAAAAATGTACTCCGTGCTATTGCTTGAAAAAACAAATCCTGAAGTCATAAGAGAGGATTAAAGTTGGAAAAAAAAATCTCTCAAGAGAAAAACGAAGGGAGTAATGACATCTGTTTAGTAGCATCCAGCCCCTCAGCCGGCTGTAGGGACCTCTGGAGCCTTTATACACAGAATAAAAAGGGATGCAATGAGTGAGGAGCAGCAGAATAGCAAGCAGACAGGTATAAGATGGCATTTTTGGTCTAATGGGTCATGGAGAGTAGGTTCTACCACTCATAATGCTGTTGCCTAAAAAGAAGCTGTCTTATTTTTGTTTCATTTCCTTCCCAGGACGGTGTTCTACAATGGCAGTAAACAAAGTCATTGGTTGCAGACTTCTATGCCAATTCAGGTGGCTCTATTGAAGATGTAAGGTTGGAGCACCGGTTTCTCAGCAGTGGGATATTACCTAGCAGTGAGTTGGCCTTCCCCCACAGTGAGCTCTGTTCTGGTTCTGTTGGAGGCTGCCTGGTCTTTCTGCCACGTTTATATTCCAATTAAACGTCTGGCTATTCAGGAGTGTCTCATTTGACTTTGACTTAAACTTTTCCTGCTCCTACCCCTTCCTGCAGAGGCTTTTTTATAGATGGCCTGTAGAGCCGTGATGTTTTTGCTTAATTGAGTTGAGCATTTTCTTAAGCTTATGGGGCTAACCACAATTACGGGAGAATTCTTGAAGAATTTTTGAATTCAATGCTTTTATTTAATGTTTATAAGCAAGTTAAAAGTTGTCAGATACAAACGTCCCAGTGTGGCACGAGGACAAGACATGGCGTTGGGGATTGAGCTGTTTTGTTGCTGGTGCACAGAAACGTGGCAATGAACTTTTTCCCTGGTGCTTTAGAGCATTAAAACAGCTGTTCTGGATCAGAGCAAAGTGGGCAGCAGCTGTGGCAGTGATCTGCCCATGATTAGTGGGCTCAGGCACTCATGGAGTCACAGATGGGCTTTTTGCTCTTAAGGGCACTGTGCTTTTAGGGCTCCTACTTTTGCACCGGTGTGCTTTTTAAAGTGCTAAAAGTTTCCCAGCTGAAAGTCCTCACAGCATCACACAGCAAAGAGCTCTTGGTTACAGCATCCATGCGAAGACATTGCACGGTCTGCCTGTGTCCCAGTGGGCACAAACAGCACTGATTGCATATTAAAGCCATTGTCACCATCACAACCTGGGAGGAGAGCAGAGTGCCAGGACGCTGCAGGACCCTGAAGATAATGTCTTATAAATAAACATCTCAAATTTGTCTGAAGCTGCAGTGTGCAATGTATGGAGCATTGGATTCTGACCATGTTACACAAAGATTGCTGCTAATGGCTTTTGGCAGCACAGTCACCAAGTCAGAAAGCTGAGATGATTGCAGATTGTCTGCTCCCATACAGATCATACAGCTGCCTGGAAAACGGTGGAGGGAGAGCTTAATTGGTATTTGTTCTTGTCAATGTGTGATCAGGTTTGGATGCAAGGTTCTCCTCTTTTGTGCTTTTTTCTCAAATTTGAGTTTAAATTTGTATTCTATGCTAAACAGTAGCGCCAGTGGAACCATAAGCATTTGCCACCGAGGAGTTTAAATTTAGGATGTGTTGCAGAAATCTGAGAATGTTTTATTGTTTGGGTAAAAGTGTTTTCTGTGTTTTTCCTCTTTGGCTGCTGCTCTGGATGCCATAAAACAACAATCCGAAGGGTTTGCTCTGAAAGCATCTCTTTGTGCCCTGGGCCGGTGACCCCACCGCTGTGCCAGTAAATCATGGCAAGCTGGAGGAATCCCCCTGATTTCTGAGCTCCTAATCCTGCAAAGCCTGTAAATGATGGCTGGCTTAGCTTTGTTTCTGATAAAACAAGGCTTATGAGATGATGACATTTGCTGCCTGTTTCTCCTCTGTTCTGTTCCGTGTCACCACCCAAGAGATCTCTGGAGCCCATCAGTGCAAGGCTGTGCTCTTAGTGGTACAACAGTACTGTCTGCTGGAGACCAAGGAAGGAGCCTGGGTGAATGTATGTGAATGAATCTGGCTGTGTTATCGCCCTGATTCCCTTCTGCACGACACGCTTCCCGTGTTCTGCAGTGTCTGATGCACTGGGTCAGCCCAGTGATGTTTGCTTCCTGGAGAGCACGCATGGGACCTGCTGATGAAGTTTGTTAACAACCCTGCTGTTCCTTAAGCCAAGCTGAGCTTTTGCTTTGATAAAACCTCTGGGCATGGAGTGTGGCTGTACAGAGTGTGAAAACTCGGGGAAAATTCTTTGCTATGAGAGTGGTGAGGTGCTGGAACAGCTGCCCAGAGAGGCTGTGGATGCCCCGTCCATCCCTGGAGGTGTTCAAGGCCAGGTTGGATGGGGCCCTGGGCAGCCTGGGCTGCTATGAAATGTGGAGGTTGGTGGCCCTGCATGTGGTGGGAGGTTAGAGATTCATCATCCTTGAGGTCCTTTCCTGGCCGTTCTGTGATTCTGTGAAAAGAACCCTACAGAATTCTACCACTCAGTGCATCATTTGCTGGCTAGCCATGTCTGAGCTTCAACATGTATTTTAATAGAAACACCTTTTGAAATAAATGAAGCAGGCTGTAAAATGTATTTTTACATCAAATATTTCAAATTAATGAGAGTTAAGAGCCCTGAACCAGGAGCAGCAGTTTGTTGTCCCACCTGTGACCTCTGCAGCTGGGAAAGAACAGGACAGAACACGTCTGGCTGCTCTGGATAAAAGCACAAAATGTGATGCGAGCTCTCACAGACTTTGCATGTATTCATAAAAATGTACCTTTCTACCTTCTAATTTGAGCTGCCAGTCACAAAATCCCTGCTGTGATGGTGGACGCTTTTGTTCACATCTTTTAAGAAGAAAACCTTTGATGGATGTGTTGCTGGCGGGTGGGACGGTGACTGCAGCACTGTGTGGTGGGACCACCGCAGGAGGAAGGCAGTGCTCTCTCCCCACAGTGCCACGTACATCCCCAGCGTTTTCATAGAATCACAGAATGGTTGGGTTGGGAGGGACCTCAAGGGACCTCAAGGGCCCCATCCATCCTGGCCTTGAACACCTCCAGGGATGGACGGGGCATCCACAGCCTCTCTGGGCAGCTGTTCCAGCACCTCACCACTCTCATAGCAAAGCACTTCCCCCTGACATCCAACCTCAATCTTCCCTCCCTCAACTTCAAACCATTTCCCTTTTCCTGCTTTTATCTACCCTGGGGATGTTAAACAGTCTGTAGCTGCCTTTGGTACCACAGAACCATGCCTTCCACTGATCCTTACACCCTTCTGAGCACAGTAAGCTTCCTGCTGTAGCTTGGATGCATCTGCCCAGCTCATGGGAATGCAGGGCTGGGGGAGGTGCTGTGAGACCACAGAGCTGAAAGAGTGGAAGAGTAGCACCATCGTGCTCACACAGTGCTGTACCTTTTTTCTTTCTCTTTATTTTGTAGCTCAGCTATGGGTGGAAATGTGCTTTTTCAACCATTTCCTCCTCTTGGACAAGTTTGAAATGGTTTCAGTGTTTGCAGATGATTCACTGTTTCTGCGTTACGCAGTGTGTGAAATTGTTGCCTGTGCTTGGCCAAGTGTGCCTAACATTCACTGGGGATTTTCATAGTTTATTTTTAGCTTTTCTCAATAATTCACAGATTTGGATTAAATTTCACTCTATGGAGCAATTTAAAGCAGTTGCTGTATGCTAAACGTCTGTCACTGCAAACCGTGACCTACAAAAACTCTGCTAGAATATCCTAAGCAGTGACTTACTCACATCCACACACATGCTGGAAGTGCATTCAGACCATGCTTTGGTTTGCATCATTGAGGCTGTGCTCTGCTTTCCTTGGTGAAAAAGGAGAGGAAAGGCCAAAGAAGTTTGAACCAAAGGAAAAGCAGAGGATCGTAGAACTGTTAAGTCTGGAAAAGACATCTGAGGTCATCAAGTCCAACACCAACCCTTCCCCACTGTGCCCACTAGCCATGTCCCATGGCTTTATGCATGGAAAACACATTAGGTTGACACTTCATAGCACTGCTGTCTCTGAAGAGTTTACTTACATGCTTACAGCCCTGCTGCTCTCTTGAAGCCAGAAAATAGACAGCAGTGCCGTAGTGCTGTTTGCAAGCAGGGCGTCCCAGTTAAAAAAATCCCCCCTAGATGACTTCCTTCTACATTTGCAAAGTGATTTTGCCTCCTCTGTCATCCAAGTGCTTGTTTTTAATCTGAGTTCTGCTTGTGCTTCCACCCATATTGTACAGAGATCATCGAAAGGGACTGAGAAATGCAGGCAGTGATCCGTACACCTCGGTGGCTCCATGGCAACAATTTTCCTGTTGCAATTAGTTTGATTTGGGAGACAATCAGACCATTTACCACACTCAGGGGGGATTAACAGGGAACAACCTGCCACCTTTTTGGTAATGCTTCCCACTCTGTGTCTTTCGTTTTTGCTGGATTAACATTCATGCTTTATCTTTTGGAATGCATTATCTCCCTGATGTGTGTTTTTTTTTACTGGGATGCTCATCTTTTGTGTTCGGTGGCATCTGGTCAGGGTCATTTCCCCAGCAGTTTCGTAAGGTGTGCACCCCAATGCACTTTGTGTGCCTAGGAGATAAGGCACTGGTCTATTTCAAGAAGCATAAGCTGCATAGGAAACATATTAAGCCAATAGCTTAATGCAAGGATGATATTCCTTTAAATACAGCGCATTATATTTGTGTATGATGTGTATGTTTTTAAATAGAGCATATCCTACAGTTTACAGTGCCGTGACCTGCCTAAAAGCCACCCTGTTGCTCCAACATCTCACACCACAACGGAGAGATGATTTCTGGGGCTGGTGCAAGCAGATCCCTTGGGTCTCCTGGTGCATGGGACAGCCTTTACCCAGTGGCCAAGGGCCCAGCGTGTGCACATCCAGGCTGCTCCACCCTGCACTGAGTCAAAAGTCTTTGTATCAACTGGGATCTGTCCTTCCAATGAGGGCTGCTGGGACCTGCAGTGCCTTGGGCTGATTTACAGATCTTTGTTCTTCTTGTGCTGCAGTAAATCAGCTTTCTTTTGCTCCAGCAATTGAGATTGCAAGCTATAAAACCGGTATTGGCATTTGCAAAGAACTCAGGAACCTGAGCAACTTTTCTCCTCGATCTTAATGGAATTGATTCCAGACTTGGAGCAATCATAAAGGAAGGGACAGGAGCAGCCTCTGTTACTGCAGTGCTGTTATCTTCATTAAGGCTTAAAATAAATATCTCAGAAGCTCCCCGTTTTGCCTTACAGTGAGCTATTTGTAACAGCCAGCTAACACTGCAGCCCTTGCAAACTGTGAGGCTTGATTAAAAGACTCCGGGCCATCAAAATGATGGGATGGATGTTTGCAGGGCTGCTGAGTCCTACTGAGAGCAATCAGAGGGGCGAGTTGTGCTGCCCAATTAGCAGACTCAGGAGCAGAGTTTCTCACTCACTCCCTGTTGCTGTGAATACCAGGAGGAAACAATGGAGATTCGTTGTTGAGAAAGTTTGTAATCAGGCTTGGCTGCAGTCCTTGGCATAAGGAAAGCTACGTCTGTGTCTTTTAATTTTATCTCCATTGTAAAGGCCCTAAAATTTAATTCTTTTTATAAAATTTGCTGTTAAGCCTAATGGAATTCCATCAGCAGAATCTAAACGAGAAGGAGCTGAAAAGCCACAAGTAGAACAGCACTTGTATATTCAGCTGTAACAAAACAGAACGTGTTTGTGGGTGACAGAAGCAAACCAGAAGCAGCAACGAGAGGAGCGAATGCTGACACACAATCACAGAATCACAGAATGGTTGGGTTGGAAGGGACCTCAAGGACCATGAAGCTCCAACCCCCTGCCACATGCAGGGCCACCAACCTCCACATTTCACAGCAGCCCAGGCTGCCCAGGGCCCCATCCAACCTGGCCTTGAACACCTCCAGGGATGGACGGGGCATCCACAGCCTCTCTGGGCAGCTGTTCCAGCACCTCACCACTCTCATAGCAAAGAACTGGGCAATGTGGGCTGTGTTGGATCCTGGCAGGAGGGCTCAGCTCGTCCTCCTTCTTACAAAACTTTTTAGTGGAGGGATTTATTTTCCTGTCCTTCTTTGTGTTTCCCCCCTTCTCCTCCTAGTCTCTCTGTGTGATGCACAAGAGCAGAGCAGAGCAGTGCTCTCTGCTGCCACAGGGGTCCCTTGCTGTGCTCCCAGACCTGCTGGCAATTTAGTCAGAGCTGCAAATGGATGTGTGGACAGATTCAGTGATAAACGAGAGATGACCATCCCTCAGAAGGGCTTCACCTACAAATTAAAGACTATATGACAAAGGGATATCTTGCTCACAGTCAAATCCTGACTTTATTTGAAGATTAACTGCATAATAAAACTGATTCTCCATCCCTGTTGGCTGAGGAGCAGTGCCATGGTGATATGCTTTCGGGGTGGCTATTAGGAACAATTTCTTCTCCAAAGAGCAGTCAGACACTGAACGGCTGCCCAGGAGTGGGGGGTCACCATCCCTGGGGGTGTCCCAGAGCTGTGGGGATGTGGCACTGAGGGGTGTGGGCAGTGGGCATGGGGGGTGGGAAGGGTTGGGGATCCTAGAGGGCTTTTCCAGCCTTGATGCTCCTATGGTTCTATGAATATTAGGTGCAAAGTTCATCAGCAATAACCTGAATTGGATCCCAGCATCAGCAGTTCCCACCACGAGTCTGATGCACTGTCAGGGAGGGCCAGGCACACTCATCAATGCTGCTGCTGTAGGAACCTCTGGGGTCTGAAAATGTCTGGAGAGTCTCTGAGTGGGAGAGGCCTAATGCTGCTTCATCACCACTGCGATAAATAGCATCAATGCAACCTATTTGTTTATCTCTGACTCTTCTGCCCCGAGCTTAAATCCTTCACTTGTGCATGCACTGCTGGAAGGAGACCCAGAAAGCAGTCTGGCTGGGGTTGCTGGGTTGGCTTGCTGGCTAATTCAGCAGCAGTTCATTTTAGGCACAGTCTTGGTAATTTAAAAAACTCCCAGCTTTGTAGCAAATGGTTGAATATGGACTTACATGGGAGTGTAATAAATGCACCGTATAAATAAATGTTGTAGTATATCTGATATACACTAGGGCTGCGTTAATATGATGTTTTTGGTTAGGTTCTTCTCCCAGATTTGAGAGTTCAAACATCTCTGCCTGCAGTCCCAAGCTAGCAGAGTTGGCTCCTGGCAGGTTTTGCAGCTCCTGGGAGCCCTGAGAAGTAAAGGGGAGCAATGCCAGAGGCACAGCAGCATTCAGTTGGAGCTCAAGGGCACGTTTGAACAAAGGGAGTGAAAGGATTTGCTGGGCACATGCTGCCAAAATCCCATAACAATATCCGTGATCCTGAAAAGCAGGCTTACTGCGTGGATCAGATTGGGAACGCTTGCTTTCCATCCACAGCCTTTTCTGTTGCTGGGTTTTAATGAGCTATTTGATTGTGCTTTCATTTTGACTTCTTTCACACCCGGCTGGAAAGCTCTGAGCATCTCAGCATCACCACAAAGAAGCTATTATTTTCAATTAGCTGCTAAAGTCATCGGGTTGGGATGCAGCCTTGCAATTCAGCCTGCCAGTGTTTCTTGTGGGCTTTGGGCTATCAAATACTGGTTACTGGCTTTGATCAAAGCCCAGTCCAGTTCCTAATGAATTATTGAGTGCTCGAGGAAGCTACTCGCTGTCTCCAGTGCTCTGTGTGCCCCTCCAGCAGCTCCTGGTGTATTTCTCCAGGGGAGTGGGTGCAGCATCTCAGTGCAGTGAATCACAGAATCACAGAATGGCCTGGGTTGCAAAAGCCCACAGTGCTCATCCAGTTCCAACCCCCTGCTGTGTGCAGGTTGCCAACCAGCAGCCCAGGCTGCCCAGAGCCACATCCAGCCTGGCCTTGAATGCCTGCAGGGATGGGGCATCCACAGCCTCCTTGGGCAACCTGTTCCAGTGCCTCACCACCCTCTGTGTGAAAAACTTCCTCCTCATATCCAACCTAAACCTCCCCTGTCTCAGTTTAAAACCATTCCCCCTTGTCCTATCACTACCCACCCTCACAAACAGCCTTTCCCCCTCCTGTTTATCCACTCCCTTCAAGTACTGGAAGGCCACAATGAAGTCTCCATGCAGCCTTCTCTTTTCCAGGCTAAATGAACCCAGTTCCCTCAACCTTTCCACAAAGGAGAGGTGCTCCAGCCCTCTGACCATCTTAGTGACCCTCCTCTGGACCCACTCCAAGAGTTCCATGTCTTTCAAGTGCTGGACAAGCCCCACATTGGCTTCAGATCTGACCTCCTGAGGTGGGATGTGACCTGGTTAGGTTGGCTGAAACCTTCAGTGCCTTCCAGTGATGTGTCTTAGAGTTAAGCAAGAGAGTGGCCTTTACAAAGGCTGGTCAAGGAGAGTGTGAAATCTAAGACAAAGCACTAAGAGGGCACAGCGTAGCGTACGTCTTTGGTACACAAATTCTCATTTTCATAGTGGAGAGCATGGGTTTGGATTACTGATGTGATTTTTTTTTTCTTTCTTGAGTCTCTAAATTGAAAGAATAAAATCTGGACAGCTGCCTTGGCATCTAGTAGAGACATGAATGCTCAAGAAACCCTTTGAATAATGTATTGCTGCTTTCTTAGCTGGTGTCCTTAATATCAACTTCCCTGCTCTCAAGCAGATTGGCACAACTCCTCTGAAGTGTTATGTAGGCAGACCAGGTCCATTGGGGCAGCATCCTGGCTGGGACTCAGCTGGTCCTTCCTGCTGCCCCTGCTGAGCCTCTGCAGCATCTTGCTACAGCATCTTCTGCTTCTCCATCTGTGCAATAGAGCACAAGCAAGGGCCAGGCTTGCAGCCACACCACGGGTGCTCTGATGCAGGCAAGCTGCTTGCTAGTTCTGCTGCAACATTTCACGTTTGACTGCATTTTACCAACAGGACTTCTTTCTAGAGGTTATTTTTTACTGTGGCCAGGTGAATTATCTTTGCTTTTCTTCCATATGTGTGCATACTGAGTGCTCTTCAACCCTGTATAAGCACTGGCATCTGAACAGTCCCTTGGTTCCCTTGAGACTAGTGGAGCAAATGCAGCCATGCACTTAGTGTCAATAATTAATCTGTTTGTTAGTGCACACAGATTTGGTCCTGGGTCCCATTTAAAATGATGCTTAACGAAATGACAGCCTTTCTTATTGTGAGCAGGTGTTACAAACACTTCTGTCAGTGCGTTGTGGCTTCAGCTCTCAGTGCCTGCAGTTTCCCTGCTGGTTTGGTACAGGACCATAAGGGACCTGAAATCCCCTTTTGCTGACTGCAGGCACAGAGCCTGGGCTCTGGGGGACATCACTGGGTGGTGGTCCTGGTGGTGTGAGGCTGATGGGTTGTCTTGGTGATCTGAAGGGTGTTTTCCAGCATAGATGGCCCTATGATTCCATGATCTGTGATTCTATGGTGTGATCTCAAATGTGAGGGTGGGCATTCATTGCTTCCTTCGTAGCCATGCTTTCTTCAGTGGTGCCCAATGTGCTCCATGTACCTGGCTCTGATGGTTGTGTTGGCACTTTGCCTTTGGATAAGCAAGAACACTGCAGTTAATCTGAACAGAGATTTACTCCATGCTGACTGCATGACTACCTTGTCATTTACCACGTCTGACAGCTTGCATGCCAGAGATAGATCTGCATGGGCACACACTGGGAGGAATATGTCCCAAAAGAAAAGATACCAGAGAATCACAGAACCATAAGGGTTGGAAAAGAGCTCTCGGATCTCCAAGCCCACCCACCCTGAGTGCCACGTCCTGCAGACCCCAGGAGCAGCCAGCAGCTCCCAGAGCACTGCCAGCTATCCAGAGAGGTTGGTGTGAGGGATGCAGGCCAGCAGGAATGGAGATGAATAGTCAGAAAGGAATAAAGAGAGAAAGGCTGCTCTTCCTAATGAGTGCAATAAAACAATAAAAGTGCAATTATGCAGTAAAACTATTGTCATTTTGGGTTTGCAAGATAGTGCACTAGGCAATAACATTCATTTTAGCCTGTGTTTTCAGGCTGTTTTACCCTCTGACATTGTAATTATGCACTACTATCTCATCCCTGCATCTCTTCATTTTTATGGGTCCTGAAGCATTGCATCAGGATGCTGTCAGATCCAGAAAGTCTGTAACACAGCCAGTCCTCAGCACAGCTCTGTTCTGCCAGCTCACTGAGATGCACTCATGTAATGGGGTGGCATGGAGAGAAATACAGCCAACATACAAAGTGCATTCCCAGGGCTGAGCCCCACGTATCTGTTCCTCTTGCACCTGAAATCTAGAAATAGTAACCTCCTGCCTTTGGTAAAGCACCATCCTTCAGTTTGTAATTGACTGGGCTCTAATCCTTAACAGTGCTTCATTCTGAACGCAGGGATTTAGTCACTGCTTTTCTAAAGGTTAATATAAATCTGTAATGAATGGTACAGATTAAACACTGGTGACATTCTGTTTCCCCATCTCGTATAGATAAAATATTTACACTTTAACAGAGATCAATTTAGAAAGCAGGTGCAGCTTTGATGTTTACATCTTTTAATCAGCAACCTTAATTAACAAGTTGTTTGCTAATGATTAATCACCTGCACAAATACCGTGTGGGTCTGTAAATTTGGAAGTTCCAGGCATCTCGGATGCTGGGTTGGTGGGTTTTTTTTCACCTTAAGATGAAAAATGACATAGGATGATGATGAGCATGTTGTTCTAGATGCCTGAGGGGAAGGCATAGGGCAGGACTTGGTGTTTCCTGAGTGTTGGGCAGCAAATCAACCCCACTCTGTGCCAACAGCTGTCTCTGGCAGTCATGAGGGAGGAGGTGGGTTAAGCTCTGCTTGCATCTGTGGGTAGCAGCTCTGCACAAGGAGTGAGGATGGGGGGCAGGAGGGTCTCCTGGATGCAGGACCTGCACCTGTGTTGGGCTTTCCCAGTCAACAATGCTAAGGATACTGGTTTGTTTTGTTGGTGTGTTTGTGGGAGCAGCTGCCCCAGTGAGTCTGGGTGTGTTTCTGTGCTCAGTGTGTGTGTTTAATGTGGGGACCTGAGGGTGCTCTCACCCACGCTGCTGGTCTGTGTCCTCTGTGGGCTGAGGGCTGTGGCTGCTTTTTTTGGAAGCTGAAAGGATGCTGTTGGCTGGGGAGGAGTTGAGAGAGTAACCTGGTTGTGTGCTTCATGTTAGAGGCTGTGGAGCTTTCTAGTGGCAGCGTGATGGGATGGTGGAAGGTGTCTCTGAATGGAAGGGTACGCAGGGGGAGAAGAGCCCTCTGTCTGTGCACAGCTGTGCTCCCAGACTGCCCCCCCCAAAGCAGAACTCTGGCTTCTTGCTCCATCCTGGAGCTGACAGCACACCCTTTGTTTTAGGCAGAGAAAAGGGCTGTGGCCCCCCACGTCAGCAGCTTGAGGTGCCTGCTTGTTTGCTGTAAGCTGCCATTGAGAAGGGCAGGTTGACTTCTGGAAGCCAGTCTCCGTTGGCCAGAAGGAGATGCACCCCAATTGGGCTGCAGAGCAGGGATTGCTTTGGGGTATTTCCTTAGCTGGGTCTGAACAGTCCCCAGCAGCTTTGTGACTGAGGAATCAGGTGGGAATAAGAGGGAATGAGAGCCTCCATGCAACCTGCAGCTCTGAGCACTAACAGCAGCTTTCAGCCAGCGTGAGCAGTGTTGTTCCATATGGTGCATAAGGATTTGGTCTGTTTTAAGGGGTCATGTGTGAGTATTGATTTCCCAGAGAGACAGCAAAGCTGCACACAGTGTTGCAATGTGCTCCTTCATTTCCATGTACTGTGATATATTTTCTTTTTCCTCCTCATTTGCAGTAATTTAAAGATTGATGCATAGTAATTAAATACAGCTTATAAAGGGACTATTTTCTTTTAAATGCGTATCTAAATCTTCAATGAAAGTGTATTTAGAGATGGTATTTCTAATAGGGAGTAGCTTTTCATTATTTCTGCTGTTTCACTGGCAATTAGGTAGCAGTTAGTCTCTCTGTTGTTGGCTTTCTTCACCAACCCACACCTCTGGGATAGACATTCTATAATGCAAAGCCTGGTGTTCCAAAAGATTGTAGAAGAGAGAATAATTGAGCACCCAGCTTTCCAAAACGGAGTGGTCTTATGGTAATGGCTCCAAAAGTAATGCCTTGTATTTCATTACATTGGCTCACACTGTCAGAGGTGGATGCTGGTGGTACAGCAGCAGAGGAGAACCATCCCACCAAGGTCCTGTGGCTGTGTGACAGATGGCAGCAGAGAGGCACTGTGATCAAACAGATTCTGACAGAAGAATTCAATCCCATCCACTCCCCTATGTGGAAACATAGCACCTGCTGACATCCATTGGTGCCTATGGGGGCCATCTGGTGGGTGTGAGCACAGTGAGGGCTGCTGATTTTCAGCAGGGGAGACAGCACCACTGGCAATGACTTCTACAAGCACACCATGCAGGCTCTTGTTCATCGCTGGCAAAAATGCACAGCTAATGGTGATGCAGTGGAAGTGCTGAGTCAGGGCTTGAAGCAGTGATGGAGCACCTGGTGGAAGGCAGGGCCAACCCAGGGAAGCTCAGGTGTTTGCAATGAGCCTGAGGACTGGAAGGGGTGGAGCCAGCATCCAGCCCTTCCTAGATAGACCTCATTTAAGGGTTGGTCGTAGAGGTGAGGGTATCTTATCTGACATCTCCACTTTCCTGAGGACTGTATGGGCCTTCCTGAGGTAGGCAAATTCGTTTTCCTTTTACTCCCTACTGCTATTGCATCTGAGCAGACCATTTCTCACCTTGATCCAATTCCTTGCTGCTGCTCCTTCTTGTAACAGGTGATGACTGTTGAAAAATAGCATTTTGTAGTTGATAATTTGATCTATCTAACAGTGTTGTTGTGTTCTTTGTTGTCATTTCTGTAAAAACAAATACTTTTGGAGCAACGCATGTATATGAGACTCAAGGCAATTTCTCTTCACTCAGTGTGCCCCTGGCAAGCCCACAGGTTGGACACCCATGTGTTGAAATTCCTGTAAGAGGAGTTTTGGGGTAGTGGCCTTTCAGCATTCACAGCAGCCCTGAGGAAGTGAGAGAAGAAGAAAGATATTTGTTGCTAATCTTGCATCCCAAGTGAATCTGTAGTTGTTTCTGAGGTCTACATCACTTGCCCACGTCTCTTTGTATTCATGCTGGCTGAGTTGGACCCAAAGAAAGGCTTTGGGGATGCATTGCTGAGCTGTAAAGCAGTGGGCTTTGCTTTCAGCCTTCTGGGTGCTGGGATTGATCTGAATGCTTCTCCCTCTACTGGGAGAAGGTCCCAAGGAGCCCTGCCTGCCCCTCACTGCTGCTGGGTGCTAGGAAGGCTGAGCAGTGGATGGTAGGGCTCTGCCATCCTGCACCATTCCTATCTGGAGAAACGTGACAGCAGGAACGCTGACTGCTGCACAGAGGTGGCTGATTAGGCAGTGCTAATGAAGATGTTAAAAGACTCTGATGTTCCCGATGAGGCTCTCAGTGGTACGAGCAGAGGGGGAGTGGTGAGCAGGTGGAACGCCAGGCACGTGCCTATAAAAGGATGTTAGAAATTGCTTTTCTTGTTCACCCAGCTCTTGCCTCGCTTTACTGTCACCCTCTGCTTCCTGGAGCTTGAGACTCAAGTGACCATCACAGCACCAACAGTCTGTCAGTAATCTGCTCTTATTTCTCAGCATAAACGTGCTTCCCGAGCAGATGATGGGGGGTCTGGACTCTCTTAGGGGCTGCTAAATGATAATGAAGGGGTTCGTGGTTTCTTTGTTGAGACCTCTCTGAATGCCATCCTGGAAACAGGGCTGCTGCCATCTCTGTGCAATATGGAGTGTGATGAGCAGGGCTATCTTGTTGGCAGTATCATTGTTACAGAAAATAGGCTTCTGAAGCTGTGTAAGGCTAATGCATGCTTGGGGGGAGGGGAAAAATCGTTAGATTTCTCCTGTAAGATGGATGTGTAGTTTTGAGGAACTATTCTGGGATGCGGATACCGTTAGCAGCTGCTGTAATAATTCTTCTCAGGTTATAAAGGAAGTGACAAGCTCTGTGGGGTTTGTTTTGGTTGAAGTCCAAAAGGGAAGAAAACAGGGCTTCAGGCATCAGATTCATCACTGGGGCTGGAAATGAAGCTCTTCTCCACCCAGGTACAGCAGGAGAAATTCTTGCAACCCCAAAACAGGAAACGCAGCTCCAGTGGCTGCAGTGAATCATAGAATCACAGGGTGGCCTGGGTTGCAAAGGCCCACAGTGCTCATCCAGTTCCAACCCCCCTGCTGTGTGCAGGTCGCCAACCAGCAGCCCAGGCTGCCCAGAGCCACATCCAGCCTGGCCTTGAATGCCTGCAGGGATGGGGCATCCACAGCCTCCTTGGGCAACCTGTTCCAGTGCCTCACCACCCTCTGCGTGGATCATTGGTCAGAGATGCAGACTGGGTTGGTCACAGCTCTTGGACACTGCTTTGGCATAGCTATAGGTTCTGGCATGTTCTGCTGCATTGGTTAAGAAATCTTTATGACTACGTAAGTATGGATACAGTAAGTCACTTGTTTTAGAATGAAATGGAGGGAGAATGGTTACAGCCACCTCATTCTCCATATGGTCATGTGGCTGCAAGCTCCTGTGCTCAATGAACGCGATGTCATAGCTGGCCATCACTGTAGCAATGCACGTACATCAGAAATCTTAACAAAAATCCTCCTCCCTGAAACAGCCCAACTGGAGGAAATGGAGGTTAATATATTGCACAGCAGGTAGCAATGGTAAAATGGTAAAAATGGTTTAAAAAAAAAAAAAAAGGCAGAAAATAGCTGAATGGTTTCTTCCCCTGTTCCCCAGGGAAGGGATGATTCAGAAAGTGATTAGAGATGGATGCTCTGAGCCTTAGCAGTGTCAATAACTGAGGGGAGAGCGCTTAATCTACCTGCTTGGTCTACGTGGGCAGCAAGCGTGCTTTATTTTTAAATTTTAATGAGCACACGTAAGTCACATCAGGATTCCAGGAAAGCCTAAATCATAAGAATGTTCCCAGAAGCTCTGCTTCCTACTTGAAACCCTCTGCTCAAAGCTAGAGGGGGGGAAAGTGATAAAGCTGGCAAATGCTCAACAGCCGTCTGCTCAGGGAGTGCAGATCCACTCCTGTGCTGTGGTGGGAGAGAAGCTGAAGGTGAATTATTCCTTCGTAATTAAGGGCATCTTGTAACGAGCCTCTCTAGGGACTGCTTTGCTCTGCCTGGCTTGTCTGCCCTCAGCTCAGCTGTTCAGCTCTTGGTTGTGTCCCCTCTGTCTGGGTGAGGCGGTGTCCCTCTGTGGAGCACGGGGTGGCTGGGTGTAGGTGAGGGTGATGATGCTGTTCTTCTGACAAACTGCTTCTGGGATGGAGCACGAGTGATGGGAAGTACTCATCCTTGTGTGAATTCATCCTGATGTGTAGGATCTACTGATTTCACAACGTAATTTGACTTTGAGTTCTACGGAGCAACAGGTTTAGCCAAAAAGTGGTGTAATTCTGCATGAGTTTTCTCCTGGATTCTCCCAAAGCTTTGGCTATGAAGGGCTGTAAGGAAGCTGTCACCAGATGGAAGGAAGGGCTGTTCTGTGCTCATACAACCAGTGTCTGTGTTGTGTGGTCCCCAGCTGTGGGTGAGTTGGTTTGAGCTGAACTGCTCTTTGCTGCGGTGCTCCTGGACCTGGAGAAGCCCAGGCACAAACTGAGCACAAAACCAGTTTTCTGTGCACCACGTGTAGCCTTCTCCATGTAAAGCCTGGGGAGAAGCAGTGTTTTTCAATTCCCACTGCACATCTCTGTTCCAGGAGCAGGCAGCATGCTTGCGTCTCCTCAGGAATCCATTTGGCACTTCTTGTGAGCAATAAAAATCAGATGTGAATCAAAGGACAAGGTAAGCGAGGACAAAGAACAGCCTGTTGTTCTGGAGTGAGAGCCAGAAGCAAATATCCTGCCCAAAGTGGGCTTCTATTGGAACTTGGCCAGCTGACACAAGCAGTGCAGAGCTGCTTTCAGCAGAGGCTTTAGAAAAGAGGACCAAGTGCTGGGTTCTATGGCCTGGCTATAGAACTCCCAGGTCCTGGGGGTCTGAGCCATGTAGGCTGGCACAGAAAGCGTCTCTGCCATTGGAAATAAACAGAAAAGAGGCTCCTGACCCCAGCCTGCTTTGGCATCGTGTGCATTACGGAAATGATGGGATGGTGTGTTGCATCCTTTGTGCAGCTCAAGAAGGCTTTTCTTAGTCCTAAGGCTGTATGCATTTGCTTGAATCTTTTCAGCATTATATTTGATCAGCTCTAATAAGAGTAAGTTTCACAAGTTAATCAAATTCTTGAGCAGCTTTTTTTGCTTCCCCCAGGCACAAAGTTCGTACTCTCATACATCCCCTGTAGATGCAGAGCCTTAGAATGCATGCGAGTCCAAGGTGGAATTTATTTTATGACCAAACAGGAGATACTTGCAGCTGAAAAATAAATACCAAGAATAAGTCATGCATTTTTCATCTCGAGTGGAGTGCGGAGAGGTGAGCAGTCTAAATAAAGTGAGCCCTCTGGTAGCCAGCACTTCTACTAAACAGACATTCTCTCTGATCAGGATCACTTGCTGGCCATTGGGATTAATGGTCACCCACATCCACTGACTGGTTGAGCAGCTCTGAACTGTGTGTAGGTTCCCAGGTTGTTGTTATCAGTTTCCTCTTTCTCTTCTACACGCTTTTCCTCATCAGAGGTAATGTGCCTATCTGCAATGGAAGCACTTCTGCCTTTAGCTGTTCCCAGAAAGCGGCCAAAACACCTGCTGGTGCTAATGGCTTTTGAAAAAAGAAAATCAAATGTTGCCTCAGCCAGAAGGCGGCTCAATTAGCTCTTCCTGCTGGGGATTATTAGACCTGAGGCTGTGCTGTTGGGAGGAATTGGTTCTTAGCATCGATGCTAAATGAATTAGGACTTTGTTGGCAACAGAGGGGAACTTATCAGGACTTGACGGGCAACAGCAGAGCACTCTAACTTTAAAAATAAATACACAAAAATCAGATGGAGTTCACCTTCAGAACACCACAGTGTTTCACTGAGAAATGTAGTTAAATGAGAATGTCCAAATATCTATTTGATGTGGCTCTGGGCAGCCTGGTCTGCTGGTTGGTGGTCCTGCATACAGCAGGGGGTTGGAATTGGATGAGCATCGTAGCCCTCTGCAACCCAGGCCATTCTATAGTTACTTCTCCAAAGCCAAGGCTCAGCAGCAGAAGGGATGACCTGCTGCTCATTGCTGGCTTGCACTCCCAAAGTGGGATGGGAAAGGCTCAGCAGCTGCACTTGGAGCTTGTGGGAGAGCTTTGGGCACATTGCTTTGAGGACTGCTCCCAGGCAATAAAAACATGTCACAGATCATTTCTATAGACTGATGTGGGTTAGCTGAAGGGTGACAGGGAGGGGCAGAGCCTTCAGTGAGGCCAGAAAGGAGGGGGAGAATCGCAGCCTCTGAGCAGTGATGGTAATGGAAAGTGCAATTAAGGCATGGATGTCAGCTTCTTCTCTAATGGAGTCTGTGCTGCACGTATAGCTGTGTGCTTGTGAGTAATGGTTGTGGCTCTGCAAGCTGCACGCATCTGATGGGCAGGAGGTGCCAAAGGAGACCTTCAGACTGAGCTGCCATTCCTCACAGTGCTTTGAGCACATCTGCCCTGAATTTCTGTGACTTGTTTAGATCTGGGATGGGGGTGTTATGGGGATATTCCTAATGCATTGTGCTGATGGCATGGCTTCAGTGTGGGCTTGTGGTGCGGCAGCATCTGTGGGTGTCACCGGTGAACGCTCAGCCAGGGCTGCTGGTGTGGAGGTTTGAATCTGGGGGGCACTCCTAATGAGGAACTTTCCACGAGTGGGAATGTCACGGTCCTTGTAAATCAGCTGCAGGCTGACTTCTGTGCTTTAATGACTGGAAAATGCCTGGAATCAGAGGACAGCACCGTATGGTTTACAGCTCTGCTTCAGCCGGGATCCAAATGCCTTACTCGGTCACAGTTTGCCCAGAAATCCCACAGCTGTGTGTGAGGTTTATCACACAGTGTGCCGGGGTGGTTGGTTGCACTCACTTGGCTGTCCCAGGTCTGATAAGGCGAGCAGAGTCAGACAGCGTGGTCTGAGCCAAGCAACCTGATAAATCCCTGCTTCCTGCATGAGCTGGGCAGGAAAGCACAGCGTTTTCCACGAAATGTCCATTAGACACAGCTGAACAAGGGGTTTGTTCTCTCCGAAGGGAGCAATAACTCCAAATAGCGTGCGGTGCAGCCTGGATTTACTCTCTCCAACATCTCGTAATGATAGCCGTGTTGATCGAAGGGAGGCGATGCTCCCCGTGGCTTGCATCACGTTTGTTTGGTGAGGAGGAAAAGTGGATTTATTAAGCATGCTTTGTTACTGTGATCAACGCTTCCCTTTTCAGGAATGAACTTATGCTAACAGATTGCTCCTTTATTAGGAGATAATGAACGTGAGTGCAAGAAGTGAAAGCTGCATGTGGCATGGGCTGCTTTAGATACCTCTTCTGTAATGGTCGTACCACGAGCTGAGGAACTTGAATCTATGCTGGAAATCTATTGGGAAATACAGGATCAGCTCTCTTGTGAGGGAATGGAAGCACTTAGTTGGGTGCTTGTCTTTGTGGATGAGAGAAAGATCAGCACAACTCTGTACGTCAGGGGAATCTCTTTCTTACTTGTGTGAGAAGTGTGAGCTCGGGAGTCCTCTGCAGTCTGTAATCAGCTGGAGGAACTCTGCTTGGATCCAGGGAGCAAAACTCCTTCCTTCTGTGTTTCAGGGACGCCTCACTGAGCAGAGCAGATGATATGATGGCAGTTGCTCGTGTCAAGGCAATGTTCTGCTGTTGTAGGCTGGTTTTTGCAATAGGAAGTAACAGGAAAATGGTTGTATTGAAGGTTAGAAGATAAAACCCACGGAACTACAGAATTCTCCTTTTCCCCAGAGTTTGATAAATGCTGGTCAGGGAGCATCTGGGGCTCTTTGGGCTCATAAGATGATCTCAACATTAAGCTGGTTTTCAGCTTGCTTTAGTTTTCCACATCCTTTTTGACTCCAGGATAAACAGTTCTGCTGGTCTGATAGAATCAGAGTAATTGTGTATGGAAGGCAGGGATGATGGTGGGACTTGGGAGGCTGAGCTCATTTTTGGAAGGACCAGAGCTCCTTACTTCTGCAGCTACCTTTCTTTCCCTGCTGCCCAATGGCTGACTGAGATGATCACTAATTGCCCTTATTTCTCTATGGAAATGAGCCTGTTGTCTCTTACTGTGACCCTTTCACATGCGTTTCCTCTAATTGCTTCATCTTTTGCACAGCTTTCTTGCTTCGTTTTTATTGCATTTATAGATGGAATCTGGGGTATTTAGAACTTTGCTTTAGCGTGACTGGACTCTAACAAAGTCTTTGGGACATTTGTGCTCCAGATCTGGGTTCCAAGTTCTGGGATCACATCTTTGTATTCCCAGAGCACCTTTCCCATGGACTGCATTCCTTTGTTTTTGTTTGTAGCTGATTATAATTAATGGTTTGGGCACAGAGTTACTTCTAGATGTGGAGTAATGAAATACGGTTTTCATTGCAATGGACTTCTGCAATGTCAGATTTTTGTACTTGTTAGTCGCTTTTATTCTGATAAGGCGATCTTGAAGGATGTGACATTTCATGTGGGATCCAAAATGGAACGTTTCCTCTGCAAATGAGTCTTGTGGAACTGATTAGAAATGAGTGCTGTGAATAATCTGCTGCTGCTGAGCACTGCGATATGGCAAACCTGGCTCCAGCGTCCTATTGGAGGTGATGGAAGGCAATTCCACGAGTTTCTACTAATGTTGTCAGTTAAGTTGAAGACTTCTGACATATGCAGACCTGCCTGTTGCTTACAAAGGAACGCTCCTGTCTGTAAAGCTGATCCTGTGTTTCTCTCTGCTCTTTTTGGGAGAGGCAGTAATAAGGAGCCATCTATGTGCAGAAATGGGAACCCTTTGGGATGGTGACCTTCACACAGACCTGTGCTCACACTGTCTGCACTCAGTGCAGGGACGGTCATTGGCTTCAAGGGAGTTTTGTGCATAATGAATGTAATCCAACCTCTGGGGACTGCACTCACACACAGCCATTTCAGATCGATGACGAGGAGCTGCCTTTTGCTTAAGCCTTAGAAGTGTAGAGTTTGATATTTGTGGCTTTCTCAGTGTTCCAGGTGTCTCTTTTGTTTCCTGCTGTCATGAAGACCATGCAAGATGTAGGACAAGAGCCAGCTCTCAGAATTTCAAGCTTTAAAACCAGTTTGCATATGTCAGCATGTGCACCACTAGCCCTCCTATACCTGCATTTGGCCAGGTGGGAGGCACCCTATGCTAGCCACGTATGGCCCTTTGGCTCAGGCTTTATTTCTGTATTTTCAAGCTCAGATAACTCATCTGATTTTATGCCATTCATTTTTCAGTTTGCGTTTGATCTGTATTCTTTAGAGGATGTTGGATGATGTTCTGGTGTACCAGCCTTTAATGGGTCATCTTCATCATGTCTCCCTTAGGTTAAGAGAGCTGATGGTCGTCAGTGTAGTTAACTGTGATGTAAAAGGTTTTTCTTCCCTTTGCAGGACAAATTACACCAGGGATGTGTCACGGAGCATTCAGTTCAGTCATATTGCTGCTATCTAGTAACTTTTGGTGAATAAAATCATAAAAACGAGCACTGATGGAAGGGAAGAAGAAGCCATTTCTGTGTTAGTCTTGATTTAATAGAACTTTCAATCAGGAAAAATATTTGCTTTCCTGAGAGGAAACTTTCACAGTCCATCAAATGAGCTGGGTGCAAGTTGACAAGACCAAGAAACAAGCTTGTACGTGTCAGGATCTTTGGTTGCTGTGTGACTCACCTTGCTGCAGATGAGAACACTTTGATGGACAGCTTGTCAACTGTGAATTTTATTATAGAAGACCTATGAATAAATTGCTATGTGGTCTCTGAGATGAAAATGTGAGGAAAATAATAATCTCCAGATGCTCTGAGTAAAATAGGGTGTAGTGGTTTATGGACTTTCATTTCCCTAAGTAAAACGTCCGTTTGGCTGAAATAAGAGCTGTAATTCATAAAGTGGATGTTCTGAGATATGCAACCATCAAACAAAACAATAGTTTCCCTGGTGTTACGTGGAGCGTTACGTCCTTGACACTGAAAATTAAGGTAAACGGGGCAAAATGTGTAATGAGTGGGAAGGAACCGTGCAGGTATGAATGCCCCAAGCAGTGCATGGCTCCCACCATCTGCTCCTTTATCTAATGGCATCCCTGCAGCCTTTTTGTGGTATCCTACTGGTGGTAACCATCAACTGCTCCCTTCTGCACTGCAGGGCTGCGGTGATTTTGTGCTGTCCCAGTGCATTCCTCGCTGCTCCTCCTGACCCACGGTGGTGGGGAGGGCATGGAGCTTTGCCCAGGGCTGACACTGTGATCCTGGTGGTGTTTCAACACTCTCTTTTGGACCTGCAGCTGGTTGGGACTCTGTTTCCCTATTGCTGTTCCGCTGGTGGGGAGCTTTCTTCATAAGGCAATGAAGTGTGCTGCTGCTGGCGCTGTGCTGTACCTTACAGCTGCACTGTAGGGGGTTGTAGTGTACTGACCATTAATGAAATTCCCCCTTGAAAAAAAGGGCCCAAAGTCATTAACCAGCCCCATCGATCGTGTCAGGATCGATGGCTTCTGCCAGCTGCACTCAGATCGGTGCTGCTCAGCAGCTCGGCTCAGCACAAGCCTCTCACATACAGCGTGGGTCTGAGCTGGGTCCCAGCAGGTGTTCTCCTGGTGCACCTTCACAGCTCTGGTTTTATTCTCCCTTGTATTTAGCATTTGTTTTGTGTGTGAGTGAATTATAGCAGTCTGCAGCTTGGTTGGTGCTCAGTGCTGCCTATTGACATCCCTGCGGGTGGCAAAACACACAGCAGAGGGGTGTGCAGAACGCAGGGGGCAAAAGGAAGAAGAAAGAGCAGGTGAACAGTGCCATGAGGACCTGGCCTTTCCCAATCTGGATAATGAATAACTGCTGTTTGGTGGAGGTGCAGAGCTTGGCTCAGGTTTTGCGTGGCTCTTTTGTTACAGCCAGGCTTGCTTATGTAGTAATTGTGGACATCATAGGCTTTCTGCATTTTGTTTTGGCTTGGTACGCTGTGTGGTGCCTCAACCAGCTCTGAGCATCACAGCTGGGAGCAGGAGCATGACCCCAGCTCAGCCACCAGGGGCTCGCTGCAAAAATCCCATCGACTCGTTTTGTCACAGCTGTAAATAAGCTGCAGTCTCTGCTTGGGCTGAATGCTGCCCAAATCCTGCTTCAATCCCGAGCCTTCTGCCTCCTTCCAGCGCAATCTGGGTGTAGCAGTGCTCCCCTGGCATGGGATGAGTTCCACTATCCTGGTGCTGGGACATGAGCTGAGCATTGCCAGGGCTGGCTTCATCAGATCAGCCGGTGTTCAGCTGGCTAATTGGGTGTTAATGGTCAAAACCTCTCAAGCAGCATCATCTTATTCCCCTTTTCTGTTTCTAATCCTGGGGTTTCATTTGCAGCTACCTGGGGACATTAAGAGCAGGGGGGAGGGAGCGAGGCTCTCTGAAGCTCGGTGGAAAGAAATTTCAAGGCATCAGGAATTTATCTGGCATTCTTTAATAGCTCAAATTACCTGAGAATCTGAAGGAGCACTCAACAGGGGATGAAGGAATAAGGGTGATTTATGTATGACTGACGAGGAGGGAGCAGGACCTGACCCGGTATGCCTTTCAGCAGCATCTTCTATTCTGCAAATAGCAGGATAAAATATTCCTTTCAGAGCCCTTGCCAAACAGCAAGTTTTCCTACATCCGAGCGTCCTTGTAGGAAAGGACTCCAAGGAAACTTCCTGTGCTTTAGAAATAATTTGCTTTTCTCCTTCTTATGTAAATGCTAATGGAACGGGCTGGGAAAAGATGGGAGGGATAAGCAGTGCCAGTGTGTTCCCAGACAGCAGCGTGTGTGGGATCCCTAAAGCAAACCCAGCCCCTAAAGCAAAGCCAACCCTAAGCTGTTCTGGAAGCAAAGCCATGCAGTGTAGCAACAGGCAAACAGGGCAGATGTGGTGAACGCACCATGGGTGTGAGCTGGGGGATGTTTTTAGCCCAAAAGCACAGTGCCTTTTTTTCTGTCTTAGTTTGTGTATAGCTCTCAGTTTGAATTTGTTTTGTTTGCTTCCCTGCTTTGTGACAAAAATCAAACATAGGTGCAAAACTGATCTGTTTGGATGAGCGCAGGAATGCAGCCGTGCTGATCTCCAACCACCACCATGGGTTATGTTGGCTAACATTAAGAGGGAAGGGGAGTGACTTCCAGGTGTGTCTGCTGATTGAAACAGCACAGAGCTGCTTGTGCCATGGGAAGGTACGTTGTGATACAGAAAACAACACATGGCTCTGCTTTTATTCACCCCCAAAGGTAATAAACTAGTCCGAACAAAATGTTCTTTTACTACAATATCTCCTCTTGGTTTTTTTACTCCCAAGATGTGATGTATACAGCTAAACATCCATCTTCAAATTGCTCTCAGTGGTGCCATGCCAACATGCCCTGATAATGTGCATGGGTTTTTTCTTACTCTGGTTCTGCACTGTAAAACAGAGCTGTATTTACACGTGTCTCAGAGTGATCTACACACCGAACTGCAATATGAACCAAATCCCATAAGCACAAGGCAGGCCCACTGCTCTACCTCTGGTTCTGCCATTCCTATTTCAGTTGTTTATACCATAGTTTGTGAGGGGGAATGGAATTCTTTCCAATGCATTCTGGTTTCTGCTAGTTCTGCTTCAACCTTACTGCACAGGGTGAAATTGTCCCAAGCGTGTGCCTCCTTGCAGGGCAATGTATTGTGATGTAGTTAGTTGGACTTATGCTGCTCAGCATGATGTGGGACCCCTCCAGGACATCCCTATGTGCCCACTACAGCAGTGCACAGTGTCAATCTGACAGCAGCCCTGCTGCAGGTGGTGCTCATGGCAGCTGCCCTTGCTGTGTCAACTTCCCTTTATTAGCAGTAATTCGGTCACACTATTTTTTTTCTATTTAACACCTCCACCACCTTCCCCCTGCCCCACTCCATCCTCTGAGGTGCTGCTGACGGTGGCTGGAGGGTTTATTTTTACACGTGGGGACGTTGCCAGGTTGGAGCTGTTCTGTGGCAGATGCTTCACGCTGCCCATGTGTTTATTAAATCTCGTGCTGGCTCTTGCAGGTGCGCAATTTTTCTTCTGGATTATGCACTTAAATGGGGGGAAAAAAAAGGGAGAAAAAGGCACAAAGTCTCGAGGCATGATGCAACCCTTGCTCCTTGTGTGGGCTGTGGGTAATGTACGACCTGTGTCAGGGTGCCTGGTTTAGTCCTGGCTTACGGCACCATCTTCTCATAAAACTGAGATGGGCCTTATCTCTTAAATTTTATTTGTACAGTGCCTTGGGATGTAAGGCAGAAAAAGCACTTTATAGAGTTTACTGTGTTTTACTATAGTATGGTAAGCCACACGAGGCCGTGGAGTTGCATAACCCTCAATCCCACAAGGCAGGAACAGTGGGCAGTGGAGCTGTGCAAACAGCTGCTGAGTTATGGTGAAGGATGTGGCTTCCCTTGGGTGCTCCTGCATCACAGCTCCATGGGCTCCAGCTGCTCTGGGCCACCTGGAAAGTGGCATCTCCCCAGCTGGGTGCCTTCTGGGGAGTCTGATGCAATATCGCATCATTGCAGCTTGCTGTCAATTGTGAAAATGGCATTAAATTGCCACTGGGAGCTGAGATTGGAGGGGGAAGATGGGATTTGGGCAAATTTCTCATGCAGTGAGAACATGATACTTGGAAGGTTGGTGGTGTTTTGCTGATGAAATGGTGGATTCAAGCTCTGTGGTGCTCCATGGGCTCTTCCCTTGCCCCATTCCTGGAGGTGCTGAAGGCCAGTGAGACATGCTCCTGCCCAGGGCTGGGGTTGGGTCTGGGTGGGCTTTAAGGTTCCTTTCAGCCCCAACCACTCTGACTCTGTGCTCCTTGAATCACCAAATCATAGAATGGCTTGGGTTGGAAGGGACCTCAAGGATCATGGAGCTCCAACCCCCTGCTGCGTGCAGGGCCATCAACCTCCACATTTCATAGCAGAGCAGCAATCCATGTGCCACAAACCCTTTCTGCGATATAGCCCTTTTTTTTTTGTAAGAAGTGCTTCTACAAAAATGGTTTTATCAACGGTTGTGTCTTGATATTGGGCTTTAACTTTCCTGGGCAGAAAAGTATTGAATTTAGTCAAGAAGAGTAGAATACCATTGACTGGAGAATTTCAGTTTGGCTGTGGACTTGTGTGTAAATTAACCAAAGCCAGAACTGGAGCTCTCACATTTCTTTCAACAAACATTGGATTGATTTAAAAAAATAAAATAAAAGAATTCAAAGCATTTACGTTAAAACATTTTTGGGTAGATCAATGGTAGCAATTAATTCTTAAGGATAGACAGTACGAACAGGCTAAATTTAACATCAAATGTTTATTCTCCAAATGAAATATATCCAGATCAAATCAAAATAGAAAAAATTAATCCATGCTGGTTGAAAACAGGTTTTATCCTGAGCTGCTTCCCGTTGCTGTTAAACCAAAATGCAAATTCTTTGCCCTAACGCTAATAATTCCATACTAGATAATTTAAATATTCACTTTCTCTCCAGCCTCTCTGTATCCATCTGGTGGTGGAAGGAGGTGTTCAATGCTGTTGGATAGGTGGAAGCTGAGCTGGGGACACGGGTTATGAGGTATGGCACTGGAGCAGCATCATGGCCTGAGCGTGGTTATCTTTCTGGAGCTGGATGTCCAATTCATCTCCCTCCAGCTAATTGTTATGGCTATTTAAAGGAAATCCTTCATTAAATTAAATAAATGCAGTAGGTTTTCAGTTAGACCAGAATGAAAACTGGGAAGGACGTTTGTTTCTCAAAGCCTTTGTGAGGTGTGATAAGATTTGGGTTTTGCTGTAGGGCTGAATCGCTCCTCCTCTGCAGCACCCGGAGCTGCTCTTAAAGGAATGAGATTTGTTTTCTGCTGCTAAAGTGCTGCCTAGCGGCCCCAATCAGTTCCATTAAAGAACTACTCCTTGAACTTTATCTTAATTTGAATGTGAATATTTTCCTTAAAGCGAAGCTCAGGTAAATCAAGAAGGCAGTGGTATAATGAGAAGGGCTTTGGAGGTCGGAGGAAAAAAAATAAAATAAAATAAAAACCAGAACAGTCCTTTCTGGAAATGATGAATTTTCATGGAAAATGAAAACTCAGTGATAAAGGTGATGCCTCTGATGTTACTGCTGTGATTCCTACAGCCGTTCATTTGCGTCAAGCCGTTCCGGGAGGGAACGCGCCTGTCTGACCGTAACGATAAAAAATTAATTTGTCATCTTCATCTGCACAAACGAGAGCTGCCACGAAGTAGGAGGCACTAAAGGACATCGCCTTCAGCCAATGGCAGTAAGCAACAGAAGCAACATCAGACGTCAGTTCTGCTTCTGAGTCTGAAGGTGGGTTTGGCAGTTGTGTTATTACTTGTTTGCTTCTCCAAATAGCTGCTTCTCCAAGGATCCCCTTCTCCAAAGCAACCACTTACCTTTTGTTTTAGTTTATTCCTTTTTTTTTTTTTTTCAATAAGGGGAGCTTTATTCTGCCAAGTAAATGTGAATACCCTGTAAAGATAAAATCTATTTTTAAGGTGCTGGGTTTTTCCCTCTGTTTCAGCACTCTCCAAGCAGCAGTGCTTGCAGCATTTGGCACACCTGTAGCATCTCTGCCCTGAATGGCTGGGACATATAAACAGGAGGAGGAATGGCTGTTTATGAGGATGGATGGTGATAGGACAATGGGGAATGGTTTTAAAGTGAGACAGGGGAGGTTTAGGTTGGATATGAGGAGGAAGTTTTTCACACAGAGGGTGGTGAGGCACTGGAACAGGTTGCCCAAGGAGGCTGTGGATGCCCCATTCCTGGAGGGATGCCTATTCAAGGCCAGGCTGGATGTGGCTCTGGGCAGCCTGGGCTGCTGGTTGGCAACCACTGACACCAGCAGTGCTCATACAGCCATCTGTAGGATTGATTCCAATCTGGGGTTCAGTCCCTTTGCTTGGAAGTGAAGCACTGGCAATGGGATGGGGAAGGCAGCTATTTCCCTGTTCGCAGAGGGGCTGGCAGCTGCCTGCTGCATCCATCTCGGCCATTGCTCTGGGCGTGGATCCAGGGATGAGCATGGCACCTTTCCCATGCTTTCACCTGGGGGAAAAAGCCCTCTTCTATTCCAACAGCTATCTCTATTTTTAGTTTGCTGGAGCATAAGCGTGATAAATAATTCTGTTTTTACACACGAGTTTCTTTGCATAACTGTTGGATTTTTTTTTCCCCCTGTGGTAAATGCTCTGACTGCAACTTTTAGAAAAATATATCCTTATTGAACTTCTTATTGGATGTCTGACAGTACTTTATCACAGCCTGATCTCTCCTCTAACCTCTGCATTCAAAGGCTCTAGAGGCAGCTGTGCCTTGCTTCATTTATATCGTTGAACTGAGAGGTCTTCTCCAACCTTAATGGTTCCACATTCTTTGCTATGAAGCTGGGGAAGGGACAACTGCTAGGATGTCATGGAAAACAAAAGTACTGTTATCCATTGGAGGTCAGAAGAGTTTCAACGCAACTTTCAGCAGGACAAGGGGAAATGGCTTGAAGTTGAGGGAGGGAAGATTTAGGTTGGATGTCAGGGGGGAGTTCTTGGCTGTGAGAGTGGTGAGGTGCTGGAACAGCTGCCCAGAGGGGCTGTGGATGCCCCGTCCATCCCTGGAGGTGTTCAAGGCCAGGTTGGATGGGGCCCTGGGCAGCCTGGGCTGCTATGAAATGTGGAGGTTGGTGGCCCTGCCTGCCGCAGAGGATTGGAGATTTGTGATCCTTGAGGTCCCTTCCAACCCAACCATTCTGTGATTCTGTGACCTTCACAGCTTTGTGGTTGGGAAGGACGTGTTGTGAAGAGGAGCAGACCCTAAGCAGGGGCTGCTGTAGGCAGGTGACGTCAGGACCTCAATGTTCTTTTTCCAAACAATACTAAGTAGGTTTTTTTTGTATGATTGATAGCTTACACCACATCTGTAGAATTTCTCAAATAAAGCCAAATGGAAGAAGTTGTGCTCCAGGTGTTGCTCTGTTCATCCCAACTCCATGGCACATCCCAGTTTCAATTCTTGGCCTCAGTTGAGAAGGAGGAACTAACTATGTTGCATTTAGATTTTGTTTGCACCGTTTTCACAGAGAATAGCTATTTCTTTAGATGAACAATGGAAGCTTTACCTCATGGCTTCTCCAGACTTCTCTTAAAAGGCGCTTTAGGATTCTGGACTTGCAGCTGTGACTGCAGAGGTCTGTGTTTGCATTGAATTCTATGCCTGCTCAGATGTGAATTGTTCTTATGAATTTTCTCAGAAAATATAAGCCTGGTTCACGCTGCTATATGGATTAGGTCAAGCTCTGTAGTGCTGCTCTTGATTGCTTTCTTTATAAGATGTCATTGAATAAATTACATTCTTAGAAACTTAGTAGAACTTCTATTTTTCATGTTACTGGGCTTCTCTTGTATTTTGCCAGTGCCCTTTCCTTCCTCTTTCAAGCAAAGCAGAGGCTCTGCAGTGCAACCCCTGCTTTGCTACAGGGCAGCTCGTGATGTGAGCGCTGCTCTGGGAAAGCACACGTGGCATTGAGCTCTGCTGCTGTAAAGCAGATGAGTGAAATGTAAGAAATTATTCCTGTTTGGATGCAGGCTGACTTTGTCTTTAAAGTTGGTGGTTGCTGTGATCCACCCCAATAGCTGGTGGCCCCTCTGGCATGCCCCACCATTGGGGATGCTGGGTGCAGCAGTGCCTTGGTTGTGCTCTGCTTGCTGCTCTGCTCCAAGCCCCGCCAGTGAGCCATAAACCTGTCACAGCAACAGGATTTCCAGTTAATTTTGCAACTCTAATGAGGCTAAAACAATGCTCCTGTGCTCAGCGGAAGAGCGTTATCTGGATGTTCTCTGTGTCACCTTCTGATAGAAAATTAATCTCCATATTCAGCAGCTGCCAGAGGTCTCGCTGATTCTCCCCAGAAAAATGCCTGCATCCTCTGGCAGAACGTGTCCACAGCAATCAGGAATGGCTTTGGTTGAGAGCCATCCCAGAAACAAATGTTGCATCCAATAGGCAAACAAACAATCAGCAGCTGAAGGCTTTTGAGTTTTCTGAATGAATGGAGAAGGTCATTTTTAAGCGCAGGTTGGACAAACCTTAAGTTCCCTTTATGGTCTGATGTAGCTCACCTCCATGTATATTTTGTCCAATGAAGAAGAAAGTTGGGATGCATTCTTCATGCTGACCTTGAATAATCACACTGACTTCTTCAGCTCATTGCTGAGATCTCTATTAATCATGGAATCACAGACAGGTTGGGTTGGAAGGGACCTCAAGGATCACGAAGCTCCAACCCCCCTGCCACGTGCAGGGCCACCAACCTCCACATTTCACAGCAGCCCAGGCTGCCCAGGGCCCCATCCAACCTGGCCTTGAACACCTCCAGGGATGGACGGGGCATCCACAGCCTCTCTGGGCAGCTGTTCCAGCACCTCACCACTCTGGATATGTTTTAAGACCCACTTTGTGGTAAGTGTTCACGCTTCTCCTCTTGTGACTGGCAAGAAAGGTCAGAGATTTTCCAGAACTCACATAGAATCAGCCTTTCCTCTAGGCTAACGCAATGCTGATGGTGTTACTGGTTCTGAACCTCAGCCCTGATGTCTGGAGAGAAGAGCTGGCCACAGTGTGCATGCATTCAAGAACCACTGCATTCAGGAATGCTAGGGGCTGTACTGAGGGATGTGGTTTAGTGGCTGGCAGGTGGATGGTTGGGCTGGATGGCCTTGGAGGTCTTTTCCAACCTCGGTGATTCTATGATTCTATTCCAATCTAGGACAAAATTAACAGTATATTTTAGTACATTGTTAATTTGCAAGGCAAGAACAACTTCTGCATCACGTGTGCCTGTTTCTTTAGCGGTCTTCCTATGTACATGAAAACAAATAGATAGGAATTTATCCCGTGCCAAGGGTCCTACTGCTGATTGCTGCTGCTCTTGCACACTGTGGGGCCCTGACATAGAACTAAAAGCAGAGAAAGCTGTCAAATGCAGGTAGTGCAACATAAGGGGCAAATACACTTAATATTAGCAGAGCAGATTGGTAAGGGTTTTGCTCGTGGTCCCTCTGGATCAGGAGAGGTTCTTGGGCAATGGGAGGCTGCTGGTGGCAGTGTGTGTCCTGTGTAAAACAAACATCTGACAGCAACAATGAATTTTTTCTCAGGAATTGCCTGCTTTTTCTCTGCTTGAAGAGAGCAGATAAACAGGAGGGGAACGGCTGTTTGTGAGGGTGGATGGTGATAGGATAAGGGGGAATGGTTTTAAAGTGAGACAGGAGGTTTAGGTTGGATATG
Source organism: Phasianus colchicus (assembly GCF_987193195.1). NCBI lineage: Eukaryota > Metazoa > Chordata > Aves > Galliformes > Phasianidae > Phasianus > Phasianus colchicus. Next base: position 1,306,783 of record NC_143442.1, on the reverse strand, counting down.
AGGAGGAAGTTTTTCATGCAGAGGGTGGTGAGGCACTGGAACAGGTTGCCCAAGGAGGCTGTGGATGCCCCATCCCTGCAGGCATTCAAGGCCAGGCTGGATGTGGCTCTGGGCAGCCTGGGCTGCTGGTTGGCGACCTGCACACAGCAGGGGGTTGGGACTGGATGAGCATCGTGGGCCTTTGCAACCCAGGCCATTCTATGATTGTGTGAAATTCCGAACCTGTCAAAACACACATCCCATCATGGCAAAGCAGTCTGGGGGTGTGCAGTGATTGAAGCCCCCTGGTAGCACAGGTGGTGAGTAATTGGAAGATCAGAAAAATGCCAGCTTGTGGGTGCCTCTCTGCTCTCCAGCTGTGGGCAGAGCACTTTGCTTGCCACATCAAAGCTCTGGAGAGTGGCTCAGGAAAGGGTTGGTGGTTAATTCCCACCAGGCACTGGAAGCTGTGGGCCCACGGAGGGGTTGTTGCCCTGGGCTCTGGGTTGTATGCAGGAGCCGGGCTTTTCAAACAGACATCAGCATCAGTGTGAAAAACATCCAAGGGAAGCAGGGATGTTCTGTGCTGACAGAGCCCTGGAAAAAATAATTGCCCTACAGCAGTATTGAAACCAAATGGATTTTTCTGTGCAACTCCAAGGCAGGCAAGGGAGGAAAACCAGCTTGTTGCAGCAGTGCTGTGCCATTCCCTATGAGGCCATGCTGCAGCTGTTGTGTGCTTCTGTGCAATGCCTCTGCAATAAAGCAGGTTCTCTGTTTCTTTTATCCTGATATTGGTATGTAAAACAGCAGAGAAACTCTGGGACATCTGAGTAGCACAGAGAATGCCATCAGACTCCGCTGTTACATAAATTCAGGTTCTCTCCCCCTCTAAAATCAATTGTCCTGGGAAGCTGCGCTGCGTGCTGACACATGGAAGCACTTTGTCACAAGCAATTATGCCATGCTACAGTAAATTGCCACACAATCTATTACATTATGGGGCACTCAATGCGCGCAGCGTTTTTTCTCTAATCAGCCTGCCTAATTAGCCATTAGCAGAAATGGGATTTGTAAGATTGTCCTAAGACTTTTCCAAAGGAAGGGTATTTTAGAAAGGAAATATAACTCAAAACACTAAATAGGGAAACTTATCTGTTGAAAAGACTGTTGTTTCCTGAAACAAGAGAAGCTGTGTGGCTCACAGCTGCATACCAGCTGAAAATGGCTCAATAGAGACTGTCCCCATTTGCCACAACCAGCAAGTGTGGGAGTGTTTGTGGTAGTGCAGAAACGTCTGTGATTCTTCCTGAGAGCTGGGACTGTGTTTTGTGAATTCATAATGCTGTTAATTTGGTGTTGGTGTCCTGTATAGTGTCATTCAGGACAAGAGGTGATGGCCTCAGGTTGTACCAAGGTTGGGTATTAGGAAGCATTCCTTCTCCACAGAGCAGTCAGGCAGTGGCACAGCTGCCCATGGAGGGGGGGGGGGTCACCATCCCTGGGGGTGTCCCAGAGCTGTGGGGATGTGGCACTGAGGGATGTGGTCAAGGGGGGGGGGGGTTGGGTGTGGAGATCCTAGTGGTTTCCTCCAATCTTAATGATTCTGTAATTTAATGATGCTATCCAAGACAACTAACTCTGTGCTAAGGCCCTTTGCATACTGGAGAGTTTTGCTGTTCTCCTTGGAGAGCGTTCTATGGCCACTTTTATGGCGCTCTGACTTCCTAAAAACTTGAGATGCGTCTTCCATTTGTTTCCAGCTGCGTGTCCTTTCGGTGTGCCAGCATCCCCAGACCAGCTGCGTTTGGGCACCTCTGCAATGGGAGGCTGTGAGCAGCTGCTGACCAGCTGTGGGTGTGGGGCTGTGCTCCAGCTGTGCTCCAGCTGTGCCCAGCCAACCATAGGGCTGCATCTCACACAGAGGCAGCAGCCCAGCTGCTCTGCTGGCAGCACTGCCTGCTCGAGCAGCCGGCCAGTGAGACAGCATCTGCTCTCTGCTCATGGGCAGAGACAAGTGCAGAGCAATCGGGGCTATCGCTGCCTTCCCCTCTGCTGCTTGCACATCACTTGTGAACTCCTTGAGCTGTTGAGTGCTGCACTCCTGGCTGCTTTGTCATCGCTTCTGGTAAAGCGTCCTTTCCTTCTTGCCCTTCACTTTCTCATTACATCTTTGTATGTCAGCAGCTCTTTTGGCACAATCAAAGTCAAGTTTAAAGTCAAGACTTTAAACTCTGCAACTCTGCTTCTTTGGATCATTATTGCTTTTATTCGTTATTGCCCGTTCTGTCTCGGCAAGGACGTTAGAGAGCTTTGCTTGTTTTGAAGCCTTGCTTGGGTTCTTATTTCATTTGGAGGCCTTGTTTTCACTCCCTTTCACCTTAGGAGCAGGCATAATTTTGCAAAACTTCATTTCTTTGTTCCCCCTGGCAGTGGGGAAATGCAATCACAGCAAGGTTCCTCTGGTAGCTCCCATCTGTGGCTCGGACCTGCTGCGTCCGTGCTCATTTCTGGGAAACATGGCAGCTTCACCTCCTCTCCCAATAAGGTCCTCGAGCAGTGGCCATGTTTAATTAAGCAGCTAAATGAGATGGATTCCAGCAGCTGCACTCGGGGGCGGTGGGAGATGCTCTCCCCGCAGTGCTGTGGTTCTGCAGCGCCTCCAGCACTGCCCCTCTTGGCCTCCCTGGGAGGGAAGGCAGACCAGCATTAACCTTTCCTTCTGACCTGTGCTCCCTCGCCTGCCGCTAATTGCAAGGCTGCACAAATACATAACTGCAATCAATGCTGCTGAGGAGTAAAGGAGGATAGAGAAATAATTTGGGAAGCAAACAGCGAGTGCTGCCATATGAGGCAGCCAAGTGCTCCGCTGGGTAATGCTTGGCCATGCATTTGGGGTCATCTGATTACTTCTAGAAACCACGAGGTGTGATCCTCCTCCGAGGCAGGACCATAACACCTGTGTAAAGAAGTGCGAGTTGGTTGGTTTGTTGGACGTTTTCCAAGGATGCACAACCTGGGTGATTCCCCTCTTGCCAGGCCTGACCCCTCCGTGTGCTCAGCCAGCAAGGTGAGCTCTCTACTGATCCCCCTCCCCACAATTGTGGTATACAAACACGCGTATGGCTGTGTCCGCAGGTACGCACTGCCTGAGCTCTTTGTGCTTGTGCAACAGAGATGGGATATTTTTAAACTAAGGGAAAAAAAAAAGCTTCAAGAAATAATTATGTTAATAAAAGCTGATTGGTTCCTGACTTAATTAGAGATGGGAACAGGGGAGTCTGAGTGACATCTGTTACTTCTGCCTTATTTTTCCCATGGACGTCACTCAAGGAGAAGTGTGCTCCTTGCCCATTTGTTTTGAGAGGCTTAGCAAATAATAACAGAAATAGCTATCGCGAAATGAAGCAAACATCGAGATCTTTTGCACTGTGCTTTTTTTGTTCATTCCACCTACTGAGCGTTTTTATTTCCAATTAAGTGCTAGTTAAGACGTGTGAAGCTCAGACCAGTCTGGTCCCATGTTAATGGCTGCATACTGGTGGTTCTGCGCGCCCACTGTGCAGCTGGGGCTGGGGGCAGAGGGACGTGGTGGCACTGCTTCGTAGTAATGCACAGGGGATGCTGTGAGATCTGTAAATGCTGCTCTGCAGTCAACTGAACAACTTGAAGGATGTTCGTGTTGAGCAAATCACGTTGCGTGTTCCAGAACACTACCTGGGTGCTGCGTGCTCCCCTTCACGCACAAACCCTCTCTCTCTTTCCCTCCCTCCAATACGAGGCATCAGCTCCCATCGGTGGCACTCATTTACCATAAATCAGCTGCAATCAGAAGCCGGGCTCGGGATGGACTCCAGAACCCCAAGTGACATCGATCTGTGCTGTTACCGCAGGCACCAAGCCCGTCTGGCGGCGGTCTGCAGGCTCCCTCCGCCCATCCTCCCATGGCTCCTGCAGCCATAAACATCCCACTTAGTGCACAGGCTGCAGGAGGAGCTGTTTAACACGGCCCTGAACAGCAAGGGGCTGCGATGGGCATGGCTTCAGTGCGGAGCCTCGCAGCACAGCGCCAGGCTATGGAGTTTTGGGGAATAGGGTGAGGACCAACAGGCACAGAACTGCTCTTTATGGAGGGGGAAGCACTACAGCAGCAGTTTTCTTCTTTATAGCGTGGTACTGCAAGACTGAATGGGAAATGATGATTTGTGAGAGACTGGTTCTTTCATAGGAATATGGAATCGTTAAGGCTGGAGAAGCTCTGTAGGATCCCCACGTCCACTCCCACCCATGCCCACTGCCCACATCCCTCAGTGCCACATCCCCACAGCTCTGGGACACCCCCAGGGATGGTGACCCCTCATTCCATGGGCAGCTGTGCCACTGCCTGACTGCTCTTTGGAGAAGGAATGCTTCCTCATTCCTACCCTGACCCTCCCCTGGCACAGCGTGAGGCTGTCACCTCTTGCTGTTACCTGGGAGCAGAAGCTGACTCCCTCCCCCTGCCTTGCTCCAACCTCCTCTCAGAAGCTGTTGGGAGCAGTAAGGTCTCCCCTGAGCTCATCTGCTCCAGGTGTTCCTGCAATGTGCAGACCTACAGCTGCCCCAGTCCACACTGGGCATCGTTGTCATTCAGTTAATGATTCAGAAGGAGTCATTTGCACATCACCAGTGATGTTAAACTGGGAGGAGACCAACTGGCATGGAGTGGTGCTGGTCTGAGACGTCACCTGTGGGGATTAAATGACATTTCTTGCAGAATCAAGGCAGCACAATGCCCCCCAGAAAGCACAAAAGCAGGTTACCATCAGTCACTTAACCTGCTTTCTACACAGGTTGGTTAGCAGTCTATCGGGACGGCCGTCCATAGCAGCATGGGTTTAGGACCTCAGAAGGAAGCATGGGAGAACTGGTGGGGAATTCCAGCCCCCAGGCTCAACAATGGGTGTATTAGTGAAGCTGCTTCGAAGCACAGCAGTTGGCAGCTGGTGGAGGTAATTGGTTTGATAAAACATTTTTCCCTTTCTCGCTCTGCGCTATTTGTTTTGATGGCGGTGTAAACGGATAGCTTAATAAAGCACTGGAACCAATGCCCAGCTGGCAAAGCATGTGATCTCCGAGCAAAATTCGTCACATTTGGAGAGCGTGTATTAAAATTAAGTCTCGCTGGTACGTTTTTATGATGATTAATATTTACAGTGCTCTGTTTACAACTCGCTGTGGAATGAATACCCGCTTACTATTTTTAAATGCCTAATTTTATGAATCATTTCCAGCTACAAACCCAGAATTTAGAGCAGCATGTAACTTCTGTGCAGCTGGAACTCTTCTACCCTTCATCAATTCAAGCAGCCTTGCCCCAAATCTCTGCTTCCTTTGGCTTTCAGCAAACCCCAGCCTTCACCGTAGCGGGTAGGCGTGCTGGAAATCATAGAAAGGAATCATTAAAATTGGAAGAGACCTTTGAGATCCCCAGCCCCACCATGCCCACTGCCCACATCCCTCAGTGCCACATCCCCACGGCTCTGGGACATTCCCAGGGATGGTGACATCCACTCCATGGGCAGCTGTGCCACTGCCTGACTGCTTTGTGGAGTAGAAATGGTTCCTCGTACCCACCCTGACCCTCCCCTGGTGCAACATGAGGCCATCACCTGTAGATGTGAGCAGTGTGGGTTTGCCACTGGTGTGCTCACTGCAAGGCAAAGCTGCTCACAGAGGGCAGGATCTGGCTGCTCAGGTGGTGATCTCCAGTAATTAATGCCCTGGGCAGGGCTCAGCCCCCTAGCAGTGCTGCAGCCAGACGTGCTGCCAGTGAGGTGCTTCATCTCAGGGTGATGTATTTCATTTCTGCCGGTCGTTTTTTCCTGACAGAAAGCAGAAATGTTGCCTCGGAACAGAGCAGGGCTCCTCGCACATGCTATTCCTCTTGTTTGCAGTTAGAAGAGCTGAAAAATGCTCAGGTAAAATGCTCTGCCTCGTTTGTGAGCTAATTGATCATCTTAGTGCTCTTTGGTTTGGTGTTTATGCAAGGTTTATGGATCAAATCCCGCAACTTTTATTACTTTTAACCAGGGGTCTGAGTGGCCACTGAGGTGGATGGGAGTTTTTATTGCACAGAAGTGTGGTAAGGATGCAGGTGGCATGAACCAAATGTGAGCATCTTCCAGCAGAGGATTTGTTCAGCCTGATCAAACTGCCACTGCTGTGGCTTCGTCTGAACGAGCTGCAATCAGCTAATTACCAATCACTAGCAAGTGACATGTTTTCTAGAGCTGTTCTGCTTCAATCCAGCCTGAATGGATTGAATGGACTCAGGGAGGGCCATAATGGTGTCCCTTGCATTAAGAGCCTTAACAGCTCGCTCAGAACACTGCCCAGCTGGAGAGAGACTGCAGGAGCCTCATCCCCAAGAACAAAATGACAGCTAATAGGAAGTAAGTGGCATGGGGACATGCCTCGCAGGGTTGTGTGTTCCATTGTGTGCGTGGAGGCATCACCTCCCCTCCAGCCCAGCAAAGACCAAAACCTGTGCTTCCATAGTTCCCCCACTTCCCTTTGTTGGGTGAAGGCAGGGATTTGTTTTGTTTGGAGTTGAAGGGAAGGATAACACTGTAGTGTGCATCTGACATCATTTCATTAGAGATTAGAAAAGGAAGGAAGAGGGAGAAGGTGATTTTCAGTCATTTTCTCATTAAAAGACAGGAATCTTAGTGAAATTCACTCTTGTTGTTGGACATTAATCTCTTTCCGTTCTCTAATTACGCTCTTTACCCCAGCTTCTCTATTTAACCTGATGATTATTGCATCTGAAGAAAACCTACCAATGAGTGCACTTTTTTCAAGTCTGGGGTCTGTGAATGAGCCAAGTAGGATCATTTTGGTTGGAAAAGACCTAGAAGTAAAGACCCCCCCATTGCAGCCCAGCACCACACCATGTCCCTAAGCATCGTGTCCACACATCTCATCATTGCTGTCAGGGATAGAGGTGAGACTGGACGTGGCACTGGGCAGCCTGGTCTGGTGGTTGGTGACCCTGCATGTAGAAGGGGGTTTGAAACTGGATGATCTTTGTGGTTCTTTTCAACCCAGGCCATTCTGTGATTCTATGATAAGACTCCTCATCCCTGGGCAGCCCATCCCAGTTCCTTACTGCTCTTATGAAGAAATGCTTTCTGGCTCCCACCCTAAGCTGCCCTGCGTAGGGAGCCTGGGCTGCTTCCTCACTTCTGGGTGGGTCATCTTTCCCTATGTCTGTCTTTGTGGCTTAATCCAAATGGAAAAACATTTTGCATATGTAACAAAGATTCTCTCTTACTTCAGACAGACTTGGGGGTGCTCGGGAGAATAGCAATAAATGCAGTCAGCAGCCTGGCTGTGTGTGTGCACCCTTAGTGACAATCAGTTTGTTCCTTTGGATTTCCCACAACGACATTAAGCAGTGATTTCCATGCACAGCATCACCAGTGCTCACAGCCACAACCACACTCCGCTGAGCCACCCAGATGGGAACTGAGCACAAATCATGGCAAAACTGGGCAGGTGACTTGGAAATGCCAACTGATGGGAGAGCTGGGATGGCTCCATCTGAAGCAGAGGAGCTCAGGGGAGACCTCATCGCTCCCTGCAGCTCCTGAGAGGAGTTTGGGATGATAGGGGGGTCTGTCTCTGCTCCCAGGTGACAGCAATAGGAGCACAGCCAGCAGGCAGCCTTCCTGCTGCACACAGCCCCGCGTTGGCATCAATCAATCCAAGGCACAAACAAAGCAATTAAAAATCGATAGCTGTGCAGCTATTAGAGAGCAGAATTTCATTAGGGTTAATAATCGCAGAAATTAAGGAGCTCATCAGCCCTGGTGATCTCCATGAAGAAGCCATCGCAGGCTCTGCCTGCATCCAGCCTGCCCACAGACCTCAGTTACTGTGCCAAACACTTAGGATAAATGGCTAGGTATTATTTCCTGACTAATGGTCACCATAATGACTGAACATCAGACTAGTAGCTGATATGTTCCTTGTGTGCCTGGCAGCAGTCCTGCTTGGGTCAGATAAGTGGGAGCAGCATGCAGTGTAGTGCTGTGCTGGGGAGGCACAGCTGCTTGGGCTCGGCTTCTCTGCACCTGGAGAGAACATTTTTTCCCCCAAAACCAATTTGCAGGTGCTTCCATCTTTGTCAGTTCACACCCAGCTTTATCTCTGGGTGGGATCCAGGGTGTCTCCAGGAGAGCTCTGCCCTCTCCCCACTTAATCCAGCCTATGGCATGTCCATCATCTCTTCTCTGCAAGTTGAATGGGGCCTTGGAGGCTGCTGGAAGTCTCAGCAAAGCACCCCAAGCACTCAGGCATCAGCTGTGTTAGTACAGACCCTCTCCTGCGCTACTTGCTTTGCTCATCGTTTCCCAAGCACACCGCTGGGTTGTTAATTATAGCCCGTGTCTGAGCTGCCCATCAAATCAAAACTGCTTTTTTTTTTTTCCCTTTTATGAAATGAGCTGGAGAGCTCGTTTCAAAACATCTCATAGGAAGTCTGAAATGCAATTCGTGCTTCAGGAAAATGGCAGTGATGGCCACCAGTGTGGGGTTCACATACAACCTTAGAGCCTGCGACAGCATTTGCCTCTGGGTGCATAGCAATGTGCTGCTGCTGTCAGCTGCTGCTTGTAGGGGATGACCAGGGCTCGTGGCAGGATCCTACACCTCAGAGTCACTTAACAGAGGCAGTGATTTTAGTTATAACAACTAACACGAGCCAACATCCTGCTCATCCCCATACCACTATAGCTGAGGACCTCTCCAACCTGCACTGCTTTGGGGCAGGAACTGCCTTGGTGGGACCCAGCAGGGGCTGCACAGCCCCTCCAGGGCCACCTCCAGCTGTATGCTGAATAACTCTGAGCAGGCAAATGCACGTGTTGCTGTGAACAGGGAATAGTCCAGCCAAAGTGCATGGGATTGCTGAAATGCTCACAGATGTGTACATGTTTGCACCTTTTTCTGGATGCAGCACTGTGATTGCAAATTAATGAGGTGACCTGATTTTAATTGGACTAACCTTTATGGATCAAACGATAGGCTTGAATATTTGCTTACATTAGCAGACAGAAGGAAACAGGAGTCTTTTTGCATAGTTACAATTGCCAAGGAAACCACTGCTGGTATCCATGCTGGGCATCTCCTCTGCTTCTGCATGTGGTGCTGGACAGCCCTCTGATTTTGGAAACAAAATGCTGCCAGTCTGACCAGATTGCTTCAGCATCTTCATCTGTGAGATGAGAGCAGCCAGGCAGTGGCACAGCCGTCCATGAGTGGGGGTCACCATCCCTGGGGGTGTCCCAGAGCTGTGGATGTGGCACTGAGGGATGTGGGCAGTGGGCATGGGGGGTGGGTGGGGCTGGACGTGAGGATCCTACAAAGCTCTTTTCCCACCTTAATGGTTCTGTGATTCTATGATCATTTTCTATCAGCTCATCCAAGAGCTGCTGCCATCCCACTGCACTCTCTGGTCACAGGGTTTCATTTCTTTAAGTGTGTGCAGCCAAGTTTGAAAATGTGACCCTTGATGGAAAGCCAGGAATTGTCTGCACTCAGAATGCTTTCCAGTCCTCTTGTATCTCTTCTGAACCTTATAACGATGCGATTTATTTCACTCTTTGGTTTAAAGCAGGCCATTCTTAAGATTTTCTACTGCTTGAAACATTTTACCAAATTGACAATTCTAACAAATGCTAATTGGACTTTCTGCTTAAAAGTATTACACCTGGAAAAGGAGATTTCTGCAGCTGAACAATGTGTTTAAATGAGCAGTGACAAAAACGTATGACCAGCTTCAGCTCGGGAATCCCCTGGGGATCTCAGGTGCACTTAAGAGATTGAAGAATAAAGCCCTAATCCAAGAGGCAATCTCATCTATTTAGGGGCCAGCCTGGCCCTCCTCAGTGCAGACAGAGGACAGAGCCTGGACCACGGACAGACTGCAGTGAGGCCGTGGCACTGCCCAGAGCTGTGGTGCCCCATCCCTGGAGCTGCCCCAGGCCATGGATGGGCTCTGAGCTGGGGGACAGCCAGCCCACAGCAGGGCTGGGGGCTCTGAGGTCCCTTCCAACCCAACAAATCCGTGGTTCTATGATCTTTAAGGTCCTTCCACCCCAACCATTCCGTGGTTCTATGATCATTTAGGTCCTTCCAACCCAATCATATGATGGTTATTTGAGCTCATTTTTCACCCTTTTGTCTCTACTTGTGCTAATGAGTTGTGATTCAAATCAGCTTCTGATCTGTGATTTTTAATTCAGCCTAGAGCAGGCTCTCTGTAGGGGCTTTGCATTTGGGAATATTATTCAGTAAAATTATTACAGGGAGGCTTTCAGAAAGCTGTGTTCACAGCAAAGATAGCATCTCCATTCCTCCTGTGGTGCTCATCAGCTGATGTGAGCCCGCCATAGGCACAGCTTTCTGACCATGCCAAACTCTTATGAAACAAGCACTTCAGCTGCAGTTATCAGCCAGCAACATGCCTGAGAAATTACATTACAGTCAGCAAAAAGCCTCCAAAAGCACAGATTTGCCACCTCTTTCCCACAGAGGGCCGGACCACAGCGGATTTGTGTTATTGTTCATTTTTCCTCTGTCATAAGATCTATCTTTTATTCATCTCCTCTGTATCCTGGACAATTTCTAATCCTTTTCTGAAGACCACGCAGTAATAGCTTATTTTTCAGTTTAAAATGAAATATGAGAGCCAGCAGGCTGCCCCAAACTGCTGGTTTTCTTTTTTTTCTCTTTTGCTCGAGCTGTAGATGTCCCTGTCCATTGCAGATGGCCTTTAGGGATCCCTTCAAACCCAAATGGTGCCATAATTCCATGATCCTGTGATGGCTTTTGCCGTCCAGGCTTTGCTGCTGCATTAGTGAATGCCAGGTGAATGAAGAGTGACAAACTGCCCGCAATGGTGTGATGGCATTGTCAAAAAGCATCAAGAGGGCTGATGGCAAACTTCCCCAGCACTGTGATATGCCCGAAGCTCCTTCTGTAATGTTTGCAAATGGTCTTTAAATATGTGCTGAGAAGTCAGTGGCACAAAGGAGCTGAAAACTGTGTGTGCTGCACAGATGCACCGTATCCATTACAGGGCAAGCTGACAGTGTCTGGCTGACAAACAAACAGTTTCCATCTGCTCCTCAGATTAACGATTTCTAACTAGGAAAAATACATTATTTCTCTCATGTGAGTTCAGCAATGGTTTTACAAATGCAGCAGGAGCTGGAGGAAACACTGAGGGATATGGTGAGTGGGCATGGTGGGGTGGGTTGGGGTTGGGAGTGGGGACCAAGGCCAGGCTGGATGTGGCTCTGGGCAGCCTGGGCTGCTGGTTGGCGACCTGCACACAGCAGGGGGTTGGAACTGGATGAGCACTGTGGGCCTTTGCAACCCAGGCCATTCTATCATACTATGATGCTAGAGACCTTTTCCAGCCTTAATCATTCTATGGTTCTATAAAGCAATGCAAGGCTGCCAGTCTGGGAAGTGCTCCTTTAAACATCCCCGTGTATAATTATGGCAACTGCAGCCCATGCCATGCCCTGGGACTGCTCCAAGAGGATGTAGTGGTGCAGGGATACTGAGTGATGCTGCAGGCAATAGCCCATGGGTATGGCTGGGAGCTGGGGGCAAGTTGGGGCTGTGCTGTGGGTGCATGAGGGACATGGTGGGGACACATTAGGGACACACTGAGGACATGCTGGAGGACAAATGACATTGTTTGTGGTGCAAGACTCAAGGAAGAGGGGGCAAGAACACTTGCCACAAGCTGAACAGCGTGGGAGTGGGATGGGGTGTTGTAGCTGCACTCAGTGCAGCACCTTATACTTTTCTTCTTCCTTTCTACCTTTTTTTTTTTTTCCTTTTATTTTAATCCACTTTTTAAATCACCTTTCTGGCTGCTTTGCTCAGTTTTCCCATCTCCTGGCATTGCTCAGTGACACACCTCACCCCATATGGCGTTCCACCAGCTGCCAGTGGGATGGGGTGCTCTCTGTGCTTATTTCTGTTGTTTTAAGCCCCTGAAGACATGCACTCCCATGATGGCTATTGCAGGTCAGGCACCAACACCTCATCCCTTCCGAATTGCTTGTCAGAACGGGTGACAAAGAGCTTCTCAGAGCAGGAGCTTTTCCTCCAGCCCATAGCACAGCCAGCCCAGCCTGCTGGCTGCAGGCAGCTCCCCTGCAGTTACTGCTTAGGACTGATGTGCGATGCAAAGACTGCTCAGCATCACAGCCATCTCAGCCCCAGCAGGCGCCGTTTTCCTTTCTCAGCATGCACATAGGCATTTTATGTATCTAGGAGAAATATTCATGCCAGTCCCCTCTTAAATCTATTTTCTTACACAGTCCTTTTCCTCTTTGGAAGGTATGCATCTCTAACGTCAAAGATTTGGGCACGCTGTATGCCTTTATTTTGATGTTTGGTGCTCTCATCTTATTTCCTGCACAGCGCTCGCGGGGCAGAACTGGAGGAGAGGATCTGCAGGTGGGAAGCTGGTTGGTATCAACGTGCTGAGCCATTCATCTCAGCCTATTTGCAACACAGATTCAGTACAGCTGATATTGGTGTGGCTGCAGGGAGATAGAGAATTTAATTTTCAGTGTCAGTTCTGGTGACAGGTTCATCTGTAATGGTAGGAATTAGTTACAGCAGCTTTACCTGCAACCGTTGTGCATACACTGATTGTCTGCCTCTTCCAGACACGTAAGCCAGCTCTTAGAATCAGTGAGTCAGTAAGGCTGGAGAAGTCCTCTCAGATCCCCACACCCAACCCAGCCCACCCCCCCATGCCCACATTCCTCAGTGCCACATCCCCACAGCTCTGGGACACCCCCAGGGATGGTGACCCCCCCCCCCACTCCCTGGGCAGCCTTCACCACTCTTTTGGAGAAGAAATACGGATGTCAATCCTACTCAAACCTCTGCTGGTGCAGCTTGAGGCTATGCCCTCTCCTCCTCTCGTTCCTTAAAAGCTTGAATTTTTTCACTCTTATCTCCCAAAACTATAAAACTCGGTTTCATTTAATTGTGGATTTATCTTCTTGGGTTGCATTTAGCCTTTCTATTCCCATCAGAACATGTTTACTGGTGGAGATGGAGCTCTGCTCACCCCTGCTTCTGTGGCCACATGTTGTGGGCTGCTGCTTTAGGGTGGAAAAGAAAAGATTCCTCCTTTGTGTATAAGCACCAGGACCAGAGCGACATTAATTCTCCCCATTAATCTGCCTTGGGGACTGGAGGATGGCAAAGCTCTTGCTGGGAATATAAACAGAGCTTGAATCACTTTCCCAGCGCAGCGTCCATCCGCAATACACGGTCAGAGTGCTATGCTCTCATTTGGCACATTCCTTTGGTCATTTTTGTGAAACGGTCATCAGCTGATTTAAGATGTTTTGCTTTCCTTCCTGCCTGGAACTGGGGGAGTGGGCTGGTGCAGTTTGCCCTGGTGTTTCTCACTTTCCCCTATGGAACCCCCATCCCACCACGTTTCTCCATCAGGCCTCATTGCTCTCAGAGCTGGGGGCTGAAATGGTCTCCCCTCACTTCTCTCACCGGCCAGCTTTGCTATGGCATTGTCCATCCCCCTGCCATCAAACAGCCCCCGGCCCACTCCCAGCTGGGCCCCCTCAGCTGGTGAGTTGTGGAGGAGGAGGCAAAGAGACCCAAGGCTCATGGGGAGGCCAAGGCCACCCAGCCTGCATGCACATCACCACTTCTGTCTCCATGTAAGGACTGCCACGTTCAGCCCCTCTCCCATGTCCTGGTGCCCCACTCTGCACACGGAGCCATAGATAGCCCTCTCTCTGGGAGGAATTTTTCCAGGGTTGCTGTTCCTTGGAAGGGTGCCTGGTACGTGAGTGTGACCATCCATCACCTCCGCAGCCGTTCCAGCATTCCTCTCTTAGCTGCACATATCCTGCTTCCCAGAGCTGCTTTCATAGAATCATAGAATGACCTGGGTTGCAAAGGCCCACAGTGCTCATCCAGTTCCAACCCCCTGCTGTGTACAGGTCACCAACCAGCAGCCCAGGCTGCCCAGAGCCACATCCAGCCTGGCCTTGAATGCCTGCAGGGATGGGGCATCCACAGCCTCCTTGGGCAACCTGTTTTACAATTGTCTGCCACATTTCTCATGGAATAATTGAATCATTAAGGTTGGAAATGACAACAGCACGGTCATCTAGCCCAACCATCCACCATTTTTCCATTTTCCCACTTTGGATTTCCATCCCCAGCAAAACAGTCGCACCGCAGAGCTGAGGCTTTCATCATCAAGTCAAGGAGGGCAGCAGCTTTCAGGTGGCTGAATGCATGATGGATCTTAAATGAACTCTGGCTCCAGCATATTGTTGTGGGTACTTTGTGCTGTGCTCCTATCAGGTGGTTATAGCAACGCAGTGTGTTCGTTTTACAGTCTCATTAAGTCAGCGCGGGGCTGGATTAAAGTCTCCATCTTATCAATCATTTCTCTAAAATGTATTAGAAATGAACAAAATCTGGACTGGAAGGCAAGTATAGCACAACACTGTAATTACTGGCCAAGTTCCATGATGCACTGTGGCTTTCTCATAAGCAACACTTGAGATGCTTTCTTGCTATTTGGTGAGTAGTTTTACCCTTAGAATGGGGAGGAACAAAATATGCTTTTTTTCTGAAACAAAATAATCACAGCACAGAGATTTGTGATTATTCCACACTTCTATGGTGGGAAATAGAGCAGTACCTGTTTTGCAGCTGCAATACCACATTGGATGTCTGGAGGAGGGATGTACCAGGTTGGGTTACTGTCAGTGCTCCAATATTACCTTTGGAAAGCAGTTTGTTTACCCAGATCTAAGGTTCATGGTGGTTGGGAACAGCCCCAGCAGTGCTGTTACACCTCATGCTGCACACATGGGTTGTGTGCCCGAATTCCTCTGTGGTCTGTCCATCCAAGGACAGCCCACCAGGGAAAACAACGTGCAGACCTTCCAGCGCAGACTGCAGGATTGCTGCTGGCTCTGCTTGCATGTACCACACCGTACAATTTGAGCCTGACCGAGAGACTGGTGACAGCAGCTGCATAAAAGCCTGTCTTAAGCAGAAAAACTGTATTTACTGTAGGAATGGGAAGAGTTGGAGTCACTGCAGAACAATAAAGGACAAAAGGCATTTAGAAACAAGTGCAGCAAAGCTTTTCCAAGGAAAGTGTTTTCTTAAAAGAAAGAATACTGCCTATGGAATTGTTACTTGATTACTAGATAGGAACAGCACTGTTGTTATTCACTGGGAGCGAAGGCAGAAATGTTAAAAAAATTTGTGATGAAAAGAAGCACTGAACTTCCTCTGCATGTTGCCAGAACAAGCTCCAGCCACTTAGAGAACCCCAGAAGTATAAAATGAAATTTCACATCCAACAATGTGCCAATGCTTTGAAAGCATCAGAGGAGAACTCCTGAGAACTATGTGTAAGGCAGCCAAGCATTCAACCGTCTGTCCATCCATCCATTCCATCCATCCATCCATCCATCCATCCATCCATCCATCCATCTATACATCTGTCCATCCATCCATCCATCTGTCCATCCGTCCGTCCATCCATCCATCCATCCACCCGTCCATCCATCCATCCATCCATCCATGCATCCATCCATCCATCCATCCATCCATCTATCCATCCATGCATCCGTCCATCCATCCATCCATCCATCCATAGCATGGTAGAGAAATGTCAAAACAAAGAAATAATGGATTGTAGAACTGCAGCTGATCTACATGGCTTTACACAAGACAGAAATTATCAGACAAAATTTACCCGTGATGCAATGTGCATTTTGATGTTGTTTAGTATGGGAAATTTATTTAAGGATTAAGTAGGCTGTGTAGGATGTGTAACATCTTGGACTGTGTCCTAAGAACCACGGTTTAGAAAGGTTTTCTATGTCTCAGCAATTTAATCAGCAGAAGGTAACAGTGAAGTGTGACACTGAGACCAAAAGAACAGCTGCCATCCATGCACTTTTTAGAACAGAGGGATACAGATTTGTGTGGCAGAGAGGTTGTGTTGTCTCTGTATCTGATTTGATGAGGCTGCTCCTGGAATGTTGTGTCCAGCTTCCAAGGCTTTGAGTTTGCAAGTCTCATTCATGAAATGCAAATTGATGACAGAGTGCCTTTCACTGTGGCTCTTATTAAGAATTAAGAAAGAAGTCTGTGATTGACTCTAGGTAGTGTGTAATTTCCTGACACCAACCACAGCTGGCCTTTGGAGTTGTTGTGCTTCACAGTCTGGAAACAAATTAAACTCAGTATTTAATACTTTTCTAGACATGATCAAATTTTAAAATGGAGGAATTAAGGAAAGAAGGAATGATGATACCTCTGTGGTGTGTGAACACGTAGATTTCAATACGCACCTACAGAGATGCTGACACCTCAAACAAGGAGGTGCTCCTTGGCAAGAGCTTCCCAGGACTCAAATGCTTGTTAAAACATGAATCAGATCTACTTATATCCACATGCATGGGTTACGGATTGGTATCTCAGGCCTCCTGGCCCTTTGTTCCTGTGATTCCACATGGCAAATCCTATTGTCTGCAGGCAGATTGCTTGCATGTTGCTATTAGATGCTGCATGTTCCTCAAGGTTTTCCAGCTGGGGCTACACTGGGAAAGATCTCTAAGGTCATGGAGTCCAACCCCTGACCCATCACCCCATGCCCACCAAAACAGGCCATCCAGCACACACCTGCAGGTGGAAACATTTCTCTACAAGCATCCTAAATCTATTTGGAGGCCCACGGGCACGACGTCCCTGCCTCCCACAAGTACTGCTATAACCTCTCCTTGCTCTGTTTTGCTGCATGAAAAAGAAGAGTGTTTCTAATCTTCTGACAACTACAAAGCTCTCACTTTGCTGGTACAATGATCACTGCATCCCTGCTTGGGTACCAGGCACAGTCCTGCTGGTTGCCTCCTGCACCCCATCTCCCCTGGTGAAGCAGGGGCCATTGGCCCCACTTGGGCTGGTTGACATCACGACAGTCTTTCAGGACTTTCAAAGCATGAGGTTGAATCAATGGCAGTCACAATTCTGAGGGGTTGGTGCCTTGCTAAAACCCTTCCTTATAATCAGTCCAAGGGCAAGACACGGGGGGGAGCTCAGCGTGGCTGAGATGCAGGACACTGCTTGTTCATCAGCTGCAGAGCTATTGCATTTATGGCACTTGTGTTGTAGCACAAGTTTATCCTATTTTCCCCAAAGCCTGCATTTAATTAATGTATGTGGTTTCATTTTCTGCCCAGGATACAACCAATGTTAGGTATCATTAGCTGTTACCTGCTGTGCTCCATTTCTCAATAATGCTGTATATTTTTCCTAAAGCCATGCATTTCTCACTCTACAGATATCCCATGGACACGCTTTGTCCAAATTAAAGGTGGTATTTATGTATAAAAGCAGTCACAGTGTGCCGTTGGGACAGGAGGCAATGCGACAGCAAGCAAATGGAGCATGCAGAGACAACACTGCTGAAGATAGCACACAGTTTCCTCTCTTTGCCCTCCATGAACTTCAGCGCATTGGACTTAGGTGATGCTTTCAGGGTATGGGGCACATAGGGAACAGCAGCATCGTGTTGCTCAGCTGGTGGGAAGAGAGCCAGGTCATCTCAAACATACACTCTCCATCATCTCTGAGTTTATATTTGGCAAAGGGAAAGGGAGATGAGGGCCTTGTGAATGACGCAGGGGTTGTAATGAACGCTGGACTGGGTTTGTGAAACTCTGAACGCATATTTTGAATGCTGTGAGTGGCAGTTCCATTACACACACACATGCCCTCATTGGCAGTCGGGTTTGAGAGTGTCTTGCTTGCTGTCAAACAGCCACCGGTGTTCTGGGGAGCCGAGGGAATTAAAGGGAACGGCTCCTTCCTCCGTGTGCTGAACTTGCTGGTTCTGATTCAGCTCGTTCTCTTTGCTTGAAAACCTTTGAGTAATTCTTACGTGTAGTTAACATTTACAACACGGTTGGCCTTTTTTGTTCCTGTAGCTTCCGAAACACAGCAGTCAGTTGAGTGGTGGGATGTCCTAAGAGTGATGGAGAGGTTGGGTCAGAGGAGCAGCTTCTGGTGAATGCAGTCTTGGAGGGAACGTATTCTCAGTGTAAAAGGATTTTTCTGTCTTTCCAACAGAGGTTACTCTACAACCTGACACTTCCCATTGTCAAGAATGTCATGGAATCGTAGAAATATAGAATCCTGAAAGCTGGAGAAGCCCTCTGAGATCCCCATAGCCAACCCCATCCACCCCCCATGCCCACTGCCCACATCCCTCAGTGCCACCTCCCCACACCCCAGGGATGGTGACCCCCACTCCATGGGCAGCTGTGCCACTGCCTGACTGCTCTGTGGAGGAAAAACATTTCCTGGTGTCCCACCTGACCCTTCCCACCCTATTAACCCTTAGCACAAGGACTCTGCTCCTTTAAGTGCATGTGAGGTTTCAGCTCAAATGGGCATTTTTCTTTCTGTCTGCAATATTGGTGACAAATGGGAAATGAAGGCAGCTAAAATGAAAGCAAGAAACGGGTGCACTCTGAGCAGATGCTGACACAGGGCATGAGCACAGAGCAGTGCCTGGTGCAGAGCAGCCCGGCTCCCATTGGGCATAAGGAGCCCAGAGAGCAGCAGGGCCCAGCAAGACCCAACCTGCCTATGCTAGAATAAAGGACGTAAACGTGATAGATGGCTTTGTGTATTTTTCATATCATGTGCTCATGACACTTTTTTTCCATGTGCTAAAAATACCTTCCATAGCTACTGAATGGGTCCCCAGCGGCTCATGGCCGGGCTGATGGATACGCTTCGCCCTGAGCCAGCCCAGCTCCCTCCAGTTCCTTCCCTTGGGGTCTACCCAGCTACAAGCACTCTATTATTTGGCATTAAGAATAATACGGGTGGGCCATAAAAAGAGCTGACCCCCCAGATCCATAGCAGAGGATGAATTGCATGGCCTCCAAGGTCGCTCGCTCTGGGTTTAAGTGCAGGAGGAAAGAGAGGAGATGGAGCTGCTGAGACTGCATGTGGGTGTGCATCGTCCTCACCCAAGCAAGCACTGGTGCCTCAGCTTCCCATGGATACCATTGCTTGCTTGGAAACCCACTGTTTTCCCAGACATGGGCACTGCTTGAAGTCACCGATTCACCAGGCACTTGTTCAACATCACAGAGCTGCTCACAGTGCTTTTCCCATGCTGTCCATTCCTTGCTGCTTGCTGGCTTCTCTTGTCTTTTGTCCAAGGGCCCCACGTTGTCATTTCAGTGCTGGGAAGTGTTGGTGCAGAGGAGGTGGGAGCAGTGCAGTGCTGGGCTGGCTGTGAGGAGCTGGCTGCAGCCCTGGGCACACTGTGGTGTGTTTGTGGAAATTGAGCAAGTTTAAACCCTCATTATGGAGGGGATGCTACTACATTATGATATCAAAGAGCTGGGAGATGTGATGTCCCTTGGGGCCACGCATCACTGTCTGCTGAAATCAGTGCAACAGAAGGAACCGTGCATGCACAGAGATGGGAGTGAGGAGAGCTGCAGTGGTTCATTCCTTAGTGGTATGTGATAAGGGCTCAGAGCCTGTGTATTTGGAGGGGCTGTCCCCCTGGATGTGAGCTTGAGTGTCTGCAGGGGATGCTTCCATAGAGTCATGGCCTGAATGTGAACTCTGCATCGTGCAGATCTCAGCTGCTGATGTGCACCTTTCCAGCACTGTTTGATTATGAAGAAGATGTGGGAAGCATACAATTAAAATTGTGTGGCCATTGAGAGGGATTGAGCCTGAGTACCTCCAAAGGGTTATCTAAAGGCAATTGCAGCTGCCAGTGAGTTTGTAATATATGTATCTCTTTTAAAGCATTGAACACCACTGGCTGAGGGGAAGTGGCTAAGATACATCCTGGTCTTTGTTCCGGGTGCACATTTTGAGCTGAAAGAGTGAAATCCATTATCTCTTGTTTCCCAGCCTGTTATCTCAGCCAGTTGGAAGCAAAGGAGGCTGCTTGTGAGCCAGGGATGTGCAGACCCAGGAGGATGCTCTGTAGATGGGCAGCAATGCCGAGCTCTTCCTGAGGCTCTGCTGCAGAGGCACCTCTTGGACACTGCTTTCAGCCAGACAAAATTGCTGTGCTACCTTTGAGAGAGTAAAGCACTCCAGATGTGCACCAGCCTAAGGTGAGGCTGCTCCAGCCCTGCTTTGGGGGAGTTGGGCTCATGCTTTTTAATTTGCTGCATCAATAGCTGATGCTGTGCAGCTGGGGATGCTCTGCCTGTGGAAGTGCTCAGGGCTGTGCTGGATGGGGCTTTGGGAACCCAGTCTGCAGGAGGTGTCCCTGCCCTCAGCACGGGTTGGGGCCAGATGGGTTTGAAGGTTTCTTCCAACCCCAACCACTTTACCATCCTACAGTTCTCAATGAGTGACCATGAAAGGAATTACCCCAGCTGCCCCGCTCTGGTTGGGGCTGTATGGATTTTGGGACTCGTTGACTCCAAACCAGCCATTGAGAGGCTGCAGTGATGTCCTGCTGTGAGTCCTGTGAGAAGATCCTTCTGCAAAACCCCCCCCTGAGCCAACAGCCATCACAGGGCCCCACACAATAGAGAGCTCACAACCAAGGGCCACTCAGCCCTACCAATGCCCCTCTGGGAATGCCATCAATGGAAACATTACAGAGGAACCAGAATGCTCATCACTGAATCACCCCTTGGATGGTGATAAAATCAAGTGCATTCTACCAGGGACAAGCACAAAAAAGTGACTTGGTTGTCCATATTGTCTTGGAGCCAACCGTGATATGACAGGATCCTCCTCTGGGGGCTCCTCTGCTCTGTCATAGGAGCTGGTGTGGCTTTGGCCATCCAACACCCAACGCTTACCAATGGGTTGGAAGTGATGGGTTGGAAGCACTGTGCTGGATGGAGGCTCTCATGTTATACCTTTGGGCCACGGGCAGACACGTCCTGGGCTGACTGCACTGCTACAGAACCAGAACTTTACCATCCCTCAGATTTACAGCATTGGAAAAATCTGTGGCTTCTGGCGAATGTTAATTAAAATGTCTTACACTTTGCTATAATTAATAAAGAATACTTAATGAATCTAGCCCTCAAGCAGTGCTCAGGTACACAGTGCCCTGCTAGCAAGGCAGGCTGTGCTGCATTACCACCAAGTGATGCGAGTTAACAACTTGGAGGTGTTTTGTAATCAGCAAAACATCCCTATTAGGAGTTCTCCTTTTTACTGTATTATTAAATGCTGTATTATCCAGCATTAAGGGGTAAAGAAGGGAGGAGAGCTTTGGTTACGTTTCTCCCCACTGTTTCAGTTGATGGATAGCTCAGTAACATTTCCTTTGATTTAATGACAAATTCCACAGCATATTTGTTCCCGGGAGAACAGGCAGATCTGTTCTTTTTCTTTCCCTTAAATGAGTACACAGCTGAGATTTCTGCTCATCTCGGGGAATTACACCACATTGCGAAATCCTGCTTGGTTTCATTTGCTACCAAAAGTTTACTCTCCGTCTGGAGGCTGCCTCAGGCTCCAGCTGGATTCCACTTCCCAGCCCAAAAAGGACCTAAGCCCCGGTGCTCGTTGTAAATGCTACATTTCATAGAATCATCGAATGGCCTGGGTTGCAAAGGCCCACAGTGCTCATCCAGTTCCAACCCCCTGCTGTGTGCAGGGTCACCAACCAGCAGCCCAGGCTGCCCAGAGCCACATCCAGCATGGCCTTGAATGCCTGCAGGGATGGGGCATCCACAGCCTCCTTGGGCAACCTGTTCCAGTGCCTCACCACCCTCTGGGTGAGACTGTTCCCTTCAGCCACGAACCATTAAGGAGGGAACTTCTCTCAGCATCTCCTGCCGATGTCTGTAATGATTTGTGTTCTGATCAGCCCGGGATAAGCCGAGGGACAACGGGGCATCCCCAAAACCCCGCGGCTCCGGCAGGAACCTGCCCGGCCCGGAGCGGTGCTGCGGCACAGTAGGGGTGCCGGGAATCGGATCCCTCCCGCACCCATCCCCAGCGCTTCTGCCGCGTCTGCTGCTCCTACAGCAAATGTGGCCGTATTGATTTCTTGCTGGCAACCCTGGGGGATGTGACAAATAGCTCTGCCAGCCTCTCACAGAAAGATGCTACCCCTATGAAGGAAATGGACGACGGAGTAAAAAAATTCAGAGCGTGAATATCTCCCCCTTAAACGCGGCTGTAAGAAGTCACCTGTTGGCGAGGCTTTCGGCTGCGTTAATAAAAAGCGTCGATGCCGCTGGCCTGGATGGGCAGCACGGCCATTTGCGGGGCCGGAGGGGTCCCGCCGCATCCCGACCGCTTCGCGGAGCCGCCGCCGCCCCCCGCTCCCTCCCGCATCCCCCGGCCGCGAGCAGCCCGGCTCTTTACGCGAAGGAAAAGAGCAGCCCAGACCTGTTGCCATCAGAGCGCGTTTTACTTCGGCACCGCGGCTCTCCCCGCACCTCGGGGCCGCGGTGCCGCTCGGAGCGGGGCGCGGACGGGCGCGGGCAGCGCTGCGGCTCAGCGCTCCGTGCGGGGCCGCCTCGTCGGGGCGCGGGGAGCGGCGCTCAGTACGGTCCCACCACCACCGCCTCCACCTCCTTGGACGGCCGCCGGTCCTTCACCAGAAAGTTGATCATGCCCTCGGACTTGATGAGCAGGTTGCAGCCGAGGAAGAAGATGCCGAAAACGACGGTGAGAGCCAGGACGCACATGACGGCGATCTGCACCACCCGCATGATGTAGAGGCTCCGCTCGTCCGCCGCCGCCGCCGCCGCCGCCGCCGCCGCCGCCGCTCCTCCGCCGCCGCCGCCGTCGGTCACCGCGGAGGCGGCCGTGCAGCAGCGCAGCGCCCGCTCCAGCTCCAGCGCCGCGCTCCCGGCGCCCGCCACCAGCCCCGCCGCCGCCGTGCCGCCGCCCGCAGAGCCGTTCATCCCGCCCGGCCGCCCCGCCGCCGCCGCCGCCGCATGCAGCGGGCCGGGCCCCGCCGAGCCGAGCCGAGCCCCGCCGAGCCCCGCGCCGCGCCGCTGCCCGCTCCGCCCGCCCCGCCCGGCCCCGCCCGGGGGGTGGCACCGGGACTCGGGGTGGGGGGAGAACGGGTTTGTGAGTCGGGGTTTGGGGCTGCGTGTGCGAGAGAGGGATCTGGAGGAGGGCTCGAGGAGATGGGGCGGAGGGTTTCGGGGATGGGGCTTAAAGGAGAGAGTTCTGAGGGTGGGTTTCTAAGGGGTGGGGTTTGGGAGGGACGGGCTGGCACAGGTCGGACTTGGAGGAGCGGCGTTTTGCGGGTTGTTTTGCTTTAGGAAGGAAGTTTTGGGATTGAACGGGCAGATAGTGATGGGACGGGTGGGAACGGCTTTAAACTAAAAGAAAGGAGATAGAGGTCAGATGTTAGGGGGGAATTTTTTATTCAGAGCGCAGTGAGGCCGCGGCACTGCCCAGAGCTGTGGTTACACATCCCTGGAGATGCCCCAGGCTGTGGATGAGCCCCCTGAGCTGGGGGGCAGTCAGTCCATGGCAGGGCTGGAGCTGAGGGCTGGGAGGTCCCTTCCAACCCAACTGTTCTATGGTTCTGTGATCTTTAAGGTCTCTTCCAAGCCAAGCCATTCTATGATTCTGTGATAGGTTGTGTACTGGGACAGCTGGGACCAGCATAGTAGGGCCAGGAGCGATGTTTGGGATATGGGGTGATAGGGGACAGCTGCTCCTCTCCTCAGGCTGAGCCACGGCTGGGGTATTTCTAAGCAGGGATGTGGATGTGGGCAGTGCCCACGGCTGGCTGGGACCATGGCCACGTTACACCATGGGAATGAACTAGCAGGGAGCTGAGGGCCAGGCCAGGGAAATGGTGTTTCCTGAGCCCCTTGAGGTAAATTCATCTTAAGCTTGGGGGGCTTCAGCTGCTCATACAGTCACACAGGGCTGGGGGTGCCAGTGCTGTGAGTCCCCCCCAAGGCACCTGAGGGCTCTGCTGGCTGAGGCTTGCAGCCTTATCAGATGGGACACGAGGAGAACATTCTGTTTTTACTGCTGGAGGAAGAAGATAGTATTAATTCTAATTAGCAGCAGGAGTGCTGGCAGTTGTTTTAGCCAGAGGAAAATGCTGGAAAAGAAGTTGAGCTCCGCACAACTCCTTTGGCAGAGCGCAGCTCCCTCCTTCTCCATTTGGAAATGTTTCCTAATAACAGCCTTCGCTCCCCAAGGCAGCAGCAGCATCAGAACTGTGGTAGAGATGGGGCTGCCACAGCCAAACAGGGCAGTTGTGAGAAAACGTGCAAATTGTGCCAGGAAACTGCAGAGGACATCTCTGGTTGTGTGTGTGGTGTCTCTTAACACTGAGATGCCACCTACTTTGGTGTTCTGTGGTGAGGAATAGATATAAAGAAAAGTTCTTGCTCTGAACAGCACGACTTTTGCCAAATGTCCCCACTGCGATCTAACAGCAGGGTTAAGGCAAGGTATGCAATTTAACCTCTTACCATTCCCATCATTGCCTTTGTTCTCATCCTTCTGATTTGCAAGCCAGAACAGGAGGAGCTTTGAGGAGCGAAGTGTATTTCAGAGTATCCATTGGAGAAAGTTTCTAAGAGGTTTGGTGATGCAGATTTCGGGTGATGCAGATTTCAGGTGATGCAAAGCACTTGTTGGAAGGTCAGGATAGGGCTCGCTCCTCTCCCCTGCTTCAGGCTTGGAGGTGACCCCAAATAGGGGCACCCAGAGATCACCTGCAGGGCAGCCCCCAGCCTAGGAGTTTGGGATGGGAGGGGGGAGGGCAGAGGAATTACAGGATGGGGATGGGAATGGAGGTGGGAATGGGGATGGGAGTGTGCATGGGGTGGGGTTGGGATGGTCCAGAGAGGGAAATTGAGATAGGGATGGGTGTGGGATGGGTATGAAGATGGGGATGAGGATGGAGATGGGGATGGGGATAGGGATCGGGATGGAGATGGGGATGGGGGTGGGGAGGGGAATGTGATGAGGACAGGATGGGATGGGGATGGGAATGGGGATGAGATGAGGTTGGAAATTGGATAGAAATGGGGATGAGCTGAGGATGGGATGGGGATGGAAATAAGAGGAATGAGAATAGGATGAGGAAAGAATTGGGATGGAGTGAAATAGGGATTGAGACAGTACGTGAGTGGGATGGGATGGGGACGGGGGTCCTGAATCTATCCCTTAGGCAGCAGCTGGCTTCCAGGAGCAGTCACAAAGACACTTATGGGAATGGGGGGCACGGGTCGAGCACTGCCTGCACCTTGCAGCACCGGGACCGCGGCAGTGAACCCGGCGGCTCCTCTGCCCGCTCCTGCCGTGGGTCCGGGCCCGGGACACAGCAGCCCTCGGGGCGGGGATGCCTGAAACCCCATCCACGGTGTGTTCAGACCGGACCGGGACGAGAGTCGAGCGCGGATTTCATGTCGCGCAGTGACACCTAGCGGGGCCGGGGGCCGGGAGGGACCGGCTGCCTGCGCTTCCCATCGGGGAAAAGCTGCGCTGCTTTTCCGTTGCGAGAGCCCATCCTCGGACCGCTCCGCTTCTGCAGAGCGTCGCTCCTCGCCGCTGTGCGAGATCCGCTGTGCGAGATCCGCTCTTCGTTCTCGGAGCGGTTCCAGGGAGTGTCGGTGGCTGCCCGGGCTTCTCTCGGCTCAGTGAATCATAGAACCACAGAACGGCCTGGGTTGCAAAGGAGCACAATGCTCATCCAGTCCCAACCCCCTGCTGTGTGCAGGTCACCAACCAGCAGCCCAGGCTGCCCAGAGCCACATCCAGCCTGGCCTTGAATGCCTGCAGGGATGGGGCATCCACAGCCTCCTTGGGCAGCCTGTTCCAGTGCCTCACCACCCTTCCTCCTAATATTTGAGGGAGGGAAGATTGAGGTTGGATCTCAGGGGGAAGTTCTTTACAGAGAGAGCGGTGAGGTGCTGGAACAGCTGCCCAGAGAGGCTGTGGATGCCCCGTCCATCCCTGGAGGTGTTCAAGGCCAGGTTGGAAGCGGCCCTGGGCAGCCTGGTCTGCTATGAAATGTGGAGGTTGGTGGCCCTGCCTGTGGCAGGGGGTTGAAGCTTCATGGTCCTTGAGGTCCCTTCCAACCCAAGCATTCTGTGATTCTGTGATAATATCTAACCTAAACCTCCCCTGTCTCAGCACACAGCTGCCCCTCAGCAGCCTTCTGAAAATTTCACTTTTAAAGTGCTTGTAGCCATGGCTGTTCCATCCCAGCCTCCAGCTGAGCTCCGGGCCGGCAACCAACACCTCCCAGGACCTGTCGGGTCCTAGGTGCAAACAGTCACACCTTCATCCCCCTCCATTTCTTTTATACAAAGTGCAAAAACTGGTAATAACTGCAGGGTTTGATTCCATTCACAGCGAGGATGGTGCAAAAAGGAGTGTGAAGAAATTGAGCAGAACCAGAGCCAGATTGATGCAACGGGCTGTGTGGTTTATCCATTGGGTCTGAAATTAGCAGCGTGCAGAAATGCAAATGCAGCTGTGGTTGGTCCTAATGCATGCATCTCTGCTACGAGCACCCCTGCTTTGTGCACCCCTCATTTGTGCATCCCTGTTTTGTGCATCCCTGCTGCATGCACCTCTGCTGCATGCATCCCTGCTTCGTGCACCCCTACTGTGAGCATCCCTGCTGCATTTGCTGCATTCACCCCTGCTGTGTGCATCCCAGCATGCAAAGCAGCGATGCTTCTTAAGGTCAAGACCTGCTCAGATGAGTTTACAAGTGGTATTTGAATGGAACTATTATTAGCAATTAAATGCGAAGCCGTCGAGTAGATTTTTAATAAAATTACTTTTAAAAGGGGATTTTAAAAGGGCATTTTAAATGAAACCAATTTCCTCCAACCCAAACAGGAAGCCCTTTGGATAAAAGCGGAGTTGAACGAGCTGAAGAGCAGGAATGTTAACATACAGATGAGGGAGGAAAAAAATGGCATTTCTTGACATGAAAGAAGGCAGCTCTCTGCAGGATGGAGGGGTACAGCCTCTCTCCTCAGAACGGCCCCTCTCTCAGCCCTGCTTTCTGCCACGTATTGGAATACATGGAATAGAGTGGTTGAAGCAATTTTCAGTGCTGAGTTTTTGATGCTGGCTCTGCCTCACCAGGATGCAGCCCCAATTTTAGCCCTGGTTTGCTCTTCTAAGTGGATGTTCCATGCAGCCCTGCCCTCACAGCCCCAGTGCAATGCTTGGTGGGCTCCCAGAGCATGAGGAGTGACTGCAAGGCTTGTGGCTGTAAATGTGATTCTGTCTTATTTTGGCTGTTAGTCTGCAATAAAATAATAAAACAAAGGAAATAAAATTCTTTAAAATAAGGAATAAAAGAAATGCAGTGATTTTGTTTAAGGGAAACATCTGCCAGTTGTTACTGAAGGTTGGTGAGAGCTGTCACTCTCAGCCTGCAGAAACAAATCCCTGCACACTCAGCCAGGCTGCGAAGTTGGACATAATCTGATGATATTCAATTGGGCTTTTATTCGGTTTTTCAGCTCCTCAGCCTGACTTCATTCACAGGGCAGTGGAGGAGCTCTCTGCAAGGAGTGGAAGCTGTTGTGCTGGCGAGGTGAGAGGGGAACCTCAGCTTCCAAACTTCAGGACCTTCTGTTTCTGCACAGCTCTGTGGTGGGCTGACCAACAACCGTGGTAGGAGTCACTGGGTTAAACCTCAGCCTTCTGGAACAGCCAATTGATCCTCTCAGATCTCGTGTAAGAAGTCATTTAGAAGGTGATTCATGGCTTGTGAGGTCTCGAAATGGGAAAAGGATGGGGAAAATGGGGAAAGGATGGGAAATAATGGGGAAAGGATGGGAAATAATGGGAAAAGGATGGGAAAATGGGGAAAGGATGGGAAAATGGGGAAAGGATGGGAAAGGATGGGTAAGAATGGGAAAAGGATGGGAAAAAGGGAAAAGGATGGGAAATAATGGGGAAAGGATAGGAAAATGGGAAAAGGATGGGGAAAATGGGAAAAGGACGGGAAAATGGGAAAAGGATGGGAAAATGGGAAAAGCATAGGTAAAATGGGAAAAGAATGGAAAAAGGATGGGTAAGAATGGGAAAAGAATGGGGAAAAAGGGAAAAGGATGGGAAAAAATGGGGGAAAGGTGGCAAAAAATGGGAAAAAGAATGGGGAAAAAATTGGAAAAGGGATAGGAAAAAATGGAAGAGAATGGAAAAAGGATAGGAAAGTGGGAAAAGAAGGGGGAAAACAGGAAAATAATGAGAAAAAATGGGAAAAGGATGGGAAAATGGAAAAAGAATGGGAAAAAATGAAAAGGATGGGAAAAAATGGGAAAGGAATGGGAAAAATAGGAAAAGGATGGGAAAAGAATGGGAAAAGGATAGGAAAATGGAAAAAGAATGGGGAAAATGGAAAAGAATGGGAAAAGGATGGGAATAGGATGGGAAAATAGGAAAAGGATGGGAAAAATGGGAAAGGAATGGGAAAATGGGAAAAGGATGGGAAAAGGATGGGAAAAGGATGGGAAAAGGATGGGAAAAGGATAGGAAAATGAGAAAAGAAGGGAAAAAAAAGGAAAAGAATGGGAAAAGGGTGGGAATAGAATGGGAAAAAATGGGGAAAGGATGGGAAAAATGGGAAAAAAATGGAAAAGGGATGGAAAAAATGGGAAAAGGGATGGGGAGAAGTCTGTTCTTTATCCTAGCACAGAGTTTAGGAGGAAAACAATGACAACTCAGCCAGCTCTGCTGGGTGGTTGGCAAGGAGCATCCTGTGGAAGCTGGGAGGAGCACTTTACTTTCAGACTGACATCTCTGTGGGCAATGATGTGTCCCTGGTGGGAGCCATGCAGAGCAGCCCCTGAATGCCTCGGGGGAGCTGCAGGAGTTGAGTTGTTGCTCTCTGGTTAAAAATAGGATTCTTGGAAAGCACTTTGTAGGCTTTTACGACCCCATTAGGCTTACGGGGTGGTAAAAATGCTTCTTTGCCTGTCTGAATGTAAATGCGTGCATCTCCCAGGCTGCCTTCACCCCAAGTGAATGGGATGCCAAAAACAAGGGTTGGTGTGCAAGCTGCCCTGCTGGAACCTTATGGCTGCGTGCAGAATGGGACATGAGTGACGTGTAAGGAACCTGAAAGCTTAGGTAGCATTTATGATGCTGGCTGGGGGCAGCCCAAAGGCATGAGCAGAAGCCCTTGCTTTCGTTACATATTTTACCCCTTGCAGCAGCTGGGATGGCAGCAGTGAGGTGGCCTGGCAGCTCCTGGGCTGCTCCTCTCATGGCAGTCTACAGATAAGCCATAAAAATGCAGCATCATCAACAAAGTAAAACAAAAACGCGATCAATATGGTTTATGTTTATTTAATTAAATAGTACCTGATGCCTGACCTCCAAGCCTTTCAGACTGAATTAGGTTTGATATCTAATTATCAGTCATGTATTGATTTAAAGCAAGGATGTTTAAGTGGTCTGGTTGCCGGATATATTTAAAAATAAATCACAAAGCTTTCGTTATTGTATGTGGTGGGTCCTGGAGAAAGCTTGAAGAAAACCAAAGCAGCGTTAAGACAGAATACTAGAAAGCTAGAGGAGGAAAAGCTGTGCTGAGACCGATTTGTTTTGCTGGCTCTGTTGTGGTTTTCTGACACTTCTTTGCTTTTTTTTTTGTTTGTTTGCTTTCCTCAACGAGGAAGTCTGACAAATGCACGTTCAGTCATGGGATCATTGAGGCTGGAGAAGCCCTGTAGGATCTCCAACCCCAACCCCACCCAGCCCTCCATGCCCACATCCCTCAGTGCCACATCCCACAGTGCTGGGACATCCCAGGATGGTGACCACCACTCCATGGTGTGCCACTGCCTGACTGCTCTTTGGAGAAGGAATTGTTCCTCATACCCAACCTGAAAGGAAGGAAGTGGGAAGTGTGCTTTTGCTTTGGCTCCTCTTGCCTAACAGCTTATTCATTTGTTGTTTCTTGTTTTCTTGTATAATGGCTCTATTGGAAAGCACTTGAATGGCAGCACCACAATGCAGCAAATGGAATTAAAGAATAACTGTAATTAAATCATTAGAGGACAAAGAGCCTTTGGCTGTGGGCTGGGCACATCTGGAACATCCCAAATCAGGAATGCGGTGGTGTTGAGCAGCCGTTGGCCATGCAGCTCTGGCTTTGGTGGGTCTGCACAAAGCTCTTCTGGTGGCTGTGTGCTGTGGCAAAGCAGGGCTGCTTCCACCCCCAGCAGTGCTGGGTGGCATCGGGCTGCAGTCAGAAGGGGATCTCCTGTAATTGCACAGCCCAAACTGGCAAGGAGATGTTGGTGACACAGGAGCAGAAACCACAGCACTGGTGCTGGGAAGGCTTCGTGACTTTTGTGCAAAGCAGTGAAAGAAACGGGTATCAAAAGGCAGGGCTGTACTGGTGTGGTGCAGGGTTGATGGTAATGCCCAGCCTTTAATCCAGCTGAGATAATTATTCTGGGTCCTGTGCTGCAGGATGTGCTGCTGCCAGTTCCTGACTCATTGCTCCCTTTGGGTACCGAAGCCTGGCAGCTTGGGCAGGGGCAGGCAGCAAATAGGAGCCAATGCATTATTTTTTTTCTTTTTTTCCCCTGAAATCCCACCGTGGCTCACTTGATTGCAGACGAGCAGTGGTCCCACTAAAGCAGAGTCTGGATTTTGAAAAGCGAATGAGTCTTACACAAAATAAGCAGCTCCTTTGCTGACAGCTGGTCTCAGGGCCTCATGGAGCAGAAAGCAGGAAGGTGACCCGATGAAGCATCAGATGTGCAGCCATGGACATTAACTATTAACATAAGAACTCTAGGAGTTCAGCACAGGGTTTGCAAGCACTTAATGTGCTCGAGGAACTTTAAAAATTAAATCAAAGACGCTGAAATATTGAAGCAATGCATTTAGAATGGAACCCATGCACTGCTTTCAGGCTGTGCCATGGGGCAGCCAGCTCAGCACCCAGCACAGGGCACTGCTCTGCGTGCAGCAATGCTGGGAACATCCCCAGCCCCACAGGCAGGAGGTGCCACAGTAAAATAAATGCACTTTTCACACCTGCTCATAACTTCTTATAACTTCCCAAAGTAGGTGGGAAGAGCACAAGAGGATCAAACTAGAAAAAAAAAACAAAAAAGGTTGCATTTAAATAAGTTCTACTCTGGGGAATGGGGTTGGGGGGGGATCACCATCCCTGGGGGTGTCTCAGAGCTGTGGGGATGTGGCACTGAGGGACGTGGGCAGTGGGCATGGGGAGGTGGGATTGGGGTTGGGCGTGGGGATCCAAAAGGGCTTCTCAGCTTCTATTCCATGATAACAGTATGATAATAATAACACAAACGTATTTAGTGACCCTATAGGGAAGCCAACAGGTGCATCTCAAAAAGGGCAAAAGAGGTTTTCCATGTGCTCTGCTTAGAAGAGGGTGTGAATGCTTTGCTCTCCCAGACCCAAGCTCAGCTGTTCTCTGCTCGCCCTGCTCAGCTGAGCAGAAAGTGGGGACGAGTGATTTATGTGACTATTGACATTCAGACAACGAGCACGTGCTTTTAATTGTACATTTGTATACAAAGAAGGACACGCATGAGAGACCATCACCCGCATTTTAATTGTGTGTGTAATTGCAGCCCTCCGAACAAGCATTTGGAGCCAGAAAATGAGTAGTCTGAGTTATTTCATCTTCTTAATTATCATTAAAAATGTATTTTTATTAAGAGTCAGTGAAAAGGTTAAATTTAAAGCAGTCCTGCCACTCTCTGTCATTTTTCAAACAAACATGGCACGGCAGCAGCAGCCACAGCCCTTCCAGTTTGCTTATGGAAAGCTTCACTGCTGTGCCTTAATTCATCATTTTTAATTAGTGCTTTGAAGCAATGAGCCGTCCTTTGCATGGCAGCTCTTGATGTTAGATTGCATCTCATTGCACGGTGCTACCAGGGAAGGTCACCTGGCACATTCTGGGTTTTGCTGCTTCCTGGCAGTTCTTCATTCCAGCATAACATTGATCTTTATATTCTTCAGCATCCTCTCAGGGTTGTTTGTGCCCAGAGCCAAGTTCTCTTTGTGCAGAAGCCACGTAACGAGCAGAGCTAATTGAGTGCTGGCCATCAGCAGGTTGTGCTGAGAATGGGACACAGCAGCAACCTTCTTGGAAGGGCTGTGGGATGCACTGCTGGTCAGGACGTGGGGTTTTCTCCTTACAGCAATGCGTGCATGCGGGTAAGGCAATTTCTAGTCTCAGCTGCATAGTTGTGGACGCAGTGAGGAGTTTCCCATCACTTAAAAGCCTTCCTCTGACTCATGGAGGAGTGCTGTGCCATCCAACCCCAACCCAGCACCAAGGTGGGCACATCGTGAAGGGAAGTGGTGGTTTGTGACTCTCACACCGTCTCACCAATTAGTGAGGAGCAGCACCAATTAGTGAAAAGAAGCACTGCGTCTCAGAAGTTTTGTTTTTAGACCCTCGGAGATTAATCACATGAAAGTAGGTCTCATAAATTATTCACCGTTGCTGACTTAATGCCTTTTTTGTGCAAAGGCCAATTATCAAAACAAACATTCAGCCTTATGGTGATCAGTAAATGAGAAGAAGTCATTCCCTCGACATGTAATAAATGTTTCCATTCCTACATCCCACCAGCACTCACAACTTCAAGTGTCTCCCCTACACTTTTTTAAAAGGTTCCATTAAAGAATAATAATAACAAAAAGGAAGAAAAGGATGTGGTAAAAATCCACCTGCCAAGAAAGACAAAACTTTAAAGGTCATGACAGCTGGCTTTGCCTCCAGATTAATGCAACTTGATGCTAACCAAACTTATTTTACTGGCTTCTCTGAACCCAACTTTTTGCTCCAAAATGGCTCACTGGGGATGCATGTCTGAGAGCTGCCCACTACTGACCCAGGGAGATACTGCTGGCCTGCCCCAGCCTATCTCATGGAATCATGGAGCCACGGAATAGTTGGGTTGGAAGGAACATTCAGGATCATAGAACCGTGGGATGGTTGGGTTGGAAGGAACACTGAAAATCACAGAACCATGGGATGGTTGGGTTGGAAGGAACACTGAAAATCACAGAACCATGGGATGGTTGGGTTGGAAGGAACACTGAAGATCACAGAACCATGGGATGGTTGGGTTGGAAGGAACACTGAAGATCACAGAACCATAGAATGGTTGGGTTGGAAGGAACACTGAAGATCACAGAACCATGGAATGGTTGGGTTGGAAGGGACCTCCCAGCCCAGCCCTGCCGTGGGCTGGCTGCCCCCCAGCTCAGGCTGCCCAGGGCCCATCTATGGTCTGGGACACCTCCAGGGATGGGACACCACAGCTCTGGGAAGTGCCACAACCTCACTGCCTCTGGTTAAAGGATTTCTTCCTAAAAGCTGATTTAAATCTCCTCTCTCTAGGTAAAAATGTTCCCCTGTACATGCCCTCAAGGGAACTGAGGACAGGAGCTGGGGAGGACTTGTCTGACACAGTGGGGCTGGGCAGGGCTGGTGGGTTTTTGCCCAGGGATCTAGGTTCCATCTGCCTCCAGTTCGACTGCCTCCAAAGATCTCCAATAGGGCACTGTAGCAGAAATGCTAAGTCATGACTTGAAGCAGTGATGGAGCACCTGGTGGGAATGCAGGGCCAACCCAGAGGAGCTCAGGTGCACGTGATGTACCTGAGTGGAAGGGCTGGAGGCAGGATCCACCCCTTCCCACACCTCATTTAAGGACTGGCAGTGGAAGTGAGGATATTTCAGTGGTGAGCCCTGTATGCTTGAGGTCTTCCAAAGGTGAGCAGCTTCTATCCTTTATTTCTGTACCTATGCCTGTTGCATTTGAGCAAATCCTTGCTTGCTGCAGCCTTGGTTCTTGCAGCTCTGCTTTCATTCCTGTGTTTTCCATCATGTTACAGGCACGTTCAATGTAAAGCAGTGAGAATCACATTGGGCTGGGTTATCTCATTATCTCACTGTGGCTGATGTGGAAATGAACCTGGGGTGTGTTACACTGAGATGTCAGCAGGAGATCTGAACCATTTACAGGTTTAACCTGACTGGGTTTGTGGGAAGGGACAGCTCTAAAACTGTATGACTTTGGTGCTTAGTATTCAGAGAATTCCTTTCTCTTGAGCAAGAAGTGATGGGATCTGGGGGAGCTTCTACTTTCCTAGATGAGGTGTTTGAGTGATTTAAGTGACTCAGTTGATCTTGCAGAATAGGCTTTCAAACATCCTTCGCTCCTCTGAGAAATATGTGTTTGTGGAAAGCTGTTAGACTTTTACCATTATTGTTTGGGTTGTCTCGTGGAAGGATGGATGGCCTCGTTTCACTGATCACTAAATCAGTACCATAAACACTGTGTTCTGTAATTGCATTTTGTGTAATAACTTATAGGTCCTTTAGTAAGAACGTGCCTTATGGCTCATAAGACAGAAGCAGTAGAACTATTTAGCTAATGGATTTCTCTAAGCTGCTGCAAAAAAAATTTATTTGCATTATAAAAACAGAAGGTTTGGAGAAGTTATACTTGTACCCATTGCCAAAGCAGAGCAAAATGATTTTCATCAGGTCCATCGCTGAGGCTTAGAAAGTGGAGGGGATGGGAAGGAAGGGCAGGTCGCCATACAGCTTGGATGACTGGCTGTGGTAGGAGGGCACTTTGCAAGCTGCCTATTGCACTGGGGCCAGGTGGTCTGGTGTTTCTTTGCAGCCTTTCCTAATGACCTTCCAACCTTAATCATTCTGTAATTCCATTGCTTGTTTTACCAGGAAGATGATGTTTAATCATCAAGTGTGATCTGTGGAATCTTTCCCTACAGATCAATCTGTCTTGCTCTGGTTATCTTTCCCATGTTTGGGCTCCTAAGACAGGCTGGTAAAAATTCAGCTATAGCAGAGATGGTTCTGCCTGAGCTGCTGACAGATGCAGAATATTCCATCTAATTAACGATTACCAGGAACAATGGTGCTGCGCTTGAACTTAACCTGCAGGGCTGCCTTTGGTCTGGGCTACATCTCCAGGATGCACTGCTGCCCATCACTGTGCACCCAGACACCTGCTGGAGGTTCTGTGGCCATTGGGAAATACCCCAGAAACCAAGCACCAGAATCATTAGCTGATAATGGTAAAAGAAAAAACCAGCTGGGTCCTTACTTGTCTTGACTTCTGTTGTCTCCCCTGTTCATTGCTGCTCGCTCTCAGCTGTACTACTTAGGTTAGGTGTTTGGGGATTCCTCTCTCCTGCTGTGATATCTTTGTGTCTGAGTTTCTCTTCCATAGGCAGCCTTTCTGTCTGTGGCTGGCAGGGCTTCTGTACAGGGGGACAGGCTTTCCTGTTCCTGCCTTTGCTT
Organism: Phasianus colchicus; assembly: GCF_987193195.1. Classification (NCBI taxonomy): domain Eukaryota; kingdom Metazoa; phylum Chordata; class Aves; order Galliformes; family Phasianidae; genus Phasianus; species Phasianus colchicus. The sequence goes on along the minus strand of NC_143442.1, from coordinate 1,271,401 downwards.
CCTTTCTCCCCAGTGCCTCTTCTTTCTTCCTCCACGGTGGGTTCATCTCACTTTTCTTTCTCTTTTATTTTCTTTTCCTTGCTACCCCTGTTACCCATGGTTTGATTTGTCTCCTGTCTTTATGAAATGCTTATTCCCTTGCTGTCTTATGTGATGAAGATACGGGGTAGCTTTGGGTGCTCTGGGGGAAAACGAAGCTCTACATGGAGCGACGCAATCAGGAGCAGCAGGAGGTCCATGCAGCCATCACTGTAAGTCCCTGTGACCCCCCTGCAAAAGGAAATTCGGAGAGTAATTTCCAGCAATCTGATTTGTATCAAGTGCTGTGTGTGCAACTTGCAGTACTAGGGATGTAATAAGAACCACCAAGATGTTTCAAAAAAAAAAAAAGCTGGTTAAAAAGTCTCCCATTTTAAAGCTTTATGATGTCCAAAAGTTGGTACTTATTGTCTTGCCAACCTTGGACAATTTTGCTCTCTCTGTTGCAGTCCTCAAGATTTAGGTTGTGTGTTATGGCAATAATGAGTACAATGTATGGAGTATTTCAGATTTGGGTCAGTAGCATCTAGATCTTTTTTTCTGAGAACAATATCTAGGGTTTCATCAATGTGCAGTCTCTGCTTTTTAGAACATTCAGATCCCATAGTGTTGATAAATAAAGACAGTCTATCAAATTGATGATTTGGCCAGAGGCTCTCAATTCTAAAGCTCTGGAGTTTGACAATGTTGTATTTTGTTTATAGTTCAGGTTATCCTAACAGATTTTCACCCATAATTTCCTAGATTCTTGTAGGTCTGAGTACTATTTGGTGCTGGAGCTGTGCAGCACTTCAGTTTGCTGCTTTGATCTAACCTCTGTTCTTTCACTTCCAACTGTCTCATCTTGTCTGTCTCCTTTAAAAATCTTCTATAACAAAACCTGCATGCATGAGTACTTCAGCTTCTCAGGAGAGTCTTTAACCTACAAAATTACTTCCTTTATACCCTTGTGGCTATGCCATCCTCTTGCTTTCTTGCAACTTGCCTGCTCCTGAGGTAATTAAAGTTCCCCTACTGTTGACTGTCTGATCTTTGCATTCTCTCTCGGCTCATCTATTACATCCTATGCTTAATTACCGGAGTTTGTTACTTACACATCTTTGAAAGTAAAAGATGTGCCACACAGCTTGTGCTGTTGGCATGATGACCTCCAACCTCTACCACTCCATTCTCAGCTGTTAAGCATAAAGAAAAAGATACCTTCTATTCCTGCTCCTTCAAGGGTTGAGTGATTTTTGTCTTTATCTCTTTAACAACATATATGTGGATTTTTCATATGTCTTTCTGTATGCTCATTGTGTCAACATTGAGCAGTAAGGGAAATTCTAGAAACAAAATGGGCATCTTAACTGCTGTGCTGCAAAACATGGCATTCATCTCAACTGGGGTGAGACAGCTTCTTTCCACTAAGAAATCAATGCTTTTTTTTTCTCTCCCAATGGGCATTCTTAACATGTGAAAATCCTTTACAATGTTATTACAGTGTTGGAAAAATGCTTGTATGTTAAATAGCTAAAATAGGCATGTTAAGCCTTTAGTATTTTACTAAAGCAAAGTCCCCTGTTGGTGCATCTTTGGAGCCCTTTCAATCTTTTCTTTAGGAAAATATTTTATTTCTTAATAGAAAATTAAAACTGAAAGTAGACATTGCTAAAAACAAATAAATATTACGAAAAATAAGTCTTTAACGTGGCTTTTCACAAATAGGTAAGCAAAGCTTTATTATCAAGATGATGGTCTGAGGAGAAGACTGCCCAGATATTTGGCTGAACAAGTAATTTTTTCCTAAATGTTGAAATTTCAGCTCATTTTTTTCCCCCATACGTTTGACCTGCAGCCTAGCAACTCTTTCATGTGGACATTTGTACCCAAAGCATTCCCAGCCATGTGAGCCTCTTCTCAGCACAGGAAAGTACAGAGGTAAGCAGTCTAGGGAAACAGGCTAAAATCTGAGTTTAAAAAAAATCAAAACAATCCAAAAAGCGAAAAGAAAATGTACTTGAGAAGACAATGGAAACAAAACTGCAATCCAAACTCAGGGCATGTTATAAGAAAGGAAGTTATGCAGAGGAAGAAGTTATGGAGAACTCAGGGAACTGCTGCATGTTTAACTGCTAGTTCAGAAGGAAATAGCAGAGCTGTTTCAGCAAGAGGTCCTTAAATTAATTCATTTATCCTTAATTTCCATCCACAATAGCATGGCAGTCGATCTCTCCTGCCCACACTGTTTCATTCCCATGGCACTTCTCTCCTTTGCGGAGCTCCCCCTCACCCCCCCAGAACACCCCAAGCCATGTGCATGGGTCTGTGTAGAGCACAAACCTGATTTCCTTTGAATTTCCTTTGATGCGGTAGCAACTATCGCTGCAAAATTTATCTCTGAGAAATATAACCTCAGGAAGCAGCAGTAACATTGGGATCCTGATGTTTTTCAAGTTAACCCATGCAAAGCTGCAGGGTGGAACACCACCTCCATTTCTCACATCATTACTTGATGGTCATGCCTACCTAATGACACTCTAATAGATTCCCCATTAAAACTCCTTTCATTTAAAAAAAAAAAATCATAAAATCTGACATATAATCACCGCAATAGATGATGGTGGTATTTTTTAATGTTTCTGGGGTGCACTAAGCATGAACAGGCAATTTTTCCTTCAAACCTTTCAAGAAGAGGCCTTTTCTCTTTTACTACTTTCCCAGAACAGTGATGAGCAGACCCATAGACTCAGGTCCCTTAGGAATGAAAGCACTGAGCCACTTAGAGCACAGCCCATTGATTACCCAGGCAGTATATATATGGAGGAATATATGGAATACATATGTATAATGGAGGCTTTGCAAAGCTGTTGCTCACACAGGATGAGCTGTAACATTAGAAACCCCTCACGGTTTTGTCAATTTGGTCCAGAATGCTGTACTGCAGCAGTTAAAGCAGTAAATGAGGGAGAAATTGAGTTGCTCACAAGTTATGCAACGCAGTTAATGTTTGCTTAGTTTTATGTAACAATATTGCATTTTTAATGAAAACATCTATAAAATGTAAAAATGGATGCAGCAGTTGCTCTTGCTGCCTTAAGGTTTTGGTCCCCTTACTCCATGCCAACAACAGAGGCACCAGATGTAAATGGTTTCCTCAAGTAACACAGTGTGCTCAAGAACCTATTTGTTTTTTTTCCTCTTCAAAGTTATTCTCAGATGATAAGCACCCAGTGGGATGTGTTTACTCATGTCTTTGAATAGATCAGATGTATTTCTCCTGGGCACCTATGGGTTTGTCCTCTGTTATTAGGCTTTTATTCCATCAATAACTCACTGTCATTTCAGACCCCACTGGATTGGGATACCACATGGGAGAGATTTCCAGGAGGTCTCCAGGTGAACCTTAATTCCTACAGTTTTTTTGTTGACTCTCGGAAAGCCTCCATGTCCTGAAAAATAGGGATGGCATCAGCATCTCCTGTCCTCAAGCAGCAGTGAGCAGGCTTGCCATCCTCCTAAGTGATTACAAATAATTAAAAGCATGCTGCAAGGTCTGTACTTTCTCACTGTTATGTTAGCTCAAAGAGGTTTTGAAGCCAGCAGATGCAATGAAATCCCAGTGATGGTTTCATTGACAGAACAATAGCCTACGCGTGCTATTCTAGAACAAGAAGCATCGAGCAGCTTTTACAGAATATATGAATTTAACACTACAGATAACTTGCAGCAATGGCTCTACACTAGGGCTTGTGCCTGTGTAAGAATAGCAATGTAACTCTAGAATCTTACTCTGTGCTTATAACAGACAGAATCCCTAATGTTAACTCTGTGCCTGCTGACAGCTAAGATGCCAACAAAGTCATCTTTGAAGCCTTCAGAGAAGGGGCAGGTTAATGCCACGTTCTCCTGAACTCAATCTTAATTTTTTTTCTGACCTCACTCCTGCCGTATTCCCCAAACCTGCAGAAGGATCAGTACCACAAAGTTCCTGAGGTGTGAGGATAAGAATTCAGTGTTCAAAGCTCTGTGGGCAATTCACTGCCTGAAAAGCTTCTGCCCATGGGAAGGGAAGCTGAAGCAGAGGCTGTGAGGATTTCTTGCACTGACATTGGGCAGACGTAAGAGTAAGGAAAGGAGGACAGAAATGAAATGTGGATGCTACTGGCAAATCACACAGATGCAAAGGAGCACATGATTGGAAGAGAAACAGCTGCATGTTGGTACTGCTGAGGTGTGTGTTGTGAGAATGACCTGCTTCAGTGTGAAGGCTAAAGCAAAATTTAATGGTGAAAGGACACCAAAGAAATGGGATTGAAAGAGTATTGGAAGAGTTTTCTTCAGTAGCTTTTCCACGTGATAATTATTAATCGGAGAAATTAAATAGGGCAACCAAAGGTAACAGAAATGATAGCAAATTTCCCTTTCCAAAGCAAAACAGAGTATTGAGGAAAAATAGAGAAAATGCCAATGGTCCTCGAAGATTGGAAAGGGAAAAGGCATGTTTGCAAGGATATGGTTTGAAAAACTCATCACAAATAAGTACTGAATTTGTTTGGGGAAGAGCTCTTCATAGATTTCTATCACTGTGTGCTGTGCTGTTGTAACTGACAATTTCTGGGGTTAGAAAAGAAGGGTGACAATAGGTTATGTATGATGAAAAGGTTCCCAAAAGCTATGGGAAGTAAAGTTTATCTTTCAAATATTCAGAGATGTTTGAAGGTGTTTCCTTTACTAGCGGTTGTAATTTGGTAAGCGCAGGGTAATGAGATCAGATGGGGGTATTTTGTTTCTGTGTGTCTGTGCTGTCTCCCCACCCTGACAAAAAGCATTACAAAGGAAGAAGCGATATTACAGCCTTGTGGTAAGAAATCACATGTTGAGTTCAGATGCCAACAGCGTTCGTTCAAATAGGGGCTGATCAACAGAAAGAACACGGCCAGGATTAATTGGCTGTTGTGGGAGGCTAATGACTGCAGGAAGGAAAGCACTGTCAGAGCTGCTAGCAGGAAAATAAAACCCTTGAGATTCTGTAATATTACTGAAAAATAATAATTATTAAAAGAAGTTTCTTAAAAGGAACAACTGGAATAGAAAAAAACAGCAGAGGCATCTGTTTCTTAGGGTGAGAGACTGCAACTCTTTGCAAGGGTAGATAATAGCAGGACAAGGGGAAATGGTTTGATGTTGAAGGAGGGAAGATTGGTTGGATGTCAGGGGGAAGTTGTTTGCTGTGAGAGTGGTGAGGTGCTGGAACAGCTGCCCAGAGAGGCTGTGGATGCCCCGTCCATCCCTGGAGGTGTTCAAGGCCAGGTTGGATGGGGCCCTGGGCAGCCTGGGCTGCTGTGAAAGGTGCAGGTTGGTGGCCCTACCTGCTGCAGAGGGTTGGAGATTTGTGATCCTTGAGGTCCCTTCCAACCCAACCATTGTATGAAAAGGAAATCTGGAGGATGTGAGTGAACAGAATGGAGGCTTGGTCCCATAAAGTGCTTTTTTGCCACATAACCCAACAAATCAGTGGAGTCTGACTCCATACTGGTGTGTCTCTGCTAGCAGAGCTGCAGCAGTGTGTGCTGGTGTTTGGAGATGCTGGCTGACTGCTGCCCACCACCTGCCTGTGTACAGCCCTTTCCATTCTAAAGATGGAAATGGGGAAATGGAGCTGTTAGAAGTACCCAAGGCGTGCACCTATGGATGTCACGAGTATAAAGTCTGCATTAAGCTTTCCAAGTCCTGCTCCTAAGGAGAGATTTGTAAGCGGTTTGTGTGCTGTTTTATGCTTACATCCGATAGAATAACTTTGAATGATGTTGATATGCTGAAACAGTTCTCTGATTTTAATTAATTGATGGAGAGGAAGAAAAAGTCTCAAAGTAACCAATTGTTAGTTGTAAATAACACACCCTGTTTTGTAAGAACTTAATTAGGAAGCTTTTCCTGTTCAGCAGTGGAACGCTCATAATTCTAACAGCCTGAAATAAATAAGCTCAGAGTTGGGCAGCTGTGCACAAATTAGCACTGTCACAGAGCTCAGCTTTTTTAACCCTTTTGTTACGCGGGCTCAGAGTGCGCTTTAACTCACAGTACACTGCTGTACTTGATGTTCAACTCCTTCCTTGCTGTGTGCTTCTTCAATACAACTGAGAGCACACAGCCACCCTACTCTGCTCAGGGCACACAGGGATGCAGGAGAAAGCACTGCTCTCCCCTTCAGTGAATCTGCAAACTTCCCCGAGCAAGGGATGTGTTAATGGCTGACAGCAGCCAAGACCAATTCATCAAGTGCACAGTGCTGGGAGCAGTGCTGAAGGAGGCAATTAAGTCCCTTCCAGGTTGGGATGCTACCTGGGGGCTGACTGCAGCACTGCTGATGCTCTCCTAAGGTGTGGGTAGCATTTTCCTACTGCAAGAGAGATTTCAATGAGCGGCAAGGTTTCAGATGGATTCCTGTAGTGCCTTGCAAAATTAAACCAAATGAATGCATATTTCAACATGGGGAATTCTGCAAGCAATACAGATGGCATTTGGGTACCGCCTTGGGAAAACACTTGGAAAGTGCACTCACAAAGGGAAACCTAGTTTCTGCTTTCATTTCCTTTCACTTCATTTTCTACAAATAATATTTCACAGAATCATAGGGGTTGGAAGGGGCCTCTAGAGATCATCGAGTCCAACCCCCTGCCAAAGCAGGATCCCTACACCGGGTTGCACAAGTAGGTGTCCAGGCAGATCTTGAATATCTCCAGAGAAGGAGACTCCACAACCTCCCTGGGCAGCCTGTTCCGGTGTCCGTCACCCTCATGGTAAAGAAGTTTTTGCGCACATTTGTGCGGAACTTCTTATGCTGCAGTTTTCGGCCATTCCCCCTTGTCCTGTCTCCACACACCGCTGAAAACAGTCCAGCCTCTCCATTCTGCCCCCCACACCACAGATATTTATAGATCTGGATCAGGTCTCCTCTCAGTCTTTTCTTCTCAAGGCTAAACAGATCCTGTTCACTCAGCCTTTCTTCATAGGGGAGACGCTCCAGGCCCTTCACCATCTTTGTGGCCCTCTGCTGGACTCTTTCCAAGAGATCCCTGTCTTTTTTGTACTGAGGAGCACAGAACTGGACACAGTACTCCAAATGAGGCCTTACCAGGGCAGAGTAGAGGGGGAGGATCAACTCCCTCGACCTGCTGGCCACGCTCTTTTTAGTGCACCCCAGATGCCATTGGCCTTTTTGGCCACAAGTGCACACTGCTGGCTCATGGCCAACCTGTCGTCCACCAGGACACCCAGGTCCCTTTCTGCAGAGCTTCTCTCCAGCAGCTCATCCCCCAACCTGTACCGGTGCATGCAATTATTCCTCCCCAGATGCAAGACTCTACACTTGCTTTTGTTAAACCTCATCTGGTTTCTTACTGCCCAGCTCTCCAGCCTGTCCAAGTCTCATTGAATGGCAGCACAGCCTTCAGACGTGTCAGCCAATCCTCCCAACTTCCTATCATCAGCAAACTTGCTGAGGGTGGCCACTATCCCCTCATCAAGGTCACTGATGAAGATGTTGAACAAGACCGGACCCAGCACTGATCCCTGGGGAACACCGCTGGTTACAGGCCTCCAACCAAACTCTGCACCACCAACGATGACCCTCTGCGCTCTGCCAGTCAGCCAGTTCTCAACCCACCTCACTGTGCACTCATCTATCCCACACTTCCTCAGCTTTGTTATGAGGGTGTCGTGGGAGACAGTCTCAAATGCCTTGCTGAAATTAACTGCTTTCCCCCCATCCACCCAGCCAGAGACAACATCATAGAAGGCTACCAGGTTGGTCAAGCACGACCTCCCCCTGGTGAACCTGTGCTGACTACTCCTGATAACCTCCTTTTCTTCCAGTTGTCTGGAGATGGCATCCAGCACAAGCTGCTCCATCACCTTTCCAGGGACAGAGGTGAGGCTGACTGGCCTATAACTGCCTGGATCTTCCTTCTTGCCCTTTTTGAAGACCAGAGTGACATTGACTATCCTCCAGTCCTCAGGCACCTGCCCCGTTCTCCAAGACCTCTCAAAGAAGACAGAGAGTGGTTCAGCAATCACCTCTGCCAGCTCCCTCAGCACCTGTGGATGCACCCCATCGGGTCCCATTTCTGCTATTACTGTTGGCCAAACCTCTCTTCATTTAAATGGAGTAAATGCAAATGTGCTGTGTGAGACACTAAGTTTGCACCACAGTGGGTAATGACTGTTCATTTATTTGTCAAAAAGAGCATTTGTGGTTTACTTTTGAGCCAAAAAGATTGCCGGCCGTTGTTACACATACAAAAATGTGATGTCTCATTTAAGATGTGGCAGCAGTTACTGACAGAAGCAAAACGAACCCCCGGAAAGCACTGCACATAGATCTGTTTTCCAAATATGAATGATGTGATCTACGTGTTATTAAAATCAAAGATTTCCCCGGGCAGAAAGCCATTAAGCCTGAATTAATGTCATAAATATCTCACAGCTCCTTCAGGTGTACAACTGATCAGAACACCGCTGCGGTTATCTCGAATCACGCTCCATTTGTGTGGAAGTGAGCAGCACAGTGCTGTGCAGGTGCTGTGGTGGGCAATGTGCAGTGTGTGTCCTTGGGCCCTGGCACAGCCTCAGCCCAGTGGATGCGAGGATTTGGATTCCATTTCCTTCCCTGCCTCGGAGAGCTTCGACCTGCAGCTCCCATCTCTCTGGAGGGCTGCCTAATGAGGCAGGAAGGAAATCTCTCTCTGTCCATCTTATTAAGGCTGTATCGCTTTGTACAGAATCATTAAGTATTAATTGGGCCAGAAAGAAGGCAGAGGGATTGCTGTGGATAGTCGAGTCCCAGGCCTGCCTCCAGCCAGTGTTTAATTTGCTTTCATTAAGCAGCTTTCAGAGCAGGGACCCAGACGTGGGCCTGCCCTCCTGCACAGGGATGAAGTGACCGTGCCATGTTGGTGTGTGCAGGGACACAGGGCCTAACGCCAAGCTCAAAGGAAGATCCAGCTCCCCATTCACTGCCTGGGTTACAGTGTGGCTGTGCTGAGGCCTGCCAGCCTCCCCTCCCACGTGAATTACTTCTTTTGTGGGTGGTTCCAAAGCTAGATCACACTCCTGCTACCATTCCACGCTTCCAAACTTAAGACTGCTGTTGCTATACTTTAATTTCGGGAGCTCTAATTGAGTTTGTAAAGCATTATTTTTCCTCTGAGCTGAGAGCAAGATGACAGTAATCTCCCTGATCGATGCCTGTAAAGTTTCCAAGAGAACATGCTGAAATCCCAAAGGCAGTTTTATGGTGTGAATTCAAGATGCTTCCTATTTCTAACAAGAAAGCCTTATGATTTCAAGTAGTCATAGAGCATTATTTCTATGTAAGATTCTGAAGTACAGTTTGTCCTTCATGCAGATATAGATTGGAAACACAGATTAAGGGGAAAAAAAAACAATTGATGGGATGATGCTGGCACCAAAGGTTTTAATTTAAAACAAAAAGACCATTTGAAGGGGAAAAATAAATGTATTATGGGAAGACAAGAAAAGGGTCAAAGAAAATTGAGTTGTACTAAAACGATGTCTTAATTCATCGTGTAAATTTTACTAAGAGCCCGTCAGATAAATGGCTATAGGAGATGTGAACAAAATTGTTACTGAGGTCTCTCAAGGCAGCAGGTCCTTACAAAGCCTCTGACAGTGTAAAATGTTTGGACTATCAAAAATAAGTGTTCCAAACACAAAGATATGATGCATTTCAGGACAGAGGACCAGATTCTGTCATGTGTAGTTGAAGGCCTGTTAAACTTGCTTGTGACATAAGGGGCTACGATTGCTCCTGCAGTGCCCAACAAAAATGACTTTTATAGAGGTTTTTGAGAACCTTCACCCCAAATTTAGGATTTGGAGGTAGGTTTCTTGAGGCTTCATTTGTACTGGTACGCTAAACGTTCCTAGGAACGTTCTCTGGCAATGCAACCACCTGGTGTGGGATTTAGCATGTCTCTGGGAGCAAGGATGTTTCTCAAGGAAGCACTCTGTAAAGGACTTGTGTTGATATCATCACTGTCACGGTGATACAGATGCGAAAGCATCCTGTACAACATAACCACTTCACTCGGTCTTCTCGGCAGTGACTTTTATTCTGCAGCACATCAGAAGAATGACTGACACAGCTTCCACCTGGGAAAAAATCACGTTAACCTTCCCCTCTCATCCCAGATGAGCTTTCTTAGCTTAATTGACTTCAAGCACTTTTATGCCGTTCCTGTTTTTAACAGCTAGTCAAAATGAAATCACTTCTGGCCTAAAATGAATGATAAGTTGCAGGTAATGAAAAATCTGTACTTCAGACACTCCCACAATGAGTGAAAAAGCTTCGCTGAGGAGGGTATAGAAGTAATAAAGTTGTAATAAATGTCAGAAAGATGCGAGCTCTTTATTGGAGAAAACTCATGTACTGCTTTTAACAACTGAACCTGTCAGTTATATAAATGATAATGTGCACTGAGGGAAAGTAAGCTATAAATCCTTTATTTCTGAAATGAAATTCCATCAAACGTGAAGAAATAGGTTGGCGACAAAATTAATTCTCTGTTATGTCAAACATAGATGCATCTGTGTTTTGAATTCAGAGCAAAAAGAATGATAAAATCACAGAAAGGCTCGGGCCCCATCCAACCTGCCTTGAACACCTCCAGGGATGGATGGGGCATCCATCTCTGGGCAGCTGTTCCAGCACCTCACCACTCTCAGAGCAAAAAACTTCCCCCTGACATCCAACCTAAACCTTCCCTCCTTCAACTTAAAACCATTTCCCCTTGTCCTGCCGTTATCTACCCTTGTAAAGAATTAACTCTCCTCAGGGATTCAACCAAATTTGAATTTTCCCAACAGTTTTCTTGCCTCACAAATGCTCTGCATCCAGAAGTGCTCTGCATCCTTTAGATCATTCTCATTTTCAAACCGTGAACAATTTGGGAACACTATTTTTACCACCACTAACTGGTTCGGGGACCTGAGCGCCAGTTCCAGCACACACACACAGCCAGACAGCAGCAGGCTGCTGCACTCGAGGAACCCTGAGAAGGAATGCTCTTTGCCATCCGCAAGGCAGGCTGTAAATACCTCAGGGTGCTCAGTAGCAACTTCTCATGCACTCCCCTTCCATTCTAGAAAGGTTGGACCACTCAGAGTAGCCTTTAAACATAGAGAAGGCAAGAGAAGGGCAGTTACTAAGATGGAAAAAAATATAAATTAAAAACTCAAATGAAATCACAAAGATGACGTGTCTAGGAGGCTTGAGGAAACCGAACAGAACCAGTGCCAAATGTACATCATTTATCATTACACACACCTGCTATATCAGATGAGAGGACTCAGTGCCATATCCTGCTTTATAAAAAGCTCTAAGATTTGTGTTCAAGGCGCAAAGTATTTAAACGCAAGGGTATTTAAACCTTCTCATATAAGGCAGGGAAATTTATCTCAGAGGTTATCCAATTTGTTTTCAAGTGGTAAAACCAGGCAGTGCAGTTGTAAAGGAAGCCGCTGTCGGAGGCGGTGTGGGATTAACGGGTGCAATAAGTGTGATGGCTTTAATATTACAAATGATAGTTCCATGAGTTTGATGAATAGTTACTTTTGGTTTACCTGTGGTGCTGCGTTTGAGAAGATAATACAGAAAAAGCAATAAAATTGAGTAAGTAGAATGGTGTAGGCTGCTGTTTGCTAAAAATAATAAATGGATTACACTGAAAGGCAGCACACATGCAATAACTGTCAGTCGGTTATCTATCAGCCCATTTTATTCCCATTAGGTGCTAGGAAAGAATACTGTATTTTGTGTAATTATCGATGTGAAATTCAGATGGAAATGAATTGGCTCTTCCTTCAGCTTTGTTTTCCTTTCCACATATGACCATACACAAGTCAAAGGATCTGCTCCAGGAGATAAATATACATAAAATTTGCCTTCAACCTCATCTGCCAAGAAGAAAAGGTTACCTTCTGGCATGACAGATTGGTTGGAAGGTCACGGTAGATTTTCCAATAGAGCTAGGAATACATTTTTTTGGCACAACGATACATGTATACATTTTAAATAGCACAACACAATATTTAAATGTACTTGTCAAGAAAAAACACCGGTTGTATTTCAGTGCTATTGGGTTCCTGTTCAAGCTCAGTGGATGTGAAGTTAGGCAGGGCAGAAAGCCAAGCTGCTGATGAGAGGTCTGACTGTGCTGCTCATGTCTCTGGGCAGCAAGGGGTGGTCAGCATCCCTGTTTTCTCTGGGTGGGAAAAAGTGGGAAAATATATGTATATAAGGAAAGAGGGGAAGATGAATAGTAGTGAAGCTGCAGAATGGCTTCTGCATAATGGGAAACTGATGAGGCCTGGGCTTCCCTTCTGACTGGCTAAGGGTGAGGAAAGATTGGAGTGCATGAGATTACAGAGACATTTGTCCACTGTTTTCCAAAACACAGAATGGAAAGCCCACCCAATAAGAATACTAAGCAGCAAGGACAAAGCAAATATGAAGCTGAAGTGCTTTCATACAAAAGGTACAATTATTCTTGGAACTCTGTGGCTCAAGCTGGTATTGAAACTAAAAGTTAAAAGAGATTAAAACAGAAATTGATAGGCTTTCAAAAAATAGATGCTACATGCAACAGTTTGAATCATAGAATCACAGAACGGCCTGGGTTGCACAGGCCCACAGTGCTCATCCAGTTCCAACCCCCTGCTGTGTGCAGGTCGCCAACCAGCAGCCCAGGCTGCCCAGAGCCACATCCAGCCTGGCCTTGGATGCCTGCAGGGATGGGGCATCCACTTGGGAAATATCTTTCTAACCTTTCAAGAGCTCTAATACCTGATGTTGTTGTTAAAGGTGAAGAGAGACTACTTGGCTCTTCTGTGGGCAATGTACACCTCTGCATCTCCACACACTGTACAGAAAGCAATTAATGCTTAGAACACCCGTGTGAGGCTGGAGATAAGAGCGCTGCAATGCAGAGGAATTGACTTGCTCAGCCTGAGAGAAGCACAACACGATGGATTTCGTGTCCTGGGCTCTAGCACCACACAAAGTTCTCTCCTTTGTCCATACCAACTCTGTATTGGGAATAACTTAATGCTTTAAAGGCTGTGCATCACACGCACTGAACTGCCTTCGCACCTCTGCGGAGGTGTTTTCTCCGAAGAGCAGTCAGGCAGTGGCACAGCCGCCCAAGGAATGTGGGGTCACCGTCGCTGGGGGTGTCCCAGAGCCGTGGACGTGGCACTGAGTGACGCGGGCAGCGCGCATGGCGGAGCGGGGATCCAAGCGGTCTTCGCAGCGCCCAGAACCGACCCTCACAGCGTGCGCACGGCGGCACCGCGGGGCGGGCTAACAGCTGCTGCCCGCCACCCCGCCCAGCACAGCGGCGCGGAACGCCGCCCGCCCGTCCTTCGCTCCCCCCGCCGCTATCGGCGAGGCGCCGCCCCGCACCTGCCCGCCCATCCCTCGCTCCGCGGACTCGCCGGGTCCGCCGTGCCGGGCCGCAAGTATCGCGGGAGCCGGGCGCTGCCGCAGCCATTGGGCGGCGCGGCGGAGGAGAGGCGGCCGCCGAGCGCCGGGCAGCGGCGGCCGAATCCCCGTCCCGTTGCCGGCGGCCATGAGGAGGAGGCGGGCGGCGGCGCCGCGCTGTGCCCCGGGCGGGGGCGGCGCTGGGGGGCGGCGCTGAGAGGCGCTCCGCCGCGGGTGAGCGCTGCCCGGAGCCGGGTCGGGCGTTTGACAACTTTCAGTGCCGCCGCCGGCTCAGCGCTTCCCCAGGTACGTCTGCACGGATGCGCCGCGGCTCGGTCCCGTCGCGGGTTTCCCCCTCGTGAGCCGCCGGTGTCTCGGCCGTCGGAAATAGGCTGGGAGGGGACGTGCGGGCGTCCCCGGGGAGCGCGGGGCGACGGCATGGGCTGCGCGCTGCCGCCTCCTGGACGGCCGCCTCGGGCGCTGAGCCGGCAGCACCGGGCGCAGCGTCGGCCGGAGAGCCGCCTGCTGAGAGCCGCGTCCCGCCGCAGGGCTTGGGCTGAAGGGGCTCCGGAGGTCCCTTCCTGCCCGCTCGGCGCTGCGGTTCTGTGCTTTGCGGAGCACCGTGGAGTCGGGTGTCCGCTTCGTTCTCCGCTGTGGAGCGAGAGCGGGCTGAGTGATTTGTTCGGGCGCTTCTGGAAGCAGCGAGAGGAAAGGCGAATGGGTAAGGCGCGCTTGGGATGATGCAGAAGAAAACAGGAGGGCACCGTGCCTCGTGGGGAGGGAATGGGCCTTCGGTGTCGGGCTGCTGTGGAAGCAGGCTGTGTAAATCGCTCCGCTGGCCGTGCAGTGCGTGCTGCTGGAGCTGTGCAGGGCTGCCGCAGGAGCTGCTCCCAAACTGCTGCTCCCCTTCCGGGCAGCGCTCTCGCTTGGCCTGTTGCTGCAAACCTGGGTTCCCCTGGGATCAGCTGTGCGAGGTTTAGGAGTGATTTCTTCACCGGAGCGGTGCTCGAAGAACCCGGATCTGTGCTGTGCTTTCCTGTGGCTGCGTCGAGTGTGAGAGCTCGGTGTCTGCGGGTTGCGGAGGATGAGTGTGTGTTACGGGGAGAGCTGGCGCTGGTGCGGCAGGGGGAAGCAAGCTGGCAGCCTCCTCTGTAGGTGAGTGTTAAGGAAGGACCGTGACCAGCTTTGCTTCTCAGGCACAAACGAAGGTCTGTGTGAATGCAGCCCTGCGTGGCTCCAGGCTTTGTGTTGTTTGCTCCTGCCTCCCCCAGCAAGAGAAGTCTGATTCTCCCCAAGCATTTAGGAAAGGGAGAGGTGGCATATCTGTTCTTACTCCCTGTGCCCCGAGGACCCTGTTGTAGGGATTAGTGAGTTGTAAAATCATTCCTTACCGTCTACAGCAAAAGCTTACAACCATTTTATGTTTTGAGCATCGCTTGCAGAATCAGAGTGTGCTGCTTTCCTCATAATGCAAAGTGCTGCTGCTTTG
Source organism: Phasianus colchicus (assembly GCF_987193195.1). Taxonomy (NCBI): domain Eukaryota; kingdom Metazoa; phylum Chordata; class Aves; order Galliformes; family Phasianidae; genus Phasianus; species Phasianus colchicus. Next base: position 1,256,390 of record NC_143442.1, on the reverse strand, counting down.
GGTTGAGGCAGCGTGCAGCAGAGTGCTGCCTGTGTGCAATGATGGGAAAATTAAGGCCGAAGAAGGAAAGCAGAAACACTTGGAAAGAAGAAACTTAGAAACCTGGAAGCTGCCTGCAATTCATAGACTCATATCACAGAATCACAGAAGGGCCTGGGTTGGAAGGGACCCCAAAGATCATGAATCTCCACCCCCCTTCCCCCAGGCAGGGCTACTAGACTTCACATTTAATACCAGCCCAGGCTGCCCTGGTTTACTATTAGTATAGAATGGCTTGGGCTGGAAGGGACCAGAAGGATCATCACCCAACCCCCTGCTGCAGGCAGGGCTGCCAACTGCTAGGTCAAGTACTAGATCTGATTGCCCAGGGTTAGTGGTGGTGGTTGTTTGTTTTGCTTTTTGTTAATACTAGCTTTTATTTTTTTGTATGTGTGACATTGGTGGATGAATTTGAGTCTTGCACCAAGTACTTGCACTGAAAATATGGGAAAATCATTTTTATCAACAGAGGAAAGTATGGTCTACGACTTTTTTTTTTTTAATCAGTGTGGTGAGGCTCATCTAGCAGATCTGTTTTTCTTCAAAAACACTGAGATTGTATACTCATTCCTTCTTTCTGTATATTCTACTACCTCTTGGTGATTCGCTTTTAAGTTAGAGCAACTATGATGTGAAATCAAAATCTGGATTGTCAGCAATGGCCTTTTCAGTATTCACAAACATTGCTTTTCGAGGACTTGTTTTGTGCGATTGGCAGTGAGAGAGCTCTGATTTCTCAGCACTGGAAATGGGTTTCTTTGGTGTGTAGGGAAATGAATGAAGAGGCCATTCAGTTCACTAGGTGTGCAGACTGCATGCTTCCAGGTGATGCAGCTGCTGTTGTTCCTTGCATTGAGCTCCCCAGGTGCACACGGGCACAGCACCTAGCAGAAAACTTGATTGCATTCAAGCCAGCAGCTCTTGTTTTGGTGTCAGAGGAGCGCTGCTGTTGAGCACATTGGTGGAGGCTGTCCCAGCTGGGCAGCTGGTTCCACATCTCTGTGGGATGCCTGGCTCTGTGCTGGCGTTGCCATAGGAAATCCTTTGGTACGTGGCTGTGCTGCTTGGGTTGTACCATTCCCCGGGTGCTTGTCCCATAGCTTTTCCCCTGGCTGTTGCCTGGCTTGTTGTACCATTTCATCAGCGTTTGAAGGGCTGGAAAACTGGTTCTGGGTGCTGTCAAGTCGTCAGTACCACTCAAGTACTTGTTACTTCTTAATTTCACTGGTCTGTGTGGGAGAGCACCCACCATCTGAAAGCAGAGCACATGCAGTCAGGTTTCTCTGCTAATTAGCTGCAGGGAGGCTCCAGCAGCTTGCAGGGGGATCCCTGCCTGCTTCCTGCTGGGGAGGGTGCAGGTTTGGGGAGGCACCACCTGGCTGAGTTGGTGCCTGTCTTCTTTTAGGTCAGCATTTTAATTGGGTTTCCAGTTTTAGTGCTTTGTGCCAGCAGATGTGTGGAAACAGCATGTCTTGGTGCAAGAATGCGAAGGTGTGGACTAAAGGCAAAGGAATCCTTTTCTGTTTTGCCATCATTTGCAAGCTCTGTGGTGTACAGCGAGTTCGCTCTGAGCACAGAAAGTTTTTCTTGTCTGGATGTTGGGAACCTGGGAGGTTCACTGCATCGAGGTATTGATTCTGGGAGAAGCTGGTGCTATAGGCATATTGCTTGCCTCTAGTCTGAACAAAGCAACAGAAAGTAGAGGGTAGATTAACAAATACGTTTGATTAGGTGAAGTAATAAGCCTTTTCTACTTTCATTTCAGAGTCACGGAACCGCTTTTTAAAATAAAGAATAGGTTGCCTTTTAAATGTCAAGTTGTCTATTTCAGGAGAGGAAAGGGGGAGAAACTCAATCCTAAGACACAAAACGCTGGGCAGCTCTAACCTGATACACCTGATTTTCTTATTGAAAGTGAAAGCTTCCTGTATTAATCTCTGAGACTGGCAGTCTGAGCATTCTGAATTGTTCAGGTAACTGCACATGAATTAATAAACTGCTCACGGTATTGGGTGATGATTCATGCTTTTTTTTTGAGATAATAGTTTATATTTAGGTTTGGTTAAATGAGTGTTAACTCTTGGAAGGCAAAATGTGTTTTAAACGTATTTAGTATGTCACAGAAAATAGGATTGCAATCCTTAGTAGTTTTTTAAGCAAGTTTGCTTCCTCAGCTTTTTAATGATTATTTCTCTGGAAGCAACTCTAATGGATTTTTTAGTTTATAATGCAGGGTGGCACATCTTGCACCAAAACACAGGCAGTGGGCTTTGGTTTGTGAGATCTCGTTTTGTGATGTGCTGGCCCTGGCACATGTGGGTGCAGTTGTGTTTTTGTACTCTGTCACTTTCTGCTGGCCAGCTGCCATTCGGTGCAGTGCTGCCCATGTTGCATTCTGGTTCTGCAGCAGAGATTGGCAAAAATAGTAACACCAAACATTCTCTTAGAAGTACTTAAATGTTGTCAATGAGCTGCTTTTCTCATACCTTACTCCTGTGATCAGTATCATAACGATATCTGTGGCCATCCTGGGGTTTCTAGTTCTTAGCTTCTAGCCTGAATTTGCTGGAATGCAAGAGGAGAGCTGAAGGCTGTGCATGGAGATGGCTTCTGAAAATACAGAGATGTCAAGCAGGGTGAGCTGCAGCCCCAACTGAGGTGGTGAAGTTGCATGCCTCAAAAGCAAAGCCCGTGTGATAGATTCACTAGAGAAGGCAGCATACCTCGGTTGAATAATGAAAAGGCAGGAAATTACCTCTGGAGTCATAACAGTAATGCAATTCCATCCACTTACTCATCTTCCTAAAGCACCTGTTATCTGCAGTCTGCATGTGATAATTGAAACGTAGCTCTGAAGGTCAGTGGAAGCAGTTTTCTGCCCCCCAGCTTATAACAGCATGCTTTTCCCTCAGTGTTCATAATTCAGAGGGGTGTAGGACAATAGGAGAGGTTCTTGTTGCATGATGCTGTTGGAGAATAGTCTCTGTGTAGCTTTATACAAGGATTTGGGCACTCCATTAAGCTGTCGCTGCCACTACTAAGAACAGCATCCACTTGAAAAAAATGGTGTTCACCTCTATTTTACACTCAATTCTATGAGAAATTAGCGCTTCAAAACTTTCAATATAGTGCTAATTTTCAGTTTTGCATCCCTTCCCATCTAAGCTCCTAAATGTCAGTGCAGATGTGTTGGTGAGTGTTGGCACCCTACTGGCCGTAGGCTGGTTGTGGCCCAGGCAGAGGTCAGGGTGTCCTCACATTGCTTTGGAAGATGTGGCCCCAGTTCTAGGAGTACACCTAGCATGCAGATGCACTCTAGGACTCTAATAGGTGCTTTTCCTATTAAATCAGTGAAGGTGCTTAGTGGGCACTGGCTGATACTTCTCATTTTCTTCGGTGGATCTTCTGTGCTGAATTTGTTTGAGTCTTGCCTGAGGCTTAGGAAACTTAATACATACTCAGTTCTAAGAGTGGCAGTAGATTAAGGGGCCATTCAAGGGCGTACTCGCACAGATTGCAGACACTGGCCATTTGGAAATATACAAAAATAAAGCTCCATACATTTTTCTGGATGCAATTTTTGCTTGCAGTGCCTCAGGTACCTTCCTCTTGCTCTCACTCCCACGTTGCTGAAATTGCTGTCTTTGCATCCACAGCTGAGCCACGCTGACAAAGGGTGAGAGCAAAAAGCAGTGAGAGGAAAGCGCTGGGCTGTGAAATGGATGGATGCTTCAGAAAGGAGCCCGGCTTGGGATAATCCACAGGTGTGCTGCAGACAGCACTGGCAGGAAGATACTGGCTTGAGGTCTGTGGTTTGTGGTGAGATCAGTGCACTGGTGGGGCTGTGTGTCAGCTTTGGGCTGTGTGGATACAACCAGGAAGCAGAGCTGGGGCTGGATGCTCCTCAGAGCCCTGGCCCCAATTGGTGCTGCTGTTATTTTTAACGAAGGGGTGATTCTTTTGGTTTGTAATCTCATAGAGGTGGCATGAAATGAAATGAAAAGCTTTTTAGGCAACTGGACAGAATAGTGCTGAATGCCATGGTGTCAAATCCCTGAGGAAATGAAGCAGGTAGGTTGCAGGGAGCAAAGCTGAGCGTGTGCTTCATGTCCCCAGTGCTGTGTGCTGGGTGGAAGCAGGCTCTGCAGGGGACTGTTTCAGTACCCAATAAAGGTGATGTGAGCTTTTGTCTTTAATTCTGCCAGGTTGTACAGAGCTTGAATTTATAACCTCCGTAAGATCCTCTTAGTGCTGCGTTTTGCTGTGGCAGTTTTAGGAAAGCCTGGCAATGCAGCTGAATTCTAAATTTGCATCCTGTTTTCTATTACAAAACCCTGCCTTTATTGCTTCCAGTGCTGCCAAACTGCAGTGTTTTGGGGCAGGGATTTCCCTGCTTTGTTGCTGCTGCCTACTGTTTAAAATTAGCTTTGTTCTTTGCAGTGGTAGCTGGGAGACCTGGCATGTTTCTCTTCCCCTTCCTCCCCTGAAGCCTCGGTACTCCAGATTTTAGTAAAATCCCAAATCCAAGCAATTTAGGGCCAGAGTAATGGGCAGAGCTTGAGGCCAGGGCATTTGGCAGCTGGTGTGTATTGCTGCATAGGAACTTGGTGGCCCAGCATTAGCTGGGCTTCAAGTGCTAAAGCAGGTCTGATTATTATTATTATTATTATTATTTTTTTTTTTTAAGTAGTGGGATGAGTATTTAATTGAAATGTTAATTATTACAAAAAGCCAACCCAAACTGTAATTGCCATTGACTTTATAATTGCTTGTCTGGCTGTCTTCATTTTAACCCCTGCAAACTGCATAGCTCCTGGCCACGGTGTTACAGAGGCGGTGGTTCCTGCACAGTTGGTTTAGAAACTGCACAGATTTGGGAATAGGAGATTTTCCCACTCATCCCTCTGACTGCTACACCACCGAGGTTCACTGGGTTGTATTAAACCAAGAATTGATGAGGAAAAGAATTCCTCTGTATGATGGAAGTGCTTGGGGAGGACGTGCTTTTGTGTCAGCTGGTGCTGAACAAATAACTGTGCTACTCAAGGCTACAGAAGCCAATTACAGCTGCTGCGGTGACGGGCTGCGTGGGGGGGGTGAAGGCTTCTGCATGTTCTTCTGCTTTTTTCTTTTGCCTAATAAAGATCTATGTCATTTTTCTGTTGTTTTGGTTTTTTTTTTTCTTTGTAATTTTCTTCCTATCACTAAACCGTTCCTGTTGACTAGCATGAAAATAAATTGTGCTAACTGGAAGCAAGTGTTCTAGAGCCCATGCAATTTTAAATCAACCGGCCCTGCATTGCTCTGGTGAGAAAAGGAGCTGCTGGCTGTGTTTACGTGGCAGATGAACAGCTTCATTGATTATTTCATAGTAAAATAGCACTTCAAGCAGATTTCTAAAAAGCTTATTTAAATTGTTCTGTCTCCTCCGTCTCATTTGTTCAAATGAAGTGAAACTTAAACATAAGTTTCTGTATAAAATGTGTTGGAACTAAGATAAGTGGGTTAAAATGCAGACGCAATTTATGAGAATGTTCTTTCTGAGAATCACAGAACATCTTGGGTTGGAAGGAACCTTCAAGATCATCCACTGAAAGACCCTTGGCTGTGTCCCCTTTCCTTCCTACTGTGCCCCAGCACATTTGGGGCACCCCTAGGAGCTGGAGGCTGCACAGAGACAGCAGCAGGCAGCATTGATTCCTTTCCATCCACCCCACAGCCAGCTCAGCCTGAAAGCAAATACTCTTTGAGCTCCTTGTTCCCATCCTAGGAAAGGCAGCGGAGCAGTAAGACCTATCCTGTGTTTTGTTTTGCAGGTGCTGGGACTGCTGTCCTGTGGTTCGGCTCCGAGGCTGTGTGTGGGGACGTGGTTGAAGCACAACTCCCAGTGCTGGCGTGGAACACGGCGTGTAACGGTACGAGTGAGGTGTCCACGTGTGGTCATCTGACTTAGCAGACAATCCCAGAGCTGGGGGGGCTGGAAGGGACCTCTGGAGCTCCCCCAGACCAACCCCACTGCAGTTCCCTACAGCAGCTGCACACGGTGTTAGGCAGGTACAAGGGCTCCAGAGGAGGCTCCCCCACCTTCCTGGGCAGCTGTGCCAGGGCTCTGTTCCCTCATAGCACTCCAGTTCTTTCTCACATCCCATTGGGATGCACAAAGCAGGGGTGCTCGTAGCAGAGATGCATGCATTAGGACCAACCACAGCTGCATTTGCATTTCTGCACGCTGCTAATTTCAGACCCTATGGATAAACCGCACAGCCCATTGCATCAATCTGGCTCTGGTTCTGCTCAATTTCTTCACACTCCTTTTTGCACCATCCTCGCTGTGAATGGAATCAAACCCTGCAGTTATTACCAGTTTTTGCACTTTGTATAAAAGAAATGGAGGGGGATGAAGGTGTGACTGTTTGCACCTAGGACCCGACAGGTCCTGGGAGGTGTTGGTTGCTGGCCCGGAGCTCAGCTGGAGGCTGGGATGGAACAGCCATGGCTACAAGCACTTTAAAAGTGAAATTTTCAGAAGGCTGCTGAGGGGCAGCTGTGTGCTGAGACAGGGGAGGTTTAGGTTAGATATTATCACAGTCACAGGATGGTTGGGTTGGAAGGGACCTCAAGGATGATGAATCTTCAACCCCCCCCCCACATGCAGGGCCCCAACCTCCAGATTTCATAGCAGCCCAGGCTGCCCAGGGCCCCATCCAACCTGGCCTTGAACACCTCCAGGGCTGGATGGGGCATCCACAGCCTCTCTGGGCAGCTCATAGCAAAGAACTTAAATAACTTTTAGTGAGAACTATTGGTGATCAGTGGATGGTTGGACTGGGTGATCCTGTGGGTCTTTTCCAATCTTGGTGATTCTATGATTCAAACATAGTGTTGCAGGGAAGAGCCTAAAGAGGTGGGTGGGTAACTGCTGTGTTCTTTTGCAGGTGTCTTTAGTGCTGTTGTGGCAGTACTCAGTTTTTTTCCATCAGGATTAATTAAAAAAAGTAAATTGCTTCTAGTCCTTGCAGGACATATTCAAAGCAGCGCTATAAGCACAGTATTTGAGGCAAAAGAAAACTTCTTTGTGTTAATGTCTAACGTACAAAAAAATTCCTGGTTAGAACTGTCTGTTAGCACTGCTTTGACATTTTGCATGCTCTTTATTGAAATATATTACATTGTATTAGAAGATCATTAAAATGATTGAGGTATACACGGTGTGCTTCTAAATAAAAGCACTATAGAGACTGCCTGTGAAGTCTGTAAGTTTAAATGGCTGGTATTCATGGATGAGAGGGGAAAGAGCTTGGGCTGAAAAATGAAAAGTGCCTGCATGCTTCATGTGTAAGTACAGTGTTGAAATGTTTACTTTTTTTCAATTCAGACTGTATTTGTTAGCTAATCCAGCCTTTTTCTTCTTTTAATCGCAGTGGGATGCATGCCTTTGCTTCCATGTTGGATTTTAGCTGTGGGAGTTTGGTGCATCTCAGCAACGGCTTTCTTTCTTTAGCACTTTAGCTGGAAAGGAAGCAAAGCGATGAGGAGATTTGTTTACTGCAAGGTGGTGCTGGCCACTTCTCTCATGTGGGTGCTTGTGGACGTCTTCTTACTTCTGTACTTCAGTGAATGTAATAAATGCGACGACAAGAAGGAGAGGTCCCTGCTGCCTGCTCTGAGGGGTGAGTGCCAGGTCTGAGCCATCTCTCGTGGCCACAGATTTATTATTCTTTTTAATTATCTTTCTCATATCTTTCTCTGTGCTTCCTAAATTATTTTTCCAATTCAAACAGACAGAATGCCAAGATCTGAAGTACTGTTTTATTTGGTGGTTTCAGAATTGCAGATATCTTAGTGTCTGACCTTTTACCATATTGAAGCCTGAGCCTTGTGGCCTTGTGCATTTTTTTTTTTTCAGCAAAAGCAATATAAAATGTCTGGTACATAGAAGAGAAAAAACCAAAATAATTATTATTTGGTAATCCGGTATTTGAAGTCATTCTTATGATTAGAGAGGAAAGATTCTGCTTGTGTAGAATGTACATAGAAGTAAGAAGTAAGCTTTCCATGCCTTTTTAGTCGTAATTATTGCTCTGTAAATGATTCATGAAGACAACTTTGCAGTAGGTGCACACTGTAAGTGGTGACAGTTCACAGACTGAACACAGCTGTCAGAAGTCCCCCTCTGATGTCTGTTGCATCTTGAAGCATACAAGTGACAAGTACAAAAGCTGGGTGCTGTAACAGTGAGCTGTTGCTGTGCTGGTTAGTGACATTGCTTAACAACTTGCAACTGTTATCCCAATTAACACGGAGCTGGCTTCCAGTCAAGCCGTCTTTACTGGTATCTATTTTTGTACCACGATTGAAGGAAAATATGCTTATTTCTTATACCTGCTTCCTGCCCTAGAAGAAAGTTAATACTGGTCAGTATTTAGCAGTCCCTGCTTATCAGTGGCATATGCAGAAAATTTGTGAAAATGTCAGCATTCTGCATCCTTTTAGTGTGGGCTCTGCATCTCTAGGCTTGTGTTCTCCTCTTGCAGCTTTCCCCATACTGATACTGCAGGTGGCTGATGCCTGACAAATCTCGAGGTGACAGAGGAGTAAGTTCCCAGGACATGGACCAGACAGGGTGAGGGGATGCTCTTCCAAAAGCAGTCAGGAGAGTCAGAAAAGGTTTGCAGTCCTTCCTTTCCTCAGAGGCACCTTGTGTCTTGTAGCAAGCTGCACAAAAGCAGAGATTTCTCTGGAAGCTCAGGTTTTGTCTGGAATTTCGGCAGATTTAGAGCACTTCAGAAAAGCTGTAAGAGAGGTAAGTTTTATGGAGAGCATTGCATGAAGTGGGAGCTGGGTCTGGCCTGTCCCTGGGCTGAAGCACAGTGAGGCAGCCAGTAAGAGGGGTCTCAGAGGGCATCTCTTGGCTTGCATGCAGGGCTGCTCCCATCTACTCCTTCCTGCAGGAGCAGGGACCACAGCTGTTGATGTGTCAGGAGCCAAGGTGTGCTGCTCGAGCCAGGGCTCCGAGGGGAAGGGAAAAGTTGGCAAGTTTGCAGAAAAGCCTGTAAAATACAGTGTTAGAATTGATAACAGTTCTGTTTCAAATGCTTTTTAAAAGATATAAGGACAGCTCGGTTCTGAACTTTTGTGGGGTTTTTTTTTGGTAGTTTGTTTTTAAATGGGTGAAATGAAAGAGATGAATGCAGAAGTTGCTGGCCCAAGGAAGGAGGTTGGAAATGAAATCTTATGTTGTGAACTAATTGCATCTAATCTAATATTTCTAGCAGATGGTTCTTCTGAAACATGCAAAGCTTGCGAAAGGCAGGGTGCCTTCAGGTCTGGCTGAAGAAATAATCCTTCTGGTATTTAAAGCAGGAGTGCTTATGCGTGGACTGGAGGTCAGTTTGCTCAGCACACTGAGCTTCCAACAAAGGAAATACTGTTTAAGCCACGGTAGTCCAGTGGCCTGCAGCTTTATCAGTTCAGCTTTATTTTTGTTTTCCACTAATTGGAATAGTTCTGAGGGACTCGAGAGGCTCGTGCTTTTGGTTCCTGCAGCTCCATCCTTCCCACAGCAGGGTCTGGGAGACCAAGTGAAGGCCAGCATCCCTTTGGGTTGTGTGCTGTGGAAGGTTGAAAGCTTAGGATGTGTCTGGGGGCCAGAGAAAGGTGCTGTGGATTTGGAATGGAAAAATACTTTCCTGCAGAAAAATACTTGGATCTTTTAATTTCAAAATCAAAATTGTTAATTAAACACAATATTTTCTGTTACAAAAGCTGTCTTTGGAGATACTTGTTTAGAAGCTTTTGGAAAACACACGTTGAACTTGGGGAAGTCAAAGCTCTCCAAGCAATAAAGCAGGGATCGTGTGCATTGACTGAAATAGTAATTGTTAGGGAGTGTGATTAGTTTAATTAAAGTGAGCGAGAGTGATGAGATGGAATTGTATTTCTGAATGCTTGTCTTTGCAGCATGACTCATGTTTTTGTAATGTGCCGTACGCTTTAGACTTCCATAAAGTAGTGTCAAATCCTTAATATTTTTGTCTAATGTTTTAACGCAGATTTCTGTTCCTGTATTATGAACTGTATTCTGAAGCAGTACAAAAGGGCTTTCATAAAATCGGTACAAGTTATTAAATTGCTATATTGAGGACAACTCGGTGTAAAGGAAAGGTTCATTTATTCAAACCCTGTAATGTATTTCTGTTTCGAGAGAGAAAAGGTCTGTTGTGATCATGTAAAGCAAGTGAATGAAACATTGGGCTGCGGTAGGAAAAGTTTGGGGTTATGGCCAAGTTTAGAAAAGAAGGCATTCATTTTGGTAGTTTCCATAGTAACGTGTTTATCTGTCAAATTACTGTATGCATAGGGCTGTCTGCATTCACAATGGGAGCAGATATTTCTTAATAGCATGCCATAAAGATTTAATGGATGGAGGGATGAATGTGTACATTGCGCTCAAGTCTTGCCACAAATTTGTTGACAAATAAAACTTGAAGTGCTGATTTGGGTATTGTGATGGGATGGTAGGCTAATTTCTAGATCAGTTCAGTTTCTAAAGATCAAGGGGGAAACTAGAGCATAGCAGATGCCTTTATGTGGTTGCAAATATTTAAAAAGAAGCAAAAGAGAAGAAAGCTTTCCTCAGAGATCTGGTGCCCCCTGATCAGAGCAAGCAGATTGCAGAGGAGCCACGTTTTCCAGCAGGCTGTGGAGGACCAATGGCAGGATGCTTCTCACTGCAGTGATGGAGGATGAACAGGTGCTGTAGGTCAGCTTTGCTTTGGTGATGGCAGGATGTGCTTTCCAGCTGATGGGTAGGTTTTTAGGTTTCCTTTTTATGTTCAGCAGATGATTCATAAAATTACTGGAAATTCTTTCCAGCCAGCAGCTTTCCTTTTTGTGCAGCACCTATCACCTTTTAGACCCGCTTGCTTGCACGTCCCTTAGTTTTGTGGGAGCTAATAAGTGATTCTTGGAAGCTGTGTGCTTCCAGCATTTCCTTTAGTAATGGATACTGTCGATGAATTATGGCTCCTTTTTGTTATTGATGCCATGCTTTAGGCCTTGAATGAAGCTTCATTGATTTCAGGAAGGCTCTGCAAACACTGTCTATGTGCTCAAGCCATCGCAAGAACTGAGGCTTAAAAATGAAGCTTGATCTGCCATCAGCCCCTTTTAATCCACTGTTAAACAATCCTTAACTTGTTCTGAAAATAACAGTGTAGCTGAGCACAGCGGAGTAGGTTTCCATCCTTTGTGAGTTCTGTGTAGGTGTTAAGAAGTGCAAGAAGACATTGGAGCAATGAGAACTATGGAGAGGTCATAGAGCATTGGAAAGTGGCGCAGCACATTGGGTGGCTCTGTGCTGCAATTCTTCTGTTTTGCAAAGGGAAATAAAGCTTTTTCTTATACTGCCGTTTAGTCGTGGTTCTTATGATTATCGTTTGTGTTTTTTTTCTCCTTGTGAAGTATCAGTGATATGGAATTGGGGGGCAACTTTTGCAAGAAATACTAATTGGTGTTATCGCTGAGAAACACTTCTCAATTATGTTTCTCTGTAGTAGTGCAGTATGAGACTTGAATAACAATTACAGATCATGATATCTGTGTGAAGCCCTGGTTGTTTGTGTATCTGAGTGCTGCTCCTGGAGACTGTTTTCTGTAGCTGTCGTGCAGAGTACTTCTCTATCTGTAATGAAAGTTTTCAGCTGCAGACGTTCTCGAGAGCCCTGATTGCCAAACCTGACAAGCTGAAGTGTGCATTCATCTGCATAATAAAGAGTAAAGAATCAGAGTGGAATTTATTCCAATGTCGTCCTTCTTGTCCTTGGGAGCCTAGTCTGTATTAAAAATCAATTAATAAGAAAAGGAAGCCAAAACAAGAACCCCAGGCTCTTACCATGCAGAAAAATGAGCGAGATGAGTAAATAGCATTGGGTACTTTGTGCCCTCTGTGATGCCCCAACTGCAGAGAGGTGTTGTTCAGCTTCTTGTTGGAGTAGGAAGGCCTGTGGTTGATGAGAGCTCTGGTGCCTCCCAGTTCCCATGTTACATGGCAGTGTTATGACAGTGCAGTGGGGAGGCTGTGGATGCCCCATTCCTGGAGGTGTTCAGGGCCAGGTTGGATGGGGCCCTGGGCAGCCTGGGCTGCTATGAAATGTGGAGGTTGGAGCTTGGTGATCTTTGAGGTCCTTTCCAACCCAAGCTACTCTATGATTCTATGATATTAATTTCTGCATCAAACAGTGTAACTTTTGACACCTTTGCCTTGAGTTTCATCCTGAAAGCTACAAGCTTTTCTGAGGCTGAGCAGCAAAATAAAACACACAAAATAATTTTTGTTCTACTGGTTGATTGGTATTATAACTAATGCTTGTGTACGTTATGTGGAGTTTCTTCCTTTTGGCATTTTGCTGCAGAGCTCCTGTCAGGGCTCTGTTAAGGTTGGAAGCAGCCTGGAAACATTTAGCCCCTAAATCTCTTAATAGTTTGTCACCATGCCTGCCTGGGCTTAGCTGTGGCAGAAATAGCCCTTTCCTCCCAAGGGTCATCATTAATTACACGCTCTGTGGCTGTTCTGTTGCAGAAATCCTGTAGCAGTGCTTTAAAAATTGGAGCTTTGGGGTGGGATAATGGAGAGAGGAAAGCTGCATGTGTGCTGTGTGTCTCCTGAGGAGCCGTTCTGCAAAGCCATGCAGATGGAGTGTGAATGTACACCTCGATGTCTTCTCCTCCCTCCATTCCCCATTGCTTCTTTCACTGATACTCACCGTGCAGAGATGTAATTTTGCTTTCCTTTCATTGAGAGAAAACAGCAGTTGCTGTTGAGATTACAAAAACTTGGCTGGCAAACAGACCTTTTAAGAGGAATTCCGATAAACATTTGGTAGAGAAGGCTGCTTCTTAAATGTGCAAATTAAGAAACGGAATTCAATTATCACTTGGTCAGTAAGGCCTTATTTCTAGGCTTGTAGGAGTAAGTATAGCACTGATCGCTTAATTGGCTTTTGGCCCTTTTTAAACTAGAGTGTTGCATGCATTTCTGTGCCAAGGAAGGTGTGCACTGCAGTGCTTTGCTCCTCTCCTCCGTGGGAACAGGGTTGGGTATGATGCTGTCCCTGTGCTGCCTGATTCCTGGGCTCACACACTCCTGGAGAACCCGGTGTGCTTTATTGTCATAGCAGTTATTGTGCTCTGCACAGCCTGCTCTTAAATGTTAAGATAATTTCAAATCTAATCAGCTGGGAAGCGTTTTTATATGCAGAATGCCTGTTTGTGTGCTCTGTGTCTTATAGTGCTGCGGTCCAAGAAAAAAATGTGTGGAAAATGGTATTTTGTGGTAATTTAGGTAGTGCTTTGTCAAATTATGTTCTGCAGGCACAGCGGTCAGCAGCACACCGACACTGTGCTGAAGGGTTACGCTTCTGTGTTATGTTATGGAATGTTTTCAAGTATAAATAAGCTATTTTTTAGTTAAAGGGTGTTTATGGTGTTTATTTTATTTTGTAAAGAAGCTTTCTGTCTGTAAAAGTGCAGGGATACACTGATGCTTGGTATAGGTTCTGTTAAAAGCGATTCCTAACACTCTGGCATTGCTCAGTGATGATAAGCTTGAAAACAGAATCACAGAATGGTTGGGTTGGAAGGGACCTCAAGGACCATGAAGCTCCAACCCCCTGCCACACGCAGGGCCACCAACCTCCACATTTCACAGCAGCCCAGGCTGCCCAGGGCCCCATCCAACCTGGCCTTGAACACCTCCAGGGATGGACGGGGCATCCACAGCCTCTCTGGGCAGCTGTTCCAGCACTCTCATAGCAAAGAACTTCCCCCTGACATCCAACTGTCTCACTCCGATTTATAGGAGGGAGAGGAAGTTCTTTTAATATCTGTATACCCGGCGTGAGATTAGGAAACAACGGTTCAAATGTTGGTCCGACCGGTTTATTACAGATCTTAATTAGGGAGATGGGGAAGGGGAGGACGGCCACTATTATGAATTAGGGTAATGGGAAAGGGAAGGAGGGCGATAGAAAAGATATGAAAGAAGAAGCAGAGTCTTTATAGGAAGCAAGAGGGAGATAGTCACCACCATGGATCCAGCGTGGTTCATAGTTCAGCCACTGATCTTCATTAGTGGTGGGTCATCAAGCATTGTTGTTCTGTAGATGACAAGGACAGCAACAACGAATGCCGACGGTGACCATGGTGATGATGGCCCCTTTTCAATGCTTTCCAAGTGGTCAAGTCAGCTGTCTTTGGAGTGACAGCTCAAATCCAAAGTGTTGAGTCAGCTCTCCTTGGAGTGGCAGCTTCTGGCTCTGGGATCTCAGCAGAAATTCCTTTGTTCCCACCTTCTGGGCCTTGCCAGCAGATAAGAGGGAGCAGGGATGCCCATCTGCATCCTGTTTTTCACAGGACACGATGGTATCGTTCCCCAGTTTTCCCATACCAAGCTGGAGCTATTTAGTCACAGGCCAGATCTTCTGCCAGTAAACACTCCTAAGCACTCTATTCTGGAGGTAAGCAACTCTGGAGGAAGGGGCCTTCAAATGTTCCCAAAGTGATGCTGATTGTCACACGGTAGCACCCATCACTTGCCTCCTCAACAAATCAATCAGAGTCTTATCACAAGAAATACCTCAGGAAGCAAGCTTTGAGCCAAAAAACGAAGAAGGATTCTCACACCAACCTAAATCTTCTCTCCCTCAACTTCAAACCATTCCCCCTTGTCCTGCTGTTATCAGAGAGTTGAAAACCTATCTCCAGTTCCCATTTCTCATTAGCTCTTACAGGTGGTTGCATGTAAGCATGTGCCAAGCGCTGTGCCCAGTGCCTTGGCCAGTCTTGGCTTTGTTCAGTAGAGGGTTAGTAGAGGACATTCTCCACTCACAAACCTTTGAGCCTAGAGCTGCCACGTTCTTGGTAACTTCACATTCCCACACCTGCGAGGCAAGAGTGATTAAGCTGTATTTGTCCATGTTTTGTTGCAGATGGAATGCCAGGCTCTGGCCTTGGGACCTCGGCATCGCTGCACTCAGTGTAAGTGCAGAGGGACTGTGACAAAGAACATCTAAAAACAAACCAAAACATCCTCATGTATCAACCTCCTCAGTATGGCGTACTGTGTCATTACTGCAGTGAGTTCAGCTGTGTGTTCCTTGCTGCTGCGTGGAGATAATTCTGCACTCCAGAGTGCCTTGAATTGCAGGAGCAATATTCCTTGAGTGATGTTGGTATCTGAAAACCAAATAAAACTTTAATCATAAAAGACTTTCTCCATTAAGCGATAAGAGCGCTTTGTAATAAAAGAACTTGTCAGTCTTCCATGGTTTAGGAATAATTTAACCATGTTAAATTCCCTCAATTTAGGCTTTATATAATGGCAATTTCTCCTACTTGCTGCTCGGAAGTTTAAATACAGCGTGTAGGGACCTTCCTGCTGATGGGTTTGGCAGTTGGTTCCACTTTTGATAGTCTTAAAATTTAACTGCATGAAATTATCCTGTTTTAAACTTCATAAAACGTCAATTTGCCTCATTCTTCTACTGGGTGGAAATGATGATTTTGGATTGAATGTACCGTAGCATTAACACAGGCAGCGTGCTGGTGCGTGCGATGGCTTGGTGCTGCCTGCTTGACAGTATGTGTGGCTGTGTTTGTGGAGTTGACCTTGGGATTGTGACCTCCTCTGTCACCAGGACTGATGCACTGCAGTGGGTTGAGGTCTGTGTGACACATCGCTGATGCTGGGCCGTGTTCGAGGCCTTTGGGTGCCTCAGAATAAGATATGGGTGTTGCTTCCTTCGAGGAGAAGTGCAGAAGTGAGCCCAGGTGGGGTAGGAAGAGGTGTTGGTTGGGCTTTGTTTGTTTTCTTTTTGGTTTGTCTCCTCTGAGGTCTGTTGCTGTTTTGAAAACTAAAGATTTGTATCGCTGATAAATATTTCCTTTAAGCGTTTCATTTGATTTCCTCAAGGATTCTCTATTTACCGTCATAATTATTTATGTCTCTGCTTAGCCCTCCATGCTAGGTACTTTAATCCTGATGTGACACGACAAGACAAGGAAAATGGGAACATACGCTGTGTGAAAGAGCATTTATATTTAAATGTAATGAATACTTGAATCGTTTTGCTTTAAGAATGAGTTGTTAGATGGTTCTGGTGTGGATGCTGAGCAGAGGGAGCTCAGTTCCTTTATACCTACTGCTGAGCAGAGAAGAAGAGCAGTAGAGGCCAGCATCTATTGGTGGGTATGGGAGGATCACGGGATCACAGAATGGCCTGGGTTGGAAGGGACCTCAAGGATCACAAAGCTCCAACCCTCCTTGCTGTAGGCAGGGCCACCAACGTCCACATTTCACAGCAGCCCAGGCTGCCCAGGGCCCCATCCAACCTGGCCTTGAACACCTCCAGGGATGGACGGGGCATCCACAGCCTCTCTGGGCAGCTGTTCCAGCACCTCACCGCTCTCTCTGTAAAGAGTAGTGTGCACATAGTTGTTGTGTATATCCCTTGCTGCTTTGTTCTAAAGGTGCTAATACTCAAGAAAAGCATTTTGCTGTTTCTGTGGTGCAGATTTCTTATGTTGTCTTTAATTAAACTGCTGTGCTTGAAGTGATTTTCTTATGGGACTGTTTGTTACTTTCTGTAGGTGTAGAAGTTGCTCTGACACTGCTTTGAGAGCCATGTGTCACAAATGAGACAGGGCAGATGCTCCATAGAAATGCTGTTCATCTGGTGTGTTTTATGGCAGCGTGAAGAATAAAGTGAGAGGAAAGAACAGGTCACGCACCTCAAATTCAGCCACTAAAGCAGCCTTGGTTTGTGTACTGAGCATCAGTGGCTCAAGGTACAAGGAGTGAATAAATAAATCATTTAAGTGTATTAAGATTGCTCAGTGTGATGAATATATATTCTTTCAGTCATTATCCTTTCTGGTACTGTGGAAAATGAATCTCATAGGTAAATACTATGGAATGAACTTTGGCTGTAGATGCATAAGTTTCTATTCATTTATCTGAGGCCATATGCCTCCTGTGTTTCTGGCAGACACCTGGAACCACGAGGGAAGGTAACCTGCCTGGTTTTTGGGTTTTCAGAGGAATTAAATAGTCGGCTTTGCTGCTCTCATCTGCTCTGGGTGAGCCCTTTTGGTGGGGGGTGGGGAGTGGTTATAGGTTAACTGTGTATGAAAATAGGATGGTGAGAAAATAATGAAGCATTCAGGACTTTATGGTTCTGTTTCAGGTGCTTTTATTAAACAATTAAGAGATAGCTGGTTCTCTTTATATATATATAAAAAAACCCCAACAAAACAGCAGCTAATTCTCTGTTTCTCTTGCAGTATGATAAAATATAATTAAAACAGGCTGCCAGAATGGAAGTGTAATTGCTAAAGTCAATTACTGTACCGAGGAGACCTCCAGCAAGAGAAAGTGTTGGGCATTCAGTGGCAGTTTGGAGCTCCCATCTCTGTATTTTCAGATTCCTGCTGCTTTTATGGTCAGAATTGTTATCCTGTAAGCATGGAAAAAGAAGGAAGGAACTTTTCTAAATCATCACAGTGGGAACAGTTAAAGCAAGCTCTTGAAACAGTCTGTAGATAATGGTGCCATTGTAAGTCTTAATTTTAGCTTGCAAAGGCCTGTACAGGCGTTTTAATTAAAAATACCTTTTGCTTTGAGCTTTCTGTAATTTAGGGTGGAATTGATATTCAGGATGGATTCTGTGAAATCCTTGGAGTTACAGCAAAAAATTATAAGTTAGTACCAGAACTACATGCTTTGGGTTGTTCTACCCTGTCCAGTCTCCTGTGGGCACACTCCAAGCTTTGGAATGCTTGTGATGATGACGTTTAGTATTTCCTGTGATTGCTTGCTAGGAGTTAAAACTCTTGTAACCAAAGCTGAGCTTTTAGGTGGAGTGAAGGGAGGAAATGAAAAGGAAATCTTTAAATAGGTGATAGTTCTGCAGTTCAGCATGATGGTCAATATTTGTAGAGGTAAGAAGTGTTAATGTTCCAAATGGCCTAAAGCTGCTAGCAGCAGATTAAAGAGGCTGCTGGTGTGGAAATGAGGCAAGCTGACCCACATAATGATTCTGACTTTATTCCCAGGCCTCCTGCGTTGTGACATCTACCTCTGAGGTATGTTTATGGGATTTGCTTGGCTGTAATCTCAGTTTGGCTGGTATTGATTCAGGCATCAGAAGTCGTTCTTCATGCAGGTGCAAGATGCTCCAAAGCTCTCTTCTAAGAAGGGAGAAAATCTCAGAGGAGGCTCTCCATCCAGTGAGCGTTTGGAAGGAGTGAACTTGTGGATGAGAGTCCCCAGTAATGGCAGAACCTGCTCAGTGGATTGTTCAAGTGGCTTATCAGCAGGTTACGAGTGTCACCTGGGGATATGTCAGGTTATGCACAAAACTACTGACTTGGAGCCGTGGTCTAAAGTATTGTGGAGAACACAGTGTTTGCTCTCCTGAAAACGCTGTGTTGTAAACAAAACTTGTGTGTTGTCCAGCAGACTGAGAGGCTGGTAATGGGATTTACCTAAGAACCTCTGGGAATTGCCCACTGGTAAGCTCATAATTAATTCCACATTAGTGCAGGCTGCTCGCGGTGCCTGGTTGCTGCTGGGCCATCTGTGCTCACAGCAGGTGGGGAGAGCAGGAGTGTGGCTGGGTGTGGGATGGAGGGGGACAGATGGGTGCCATGCATCTGTTCTGGGAGATGCTTCCTTCCCTGGGTCAAGTTCTTCATAGAATGGCTTATGTTGGAAGGGACCTCAAGGATCAGTGAGTTCCGGTGCCTTGCTGTGAGCTGGCTGCCCCCCAGCTCAGGCTGCCCAGCATCCACCCACAGCCTTGGGCACCTCTAGGATGGAGCACCCAGAGCTCTGGGCAGCACTGCCAGGCCCTCATTGCCCTAAGTGTACATTCTGAAGTTATTTCCCACATTGGCATCAAAATCATTTCAAGA
Organism: Phasianus colchicus; assembly: GCF_987193195.1. Taxonomy (NCBI): domain Eukaryota; kingdom Metazoa; phylum Chordata; class Aves; order Galliformes; family Phasianidae; genus Phasianus; species Phasianus colchicus. The sequence goes on along the minus strand of NC_143442.1, from coordinate 1,237,379 downwards.
AGGTGTATTTTTCTGGGCTCAGTGTTGTCCTTCTCCATGTACGTAATCTTCAGAATTAACTTCTGGGGTTGAGGTGTTCACAGCAATGAGAACTCTATGTTTGCAAGTATTGGTTTAAGTAGTTCGAGAGCTGTGAAACTAATGGGAAATAAAGAAAAGGGAAAGAAGTAAAGATTTGCCTGCCTCATCAGCTTGGGAATAATGAACAAACATGAGAGACAATCGGGTGTGTTTTAGTAGGATTATTCCTATTTTTTTTCTCCAGTTTCCTGCTATGGAAGCATCACATTCAGGATAGCTTTAGCCCTGCTCAAGCATGGCTGCTGCCTGTGGTGCAGGCAGGGCTGGATTTACGGCTGCCTCATCTGTGCCAGCTGGCGAATGGCAGTGATGGGATGTCAGTGGGACAGAGGAGCAGTGTGAACCTTATTAGTGCTTGGAAATGTTGCTGGCTCTTAAGAGGCGAGACACGTTAACCCGTTTATTAAACGGTATCAAAATTAATTTTAGTTTCCTTTTAAAGCTTGTTGTTATTCTCTTCCTTATTCTGAAATATTCTGCAGTCAGTCTGCACAGCTCCTTTGCACTGCAGGAAGAGCTCGAGGCTTTGTGTGCTTGACTTTGCTGTCTCCGTTTATGAGAAATTCCCCTGGATGTCACAGCTTCAGTCAGTGCTGCTTATGCTGAAAATGTGTGTTCCTAAATGGGCTCTGTTCAGGGAGCACAAGTAATTACTCTCCTGCTTTTGTGTTTGCTACCTGTTACTGCAGTCTGCGGAGCTGTTGCTTTAGAATTTGTTTGAAGTCTTTTAATCTTTAGACCCTACGCTGTGTGTTACCATAATGATGATACTAACACATCCATTAATTTAGCTAATGCTTCACCAAATTTGCAGTTGTCTCATCTGTTGCAGCCGTACATAACTGCTGAAACACGCACAAGATGTCACACCCCCACAAAACCTCTCCAGAAGAATAAACATATTTATGTCCCCTCTAAATGCATGCTGTCTGTTTTCCTGCAGGCTTCGTGCTGTGCTGGAAATAGGTTTTACTCAGTTTTAGAGGTACGTGTTTAAAACATAATTAAAGTGAGTTTGCATAGAAATTACTTCTTTTTTTTTCCTGCTCACCCCCACATGTGCTCAAACACACACAGTTTGCTTGACTCTGAGTCTGCTTTTGCTTTTGGGTTCATTTTGTCTGAGATGTGATCATCTTTGACTGCTGGGTTTCTATTTCTGCATTTTACAAGATTTTGTTGACAGCCACACTGTCCTTTTGCTGTCTTTCCAAATTAATTTTTGTCACTGCAATTTTCAGACTTTTTAGCCTATTCTTTATAGATGTATCCTTTTTTTTTTCTAAATTAGGTTAGTGCTCTGTCAGATTGTTAGCGTTTGAACTTTGTCATCTCACTGCCTCTCATTAGAGACTCATTTTTGTTTTTACATCTGATCTGTGTGATCTGATGTACATTCATGCAGCTCCATGGCAGGTGTTGGTGCAGCAGGCAGTGGCTCTTAGTGGTGCACTGGGCACATGGTTGGACTTGGTGGCCTTGGAGGTCTTTTCCAACTGGAATGATTCTGTGAACCAAGAAGTGAAAAACCTGACAAAATAAGCAACACATCAATGACTGTTCTATAGTGCTGGCAGTCTTGTACCAAGCCCAAGCCCTGCTGTGGTTCTTTTCTGCATTCTACAAGCCAGACTGGTGATAAGAGACCAGAAAATGCTATTTTTGCAGCTCGAGCCCCAGCAGCTCTGTGTTTCTGACATGGGCAGCAGTGAGGACAGGAGCTAAGTGCCTGCTGCTAATCCCTGGGATTGCAGCCTGACGGGCAGAAAGCTTCTAAGTGGGAGATAAGCACATAAGGAGGGATAATGTGTCTGTTACTGCTCAGCTGAGGAAGGAAGAGGCACAACGACCTGACCCCACAAAGGTCCCCACCTCTCATGACAACTCTTCCCTCTTGCTCCAATTGTCGTTGTGATAAGTTTATTGGAAGCAAAAGCAATTGATGAGGGTATCTCCTTGGTACTTCTCAGCAGCTGCTCCATTCTCACTAAGTGAGATTGTATTCAGGATGAAGAATTGCTCTCAATTTGTACTTGGCTGGCAGACTGCTGGGTTGCTGAGCTGATCGCACCCAGAAGGCTGCTGCTGTGGGTCTGGGCCCTTGCTGTGGGGCAGGCAGTGATGCTCCTAGGGGCAGCATCCTTGGAAGGTGGCACAAACTAACCTGCAGCTCAGCACTGCCTCATGTAAGGGCTGTAACCAATCAGGGAGGATATACTGCCCAGTGCAGAGCTGCTGGTCTCAGCTGGAGAGAATTGGGTGCCCTCTGGAAGTGCCTTTTTCTCTCCGGCAGCTGAAAGGAAGGCTTTATCAACCACTGATGGGTAAACTTAAATTAGCTTAATCCAACATTGTTTGCCTGTCTGATGTTAATAAGATGCAGGTAGCACCATCTGGTCCCCTCAGAATCACAGAATGGCCCAGGTTGGAAGGGACCTCAAGGATCATGAAGCTCCAACCCCCCTGCCCCAGGCAGGGCCACCAGCCTCCCGTTGGGTCCCCTAATGAATGATTTTTTCCTCCCAAGGCATAGACAAACCCCTTTCTTTGAGCATGCTGGAGCTAACATTGAGCTGTTTAATGAAACCACAGGCACTGAGTGGTGCGTGGATGCTGTTTCCCTACTAGGATATAAAAGGAGGAAGAGAAAGTAGACCTCCAGATGCGTGGTGGAGGAAGCAGTTGGGTGCTTTCCTTCAGCCTCAGGAGCAGGTGATCCACATTACTCTCTTCCAAAATAGTAACCCTGATTGCATTTCAGCATAGAAAACGGATCAAATAAAGGGCATAATTTCAAGCTTAGCTTGTTTCAGTGGAGTATTGGAATGTGTTTTATCATCAATATAGAAAATCTGAAAAAAAAAAAAGAATGCTGATCTGGTATCAACGTGAGAAAGGTTTTGTGACGCGCATCATCTTCATGTTTTTCTCTTTGCTCTTCTTGAAAGGAATTAAGGTTAAGACATGAAGGTTTTCCTCCCCAGGAGCATTATGGCTGTGGGAGATGGAGCTCTGTGCAGTGGTGTTTTCAGTTCCCTCCATCTGCTGCCACCTCTCCATGGTTTCTTTCACCATCCTGCCTGCACCAGCTGCCTCAGTGCACTCCCCCTGCATCACCTGCCTCATCACCTGCCTTGGCTTCCTTAATTGCCGCATTGATTGGAATTAATGGCATTAGTGGGACAGCTGGCATGTTGCAATAGAAAGGAAAATTAATGAAGGAGGGCACAATTACATAAGCCTGTACCCTTGCTGGAAGTTTTCAGCTATAAACTGCTCACAGACTATTATAAATGGAAAATAAGGCAATTCCTGCCTCGGTTTTGCTCTTCCTACAGAGGAAGAGGGGGCAAAATTTAAGTGAGTTTGAGAAATGCTTTGTTCCTCATGTGAGTGCGTTCATCCTCACCCTTGCTTAGTGTAATGAATTTCCCAGTTCTGTGGTGCAAGTTAAGTGCAGGTTACATAAGAACAATTAATATGTGGCAGGATTTGTGAGGAAATGAATCTTGTAAGGGAAATAAGAGATTCTTCTCAAAAATTCATGTGGTTCAGCTGGGAAACTGATAAAAGAAAAGCTGCATAATTTAATTATATCACAGAATCACAGAATGGCCTGGGTTGCAAAGGCCCACAGTGCTCACCCAGTTCCAACCCCCTGCTGTGTGCAGGTCGCCAACCAGCAGCCCAGGCTGCCCAGAGCCACATCCAGCCTGGCCTTGAATGCCTGCAGGGATGGGGCATCCACAGCCTCCTTGGGCAACCTGTTTCATTTTACAGTTCTGGTTTTCCATTGGAACAAGGAGCAGACTGGAAGACATTAGCTAAGGTAGTGCCTTAATTTAATTGGAGCCAATCCTTCGATTGTTTTTCTTTCTCAGTGCTTGTGTTTAAATGAAAAACCATCGTATGTTTGTAGCTGTGTGTTTGGAACTGCTGTGTTCTCTTCCAGGAACATCTTTCAGGAAATGAAGCTTTCAGTGCAAATCATAGAGAGACTTTTAAGATGCACGGAAGTCTGTTGTTAGTGTGCACTGTTAATGGCAAGTTAGTTTTTATATAATTTCAGGCATTTTTTCTTTTATCAACCCCTCTAAGAGAAAGAAACGTGCAAGTTACATCTTACTGTGTAGTTAGCTCTTATCAAGGGTGCAGTGCTGTGTTGATCAGCACCAGTGTCTTAGATACATGCTGTTAACCTATCTATCTAGACAGCGCCTTTGATTCCCCTTCATCTATTTCAGCAATTAAAAATGCACTTCAATTAATACGTGTGCATATAGGGTGCAGTTTCTTGGAAGAGTGATCAGTTCTGTGTGTGTGTGTGCAAAGAACCATTGGCTGTGCCTGCAGGCAGATCCCACACTGCTGCTCAGCACTGGGGAATGGAGCAGAACATGTGGGTATGCACTCTGTGTTTTCTCTTTAAGAAGAGTGAAAATTCTAAGTTGTAAAGGAGGTAGAGTGAAGGCTGCTCTGGGTTTGGAAAGCCAGCTTGTGCTCGTGGTTAAGTGCAAGTTTAAATTTTCTGCCTGTTTAACTGTTGGAAGACTCTCCAGCTTAAGCTCAGATTATTTATGTTATGTTTCTTCTTTTTTTTTTTCTGTGCATCTTGAGATGTAAACTCTTCTGGCATCATTTGACTTGTCACTTACTGCTTAGGCTGGTTGGTTGGCTATGTATGTAGATAGGAAGTTACTGCTTAAGCAAGCAGCGATGGGATATATTACCATTATGAAAACAGTCATGAGGTCCTTTCTTCACCCTTGGACAGTTTCTTCTGACAAGAGAAGGATGTTATGCATTTGATGCGAATGAAATGGAAATATCTGCAATATTGAATGTCTGCCGATTGTTTTTTTTTTTTTTTTAAGCTAGTTTAAAAAAAATTGTAACACAGCCCCAAACCTATTTCCTTTCTCCTTGTCTGTAATTAGAGATGAGGCTTTTGACTCATGGTTGTTTTCAGTCTCCAGGTGTTGCTTATTGAATCCTGGTACACTGTTGCATCACCTCTTGCTGAGGAGCAGTCAGCAAACCTGATGTATAGCCCTGCCCTCAGCATTAGCACTTGCTGGTGCTTTCCAGCAGATGTGTTACAGAAATAGGAGCTCTTCCCCTTTTGCGTGTGTGATTTGTCATTAGTCACCTGCAGCAGTGCATTTACACTGCTCACTGCTTCAATCAGTGCATGCACGGCTCTCCTCCCCAAGGAGATGGATGGTTTGTTGTCTCTTTGCTTGCTTACTCCTTTGTTAAGCATGGTTTGCTTTGGAAAATATCATTTGCTGTAAGGCAGTCAGTTAGATAGGCAGTCAGTTAGATGAACAGTCACTGACCTTAATATGAAGAATCACAGGTAAGGGTTTGTTTTATTCATAACGTAATTATTTTCTCAATTATGGGGGTTAAGTCTAGAACTTACATACTTACAAACTTGATAGACCTGTGTCATATCGTGTCTGTGAGAAGTGGAAATCAATGTTTGTGAAGAAAGCACATGCATTTTTAAGAAAGTGCCAAATCTAGCAGATCGTATTGCAATAATTAAATAGGTTGTTAGGAGTGTTTTTGCTGTAGAACAGCATTCCACAATTGAAAGAAACAGTGATGGGTGCTGCCCTGTGATATGGGGTGGCCATCAGCAGGAATACGGCCATAGATCCCTGTCTGCACATGCATGTGTTGCTTCAAGGGGCAGTTGTCCTGAAAGCAGCTCAGGTAGGTAAATAGATGGATTTGGGGTGAGGAATCACTTGGGCTGTGGTGGGGCTGCTGGGGATGGTGAGGTGTTGGGAGAAGACTCTGAGGGCAGAGCTGGCAGCTGGCAGGGCCTGCTCTGCTGGCAGGGCTTTGGGCACTGCAGTAGAGGAACATACAGCTATTGGAGAGCATCCAGAGGAGAGCTGCAGAGATGGGGAAGGGCAGAGGACAGGATGTGAGAAGTGGCTGAGGTCCCTCGGTTTGTTCAGCACAGAGCAAAGGAGGCTGAAAGGGGACCTCATGGCACCACGGCTCCTCGTGAGCAGAACAGAGGGGCAGGTGCTGAACAAACATGGAACTGTTTGTGGGACAACCACAAAGAAGGATCTTGCTCTGAAGATATGTGTAGGTAAATCCAGGTAGCTGTCAGACGCTTCCTTTTTCACAGATGTGGAAACACAAAGCCTGCTGATGAAAGCAGACAAGACCCTGAGACAGGGAAGCTGTATATCTGTAATGATTGGACATTATAAGACCCTCTAAAACACTGGACTGCCAGCCAAGGAGGTCAGGAATGCTTTAAAAAATAAATGCAAGTCCTCTTACCTTCATTCCATTCAGTTACTGCCAGCTTAGTGTTACCTTGTGGAAGATTGCTTTTCCTGCCACCATAAATCATGCATTCACTGCTCTACCCTCAGTGTTTTTTGTTTTATTTCTAAGGTGAATTTCTCAGAATAACTGCTGCTGCTATAGGCCAGCATGGCATGATGTTCTGTGTGCAGACTTGTTTGGGAGCTGCATTGTGGGAGGCTCATGCAGCATGCCATCGTGCCACAATGGAGCTGCTCCATGCTGATGGGACCAGCTCCAGCAGCAGCAGGTGCAATCTGTTGGCTTTTGCTTGCCTAGCAGCTAGCATTGGGGTTTCCGTTACATCTTGATTAATATTGATATGTTAATATATCTTTCCGGGGCTGTTGCTCATTAATTTTTATTTGGAGGAAGGTAACTCATACCTCATTGTATGCGCAAGCCCAGAATTCATAATAACAGCCATAAAGGTGATGGATGAGCATTTGATTTATTGGGATGCCATTCTTTCCTTCAAGGGAAGGGGGTTGTGTCTGCTCACTGCAGCCTCTCCTGTGGGCAGCAGTGCTGTGTGAGTGGTGGGATGCTGCAGTGCATTTCAGAACGGGTGCAGGCCATGACTGTCCTTCTCCTGGATTTTGTTCCAGGACTTATTTTTATTTATTTACTTGCTATAACAAAGCAGGGAGATGAGTAGACCAAACTTCTGCTACTCTTCTTGTCAGCTTGATCTTACAGCCCTGTGTCTGAATAGCTTATTTAAATCAGGAATTGTCACTTTTTGTCTTGCTTTATGCAGCTTTGCTTCTCTCTCTCCTGAGTGTGAAACCACAAAGAAGAAAAAAAAAACCTAGATGTTCTAGATAATATCTCATTAGGCTTTGAATTTCTAGATGATATCTCATTAGGCTTTGAATTTCTATCAGTATCACAGCTGTTACCATGGTGTAAACAAGGCCAGTAATGGTGGAGACCTTTAGCTTTACGAGATTGCATCCTGTGTGCAGGTTCCTTAGGAACTCGTGAGGAGCATCATTGCCTCCCTTCAGCTCTCTTAAGGCAGCATCCAGCATCTGTAAGCAGAGCTTGTGTCCCTCCTGAGTGCTGCTTAAATCTGATGTGCGCTTTGCACTGCTCATGTGGGGCTGGCAGTAGCAGTGTGGTCTGGTGTGTCTCTGGACAACACATCTAGAAATACTATCAGAGATGTTTATGGCAGAAATTGCAATGAATTCTGGCTTTTATTATTATTCGAAAGCAACTTTTTATTTTTCGAATTTGTGGAGCTCTTGTCTTAGAAGACATTGTAAAGCAAATGATCTATATAATGATGTTTATGACAACTTTGTGGGATTTGTTACGACTGTATAATTAAAACTAGAATTCTTTATGTTCCGGATTAAGATGAGCCTGAGCACAGTTCTGAGCAGCAAAAGATACATCATCCAAATGGCAAAGGACTGCAAATTGATCCTTTAGTTCATTGGATTCTGTATGGAGTTTATAACAAATTACTTGGGCATAAACCAGCAGAATAATATTGAGTGTTAGAGCCACTGTGGAGGTGCAATGAAGAACGAATTACTTGTTCAGGATTCTGGGGGATTGATTTCATGCCTTGTAGTAAGATATGATGAGGAACTACATAATGCAGGATTGCTTGGGAAGGGCCTTTGCTGGTAGGGGCAGCAGGGCAGGCAGCTCTGCCTGTCTCTCAGATCACACTTAAGTTACTACTGGTTTTATTTATTAATTCTTCCAATTGCAGTTCCAATCAAAACTGTCTGCCTTGGACATCTCCAGCAGCTACCAGGATGTGGTCCTGGGCTCCTGGATCTGAGTGGCCCCACGGGAGCAGGGTAAGACCAGATGGTCCCTGCCAACCTCGACGTTTCTGCTCTGAAAAATGAACTTAAGTCATGTTCTCTCAACGTTTTCAGCATGAGTAGAGGCACTGGGGTGTTCTTACCAGTGAGCCATTCACATTTTATCTTCTACCCATTCTGTTTCTGAGATATCTGTGAACACAGCAAATTGGGCAGATGGCAGCTGCAGGCTTACACCCCTTAAGCTACTTTTTTCCCTATCGCTAACCTAAGATCGATTTTATCCTCACCTAGTTATTTTTAACTTTCCAAACTATAATGCCAGCGTTCCATTGATTCCTTACAAAGCTGGGAGGTTTTCTATTCAAACTGCACATTTCTGGCAGCTCCAGAATGGAGATTTGGGCCGAAGTCCCTCCCTGCAGCACTCTGCTTGTTTTGAAGCCATCTGACTGCTGCTGCTGGGGAGCATGAAGGCTGTATCATAGCCGTGCTGGGTATCAGTGCTATTTCCAGCTTTCTCCTTAGTGATTTCAACTGATCAATAATATATGAAGAATCATGGGATGACAGAATAGTTTGGGTTGGAAGGAACCTTAGAGCCCCCACATTCCCTGCCGTGGGCTTGATGTGTCCCACCAGATAGGGCTGCCCAGGGCTGTGCTGGGAAAGGGTGATGGGACAGGGGTGGGTGTACAGGGAGCCTGCTGTCTGTCCGTCTGCAAAGCAGCATCATTCCATAGCACTGCTGTGGAGGTACAAGGGCTTAAGCCAAGGTATGTGCAAGGAAAAGAAACCTTTGGAGAGAATGCATGGGTGATGAGTCCTTATATCCCCCGTGTGTCAACACATCTGAGCAGCAGTCCATGTGCAGAGCCCTTACTGAATCCTTAAAGAAATTGAATGCTTTCAAATCTATTGAGGTCAGCTTTATTTTTCCTTTCCTTATCTTGAATTCTGCACTTCGTATTCTGCACTCCACCGAAGACCTCAGTGCTTCTGGTAAGCCCTTGTGAGGAGGCTGTGTTCATTTCCAGAGCAGGCCTGTTTCCTCTGACAGATGATGACAAATGTCTGCAGGCAGAATGCTGGATAAATAGCATTTTTATTCTTTGTGGGCATGCTTCGTGTCAGTTCCATTATGCCTGCCTGCACCAAGATGGTCACTGAGGAGATGAGCGTTAATTCTTGTGCTTGGAGGTGAAGCTATTTTTGATGGACACTTTTTTTTTTTTTCAAAAGCACTTTTTATTAAAAAGCAAACCTCTGAAATCCGCTTCAGTGAGTTAACAAACAGAAGTGCTGAATCACTGCTCCTTGCTTGCAGCCCTTAAACAGAATTAGCGAAGGCATGGTGAGACACGTGTGGATGCCTTCTTGAGTGGTGGTCAGTATATACAGCTCCTTGTTGAAACCACACGGGTGTGATAGTATTCCTGAAGAGCCCCAGTTCTCCAGTCTTTATGTCTTTAGCTCCTGAAAATTCTTTTTCCTCAGTTGGGTCAAGGCAAGAGTATAATCCACTTACTGCATTGCTTGGATTTCTTGAAAGGCTGTAAAATGTCCATCAAGGGAGATATTAAATGTGTGCTATGAGTGTCTTAAGTCCAGTTAACTCTGTGTGGAGCAGGGAAAGCTTTGGTGACCTTCTGAGATCTGCATCCATCTGGTTTTGTCATTTTCTTCCATCCTGCATGTCAACAATAGCAAGAAGACTCCACGTTCATTAACCATCATGATTTCCAGGGAGGAGGAGGACAGATCTCTGTTTTTGTAAGACTTTGACAGAACTGAATTGTTGTTGGTGGAAAGACAGAGCTTGTTGCAGTCTTTGCAGAAAGGAAGGTATGAGGAGTGCACTTAGCTGGCAGCAGTCAGTGGGTTTACATGGCAGCACATACATTCAGCCATCCTTCTCTGTATTTATCATTGGAGATCATAGAATCCTAGAATGGCCTGGGTTGCAAAGGAGCACAATGCTCATCCAGTTCCAACCCCCTGCTGTGTGCAGGGTCGCCAACCAGCAGCCCAGGCTGCCCAGAGCCACATCCAGCCTGGCCTTGAATGCCTGCAGGGATGGGGCATCCACAGCCTCCTTGTAAAACATGGCTTAGCATGATGCTGCACAAACACACCAGCAGCAGGAAGAAGGCGATGAGGAGTGGCTCACCTTCTCAAGATCAAAAAGAAGCCTCTAATGAAGGCATCACAGTTTCCCTCTTTGATGTTAGTATTCCCATTCCGTGGCATTGTGGCCTTCCTTGCAGCACTGTTGTGACTTTGTGCCTTTTGAAAGCTTGGGTGACATAACCTGCAAGCTGTGTGTGTCTTCTCTGCAGGCTTGGCAAGCTGATTGCAAGCATTGCATGTATTGATTGAAATGTAGTCAGGTATCACTTTGCTTTGAGTAAAGCCGTGAGAGTGGGAAGGCTGATCAGGAAATTCCCAATTAGTTTTGTTGTAAAGCTTCACAGAGCTTCTGCTGTCCTGAGCTTTGTCTCGATGAACCTTAGCAAACAGCAGAAGCACATGGGATCTCTTACTGAAAACTCGGTTTTACTGCAGGGTGTATAAATAACTGCTGCCTTCAGGGAGAGTTTCTGTAAGTTTTCAGGCTGAGATGAGTGTGAGGCACTGTTATGGGGCATTGCCTATGCACTGGTGAGCTGGCAGTGATTCCTGCTGCAGCACAGCATCCTTGTGGTGTTGGGATGGTACCCTACACAATTTCAGGAGATACAGTTCTGTTAGATGGTTTGCTCTGAGAGGCAGCAAACTTCCTGTCGTAATGACTGTACTAATAATACACTGACAGATTTTTTTTCTCAACTTATTTGCTTTAATGGAAAGCTTCGGATCTCTACAGAAGAAAACATTCACTAAGATATTTTCAGCCAAACCCAGAGTACTTCAGCATCCCGAAACGAGCCCATTTCCTGCTGTCTTACTGCCTCAGCAGTGTCTCAGCATGGCTGCTTGCTCCCTGCTGGGCTCTCATTAGCCATGGGCCCTTGGGAAGCAGGGAGCTGCAGCCAGGGGAAAGATGCAGCCCTCAGCCTTCTCCAGCCAAAAAGAGGCAGAATTTGCTTCCATAGCCAGAATTTGCAGCTTGAAGGACCATCTCTTCAAATTCCTGTGTGCAAAGTATTGTCCTTCCTCCAAAAAGTGATGGCAGAACAGAGTTTAATTACCAGCCGTTAGTTCCAAGTACTTTATGTCTGCGTTATGCATTGCATAAATATCCCTTATGAAACACTCCAAGGGGAATTCAGTTGTGTGGACAGCTTGCAACTGAAAATGCAGCTTCACACGCAGTCGTAGTGAAAGCAGTGCACTGTGTGTGCAGCATCCAGCAGTGCTTCTGAGCAGAGCAAGTCGTGGGAATAGATCACTGGGAGATTGCTTGCTGCTCAATGAAGCATACACTACAACTGCAGGCAGAAACCTCCTGGGTACATTTCTGATACTCTTCTAGCAAGTGTGTCTAGACTGTGTTTCTGAGCACAACTTTTGCAGGGTTGAGGGGGTGTTTGTTTTTTAAAGGACAGGTTTATAATGCCATGTGCCATTCAGTTGGGAATAAATTAACCACAAAAGAAATAGGTCAGAGTGATTTAATTCATGTGCTCTTCAGATACTTTCAGCAGCTACACAAACGTTGCCCAGACCTTGTGCTTGCAGGATCTCCCTGAGAACCTGGTGCTGGGCTTTAATCCTGATGTGAGTCTCCCAGGGGTATTCATGCACTGTCACTGTGATTCCAGCTGAAAGCTGCAAGTGCTCAAAGACACCCCAGTGTTCAAAGTCGCTCTCTTGCTGTCTTGTGTTGCAGCTGTCATTTCCAGAAACCAGGAAGGACCCGGTGAGATGGGGAAGGCGGTGCTCATCCCAAAGGACGACCAGGAGAAGATGAAAGAGCTGTTTAAAATCAACCAGTTTAACCTTATGGCCAGTGACCTGATCGCTCTGAACAGAAGCTTGCCAGACGTGAGGCTGGATGGGTGAGTGCTGCTCGGGGCTCTGCTGCAGGTGAATGGGGCTGTGGCTGCAGTGCATCGTGGGCTGACTGCGGGCAAATCCTTCTTGGGCTCTGGGTGCATTGCTGGGCTCTGGTGCAGCCTGCTTATCTGGGGCTTACCAGCTCTAGATTTGGCTTCTGGTAACACATACTGAGGCAAAGAGTTAGTGCATCACAGATGTGCAGTTTATTTTGTGAACTGGTGAAAATTGTGAACTTTCAGCATTTTATACTGTGGCACGTAGCAAAATGCTCTCTGGTTTGCCATGTCACCTGCAATACTTTATTATTTTTTTCTCTAGGAAAACTTAAAGCTTTTAAAGTGATAAAAAAAAAACAAAAAAAAACCACTGTTGTTGATTTCATAGTTTTTTGTAATTAAGTTATAGGCATTGAAAAGTTGGTGTGTTAATTCTGACAAGAAGACAGCACTACCAGTGCCAGTTGTTGTCCTGCACAGTGTAACTTCCTATTGGTTCTACCTGTAGGCTTTTCTAGGATAATCACATTTTAAAGAATCTTTTTCAGAACACTTTGCGCTTGTTTAAATCTGAAGACTTTAAAGTCTGTTTATTCATGTAAATCTGATAACTTCTGATACCCTGTTATGTGACTGCTGCTGGCTCCCCTCCTTATGGGCATCTGCCATACATGCAGGGATGCTCGGAGGTGACCTCTCCACATAACTCCCATTTTTGGCAGTTCTGCCCTGTCTGGTTGCACAGCTACTTAACCCAGTGTGCTTTGGTGCAGTTACAGGCTGTGGCACTGAATACTGATGCCTGTTGCTGAATTGCTGACATCTGTACCATACCTTCTTTTGACTAGGTGTGCTAACAGCAGTACGCAGAAACCCAGCTTCTGAAGGCACTGATGTGTTTTCAGTGTAATGGGAATGGAAAGATTGAAGGTTCTACACAGCAGCTGTTCTCTGAGCAGGTGAACAAGGCAGTGAATAGCTGATCTGTCCTCAGGCTGTGCTTGCAGCTGGGTGGGCACTGACTGTTCTGCCCTATCTCCCAGCTCTGCAGTGCTGATGAGGTTCTGCCTGCTCTTGGAGTTCCTTAGGGTGGGCTCAGCAATGGATGGATGCACTTGAGCACTGGCAGATTTAGGAGAACTGTAAGGCAGAGCTACATATCCAGAAAACCCCAAATGTTTCCCCTTTTTGCACAGCACTTTAAAGGTCACAGAATCACAGAATGTTGGGCTGGAAGGGACCTCAAGGATCATGAAGCTCCAACCCCTCTGCCACAGGCAGGGCCACCAACCTCCACATTTTACACCAGCCCAGGCTGCCCAGGGCCCCAGGCATGATTTTCTATCCTAGCATTATAGTTGCTGCAGCTTGCAAGAAATGCAAATGTAGAAAAGTATGAGCTGATCTAAATGTAGGCAAGTTGCCAGATATTCTAAAATTTCCCATTTCTTCTACTTCTTAAACAGGATTGTCACTTAGCTGAAATCTTGCTTATTGCGATTTCTTTCCAATTAATATTTTCAAGTCCCTATGAAATTTTAAATCAAATAAATCCTACCTCCCTCCCACCCGTTTTATTTGTGTCTGCAAATAGCATAATTGTTCCTTAAAAACCATACCTAATTCACAAGCAACGTGAGCAATGCTTCTCCAGTGCATGACCATTTGTAATCTGGTGATGCTCATTTTCAATAGAACAGCAGCTAACATTACTGCCAGCAAAGGTGCACTCCGTGCAGCAGGTGCACCAGGAAACCTTTACTGCTTATTGCTGTTTTGCTCCTTGTTGCCTGCACTTCCCTGTGCAGGAAGGAGCCAAGAAGGTACTGCTTGGTTGGCTTCAAAAGCTCCGTCCTCCCCCTGTGAGTGATGGTTGAAAAGAAAAGGAATAATGAGCAAATAGGTAAAGTGTTCATCTCGGAGAATGGCTGTGCTTGGTGTAAGGGAGACGAGCTGTGCAGTGCTGAGACAAATCTGCCTGTGTGCATTTCTTTTATGAGAAAAGCTTTCACACTCTATCTGCATTGAAAAGACAAAGTATTTTGGGATTTCAAAAAAAAGCATCTTTTTGTTTTTCTCTTTTGAGATGCTTTCATTCCGTGTCCTGTCTTTAAGGAGGATTAAACTGTTCCAAATGCCTATTTATAATGCTTTGCTCTTAGGGAAGAATACAGTTTTTCAAGGCCAGGCTGGCTGTGGCTCTGGGCAGCCTGATCTGCTGGTTGGTGACCCTGCACACAGCAGGGGGTTGGAACTGGATGAGCACTGTGCTCCTTTGCAACCCTATGATTCTATGAGTTTTATGGCTAATGCATTTAGTATGCAACAGCAACATCTGCTGTATTGCCAGAGGTTGGAGGTGTGCTGCAGATATGTGGGTGGCTGAGCCTTGTTTGTTATATGTGCAAACTTTCCTTTCAGAGCCAGGGAGTTTTCTGGCAGGTTTTACCCTGCTGCCTGGTGCTGATGAGCTCAGTAGCACTCAGGCTGTGTCTCTTGCTTCCCACTATGCCAAGGAAACTCAGCCCACAGCCTGAGTTGTGCTGGTAACGGCCAGCCTGAAGATGTTAATCAATGTCAGGTCTAATTATGAACAATCAGATTCAACGTAGAAATGTGTAATTTTGTTTCTAAGCATATTCCTCAGTGAAGGGAAATCTATCTCCAGTCTTTTCTGAAAAAATAAGTTGCCAGTGCTATTCTACAAATTGTTAAGCCTTTATAATCGGATTTCCTTATCATGGAAATTTAGATTGAAGTCGACTGTTGTGCTGGGTCTCTGCTTACAAGCATGCATCTTCTAATCAGAAACAGCTCACGTAAGAAAAAGGCTTTTATTTTTCTGCTGTGGAGAACTTTTAATAAAAGCAGCAGTCCTGGGTGCGCAGAATTTGTGCCCATTGTCAGTGACCACAGTGTCAGAGGTGCTGCATGGAATCCAGCAGACTGGGCAGGGCTGTGAGCTGTCACATACCTGCATGAGTAATCTTTATGCTGTCAGAAGCTCTTCTGGGGGTTATCCTTGACAACCGTGCTCGGATCTGGCTGGCCTTGTTGCCTGAGACTTATGGATAGCTGGGAATATTAAGGGACTTACCCCAACAATGCCACTTCAGATGAAGGTAAGAGAATCCATTGTTAAATTTCAGGCAATAGTCATAATAAGCAGTAAGCAGACTTCTTAAGGACTGAAGGTGCTCAGCTGCTGCTCTGGCACTTTATTATAGTGCAGCTCTGGTGGTCACTTGGTGGTGGGTTTGTCCAAACACGGTCATTGCATGTCTAGGAGGCCTCTTAGAAAGAGCATGGTACAAAACATGAGAAGCAGAAGCAGTGCTTTCATCGTCATCTTGCTTAGCCTCAACTTTTTCTTAATTGTTGCTCTGGCTTGAGCACAGTGCTATGGTTTTATGCTGCCTTCTTCCAGTCCAAAGCCTTGGCTGCTGTGTGGCCCTGTGTGCTCAGAGCAGGGAAGGGGCTTTGGATGAAGAAAGAGCAGCAATCGCTGCCTGAAGTCCTTCAGTGCCTCCAGCCCTGTGCCTGGGCAGGGAGCATCCAGTTCAGCCCTGAGAAGGGAGAGCCAATTATTTTGATTTCTGATGGTTGCATCGAGTCCATTTGTCTCATGCCATGAAGTCTTGCCTTATTTCTTCTTCCAGCTCAAAGCGGTCACTGAAGTGCGTTCAGGTTTTATCTGCTTACAGCTTCCTATCAGTAAAAGCTAACTTGTTTTTAAATGTTTTACTGTGCGTATAAAGTTATGCATAGAGAAGTTCTAAACCATCCCTAAACAAGGAAGGTCAGAGAGAAATTGATCAGTGCTTTCAGCTAGAAAATGTTTGTGAATGACACAGTAGGAATTATTTTGCCTTGTGTACGTGGAGGGAGAGTTACCTGGGGTAACTGCCTGCAGGGAGGAAAGCTGCCATGGGTAACCTGCACAACATGGAAGGCAATTCCTGATGTCAGGTTGGCAGCAGTGCCTCAGGAGGTGCCTACAACCCCTGCAGTCCCATCAGCTTCTTCCAAATTGCTGAGCTCATGGCTCCCCACACTGCCAAAGCAGCTCTGGCCTCTGTGAGGTCCTTATGTATGGGATTGCTGCTGAATTTAAAGATGCTACGGTGCCATAGCGCTGATGAGGGATGCAGGGGGACCTCTGAGCTCTGCCAGGTGTGCTCAGGCTGCTGGAGCACTTCTCACAGTGGGCTTTGGGTTGCTCCTAAAGCCCTGTAAGACCAGAGCTTTGCTTTGTTTGGCTTTGCATTGCTATTGCTTAGTGGAAAATGCTGCTCCTCCAATTACTTTATCACGGTGACAGTCAGTTATTTGTGGTCTTGGCACGGAGTGAGCAGTGCAGAGATGAGGATGTTACATGTGTGCCAAGCAGAGCCTGCTCTGTGTGACAGAACACAGGCGCAAGGGGAGGCAATTCGGGTCAGGCACCAGCAGCAAAACACCCACGTGCAGGAGGAGAAAAAGAAAGTGTGAGTGCTCAGCAGGGCTGTGTTTGTACTGCAGGGTTAAATCCAAGTGGCTTACTGCTGTTCCTCTGGAAATGGGGGCAACTTCTCTGTACCAAAAGGACAGAAGTGCTGCTGGAGAGTGGAGAAGGTACCCCCCACTCTTGGCTAAGTGCCTGTGGCTGCTGGCCAGGTTTTGATGCTCACTGGTGGCCAAGAGCAGGGCTGTGCTCCCTGTGCCACCTCTTGGCTGCGTGGGGGTGGCTGTCCTGGCTTCTTTATATATACTTCCTTAATAACTGTTTTATGATGGAACAACATTGCTTATGGTGCCATCAGTTATGTCTAGAAAAGGGGTTGCTGTAAGACTAAAGCAGCATAAATCCCATACTAACTGCAATTAGAACTAAAGGGTGGTCTGCCCTGGGCAGGTGGCAGAAGCTGCAGCTGCATCTCAGCGGGCATCTGGCTGCAGTGGGGCTGTGCCCATCTGGTAAGGGCTGGTGTGATGCTCAGCCATGTCTCTGTGGGCTGCTGTCCCACCCCACTGACCTCCTGTGCTTTGATATTGCTGATGGCATGCAGAGAGAGTTCCCTTTGTTACTGAAAGCTCCAGGAGAGCCTTATACAGAGCATTAGCATCAGGGTATGTCTGCTCTGCCAGGCATTTTGGGATGGATGCAGTGGTGTCTTGTTTCCTGTACTGCAGGTGTGAGCAAGGGATTTGGGGATCAGAGTTAATACTTGCTAAAATATTTTAGAAGAATACATCAAAAAGTAGTGGAAGGTTGAGGTTAGCCTGGTATTGTAAAGTGGAGAAGATTCAGCAACGCTATCATATAAAGCAGCGCTGGAAATGGAGCAAAACCAATGATGAAAAGCTGTCCAGGAAAGCCTTATGTGATGAGCTGTGAGCTCTGGTACGAGTTTGTCCTGAATTTAGCTGCATGCCGGACAACAACTGCTACTGTGTGCAGGTTTGTGGGGGTATTGATGCTTCCACTTCGAGGTAAGGTGAAAATGCCCTGAGCTGTCTGCTGGAAGGCTCAGGATGGCAGATCTGCAGTATTGACTGCGGGTTCTTTGCTTTTAATAATGCTGTGTTGTGTAATTGTGGCCTTCCTCAACATATGAAAACAACTTTGAGCATTCAGTAAACAACTTGGGAAGTGATTTTTAAGATCTCAAAGCAGAGTTTGGTTGGAAAATCCCAGAGGAATATTTGATATTCAGGGCTATACCTGGAGCTTTATGAGCACTGATAGCTGGAAGGATGAGTGAAGGGTTGCTCCTACCAAGTGCAAACCTGCTTGTACTCTGTAATGAAACACCGGAAAACAATTTTCATGCATCTTCACATCCTTCATCTGCTGGCTATAAAAATTGATTGGCTCTGGGACTTATTGATACAATAAAATTCAGTGAGACAGCGCGGCTGCAGTCCTGGCGCTCTAAGTGAAATAAATTCCTTTTCAATTATTTTCTATTTACCTTTCATTTGCATTAATTTCAGTTTTAAAACAGGAACTGGTGCAGTTCAAGTGAATGTATTGAAGCAGAGCTCCAACAGGTGTGTGCTGAAGGGATGGGGCAGGTGGCAGAGGTAGGGTTTGCAGTGGGGAGAGGGGACAAATTAGGCCTAAACCAAGTCTCTTGTTTTATGCAGCTGCTCCAGTGGGCTTTTCTCCTGCCCATAATGTTGTACCATGCATTTCCTTACAGCAGTTTAAATTTCCTCATAGGTCTTATGTGCAGTATACAGGAGAGAGCTGTGTTTCAGGCAGCAGGATTCTCTGAGCACAAACGTTATCACTTACATAGAAACGAAGCACTGCTGACTGCAGGTAGCCAGGTGGTGCTCCAAAGTGCAACTTCTAGAAAACACATTCAGGATTGCACCAACATCCAGTGTTACACACCTTTTCTATGTGTTTCCATCTTTATATTCACAGTAATGCAAGGTAATAGTGGGTAATGACTAAATAATCATCAAAATCCCCCAGCTCGTATCAACTACATCTATTTAACACTGTTCTTTATGTTCCCTAATGCACCATATTGCAAATACTGCATAATAAATTCTGCTTACTGGTTACGTTCTCATTTTCCCTCCAAGTGTTTTGCTTTCCTGCATGATTTTCTGCCTTGATTTTCTTTCCTGAGAGCCTCAATATAATTCTGGAAGAGAAAAATCACAGCACAGCCCTTCATGTTCGTGCAATTTGCACACAGCCAACGGGAAGGATGGTAAATAGTCTCACTGTTTCCATATTACTGATCTTGGAAAATGTGTTTTTCCTGCATTTAAACAGCTGTATTTACTTCATGTGTATTTATAAAGTAACATCTGATGAGTGCAGAAGGAAAACCAGAGTTTCTGGGGAAGGCTTGCCAGCATCAGTGTGTGTTAACAACTAGTGTGCATTGTAAGGAGTTTCGGGGTGGTGGAGTGGCAGTCCTCAGATCTGATGGCTGTGTGAGCAGGGCATGGCTTACCTTTATCTCTCCTTCAGCGAGCTGTGTGTTCCTGAAGCAGAAAAAGTGCAGTGTGTGTCAGTGCAGTGCTTGCAGTGAAGGAGAGATGTTATCTTCTGTATGGTTACAAACACCTCCAGGTGAGCGGTGCTGTGATGGAGATTTCACACATGATGCATGGCTGTAGCAGTACTGGCACGTCTTGTTTAGCTTCCAGAGCTGAGTGCTGGCATAGGACCCAGGGAGCAGCAGCACGTTGCCTTCATGGGAGATACGTGAGCAGCTTGCAAGTGTTAGGTAGCCAGCAGGTCAACAAGCTCATGGACTTACTGAATCCAGGCAATGAATGTTCTCACCATGGGATCAGTGCTGGTGGACTGAGGTCAACCCAGCAGCCAGTACAGGAATCACCTCTGTCACACTCATCAATTAGCAAGCACTAATGACTTTGTGTCTGCGCAGTTTGTCTGCTCCAGAACAGCTGCTTATTTAAAATTTGATCCTTAGGTCACTTCTTTCCAGGGAGAGGGGCTGTGGGCAGCCTGAGCTTGTAGGGGCAGTCAGCCTACAGCAGGGGTGGGTCCCTTCCAGCCCAGCCATTCCATGGTTCTTTGATGGTTAAGGCCCCTTCCAACCCAACCATTCCATGGTTCTGTGATCTTTAAGGGCTCTTCCAACTCAACCATTCTATAGTTCTATGATCTTTAAGCTCCCTTCCAACCCAACCATTCTGTGATTCTATGGTCTTTAAGGTCACTGCCATCCCAAACCATTCCATGTTTCTGTGAATATTCTGTAAGAAATAAAATGCAACATGAGCTATCCCTTGAGCTCAAAAAGCACACCAAAACATTAGTGATAGCCAAAGCACAAATGCAGACAATCCCCAATTTTATCTTTGTTCACAGTGTTGCTGCTTATGTGATGCCTTGCTCTTGGCCTCCCCTTTGCACAGCCAGCCCTTTACTTTTGCAGGTGTGTTTCCAGAAACTCCCAGAAAGCTGAAGAAAGTTCAGCTTCCTGTAGAACTGCCCCTCTGAGAGCACCTTTCAGATTTGATGACTGCATGCTATGGGGTGGAAATCAGCATGGGGCCCATTTTGCCACCCGGAGCAGACTAAATGCTCCTCTGGGTGGGCTGAGCACTGCAGTAATCTACTGAAATATGGATTTAATACCATAATATAGACAAAGTACATGCATTTACATTTTCTACTGAAATCAAATGACCCAAATTAAGCAAAGTGAATAGATTTAATTTAGCCTCTGATCAGCGGACCAGATATCAACAAATCCCAGTTCATCGCTTGATGTGGCTGAGAAACTACACATAGCCAAGCAGCAGGATGAAGTCATTTGGAAATTGAATAATCCTCCCCCAGAGGGGATAATCCCAGCCTGGAAGTGTCTGGGATGCTAAGGAGAAGGTGAGCAGCAGGGCCTGTTGCTGTGAATGGAGCCAGGGCTGCCAGAGAAGGACTTCACACTTCATGGGTCCCTTCCAACTCAGGGGATTGTATGATTCTGTGATCAAAGTTGGTGAAAAGCTGCAAACAAGGAGATACCTGCCTCTTTGTGTCCTGGCCTTTAGCTGCTAATGCCCGTGTCTGGACATCTGTAAACAATCCCATATAGCTGCTCTCTCCCAGTTTTCAAAATTGAGTCTGTTCTAAATACAATTCAAGCGATTGTTGTGAACTGTGGGACAAGCAGAATTTATGCCAGCTTCATGTATACCCATTCAGTGTGCCTTGGAATTGGATCAGTTCAGAATGTCTGATTTTGGACACACTGTTCTGCTGAGCATTTGCTCTTTTAGGCACCTCTGTTGTCATGGATGATGACAGAATCATAGAATCCATAGAACTGGAAGAAACCTGTAAAGGTCACCTAGTCCAGCTCCACTGCAATCAGCAGAGACACCGCAGCTAGGTCAGGTTGCCCAGGTCCTGGTCCAGCCTTACCTTGAAAGTCTCCAGGGATGGGGCATCCACCACATCTCTGAGCAGCCTGTACCAGTGCCTCACCACCCTCACTGCAGAAGACTTTTTCCTTTTATCTAACCTAAGTCTACCTCTTTCAGCTTGAAGCCATTTTCCCTTGTTCTATCACAGCAGACAGTGATGAACTTTTTCTGTGTGAACTCTGAATCTAAATCGTAATTGATGTCTAGATATAAAAAGATGGCTGAAGTTGGAAAGGTGGGATGGCGACCAGCATGAATGGTGGTCTCCATCCAAATGATGTCAAAGCCGTTACATAGCTCTGTGCGTGCATATGTTTATATGTGTTCATACTCACACCTGTGTATGTATGGTTTCTATTAATGCCATACCTTCTGCAGTCAGATCTGCTGTTCAGTGACATCTCGTGAACCTTTTGCCTGTTCTGCAGAATGCAGTGATATTCAGTGTTCTGTATTATCAGTTCGTCTTGCATTTTGAAAGCTATTATCACGATTTCACGTACTTTTTTAATGGCAGTGATTCAGAAGAAGAGATTAAAGTGAGTGTTGCTACAGTAGGTGATGTTTATGAAAGAAACTATATGGACAGGCTGATTTCACTGCAGGGACCTGGCTCATTTGTTTTCCTGGCTCTTAACAGAGAGGTTTGATGTACTGGAGGAGCTCCTCCTAAAGAATTCATGCGTATGAAGATTCCTTCCGACCTTCCTGTTGGTAGAGCTCATTAGGAATCTTCTGGATTCACTTTTTTTTTTTTTCTTTCTCCTGTATTTTTTTGGCAGGTGCAAGACCAAAGTGTACCCTGACGAGCTCCCAAACACCAGCGTGGTCATCGTGTTCCACAACGAGGCCTGGAGCACCCTGCTGCGCACTGTGCACAGCGTGGTCGCCCGCTCCCCGCGCCGCCTGCTTGCCGAGATCATCCTGGTGGACGATGCCAGCGAGAGGGGTGGGTGCTGCAGGAAACTGTTAGCAAGCCTTTGTGCTGTGCTTTGTCACTGCGTGTTGCTGCAGAAGGCAGAATCCCTTCCCCCGTCTCCCTTTTGTTGCATTCCGTGAATGGGATGGATGGGGCAACGAGCGGTGTTCCCTGGTGCAGCCAAATGCAACATCCAGTTGCAACCATTTAATGCAAGGAGGGTGCAAGCCAAGCCATCCTTTACTTCTGCTCTGTGTAGCACTAATTTCACTGTACTCACTGTCCTGTTTTTCCCTGCTTCAGAAAACATACAGGCTTGTTACTTCTCTGTGCCCAAAGACTAGTCCTAGAGGGCCCAAATGGTGCAATTTATCAAAAATAGTTGTAGTCATATTAAGCCATATACGAATGAGCAGAAGTGTAATCATCTTACACCCGATACTGATTGCTGATTTATTACTGGGAAACAGACTGTGACTTACCTGAAGATCCTTTTATCTCTGTGATGTTTTCCTGAGGTGCTCAGGTCGATGTGTGCACTCGTGGATGTGTGCTTTGTGGCTGCACAGAGCTACGTTCCAGCATGAACCTTTGTAGCTCTGCTCTTGCTCTTCAAAAAAACTCTGCATGTGTCAGGAGCAGTTTCCTGCACTGTGCCAGTGTTGGTCCCTGGCAGGGCAGAGCATGACACGTATGTTCTGCCGCTGCATTTGGAGCCCTCAAGAGTTGCTGAACCTAGCTGTAACAAACAATAGAACAGTTGGGTTGGAAGGGACCTTAAAGATCATCAAACCGTAGAATGGTTGGGTTGGAAGGGACCTTAAAGATCATCAAACCATAGAACAGTTGGGTTGGAAGGGACCTTAAAGATCATCAAACCATAGAACAGTTGGGTTGGAAGGGACCTTAAAGATCATCAAATCATAGAATTGTTGCATTGCAAGGGACCTGAAAGATCAGAGAGCCATAGAAGGCTTGGAAGAGACCTTAAAGGCCATAGAACCATGGTTGAGTTGGGTTGGGTTGGGTTGTTGGGTTGGGTTGGGTTGGAAGGGAGGTCACAGCCCCAGGTGTGGACTGACTGCTTCCCAGCTCAAGTTGCCCAGAGCCCATCCATGGCCTGGGGCACCTCAGCTCAGGGCAGCAGTGCCAGGATCTCGGCACATAATGTTTCTCTATTATTATTATTTTTTTTTCCATTGCCTTTGGCAGAATTTCTGAAGGCCTCCTTAGAGAACTACGTGAAGAAGCTGGAGGTCCCAGTGAAGATCCTCCGGATGGAGCAGCGGTCGGGGCTGATCCGCGCACGGCTGCGGGGGGCAGCGGCTGCCCAGGGGCAGGTGGTCACCTTCCTGGATGCACACTGTGAGTGCACCCGTGGCTGGCTGGAGCCATTGCTGGCCAGGATCCGGGAGGACAGGTGAGAGGAGGGTGGGGGACAGCAGATCCTTGCAACATCAGCTGGGGCTCTGGGCCGTCCTTCGAGTGCCATGCTACTAAAGCAATCAAAATGAAAAAAAAACATTCATTGAACTGAAAAAGAAAGATTTATTTTGCAGGAAGATAGAGGATTCTATAAAATTTATATCTAAACATACTGAACCACAGAACCTTAGGGGCTGGAAGGGACCTCTGGAGCCCCATAGCCCAACTCCTGCAGGAGTTCCCTACAGCAGCTGCACTGCACGCAGTGTCCAGGTGGGTACAAATATATGCAGGGAAGGAGACTCCTCCTGCCAGCCACCATGCAGGTTAAGAAGTTTTTCTTCCTGTTCGAATGGAACTTCCTGGGTTCTGGTTTATGCCATGTCCTGTTGCAGGGCACTGCTGAACAGAGCTTTCCTGCAGAGGAGCCACAGAATAAAACAGTGGGGGGATTCAAACAACAATTTTGTTTTCAAATGCCTTTTATTTTTTTTCTCACAGGAGGACTGTTGTGTGCCCAATCATCGACGTGATCAGTGATGACACGTTTGAGTACATGGCTGGGTCAGATATGACTTATGGAGGGTTCAACTGGAAGCTGAACTTCCGCTGGTATCCCGTGCCTCAGAGGGAAATGGACAGGAGGAAGGGGGACAGGACCTTGCCTGTAAGGTAAGGAGGGGAAATGGAGTACTGGGGTGTTTGGCTTTGCTGTATGTAGATGATGATACTTAATACTGAAGGTTTTGCTGCAGTATTGGAGAATATATGCCAGATTGCTGAGGCAGAAAACACCAACATCTGCCTTGTCCTTAATGCTGTAATGTAACCATCAGATAACTATCAGAGCTGAGAAAACTATCAATATTTCCTTTAGAACGTTCAATAATTCAAAATAATACTTGCTTTCTAAGTATTGAGCTTCATTCTGTGTTTGTTATCGGCAAGTAGCCTTGTTGAACTTGTATAAATCACGAGACATTGGTGTTCTCATGATTTAAAACAAATACTAGAACATATTTCTGAAAAGCAAAATTTTGGATATTTAATCCAAGCATTTGGTTATGGTCTGCATTTCTTAAAATACATACTTATTGCCTATAAAATAACAACAATGACAGTGCATGCCCAGTCAAAACTGATTTAAGAATATATCCTGAGTTCCTCTGAGCCTTCCTGACCTCCTCCTAATTGCTGAAACCAAAGTCTGTAACAAAACCTCGAGGAAAGTTCTAAATGAAGTTGAAACCAAGCAGATTGAATACATTACTTGCCATGGGTTATTTGCTCAGCTCCAATAGCTTCTGTCATCTTCATGAGAACTGAAAGAAAAATTAAAAAAAAAAAAAATTAAGTTGTAATAAGTGGATGTAATAGTTTCAAACCTGTCTAAAGAGCTGTGATGAAGTAGAAAGAATTCTAGTCCTGCAAACCCCTGATTGTGGGCAACAGGCAGATTAGGAGAGAGGCAGCTCAGGGGATGGCAGTTCCCAGCAAACCTTTGCAAAGTTTCCAGGTAAGGCAGAGGGTGGGCACAGAAAAACTTTTCGGATCTGCTGATACTGACAGTGGCCAAAATGTGTCACTTTAATTCTTTCAAAGCCGGAGCTCAGAGAAGTGCTGGATGTTTTACATCTCTTTCTCATCAGACCATCTCTGGAACCACCTTGCTTTCCAGTTCCTTACCCAGTTAAGCCTGAAGTGTGTGTTAGGTTCACAGTGTTAATTGTCATAATGAGCTGCAGGCCCTCACGCTGTGCTGGCTGGCACTGCTGGCTGCTCCTCCAACACCCTTGGCTTTGCTCCAGCCCTTCTGTGCCGACTTAGGAAGCTTTGAAAGATGGGCAGAAGGGAAGCAGTACTTAAAGTTAATCCGGAATCATACACGTAACTGACTCCTAGAGTTATTAAAGCAAAGCAGCTTTTCATCCTTTCCTCGCTGACTTGTAGCTGGTGATTGCCTGGTGTTTTGGGAGCCCTCCAGGTGAAGATGGGTGTTAGTGAAGGGTCAGGAGTTAATGAACAATGCAGCACGTCCTCTAATTATCCCTGTAACAAGTATTTGAGAGGGAGGTGGTGGCTCCAAAGGTGCTGTAATTGGGCTGCCTGGGATGCAAGCTGTTAGCTTTTAGGCACAGGTGCCCTTTCTGAACATGCAGCAGAGACTTTTTGGTCAAAAACAGCATGTGAGATTTCTCCTGGAAACACTGGCAGCTGGTGAACACTGAGAAGAGGTGTAACAGTCTTCATATGGGAGATGACATTTAATAAGTCATCGGCTGCTTTCACTGCTGGCCACTATCTGGAAATGCTTATCAAAAGCAATCTGAGAGATTGTGGCAGTAAATCAGTCTTGAGGTGTCAGAATCACAAAAGTGAACTCTGCATCCAACGAGAAGAAGTGGAATATTTCAGTTGAGTTCCGAAGGCTTTTGGCAAATGCTGCTCCTTGTCTGTTCTAAAGATGAGAGGCCAAAAATAAGTAAAAGCCAAACCCACACCAACCATTTGGGAACAAGCTGCTGACTTCATTTTTTTTGCATTCCCTTCCCTGTTCTATAACATTATTTCAGTCTCATGAAGATTGAATATGTGTGCATTCATCTTTTTTTCTTTGCAATCGATGGAATAAGCACAGAATGCATAAAGATCAGTGACTTATGTGCTTGTATGTGTAATGTAATCATTGCACTCAAATCCTGCGTTTTATTACACTAAAAAGCCATGTAATCAGAAAAAGTGTTTTACTCAAATTCTTACCTGTCGTAATAACAGTGATAAATTCCTACTGTGACTTTTTACATTTAATACCGTAATGCAGATTAGACATTATCAACCTGTGAGTGCAGAGAGGCCGTGGCACTGCTCAGAGCTGAGCTGCCCCATCCCTGGAGATGCCCCAGGCTGTGGATGGGCCCTGGGCAGCCTGAGCTGGGGGGCAGCCAGCCCACAGCAGGGCTGGGGCTGAGGGGTCCCTTCCAACCCAACCATGCTGTGATTCTTTTAATTATTTTATATAAAATGTATTGTTTGTGTATATATTGTTACTGTATATACATTTTTTAATGGAAAGATCAGAGTAAGAGACCACTGGTTGGCATGAATGGATTTCGCCCATCACTGGGACCATCAAACCCAAGGGGGAGTTAAGCACAGACCGTGTGTTATCCTCAGGGGAAGGCACACGATCCTTTCTAATTAGTGGATGTGCAGCACAGCTTGTTTGTTTGCTTAAGGAATTAAAGAAACTCTTAAATTCACAAGTCAGATATTTCAGCTCACTGAAATATCCGTCCTTGCGGGAATCTCTGGAATTGATGGGAAAAGGTTAATTAATGCAGTGACTCTGATATTGAAACCCTACATCTCCCTGTCGTGCAGTATGGCTGTAAAAGCACTTTCTTAATGGAATCTATTAGAAAAGTTGGATTGTTTGTCATGTTTCTAGCAAAAAGAACAGTGAGAATTCATAGGTGCCTCTCATACTGATGAGCAATGCTTGCCTCAGACAGAATGGGTTCTGATGTGGCTGCTCACACGTACACTATTCCTTTGCTGGCCATCACACCTCAGCCCCTAGCACTTTTCCCCTTACTTTTTTCTTGTCATGTTTCAGCACCAGCTGTAAAGGACCATTGCTGTCACTCATTGCTGTTTTAAAGTTCCTCAAAGATTTTGTCCTGTTTCTATTCTCTAAATGCTATCACTTCTGCTGTCACTGGAATAACACCTGGTTTGTGCACTTGGTACATGGCTTTGCAAAACATGTCAGCTGAAGTGCAAAGCCTCCTGTTCCATTGGGCTGCCTGGGGGCAGAATCCATGTGGCTGCACAGGTAGAGCTGAGAACACTGGAACAGGGCTCTGGGCAGTGCAGCTTGGTCACAGGTTCCAGAAAATCTCAATTAAATGAGTTGGGAAGAGGAAAGAATACAAGATGAAATGTGAGGAGCTCATTTTATTTGTCCTCTTAGGCTCTGGCTGGTGCTGTAGGTGCTGAGGTGAGTGCTTTGGGCAGCAGTGGGATGAAGTCTTTGCAGGGGGTTGCCTTGGGCAAGTAACGTGGGCTGGTGCTGGGCTGAGCAGCATTGGGAGCTGGTGCTGGGAGCATTGGGATGCAGGAGAGTGGGGCTTAAACACCTGTCTGCTCTGCTCTTCTCTGTGGGAAGGCAATGGGACGAGCGTAGGAATGGGAATCCTGCTTGCTGCTCACAGTCACAGAAAGGAAAAGCAAACCTGCCTCCAAAAGAAAATGAGAATTGGGTTGGAATGATGGCTAGCATTAATCATAGCACCGTATTGCTAGTGTGACTCCAAGTAGGCAAAACAGAACTAATAAGCACAAAACTGAGAAAAACTGCAGAGATGCTCCTTCTTGCTGAAATTACTGTTTCAGCTATTTTTACAGTGAGAGCTCTGCAATTCTGTTTATGCAACATTAAATTTACTTAGCGAAGACGAGCTCTGCCTGCTGCACCTCAGTTATTTAACACTGTGGCACACAGTGGTTCCTTTGCTTTTACAGCGACTTCTAACCCATGATAGACATTTGAATCCATGAGTAAACCAAGTGCTGACTCTGCTTTTGGTTTCATTTTAAATAAGTTTTGCATGGACGTATACACTAAGTAACCAATCATAGAAATTTCTTTCAGCTCTCTCATTTTACAGTGGTAGCATCTCAGCTCTGGGGTGAGGTTGTGCTGGGGCCAGGTGGAACAGGCAGGAATGAACCATAGAATCATAGAATGGGCTGGATTACAAAGGCCCACAGTGCTCATCCAGTCCCAACCCCCTGCTGTGTGCAGGTCGCCAACCAGCAGCCCAGGCTGCCCAGAGCCACATCCAGCCTGGCCTTGAATGCCTGCAGGGATGGGGCATCCACAGCCTCCTTGGGCAACCTGAGCTGAGCTGGGGGCATGGGGAAAACAGGAAATGTTGGTAAGCTTGGGGCTGCAGGCTGCCCCTGCTCATGTAGCAACTGACTGCAGGCAGGTTTCCAGCTTTATTAAATTAGTTTTCCTGAATTGCACGTTAACCATTCTTACTGACTTGTTGTTTTGCAAAAAAAATCCTGGAAGCTTGATTGATAGCAGTGTTTGCATAAGGATGTCACCAAACACAAGTGTGGAAGCTGCACTTCAGATGGGCAGAGGTGCTGGTGCTGTCTTGTCATAGAATCACAGACCCATTAAGGTTGGAAAAGACCTCTGGGATCCCCTGTCCACCTCCACCATGCCCACTGCCCATGTACCTCAGTGCCACATCCCCATGGCTCCGGGACACCCTCAGGGATGGTGAACCCCCCACACTCCATGGGCAGCTCTACCAGTGCCCAGCTGCTCTTTGGGGAAGAAATTCTTGCTCATACCCACCATTCCCCTCCCCTGGTGCAATGTGAAGCCGTCACCTCTTGTCCTGTCACTGCTACCTGGGAGTAGAGGCTGAGCTCCCCCTCACAGTCAGGGTTTGCAGGGAGCAGTGAGGTCTCCCCTGAGCCTCCTCTTCTCCACAAGACCCATCCCAGCTCCCTCAGGCACCTCTGTTGGACTCTGCTCAGACCTTACACAGTTCTGCTGCCCTGCTGTGGACATGCTCCAGCAGCTCCATGTCTTTCTGGTAGGTGGTCCAAAATCTGAGTTGCAGCCTCACCAGAGGGACAGTCACCTCCTGCTGGTCACACTATTGCTGACACAGCCCAGGATGCCGTTGGCCTTCTTGGCACACTGCTGGCTCATGGTCAGTGGTTGTTGGCTGGCATCCTCAGATCCTTTTCTGCCACGCAGCCTTCAGCCACTGCCCCACAGCTGCAGCACTGCGTGGTGGTGGTGTGCGTGGGTTCAGGGCACAGATGCCTCTGTGTGCTGGGGAGCAGCAGACACTCCCAGCACTGCACAGAGAGCTCAAAGCAGCGCCCTGGGCCGTGCTGCCCTGTGGGCACCCAGTGCTGTGTGGCACAGCGGCTCCCAGCCTGTGTGTGCAGGGCCGGGTGGGAGCGCAGGGCTGTGCTGCTGGCCCTGGTGTAGGCATTGGGTGCTGCAAAGCTTGGAGCAGGCATCGGTGTGGGGAAGCAGGGCAGCTTTACAGGAGGAGCTGCACGCTGATGGGATTTGCCTGTTGTAAGGATCCCTAATCCTGTTGGGAGAGATTACGCCCGGTAATGTTATGCACATTCAGTCTCCCTCTAAGGCAAAGCTAAGGCACTGAACTCCCTTCTCTAAGCATCTCAGATTGGATTTAAGTGCTGTTGTGGATGCAGTGCCAAAATTCCATCCACTTTAGCATTGCAGTGCTCCTGAACTCATGGCAGCGAGCCGGGGGAACCGCGTGGTGTTTTGTATTGAAGTTGTTGTGCGTAGAATGTATTGATAGTCAAAATGTCTGAGGAGATGTGTGCTGTAGTATCACGTGATGAATTCCACAGTGTCTTTCAAAAGGTATTTTTTCTTTTCTTTTCTTTTTCCTCTTTTTTTTTTTTTTTTTTTTTTTTCTGTTTGTTTTCAACTAGGACCCCTACTATGGCTGGTGGCCTATTTTCTATTGACAGAAACTACTTTGAAGAGATAGGATCTTACGATGCAGGAATGGATATCTGGGGTGGAGAGAATCTTGAAATGTCTTTTAGGGTAATTGCCGTTTTCCTTCATTTTCTGTCAACAAACACTTTTGCTGTAACAGTTCCTACGTTGGGGTTAGGGCTGCTGTGTTTTAGATGCAAGTCGTGGGTTAATGGTAATGCTGCAGCTATTTGGGGATGTCTCAATACAGTATTTGGTCCTTTTTACTGCATGAAACGTTTTGTAACTGTTTGGAAACTTTGACCTTGCTCTTCTGAGATGATATATATATATATATATATATATATTAGAATAATATATCTTTGTATAAAAGTGAGGCTTTCTGCGAGATGGTGCAAATGCTAACTGACATAAACAAGGTATGAATGGGTCTAGGTTAAAAAAAGAACTGATGTCTGTGTTTCTGAAAGCGTATTTTGGCTTGAACTTGCGAGTTGTGGCCGTGATGCTTACACTGCATGGGATGGCACTGCCTGCAGGAGAGGGTTGGTACATTGCCTGGGGCAGGAGCGGAATCTGATGGAGTGAAATGCATTTAGTGATTGTGCTTTAGGCATAGAGGAAAATTGAAACACCAAGTCTTCAATGAATAGTCTGTAGGAATGATATTGGAAATGGTTTTTAATGCCTGTGATGGATCACAGTTTTTGCGCTTGAAGTAAGTATGCAAAATAAAACCTGCCACGCCTGTCCCATACCCACAGAACTGCACAGGTAGAATCTTCTTCCATTTTTTTCTCTCTCTTGTTTTCAGGGTTGGTTGGTGGAATGTTTTCTATTGACAGAGCAGGCTTTGAAAGGTTCTGTCAAGCAGATATTTCTAGAGGAGATCAGCTGAGAACCTGAAAGGATCTTCAGGCCATTTTCTGTTAACTACACATCATTCACTTTCCAGTAAAATGAAGAGGTAGAGAGACTTAGATTCTGAGTGTTGATGTTTTAAATCAGATTTCATCTTTCTTGGTAGACAGCCTTCCAAAGTGTTCCTTGGATGCACACGGGATGCAGGCGTGCGTAGGAGCGTGTGTTCAGCAGAAGCCTTTAAGGCGGCAGGTTTGTTTCTTGTCTTTCTAGAAGAGATCCCTGCAGCAGGGAATAGCACAGCCTTAGGGCATCAGCCACGTGCCTCTCCTGGGTTAAAGCTGTGGGTTGGTGCTGCTCCCCTTTTTGCTGAGCATCACTGTGAAGCTCGCCTTGTTCACTGAAATGATGAAGCGCAGAGATGTGCATTCAACCCCAACTGGAGGAATCCTGCAGCAATTTGCTGTCACTTCATTTCCTTGGTGCATAGGAAAAACCCTTCCCAGAACCAGCTTGGGGCTGTTGCATTCTCTTGGCAGGCAGTCTGAAGTATGTCACTGCGTTCTGAGGAAGAGCACCACAATTCCAGTGTAAAACATTGAGCCCTGATGGCACGGCTGTCACACACAGCTCCATGTGCACTGTCCTGCATCTGCAGGGGGGTTCCCACTGAGCTGAGGGAGCATTACGGGCTGGGAAAGCACTCAGAGAGGAGAACAAAGATGTTTGCAGAGCTGGCAGGTTGTGTAGGTTTGGAGTGGAGGCCAGCTGTGCTTGGAGCATGTGTGGGTGTCCAGCCTGCTGAGCTGCATGGGAAATATTTAATGTAGTTAACATATACACATAACAAAACTTCTTTATATGTATATGTATTTTTATTTTTAAAAAGTCAACAAAAACCTAAAATTAGTGGTATGGAGATGCATGGCTAGAGCCTTTCTCTTTAAAGAGAACCAACCCAGTGCATGAAGTAGGGCTTGATCGATGAGGGGGCTTGGTTAGGTGGTTATCAGGGAGGTTGAAACTAGATGATCACTGTGGTTCTTTTCAACCCAGGCCATTCTATGATACAGCCCTGCTCCTTCTTCCCTTACTGTGAGAACTCCTACATCAGTCAGAACTTCATACATTTCATACAGCACATACGACCTGGCCCATCAGCACACCACACTGCTTAGGAAACATGCACACAGCTGCAGCCCTTCTGCATCTCCAACACCCATGAGCAAGCAAAAGCAAACAGCACATCATTCCTCTCAGAGCACACGTTTGCTCCTTCTAGCCTTGTTTTGGCCAATTTTGTTCTATTTGGATATTTTTTAAGAATATACCTGCATATACATATGTTTGTTACCCAGTTATTTTCAATATGCTGTCTTAAGTTATAAAAACTCCTTTTTGTCTTTTGAGTTTTCAGAGCATTCTCAGGTCTGGATAAAAAACATAAAATTGAAAAGAAGATGAAAAATGTTTGAAGAATTCCATACAATCAAAAAATTATGGCAAACATTCAAGAACACGTGCTGTTTTCATTAGCAGATTTCCTATCTGCAGCTGTAAGAGATTCCTGCTAGGATTTTTTATTATTATTATTTTCTAAACTGCTGTTATTAAAAGCCATCCTGCAGAGTGGATCACGAAGGACAGCTGCAGTATCTCATAGAATCATAGAATGGCCTGGGTTGCAAAGGCCCACAGTGCTCATCCACTTCCAACCCCCTGCTGTGTGCAGGTCGCCAACCAGCAGCCCAGGCTGCCCAGAGCCACATCCAGCCTGGCCTTGAATGCCTGCAGGGATGGGGCATCCACAGCCTCCTTGGGCAACCTGTCCCAGTGCCTCACCACCCTCTGTGTGAAAAACTTCCTCCTCATATCCAACCTAAACCTCCCCTGTCTCACTTTAAAACCATTCCCCCTTGTCCTGTCACCGTCCACCCTCACAAACAGCCGTTCCCCCTCCTGTTTATCTGTTCCCTTTAAGTACAGGAAGGCCACAATGAGGTCTCCCCAGAGCCTTCTGTATAGCTTCTTGTAGCCCAGTGCAGTGCCCTGCTTGCAGAAAAGACAAGGGACCAGCAGCAGCCAGCGTTCAGCCTGATGGTATGGAAGGGCTCTTCTTCTGACTGCAGAATTACAGGGATGGGAGCATGTTTGGCTGTGGTTCGGTGAGCAAACTTAGCACGTTTGTTGGTTTGGATGGCAGGGAGGCTGGTGCTGTGCTGTTACGAGCACAACGGGATGTGACTCTGTAGGGCTGGAGGGGTCACATGCATGCAGGATTGTCTTACCTTCGAGAGTGCAGTGACATTGGAAGTGGGTTTTTGTGGTCTGAAAGTTATTGGGGTGTATAAAGGCCCGGCTAGCCAGTGATAGGATGAGAGGGAATGGCAGGTTGCACCAGGAGAGGTTCCTATAGGATAGTAGTAGCAGAAATCTCTTCTCCAAAGCGCAGTCAGGCGGTGGCACAGCTGCCCATGGAGTGGGGGGTCACCATCCCTGAGGGCATCCCAGAGCTGTGGGGATGTGGCACTGAGGGAGGTGGGCAGTGGGCATGGGGGGGTGGGTGGGACTGGGGATGTGAGAGCTCTTTTCCAGCCTTAACGGTCCTGTGGCTCCAATCACCTCACAGTCAGACTGAAAATGCACCTCTGTGTATGGGGGAAAATACCCAAGGTATGCTGACTCAGTTTCAATGTGGAGGTCTTGTGGATTGACATTAGAGGTATTTCTCAGCTCTTCCTTTTGCACCACTGCACAGCAGCCAGCAACATGAACTCATTTAACATGCTCAAGCTGAAGTGTTAACTTTCTGGTTGCAGCAGTCACTGGGGATATTCTAGCACAGTTTCAACCTGTGGGAATGCAAGAGAGCTTTGATCTAATGCCACCATCCATTAACACACATTAGGTAGTGTATACTAAAAGAACCAATCTTTTATGGAAGCAGATATTTCTAAAATGCTGTAAACAAAGTCATTAACATATAAACAGCAAAACCAAATGCCTTATATCTCTCCAGCCTGAAACTTTAGTTTGATTTTAATCTAAGCTCTAAGAAGCTGTCTATTTCATTTGGACTCAGCTTTACGTATCCTGTCACAAAAGGAGATTGCCTGGCTCCTGGGAGAGCTGTTTCCTTGCAATAACCACAAATGCAGAGCCACTCAAAACGACCCATCAGCTAACCTGCATTTTTCTGCTCGTTTTAATGTGTTATTTTTATCTGCATACAAATTGATCATTATTAGCCTTCTACATTTCTGATGGGCGGGTGGGAAGTGGCTTTACCTGAGTGTACAAAAATGACAGAAGGGGCAAAGGATCTCAAAGGTGGGCTGTGCAGAAAGGGGATGGAGTTCAATGCGCACCTTTTGTGCAGTAATGGGAATGGCTGCCAAAAGTCTGGGATCAAAAGGTAGTTTTAAATAATTAATGCCTATATTTAAAATGGGATAAATTATCTTGGCAAATAGCAGCTTGCAGTGAAGAGTGATGAATTGTATGCTGTTGTATATCTTGTCTGTGCCAAATCAGTGTGATCCTGCAAGCTCTAGCCACATGAACCTGGGGAAAGGAGTCATTTTAGCAGTGAATATTCAGGAAACTTGGTTTTGTTGTGGGCTTTTCTGGTTGTTTTTTGGGTTTTTTTATAACGCTGAAAAAATTAAAGCCCTTCTGAGCAGCATGCAGGTTTATCTGCATTCCTATGACAACTGCAATAGCTAGCAGCTTGTAACAAGGGCAGCCAAAAATAAGCTTAAAAATGTACAGAACACACATATAAAAGTGTTAGCATGGGAGGAACCTCCTGCCAGGAAGGGGGGCTGGGGTGAAGCTGTGAGAGCACTGATCACAGCACTGACAGAGGTTAAAATACCCCTCAAACTGTTTGTGCTCACTGCTGTCCTGTGTAGGGGATTGTGGCTGTGTTGCTGTGTAAATACATCAGCAGTGCATATTTTGGGTTTAGGAAGTGTTCCCTTTTTGGTGCACCCACCGACCTGAAGTTTCACCTGAGCTGACGGGTTGTCACTGAGCTGCAAAACACAAGATGTTAAACACCAGAATATTTTGATGTTGTCGTTGCTCATCCCAACAGAGTACATCACTTAGCATACTAATGAAATCATATAAAAGGATCTGGTCCTAATTAAATAAAATCTGCATTAAGTTTCTATGGTAACTGTTATGTCTGTGTCGAGGAGCTCTAATTACAAGGCTGTACCAGTGATCTAAAGACACCAAACGATTCTTAAGCCCTGCTTCTTATTAGGAAGAGGTATTGTGAATTTTAGCCCTGCTCTCTGCTTAGCAGGAGACGAATGCAAAGAGGGGGTGAGCCTGGGTAATGAGCTGGGCAGCTGGTGGTACCTTTGTTGGTGCCAAAACTTGTCAGTGAGCCTCGGTGGAGGGGGAGCTTCGAGGAATCACCGCTGTCAGAACAGCCAAGTTGGGTAGCCCTGTAAGCATCCATCCCTTGGGAATCCTCCTTTATTTCTGTACGCATCTGGAGCCAGCTGCCTCTACTTCTGTCCAGTTGGACCTGGAACCTCTGCTGGTTCCTTTTCTAGTTCTTCCCAGCACCAAGAGAGGCAGCAGGCTGCAGAGCAGATTGCAGGGAGTGCAGCAGCTGATGTACGTCACACCAAGACTGCTGAGCTGCCAGAAGAACGTCCCCTCGTTTACCAGCAGGATGCCCAGCTCAGGATTAAAGGATTGTTAATGCTGGTGCAGACATATTGAAGGCACTAAGCTTGCTCAGGGTGTAGATTTGGGGACATCTGTGATGTTCGAGGTGCCAGTGCTTCTTGTTTGATATTAACCAAAGTCTGCTGTGCTTTCACTAGTGTGGTCGTGGACTCCATTCTGCTTTAAAAACTACAGATCTGGGTAGATAGATTGTAAAAGTTCTTCTCTGTTTCTTTAAATATTATATATTCCTTCAAAACTCAAATACGTGGTTAGCATTCAAACCTTATGCTTGGAAACATAGTACAGGGTTACTCCTTTCCAAGGCAGTGGTTTGCACGTTTTTATGTAATAAGATCACACAACCAGTTGTGCCATTCACACAAGTTTTCACTTTGTAGTTAAGGTCTGTGTGCTTTTGTTGCTCTCAGGAATTATGTCCCTACTATTCCCCTTAAACTTGAGTTTGAAATTCCCAGTTGAATTGTGACCTGGGGAAATAAATGAGCAGATAGCTGCTAACCTATCAGAGATCTTCCTGCTGTAAATTTTTCATGTTTTTTGCTGGCTTTAGTCAACCTTTTCTGCATGTTTTCGTTTCAGGTTTGGCAGTGTGGTGGCTCCCTTGAGATTGTCACATGCTCACACGTTGGCCATGTCTTCCGTAAAGCAACCCCTTACACCTTCCCTGGTGGCACAGGACATGTCATCAACAAGAACAACAGGAGGCTGGCAGAGGTCTGGATGGATGAGTTTAAAGACTTCTTCTATATAATATCCCCAGGTAAGAAATTAGTTTCTGAATGCGTAATGATATGTAAAGCTGTCTGAAAAAAGGAAGATGCAAACGTGAGATACACATAGGTAAGTCGAAACGTGTATGCAATTCTAAACATAGAATTGCAGAATGGTTGGATTGGAAGGGACCTTAAAGATCATGCAGTCACAGCATGGCTGCATTGTTAGGGACCTCACAGCCCCCAGCCCCACTCCTGCCTTGTGCTGACTGCCCCTCACCTGCTCAGGCTGTTCAGGGCCCCATCCAGCCTTGTGCTGATCTCTGTTCTGAGGTCGTGGGATGGCAGTGACTCTCTGTGATATCCCAAGGCACACAGATGTAGGTTTGCTTTCTGGTAGTTGTCACATGTTCACAGTTTCAACGTTTGCCTGCCAGAGTCCACCCAAGGACTTTCACTGGTACGGTTTCACAAACACTGAAAAATGAATACTGATTTATTATTAGTGATTTATTGAAGCACCAGATACAACAGATTTAGGATTGCCATTGATAATAGCTGCAATAGTGCCGATATGTGATATTAGTGGTAGCAAAATAAATGCTATCCTGGATATTCCTCACCAAGAGT
Organism: Phasianus colchicus; assembly: GCF_987193195.1. Lineage (NCBI taxonomy): Eukaryota > Metazoa > Chordata > Aves > Galliformes > Phasianidae > Phasianus > Phasianus colchicus. The sequence continues at coordinate 1,200,495 of NC_143442.1, read as the reverse complement.
TGAAGGGTAGTGCTTACTTGCCCTTGCATCCTACCCTTCTCTTTTCTCCTCCTTGGGGTGATGTTTAACATGATTTGGGTGGAGAGTTGAGTACTACAGTCATAGATATTTAACGTGTTCTTCTTTGAGCTCATTTTCAAATTCAGAGGTATTAACTTTAATACTAAATTTCAGCCTTCTCCAGCTATTTAGTCACAGGCCAGATCTTCTGCCAGTAAACACTCCTGAGCACTCTATTCCAGAGGCAAGCAGCTCTGGAGGAAGGTGCTTTCAGATGTCCACAAAGTGATGTTGATTGTCACACGGTAGCACCCATCACTTGCCTCCTCAATAAATCAGTTGGAGTTTTATCACAAGAAATACCTCAGGAAGCAAACTTTGAGCCAAAAAACAAAGAAGGGTTCTCACACACACTGTAGGGAAGTGGATTTCCCTCCTTCTGGATTTAGCAGTATGCAGAGAGTTCACATAATGTGAGTGAAAAGCAGCAGTGCTAACAGAATCCTCTTAAATATGGGAAGTGAGCTGTATGAAATAGGCAGGATTGTGTCCCTTTATAATTGGTAATTATATCTACCCAATTGAAAGCAAAGGAATACAGTATGTGATGGAAAATTTGGCTGTTACGAATGTAATTGGTTCCTATTCTACTGTAAGAGGAAGGAAAAAAGCCAACACAAAAAATCCCACTGAGAAATGGATGTCTGTGATGGCATAAAAGTGAACTCAAAACCGATATAAGATGCAGTAGAGTTCAAGTCATAAAGTTCTCCCATCGGATGAGGCATTCTTTTATGTAGGCCTCCTTTATTAAGTTCAGCTTTTGTGCAGTCCCATAATACCAAATTCCTGTTGCATTTTTCTTGAACTATAAATGCTTTTTTAATAATTGACCCTGAAAGCGTGCATTTCCTAGTGAAGATAAGACATGCAGATCCTGCCCATTCATTCCACTTTGGGGCTGGCACTGTGCACTCTGTCTTGTGCCAGGGCAGCAGCCTTTGCTGGGCTGATGAGGAGTTTGCTGCTTTAATGCCTTTAGCTAAGCTGAAGCTCCAAAAATACCTAACCAAGGGCTATTTAAAATACAGTACATTTAAAATATTTTAGTAAAATACATGTAAATGTGACTAGAATAATGATGCATATGGGAGAATAATTTAAGAATTCCAGTTAAGAAGAGTGCAAGGTGAAATTCGTGCTGTGTAGTTTATTTTTTTAAAAGCAAAAGTGTTTTCTTTTTCCTCCCCTTCATTTCTTTGGTTTTAGGGCCTTCTAATCAGCAGACCATTTAATTATAGCAGGACTGCCCCAGTCCTCCTTGACTTTTCAGTGCATTCTCACCACAATATTCTGAGTTGAATGAGGAATTCAGAATATTCTGAGTTGAATGAGGAATTCAGTGCTGAACAAAAGGTTAGGTTTGGACGTTAACAGTTACAATAAAAAGAATATGAAATAAGTCTGATATGAGCCTACCTGTGGCAGGCTAGACTACTTCTAAGCAACATCTGTAAAACTGGAGCAATGCCCTCTGCTCCTGACTTCTCCTGGTCTGCTCCTTTGGTTTGATGTGTCAGTGCTCCAGTGCAATAGCTTAACGTGTTCTTTGGGTTGGGATTTAGTTGTGTAAGTGGATATGAGAGCACACTGGGGCTGTGAGTGAAGGCAGCAGTCCTCCCAGCTGCTGGTTCCCCTGGAGCACTGCAGGCATTGCTTGGGCAAGCAGTCTTTTGCCGTGATGCTGAAGGGATGCTCCCTGGGCTGGGGAGCAAGGAACAGTGCCGTGTCATCGTCTGAAGTTGCCTTTATTCGCTGTTCAGCTGGGGAGAAAGTGCCTGGTTAGAAGGTCTCGACAAAAAGCTGGCATTTCTGGGGGCAGCAGCCATCGTGAAGCTCTGTCCTGAACCACATCTGCTGTGCACAGGGTCAGATGAAGATGTGTCTTGGAGTTTCTCCATTACAACTTGTGTCTTCGACAGGAATAGCAGGTTATTTTCTGTTACGTTAGCGAGGAGTTTCTGCAGTCACTTTGGAAAATACCCTTACAGTTTCCAGGGTTTCAGCAGGCAGCGTTTGCCAGCAATATTTTTTAGCTTGAATGTCCAATCTTAGGCTTCCTAGCTGGCATTTCATCAGCTGCATTGGAAGGGAAGAGAGATCCCTTCTTCCATTGAAAAGCCCAGTTCTTGCCGTGGGCCATTTTAATTTAGGCTCCCAAGCACAGCTATAAATGCAAGGCTATCTTTAACAAACCGTTTTTCAGCAGCCTGTCATCCAGCAGGACACGTGCATTGCTAATGCTGCTTTCTGCAGTCATTGCCTGGGGAAGAAGGCAGTTGGAGGAGGCACTGCTGTCCTCCTCACACCAAGAAGGACTTTTCTCCATCAGTTTCCCTAGCAGCATTTTCCCCAGGGCTGACACAGTGCTTTGCCCTTTCTTTTATTGTTGTAGGGTGCTGAGGTAGCTCTAAAAGTGCTTTCTCCATTGGAAATAATGGAAAGTAGTAAGCCAAAAAATGAAGGAAATCTCTCAGCATTTCAGCTCCCATCCCACCTGCTGAGCTGGACTTTGTCATCTCTTCAGAGCCTGTGTGTTCCTCACTGCTGAGTGTGCCTGGGGGCAAACATCCCACTTGGGAACTGCAGCTGCTGGCAGTACTTGCTGCATTGCTGGCAATTCACACTTGTAGGTGTGAAAGTAGAGCCAGTGCATGATAAAAACCTTTGGTTTTCCTCAGAGCAGTTTTTGCAGAAGCATAGAATATCCTGATTTGGAAGGAACACGTAAGGATCATCCAGTCCAACTCCCAGTTCTCAGTGAGGCTGTTTTCTTCTAACAAGAAAAGTTAGGTTAAAATACCAAGGCACTTACTCTGTGTACTGTTAGATTGAGACTTCTCTTCCTGTGAAGAAAATTGCCTTTTGCTTCCAAAGTGAGCACAAACTGGCAGAATTGAATGCTGCTAAGCATCATCTCTCTTCTGCACACAGTTACGTGTTTGCCTATTTGCAGAAGGTCTGAATGGAGAACCTACAACACTGTATTAATGTGGAAGAGTGAAAGCAGGTCAGTGATAACAGTGGTGTTGGCAGGACCAGGTTTGTTTAATTCCAGCCCCAGTGCCTGGTGCTATTCATGTTGCTGGCAGTTATTTAAGGATATGCTATGTAAATTGCCAACTAAAATGCCATCATAGTGCTCTGTGGGACTCAGAAGTAAAGGAAGGAGAAAGGTGCTTAGGTGTTCTAGAAAGATTGATATTTTAACGGCAACAAAAAAATCTTAACAAAAACCCATAGGAAATAATTGATTTTTTGATAGGACGTTGCAGAATGTTGGAAATTGTTCCCAATATCACTGAACTCCTTTTTTTATCCTTCTGTCTGGCACGCATCTCCTTCAGGTTATTAATGTGAAACGTACAGATCTCCAGATAATTCTGTTGAAGAACAAAGCAAGATGCATTTCAGTAATTAGGTCTCTGAAGCTATTATCTATCAGCAACACTCATCTTCCCCGCTCTCCTCTGGGCCCTGCTTCACTCTGTGTCTCAGATGATGTCCTGAGAGGAACCCGTGGCTGCTCACAGCAGCATTGCCTTCAGTCTCTCTCAGCATAATTAGGGCGCACACCTCGCAATTATAGTTGGAGGTGAAAGTCTTCATTAATCAAGTTACAGATTGCTTTCTGGAGGCTGTCTGTGCTCCCTGCTGGTTCTGAGGCGCTGGTTTTGCTTTCTGTCCTGAGTGGGCCCTGCAGGTGCTGTTTGGTGAGGCTGGCATGGGTCTGTGGCTGTCGGTGGGGTCAAAGAATATAACGAAGTAGGGAGTGCTTAGGTTTCGGATTTGGTGGCAATCACAGAATGTCCCGGGTTGGAAGGGTCCTCAAGGATCACGAAGCTCCAACCCCCCACCACATGCAGGGCCACCAACCTCCACGTTTCACAGCAGCCCAGGCTGCCCAGGGCCCCATCCAACCTGGCCTTGAACACCTCCAGGGATGGACGGGGCATCCACAGCCTCTCTGGGCAGCTGTTCCAGCACCTCACCACTCTCTCTGTAAAGAACTTCCCCCTGACATCCAACCTCGATCTTCCCTCCCTCAACTTCAAACCAATGCAATGCAGTGTTTGACAAGGAGCTTTGAATTTTACTTGGCAGGAGCTACAGCCTGTAGTGTGATTGCAGCCTAAAACCACAAGAGCCTGCCCAGTAATTCAGGAGAGTCTAGAGAATGTCAGAAATACTGGGCACACTTCAAATGAGATTAAAGGAAATCCCTTTCTCAGAAAAGAAAAAAATACAGCAAGTTATTCTGAAAACAGCGGTGCTGCTCCGTGTGCGTGGCCCACATTGATGTCAGTGGTGCTCTGAGGCCCGTTTCACTGGTGGTAAGTCAGTAGGTCCTGGCAATGTTCCAAATGCAAAAAAAAAAAAAAAAAAAAAGCCTCTTTCCCAACTCATCTGCAATGCAGAGTACCCAAAATTGGGATGGCAGACCTCATTGTCCTGGGGCAAAGTGAGCCCCGCTCCGTGACACCAAGTGCTGTGCTTTCCTTTGCACCAGTTCACTTATGCTTTGTGTCTTTCCTTGGCCTCACTAATGAAAAAACTAATTGCTTAATAGTAACTCCTCACTGTTAGTCTATTTAGCAGTCAGTTTTCTGTTATTTTCACTGCTGGGCATTGTTATCAGTGTAATTGATGTACGCCAGTAGTGTGGGATTACGCTCCAGGTGGTGCTTTGCTAATGCCAACATCTTTATCATTTGCAAAATATGCATCTTAGTTTATTGTTCTGAGACACCTAAATATGTGTCTATCTGGGTGGATTTGCACACCCATACCTTCTCAGCTTGCTCCACTTACTTGATGTGGCATTTCCAGCAGCATAATTCACTTATTTCTCTGGCTCTTCCAGCATATCTCATTCCACTCAGTCTGTGCATTCCTAAATATAGGCAGCTTTGTCAATCTGTGCATTAAAATACTGTAGCTAATCACTGCACGGAAATAATTACAGCTCAGAATAGCCTGCATTTGCAGAGTCAGCTGAAAAGCTCATGCCCATCCTCGTTTGGTTCTCTGTACTCTCACTGCATCACTAAGCCTCCCTCATCAGCTCGGGGTCAGTTCTCCTGCACCAGCTAGGCTGTTCAAGCAAGGCTAAAATGCAGAGTTCCACTGTTTTTCAGGCACCTTGTTTAAAACATTTTTGAGGATTTAAATATAGCACTTTAAAGTTTTAATTTCGGATTGCAAGATAAGTGCTTGTGTTTACTCAGCAGATGATGTGCAATCCTCCTGTCGAGTGTAATTATATAATTAGGTTGATAATGACTGTATCAATCTTGCAAGTAAGAGCTCTCGGTAAACATTTTCACTCTTCAGTGAGCTTTTCAGCTGGTGGGGAAGAGCAGAAGGAACCTTTGCTTTATTACTTTTCATGTGATAAAAGCAGGAGGAGAAAATAATGCACTCGTCAGTGGGGTGGATTGTGCCCAATGTTGAAGTGCCAAATCATATAAAACATGGTGGGAATGTGTGGAGGAGGGAGGCTGGTTTGTTTGTTCATCCCTAATGTTATTGCTCTCCATTGGGAAAGCATCTTACTTCATAGGCTTGTGTGGATGTTCAGAATGAAACTCAGAGAAGATGCTGTAAAATGGAGGCTGATGGTAGGCCTACATGTCTAGACTTAAAATATCAATGCAATAAATGCCAATTAGCAAACAGTTGGTTTGGAAAGAGCATGAATATAGCAATCCTTTGTGAAGCGTTCAGCACTTTTCCCAGCCACAAAAACAGTTTTTTTGACTTGCACTTACAGTGAAGATCAGCTCTTGCCTTGCTATGGTCTCTGCAGTGGGGGTTTCCCTTAAAGGACTTAAAGGTGTTTTAGCAGCAGACACAACATCTCCTAGGGGCACCTGATTTTCTGTTCTTTATTACAGAGAAGTTGTGTAACATAACCAAGGGCTTAAGGCCTCCATAGGAATAGGACTGTCTGTTTTCTTCTCTGCAGTAGTCCTACTATTTAATTTTTACTCTTTAGTTTTGCATGTTTCAAACAAAACTCGAGGGTTTGTTTTGGACTCTGCCTTCTCTTGAAAGCTTTCCTGAGATGTGCGCTGCAGGAGCATCTTAATGCATCACTAATGTTAACCCTAATGGTGTTCCATTGATGACTGTTGTGGTAGAACTGATCTGCTTATTTTAGTGTCAGGACCAACCTGGTGATGGAGGATTCAGCCTCAGTAAACCTCTGCTTTTCTCTGTGCAATATCCACATATAAATAACATACATTGCAAGTGTGTTTATGGGGTAAAATGTAATTTAAAGTCTTTTTCAACAGAAGAGGCAGTGCTTGTGGAGATATTGGCAATATTGATTCATTCTCTTGATGAATAGTATCTTTTGTGGTGGACACCTGAGATGTATTTTCCCCAAATGGTGGAGTTTTTCCATGGAAAGCTCAGAATCTTCATTCCATAATGTATTTCCTGTTAGGAAACAGCTGCATAAATTTCTCTTGCATCACTTCTGCAGTGATGTGGGACCCCCTCAGATGTGCTTTTTTGTTACGCATCTTTTTGTGGTGGTGTAAACAGAATTTCAAGGGGTTCCACTGCCAACTTTGTTGATGTTTTAGCTAATTAGGAAACGCACATCTTAGCAATTAATGCATCTACTTTTGATAGAGATGTAAAGTGGAGCTCCCTGGGTTTTGGAATTGTACATGATCGTGTGTTACTTTCGGAATGGGGTTTTCAGAAGCCTGGGAAGCAGAGGCTGTTGGGTGTCCCTCAACATTGTCCCTTGTCCCTCCTGCTGGCCCCATCCATTGTCCTTTTTTGGCTTCGTGTTGGAATGCTCCTATTGTTTCCTGGCCCTATAAATGGTTTCTTGACCTATTGAGTGACCTTCAACGTTGGATGACCATCAGTGGTGTCCACTGTCTCTCCTGGTGGTCCTCAAACCTCCATAGGGACATTTACATCATTTGGGGACACTGGGGACATTTAGATCAGGTGCAGTTGGGAGCAGTCAGCCATGCCCACGTGCTGCTCTGCTCCCACTTCTCTCCCTCTGAATCATAGAATCATAGAGTTGCTCAGGTTGGGAATGCAGTGCACCACAGGATGCCTTCCTCTTTGACTTCTCAAGGAGCAAATGATGGCAGAAGCCTAATTTGGAGTAAGTTTTCTCAGGTTTATCTTTGCGTAAAGGCAGTCATTCCTAGCTCTGCAACTTTGTCGTACACTCCAATGAATAGTTTTCATCTTTATCATCATGAATAAATATCTTCTTACACAGAAATGGTACATTTAGCCAATTTTGGAGACGTGTCCTTGTATACCAATTTCCAGGACGTGCCCATTAGAAAAAATGCAGGTGTAATGCAATTCTGCAGCTATTCAATTTGTTCCACTGGCAGCGCATCTGCTGCTCTGTTATTATCATCTGCCTTTTTGCCTGGGACATTTGCCTTTGCACACAGCCCTTTCTTTGCCTTCCTGCGATGTTTCATCTTGTTTTTGCATTCAAGGACATTTCACTTCCATTTTCTCAGTGAAATGCAAGAAGGCTTGTTAGTCACTAAGCGTTATTTTGTTTGTTTGTTTCTTCTAAGTCCCACTGATTATTTATTGATAGGACGAGAGAGAATGGCCTTAGGTTGTGCCAGGGGAGGGTCAGGAAGGGTATGAGGAACAATTCCTTCTCCAAAGAGCAATCAGGAAGTGGCACAGCTGCCCAAGGAGTGGGGGTCACCATCACTGGGGTGTCCCAGAGCCGTGGGGATGTGGCACTGAGGGATGTGGGCAGTGGGCATGGGGGGTGGGTGGGGATGGGGATCCTCGAGGTCTCCTCCAGCCTTAGTGTTTCCGTGGCTCCAGTCACCTCAAAAACAGTCAGACTGAAATTGCACCTCTGTGTCTATATGGGGGAAAATATCCGAGGTGTGCTGACTCAGTTTCAATATGTGGGAACACACAGAGGAAGGAAACAGACTTGATTTGGAAGGTGTTCTGCTGTTCCTGCTGCGCTCCTGCTGCAGGGCTTGGGGCTTTGCTCCTCCTGTGGGATCCCTGGGTCTGAGGGTAAGGCTGCAGAGGGCACCCCAAGAGCAGCCAGGCCTCCAAGCCTTGCTGCTGAGCATCATTAAACATCGAGCCCAGTGTGCCTAACACCTGCCTAAATGCCTCTGAGCTCCTCAGCACCAAGCAAGCACGTTTCATTTCTTCAGAAATTTTGGTGGTACAGTGTTGAGAAACCAGTGCTGATTTAACCAGTGGCACTAATTGGGGGGGTATCCCGTATTTTAGTTAATTATCTAGAGTTATGTCGCATCCTACAATTGCATGATGGTACGTAGAACTGATTTGTCAAAGGCAGCTGGTTGATATTTGGGAGCATGGATAAGGGTTCCTTTTTGGCAATAGGAATGAGTAGTTTCCCAGTTGTCACGTGCTGGATTTCATTAGGAATGGATATCACCTTGTGTGTTAGGATGGGGCATCCTTGGGGAGTTCACCTGTGTAATGATTTCAAAATGAGATCCCGTGGATGATGGAAAGCAGGTGTTGGAACACAGCCTGGATTTCAGATGTAGATCTGGTGGTGTCTTTCAAGCTGTGACCTGGAGCTGTTGAAGTACAGCACTGCCACTGAGAAGCAGCAAGCTTCTGTCACCAAAACAATGGGGCTGTGAATCTGCATGCACTGCAGCTTAGAATAGAAATGGAACTAAGTGCCGTAGTCTCCTGCTTACTGTCTTTCAGAGGAAGGCCTGGTAGGTTGCACAGCTCTGTCTAAGTTGTGGTGGTCTCAAGCACTGCAGGCTGCTGCTGCAGGTCTGCCTTTAGCTCAGAGCCACATCCAGGCCAGTCTGCTTGGTGGGACAGCAGGGAATGGGTTTGCCTCTTAGCCTTCCTTCATCTAGCTCATCTGAAGTCCCTGAGTTGTGTGCTCACCACAAGACTCTGCCTCCTGCATCCCCTTGTTGTGGTCCTCTCTCCTGGACACAGACTTAAAATCATAGAACCACAGAATCATGGAATCCTTAGGGTTGGAAGGGAGCTGTGAAGGTGATGTAGTCCAACTGCCCCACACTGAGCAGGGACACCACAACTACATCAGGTCAGCACACAAATTTGTGACATGGCAAGCTTTTGGCTTGGAAGCATCATCTCTTCTTCTGTCCCTGACTGATTCTGGCTGATTTCCTCTCACATTGAATTTTCATCTGCATTTTTTTCCCGTTGTGATCCGTATTTTCTATTTATGGCCCATTTCCCATTCAGTGTTGTGTGATGGAGGTGGTTTCCTTTCTGCCAGTATCAAAGTGACTTAATGTTACATCACCTTTTTCAAAGAGGGAACTGGAATATTTGGTATCTTTGCGATATTTGGTCCAAAATCCTTGGATTCTGTGCAGTTGGACTTTGGTCCTCAATTATTAAATGAACATTTTAGGGTATGAAGTAATGGAGGAATTCAGTGGTCCTGCCTATCTGAACTGGTAAAATCATCAGAAAAGAAGAAAAGGCACTTGTCAAGAGTTGCATTTTGCTGAAGGAGTTGCTTAGTGCTGGTAGATAGCTGTAGTGTAGCAGTGTCAGCTGGTGGGGCTGGGTGGGAGGGAATTGGCCAATTGGTGATGTCTTCCTTTGTGACAACTGTTCTTTGACCCTCTTGTGTTTTCTTAATGAAATGATTTCAGGTGTTGTGAAGGTGGATTATGGTGATGTGTCAGCCAGGAAAGCGCTGAGAGAAGCCCTGAAATGCAAACCTTTCTCGTGGTACCTGGAGAACATCTACCCTGACTCGCAGATCCCGCGGCGCTACTACTCACTGGGAGAGGTACACTGCACTTCCTTGCCTCGCTTCATCCTCAGGTCTTTCTCTGTTGCTTCGAGCAGGTGATATTTGCACTAAGCCTTTTTAACGTGGTTGTTGCTGTTGGGAAAGCATTCGCCATTAGAGATTTGTCTTTGAAATGGAGACGCGTGTCGAAAAAATGGGGTTTGTGCCTGATATGTGAAAATGATTAAATAACACACAGCATTTGAAAAAAAACCTCTGCAGTGTTGTTTATCATGTGGAGTAGAATAGGGTTGGTTTTGTTTCTCCCTCTGCCCCTGTTTCTAATGAAGTGTGCTCGCCCATTGGCTCAGTGTAGTCAGCCTGGCTGCCCAGCGCTGTGTCACCACCATCCCTCATAACCCTGTGGTTCAAGTACCACTGCGTGTGGAAGGCTCTTTAAAACTCAGATAATTTGCTGTTAAAAGGCTTCTATTGAGTCGTATCTCAGCTGACTTTTGAAAGCTCTTGAATGCTTTGATTTAAAGGTGCTGTTGGAATAGCAATCAAAGGCGCAAATGGCTTTATTGCAGTCGGGAAAGCAATTTGCTATTGAAACTTGCCATTGGAGTGGAAAATAAAAGCCACTGTAGGGCTTTAGGTTTAACTACGACTGAATAAAGTGTAACGTGGTTTTACAGCAAGCAAAGAACTCATCTAACAAGTGTCAAATGAGAGTGTTTTGTGCGATATTGTCAGACTGGAAAATAAAAGTACGAGGAAGTCATACAATAGTTATTAAAACACCTTATTTTTAACAACAGTGCCTCAGTTTCTATGGAAACAGGAATTCGGTACCTATGAATTAAAACCTGTGCCTGAGTGTCACAGCTGCTGACTGTGCCTGAAGCCTGAGTTCCACCAGCAGCAGCAACAGGCAGGTGGGAGAGCATCAGAGCTGGGCCTTCACAGGCAGGTCCTGGCAGTCACTGGGATTTTATTTGCAGCTGAATTTTCCCTTCATTTAGAATAGAACTGATAAGTGGATGCTGCATTGGATTATTTCCTGGGTAAACAGAAACAGGCTCAGAAAGTGCATAAGCTTTGCCAAAGTGTGGTGAATGCTGAATATTCCTTTTTGCATTTTGATCATTTGAATGCAAAGCAAAGGCAAGGCAAGGATTGTTTTGTAAAGCTGAGACATAAACATCGCAGATGAGCTTTGGAGTCACTTTTCATTTTAGTCCTCTGATTGAAGGAACCCAGGGACTGCCTTTCTCTTAGAAACGCTTGCAACTCTATTCTGCAAAAAGGTGATGTGAGACAAAAAGGCTCGAATGAAGCTTTTCATGATAATGAGTTGGAGAAAATCAAAGAAGGACGTGAAACAAGCATTTTTCCCTGAACAAAAATGATGCTTAGGCCGTGTTCCCATTTCCCCACTGGTCAGGACTGGAAAAATTCCCAGTTCCCAGAGCTCACCCCAGCTTGCTGCTCACCCCTGGGAAGCTGAAGCTGGGGGTGCTTCTGTGCTTTGCTGTTCTGTGAGTTCAGTGCAGCTCAGAGGTGTTTGGGGGAACAACGCTCTGCTGTCACCCCGGTGCTCCTCATTGCTTCTGGGTCTGGTGGCCTTTTCTGTCAGATTCATGAGCTGAGCACCACTGGAAGTGGTCTTGTAGTGCATTGTACTGCTGGCAGTGTGTCTGTGATGCTGGGTCCTGCACAGCCGTGTTGTGCAAAGATGGCAGAGGGGTGGTTTGGGGCAGCAGAAGTGGTCACTGCATTTGTCTGTTCCACATAGGGTGGGTTCTGAGGGAACATCTGCTGAGAAGTATTGGTGGTTTCTGTGGTGATGGGAATGCACTAGGGAGGGTGACATTTACAAATTGCAAGTTAAAACACATTCCTGTAGCTGAATGCATAGATAGCTGTAGGCTGCAGGAGAAAATACATGGTGTAATTTTTCTCTGCATAAACATGACATTACAAGCATGCTGCTCTAAGGCACGTTTCATCTTTTTCTTTCCTCAGATCAGGAACGTTGACACCAACCAGTGTTTGGACAACATGGGCCGCAAGGAGAACGAGAAAGTGGGCATCTTTAACTGCCATGGCATGGGAGGGAACCAGGTAGGAATGACAGGGTGTAGATGTCCCATGGGCCAAGTGGTGATCTGGAAAACCTGGTGAGAATTGACTCACTGCTGCGGATGTGTTGGATCGCTGCAAAAAGACCTACAGCAATAGATGTAGTAATAAGAGTTCTAAACTTGGTGAGATTTTGAGCTTTAAGGTTTGCATTCTCTGCCCTGTCCCTGGAGCTGTTCAGGGCCAGGTTGCATGGGGCTCTGGGCAGCCTGGGCTGGTGTTAAATGCGGAGGTTGGTGGCCCTGCCTGTGGCAGGGGGTTGGAGCTTCATGATCCTTGAGGTCCCTTCCAACCCAACCATTCTGTGATTCTGATTCTGTGATAAAGCCATTTTTTCGTGAGTGGCTTTCTCCAATGTCACATCTGCTACAAACAAATGAGGGAAGATGAAGGACCTCAGAGCAAAATCTTCCACTTTTCTTTCAGAGGTCATCATAGTGATCCCAGACTTCCCTCTCATTGTTAATTTGACTTAGGAGATGGAAGGGTTATTGTTTTGGTAAGGCTTCATACAGCCAAGGTTCTGTTTGCACTGTGGGTGTTTGATGTATCTAAAGATACCCGACAACTGGTAAACAACACTGTGCTTCCTCAGCCTTCCCAAGCCAATATATCTCAAAAAAGAAAGAAGAAATTTTACTCCAATATCTGTATCTTATCCTGGACATGAATTTTCTTAGTAACTGGGGAGGTAACGGAGGCACAGTTGTAGCTGTGGTCTATTGTGCATAGGACCAAAAGTTCTCCTGACTGTGGGGATGAGTCCAAGGAGCTGGTGGGGCACATCAGGCTGGAGGGCCATGTTGGGGTATAGGAGGAGGGCAGGAGGAGTGCTGCTGTTGTCCTCTGCACCACATTGCATGTAATACGCTATTTAATTAGCTCTGAGATGCAACCTGTTGTTCCTCGCCCTCTGTTTTTATACAGTGACATTAATAGGATTACATATGTAATTAATATGGATGTTAGTAAAATGGTAGCTTGATAATTTTACATTGTCTTAATTAACATCCATTTTTCTTCCTGAAGACAGCGTGTTTTTCAAATCCATCTTCTGTAATTGTTAACTCAGACATCACTTATTCTTTCAGAAGATATGATGGAGTATTGCAGTTATCAAAGAAGAGAGGAAAAAGAAAGATGCAAATGAAAATAAATTACAAAATCTGAGTATTTGCTTTCTGTAAAGCACAGCAGAAAACAGCTGCTGTGTCTCTGAGGCTAGAAGATGTCTGATGCAAACTTGTTTACTCTAAGAAAACCAACACAAATAAGTTAAAATTTTAAGTAGAAGTTGCTTGGGGATAAATAGTAATGGATAAATCTCTCAGTAATGAGCATGGCAGGAGATAAACTATCTGTACAGTGTGTACATGGGAGTGTATGAGTGATTCCTGCAGCCAAATTCTGCTACTTGCAGTGAGCAATACTTGGTGCTACAAATGTCGCTGAGCTTTGCATTAGCAGGAAACTGGGCCTTTTTTCTCATTCTGGTTATGTCCAGAGCATATGCTGCTCTTGTAGCTCCTCTGAGGAAACCTCTGGAAGTGATACCCATCTGTCTTCTTTGGTTAGCCCTCAGCTATAAATTCTCTTTTCTAAATCCTTCTGGAAAGTAAGAGAATGAGACGGGCACTACATATACTTAGCTTTCTGCACGTCAGCAAGCACTGGCAAGGCTAATGTTTGCAAAATAGAGGTCACATGGTGTTTTTGAAGGCCATAGAATGTGCTTTTGTGCAGAGAGAAGTGGGGATATGTATACTTGCAGCATATGAACATTAACAGATTTTTGATGTGGGCTCATCTCACCCCTTTCCAACAAGACGGTGTGCTTCCGAGTGTGATCTCAGCTGAGCACTGCTGGCTCAGTATTTAAAAGTGCCTTTCCTTTTGAGAAAAGCCCATCTGAGTGTTAACTGTGTCTGATGTGTTCTTAAGTGAAAGCAGCACTTGGAGAGCCTCAGATTGATTGCAGAGATTTATCACAAGATGAATAAATGCAACAGGTGGTGGCTGGTGCTTTACCATGCCTGTGGAGCCTGGATTTTCATCCAGACAAGTGGCTGCTGAGCGGTGAATAAGGAGTGAGAGAAATGCAAAGCCCACTGATCCTTGCAGCCTGCACTTTCCCATGTCTGTCTTACTGCTCAGACTGGGACCTGGCAGCTCCTCTGCTATTTCTTTGCATGCTATTTCATTTTCCATGGTTGCTCCAAATGACTTATCTGAACCTCAACTTCACAATACTTGCCTCTATTCCCTTGGCAGCTGTATGCAATGTATAGATTTTGCAAGCTTTTACAGAGCATTACCTTTATTTAACCTAACGTTGCCTTGTGCTGGGGCCAGCAGCACCAACAAGGCTTTGAACAGTGGGTTGGGAATGCTTTGAGATGCTTTGAGTGAGTCAGGGCCTTACAGTTTAACACAGCCAGTGGCAGTCCTGCCATCATCCTCTATTGCATCCTCTTATGGTCTCCACATTTTCCTCCACCTCCTTTCTGTCTCCAAGGGGTGAATGCATCACTGAAGGCATTCTCTGAAGCTTATACCTGGTTTGATAGAATTTTGTTCCTAATTTTATTAAGAGATCTGCAAGTTGTGTGATTCTGGCACACATCAGCCTTTAACATGGATAATCCTTGGTGCCAGCAGTTAAGGTAGGTGCTCAGGGAAGCGGTTCGTTTAAGGAATTATGGAATCATTGAGGTTGAAAAAGATCTCTAGGACCCCCAGGTCCAACCCCAGCCCATCCTACCATGTCTCTCAGTGCCACGTTTCTGCACATTTCTTGAACACCACGTTGCAGTGCATGGGATTGCTGGAACTGAAGCGCATGACACAGCACTTGGTCTTATTGCACTTCATCCAGCTGGCCTCAGTGCAGTGATCATGTCCAAATCCTTCTGTAGGGCCCTCTGACCTCCAGGCAGGTCAACACTTCATCCCAGCATGGTGTAAAGGAGGCCCAGGTTCTTCAGACTGAGGTCAGAGTGTCACTCATGCAATCCAAAGGTCTGTGGGACTGCCTCTGAGCTCAGCGCTCACACTTGCATTATGCTGCAGTCTTTGTTCTGTGTCTCCACTGTGTTGTTCCCAAGAGGTAAAGCTGAGTGGCTGATGGCTTTCAGTGCATAAAATTTATTTTCCTAAAGGTAATATTCCTTTTCTTATGTACTGTGGACTTCCACAACTGGAGAACCTTGCATGAAACTTATGAAGTCCGTAATACCACATGGTTGTTGGGAGAAGAAAGTTGTATTCCTTCACTGGAGTGGAAATCATAGAATCATAGAATGGCCTGGGTTGCACAGGCCCACAGTGCTCATCCAGTTCCAACCCCCTGCTGTGTGCAGGTCACCAACCAGCAGCCCAGGCTGCCCAGAGCCACATCCAGCCTGGCCTTGAATGCCTCAGGGATGGGGCATCCACAGCCTCCTTGGGCAACCTGTTCCAGTGCCTCACCACCCTCTGGCTGAAAAACCCTCCTCATATCCAACCTAAACCTCCCCTGTCTCACTTGAAGACCAGAAATATTGTCTGTTGCTGCGTTTTGCCAACACTTTGTCACTGCAGCACTTTCTCTTGGCAGGTGTTTTCCTACACGGCAGACAAGGAGATCCGCACGGATGACCTGTGCCTGGACGTGTCGCGGCTGAACGGCCCGGTGACCATGCTCAAGTGCCACCACATGCGGGGGAACCAGCTCTGGGAATACGATGCTGAGGTATTGGGTTCCCCTGTGTGCTCCTGGGGCAGCGTGTTGGTGACCATCCCTGTATACAGCAAGTCAGCCATGTGCTGGGCTCAGTGAGCTGGCTGTCTTGGATATCCATAGAAAACTGAAAAGCATTCTGTGTAATTTATATAAATGAAGTGGAAAACAATACGTATTTGTCTAAGTTAGAGTTTTACTAGTTTGTTTCTGTTCTTGAAGCTTTTAGACTGGATTTGAACTGTTTAGTCATTTCCCATGTGCCAGTCACCTGCTTGCTTAGCTGCTGGGATGGGACGTGGCTTTCTCTGGGTTGTGAAAGGAAGAGTAGTTTGTACAGATGCGGTGACTTACAGATAAGTTGCAGAATTAATACAGAATGCATGTAAGTATCTCAGTATTTTAGGGCTAAATTAGTACCTCTCCTTAAATGCAACAGGGAACAGCAGGTTGAAAGTGTGGTTGAAAGGTTCTGAGCTTTTGCTTTGAAGCGTGGATGTGAGTTTTGCACAGTGAAGTCCACACAAAAGTATTGGCATTTTTTTCTACCAGTCTCTGGTAAGAAGCATGCGAGCCTGCCATTGCACTGAGCTGCCAAGTAGGAAAACAACAGTTAGCTCCAGTGTGTTTGCCAGATTTTGATTCATTTTTGAGTTTCCCATCTGAAATTAAACCAGGGTGCTCTTTAGTGAAGATGACTTTCTTCTTACACAAAATGCAATTTTTCTTCTTACACAAAATTAGGGTGGTATTAAGTGCTCATGCCAGCAATTAATGCTGGGGATTTAAGACCTTTTATCTCCCCTCATTTTATTTCATAAGCAGATTGTAGCACGCTGACCACTGATTGTGGTCAGTAGGTGTGCACAGAGCTCAAGACAAGGCTTCTCACCAAATGCTTTTTCCTCTGTTACCAGCACAAAGAGCAATCTTTCCTGATAGAAAATCAGAATGCTGGTTGCTTTTCTTTGGATATTTCAGGCACAAACTGCAGCAAATGAATCCCACGTGGAGTTCTGACACCGAGTGCCTGATGGTTGCAGTTGCACGGTTACACTGTTCTAGGCTTAAAAATGCCACCTTAGCTTTGGCCTATTTCCATGGCAGCAAAGCTGGGAAAGTGCTGCAGAGCTTGGAAGGTACTGCCTTATAATTGCACAGTCATTTGTAACCCCCTCCAGTATCACATAGCAGCTGCTGCTTTCAGCATTCTGTCTGAATAGGTCGATTTCTTCCATCCCATTATGTTTTCCTTTACTTTTAGTATTAGAGATAAGCTATCTTCTTAAGTTCAGCATGAGAGATCCTCAGCAGATCGTAGCTGTGTAAAAACGCCATCAGCCAGTAGATGGAGCTCATAAAAAAGAAATACTCTGCGTTTTGTGCTCAGACCTTACATAAGGGATCTCGGAGGCGGCTGCTTTGCTGACTGCTCTGTGCACAGATCAGTCCACTGCATCACGCCTTTTTATTTGCAGGAGTTATTTGTTTGAGAAAATACTTTTACTCTGCCAACATTCAGACTCAGCTTGTGAACTTTTCTTATGAAACCGTGTTGGTGTTCCTTATTTAGGTTCATTTGTGGATAAATCTCAGGTGTTCCTGGTGTTAAAATTCCCACAGATGTGCCCACCATTTATATTCTTTTCAAAAATAAACAAGGAAATGGGATAGGAAAAGTAAATCTCAGCCATTCCATACGTATTTGTGAAGGTATCAGATGGAATCAGCTTGAAGCAGGGTATTTAAAATACTCCTCCTCTCATTTTCCTCAAGCAAAAAGTGTCCACATTTGTGCAAAATGCTTTTGAAACATAAATCATTAATACAAGTCAATGTGAACTAGAGATGTAATTATTTTTTGAAGCAAAGATGCTGCTCTTAGAGGAGTGGGGCACTCGCCTTGCTCTCGATGCCATGCTGTCTCTATGGCTCACAGCTGTGCACCTCCTCCTGCAGGTTCCTCCTGCAAATAAAACGCGTTTTGTTTAATGTCTGCAAAGAAATGAAGGTCTGTGTTGAAACAGACTTGCTTTCAATCAAGATGTGGGTGGGGGTTTTTTTAAGTTTTCAGGTAGATTTTCCACGGTTCTGCTGTTTCCCATGGCTGGAGCACAGTGTGTGCTGCCTGCAGCTCTGGGCTTCTGTGTTGGGCAGCACTGCTGGACCTGCATTCTGCCACTGCTTCCTTCCTGCTGGTTTTCCCTGAGCTTAATCCAACAGAAAGTAGCGTGCACCAGGAATTGGTGGATGGAATGTGGCTTTATGGGAATGCATGGTGAAGAAACCTGGTGTGGGAGCCCTATAAGCAACCCAGGCAGCTTTTTCTGTTTCCAATGCAGATTGCCTCTGGGCAGTTCAAGCCACAGCAGTTTGCAGCATTTTTAAACTGAGGGGTTTTTTGTGTGTGTGAATGCATTTACATCTTGGCAGGAAATTCATTTTGTTCGATTTTTTTCCTTCTAATCCATTGCCTCCTGTTATTGATTGGTAATGCTTTCATTTCCTACTCCTTAACAGCCCATTAGGATTCCTGGCCCATTTTCAAGCTGCCTACTTCACTGCAAGGGCGGCTGTATAAATCAGCTCTGTCAATGGGATGTGCCAAGGTGGACTTTCTCAGCTTTTGATGGCTTCCCATCAGCACGCATTGTGTAATGGTTTTACAATGCACACGTGGTGCTTGCTTTGGGCTGGGCTGGTGGATCCCATTGTGTCTCCCCACAACACCCAAGCAAGTTTTAGTCTGTGTAGGATGGTGAGATCTTAGGATATATGGTAAATGCAAATGGTCTCAAGGAAGAAAAAATACTAGTTATGTTTGATAGAAAAAGGCTTCATTTCTTCATGCATGAATAACGATGTCAGGATTTGATCGTGCATAATTACTCTTAAATTTGTCACTAAATCCGACATCTGCACAAAGCGGTGGAATTTACATTCTCTGAAAGATGAAGGTCTTCACAAAAAATGTGCCTTGAGTCACTGACTCTCATTTCCTTCTTTTCTTTTTCCTCCTGTCAGTATGTTGGTAAATGGGAGTATAGCTTTGAGGTAAGTTTGGAAACAGCTGCAGCCTCTGTGCCAAACCCTAGAGTAGTGCATCTCCTCCTCCCCCAGCAGCACAGTCCTCTCCTCGCAGTTATCCCCAGAGCTTCATCTGTTCAGGTAGCAACTCACTGGTGTCAGGCTGCCAGTGCTGTACCTGGAATACAGGTGTTCATCAAGACACACTGGGAACTCAGGAATATTTATGGCTTGGCATCTTTGGGGCTGATTTCATAGTATTGTAGAATCCTAGAATGGCCTGGGTTGCAGAGGAGCACAATGCTTATCCAGTTCCAACCTCCTGCTGTGTGCAGGTCAAACCAGCAGCCCAGGCTGCCCAGAGCCACATCCAGCCTGGCCTTGAATGCCTGCAGGGATGGGGCATCCACAGCCTCCTTGGGCAACCTGTTCCAGTGCCTCACCACCCTCTGTGTGAAAAACTTCCTGCTCATATCCAACCTAAACCTCCCCTGTCTCAGTTTAAAACCATTCCCCCTTGTCCTGTCACTATCCACCCTTGAAAACAGCTGCATCCCCTCCTGTTTGTATTCTCCCTTCAAATATTGGAAGGCCACAATGACAGGACTGAACCTTAGTCCGTGGGCATGCCTGTTAGTATGTGTGCTCTGTGCATGTGAGCTGGCCCTGTGAATGGTGCCATCTGACTCCAGGGTATCACACACAGTCAGTCCCCCTGCCTCCCCTCTATCAGCA
This sequence comes from Phasianus colchicus, assembly GCF_987193195.1. NCBI lineage: Eukaryota > Metazoa > Chordata > Aves > Galliformes > Phasianidae > Phasianus > Phasianus colchicus. The sequence continues at coordinate 1,181,059 of NC_143442.1, read as the reverse complement.
CTGCTGTTAGATTGACCCGCCTTGCTGCTGTGGGTGTCTAGTCAAAGGCTGTGGCTTTCTCCTTTGCTTCTCCTCCTGTTTGCTGGTTTTGTTCATTTTCACCACTTTTTTGTCGTGCAGACCCACACATTTCTCCATATAATCACCCAGTCGTGCTTGACACTCAGCAGGATAGAGGATGGCACCCATGGTCCCACCGTGGAGGCTTGCAATGGTAGCCCCTTGCAAACGTGGATGCTAAGGAACTACACCAGGCTGGAAGTCTTTAGAAACATTTTTTACAGCCCCACTGATTATTTCCTTTAACGAGCAGTTGGAGGTTGGTATCTGAATATAAAACATCTAATGCAAGTTTATCCAACACAGCTTTGAAAGCAAATGAAACAGCTATGGATTTAAGCTCCTTGCAGGAAAATGCTTTTCTGTTCTCTGCCTGTTTACCTCAAGAGAATTCCTTTCCTGTCTTTTGGTATATATAGTAGTACACGTGTTTAGTGTCAGTTGTTAATTACAGCAGACAATTATGAAGCATGAACCAGTGAAGGAATCAAAAATATTGTGCTGACCACTGCCTTTCTTGGCCAGATAGTTTCACCGATGTGTGTGTGTAGTGGAAGACAGTGGGACCACATAAGGTCAGTGGCACAAGCAGGGGTTGCTCTCATCTCTTACATTTTCATGCAGCAAACTGTTCCCTCCATGTCCGAGTGCACCGCTCTGAAGTTGAGCACTGCTCTCATTAGTGCAGACCCCCAGAGCTCTGATGAGCTGAGGGATTTCCCATCAGAGCTGTCATTTGCATACATTGCTAAGTGTGAAACAACATAGCTCTCATGCATCTGAATGTGTGTGCAGCTCACTCTGCACCCATCCATGTGTTCTCAGCTTTGAGTGAAATAGAAATTTTAGGCTGCCTTGTATGAGTATTGTATTGCCTAGTAATTAATTGTTTCCCAAGCAAATGAGGCCTTTTTTTGTAATAGCATAAATAATGATAGAACACAGAAAAAAAATCTATGAGACGGTTGAAAATCCCAATAATATGTCAGTCTAGCACTAAATTATACACTGAAAAGAAGGGAACAGCTGATGAAGGCGACGGCAGCTTTTTTAGACTTCTTTGCATTTCTGGTTATAGCAGAAAATGATAGCTGGTTAATTGCTCAAAAAACAATGTGAGTGAAGAATCAGTGATGCTTTGAGCTGTGCTGTTTAGTAAACAAGCTACTTCTGTTCGCACTGGTAACTCTTTCCTCCAGTAATTAGAGAAGAATTCCTTATATTCATCACTGAATGCATGTCAGATGGCCCCCCAGTGATTTCTTACAGTGTCTCTAGGATTTTCTTTGAGAAGTGCTTAATGGTTTGTTTTAAACCAAGGAGCCAACCTCTAAGAATGAGCCAGTGAAATAATATTCGTAATAGAAATGAAGAGTGTTAGTATGTGACATGTCAATCCAGGATGGACTGCAGTGTAAAATTACATGGTGTAGTAGCCCAGGTATGTGCCTGCATATAAAACCAAGCAGAATGTGTTGCAGTTGTTAATGAAATCTGTTCCCTTGGCTGTTCTGGCTAGAGCAGGGTTATAACCTGCATGGAGCTGCTGTACAGAGCTCAGACTTAGTCTGTAGCGGTACGTTCACCTTCCCTCAGTCTCTTTATGTACGTGTGCACCCAGTGCTTTTGAGCAGATGATTTCAGGTAAAGATGTTCAGCTTCCTTCTGTTCCCTTCTGACTCTCCCGTTCCCCAGAAATAGTGCAGTATAGTCAAATAATGAAAGGGACAAGAGAAGAAAAAAGATACTGAAAAGAGAAAGATTATCACCTGTACGATGACGTTGTTCATGTAATACATAACAAATTGAAGTTTGCTTTTGAAGCATACGTTTTCCACTAGCAATTATTTCTGAACTAACACCAAGTGGCCTGAAATGCGTATCTATTTGGGTTGTTGGAGTCTGAATTCCTTAATCACAGAATTGTTATAGAATCACAGAATGGCCTGGGTTGAAAAGGAGCACAGTGCTCATCCAGTTCCAACCCCCTGCTGTGTGCAGGTCGCCAACCAGCAGCCCAGGCTGCCCAGAGCCACATCCAGCCTGGCCTTGAATGCCTGCAGGGATGGGGCATCCACAGCCTCCTTGGGCAACCTGTTCCAGTGCCTCACCACCCTCTGGCTGAAAAACTTCCTCCTAATATCCAACCTAAACCTCCCCTGTCTCACTTTAAAACCATTCCCCCTTGTCCTATCACCGTCCACCTTCACAAGCAGCCGTTCCCCCTCCTGTTTATCCGTTCCCTTCAAGTACTGGAAGGCCACAATGAGGTCTCCCTGCAGCCTTCTCTTCTCTAAGCTAAACAAGCACAGTTCCCTCAACCTTTCATTGTAGGAGAGGTGCTCCAGCCCTCCGATCATCTTAGTGGTCCTTAAACCAGAGCACTGCTGCTTTGTGGTGTGGAAGTTCTTTACAGAGAGAGCGGTGAGGTGCTGGAACAGCTGCCCAGAGGCTGTGGATGCCCCGTCCATCCCTGGAGGTGTTCAAGGCCAGGTTGGATGGGGCCCTGGGCAGCCTGGGCTGCTGTGAAATGTGGAGGTTGGTGGCCCTGCATGTGGCAGGGGGGTTGGAGCTTTATGATCCTTGAGGTCCCTTCCAACCCTGGCCATTCTGTGATTCATTCTGTGATTCTGTGATATTCACACCTGTGCTTTGTGTTCCACCTGCTGTGCCTGGCTCAGCAGCAGGACCCCTCGGTCTCCAGGCAGCGTGGTTGGGGCGACTCAGAGCCGGGCCTTGGGTAGGGCTAAAACCGCCCACAGAGCATTTCCAGCTGTGATTGCCTTGTTGCTTTCAGCTCTTCCACTTCTCTTTGCAGAAGCTTACCCTGAGGCACGTCAACAGCAACCAATGCCTGGACGGGCCGTCGGAGGAGGACAAGCTGGTCCCCAGCATGAAGGATTGTGCGGGCGGCCGGTCCCAGCAGTGGCTGCTGCGCAACATGACGCTGGGGGCCTGACGGCCCGGCCCGGCCCCACGGCTCCTGCCGACATGCAGCCCTCAGGCCTGCTGGAAACCTCTCGCCCACAGGAGGCCCCGGCCCCGCTGGAAACCACAGCCCTGTTGGAGGCCTCACGCCCGCAGGAGGCCCGCCGACCCACGGAGCCGCGCTGTGTTGTTCTCCAGCAGGGCTCCACGTGCCCCCTTCAAACCTGTGACTGCTCAAAAGAAGTGCGTTGGAGCTTATAAATATCAAAATCTGCGCCGTTAGCAAGGCGGATGTCCTCGGTGACCGTCTCAAGAGAAACCTTTGTGAAACTTGGTGGGAGAGGTTGGGTGGGGTGTGTTGGTGTGTGTGTGGTACATCGTGCTGCGGGGCAGCGGCACGGCACGAAATGCCTTATGGAGCTGACGGCGCTGGGAACGACGGCCAGTGGTTCTGCAGCCTCCGTGTGTTGGTACCTGGCTTTCCTGGCAGGGCGATGGGATGTTGGCAGTGGGGAAGCCCTGCACTCGACAGGCCACTGAGGCAGTGTGCAGAGTTTCTGATGTTAAAGGACAACAGGATACCCACATGCGTGTGTTTGAAACAGCAGCAAAACGGAGCGCATTCATAAGCTGAAATGGAATGGAACAACAGAAGAGACATTGGAATAACGCTAAGGAGTGACACGCGTTGAAATCTGCAGTAGGAAGACTGGGTTCGCATTAGGGCCTGCAACCTCACACCTGGCAGACTTAAAGGGTTTTTGCTGCTTCCACTGAATTGGTCCTCTGTGAGAAACAGAGACCAGGTGTCAGGCTGGACCCAACCTGCAGCTGCTGCTTTTGAGCATCACTGTGTCCCTGCATCCTGTGTGAAACGCAGTCAGGAGCGTTCCTCCAGGAATCCCCTGTCACAGTGGGTGAAACTGTGGGTCAGGTCCAGCTCCAATAGAAATGGCAGATGCTTATTTATATTTTTAATAATTTTGTGGCTTAATCATTTTGCTTCGTTAGCATGGTTATTAAAGAAGCACTGATGACACGTGGTCATGTCGGAGGCATCCCAGGAGCTAATGTGTCAGCCTGTGGCTGGGTATGGGAAGGTGACCTGTCCATGTCAGTATCATTTCCATTGGCCATCACAGCGGAGATTCACATTACTATGGATTAGTATTCTCGTATATAGATAGCAGAAATTCGTAGGCCATTTATATCTTCCAGGTACATATCATTACATTAAATCTAGAAGCCTGTTCAATTTGAGAAGTATTTGCTGCGTGTGCATGGGAACTGCCATGTCACAGCAGCTGGCATGTCCATCCCGACAGCCCTGCTCAGAGCAGTGTCAGGCACTTCCAATCTCATCTTAAAATCCCCCCAGAACTATTCAGTATGGCTTAAAAGCCAGCAAAACAGAAGATGGCTGTAATCTTCTTCACAGGAACAGCATACAAACCTCACAAACATAAACACCAATCTCCATGCAGATTTTCTTTTTTCAAATTATTTCTTTATCTCCTTTCCAAGGGCTGTCCTGGTGCACAGCCACTCAGGCTGGTGGATGATATATCCAGATGCTTGGCTTTTGCTTGTTGTTATAGAAGTAAAAGCTATGGGAGGTCCTACAGCATCCACAAGCGTTAGGAGTGTGCACTCATGGTGCCAACTGATGGCTACCTCCAGTGTGACTGTGTCACTGTGTGACAGAGCATCCCCAGTGCACGAGGTGGTGGCTGCTGCAGCTCTAAGAGCTGTGTTTGCATTGGGAGGCTCTCCTGGCATCATTGCTTGAAGGTGGTGAGAGGTGAAAGCAGTCTGCAATTGGCTAGGCTTGAGGTGCAGCCTCAGAGTGGCTGAGGCTGAGAAATTACATTCTGACTTAGAAAAAAAGCACTGAATTTAGCCTCAGACACAGTGGGTGTTTCTGTTGGCTCGAATCCCAGACCTACCTCCTTAATGAGGGGTCAGATCCTGGATCTGCCTCCTTTGTGAGAATGTGGAAAACCCCTAAGTCCTTCCAGAAGAATTTCACGTAAACCTCTCGTGTAGAATGAGGTGGTAGTGGTGAGGGGCACCTTAAATGCTGATACAACATCAAGGGTAACAAATTGTGATGTAGGAAATGAATGTAAGTTTCTGAGTGCTTGGACCCCAGTCTTTCCTCCACCTCCTAAATTTCTGTTTCCTTGGCAAATAATTTGCAATCTCTCCTTTGGTTGTGTGCCCACAAAGGGCAGCACTCAGAGTCACAGACCACATCTGACAAGCACGGTTCTGTTTGGCTCCCTGTTTCCGAAATACCTCCAAAGGGTGTTGGGAGGACTGGCTTCTATTTGCACAGTGTGTTTAAAATAAAGAGAACTCTACGAATACTAAATCTAATTATTTTATCATGTTCAGCAGAGAATTGCTTCTAGTCCTTGTGCTAAGAATTGCACTGAGGAAGGGAGGGCCAGCCATAGTGTGAGGGGTCATCAGCACACTGCGAGCCCACGGAGACGGGAGAAACCAGGCACAAGTGGGGCTTGAAGCAGTCAGGCGTTGTGATCTGGTCCAGCTAGATGAGTTTCTCTGCGCGCATATTTCCCAATCACTAGAAGGATTTATTTCTTCGAAGAGTGTTTTGAAGAAAAGCTGTGTGCTTTGATGCAAGGCTGTGCGTTCTGACTTTGTATCTGCACCCTCTGCTTGTGTCGGCTGTGGGTGCTGGGCAAAGCCTCCAAGCTCCCTGGGTTCTGTGCTGTCTAAAAGTCCTTGCATTCCCCATGTGGAACAACCTGGGGAGACAAAAGGAGTTGGTGAGTCTGTCCCAGCAGCAGGAGCTGTGCTGGGCTGGTGGTGTTGAGTGGGCACCAGCAATGTCCATGGCTTTGTGGCAGCGCTGCTTCTCCAACACTTGGTCACTTCCATCAAGAACCGCTGCTCCAACAGGTTACCAGCCCTGTTTATTTCTCTTCTCCACATTCAGGCCAGCTTGGTAAGTGGGCACTGATGAACACCTGGGGCACACGGTTACTGGGGGGAGCACTGGGATTGTGGTGTGCTTTGGTGAAGTGGGGGATGGCACGAGGCATGGCGGCCTGCAGCCTTGCTTAGCAGCGCTCCTGGATGAGGGTGAGGATTAACTTCAATTTACAAAGGTAGATTGTGGGTAAAGAATTGCACATTTTAAATGTTGTAACAGTTATTAAATGGCATCCTGGTACTCTTTGCTGTACATTTAAATATTTATACATTTTTGTAGAATTAAAATATACTGGTTTAGTTTTCTTCTGGTGCTTCTGTCTGTTTCTGCTTAAGTGGTGCTGTGTGCTGAAAGGTTGGCTTTGCAGCACAACCCATCTGTTTGCCCTGCCCTTGTTTACGTGCCCAGTTTGCAATTGGCAGAGAGATGGGAGGTGGGGTGGTTGCTTTGGTTGCCTTTGGCTTCTCCTTGGGTTGCACTTAGGGCATGCAAATTCCAGCATGCAAAACCCAAAACGTCACCTCCTGGGGTAAGCATTCTTCAAATGCTCCATCAAGCAGCTCTGCTTTGGGGAAAAATACCAATGGGAAAGGTACAGCTTTCCTATAAATTTGATTTCTCTTCTCTCTGGCGTGGGGCACAGGAGGGTTAAAGGATGAGAAGTGTGGCTGCTGCTGATGCTGGCAACAGTGCCAATGGTTGCAGAGCTGTGTGCAGCGTAACAGAGCAGTGATGTTGAACACACAGTGCCAAAACGGCGTTTTAGGCTTATTTTGGCAGTTGGAGGATTTTCTTTCAGTCACATCTTGAATCGGGAGGTGGTCGGTTCTGATGAAGGTGGAGGAGCATCTGCTTTAAAAATAAAGGATTGTAAGCGTCAGTGCCAAAGAATCCTTGGCAGGTGGGGAGGCAGGGGCTGGGCATTGGCTCCATGGAAGGGGCTCTAGAGAAACCCAATCCCAAGTGCTAACAGACCACTAACATGGTTATGTCAGCTTTTAGTTTAATTCCAGTTCTTGTCTAAATCAAATCTTTTTGGTATCAACCTTGTGAAAATGAAGTCGTGGTGTTAAGAGTCAGGAGAGTGATGTGGCCTTCATCTACAGTGCATCACAGAGACTGACAAAGACACTTGTGCAAATAGAGAGAAAAAGCAGGTAAATCTTTTCTCTCAAAGCGTACCTGCTTCTGTGTTTTCTAAGCCTAAAACAATCCAGGCTGTCTGCAGAGAAAAATGTATTTGTGTGTTTGCTTCTAATAAGCTGCAGTTTATATAAAACATCCATCGCACAGACGCCATTAAAAAAAAAAAAGCCCGTCAAGTTACTACTCTGATTATTAAACTATTTCACAGAGATGCAATTAACTGTAGAGCTCATGTTAATTATAGTATGTGAATCATTTAGATGAATCATAAAATAATCTATTTGTGAGTAATGAGTGCAGGCAGAGGTATGCCTCTTTTTGCATTTTGCAGAAGCGTTAGCAGTTAGGATTGGTAATGGGGCTATAATTACAGCGAGGGAAACAACCAGCATCTCATTTTTCATTAGAAAAAGGAAAAGAAGAAAAAACTGTGTGTGTTTTTCTCCTTTTGAGGTATATTTAGGAGTTACATGGATCGAGCCCTTAAGAAAATCACTGTGAGTTATTGTGTTGCATATGGGGACACACCAAGCCTGCACAAGCTGTCCCAGACCTGCCTGGTATCACCCACCATCACTACTAATAAGGCTGTGCTCAATGGGATACGTGAGCAATGGGTTCATCTGCACAGCCAGCACAACTCCTCTGCTCAGAGCCCCAGCCATCCGAGCAGGGCGATTCCATTCATTGTATGATACGCCCTCGTTTGTTTGTCTGCCAGGTGACATCTGCCACAGGGAATGAGTCACGCCTGGAAGTGATTAAATTGGTGCTCCTTAATTCAACCCTCAGCAACGCAGCCGGGTTCTCCTTTCCCTGCACGGCTCCGTCTGGGTGCTGCACTCACTGCAGGACGGGTTGGTGGCAGGGCTGCGTGCCAGGGGCTGCTCACTGCTCACCCCAATGGCTCAGCCCACCTGTCTTCTGTCTGCACCCCCTGAGGTCAGGGAAATTGAGAGAAAATCAGTATCTGGCTCTGCGTTATATTGGAGCTGAACCTCGTGGTCTTCACGTGCCACAGCAGGATGCTCAGAAATCACCAAGCTGCAACCCTGTGTTTTATCCATCTCTGCATAAGTGATCTCTAGCCAAAGATAACTTCATGTATGGTCAGCACGTGAGAAACATGTTTTGCTTTATTTACCATTTTTCTCATTCTGAAATACCTTTTAACCACACAGGAGTTAAAAAAAAAAAAAGAAGAAAGCCATGCTGCTGGTCTGTGCTGACACTCCCTGGGGGCAGCTCTCTGGGACCTCACCAGGCAGTTCTGGGGATGCAGGTCTTACTTTCCATTGCAATGAGAAGCTGAAGGAAAATTCCATAAAGGAGAGTTTACTGAGTAAAAGGAACCTAATGGAAGCAGTAGGCTGAAAAGGACATGGTGGGTCAGAAGGTCTCCAAGGAACCCAAAAAACCCATTTGTAGAGAAGTGCTTCAGCCAGTGCTTTGTGCTGGCTGGGTGGATCTGAACAGCCAGACATGTTAGGAAAGAATGGGGAGAGAAGGGAGGAAACGTGCTAAGGAGGTGCTAAGGTTGGTAAATGCTTTGTAGTATTTAACATTTCAAAATTTGTCAAATGGAATTATCTTCTAGCAGAATGTATGGGAAGGCTGTGAGAACTGGGTTGGAAGAATATACTATAAGGAGCTCCTGCATTTGCAAAGCAGATGAAGCAAGACCTTCATAGAGCTTTTTGTCTCTAATATACTAAATCTGTAGATACAGCTACATTCTGTATAGGAATATACAGAATACATATATGGATGTTGCTGTTTTTCAGCATATCTTAATGGTTTTATTGCAGTTTGCTCCAGGCTTGCCTTAAGGGTTAGGCTGGGAATGAGGAAGAACTTCTCTAAAGAGCAGTTGGGCACTGGCACAGTCTGCCCAGGGGGCTTGGTGGGGTTGGGTTGGGTTGGGTTGGGTTGGGTTGGGGATCCCAGAGGTCTTCTCCAACCTGAATGGTTCTGTGATTCTGTGGGCACGTTTCCTGTGCTCTGGTGGCAATGAGGGGTGGGTTTGGTGGACATAAATTGGGCTGCTGGCGAGAATCTCCTTCCTTGGGTTGCAAGAAGGTGCTCCTGGAGGGCTCATTATTCCCTATTCTGGAACATTTTCTTAAGATCAACTGGCTTGTGTGCAAGCACTAGAAATAGCAGGGCTTGCTTTTAATCAAAACCGAGTAGTGAGGGATGGAAATGTATTGAGGTTCTGACATCCCAGGAACTGCAGTGGGAGCTGCGCGTTTCTGAAATACATCTGAGATGTGAGGAAAATGTATTTTAAATCACACGGTTTTGAAGCATAGCAAAGCTTTCATTGGCATTTCCTAGGTGCAAAGGCAGAAAGAAAGGAAGGATTTATATTCCATACATACAAAACTACGAACGTTTTGAAAGCCCTGAGGTTAGGAGTAAGGAACCAGTGAACAAAGCATGTATTGTCTGTCCTAATTTTGCACTACAAGGGAAAGAGAAGCCTTGCCATGTGAGCCCTTCCTTCAGTGCTGATGGTCATTAATGACAAAGTCAGGAAGGAAATGCTGCATGGAGGGAGCTGAAGTATGTGTAACATTACCAACAGGTCGTGCAGGGTAAGGCCTCACCCACCACCTCCAGTTTCCAGTTGCCCACTTCTATTTGTTGCCAGCACATCAGGCAGAAATTCTGCCCTGTGCCAATATTTCACATCAGACTCATCCCCTCACCTGGTCTGCTCAGGCATCCCTCATTCCTGCCCCTCCACAACAGCTTGGGGCCATTTCTTGGATCTCCCCAGCAAAGACAGCTTGGATATCGATGTAACTGCTGCAGGTGTTTTGCTTTGCTGTGAGCGAATTGAGAGAGCAGTGCTTTATGAATTCTGCATGCAGACATCCCTGGGGATGGCTTCCATTGCCAATGATTCCATTTTGCTGACCAGCAGCAGAATGCTGGCTTGGAGCATCCTGGTGCTCCATGTTAACACCTGCCTCAGTAACACATCTCCCTTGGTCTTGCAGCTGAGCTCATTTCAGTAGCGTCCTTCTGAGCATCTCTCTGGAAAAGCTCTGTCTCAGCATACCCAGCTTTATTCTTACATTTTGCCTGGGGATGGGGTAAACGAGCTTTTCTTTTATTTTGTTATTCCCCGCAGTGTTTGCAGTGCTGCCCACATCCCAGCAGAGTGTTGCACAGTGAGCTCCTCAGGGTCAAGAGGGTTGCAAAGCTCCTGGCACCCAAAGCCAGCAGGAAACCCTCCATAAAGACACACTTTTCTCTATTTATTACTTTTTTCTTCCTTCCTTTAAGCTCTTCCAAGAAGCCCAGCCACATCCAGCATCACTTGCTGCTCTCCAGGTGCCAGGAGCAGATCCAACTTTCGTCTCTGCTCCGTTATTTAAGATGTGATGGGAAAGGACTCGTTTGCAGACCTGTCTGTGCTGACATTTCAAGCAGAGATAATTGGGTGTATTTTTAGCTGCCCACGTTCCGGAGCACTAACTGCACATTTCTGTGAGGTGTGAGTTTATTTAGGGAAGAATTCATGGTTTGAGACTTCAAATAAGAAGCTCATAAAAGCCTACAAATGACCCCAAGTCGTCTCTCCGGCACTGTAGCTTTGAAAATACATTTCTAAGGGAAGCCACAGTGCTGGAAGAGCAGACACTTCTTTCTGTTTTTGTAGCTCCTGTGAATCTTCTTCTTCCATCAAATGTCAGCGCTGTGCAGTGCAGACTTCAGGCTTGGTGCTGCCCAAGGGAGGACATGGCAGGAGCTGAGTGCCTGTGGTTGGCAAACAGAAAATGAGCTGCTGGTGCAGCACTGGTGCACACTGAGCAGGTAGAGGCTCTGGCCCCTGGTGAACTGGGAGCAGATCCCAGAGCTGCACCACCTACACTGGGTGCTGGGCCCAGCCCTGGCTGTGGGATGGCGTGGGTGCTGTGCCCATAGCTGGGTGCTGTGCTGGCTCCAGGTGGGGCTGGGCCCCCCCACTCCCTGTGCAATGCTCCCCAGCCCCGCTGCGGTGATTTATGGCTGTGATTTACGCTTGTTTTATTGGAAAATGTGAGTTTGCTAATAGCACCGATGGGAAATGTAAAGATCATTTGAATGCCTGTCTTCAGCTAACAACCATTTATTGTCTGTAGAAAAGGATGTTTGCTGCATTTCTGCTGTAACTGCTTATCTGAAATGAAGATTGATTTCGTTTTCTGAGCACACTGCTGGACTTCTGTGATTGGCTGCCTCTACCATGCTTAACTGGTGTGCACTATGGGTCAGTGCTGTGCCCTTTGCTTTACTGAACTGCATTTCACAGAATCATGGAATGGCCTGGGTTGCAAAGGCCCACAGTGCTCATCCAGTTCCAACCTCCTGCTGTGTGCAGGTCGCCAACCAGCAGCCCAGGCTGCCCAGAGCCACATCCAGCCTGGCCTTGAATGCCTGCAGGGATGGGGCATCCACAGCCTCCTTGGGCAACCTGTTCCAGTGCCTCACCACCCCCTGTGTGAAAAACTTCCTCCTAATATCCAACCTAAACCTCCCCTGTCTCACTTTAAAACCATTCCCCCTTGTCCTATCACTATTCAAATCCATCTGGCCCTGAAAGCAAACAAGCAACAAATGCAGACAGAATCAGAAACGGAGCAGAGCGCTGCCTGCTGGTTCCGTACAGCTCAGGGCTGATGTGCCAAATCTGTGATGTGCTGGCACAGCTCCTCACCTCCATTCATAACGCGTTAAGCCATGGGAGAGCAAAGGGATAAAAGGTTGGGGCAGAAGTGTAAATGACAGGGCACATAGTCGGGAGAGGTTTTCAAGAAGAGAAGTGATAGAGCTGGTTTGAACTTTGGGATCTCTCAGCTTTGCACTTCCTTAGCTGCCTTTATCCCCTGATTTGAGCTTGTATTTGCTTATGAACCAATCTGATGATTCACGGTGGAATTTTCTGTTCTGCAACCTAAGAACATTTAGGAACTCGATTTGAATTTGAATTGGAAACCCCCACATGGGTTTCCTGAGTGGCTTTGCATCCCAATGAGTGTTTCCTTCTGCTGCCAGCATCACTGTTTGTATCAGCAGCACACCTAATTGCTGAGAAATAATCCGTTCGTGGTTTGGATGGGAAAAGGGTTCTGGGCTTTTCCTAATGGCATCACTGCTGGATCTGGGTTCAGTTAGGAAGCCCAGTATGGCACCGTGTGGTGCAGAGGGAATGAGAGCTCGAGGCAGTTCCATGGTGCCTTGACTTTCTCCTACAGTTGCAGTGGCACTGTGGAGCTCCTGGCAGCACCGAGCAGGGCCATAGATTCCAGGGCAGCCTGCTTGTCTCCAGCAGCACTCCGCTGAAGGACATTGCTGAGCATCTCTCATTCTCTTCCCCACTCACATTGTTTCCTTACCTCATCGCATGCGACAGGAGGCAGACGTTCGCAGTCTGCGAGTCTCTCCGGGAGCAAGAAGAATTGGGTGAATTGAATTGCAGCAATTAGGACAAAATAGTTTCCTTTGCACTGACGTGGCTCCTGCAGCCGGAGCGTTGGGGTTAATAATGTAACCAGCGATAGGACGGGAGGTGACGGCCTCACCTTGTGCCGGGGAGGGTAGGGCTGGGTTTAGGAGGCAGACGAGCAGTCAGACACTGGGAAGGGGAAGGGAAGGGGAAATGAAGTTTGCATAAGCTGTCGTAAAGCTCTAATGAAATCCTCGAAATGTCCCCCGCACCCAGACGTGATTGGAAATGTGACTGGAAGTTCTATTTTTGCTCCCGGTTTGAAAACGTGCGGTGGTGCGATGTTCGTTCTGACGCGTCCCCCCGCAATGCGCTCCGGGTACCGCCGCTGCCCCCGGGCTCGGGCACGGAGAGAAGGTCAGCGCGGCCACCGCACATCGGGGCTCTCCCGGCCGCATCGCTCAGCGTGCCTTATTGCCGGCAGCTCGAGCGCACAGCGGCTGCGAGCTCCCATCCCTGCCGCTAGCTTTGCACCTTTTGGTGCCCTGCGCGTCCCGGAGCGCAACCCGGGGCTCCGCGGGGCACTGCGGAGGAGGAGGCGGGGATGATGCTCTGATGGGCGGTGCTGGGAGAGGCGGTACCCGCACTGCCCGGGGCCGCCCCGCACCGCCTCTGCCGGCGGCTCCGCGTGGGTGGCGGCCGCGCAAAGCGGTGCCTCCGCGCCCGCAGAGCGGCGGCGCCGGGGCGCGGTGCGGTGCGGTGCCGCGCGGAGCGGAGCGGAGCATGTCGGCGCTGAGGAGGAAGCTGGGCGATGAGTACCAGGTGGTGAGCACCTCGGCCAGCGGAGGGGGGCTGCCTCCGCCCCGGGCGGCCCCGCGGGGGAAGCGGCAGCGCTTCGTGGATAAGAACGGACGGTGCAACGTGCAGCACGGGAACCTGGGCGGTGAGACCAGCCGGTACCTGTCCGACCTTTTCACCACGCTGGTGGACCTCAAGTGGCGCTGGAACCTCTTCATCTTCGTTCTCACGTACACCGTGGCCTGGCTCTTCATGGCCTCCATGTGGTGGGTGATCGCCTACATGCGGGGCGACCTGAACAAGGCTCACGACGACAGCTACACCCCCTGCGTGGCCAACGTCTACAACTTCCCCTCCGCCTTCCTCTTCTTCATCGAGACCGAGGCCACCATCGGCTACGGCTACCGCTACATCACGGACAAATGCCCCGAGGGCATCATCCTCTTCCTCTTCCAGTCCATCCTCGGCTCCATCGTGGACGCCTTCCTCATCGGCTGCATGTTCATCAAGATGTCCCAGCCCAAGAAGAGGGCCGAGACCCTGATGTTCAGCGAGCACGCGGCCATCTCCATGCGGGACGGCAAGCTCACCCTCATGTTCCGCGTGGGGAACCTCCGCAACAGCCACATGGTCTCAGCGCAGATCCGCTGCAAGCTGCTCAAGGTAAGGCACTGCCGTAGAGTCGTATCACAGAGCCACGGGACGGGGTGGGCTGGAAGGGACCTCAGACATCGTAGGATCACAGAATGGTTGGCTTGGAAGGGACCTCGCAGCCCCCAGCCCTGCCGTGGGCTGGCTGCCCCCCAGCTCAGGCTGCTCAGGGCCCATTCATGGCCACGGGCACCTCCGAGGATGGGGCATCACAGCTCTGGGCAGTGCCACGGCCTCACTGCCTCTGGTTAAAGGATTTCTTCCTGAGACATCATCCCTGTATAATAATGTTTACGTTCCATGCTCTTTCACATGTAGATACTTATCAGATTCTAGATTCTTTCTCTGAGAGGTAACTGCTTGATAGCTGGAATTGCTTGGTGTGTATTTTCAAAGGGACCTGTCTGCCTTCCTGGCACATTTCTGCACCCTTGGAGGCTCCAGCTAGAGAGAACTTCATTTCTGTGGTGCATGAACTTCACACAAAGCTGAATGTCGGGGTTAGATGTGCAAAAGCCATGCTAATGGCCCTGCAAGTCTAAGGAAAAATAAGTGTGAGGCATTACCAAGGAAAATTGAATATCTATTTGAGACTCATTATTATGGTTTTTTATATAGGTGAGCTGAAATAAATATGCAGTGGGTGGAAGGGGATGGCTCAGGTGATGTTTGGCACACACACAGCATCCTGCACATTTCCCAGCTGTGGGGGACGTGGTGCTGGGTGTTCTGGGGGCCCCGCTCTGAGGCATCCCCCTCTGCCTATGAGAGATGCTCTTGTTCCATCTGCTGCACCCGGCCCCAGCGATACGCAGCTGCCTTTTGCTTGGAGGCATCAGAAGGTGCAGCGCTTTCACCCCAATGGGTATTGCTGGTGGGGTTCTGTAGGCTTGCACCAAGCAGGGCCCCCACTGCATCCCAAATAACGGGGCTGGGATGGTGCTGGGGATGCTCGGAGTGGATACATCCGTTCTTGGTCCTTTCTTTCTGAGCAGTCGGCTGGGGCTGGGGCTCTCTTGTGCTGATATGAGCGAGCCCCAATTATTGGCTCATTCAGAAGTTGGATGGTGGCACAGTGTGCACCGAGCCCCAGGAGCAGCCCCGCTTCTTGGAGCGCAGTGCGGTGACCGCCATGCCCTGCACATGGAATAAGCTGTGTGCATATGGCTTTGGAAAGGCTGAGAGGGTCCTTTCTGTCACAGATATATTAAAAAAAAAAGCCAGCTCTGTTTATGTCCGAATGGAACAATTCCAATGGAATTTTGAAAGTTGGTGCTTACCACTTGGTGTGGCTCCATGCAATCTGTGCAACTTTGAAGCCGCCTCCCCAGAAGTCCTGTTCTGTGATAATGCTGGAAGGACCCGAGAGCAGAAGGCTTTGCTGCTGTTTTTTGTTTCTTTGTTTGTTCGTTTTTCTTCCAAAAGTGAATGGTGCCACAGTGGCTTTTCAGACAAAGTGGTGATCATTGCACGGGGACAGAAACTGCTGTGGAAGTGCTCCTCTGGGAGTTCTGTCCGTGGGCACCGCAGTGTGCGCTCAGTGGAGAGCAGTGCAGAGCTGTGCCTGCTTGCTGCTGCCCTGCTGCTTTCCACGTTGTCCTGCTGGTAGATGCTATGGACAGTTGGAAAGCCTGAGAATTGCTTTGTTGTTATTTTTTTCTCCCTGCTAAGAAGACGGTGTAGGGAAAAAAGCAAACTGTAATGGAAAATGCTAACACAGAATTACTGCAAAACCTCGCTCGTGGCGGAGCTCCTTTTGCAGAATGGATCTCCGTGGTTGTGAGGAGCTGAGAGGAACGCTGGCAGTGCTATGCTTTGGTGCCCATGTGATGCTGGGTCAGAACAGTCCCCCAAGGTCTTTTTTCTCCACAAGTGTATTGACCAGAACAGCAAAATGGTGCATGATGGGGGTGGTTATGCCCTGAGCTCAGTCCTGCCTGGCGCTCCGGAGCAGCTGTGACGGTGCCTGGGATGGGTTTCCTGGGACCCCGGAGGAGCTGCAGTAGGGGCACAACAATTTGTCTGTTTTTAACCTTTTCCCCATCATTTTCTTCCTCTGTCAGCACATCAGCTTGGATACATTTCCTTTACCAGTGTCCTTAAAGTACCGCATTCTCTTTAACACCCATTTTTATTGATCCTCTCTCGGTTACGATGTCTGTCGTACAACATCACCTCTTTGCAATCAGCACCTCAGCCTTCACCACCTCCTGTCCTCGGGTTCCTGCCCTGCACCCACATTTTGGGCAGCTCCCTGGCATCCTGCTGGGACCGCGCCGCTCCTCTCCCTGTGTGCGTGCTGTGCCGGCTGCCTTGCCCAGCTTCTGCCTCCTGGCTGAAAAGCAGCAGACTTCTCAGGAGGGAAGGAGCCTTTGGCCACCAGGCAGATGTTTGTGCAGATGTGCTCTGTGTGTTCCTTGGCTCTGTGCGTGAAGCCGTGGCGCTGGGCAGGGCGATGTGGGTGCGATGGGTTGCAGCGCTCACATGCACAGATGAAAGCCCATTTCTCAGCTGGAACTCCAGGGCACTGGGAGACATCATTGTTTCGCTGGGATTACATCTTCCGATCCAGCCACGTTCTGTGAATATTGTAAAAATAGAAACCAAATCCCAGCGAGGCGCTTAATCCCTTTCTGTTCCGCTCTCTCCCTTTTCCTGCAGTCTCTCTGCAGCTCCCACCCGGCCATGGGGCTCCACGGGGCACGCTGTGGGCAGTGCTGGAAATGCATTTCAGGCAGCGCTGGAACGTTATTTCGGGGCTCTACGTATGGCAAACACGAATTCATAAAGCTTTTCTTAAACCCAAATAGAGACTAATGGGAAACTGTAATAAAAATAATGATTGGGAAGGGGTGTAATGTTCTGTTCCTTCCTATTCACAGCGCCGCGAGGAGGAATAAAGAGTGAGGAGTAAAGCAGGAGGGAGCCCTCGGTGTGATGTGAGGGTGCTGTGTGAGCCCATGCCTTGATTTGGGGCTTGGGGCCTTCCTCCCACCATGACCCCTGTCCCTGTGCTCTCCCCCAGTCCCGCCAGACACCCGAGGGTGAGTTCCTGCCGCTGGACCAGCTGGAGCTGGACGTGGGCTTCAGCACAGGTGCCGACCAGCTCTTCCTCGTCTCGCCGCTCACCATCTGCCACGTCATCGATGCCAAGAGCCCCTTCTACGACCTGTCCCAGCGCAGCATGCAGACGGAGCAATTCGAGATCGTCGTCATCCTGGAGGGCATCGTGGAAACCACGGGTGAGTCGTGGAGCAGATGCTCCGCCGTGCAGATGTCGGCCTGCAGGGCTTGCTGCTGCTCAGGCTGCCTGCTGAAGGCCGTGCATGATTAAAATGTGAATATTTCCAGACGGCCAAAGTCTTATTTTCATTGAAAGTCAAAATAATACAGTGATTTTTCTTTTTTTGGAAATGTATTTATTACATTCAAAGTGAAAATATTCGACTGATTTTTTTTGGAGATGTATTTGTTACCAAAGCAATGCTCTGTGTGAGGTGGCAAAATCCCTGTTTCCTTTCAGGGATTTTTTCCTTTCAGTGTCACTGGCTTGTGCTCGAGTAGGATTTCCTGGAGGACAAAACACGATGCCATTAGATCCTGCAGCACTGCCCACGGTGTGGTTGGGTATCCTTTGGCATCACCCCATGGTACGGTTGGGTGTCCTTTGGCATCACCCTATGGTACTGTTGGGTGTCCTTTGGCATTGCCCCATGGTACAGTTGGGTGTCCTGCAGCATTGCCCCATGGTACAGTTGGGTGTCCTGCAGCATTGCTCAGTGGTACGGTTGGGTGTCCTTTGGCATCACCCCATGGTACAGTTGGGTGTTTTTTGGCATCACCCCATGGTACAGTTGGGTGTTTTTGGCATCACCCCATGGTTGGTATGGTTGGGTGTCCTGCAGCACTGCTCAGTGGTATGGTTAGGTGTCCTGCAGCATTGCTCAGTGGTACAGTTGGGTGTTTTTTGGCATCACCCTATGGTACTGTTGGGTGTCCTTTTGCATTACCCCATGGTAGAGTTGGGTGTCCTGCAGCATTGCTCAGTGGTACAGTTGGGTATCCTTTGGCATCACCCCATGGTAGAGTTGGGTGTCCTTTGGCATCACCCCATGGTTGGTACGGCTGGGTGTCCTGCAGCATTGCTCAGTGGTACAGTTGGGTGTCCTACAGCACCACCTGTGCTCGAGTAGGATTTCCTGGAGGACAAAACACGATGCCACCTGGGCACTGGAGCTGTGGTCAGACCGGGGCTGGGAGCTGCTGCCATGCCCTGCTTTACTTTCTGCTGTCTGGCTTCATCAGAAGGATGCTTCGTGGGGATACTCTGAATGTCTTTACCATTTTTCCAGCATTTCTGTGCTGCACAGCTTTGCTCACATGGGTAGCAATCCCACAGAACGTCGGGCTGCAGCATTTCAGTAACATCAGCCTTCAGCACCAGCGAGGCCATAGCAGCAGCTAAGAATCCTTGCTGCTTTTCAAGAAAACTGCTGTGCATGGTTCAGCTGCTTCCTGTTGGGGCTGCCAGGCTGATGCTGCTCAGGGGGCTCCAGGGCCGTTCAGCAGCATGGTTTCAAAATACTGCTGCCCAAAGAAAAGGGATTTTGTAAATAGCCCATCAGAATTTGGAACAGGAAGTCGTGTGATGCTATACTCCATAGATGTTTTATTTTTCAACGTAGACATACACAGAACAAGAAAAACAGGAGGTATTTTCTGGATTTATAAAGCCTAACTCGTGTAAGCTTGCAAATGTTGTGACCTAGTTTTGTGAGATGAGATGAATATTGGGTAAAATCGAGCACAGTGAGTTCTATCTCGATGAAACGTGGAGGGATGAAAGGGTTTTAAAGAATCTTTAATTTTGTGAGTAGAGGAGGAAGGCCCTGCAGAGCAGCCTGGTGGTGTCAGGCACACAGCAGAGGCTTGAAATGCTTTCTGCTGGTGTGGAAAGAGCGGTGGAACGGAGGGGCCAGAAATAACTCGCAGTTGTTCAGAAGCTGGGCTCCTATTTTTGGTTCTGTGTACAAATGTTGACTGCTTTTCAGTTTGCCTGGGAAAATGAGAAATGTGAAAAGTTGCTTCTTTTTGCATCACCATCTCGGTGCCCACTGCGTGGCGTGTGGTTGGAACACGTTCCTTGCTCTGCTGGAATTATGGTTGGCTTTAATGGTGAGGAGACCTTATAGGGTGGTCTGCTGTGTCCCCTTCCAGTATTGGTTTCCTCCCCCCTCATCCCTGCTGAGCTGAATGCAGAGCTGCCCACCTGGCAGCCCTGAGAGCTCCCTTGGAGGCAGTCAGTCCCTGCCCTTCTATCACCTCCTGCAGGGAAACCATCGCCCTTATTCCACATCATTCATTATTAAACAATATGAAATTGGATTTTCAAACCCAAAAGACTGCGTTTGCGCTGTGAGAATGGGTGAGTTTGAGTCATTTTGCAGTGTTGGTGGTTGGTTGGGCATCTGATGGCAGCACCCCTCCCAGTGCTGTGCATTGTAGGGCTGCGTATTTATAGAAGAGGCTTTGGTATTCATCACCTCTTCAGCTCCTGGAGTTTAAAGGGAGATCCAGTGCTTTCTGCCCATGCTCCTGCTTTGTTTTCCAAGTAAATTATTTTCTGTGTGTGCCCATAAAGTGCTGCAGAGCTGCACTCAGACCCACAGCATCCCTTGTGGTTAACAGGGCGCTGCGTCTTCAGAGATCTGCTCGTGCCAAAGCCTAGAGCTGGGAAGCCAGCAAATCAGAGAGAAGAGCAGAAGAGTATCTGTTTCCTGCTGTGTTCTTAGTGCTGCTCCTGTTTGCACTGCCATGGCAGGAGCTGCCTTTGGTCTGAAGCAGAGCGAGGCAAAGTGAGCATGATGAAGGAGAATCATAGAATCATAGAATCATACAGCGGTTGGGTTGGAAGGGACCTCAAGGATCACGAAGCTCCAACCCCCTGCCACACGCAGGGTCACCAACCTCCATGTTTAATACTAGACCAGGCTGCCCAGGGCCCCATCCAACCTGGCCTTGAACACCTCCAGGGATGGACGGGGATCCACAGCCTCTCTGGGCAGCTGTTCCAGCACCTCACCACTCTCATAGCAAAGAACTTCCCCCTGACATCCAACCTCAATCTTCCCTCCCTCAACTTCAAACCATTTCCCCTTGTCCTGCTGTAATTTACCCTTCCAAAGAGCAGAGCCAACACAAGCTTTGGGACTTGGCTCCATGGCACCATCAGGGCTCCCTGCCTGCTGTGAGACCCTCCAGCATTTGATTCTCCTACAGATCACAGTTTTGAATTACAAGGTTCTGTTGATGTTTCTCTTTGGCTTTGTTTTGTGCTTCAAACTTCCGATGAGCGGCGTTACCCAGGGCTTGGGGGAGTGGTAAATATGTACAATAGATGTGCTGAGTGGCAGCAGGGACGCAGCAGTCTCTGGGAGAATTGAGCTGCGTTCCCTAAGCGGGCGGTTCTTCCTCACGAGCCCCGCTTGGCTGATTAAAATCACCATTTCCGATGCCTTCTCTCATTAAATCATGTAAAAGTGATTTCTCATAGATGCCTCCCAACTTGATTAAATTATTTCACTGCCTCGTCGCTGACATTTTAATTTCTGGGAATATAAACATTGCTTTACGCTTTCCATACCCTCCTTAATTACAGCTTCGGGTTGTTTAGATACCAACACGCGGTGCATTTTTGGGGCTTTCTGAGCGTTGCTGTGGTGGAGGAGGAGGAGGTGGGATGTGGGGCCGGGTTCCTTCTGTGCCCACCCCATGGCTGAGCCCCGGGGGCTGCATGGGAATGCCCAGGGATGCTCGGGATGTTCTCCAGGCTCTGTTTATTTTGGGTTTTTGGAGCGTTGGCTCCGATGGAGGAGCCTCACAGCTGAAGTGCTCAAATGGCTTTTCAGCATTCAAAGGCGGTTATGATTCATGAGGGTAATTGCTAATCATTTTGGATTATTTTTGATATATCACCAACCCCTCCATTATTATGATAGCATGTAATTTGGGAGAGCGCTCGGAGCGTTTATTTTCACAGCCCATTGTCCCGGTTTCACGCTGTTGTGATGCAGCATCCCGGCCCCACTGGCAGCACTGGGACTGCCCAACCTTGCAGGTGGAGCTGGAGGGGCTGGGAACCCCCCAGCCCTCTGTCTGCCTTTGGGAGCACGGAGCCCTCCAAACCGCTGCCATTGCTGGATGAGGAGCTGGTAGTACGAGCCTGAAATAGACATGAACCCAGCAGGGATCTGCATCACTCCGTCCTCAGAACTCGTGAAATGGTATTTTGAAAACCTCTTAACACCGTTTTCCGATGAAAGAAATCAAACAGCCTGCCAGGTTCTTTAATTGAACGAGCAGAGAATGGGAATCAAAGGCACATTCCACTGTTCTTAACTTCTAGAAGCAAGCACGAATAGCGTGAATGGCGGAGATGCGGTCTCCGTGGAAAGGTTTATCTCAGGAGCAGCCACTTGTGAATGATTGCAGAACTGGAGCGACTCGAGGGAACCAAGAGCTGCAATACGAAGCTTTGCATTTGGGTAATAGGTTTGGTAATAGAGCTACTTAAAACATTGTTCCCATGTGTGGTTCTCAAGGTCGCGTAGACGTAACGAAACCACCGCTTGCACTGAGCGAAGTTGGAGGTGGAGTGAAAAATGTATTTGTTCTCTGTTTTCCTTTTATCGTGCCATTTATATCTTGTGTTGGCTGGGGGGGGTTGGGATGCAAGGGGGGGAACATACTGTGGGCAGAAGGCAGGAGGGATAAAACTGCTCAGGTGCTCTGGACAATCCCAACCCAGTGCTGGGGTACAGCAGGCACTCGCATGTCATGATATGATTCTATGGTCGGGGCAGATCAGCACATCTTTTTCCAGTGCTGGCATCACTAGGAGCTGCTCGGGGCCTGAAGCCTCCACGGCTCTTCCCTTTTCTTCCTTAGATGTCTTCTGAGATACAGAAGAGACAAATGGCAGTCGTTCTCATCTGGAGTTCTGCAGAAGCTTTGCTTTCATCGTATATAATCTAAACAAGCAGTGATTCATCAAAAGTCATGTCTTTGTAAGGATACTTGTTTGCTTCAAACCGAAATGAGCAAAGTGTGAGTGTTCTACAGCCCCTGCAAGGCTGTTGTATGGGTGCTAGGAGGATCTCCAACCATCAGTGGTGTTGCACAAAACGCTTGGAGATGTGCTCAGTGAATGCATCTCATCGCCTGTTGTAGGTAGAGATATTGGTGGGAAAATACATGGCTGAAATCTGGAATTTGTTTTGTTCAGTCCAATAGGACAAGTAATGCAAGGTGCATTTCACCCTTCCTAAGTGCAGTCTGAGCTCGCCCCAGCTGGGCTCCTGGGTGCCGTTTTGGGGTGCGCTCACACCGAGGGCTGCGGGAAGGAGGAATGGTTCTTGGGGACAAGGGAGGGTGGCAAGCAGGTGAAATGAAATTAAAAATATTAATCATCATTAGGGCAAAGAATTGTCTGCTGAGTCTGTTTCTTGCTGCTCCGTGTCATATGAATTGCTGACTTCCATGCCGTCACCGCTCTCGGGATGCTCCGTCTGTGGCATCTCTCCTTCCTCACCACTCGGGGTGCTGGGGGCCGTCCTGCCCCATCACAGAAATGATATAAAACATAAACCTAACTGAAGATTTTTAGCTAAACGTCATTCCTTGGATAGCAGAGCAGCTCTGGGTTTTAGTGTGCACCCTGTGATGGCTGGGCTGGGCCCATATGTGGCGTGCCAAACTGGCATATGGAAGCCACGTGGATGTTTTACGTGGTTTCCCAGCACGTAGCCCATCTCCTGGGCTGCAGCCTGTCACAGTAGCACGGGTGTTGAGTGTGCTGAGGCCCTGCAGTGGCTCTGTGCCCTATTGGGGCACATATGGATCTTAGTGCGGTTTCATATTTGCAAGGGCAACTTGATTAAAGAGTCGGGGACAATTTAATTCATAGGGCTCAGGGAACATCATGAGCAAAGTCAGTGCTTCAGACTGGGGCTGAGGTCACTTTCTGCACGCTGCTGAATATTTTAATGTTGTTGTGAGCTATTTACTCATATTTTTAGATACTCCCTAGGGGACACGTCTCAGTACCGGGTGATTCGCTGTAGTTTAAGTATCATTAAGTGTGTTTTCACCTTCAGACCTGGAGGAAGAAACAGATTAAAGCAGGCAAGGCGAGCTTCCTACTCTGCACAAATGTGTTTGCAGCCCTCCCGAAATGGGCCTTCACGCTTGACTGAGAG
Organism: Phasianus colchicus; assembly: GCF_987193195.1. NCBI lineage: Eukaryota > Metazoa > Chordata > Aves > Galliformes > Phasianidae > Phasianus > Phasianus colchicus. The sequence continues at coordinate 1,157,820 of NC_143442.1, read as the reverse complement.
CAGAGCCCTTTGGTGATAGTTAAAACTTAGCAAGCATTATGTTCTTTGCATTTATAAACACCCATGTGGCCTCTTGATTTGCAGTGCAATTTAGCTGGGAGGGAGGAGAGAGGGAGCATGGTGTTTCTGGTGCCGGAGCAGCATCCCTTGCTGCAGGTCTTCTCCAACCTTAGAGATTCTGTGATTCCCTGGAGGTGCCCGAGGCCATGGATGGGGCCCTGGGCAGCTGAGCTAATAGGGGCAGCCAGCTCATGGCAGAAGTGGGGCCAGAGGGACTTTGGGGTCCCTTCCAACCCAACCATTCCATGGTTCTGTGGTCTTTAAGACTCCTTCCAACCCAACCATTCAGTGGCTCTATGGCTGTGGGAGTGCATAGGACAGCATCCTCAGGAGGCTCCTCACTCACTGGCACGTTGGGTGCAGCTGGGACCCCTGTGCAGCCCACCCAGCAATAACAGCACGCTGCAGGACCGCCCTGGGGGGCACCTGCCTGAGTGCCAGCACTGCATTTCCAGAATGCCTCAAATGGCCTTCGCTGTGCAATTATTGTAATAACTGAGTAGCAGTGCCTGATGTACTTTTTCTGAAAGAGGCTGTGTTGGCACATAACCCAGACTTCTTCTCCATTAGCTGTTTTGTCTCTTTTTTTCTCTTGGAGGTTATGAACCGATGGTGCTGATGGGCATTAGCGGGGAGCAGGTGGCAATGGCAGAACTGAGTGCATTCTGAGCTTCCTAGTGATGGGCAAACTGCTGTGAGTGGGTTGGATTTCTGGCTAAAAACGGGTTGTGTTATTTGGGTGCGTCATCAGAGAGCAGAGGCTGAGGATGCTGTGGGTCCTGGAGCAGCTTCCTGCTCCAACAGCATTATTTATCATATGTTTATGGACCCTGTTTTTTTTTTCTTGCCTATTAACTCCCTGGAGATGTGCATCACAGTACTCCTAGTAGTTAAAGAAAACACAAAACGTATTGCATAGCAAACTCAACCTGTCTGTTTTGAACCCATTCGGTGTGCTGTGTGTATTCTGGCTGCTTCAGATGGAGCTTTCCAGTTAGTTGGCTTCTGAGACTGGGTTTTTTCACACCTGCTCTTTGCTCGTTTGACAACGTGGTGGGGAGGGGTTGGGGCTGGATGTGGTGATCTTAGAGCTCTTTTCCAACCAAGAAATCTATGATTCTATGAAACAGTCACACTTTGTGGATAAGGCATTCATGGCACACAGCTGCATGTTCTCTGACTTGTTTCGACAGCTCTGTTGGTAGCACAGAGGGTAAATGCAGCAAAAGAGGTAGAATTAACGTTGCTAACATACTGCTTTCTTGTTTGACCCGATTCCCATCTCCTGTCACATATGGCTTGTCAAAGAGCTTCTCAGTTGCCCAAGAGTTGATCCCTAAATACTCCTCAAAGAGGCTCAGTATCACAAAGGTAGTTTCACTGTATTTCAGTGGGAAGGCCTTTAGGGACTCACAGTTTTGGGGCTCAGCCTCAGAATTTGCAGAAAGTTTCCAGTTTTTGAAAAAAAACTTGCCTGATGTGAAATGATTACTTTTGTAGTGAATGCCTTGATTGCAATTTGATTATCAGCATCCACAGCGTTTTGATAGGATTTATTGTTTACGATCACTTTTAAACAAATTACAAATGTCAGCTTTTGTTTTACTGCACAGCTTATGCAGCAAATCACACAGCAGCTCCTCGTGGCCCTTTCCAGCTGCCAAGAGGTGGCTTATATTGCAAAACCATTGATTTTTCAGAGATATGCTGTGTGCTAAGCCACTGCCAAGGCAAGGCATGACCGTGGGGGGAGAATAAATGATCACAGCACCGTGAGTGCTGCTGTGCTTACTGCACTGATTGGAATCACAGCATCACAGAATTGCAGGGACCTCAAGAGATCAGTGAGTCCAACCCCCAATGGACACAGCAGCCAAGTGACCAGTGTGTGCCTGGGAGCCTGCTCTGATTTCTGCAGCTAGGTAAGGGTGAGCTGGGGGAGTTGCTATTTCCCATCTGCGTATGATGTGAAAGTAAAATATCCAGGAGTTCATCTGGGTGTTGAGAGTTTCTGCATGTTGAAACACACTTCTTCACCACCCCAGCCGGATGGATGGACCCAGGAGCACTGGTGGCAATTGGATATCAGGAGAAGGTTCTTCACTGAGAGGGTGGTCAGGCATTGGAACAGTGGCAGTGGTGATGGCACCACGTGTGCCAGAGTTCAAGATGCATCTGGACAATGACCTCAGAAATATGGTCTGTTTTTTGGGTGGATCTGCATGGAGCTTGAACTTGGGCTCAGTGATCCCTTTAGGTCCCTTTCATCTTGGGACATTCCATGAATCAGCACCAGAATACTGCAAAATACAGAAAATTCAACATGTTGGGATTTTTTTTCTCTTGCACGTTGTTTAGGGATGTGCTTATTTCCATGCATTTCGTTTTATCAACCCTGACCAACATCGTTGTCTCAAACTCTTCTACCAGATCAGCACTTTGAAGCCTTGGGATGGGTGCTGCTTACAGCGAGTGCCTGGACTTAATGCTTGACTTAAAAGCTTGGGCACCTGTAGTGAAAATGCTAAGTCATGGCTTGAAGCAGTGATGGAGCACCTGGTGGGAAGGCAGGGCCAACCCAGGTGCATGCAATGTACCTGTGTGTCAGGATCCACCCCTTCCCACATCTCATTTAAGGGTTGGCAGTGGAGATAAGGGTATCTTGTTAGAGATTCCTGTGTACCTGAGGCCTTCTGAAGGTAAGCAGCTTCTTTCAGTTATTTCTGCCCCCACAGCTGCTTCATTTGGGTTTGTTCTCATTTGCTGAAGCTGAAGGCTTTGCCACCATGCTATTATCACTGTACTTTCCATCACATTATAGCATTACAGCACTGAAGAACCGGACACATTAATAGTGCTCTGCTTGTCTGGGAGTGCTACAGCAGTGTAAATACACCATGCATTGCAGAGGTCTTAGCATCATTGGTGCGCAGGGGTTTCTTGAATCTTTGGTCAAAAGACCAAAATACAGCACAGAGTCTTCCTGGGAAAGAGGTGAAATCAGTCTGTGCCTACAGAAGGAATCCTAATGCCACCTGCAAGTGATGTTTCTGGGATATCTGTGGGATCCCGCTGCTGCTCAGGTGCCTGTCGCATCAGGAGTGGTCCCTTTTTTTTTATCTGGGTTAGTTTATCTAGGGAATGATAGCACAGAGATGCAGAGATAAATGAAGCAAAAGAAGGTGGCCTCCTCAAGCAGCAATTTTTCTAACAAGATTTTCTCTGCTCCTTGTTATGATATTGATCTGTTTCTGTGGCCTCATAACTCAGGATGAAGCCGAGAGCTCCCATCCCCTGAGTAAATAACGAAGGACATGGCGTGACTAATTGTCCATGATTAAGGACACGTGTCCCCACCATGTCAGTTTGCTCCACAGTGGTGCTCTGCTCTGCGACCCTTCTGTCAATTGCTGGTTGCCATTTCATGGCTCTGCATTGCGAAGCAGCTTTTCTATCAGAGAAATGATGCTTTGCTCCCTTCTGTGTTGTTTTCGGTGTTGGGTAGCTGTGGGTTTCTGGCTGATTTTGGCTTCCAGAGGGCTTCTGAGACAGAATAACTAGAAGTTGGAACAACTTTAAAGTTAAAATTACAACCACAGAGTATAGAGAAGCACAGGGGTAATAAAGATGATGCCTGGACAGAGCTGTGAATCAATGCTATCCTTGTTTCAGTGCTGGATTGGGTTGCTTTTAAGCACAGAGAGCTGCAGACTCATTTTCCCCCTCCATCGACCAGTCGGGCTCTGTCTGTTGCTAATCCCTGTGCCACTTGTACATCTCAACTGTAATTTTACTTTCCACATTAAAAACCACCTTTCTGCCCAGCTTGTAACCACATCCAAAGTGCAACATCTCTAATTTAGGAATCATTACCCTAGATAATAGGCAGTAAAGTGGCCAAAATTGGTCCAGAAAGTAATCTGGCTGTACCGTGTAATGTGCTCTGTCTGCTCCTGGTGGTCAGATCTGTGCTTAAGAGCAGGAGGCTGGGGGTGCTCAGAAAACTGAGGCTGTGCAGCAGCTGGTGATGCACTGGTTGGTTAGCTGAGCAGTGGCCAGTTAGTTAGCTGGCATCATCAGCTGCCAGGTCAAGCTTGAGTGTGCCAATAGGTATGTTTTGGTGAGGTAAGGAAATAATAAGCAGTAAAAGAACTGGAAGGATATTAAAGCCAAAAGGAATAGGGAGAATAATAGATAACTGAAGTAAATTGCAGGAATTATTTTCTTTGATGTCTATCAGCTCAATTGTGATGCTGGAAAAGAAGCAGACGTAGATTGCTGTGGTTCTAAAGTGGCTTGCTCTAGCCTTAAGATTTATTGTTCAGATCACGTTATTACAGTTACTCCTAATGGGAAATGGCATCTCCAAGTGGTGCTATTGATGTTCCCTTCTGGAAGTGCAGCTGAGACAGCGATGCTGTCTAACAGTGAAGGTCTGTGCCCTGCAATGTAACGTTAAGGTACCGCAGGAGGGTTTTGCAGGGCAGCTCGGTGCAGATGCAGTTGTAGCTCTTTGTACTTTGGAAGATGAACATGCAACATTGCTGTCCTTTGTTAACAAGCTAGTTGGACTCAATGGTCCTCGAGGTTGTCTACAACCTTGATGGATTCTGTGAAATTGTGTAATGTGTTGCTTATGAATTGTCCCTGACCAATCCAAGTGCACCGCAATAGTTGCTCTTTGAAATATTTGTGCTTTTCTACCCCTCAACATCTGTCCATGTTTACCTGAGTTCCAGGGCTGCCTCACTTATTTTATGGGGCTGATGAAAGAGCCATGTTGAGCTTGAGACAGGGATGTTTCTTCTCAATGTTTTTAAGAGTTTCCAGAGGGAGCTTAAGCACACGAGGCTGTGAGAGCAGGATAACAAAAAAGCAAATTGGGAGTGCTCTGAGGTGCTGGTTTTTCTATCCTCACCCAAAGCTCACATCTGATGGGTGGCAGGATGGGTGGCAGTCACGTGGCAGCTTTTGCAGAGCCCGTGTCCCCATCCGTGGGCCATCAGGCTTCCTTGGCAGCTCCCTCTGTGCCAGAACAGCTGAATGTTTTGTCTTCTTTAAATTATTAAATGCTTCCCAATGTTTTGCATGTACTTTGCTTTGTGACATGACAAAGCCAAAGATATCTCATGGGTTTTGCCTCTTCACCAGCTTCTGAAGCACAGAATTGGGTACATTTTCTTCTTGGTTTCTTGTCTCTAGGTTCTCATCTTCCCTGTAACAGTTTGCTTCTTGGCAGGGGTTGGAACTGAATGATCCCTTCCAACCCAATCATTCCAGGGTTCTGTGATCTGTAAGGGCCCTTCCAACCCAACCATTCTGTGGTTCTATGATTCTTTCTCAGCTCAGAATGGGACGTGGAGCTCTTGGAACTGTCAGTATCTACATTACAAAAACTTGGCTGGAAAAAGGCTGGAGCTGACAGCGTCCTCTGGGGCTAGCTGAACATTTTCTCCTTGCCTTGGGGTGCTTGGGAGCTTGCCAAGGAACAGGGCTGTGGCAGAAAGAGGAGATTGCACACTGCTTGTCATCAGCACTGTGCATTGCTGGCAGCCCTGGGAGATGTGGCACTGTACTGCAGGCAGGAAAGGTACCTACATGGCTCACCCCTGCTTGCACCCGCCCCAACTGAAGGCACCCAGAGCACAAGGAGCAGAAAGCAGGCCCTGGAGGCTTCCTCCCTAAATATAGATATCTTCAAACTTCCCCTCGGAGCTCTATCAATAATTCATTCTTTTTTGCCCTTTTATTTTTTAGCATGACGCCTCACATCTATTAGATGCAATCATCTAACGGGCGCAAATTGTAGTGCTAAGCATATTCCCAGTGTTTCTCTGTAGCTTGTTTCATCTTCTCATTATGCTGCAGATGCTTTAAATTCACGCAGCACGCAGTAATGGGGATGAAATTTCCCACAGTGGAACATTGCTGACTTAATGTTGCGTGATGAAATAGCAGAGATTTATATTTAATATTTCTTTCTGAGCAGGCATTGCAGTGCAGGAATTCTTTGCTCGCGCTGCTTCTTGCAGCCCCGCTCAGCAGCCAAGGCTGGGTAGATTTTAAAGCTGGAGGAAATTCATGCAATGCCTTATACTGTGTACCTTGTACACAACAAAAAGGTGGACCTGTTTTTCCTCAAAACGCTGTTGTTCAGCACAGGAGCTCATTGCACAGAGCAGAGGCACCAGCAGAAGGCTGAGCGCCCGCGTTGTAATTAATTCATCTGCAAGACTCGCTGGAATTACAGCTCACTTCTGCAAGAGGCTTCTAATTGAGAATAAATGCCTCATTAGCACTGAACAGATCAACCTGAGAACATCAGTAAACACAAACAAAATAATTAATGGTGTTCAGGTAGTGCAGCACAGCATCCTGGTGCTGCTGGTGAGCACAGAGCAGGACTGGCCCAGGTATGGCTCAGGGGGGCTGCAGGGGTGCTCCTGGAAACGGGAGGTAAGGAAGGTGCTGAAGTGAAGCACTGCATGTGATGAGCAGGGATTTGTGTGCATTCCTTGTCCCATGGTGGTGTGGTATGGGCAGGGCTTGTTTGTGGAGGAAAACCACATTTCCTGCTCTCCCTGCCAGGCAGTGTTGCTTAATCCTGCTCAGAAACGTGGGGTCAGGGTTGGTGCCCATCAGCAGTGTAGTGGCACGGCTCTTGCTATGGGATTTAGAATCATAGGATATTCTGAGCCAGATGAGACCCACGAGGACCATCAAGTCCAACTCCTGGCTCGGCACACGACCACCCAAAAGTCAGACCATGTGTCTGAGAGCAGTGTCCAGATGCTTCTTGAACTCTTGCTTGCAGCACATGCTGAGCATGGCGTCCCATAACCTGAGACCTTGCAGTAGAGATGGGTCTGCTGATGGATGGAAGCAGTTTCCATATATTTTCATGGCGTATTTTTGTTACAGTGAGGGATCTCCCATCCTGACAATGAGGCAAGAAGTTAATGGAGGGACTTTCCCAGCACATTTTTCGGATGTGTCAGCATAAAATCGGATATTTAGGGAAATAATTAACAAGTCCTTGGCTTGGAGAATATAGCTTGGATAAACTTCTAATATTTTACATATCCATTAAAGCTCTTCTTAGTAGTTCCTTGGATTTATCTTATACTTAACATTTACCCTAAATCTTAAGAAGTGATGGAAACTGATGCCTGCTCTTTTTGGCTTTGAGCAGAGGTATTGGTGGCAACTGCTGCCTGAACATCTCTGAGCACTTCAGGTTTGCTCCTTCTGCACGTGCTGCATGGAGGCACCTCTGCAGCCCAGCTGCAGTGTAGGATTGGAAGCTGTAAGGAATGCCATACAGCATTGACAAGGAATGGTCAAAAATATGGTCTGTGTCCTGAAATTCATGTTTTTTCCCCCAAATGTCAGAAAGGTCCCTCAGTTACAAGGTTTTTAAACCTGCCTTTGGGTTTGCAGGCTCGGGGTGAGGGATAGCATTGGTTCAGTTTGCATGCAGGGGAATGGGTTTATATATAAAAATTAGAAGCTCTTTGTGGGCATGTAGCAATTTGTACAGCACAGCTTTGAGTTGCCTTATTTATTCTCTGAGGGTATGCATGGGAATAACAAGTATGCTGCGTGACGTCACAGTGCAATATATATTGTTGCTAATTAACCTTTGCTGACTGCTGTAATAGTCTCTCTCCTGTGCACACTGCAGGAAATTATTTTCTGCTGTATTATCTTCTAGATGCTGTGTATGCAAGGCATAGTGGCAGATGTGCCATGTGAAGAAAGCAGGATTCAATAAGTTGGGGTCTTATCTGCCTGCCTGGCCTTCCCACCAGGAATTGTTGGGCTTGTTTTTAGTGTGGGATTTTTATGTTTGTTTGAATATGGAAGAGGTTTGGCGATGCTGGAAACGAAAGGACAGCTTTGCAATGCATCTGGTAGTAAGAAGTAAAAGTAAGGAGAGACTAGCCAGATGTATTACCAAGGGGATAACATAATGCTAAGCTACGGAATGCGTGATGAGCTTCTTAAGAGTTTGGGTTTAGCAGAGGGAGCAGGGTGGGCAGGGGAGGTGGTGGGGGATGCTGTGCTACAGCCATTCCTATTGGGGCATCTGATGCTTTTCCCACTGACTGCTTCTGCAAATGAGTGACTGATACAGCTCTCGTGGTTTTGCTGTCATTTGGGTGTAATTCTTCACATTACAGAGCAGCACAGGCAGTTCCTGCTGGCACTCATGTCCCCATACTGACCTGTAGGGCTGTGTTGGCTCAGAGCTCTGTATCTATGGGCAGGGAGTTGCTCACCAATGCATGGGCTCAGGAATGTGAGCAACATTTCACCTTGTCACCCCATTACGTCAGCAACGAGACAGAGTTTTCTCCACTGTGCTTAGTAATAAAAGTGTGGGCAAACACAGCCTTGTGCTTGATGCTGCAATGAAAGGAAGCACTGGATGTGTAGACGTTGTGTTGAGGGACATGGCACAGTGAGAACTATTGGTGGTAGGTTGGACTTGGATGGCCTCGGAGGTCTTTTCCAACCTTGGTGTTTCTGTGTGTGGTGGAAAGGCTGTGGTCTGGCAGGAGCCACATGGATCCCATGGGAGCTTTCTACCCTCCATCCCATAACTGTTTTGCTATGCACATGTGCTATATATATACATGTGGTGTACTGGGGAGAGCCTGGTTTCCTGAAGATACTTTTATAGCCCCAGGATTATCAAAGAGATGATCAAAATACTCATTTCACCCAGAACTGACAACGTTCAAGCATCTATTCCTTGGGAAGCTCTGTGTGCCTGACGTGTTTGCAGGAAATGTTTGTCAGCTAAAACTGAAGACGCTGCGGCAAATGCTATGTTTAGTTCAAGGGATCTTGTGTTAAGCACTGCGAATTAATTTTAAATACATGACATGAGCTGTACACACGAGGAGATGCTGGTGATGGAGCTGTGTTTCAAGTGCAAAGCAGGCATCTCGCAGTGGGCAGCCGTGGTGAAGTTGCTGCAGACAGAAGAGCTGCTCTGAGCATAATGCCAGCAGCTATCTGTGCAGCAGGAAGATGCAGTGTGTTCCCCAAACTGCTGTCCTACCAGACCAGAGCTGCCCCTGAGCGCTGTGCTGGGCATGGCAGGAGCTGGGTATCTGCTTTCCACCCCAGATGCCCGTGGAGGATGCCCATGATCACCTCCAAGGGAGGATTGTGGATGTGGGTCAAGGAGGGGCTGGCCTTAAGCAATCCCAGGAATTTGCCATCCGTTTGCAGCAGGCAGCCCCTTGCTTGATGCCAGAGGTTATTTGTTCCCTTTTCTGTCTGTATTTGGCTTCCAGCAGCTGAGACCCCATCCTTCAGCCTGAGCCCTAAGATAATGTGTGAGTTGTGTGTGAATAGTGGGGCTGCCAGTCGTAATCATAACTGTAAATACGAGTACATCAAGAGGGGATAGTCAACCAGATTTCCCCTCTTTTGTGGGAGGCTGACAGTCATCCTGGGTGCCTTATGCTGAGCCCCCTGTTGGAGGCAGCCATGGGGGATGCTGGTCAGAAGGACAAGTTACAACAGCGCTGCAGCTTCATTTGAAGCACCTCTGGGGATGAACGGATTGCCCTTCAGTGTTGAGTGTTGCGAAGATATTTGCCTAATTATTACATATGTCAGACCAACAGCACTCAATAGGAAACGCTGACTTTCAAACACAGTGCTGTCGTATCATCTTCCTTGTGTTGCTGCCATTCAGTATGGCGTGCTGTTTTCAGCAGCATTGCTTACAGACTGCTATGTTTGAGGTACGTGTAGGTGAGCCCCCAGCATCCCCAGGAGCTGCTGTGCTGCTGGGTCCCTGCATCTCCTGCATGCACGCAGCAGCTCAGAGGTCCCTGCTGGACCCGAGCCCCAAAAAAACACCAGCTGTGCTGCGTAGTGCCAGTGCTTTTCCATGTGGAGATGCAGTTTTCCATCCCAGGAAGGCAGCCTGTGACGTATGATACTCCTTCAGACTTGCTAAAGCCCTGTAGATGGATGAGCCCTATTTTGGTGGTGAGCAGCATATGGTCTGGTGGGTGTTGGAGGAGCATGGGACCGCTGATGGATCTGTGTATTCCAAGGGAACTGGGACTCATGTTTGTGTTGCTGATCTCATAACTAAAATGTTCTCATTCAAAGGGAATAATAATCTTTCAACTTATTTTCGATTTCTTTTTCTTTCCTTTTGTGGTGAACTGGCAGACTGCTCCTACGTTTCCTTTGTATATTCCTGTATATTCCTGCTGCATCCTCTGCCCTCCAAGAGTTTTGTTCAGGTATCACAAAGCAATCCTTTCTCCATGGCTTGTCCAGTTACACTGTGCTCCATCCAAAACCACTGTGGTTTGGCTAGGCATGGGGGGGAGCAACGCAGCATCACCTTTCCTCTTGGCTTGGGGGTCTGCTGTTGGCTCTGTGCTTCTTTTGGAAAGATTAGCAGCTATGAGCATGGGGAGAGCTGCGCAGGGGCTGGGAGCACTGAGCATTCAGGCTGGAAGGGGCTCTGCAGAGCACTCTGCTGTGTGTGGTGCAGGGCAGTGAGCGCTGCCATCTCAGTGCTGGTAGGTGGGGAGCAGCATGCAGCAGATGGCTCTGCAGGGAGAGCTGCTCCAAGAGAGGGGCTGGAGGGCTGAAAATCAGCCCTGACTCACTGCTGTATGGAGAAGGGAGGGAACAGGTTGAACTTCCAAAATAACATGTGTTTTTTTTTTCTTTTTTTGCATGTTAAAAAAAAAAATTATAATGAACAATACCAGACTAGATAGTGTATATTGCTGCCACTGCATTAAAAGTGCATTCAGCTGTTAGGCAGGGGCAGTGTGGCTGTGTGCAGCAGGGCTGGGCTTTGTCACACAGGTTTTGTGACACTCGGTGCCCCATACAGCGCGCGCTGGCTGCAGTCCTGGTACGCATCAAGGCGAGCTGTCTGCAAGGTGCCAGAGAGCTGTGTGCCTCGCTGATTAAAAACTGCCCTGGGAGGAGCAGCTGATAGAAAAATACCCTGGCTGTCACCAGCGCTTTTTAAGCGTGCAGATAGATAGATAGCTGCTGGGAGAAGAGCACAGCCTGAACGAGCTGGGAGGTATTTATAGCACCGGAGCACAAACAACACACCTAAATCGGGCAGCAAGGCAGCAGTCTGCCTTTGCTTTTCAGTGCGGTGAGAAATTACAATGTTTAGCACAAGAGTGATGTCTGACTGTTGCATAAATGTGTGCGTTTTGTTACTCGACCCCCCCCACTCCCGTTGTTCCCTCTTTGCATACATCCTTCCTTCGTTTGATCTCTGACCTCCTTTCACTTGCGTGGTTTATAGATTTCAGTGATAGATGGTGGTTAAGCATTAAGTGTTCTGTGAAAAGCTCTCAGTGGGTTGGAATTCCAAGGGAGAGCATGCTGTGCTATGGGGGACATGCCAGCACCCCGTCCTGTCACTGCATCCCACTTGTGCTGTCGTCAGAGAAAGTGGAGCGGATCTAAAAGGACAAAATGGGCAGCCTCTCTGCTTCCCTGCTATGGAAAGAAAAAAATCATGTGGTGCAGAGCTATCAGAGTCCAAATGTTTTCTTTTCTTCGTAGCTGCAGCCTCACCCCTCTGCTTTCCACCCCTGGCTCCTTGGCACACGGATGCTGGGGGTTTGGGTGCGGATAAGGAGCAGCTGATGGCTGCCATTCTGCAGCAGTGCATGTGAGGAGGAAATATGGTGGACATGAGGAACCATTCCTTCCCTGAAGAGCAGTCAGGCAGTGGCACAGCTGCCTGTGGAATGAGGGGTCACCATCCCAGAGCTGTGTGGGTATGGCACTGAGGGATGTGGGCAGTGGGCATGGGGGGGTGGGCTTGGGAATCCAACAGGACTTCTCCAAACCTACCAATTCCACGATTCTATAAAATGCCATTTTTTCATCTTAGGAAAAGATTATTTAATTGGAACGTTATTTAAAAACAACCAAAGCCATTAAGCGTGTGAAGGTGGCACAGCGTCTGCTCTCCTCTGCTAAGGAAAATGGGATTGCAGAAGTGCTGTGCCATAAATCCGGCATTAGGCTGGGCAGCAGCCGGGGCTGGCAGCTGCAAATTGACAAAGTTTTATGGCACTTCCAACGATTGTCCACCTAATAAAAAAATGTATCCTGGAATTACGCTGGTGCTAAGAATAGCTGCTCCTTCGAAATAGATGGGAACTATTAGGGTTTAGACACCGTGCCCGCTGTCAGGGTAGAAATTGGGCTGTGTTTCTCAGCTGTGCGTGGCACAGCTTGTCATTTTAAGTTGTATTAAAAAATAATGCTGCAGCAAACACGGGGAGGAAAAGCCTGAGAGCATCCATCACTCCGGGCTTGGCTGAATTGTTTCTGCCCTTGCATTTCAGGCACCCATTTTCTGTCTTATTACAGAATTCGGCCATTTGTCTTCATTTCAGGCAGGGAGAGGCTCGGCAGCCAGGTGCTCCCATTGGGATATTGTGCTAAACGTGCTGCCAACCACCTTGTCATTCCCTTGGTTTCCAAAAGCCACAGTTTCCCTTCTCTACCATCCTGGAAGCCCAAGAGAAATGGATTTCTGTGGAATTCGTGCCACCTCCGTCCTGCTGGAGCTGCTGATCTTCCCTTGGTCCCATGGTAGTGCAGCATGGAGCATGGTGTATCATTATGTTAAGTTGCACGCCAAAGTTCTCCCCTTGCATTGCTTTTGTAGCCTCAGATGGCAGTGCTAAATTAGTTTTAATGCACAGGGCCCAAGAAACAAGAAAAAGAGAAGTGGCAGCATGTCTGCTAGGTTTGCAAGGCTGCACATCATGAGATCCAGGAGTTGCCTGGATGCAGCCAACCCCCATACAGGTCCTTTAGAAATTTAGACATAACTTGAGGGTTATTGCAGATAGAATTAGCTTTCTGCAGGGCTTGTCAACAACTGCCATCCTTTGGGATGGCCTTGCTCTGTTGTGGAACGAGCCTGATCCTGTAGCAAAGCTTGAAGCAATTGGGATAATGATCTTAATGACTGGGATTTGGGATGCTGAGGGATCCTGTTCTCTCGCTGGGTGGCTGGGAGCTGTGCTGGGAGCTCCCCTCCTGCCAGCTGTGCTTGCTGGGATGGGGAGCTGAGCTGCTGGAGCCACGGACAGGAAAACAAAAGCTGGCAGAGCTGCTGCCTGGCTGAGCTGAGTTAACTGTGTTCACTTCTTCAGCCTGGCCAGGGCTCTAACAGCAAATGTTCTACCTCATTAGGAATAATAACTTGTAGTTAATAACTTATAATATGGCAGATAGATGCCTTTTGCTGCAATGATAGTGCTTGCTTCAGACAGTGCGAATGATGAAAGGAAAAGGCATGGTTATTAAAAAAATGCCTTCAGATAAATCTCAAGGTTCACCAATTTAACCCACGCTTGGCCTGGACAGTAGCTCTACTCTGCTTTATTCAAGAACAGTGATGGAAAATGTGCATGGCCGGGCTGTCCCAGTGTGACCAGATGAGCATGGAGCACATACACGGGGGGCTGCCCCCAGCAGCTCTGTTCTCAACTGCATCACATGGGGTTCAGCTCTGCAGCCCCTGGTATCTGCAGTGGTCTGGGTGCTGCACATCGCTGCGTGGCTGCTGGGATGGAGGAAGTTGTTATAGGAGGAAGTTTTTCAGCCAGAGGGTGGTGAGGCACTGCAACAGGTTGCCCAAGGAGGCTGTGGATGCCCCATCCCTGCAGGCATTCAAGGCCAGGCTGGATGTGGCTCTGGGCAGCCTGGGCTGCTGGTTGGTGACCTGCACACAGCAGGGGGTTGGGACTGGGTGAGCATTGTGGGCAACCCAGGCCATTCTGTGATTCTATCATGATTCTATGAACAGGGACACATGTGGCACCCTCAGCATGGGCAGGAGGAAAAATGGCAGCCATGGCTTCTGGTGGAAACAATGCAGGACTGTCTTAGGTGAGGTGGTCCAGAATACTCAGGATTTGGAGTTGTGAGCATGCATTATATCAGCCAAAATAACAGTTTGCTAGCAGAAGAGCAGCTTCTGTTTGGAAATCTCTTCCCTCTGGCACTGTGAACAATGTTACTGCATCCTGTGTTTTTGAAGTAATAGAGGTTTTCTTATTGGACATTTGTGCCTACTTTTCAGGTACGTTATTGTGATTTTTATTCAGCTGGAGCTTTGTTAATGCGCACTGCAATCAGCGGCTGCTAACAGCCCTGAAGAGCACTTTGTGGTGCGAGCCCACGTTTGGAATGATAAACAATGCTCATCTCAGCCTTTTCCTTTGACAAACGGATGGCTGTGCAGCATTCAGAGAGTTTATTCCAAAAGAGAGTTTAAATTTTATGCTGCAAATGAATATTAATAATAATAGACAAGTTGGTAAAAATGTAAGCAGCCCATTAATGTGATGAAGGCATGGAAGGAACTGATGGTATCATCCCTGCTGATGGATAACTCCTTGGGAAAAAGTAGAATCTCTAATGACAGACTAGTTGATTTTTAGGGGTCTTTTTCAATAGCAATGGTTCTATGAACAGAGGCAGAGCAGAACCCATGAGCATAGGGCTGGGACCTGGTTGATCTGGTGGGAGCAGAAGGAGCTGCACCTGCTGTAAGATGGCACGGCTGCTCATAGCAGAGCATAGATTAAGTATGGAGACATAAAAAATAGTACAGTGGTGGCTGTCCAGAAAGCTGTTATCTGCAGCAGTGCTCCTATGGGAAAGCCTGGAAATAACACTGCTTTGAGTTTTGGTGTTCTCCCATTTGGATGTGTTTGAGCTGAAGCAAGGAGGAAGGTGAGGTTCCCTGGCCTGCTGTGCTCTGCTTGGTGCCATGCCCTCCCATCTCTTGCTGTTGGAGTTTGACTCTTGCTGTTGGTGGCAGAGAAATAGCTTTTCCATACTTGGCATGTATTGAGTACGGGCTGACTGCTTGCAAAGAGGCACTGCCACGCTCGTAGGATTCTGCCATAAGGAGCAAGGGGAGGGAGAGCAGGGCAATGAAGTGGAGCTGAAGGAAAATCTGGGAGCTGATTTCTTGTCCAGTGCCTTAACAGAGCACGTTCAGCACCTCCTAGCATCTTCTGCTTAGCTTGACAAATATTCCTGGTGCCAACAAGCGTGTCAGTAGCTGCAGCTCCTCTGGGGGACTGCTGAGTAATTTGCAACCTTGGGTTTGTTAGTGAATAGGATGCATTGAACTCGAAGAAAAAATGATACACCTGCAAATATTCCTCTCTCAGATGAGCTTCCAAAGGGTTACACTGATACAATAAAACATGGATTTTCTTGCAGAAGAGCCCTGCAGCATGAGGCAGCCTGGAGCACAGCGCAGCATGGGCAGTTCTATAGAATGAGGCAGCCTGGAGCATGGAGGGTCAGGTTGGGTATTAGGAAACATTTCTTCTCCAAAGAGCAGTCAGGCAGTGGCACAGCTGCCCATGGAGTGGGGGTCACCATCCCTGGGGGTGTCCCAGAACTGTGGGGATGTGGCACTGAGGGATGTGGGCATGGGGGGGTGGGTGAGGGTTGAACTTGGGAGGGGTCTCAGGTCTTTTCCAACCTTGCGTGCCATCAGCACGGTTACATCGTCCTCCTCCAACTGTCCTAGAAGGAGAGCTCTGCATTTGAAGTCCTTTGCCATCTAAAGCACAGGTCATGGAGTCGAGCAGCCCTTGCTCTGTGGGCAGCTCTGAGTGCTGCTCTGCCACGTGCATGTGTTGCTGGAAGCGCTCTGCCCTAATGAAGGCTCCCTTGGGGTCAGGTCTAGGGGAGCAGAAGGGAAAGGGCCACGCTTTCCCTGTGAAAATTCAGCTAATGAACTGCTGCAGGATAAAGGCTGCAGATGGCAGAAGTACTCACTGTAATTACCTTCTTTTTGGTTAAAAAAAAAAAAGTGGATTTTTTTCTAAACCCATTAAGCATGCATTTGCTTCCACTTCATGAAGAAAATAGAAGCACAGGGTGAAAATACATCATGAGGTGTAAAGTATTGTCCTGTTGGTGACAGCAGGGATGGGCTGGGTTTGAAAGCAGCACTAGCAGTGGTATTTATAAGCACTGTGGGCAGTGAGGGGTGCGCCCAGGGCAAAACCTTCCCAGGTTCACACTTTTCCCTTAAGGGGTAAAACTGTGAGGTTTGTGTCCTGTGGGGGTATTAGCAGTCAGAATTTCTACACAAAGCTCAAACTTTCATTTCATAGTGGTAACATGAAGCATAATGATGTTTTACTTTCTGGCTGTGTGTCATCAGATGCATATTCGTGCCCCACTCCCCTTTCCTACAGCCCTGCTAGTGTTTTTCATGTGCTTTCCAAAGTTTCCTTTCACTTGCTCCTGACTTAAAGGCATTGCTGCCAACCTTGCAGAGTGTGTGATTGTCTGGGCAGACTTAACATTCTGAGAATAAAATGTCCTTTTGTCAGTTTGTTACATCAAGAGTTGGACTTGATGATCCTTACAGGTCCCTTCCAGTTTGGGATATTTCATGATTCTATGATTGTAGGATAAAACATCTGTGTGGCTGTATTTTTAGATTGCTGTGGATGCTATTTGGGAAATAAAGGCAAGAAAACCCAACACACATACTTGGGAAATCTGTATTGCCCCAGTCACTGCTTCCCTCTGGTTTTTAAGGTCAGGCAGGCAGCCAGGAGCCAATGGTCCAGAGGAGGAGGAGAAGCATGTGCAGGCAAGAGGCAGGGGCAGAAGGGAAGTCAAGGGCTGTGTTGGGCCCTTTGGTCATATTTCTTTGTCTGTGCTAACTCTTGGAACCTTTGATCTCAGCCAGATCACTATATGTCTGTTATCTGTGGGCAGGTTGCCAGCAAAGCACTTAAAGAGAAATAAATGCATTCCAATGGAGCACAGTGCACCAGGATGGGTTTGGTTCATTCAAGTGATACATAAAGCACGAGGGCTGGTTTTGTGTATTTTGGTGAATATGATGAGTATGTGGAGCAGCCAGGCCATCCTTTAAGATGGCAGCAAGTCCAAGTTCACATTCAAGTTAGCAGCTCCTGCCAGCTCAGTCCTGAGGCTATCCAGATAGCTTGTGTTTTGCCTTCATCAGCAGAGCCTTCAGAAGTGGCCATAGGAACAGACGTGAATTATTCATACAGGCACATCCCTTCCTCTATTTTTTGGCTCCTCTCCCATCGAGAATGACAATTTAATAGTAACTATGTGAAAGTGGTAGACATGCCAATGCCTTTTCTTTCATATGTTTAAAAACATCAACTCCTTTTTTTTATAAAAGCATTCGAAAACCTCCAAGGTTTGTGCACTTCCTAAATCGTGTATAACGGATGCACTTTTGTCCCTTGCTGCCTGCAGGGATGACGTGCCAGGCCAGGACGTCCTACACCGAGGATGAGGTGCTGTGGGGCCATCGCTTCTTCCCGGTTATTTCCTTGGAAGAAGGGTTCTTCAAAGTCGACTACTCGCAGTTCCACGCGACGTTTGAGGTCCCCACGCCGCCGTACAGCGTGAAGGAGCAGGAGGAGATGCTGCTCATGTCCTCGCCCCTGATAGCACCCGCTGTCAGCAACAGCAAGGAGAGGAATAACTCGGTGGAGTGCCTGGATGGTCTGGATGAGGTTGGTATCAAACTACCTTCCAAACTGCAGAAAATAACTGGAAGGGACGATTTCCCTAAAAAACTCCTCAGGATGAGCTCCACCACCTCGGAGAAGGCCTACAGCATGGGCGATTTGCCCATGAAACTGCAGCGGATCAGCTCGGTCCCTGGGAATTCAGAAGAGAAACTGGTGTCCAAAGCCACCAAGATGATGTCGGATCCCATGAGCCAGTCTGTGGCCGACTTGCCGCCCAAGCTCCAGAAACTGTCGGGCGGCGGCCGGATGGAAGGGAACCTTCCTCCAAAACTGAGAAAAATGAATTCGGATCGCTTCACATAACCCAGCTACCAGGGCCGGACTGCCCCAGCAGGAGGATGGCCTACCAGAGCTCCATGTGGCTCCATGCCCGCTGCTGGCAGGGCTGTAGGTACACCAGCAGGCTGCCCGGGGCCAGCAGAGCCGTCTGCCCCCGGCATGTAGAACCGTGATGCGCATGCAATAATAGTGTGCAATTCCTGCATCTAATTTTCTGGCATGGCTCCTACTATATTTATACTGTATATTCTGAAAAATGCGTCCGGGGCTGTTCCGTTCCCTGCGTATTTCTTAAGAGTCGGTAGCAGGTAAAACACGTGAGTGGGTAACTTTCAGGGTAGGTTATAATTTGAGTTCGTTTTCTTTTTTTCTGACGTGGGTTGTGATGTTACACACTGGAACAGGTTGCCCAAGGAGGCTGTGGATGCCCCATCCCTGCAGGCATTCAAGGCCAGGCTGGATGTGGCTCTGGGCAGCCTGGGCTGCTGGTTGGTGACCTGCACACAGCAGGGGTTGGAACTGGATGAGCATTGTGCTCCTTTGCAACCCAGGCCATCCTATGTTTCATTCAACAAAGTAGTTACAGTGCATGTGTTTGTTGTGTTTTTTTTTTGTTTGTTTGTTTTTCTTCTCCTAAAAGGAATTGTATTCATTAATTCCTCACATCAAACCTGCTGGCCTTAAACTAACTGCTGCTTTACATTTTGCTTTAAGTTCTTCTTGGGTTTTCTTTTCCTGCCTCTAGACTGCTGGGAAAAAAAAATAGTGTATTTCACAAGTTGCTGTTGAGAAAAGAAGCTTCTGTTGATGAGGCTAGGCAAGACTATAGAAATAAGTGAAATTGGCACTTCAGATAAAATGAGAAAGGAAAAAAAAAAAAAAATTAGAATCCTTCCATCGTTTATCTCTTTACAGACAACATGCTTGGTTTCTCAGGACAGCTGAACACGTCAGTTGTGTTGTTCAGTTGTTGCTGAAGTCAGGCAGGCTTCTGTAGTGGATGCTCTGCCCCAGGAGCAGAGCTGGGCTCCCCCTGAGCCCCTGTGGTGCCGGGGCTTTGCTCTCCCTTTCTCTGAGGTCCCATCCTGCAAACCCAGGTCCCAGCAGTGGTTCTGTGAGCCCACATCTTGCAGCCAGAGCTGTGAGAGCTGCTGAGTCCCATGGTGATCCCTGTACTGCTTTCTCTGTGGTGAGAACATGTGCAAAGACGTTAACCGAGGTTGACCCTGTGGGTTCTGAAATGAGTAATACTTGGTGTCAATGTTTGGTGTGGTATCCTGCTGTGGTTCTGTGTGGTTTTGGGGTTTTTATCCTGTTTTACTTCCTCTCTGCTGCTGTGCCCCAACACCTGTGCTTAACACCAGGCTGTTGCAGTGCTGGGCTGTGCTGAAGGACCCAAAGCAAGGTGGCTGTTTTGGAGCTGGGCAGTGGCAAGGCTCTCTGTCTTGCTTCAGTGGGAGGTCTGGGTGAGACAGACCAATGGTTGGAGGCAAAGCACAGCTGTGTGGCCTTGGAGATGTACAAGTGCAAGGGCAGTCGTGTAGGGCAGTTCTGGTTGAGGGCTCTGGGCCACTGGATGTGAATGCTCATGCTTGCTCAGGATGATCTGCTCATCATTGGGAAACAATAGTTTGGTTTGGGTAGAAATGATGGCAAGGGATGAGAACTGAGAAATGCAATATTGCTGGAAGGGTTGGCTGAGATTCCAGGGGGGCTCAGTGCTTGGCCTGGAAGTCACCCAGTGTGCTCTATCAGCTGTGCACTCACAGACTTCATACTAACTAAAGGTTTTTTCCAGTGTTTGTGATGATTTTTGAGTGGCAATGCATGCTTTTTACACCTTTGGCCGTACTGAAATACTTTGCACGTTGTTGTTAAAAGGGAACTGTGTGTGTAGCTCCCTGCGTGCTGATGCTGTGCACTCGACAAGTGATGAGCAGAATTCCAACGTTGCAAGGTAAGAGCTGAATGCTTTTCCCCTATTATTTGCTAACACTTGTTCAGGAGGCCATTTTGTAAACAGAGTTTTGTGCCATTTGTAACTCTTCCACAAGACCTTGGCAGAGTGAAAATGGCCACATACAAAGGTCAGCCATCGACATTAAATATGCCACCTCCAGTCCCAAGCAGACATTGAACCAGCGTGATGGTGGCTGATGAGTCGTAGAACCATAGAATGGCTTCGGTTGGAAGGGACTTTAAAGATCATCCAGTTCCACCCTGTGCCATAGGCATCTCCAGGGATGGGGCACCCATCGTGCTCAGGGCAGCCTACCTCCCTGCAGCCCCTCTGACACAGCAGGCCTTGGGTCAGCCCCCTGCACCCAGGCCTCCATATGGACAGCCAGCATGCCTCCATGCTAAGAGCAATGGAGCATCCCCAGCCACGGCCACGTGCTGCACAAAATGAATGTAAGGGGCTGAGAGGGAGCAGTGGCAAGGTGCTGGGTGCCTGTGCACCACCACTGGGACAGCATTCTCGTGTTTGTTGAACTAATGCCACATAAAATACTGAAAGCGACAGCTGATTCAACACTTTAAATTATTCTCCTGTCCTTGTTGCACACAAGTTTTCTGAGGCTTGTGGCTTGTATTGCAACGTATGACTTATGTTAAGGCTGAAATATACGCATCTTCTGTTACTGAGAGTGAAAGTAAAAACATGGATGGTTGGTAACTGTCTTTGGTTATTGGGTTCAGGAAGTTATTCCTGGTTAACGTTTCATTTTTACTGGTGTGGCCCCTTTTCTGTTTTTCCTGAACGTTTTCACCCAGCCCTAACGCTTGTGCTAAGAGAAGTGTATCTGTTTGTTCGACTGCACAGCCGGTCTGTGTTCTCTACTGCTGAATTTATGCTTGAATTATATTGTAAATTGTACATATTTGAATTAGAATAAACTAAATGCATTTTCTGGCATGCACTCTATAACTGTATAAATGTACAAGATTATTTGAATAATACAAAACAGACTCTTGTATTCATTAATACTGCAAGCTCAGTTTTATCTACAGCTGTATTAAACTTTCGGAATTGTTCAGTTTGGTGATGCTCTGGGTGTTTGTCTGTCAGCCAGTCCCCTTTTTTCTTACCTTCATGAAGGGCTGTGTGTCCTAGCTGCTTACCACCAGCGTGCGAGTAGCTGCTGTTATATTGGTTTATGGTATTTTTGTAGTTACCTTCACCCCTCCCACCCACAAGAATGAATCCCCCAGACCTCCGTAGTGGCTGTCAGGTCTCTCCTTGCTTATAGCAGCCCTTCCTCTCTGCTTTCTTAGCAGGAATTGCACAGTTACTGGGAACCCGCCCTGCTGCTGGTGCCAGGCATGCCACAATGCGGGGAATTGAAGCCCTGTTTAGCATAATTGAATTACTGAGTGTGGCAGAACAAAAAGACATGGCAGCACGGAGCTGTATCAATCACGCCGTGCCGCCAGACGCAGAATACATCTGAATTTATTTCCTCAGCTGTGTTGTAGAACAGTGAATTTGTAGTGCTTACTGGGAGAAATGGAACTGGAATTATTTAAATACATAAAAAATGGCTGGGGAAGAGGGGAAGAAAGAAAGAGAAGTGCCCAGGTGTAATAATAGCTTGAAACAAATTCATGCTCATCGTGTGGTGGGGCAGAGAAAAAGAAATGGATTGCTTTTGGAATGGGATCTAAGGGCTTTATTCTGCCTGCAGCAGCAAGGGAGCCCCACCAGGACAGGACTGGTAGGTAGTTGATGGCTGGAGCTCAGCTGCATCCACACAGTCCTTAAAGATGTTGGATGGTAGCTGTACATTGCTCCTGAATGTGTGCAACCTGGAGCCAGCCAGCAGGGCTGCCAGGAGGTCACTCAGAAAGACTGGGAAAGAGATGGAGAATGGGGGTAGAGAGAGGGGTGGATAGAGAACTTGTCATTTCTATCAGCCTAATTTCCTAGTGGCTATAAGCACTATTTAACATGAATGCTGCACCAGTTTTGTTCACCTGTTTACAGCCCTCCCAAGCACTCTGAGTGCTGCAGAAGTTGTTATTCCCAAAGCAAACATCCTGCACGATGCAGGCTGGGGATGCACAGATCCCCTCTTTCTTTCCAAGGGATGCAGGATGCTAACAAGAGGAGGGCATCCCATGGCACTGAGATAACCAGGTGTGGGGTTTGTCTTTGCTCCAGCCCAAGCAGCCCTGGCCCACCAGGACCTGCCCTGCTCAGCCCAGTGCTGGGCATTAAAGCTGAGGAAGGGCAGAGGAGCAGCACGAGAGGGAAGTGAGGATGGGCTGAGCTGGTGGCTGCAAGCTGTGCGCTCAGCAGAGCTTCCTTGGGTGTGTGCCCAGGTATGGCACCATTGGTGTAAGGAAATACATGTGCTCACATAACATATATGCATAAATCCCCATGAAAATGGATAATTTGAGATGGCTATGTATTCATATAGCAAACAGCAATCAAGATAGCTTTTTGCTAGTTCAGATGTACTCCCCCTTTCTTGTGCTTATGTTTATTTCTGTCCAAAATGTTTGTTGTTTTTCACAAGCAGCTTTTTGGGCACTGCCTTGAGAACCGAGTGGCTGGATTCATTCCACACCAATGGCATGAGACAGAGTGCTCATGGCAGATGGATGAGCGTGCAGGGCTGAGGCAGCACCGAGCAGAGCAGCATCTCTGCTGAGCAAATAACTGGGGAGAGCTGCCTCTTGGCATCCTGCAGCAGCTCCCTGGGAAGGTTCCAGCCATCCCTTCCTTTGGCATTCTTGGAGCCCTCTGTCAGTAGCAGAGGAAATAAAAAACAAATGACGCATACCTCAAGGTGGGGAAAAAAATTACACCCTAAACTGGGATGTAGTTGGCCCTGCGTGTGGCAGGGGGTTGGAGATTCCTGATCCTTGAGGTCCCTTCCAACCCTGGCCATTCTGTGATCCTACGATTCTGTGCTGTAATTGGTGTTCCTAGTTTTACAGGCAGCACTTTTCTCTCAGCCCTTACCATCACCAGTTAGATGAGCAGTTACTGCTGTGCAGGCTGCCCGCATCATACCTACAAAGCCCAAGGCTGTCAGCCACTGTGTGATTGCTCACATCCCCAGTTCACATCATCCCCAATTCACTTTGTCACAAATTCATAACAGCCCCAGTTCCCACTGTCACCAATTCAGAACATCCCCAATTTGGAATACGTTCAATTCACATCATCCCCAATTCACCTTGTCCTCAATTCACATCATCCCTGAGTTGCACCACCCCCAGTCCACTTCTCATCATCCCCAATTCACAACATCCTCAATTCACATCATCCCCAATTCATGCTGTCCTCAATTTGTATCATCCCCAGTTCACGCTGTCACCAATTGACAACATCCCCCAATCTACATCACCCTGTGTTCTCATCATTCCCCAATTCACAGTGTGAGAATGAACGATACAAAAATGTAAGACACCAATTGGAAATAATATTGATAATTCATAAGTTTTTTTTTTTTTTAATTGTGACATTCAGATTTAAGACTATAAAGCAAAGTATTTTGTTCTTTTCATTAACACATTACGCTTTTATCTGTATTTCATTATATGTAAATTGCAGAAACCCCTCAATGTATCTTCCCAAATCTATTGCCTGGAAATACTTTGCTCCCTTAGCAGAGGCAGCTCCGAGGGCAGAGTGGCAGCAGGGTGACACAGAGCACAGCAGCACCCGGTGCAGACAGCAGAGCAGGAGGAACAGAGCTCAGAAACCAATCCCATAAACACAACTGTCTTTTCTGCCTCCCTAATTGATCATTTGAATCTTACCGAGATGATGGAGTCATCACATAGAAACATGCAGCCAAAGAGTGCATCAATACGTTGATGTTGATAGGAATAGAGTCATTTAGGAATAGAGTCATTTAGGAATAGAGTCATTTAGGAATAGAGTCATTTAGGAATATATAGGAATATAGTCACTTCTGCTCCAGCTATCCCCTGTGGCATCAGTGAACAGAAAGCTCTGAGTGAAAAGAATTAATTTCCCTTCTACTGACTTTAAGGCATGCAGTAGGGCAGGACCAGGCAAACCCAGTGCTTTCCCCCAGTGTGTAACCTATACTTTAATGTTTAAAAGTAGGAAAAAAGAAGAAAAATGACAGCTTCAACAACATATGTATTTTAATGGTATTCCAAAATAATCTGCCATATGAGGAATATGCCTCAGTCACACTGCAGACCCTGCATGGTGCAAACACTACCAGCAGCCCCACACAGCTGTGCACGCACACATTCACCAGCCCTCTGTACTGATACCTTAATGCCATTGCATAATTTATGTATTTTTGTATGTATTTCTTGCTGTACATACACACGTGGTCTGCTCAGCCCTCAGGAAATCTGTGTAAAGGAAATGACACACGCTGTAAGAGATGTCAGCTACCTTTCTGATGCTTCAGCACCAAACGTAATGAAGCAGAAAGGCAGCAGTAGAGGAACATTTTAAAGTGCTGGTAGGCCTGGGTGCTGGGGAGACAATTTATTGTCTTGTTAAATCCAGGCATCAACATCTTATCTTGTAAGCAAGTGGATGTGCAAAAAAAAAAAAAAAGCTGATGTAGCTGACAGCCCCAGTCCTCTTTACTTGTGCTGCCTTAATGCATGGTGTGGTGGTGTCCAGCTCCTCCTGCTCCCTGCCCTGGGCTCACAGCAATGCAAGCAGCAGGATGGCAGTGCCCAGTCTGCACCCAGCTGTGCATTGAGTGCTTGGAGGGAGGCTGCTCACATGGGCCTGGACACAGCCTTCTGTGAATGGGGTGGAGCCCCATTGTGCCCCATCTTGCAAACTGGCTTTGTTGACACGGACCTTTGGTGAATTATCTGTTTCTATGGTGACAGAGCAGAATAAATGTATCATGGGCCTGACTGCCTTCATCTCCCTGTTTTCTGCAAGGTCTCAGCTACCCACAATAAAAATACAGCATCTAATTTCCTGCAGATCATCAGCTGAGACCTATGGGCCTGGCCACAGGCTTCGGTCTGTGACAAATCACTCTGGCTGAACTGCATATGGAAGGTATGGGGGGCTGCACCAGCACAGTTAATAACAACCCCTGTCCATAAGGCAGGGATGCAGGCATTACAGAGAGAGGAAAGAAAGAGATGAAATGCTTTTCAATTTTGGTCTTGCAGAGACAGAAATATCTGATTGAAAAATCCATAGCTGCCCAACACGGTAATGCAAAAGGAGGTGGATGTAGGCAGGAATTTTAGATGGTGTATAATTGCTGGGGGGGGAGTGTAATAGAAATGGACATTATTCCCCTAAATTATTCCCCACCTATGCTCAGAACTGGAGCAATTTGAGGAGTCCCACCACATAGTGGCACCTGATGGGGTGGGTCCTGGAGGGGAATGCTCTGCACTGAGAGTTCCAGGGCTTTAAAATGCAAACGCTGCCCAACCCTGCACATCTGTAAACACCACTGGGAACTGAAGTTGTTCTGGGTGTTATTTTAAATCTCGCTTTCTTGCCAAGAACGCGAGTTTTGCTGGAGCAAAAACATGATGAATACCTTCCTGTCTCCTTATGATTCACATCACGACTCGCAGCCAAAGCAATATCATCGAGCCTCTCCTAAATCTTTAATATTTCAAATGAATATTTAGAAAATGCCTTTCCCAATACGAGAAGCCTCGGCGCAGCACCCAGGAGGATTGCCCTTTGGATTGAGGTAGAATTGAAATATTTAAATGTGCTACAGTTTCAAATGGCAGCTTACTGCTCGCCTCACTTGTAAAAATAAGAAATAAAATATTGAAAAGTGAAGCATACGGTTATCATTCCCCCCAGGACTGAAGTTGTGGATTGACTGAAAAATGGTGGTTTTGTAGGCAGGAGAGTTCACCCTGTGGACGTGGACATAAATGGCAGGGGAGAGCCTGGCTTCAGCCCTGCAGAGATCATAGAGCTACAGAATGGTTGGGTTGGAAGGAGCCTTAAAGGTCACGGAACCCTGGAATGATTGGGTTGGAAGGGACCGTAAGGGCCCTAGAACCCTGGAATGGTTGGGTCGGAAGGGACCTTAAAGGTCACGGAACCCTGGAATGGTTGGGTCGGAAGGGACCTTAAAGGTCACGGAACCCTGGAATGGTTGGGTCAGAAGGAGCCTTAAAGGTCACGGAACCCTGGAATGGTTGGGTCGGAAGGGACCTTAAAGGTCACGGAACCCTGGAATGGTTGGGTCGGAAGGGACCTTAAAGGTCACGGAACCCTGGAATGGTTGGGTCGGAAGGGACCTTAAAGGTCACAGAACCCTGGAATGGTTGGGTCGGAAGGGACCTTAAAGGTCACGGAACCCTGGAATGGCTGGGCTGGAAGGGACCTTAAAGGTCACGGAACCCTGGAATGGCTGGGCTGGAAGGGACCTTAAAGGTCACAGAACCCTGGAATGGCTGGGCTGGAAGGGACCCTATAGTCCCCCCATCCCTGCCATGGGCTGGCTGCCCCCCATGGCTCAGGCTGCCCAGGGCCCATCCATGGCCTTGGGCACCTTCAGGACTGCACGAGGCACTGAGCAGCTGTTGCTCTGTGCCAGGGCACTGGGAGCCTTTGCAGATTCTTATCTGTAGAGCATCATCAGAAATATGGGATGTTTGGATTCCCTACATCTTCAAACTGTTTCCTCTGTGAAAGCAGTTATCTAATCTCACAGACAGTCCTGGGCATAATTTAACTAAAAGTACACAGTGATTATTATTTTATTATTCCATTATTATTAATGGAATTAATCATGTTGTTTATTATTCAAAAAATGAATAATGCATCTTAATAAGCACACAAATTTAGAGGTGAAAAAAAACACAGCTCCCTATGAAAGCATTCACGTTGTCAGAAAGGCCAGCCTCAAATAACTGCCCACTTAACCTGCAAGTGGGTGCAAGGATGAGGTCCAGCTGACCCTGTCTCCATCCAGTTCCCATTCTTTTGTAGACAGGAGCCAGACTTATCACATACCACAAAACTGCATGTTAGTTCCATGATCTTACGTTGCATTTAAACCAGCTCCTAAACTCACCTTGCTGTAAGTACACACCATGCATTGGAAATGGTATTTGTGTGAGTAAAGCCATTTAGCCACCTTTCTCCCCCTGCCTCAGCATTCTTCCTTTGGAAATGACTCTCCCACAGGCTCCCCAACCCTGTCTCTAACAGCCATCCAGCAAAGCCAAACCCAGAACAAAGCAGCAAACCCAGCGTGCTGGAGGAGCATCTCCACATCAAACAGTGCATCTAATGAGTTTTCCCGTGCTATTTTGATACACACCTCATACTTGCATACCATACCATTCACCTGACATTTCTATTTTCTGGCTAACACAAGCGAAACTGCAGCTTGTACCCAGCACAATGAAGTCTGGTTCCATGCACACTGTGCAAGTGCCTTAGCTTTAAGCCTTTCGGAAGGCAGCCTATTGCAAAGATGAGATGCAAAGGCTGGTGAAATTTCTCTACTCTTGAAGTCTTAGGATAAAAAAAGTATTTACTCTCAAAGAAGCACTGATCCCAGCAGGATCAGAACCCATGGGACAAGAGGTGCTCAGCACCCTGGAAGGAGCCATGCCATGCACCAGGGCTTTTCATCATATCTGATGCAGTTCTAGATATGTTTACATCAACAAGCTGTTTCACTGGCTTTTGGAAGGATTTGGTGTCAGTAACAAACATAAGCAACGTGGTAAAAAATCTGCTACATCTATTCAAAAAGATGGAGCAACTTACGGGAGTAGAATATACATGCATACATGTACACGAGTAGCTGCTCTAGGTCAGGACACAGATTTCCTGCTTACTCTGGCCAACAAGCAACTTTATCTGTTTTATGGCCTATTTGTGACTTGTCACGTTGGCATCCTGGTGGAGCAGTGAAGTGGCACCTAGAATTCTGAAGGTTGGAGAAGACCTCCAGCCCACCCCCATGCCCACATCCCTCACTACCACATCCCCACAGCTCTGGGACACCCCAGGGATGGTGATCCCCACTCCATGGGCAGCTGTGCCACTGCCTGACTGCTCTTTGGAGAAGGAATTATTCCTCATACCCACCCTGACCCTCCCCTGGTGCAACCTGAGGCCCTCATTTCTCCTCCCACCATTATTAGCCTTTCCAAAGCCCCCTCTAGGTTTCTCGCTTTCATCCCACACGAGGGGTGAAGCACCACCAAACAGCTCGCATTTAACGCAGCACTTTTCTCACTTCCCAGTTTTCCTGCTCAACAACAACAACTTCTGGCAGCTGCGCTATCACTGCACATCCAGTCCCATCTGAAATGCTGTTGCTTGTCGTAAGAGAGCTTTTTCCAGTATTTGGTGTAGAACTGTCTTTATGTAGGTGGTTGTGATTAGAGCTGACATTAATTAGAAGAAATGCTAATATACCAGATGGGTGTTTTTTTTTTTTTTTTTTTTAAAGGCGCATTGAAGGAGCAATAAGCGCAGTACATGTGGGGAAGTAGGAGTTGGAGTTGTTAGCTATACATGCCCAGCCCACACATCCCAGCATTTAGGAGACTGCTATAATCCACTGTATTAATAGCACAGGATTCTGGCACCCACCCATGTTTTGGGATGGGGATTTATCCTCACACAGCTCCTGCGCTCTGCCCCTGATGTCCCACGCTGCCCCATGAAATCCCATCCTGGGAACCAACCCTGGCTGAAGGCGTAGGGAGAGCTGCAAAGGGAGACTCACACAGCAGAGCCCTTGGGGCCGTGCACCTGCTCCTGCCCACTGCTATGCCAGCACCCAGCCCTGGAGCTCTAGCAGCACAGCAGCAAAAGATGCTGGAGCAGAAACATGTTCCAGTGCCATGGCAACTGCTGTCCTTTCCTTTGCACCAGTATTTCCAAGGTTGCACTTGGAAATCTTTCAGCACAGCGCAGGAATACAAAGGAGATCTCCCCTGACCCCATTGGTAGCTATGAAGAAAGAGCTCCCCATAGGATCAAGGGCACAGAGTGACACAGAGTGAAGTGCTTTCCCAAATGGTTCTCAGTGCTCCGACTGGGGGTGCTCAGCCTGCCCATCACTTACCATGCCCTGAACTGTGCTGGGAGAGAATTTCATAATGACACACTTTAAGGATTTGCTACAGCTCTAAAAGTCACTGAACTGTATGTCCCTACCAACCCAAACACTCTGGTACAGCATCACACTGCCCTGCCCTCTGCAACACAGCTGCATGTGCTGTGTCTTGGAGGCACAGGAACAGGAGCTGGGCTGTCTTTTTTTTTTTTTTTTTTTTTTTTAAATCCTTTCACCTTCCCATTACTTAACCCATCCCTGCAACCAATACCTCAGCCTTTCCAAAATCATCTTAGGAGATGGAGCCACAAAAACCACTTCGCTTTCATTTACCGACGCAATCTGTGCCCTCCAAGGGGCACTGCCTGCTGGTAATTCCCGAGCACCATAAGACACCCCAGGTTGGATGGGAGCCATAAGGGTCACTGAGCTCTCTCCCAGTCTGCTCAGCCTTTGGTGGATAGAAAGCAAAAGGAAACAGAATCTGCTTTGTGGAAATGAGCCTGAATATTCCCATTGTGCAAACTCACCCTGTGGGTGGGTGGGATAAGTGTGAATAACACGATGGGTATTTCAGGGAATTGTGCTATTACAAACCCTGGCCACGCATCCCATGGAATGTAACCTACACAATTAGGGAGCGCTTGCATAATTGCTGTAGGTATGTGAAAAGAGCAGCATTAATTGCTTTGAAAGATGCATTTCTTAAAGACTTAAAAGCAGCACAATTACAACACCTATGTTCATCTAAGACTCTATTTTACCTTGGCATTCGTTAATTACCTTGCTTTCTAATCTATTAATTAAAATAAGCAAAAAAAGCAAGTGTGCATGTTTAAAGATTAGAAAGCCCTACATCTAGAAGGCGGGTGACATTTTCTCAGGAAGAACCACAAAAGCTTGGAAATACATTTATTCATTCATTCAATACCTCGCATTTCTGATTTATCTGTGCATAGTAGGTGCGTAGCTGCACAAGTTAACCTATATGTGCAAAGGAAGAGAGCAAGACCCCTTTAACGTTGCTGACTTCCAATCATGTATTCCATATGTACTCACTGCAGTCTGGATTTGCTCGGGGTGGGAAGATGGAGAGGGATGAATTGCAGCAGCCCCTCCGTGCCTGTGTTGGCACTGACCTCTAAGGGGCAGAGACACTGATGGTCAAAGGGAAGTGTAATTATCTCTATCTCTGGGAGTGCCACAAAACAGCAGGAGAACTCCTGGAGGTAAGGGGGACACCAGCACTGATAACATTCCCACTAAAACAGGCAAAGAATCATAGAATCCTAGAGGTCTTCTCTAACCTAAACGCTTCCACGATCTCACAAGTTCTATTTACCACATCTATGTCATTCTGGAGGTACAAAGTGGGATCACACATTTTATCACTGTCTGGGGCTCAGTGTCAGAGCAGGGCTCATAGGCCATCACTTCTCACGGTGCAGCACCCCATGAGGTCACTCAGGGCCATCTCCCTTCACCCCGCTGCTGCTGTAACAATTCCTCCACTCCACTGCCAGGCTGCCAACAAACGAGTGCAAATAATTCTACGTGCATTCTTTCAAGTATGAAAAGCAACTTTTCACCACAATTAATTCCATCATCTTTGCTTTCTCTAGACTTGCTTTCTATCATCTGCAGGTACCAAGTTCAAATTGCCCAGTGAATTTCTAAAGCACGCATTCCCCACCAGCAGCTCACAAGTTTGGATGTAGCACCAAGAATCCCCTTTAGCATTAAGTAATGACTTGGAGCCCAACACCGTGGGGCTGCTGTTGCGGCTGCTGCAAAGCAAACAAGCTGCAGGAGAGCAGCAGCTGCCGGCCTGGATGCAGGGAGCTGTGCACGGCCAGGGATGCTGAGTGCTGCCATGGCAACAGGCGCGCGGTACCCAAACGCCAGGGGTGGAGGAGAGATGTGGTGGAGATGATGGGCTGTAAAACTGCTCAGCTGTTGCCACTGACTTTAAAGACAAGGAATTGTTTGGTGCTATGGATTTTCTATTTTATTTTTAGATAGGGCTTTGATCCTTAGCAGAGCCATCGCGTCCCTCCTGAGCATTGCCCTCCACAACCAGCCTGCCTTCATCTGTGCACAGCAGGCACGAAAGAGGAAAGAACTGGAGACAGAGAGACAACTTCTATACCTGTCTGCATCATTAATTCCAGCTCTGACTGTGCAACTCCCTATAGCAAGCTCCTGAATATCAGCAGCCACTCGGGAAAGGAGCAAAGCTACCAAAATGCAATTTATAGAGAGACAAAATAGATGCATGAAATGTGATGCTCTATCACACACATAATGTTTGAGCACACACTTGGCACACGTTCCTGTTCTGCACACCCAGGTGTGCACAGGCACACAGGGAGCAGCTGAGCACCCAGTGCTGCCCTTTTGCACAGCCTGGGGCTGCAGACCCCCCCCCCCAGCAAAGCTCACTCAGCACAGTGCTCCTGCAGTGCACTTTCCTGGGTTTATTAGAGCAGAAATAATGAAAACTTAAAACCCGATTAAGTTTAATAAGTTTTTTTCTTCCACGGACGCATTAACTGCCAAATTACAGATTCATTCTGTTCAGCCAGCCGCAGATGTTTTGGCAGAAATAAAATCCATCCTTCACAGAGAAGCAAAAATTCCTTTCCCAATAGCAACCTTGGTCACAGCAGCATAAAGGAACTCAGTGTCCAGCTCTGCAGCCACACCTGTGAGGCCGGTGCTGCTGGGGAGGGTGGGCTCTGGAAGAGAAGGCTTTGTGCTTCCCCTCTCAGAATCCAGCCAGGCTCCCCACAGGTCCAGGGCAAAGAGCAACCAAAGCTGCCCAGCAGCTGGGCTGTTTTCCAGCACAGGATGGCCAAATTGCCTACAGAGCATCCCTCACATGGAGAAGAAACAGGAAAATTTCTGTCTGGGGATTCACATGGGAATTGCATGCTCACAGATTCAATTGCAGCCCCATCTCACCACATGGGTCCTGCCTGGAGAGCCATCCATTGCACCCTGAGGCACCATTTGGAGGATGCTGTTTGCCCACCTGAGGCTCAGGTGCTCTAAGGGCACTGGGTTCCTGCATGCCAAAGCAGCTCTGGCCCTGGGACAGAGGTGAGGTGTGGGCATTCCTCCCCACAGAACTCTCTGTTGCTTCAGCTGGTGATTTACTTTGCTTTACTAAACTATCCCTGAATTATTTATAGCAAGTATTTATAGCAAGGAAACTATAAATACCCACAAACACCATCATTTATAAAGTCCTCTTTTATATCTGTTAACTTACATAGCATTTGATTTTATGCACGTTCCTTATCACCCACACATACATTTGGGCTGCTCCCAATAACCCTGTGCACATTTACACTGATAATTTCTGGACACACCATTATTTACTCACAGAATCCCACAACATGGTTGCTGAAAGGGGCCTCTGGATCTGTCCCAGGTGTGTTTGGCCCCATCCCTCACCCTTCAGCTATGGGGTCAGCACCACTCATACCCCTCAGCTTTCTCTTCTTTGGGCGCACAGCCCATCCCCATCAAGAGGTGCTCCAGCCCCCAGCAGCTCTGCAGCCCTCCTGGGAAGTTTGGTGCTTATTTACTCAATAGGGCTCAGAATGATATAAAATCCATTCCCAGGCAGTCAGGCTGAGTTCAGCCTGAGGAAAGGACAAGAAAATAACCAACATCAAACACAACCCCACAACAAGAACCATCTGTATGGCTGTATGTAAGAACACACTGGGATAAAGTACTTCCCCATAAAGATTCAGCAGTGGAAGGGAGCACCAGGTCCAGCTGCAATAGCAGCAATGTCACTTGAAATACCACAGCATATCAAGGATTGACCAGCACAGCAGCTAATTGCTCCCAGTGATTAGCACAGGAAGGGAGAAGTTGTATTTCATCTTGCAGCGTGTTTCATCCCAAATTGCAGCGTATGAGTTTGGCAATGAAGGAGGGCTGATAAATCCCCCCCAACAAACCCCAGGAAGCCCTTCCTGGCTGGCTACTTACCCCTGGATGAGATGCAGTGCCTGGGAAGTCCCCTCCAGGAGCCCTCCAGCTTTTTCCCCCTCCCACCATGACTGACTGGTGCTGGTGAGGCAGTGCCAGCTGCCTACAGCTGTGTTGGTTCTTGCCAGCCCTCCAGCACCAGTCCAAATCACATCAGCAGCTCCCAAAATAAGCCTAGGCTGCTTTTTCCATTTTATCCCCAGTTCTGCAGAAGGACAACAGACCGAACTGACAAAAGCCAGCAACCCCACTGACCAGCTCATTACCTTCCAATAATGCTGTGAGCACAGCACCAGCACTTCTCTGGGAAAGCAAAGTGTTTTCCAAATCACCTGTCACCCATCAGAGCATCTGAGACACCAGCGCTTGTGCTGGCGATGGGACCAGGTTTGTCCAATGACCTCCATGCAGCTGCCACCAGAGGTATCACCATAGTAATCTACATGGAACTCATGCACAGCTCCTGCAGCAGCAGAGGCTCCCAATGGGAACTGGGACACCCCCCACCCCACAACTCCCCACCTTCCCAGCTGGATGCTGGGGTGGAAAAGCTGGTGAGAATCCAGCTGTGGCAATGCTGGAAGTTTCCCATAGGGTTCTGCTGAAAACAGGACACAGAGAAAGCTGCAAGATGCTCTGGAAATGGGAACAGCAATGGCCATTGGGACGATGGGGAAGGCAGCAAAGAGGACAACCATTAGAGGATACAACTGCTGCCTGCAGCTCTCAGCACTTCCCTCCGTCACCTTTTTGCTCTGACAGTTGGCACATCACCTCTGAGCAATCAGGATTACATGGTTGCAATTAAGGGCCGAGCTCAGAATTGCAGCTAATTAAGAACACGCTTCAAGGCAAAGCTCATGCAACTTGGTGTGTGCTAACCTGTGCTGATGTGCATTATAACCTCAGGGAGAAAACCTGCCATTGGTGTGGGCTTTATGGGGGTGGATACACATGTTTTAGGAAAAAAAACCTGTTCATAAGAAGGAGGAAGCAACTGAAAACCAGCACCAGGACAGACAGGGATATCAGGGGAGAGCCTCATTCCCTGAAGAAGGCACAGAAATGTTTAAGAGGGACAAACAGCCAAGCCATGCTTCCATGGCTATCCAAGCCAGAGGCACCTGAGCTGCTTTGTGGAGGAGCCACCAGCATTTGAATGAGATAACCTATCACGGAAATCCAGAGCAGAATGTCTGCTGGTGTCTTGGAAATTATGATGAAAAACCCAGTCTGCAATTGAAGACAATTTAACAAACCACATCATGCCATCCTTGAATTATTATAATCATCCCTGGTGAAGCTTCACGGGGGCTGTAGGACGCAACCCCAGCGCATATAATGAAGTACACACAGCCTGCTGGAAAACAGAAAGAGCAGGGTACTCTGCAGGGACCAAAAGTCTGAACAGGTGTTAACATCTTCTGTGACAACCCGGAAAAGAAAGGCAATAAGAAGTGACTTTAATATGGAAATGTTATTTTTTTTAGAATGAAAAAAAAAAATGCAGTACCATTCAAGGAAATACAAAACAAGATGGGGTTGCAATTTCAGATGTCAAACAGCAATATTAAGTAGGGTAAACGTGTCCCTGCAGAGCTGCCAGATGCACAAGGCTCCTCCAAAGAGGCCTTAACTGCATCGGCTGTGCTTGTGACTCCACCAGGAGCAGCTTGATCCCTGATAGCCAACACTGCACGGATGGCATTGCTGTCCCTGGTAGCCTCCTCCTGCTGAGCAACATGACCAACTATTTTTGTTGTGTTCAAATAGAAAAATTAAGTACCTAAATAAAATGGAGATGTTCAAGGCCAACCAGGAGCAATTAGAGCCATGCCTCAGTGGGCTCACATCACGACATCTAAGCAAGTCCCAAAGAGGTTACCAAAAAAAACCAAAAAAACAGTAGGATTAAGGCACTCATTAAAGACAGAAGGATATTGGCAAAGTGAAACAGTGATCCATGCCTTAGCTTACAGCAGCAGGCAGCCAGGAGAAAGCCAGCAGAGCTGCTGCCATGTTTAGAACAGCCTGCTCTGTTGTGAGACTCCCAGTGCTCACCAAGGGATGATGCAAAGCACTCATGGAGGGGATGGACTCTTTGGTCCTGCTGACAAAAACAAGGTGCAGTGGCTCGAGCTGGGTGATTCTGGGACTGAACGCAGATCAGGTCTGATGGCAAAGCTCATTTTCTCTCTCTCATAAGTTGCTTTGATGGTTAGGAGCATGCCTTTTCTAAGAGCACTCTCCCATTAGAACTCGAAACATTCCCTTCCCTCACATAATCAGAGAGAGATTATGGCCTACAGAGGGAATGAGTGGAGTGCCCAAAGCCAGGCAGAAGTGCACTGGCCCCAAATGGGCAGCACTGCCTTGGGTGGGAGCCCCACATCACACACAGAGCATCCCAGGGACCACAGCACTGCCTTCCCCAGGTAATCACAGCAATCTGAGCCAGAAACAGCACTTTGTGCACACAGCACAGGGCCCTACAAAGGCAGGAGGGCTTTGAAGCACTCCCTGGGATGCTATTTTCTGAACTGCCTTCAGATTTTTCCAGAAATCTCTAAAAGCACTCGAGCAATCAGCTGCTTTTAGGTTTTTTTCCCCTCTGTTCTCATTGGAATATTTATTTTCCCACTTTGCTTACTTATCAGTGAATACACAGATTCTTCTCTTCATTTAATGTGCCCAAAAGCATTGTGAGCAAGAGCTGCAGGAGGACAAGACAGCAGGCATACAGCCTGGATGGCCACAGTGACAAAAAGCAGCTTTCAGTGTTTACCACCTGGGTTCTCTTAGATACCATTGTTACCAAAGTCACCCCAGGAGAAGCCCAGGTTTTCTGCAGATGACAGCACAAAGACTCTGAAATGACTCATTTGCAGCAGTAGAAATGTTGCATTTATTTCACTTTTCATCATACTATTAAAGATAGTGCTCCTGTTTCTGTAAAACAACTGCCCACGCAGCCTCTGCTAATGTCATAGCTGGAGTTGTGCACTCATATTTCTTTTTTGGGGGGTATTTTGGAAGTATGGACTCTTGGGCATTAGAATGATTGAATGGCCTGGGTTGCAAAGGAGCACAATGCTCATCCAGTTCCAACCCCCTGCTGTGTGCAGGTCAAACCAGCAGCCCAGGCTGCCCAGAGCCACATCCAGCCTGGCCTTGAATGCCTCCAGGGATGGGGCATCCACAGCCTCCTTGGGCAACCTGTTCCAATGTGAGCACAAACCATTCTGCATATGCAATTTCTACACAGAGTCACTGTTGTGCCAGGGCACAGAGATGAGCAGGAGGCGTCTGACTCTTAATATAGGGATGCACCTGGGCACTCTCCAGGCTTTTGGTCCATAGTGAGATGGAAGCTGAGCCCAGGAGCAGCATGGGACAAACTGCAATGCTCAGCCCAACAGGAGCAGAGCCACACCACAGCCAAAGGCTCCATTGCTCACAGGGGACAGCTCAGTGACCGACCAGCTGTCCCATTTCCACCATCTGGATTTTAACCTCTTCCTCTCTCTTTTAATGCGTGCCCATGAGGACAAGCACTGATCTGTCTCTGAGCTGCCAGGTGGGCCATCCTCCCCCCCAGCTCCCTCTGCCCAGCCTGGGATGCTGGCCAGGCCAACCCCACAGCCAGCATTCAAGGCCAGGCTGGATGTGGCTCTGGGCAGCCTGGGCTGCTGGTTGGCGACCTGCACACAGCAGGGGGTTGGAACTGGATGAGCAGTGTGCTCCTTTGCAACCCAGGCCATTCTGTGATTCTGTGATCAAGGTGATAGAACTGTGGCTGGTGCTGTTTAGGACAGTTTATCTCTCTTAAATTTTACTCTTTTTCCCACTAAGCTGCAGATACATGATATCTTGTTGGTTGAAAAGCCATTTAAATACTTCTACTCTTTCACATATATGAAATTGTTGAAAAATATATAACCCACCCTAATTTTTCTTCCCCCCTTTCCTCTCCATTAAGATAAAACATTTCCTTCGCTTATAGATTTGATCCCTCATTGCATCTTCCCCTGCCTTCAAATATCAGAGCATTTATTAAACAGAACGCTTGAGAAAACCACAGAATCTGTTTCTATAGAGACGGATCTATCCCGATTCAATAAAAGGTTTATAAAAGGGAGAAAAAAAAGACTGGACGTTAGGCAACAGGCAGCACCAGATGCACTGGATAACTCTGTCCTGCTGTGATCCTCAGCTCACAGATGAGCCCAATTAGTGAGCAGTGCTTTATGAGGGGTGTGCTTGAGCCAGCAGCCTGGGATGGATGCAGTCACAGCACTGCCCAAAAGCCAGCCCCACCTCAGGCACCCAGCTCAGCACCTGTGTCACAGTGAGCACTGCAGGGGCACGTAAGTCCAGCTCCAGGACAGATTCATTTCCTTGGTGCCTCAGGTCATGAGATTTTCCAGTAGTTTGCAGACTGTTTCACGACTATAAAGCATCTGCTATGAGGGAAACCAGCTAGAGATGTACACCGTGTGTATTACACAGCCCGTTAGGAGAGAGGAGCACTGATTTAGCAAAGCACCACTCCACAGACATCACTTCTTATGGTTGTGCTGCATCCTACACACAGCACTTTGGTAATCTGATTAAAGGGTTTGTGCCTCACCCCTGGAAGCAACACATGGCCATCCCAGGGACGTCCCATGCATGAGAAGAGATTTTACGCTGCCAGCTCATCCCCACCCCTGTGCCTACTGCTATAGGAAAACAAACAGCACAGTTCCTATAACTGGTGCACGGAGCCAAGATACTGCTGATCCCAGCCATCGTTTTCAGTTACCATAGAAACAACCTTGCATAGAAGGGGCAGCATTTAATGTTCTGTTAATACAAAGTACTGCAGTGAATTACGCTCCTTTACAAAGGGCTGTATTTCTCACACAGTGTAATTCCTGCATTTGTGCCCTTCAGTTGAAGCTGAAGTGCAGGCAGGCACTCCTCATAGCACATGGCCAACACAAATGGCCACATCACCTGCAGCATCAGCAGGAGCTCCCCAGGAGAAAGGTCCCAGGCAGGAAAGGAATGCCAGAACACACACAAACCAGAGGGAGCTTCCAGCCCCTATGCTGCTCACCCAAGCTCCCTGTCCTCCTGGATGTCCACAAGCAGCCTGATGCTGCTAACACCCCACACCTCCAGGTTTACCCGTGCTTTATTTGCACAGCAGTTATTTGCTAAAAGCTCCTCAAGCACTGTAGAACGTATTTCCAAACCAAAGTTTGGCCTTTAGAAGAAATAAAGAAAAAGCAGGATCAAGTCAAATGCCACAGCTTTGCCCCCACCTGTCCACAAAACCACCTCAAGTCTTGCTTGCCACAGCCCGGATGTCTCATTCCTCTTATCACTGCCTCCTCCATGACACTGACCATTTATATATCCTGCTCAGACATCTCACGTGCCTTTCCTATCATTTTCTCCACCAAAGAATTGTATTCTACTTAATTTTCCCTGCAGAAATCACTTCATACTCTCACAAATTAGATAAAAATATGACATCAATTATCACCGCTGTAGTCTTTTAGACACTGCATAGGGGGAAAGGATGTCAGAATAACATCTAAAATATAGACACACCATCAATTTGTTTTATTAGTAAAAGACTCTATCTTGATGTTGGTCCAAAAAGCATGGTGGATCATGCTACCCACAACAACCTGAAGATTCTTTTCTATAGGCAACAGTCAATGTTGAGGTCATTTTTACTTCCTACAGTTTGGATGGCATCCTCATGCAGTGCTGGGAGTTATGGCCAGGTTCCTAAGTATCTCAGACTCGGAAACAAGTTCTTTATTCATTTTATCATTTAACTATTGTAATTATATTTTCAAAACAAAATATATATTTGCATTTTCCTGTAGTAGAACTGCTCCACACCTGCATTAAGAAGCCCAAGGACTGCTGCTTCACATTCCTGGGGACATGGCCTTCCATAGGGACACTTACATAAGTCATAGAACGGCCTGGGTTGCAAAGGCCCACAGTGGTCATTGAGTTCCAGCCCCCTGCTGTGTGCAGGTCACCAACCAGCAGCCCAGGCTGCCCAGAGCCACATCCAGCCTGGCCTTGAATGCCTGCAGGGATGGGGCATCCACAGCCTCCTTGGGCAACCTGTTCCAGTGCCTCACCACTATCTGGCTGAAAATAAGTATCAGAATCCACAGCAGGTTGTCACTGCCATGAGCACAACGGCACCTGGCAACCCTACAGAAGGACCCTCAGAAGCAAACAACTCACTCCAAGCTGTGGAAGAACTCAGGCACTTGAGCATAATCCCACAGGGAGAGCAGAAACAGAGCCCTACCCCAGCCAAGACTCCAGCCCTGGCTACCCCAGTCCATCCCATTGGGAGCTCTAGCTGCAGCACAATAAAGGTACAGGTGCATTTTTGGGGACTATTTGACCCCACGGTGCTTGTAGCAGCTGGAGCTAGCTGCAAAATCCCAGCAAGGAGGGGCAGAATAAGGGTAATAGACAAAAACCACTTTGGGAACACAGGACTAAGTAAGTGCAGGAACCTCAAAATCCCAATTGTCCTGTGGCACAACGTTTACAGATGCAGAAGCTTCCCACACCCTAGGTCTGCCAACACAGCGCACACCACAGAGGCAATGCCCACTGCCAGCTACACCACAGCTCTGTAATACATCATGTGATGCTGTACTGCACTCCACCCACATGCACAGTCATTATTAGCAGTATTTTTTCATATAGAAAATAACAGCGTGATGCACATAATTCAGTTAGCTTCCAAGAGGCAGAAAATAAATCTCAGATTGGAGCAAACGCAAACATCAGCATGCTCTCTGGTCAGTTCAGAGCAAGAAACAATTCTTCAGTAGATTTCCCCTACATGATGCAATAACGTAATGCAATACAAAGCACAACAAGATGCAGAGAAGCAAGACCTTTAGCTACAGCAAATTAGGATCTGTTTAGATGCAATAGCAGTAGGCACAGAAAGAAGAGAAAATAACTGCTTACCTTTCAAAGACCTCTCAGATCCTCCAATACAGAGGGACCTCCAGATGAGATACCCTCACCTTCACTACCGACCCTTAAATGAGGTCTATCTAGGAAGGGTTGGATCCTGGCTCCACCCTTTCTGGTCACTCAGGTACACTGCATGCACCTGAGCTCTCCTGGGTTGGCCCTGCCTTCCACCAGGTGCACAATCAATGCTTCAATCAGTGACTCAGCATTTTCACTATAAACAGTGTTCAGGTGTTTGTATTTTCTGAGAAAATCCTTACCTTTGGTCATCCTTAATAATAAGCTTCTAAGGATATTACATCAACGCTGGCAACTGAAAAACATTGCCCATGATGGTAGCTGCACTCAGACAAGAAAATCTAACTCACACTGAGGGAAAAGCCTCAGAAACAGCATCAGTGCCAGGGATGTGCTGGGGGAGAAGCACTCACTTGCTGCCCATTAGCCTGAAGCCATCTGAATGGATTTCAGCCATCCCATAGGTGGAATTTCAGCTGATGCAATGTTTTTGTAGAAAAGCAAGATGCTAGATGTGTTTATTTTCCCCTCAAACCCCCTGAGGTTATTAACTCTTATAGGAAACAACGGGACTGTCTTACTGTGGGGAAAAATATGCACTCAACCTACAGGTCTAACCCCACATGAGGCACCGTTACTTCTTTGTTCCTATGGACAGATAAAGTTGATCTCTGCAGCCCCTCAATGGAGTGTTAAGTAGCAAAACTTAAATGATCCAAAATACCATTTTTATTAGAGCACACAAAACAGGGCTACAAAAACACAGTGTGTGGGTTGGGTACGTGTGCTCTATAGTCCTTCAGGTGCTAAAAAACAAACCAGAAGGCAGAGCAGTACTCAGCAACTATCAAGGGGATATAATTAAGCAAAGAAAGTAACTATTATTAGAAACCCCTTCCTTATTTATAAGCAGTGGGATATTTTAACCAGGATGAAAGCAGTGACAGCCTGACAAAACCCAAAGAAATGAGGACAGGAGACGCACTGAGGGCTCTCAGTCAGCCTGCATGCAGGAGAGGATGGCACTGGAGAACCCCCTCCTTGTTCAGGGCTGACCTCCAGGAGGAAGGGCTGCAAGGCAGTGGGGAACAGCAGGCAGCACAGAGAAGGGATGGGGCTTTGGTGGATCACCCAGATTG
Source organism: Phasianus colchicus (assembly GCF_987193195.1). Lineage (NCBI taxonomy): Eukaryota > Metazoa > Chordata > Aves > Galliformes > Phasianidae > Phasianus > Phasianus colchicus. The sequence goes on along the minus strand of NC_143442.1, from coordinate 1,116,666 downwards.
GCAGTAGCTGTGAAGAAGCCCAACTCATCCACCCACAGAGCATGGGACCGGGCTAAGGGAGGGCAGCTGTGCCACAAACAAGCTGTGAGCCAGGGGAAGCCAGCTAGCATACATACTGATTTACCCCAAAGATGATTTTTGCTGTTTTATGCAAGAAAGCTAATCATGTGCTTGACCACAAAATTATAAGCTATTAGAAATAATGTTACTCATTTAGTAATTAGAAGATTAACCAAAGCTCTCTCTATAGCAGTTGTAAGAGTTCGTCTCGCACATCATCCAGGATACAGTTCATTAGTTGCAACTAGCTGCTCTTAATCTAAAGGATAATAGCCCTTTACATTCAGCAAAAAATTCCCATCCCTCTTACAAAGTCCATTAACTTGGGCTGATAACTACCAGCCCATTATCTTCGTTCTGTAGATGGCAAACTGCCCATGCACGGGGTAAATAGACTGCATCACACTTCTTGGTGCTTTCACCGAGCTCTTCTGAAGACACATGCCAAGCTGCTTCCACCTGCCCGTGCTGACTGTGGTTGTGCACAAGTCCCTTTTGGGGCCTGGCTTTCATTCAGTACCACACAGCACTGCAGAGTGGACCTACAGATGGGTGAGGGGAAGCAGGAAGAGGGGACAGAGCTGTGGTTGGGTGTTAAGAAAAGCCTCTTACCAAGAGGGATGTCAAGTGCCAGGGCAGAGGCTGCAGCATCCCCAGCTGGGGAGAGGCACTGAGCAGCCTGGTCCTGCTGCAGGAGGGGTCACACAGCATCCCAAGGTCCTGCCAGGGCTGTGTGGCTCTAAGAGGCTTTGCTTGTTTGTTTCTTTTAATTTTATTATCATTCCATCAGTCAACCAGCTGATTTTTACTAGCAGTATCAGTCACCTGCTCAGGACTAAATTAAGATCCCAAGAGCTCTGATAGGAACATGTCAAAACATCACACAACATCATCTCATGTGATCGCATACATACTGAACATAAAATCTACTCATCACCTGGCTAATAAAAATGAGTCTCATTAGCAATGCTAATTCCAACTCAGGTTATAGGCACAGTTCCCTTAGAGCCAGCCCCAAACCCCACAGGGAATCCTTGGTCCTGGAGTCCTCTCACTGATGCAGAGTTCAGTACAGAAGGATTACACTGCAATTAACCCCAGCACTTGCTTTAATCTCTTCTGGCATTAACGAGCTATCCTGTTTGCTCCAGCACTGCTCCCATTTGTTGACCAGGAGCCCTCATCCTCCGAATCAAAGGGTGAATCTAACAAACAGGCTCTTTAATTACTCAGCTAGAAGATGCCATGCAAATGGCTGGAGTGGCTTCCTGCATTTTCTAGGCAAAGCTGCTTACTGATGTTCTGTGCTCAGTACCTGGGAGCAAAGCACTTACAGCAACATACAGTGCCCAGGGGCTGTCAATGGGGAGGGCAAGGAAAATAAACCAAGAAGTCATCCCCCTCATGCTTACCACAGGGGTAGTTAGAATCGTTTTTTGACCACTACATACTTGATTTCCCTTATATTCTCAAAAGTCATGTCAACCAAAGCCACAGACTTGGAAGAAGTAGCCTCTTTAGTTCTTGTGAGTGCATCTTAAGATCAAGGAACCAAAGGCCAAATACTATTACAGAAAGAAAGTCAATCCATAATCCAATTTTAGAATTCATAAGGCTCCACACACACTTTTATTGGTAGTTAAGTATCCTTCAGCAGTAAAGGCTTCGTCCTTCTGGGAAAAAGTCATTGCAGCCCAAGTGCATACCAGACCAGTTTGTTTTTTCAAAAAGGGAAATAACAAACAGGGAAGCACAGATTGAAAAGCTCACGATTTTCTGTAGGGATGAAATAAGATTCTTGTTTGATTTTAAGGCCCTGCAGAGCATCCTGAGCAATTTTATTCAGAGTCCCGAGGTATTTTCACCTCTATTTGCATTGCCCAGAAGGTAAGCCCACAATCTGCCCCTCCTTCCCTCTTTCTCCCTGTGAAGTTCTATATTAATAAATAAGATCTTAAGTTATTTATATGCTCCCTTCCTTCCAGTACTTGATGGGAGCATGTAAACAGGAGGGGGAACGGCTGTTTGTGAGGGTGGATGGTGATAGGGCAAGGGGGAATGATTTTAAAGTGAGACAGGGGAGGTTTAGGTTGGATATGAGGAGGAAGTTTTTCAGGCAGAGGGTGGTGAGGCACTGGAACAGGTTGCCCAAGGAGGCTGTGGATGCCCCATCCCTGCAGGCATCCAAGGCCAGGCTGGATGTGGCTCTGGGCAGCCTGGGCTGCTGGTTGGCAACCTGCACATAGCAGGGGGTTGGAACTGGATGAGCAGTGTGCTCCTTTGCAACCCAGGCCATTCTGTGATTCTGTATCAGCTGCATTCATTTTACAGAAGCACAGAACTGTAGGGGCTGGAAGGGACTTCTAGAGATCACTGAGTCCAGCAGCCCCTGCAAAGCAGGCCCCCTACAGCAGGCTTAGACAAAATCAAGGTGACCAAGCAGGCAGGCTCCATCAGAGCAGGAAAAACACTTGTGCAAAGTAACCAGAGGCCCTTGAGAGATCTTGAGTTCTGCCTCCACAGAGACACCTATGCACTGCCGTGTCCTCGGTGCGTAATGAGTCTGTGCAAGGGATGCCAAATCAAAAGGGCTGCAGAAAGGGAGATGGCAACATCCAGGTCTGCATGCAAATACAGCCCTATCTGCAATGCAGATGGCTATTTAGCATCAGGTGGAGATCAAAACGTACTCAACAGATTGAACTTCCTCTAGCCTAAAGGCTGTTTTCATTTCTCACACGAAGCTGGTAATTATATTTGCCACTTCTACCTGGAAATTTCAGCAAATATTCCAGGCGAGCTATTCTGATTGGAATGATTAGTTTCAATAGAAATATGCTACAAACTAAAGAGTGTTTCTTTTCTTTTTTTTTTTTTGAAAGCAGAACTCCTGTTTGCAAAATTAAGCAGGTTTGCAGTGCAGTTCAGGTGAAGTTAAGACTCGTAGAACCATAAAGATTGGAGAAGCTCTCTCGGATCCCCAAACCCAAGTCCACTCATCCTGCCCACATCCCTCAGTGCCACATTCCCAGAGCTCTGGGACACCCCCAGGCATGGTGACCCCCCCATTCCCTGGGCACACAGCCCCTCACATTACACAACTCTGCTCTCTGGGCTTCCCTCTCCATCCCACCCACCCACCCTTCTGCAGCAGCAGAGCTTCATTAGCTGGGTTAACTCCATTTGCAGCAGAGCTCCAATTATGCTCAGGACAATAACAGAAAATACATCTAATGAGGTTATGAGGTAGGTCTGCAAAGTCAAACTAAAAGCTCCCACTCAACTGCTGCAAGTCTCTTCACCACAACCCAGCTTCCCACACAGGTTTCACATACACAAAACCCCTCCAAGGGAGGCACGCAGCATTCTTCCCAACAAAACAGAGAGCTCAGGTGGATTTCAGACCTCAAACATAACATGATCAACAATAGCAAAGCACTAGAGCAGGACCAAGCTTGCTGCACAGGGCCCACCAGCAGCCCCATCCATACCAGACAGAAATGACCCCCACCTCCAACCACCCCACTCCATCACCATCATCCCCATTGGTGGTGTTCCCACTGATGGTTTCACCAGGGATGGTGTCACCAGTGGTGATGTCACCAGAGACAACGTCCCCATTGGTGGTGTCACCAGGGATGGTGTCACTGGTGGTGGTGTCCCCAGGGGTGGTGTCCCTTGCAATACAAAGCCAGTAAATTGTTCCCACACCTTGGGACCCTCGCAGACACAAACTCAAGCATAGTAGGAACAGCATTTGCTGATTCCCAGCAGGATTTGTTGGGGAAATCACCAAAATTCCTCACTTCGGAAGGCCAGACACTAAGTGCAGGAAACTAAAAATCTAAAAAGCATCTTAAGATAAATGTAGGCTCAAGAAAGTGGTGAGAATTTGAGCAAAGCAACCAAGTAAATTTTAATGTGGTGCCCCACAAGCACCACACACCAGCAGCAAAGACTCCACTCCCCCAGCCCTGGGCTTGGTCTTCAAAGCTAGGCAGGTCCAGCTGAGCTAATTAGCTAATGAGCTGTAACCCCTTCATTGCCTCTATGCTGTCCTGCCTGTGCTATTCTCAGAACACTGTAAGAAAGGAAAAGGAAGCCCAGATCTAAGGCCAGGCTGGATGTGGCTCTGGGCAGCCTGGGCTGCTGGTTGGCGACCTGCACACAGCAGGGGGTTGGGACTGGATGAGCACTGTGGGCCTTTGCAACCCAGGTCATTCTATGGGGGAAGTGGGCCATGGGGACACATTCCTTATGGGAAGCTGATTTATGAATTATAGGCAGTCATGAATTTAGACAGCTGAGTGTTTTGTCATCTTTCCTGACATCTTTCTCATGGCAGACCATAGCTTAATTCTGCTCTATAAAATGACTTGGACTGAATTAGCTGTTAAGTCATCACTGCCCTCTTTTCAATCCTTTAGTTCTGATACACAAATTAAATGACCGTCCCTACCCATCCCAAGCAACATTTATAGCTGACATCTTATTAATTAAGGAAATGTGTACTTTCAATGTACCGCTGCTCTAATCTGGGGCACGCAGACGAAGATGGCTGTGGGAGGAGAGCACACAAGACCTCCATTTGAGGAGAGCAGTCCCTCAAAAATAATTTTAAAAAATCACTTGTTTGCATTTTAAGCCCATTTTAAGATACTTTTTGTGAAAATTCACCCAGGAAAATGACTGAATACGTTCCACAGAGTTTGCACCTCACCTGCCTGCAGGGAGCAGAGCTCAGTGCTGTGCCCAGCTGCAGACACAGGCTGTGTGCATTGCTGGGGTCAATGGTTCATGCTGGGATTTGCAGGTCTGTGGGACAGAGAGAGAGGCTGTGTGAGCAATTCTGCTAAATTCCATCATTAATTACGCCGTGATGCGCTGTGTAACGTGGTGGGTGCCATCACTTGGGATGTGCTGCCTTCTCAATTTAATGTGAATATTCACAGATTTGCACCTTCCATGTCTTCTTGTAAAATAGTGCCCCATCCCTGCAGACACACACGGTCAGGGCTGGGCTCTGAGCACTGATGGAGCTGTGGCTGTCCCTGTGCATTGCTGGGAGTGGGACCAGACTGCCTTTAAGGGTCCCTTCCAGCTCAAACCATTCAGTGGTTCTATGGTTCAATGAAAGTCCTGCTCTCAGGCCTGGCCACAGTCCTTTAAAGACAACCCAGTAATTCATGCAACTGGATTTGCCTCTGAGGCTAATTTAAAAGTAAAAACTGGTAATTAAAATCCACTTGTAATGAAGATCTACTAGCAATTAAAATTTTCTTGGTTGCTTTGCTCAAATTCTCACCACTTTCTTGAGCCTACATTTATCTTAAGATGCTTTTTAGATTTTTAGTTTCCTGCACTTAGTGTCTGGCCTTCCGAAGTGAGGAATTTTGGTGATTTACCCAACAAATCCTGCTGGGAATCAGCAAATGCTGTTCCTGCTATGCTTGAGTTTGTGTCTGCGAGGATCCCAAGGTGTGGGAACAATTTACTGGCTTTGTATTGCAAGGGACACCACCCCTGGGGACACCACCACCAATGACACCATCCCTGGTGACACCAAAAATGGGGACATTGTCTCTGGTGACATCACCGTTGGTGAGACCATCCCTGGTGATACCATCAGTGGGGACACCACCAAAGGAGACACCACCAATGGGGACACCACCAATGGGGACATTGTCCCTGGTGACACCACCAATGGGAACATCATCCCAGGCACGTGCACCAGCTCTCACTCAGCAGATTCCAGTTGCTGCCTCTTTCACGCTTGCTGCTAACATAAGCTGTGGCAAACCCCACTGTATTCATCTGGGAGTAACCCTCATAAAGCCCACACAAAATTAATATCTATATTAAAACCTAGCGTGTCTCCTTCAGTCTAATTTTAGCTCCGGCAGAAGAAGATCTCATCAAAGAGCTGGCCTTGATTAATTTAGATTAGCAGCAGCATCATATAAAGCACATAAATGCATTTATCTTTACGTGTTTTCAGCAACACATTCTGCAAATCAGTGTAATGTATTTAGGAAGCAGGATCCTTTCCTACCAACACATTAGCATTTCCATGAGATGTCGTTAATGTCAAAGCCAGAGATCCAGCTCCATAGCAAGGACTTCAGCTGGCTGAGCTGATAAACCCAGCATCATAATTAGAGTGAGAGCAATTAGATGGCGGCTTTTCTAGGACAGGGTGAGGCGTGCTGCTTGTCCCTAACCAGAACACCCTGCCCAAAATGCAGACAGCAAAGCCCACAGGTTGGGGCTGTGCTTCCAAAACATGGAAACATCACCAATTGCCACTCCAAATTATTTGAACAAGGCAATTAATAGAATTTCTGCAATCAGGGAGAGAGGGAGTTCTGCTGCATAACAGGAATTCTATTTTAATTTAGTTCCTTTTTGGTACTGAAGAGTCCGAGAAGCAGAGGGTACATTTTGTCATCAGTTTACAAAGAAAAAATGAGGCAACCTCCATTCAAAATCCTTTTTAACCATTGACTAATCCTATCAATACTCTTCTCCATTCAGTATCTATTATCAGTTATGCTACACAAAGTTTTCTTCCCTGTACAAAGTGGTTTTCCTTGCTAAGAATTGCTTTGCTTTGGTGTTCAAGGAACGCTTGGATTTTGTGTTGAGGGACATGGTTTAGTGAGTACTATTGGTGATAGGTGGATGGTTGGACTGGATGATCTTATAGGTCTTTTCCAACCTTGGTGATTCTGTGATTCTGATTTGCACGTAGGAGCTGCTGTTATTTGGGGTGTGTGTGTTTGGGGTTGCATATTGTGTTCTCAGCTTCTGGCCTCCATAGGGCATTCACTGACCTGCCACCTCAACCATCACACAGGGGCACCTGAGCCAGCTTTTTGTCACACCACATCTATCCATGTTCCATGGGTCATCACATGTTTGCCATACGTTATTTATTCGTATTTATTACAGCTTGGCTTCAGATCCAGATCTCATTGCTCCAAACACCACCTGGAACACTTTCACTCTTTGCATTGCAGCTCGGAGGCCCACACAGTGCAATCAGCAGGAGATCACTGCCCAGTTTCCAGGTCCCTCCAAGCAGCACAGGGGTCTGGATGAGCATCAGCCCTGCATCCAACCAACCAGCGGTCCCACCACTGCACTGCCTGCTCACCTCCGCTCCCTTCTCCTGGGGAGTCCATCACTGATTTTCTTTCCTGACTTCTCAGAGCTGCCCTGGGGAGGCTGATGAGGTTCTTTTTTATGTGTCCCAATCTTCTGTGCAGGCACTTCCACGTCGTCAAGCTGCAAATCAAATAGCAGCGGTCGCTCTCCCCTCTTGCAGGCATTGTCAGCTATTTCTGCTTCTAATATTATTCATGAGCTACGGTTCTCCTCTGAGCCCCTCCTCAAACATGACCTTGCTGGTGGGTAATGCTGCCCTGCTGTAAATTGAATGGGAGAAATCTGCTCTGGGATGCAGATAGGAGCCATCCTGAAACCCACCTCCTGCCCTGCTGCTGTGTCATCAGGGGCTGAGCACCTCGCAGAGCACAGCACTGGGATTGATTTTAGCACCCCATGGGCTCATAGCTGGCATCTCGCTGCCAACAGGTGCGATTGTGCTTAATTACATCACTGCTAGCCTCCCCCCTTGTTAAATAGCTGAGACCCGAGGAGTCCTTGCAGAGTCATTACCATGAGAATGTGAAGGCCACGAAGTTAGTTAACCACTAGGTGATGGCTGACGATGCAGCTACATAAAATATAAGACATTCTGAGGTATTTCTGGAGAGGAAAAAAAAAAAAAAAGGAAATCTTAAATGCTGTAATTGCTCAGAGTTGTGAAGGTGCTCAGTTTGATGAATTCTTAATACTGGCTGCTGCAGGATGGAGAGTAGAGGTGGACACGAGGGCATCCCTCCTTGGTGCAGGGCTCCCAGTGCCCCACAGCTTCTCCTCGCAGCCTTGTGCCGCTGATGAAGATTGAACCTAACGATCCTACAGTCGATATCTACATGTTAAGTATTGGCTAGGAGTGACCAACTAATTAAGCCACTATCTTGTGCTTTGCTAAGCAATTAACGGCACCAATTAGCTCACGCTTTAGCCTACGAATGGCCCATCAGTTTGCAAGACCAGCCCATTAGAAGTGTGCCTGGGGACGTTGTCGCTTCTCATCTCTCTAACACAGTGCCCAAAGCCCCTCGTGGCACACTATAGGTACATCGTCCTCTTCGTGCCTTGTTAGTGGCACAGCAATACGCTGCCTGTGCTTCTGGCATTCATGCCCTGCCTCGTACCCCACGTCCATTTGGAAACAGAGAATCGTGGTAATAAAAGTTGGAAAATACCCCCACTCACTCCCCCCATGTCCACTGCCAGCATCCCTCAGTGCCACATTCCCACAGCTCTGGGACAGCCCTAGGGATGGTGACCCCTCATTCCATGGGCAGCTGTGCCACAGCCTGACTGCTCTTTGGAGAAGGAATTTCTCCTAATATCCAACCTGAACCCGGTGCAACTTACAGCCACTTGGGAACATCTCATGGCTACATGCAGAGCAACACAGAAAATAAAATACAGCTTGCCTGAAAACTGTAATTCAATTATTTTTATTTCAGGTTTCGATACTTTAATAAATACGTGCAGACTCATCCATATAATCTCAAAAATTACGTGTTGCCTTTCATGGATGAGAGCACTCTTTCATTAGCAGCACATCTCCTCCCTGCAGCTCTATCCCTGCTCTCACTATCCGTGCCAGGCTGTGGGGAGCAGGGCAGGGTGATGCCAGCACCGCTCCCCTGGTGCCAGCAGGTTGATCTTCATGCAGCAGAGCACTGCATGCAGGAGGAGCAAAAGCAGAGCACAAACTGTTCTGGGGACTCTTGCTTTCTGTGTGCCCTTCAGGACACCTGCTTCACCTTCACACTCCTCCCTGTCCCGAGGTCTTCCTCCCAGATAAGCTGTATTTTTCACATGGCAGTGATCACGAGTCTGTGATTCTGTGTGATTTTCAAATCAGCAGAGATCTGTACGAAGAGGAAAGGCAGCTGGCTGCTCCAAAGCCAATAAACACAGGAAACCTGGCAGAGACCCCAGCCTCTGGAGCTCTTCTGCCTTCATGGTAGGGGGTTGCTTGAAGGGAGGGGGAAAGGCAGCGGCTCTCTCAATGTGCCTTTTGTTACTTATTTTCCCTTTGTGATGAAAGAGCATCTGACCGTAAGTCATAAAAATAGCTATTTATAGAGCTGTAATTAAACACCACTGGAAGTGCGAAGACACAAAAGCATCGCCATCTGCCTCGCGTTTGTGGCAGCATAAATATAGATGAAGTGCTGCTACCCCTTTTGTCCTTTGCAGAAAACTTTTTGTTTAAATGTGCAGGGGCTGCAGCACAGCTCCCATACAGACCCCCACAATCACAGCGCTGTAATGGTAGGGAAGGACCTCTGGAAATCCTCTATTCCAACCCAACCCCGAAGCAGGATACCTACAGCAGGTTGCACAGTAAGAGTAGGTCACACAGGAAAAATCTGCATTAGTACTATCACAAAGGCTGCCTCCTGCTGGGTTCCATAAGTACGGGCCGAAGCAAGGGCAGAGCATTTCCTGACACATGGCCAGCTCCTGGTGTGCAGTTGGTGGGGATGTGGACACGGGCACCAGCATGCAGGCATCAGCTGAGGCCCAGCCTGCTTCCAGCAGGTCCTGTGCAATCACTGCCCTCATTGGTAACTGCACATGAGGGTCTATATATATATACAGACTTTGGGCTGAATGGGGATGACTCCACATCAGTGATGCTGAGGCTCCCTCCCCACATCCTATATCACAGAACCTTTAAGGTTGGAGAAGCCTTCTAGGATCCCCAAACCCACACTCCCCCCCCATGCCCACTGCCCACATCCCTCAGTGCCACATCCCCACAGCTCTGGGACACCCCCAGGGATGGTGAACCCCCCCTCCATGGGCAGCTGTGCCATTGCCTGACTGCTCTTTGGAGAAGGAATTTCTACTAATATCCAATATGCACATCCCCAGGCACTGCAGGTGTCCCTAGGATGCCAAGCTCTGAATTTCCCATTGGGAACAGCAGCAATATGGGAATTCACCCTGGGGTGAATTTGGCTGAATTGACAGAACTGGATGGCAGTTGTTCTCTGTCACCTCGGGCTTCATCTGAGCCCACCACACACTGTGCCCATGTCACTGCTGCCACTGTCACCGTGTCAATGCTGCCTGCTGGGCACCCGCTGCCTCCCCAGCTGCAGAGCTGGAAACCACTTGCACGCAGATAACAATGACAAATATAGCCTGTGAGGAGCATGTGATAGCCCTCAAATCATTCTGAGAACTGCTCGAGTGTTTTAGATAAGACTTAATTACAAGTGCGTTACCATATAATGAAGAAGATGCAAAAGGGCAATGCGGGCTTCTGAAGAGCCTGGTGCAATTCCCATTAAAGGTAACAAATAGAAACCTGTCCTCAGCATGGGATGATTCAACTGCTTTAGGGCCAAATGCCATCCTTCAATCCAGGGTACTTCTGTTGGGAATTTTTAGGGCTCACGGATGAGGATGATGGTTTCACCTGCACTAATTTCACCTGGCAGTGTGGAACTCAGGGATGGGAGACAGCCCCAGAAGTTTGGCTGACTGATGAGAACAGCCACCTTGAAATGTAAAACCTTACGTAGAACTTTAGAATTAAAAGAGAGCCCTCGAGGAAAGGCATTCCCTGGGGTGAGGGAAGGGTGCAGCTCCTGCCACCAAACCGTTCCTGGTGGGAACAGAGCTCCTTGGTTTGGCCAACCCAACTGCAGCCAAGGAAATCTGAACCAGACTACACAGCGTTCCTAATCTGGAACAACCTTAACTCCCCAGCTCTGACCATAGTGATATTTATGGGACCAAGGGGGTCTCGGGGACCCCCAGCTCTGTCCCCCAGCAGCTGCCAGCCACAGGCTGAGAGATCCCAACATCAGCTGTGTGCTGCTGGGGATGGCACTGTGTGAAGCCTATGACCTCCACCCACACTGTGCCACCAGCAAAGAGCTGTCATGTATATGTATAAATATATATATACACACAAATGTGAATGTAAGATACAGACTGGTCACAAGCTGAAACTTGTATATAAGAGGTTGGAAAAGGGGTTTGTTGGGCACCAAGGTAATAAGGCATGAAAAAAAGACCCAGGCTCAGAGGGGCTGGGAACCTGATTGCTTGCTGCTGGTGACTTCAGTTCTACCCGCACTTTAATTGCCTTAAACCATTCTCATTTCTCAGCAATACGCTCTGGATGTTCACTCAGTTATCTTTTCCAAGAATTTTCTAAAATCTCTCCTATGCACATTAAATTGTGTAATTTCACAGTCAGCTCAAATTGCTGACATCCAGAGCAGATCTGTAGAGCATCAGTGTGAGCCCAGCCATGCTATTGCAGGTAATCCTGTGCTCACTTCCCAACAGAAGTGCTGGCAGCAGCCCAGGGGCTGAGCTGGCATCAGTGTGGTGCTTTTCACCTCTCTCAACCCCAACACACATTTCAATCACAGGATGTCCTGGGTTGCAAAGGCCCACAGTGCTCATCCAGTTCCAACCCCCTGCTGTGTGCAGGTCGCCAACCAGCAGCCCAGGCTGCCCAGAGCCACATCCAGCCTGGCCTTGAATGCCTGCAGGGATGGGGCATCCACAGCCTCCTTGGGCAACCTGTTCCAGAGAAAGGTGGATGGTTGGACTGGATGGCCTTGGAAGTTTTCTCCAGCTTTGGTGATGCTATGATCACTTGAACACTGTCATAAGTGGGTATAACCACCCAGGTTTTATCTGCTCTGTTTCTGCCTTTTGTACCCGTACAGATGTGTTCTTTGAATGTATCAGTCAGCCGTGGCATATGCAGTATATACAGAAGTCATCACTTAGGAAGAATACACGTTTCTGTGATGCTGTAAAGCTAGAATCCCCAGACATCACCTTTGGATCCTTAACCCAAAGACAGAAGGGGGGGGGGGGGGGGGGAGGGGGGAAAGCCCAGTAAAACTATTTTTTTCCTTGAAGAATCAGCTCTGCAAATATACAGGGGGCTGGGACAGTCCTCTAGAGGCTGAAATATGAATTTCTAGGTTTCCGCCGAGAAATTTCCCTTCCCGGCAGGGTTATCGCTGGGGTTGGAGCTCCCCTCAGTGGGCGGCGGTGGGGGCACAGCCTGGGTCGGCCGGACGGATGGAGGGACGGACAGAAGGACGGACAGATCCTGCAGCCACCTCAAGGCCATGAGCAGGTACGGATCCGTGCTAACACGGCATCAAAAAAAAGTGCAGAAAGAAGCTCATGGCCACACAGCAGAAAATTAAAGGACGTGACAGAAGGGAAGCCCACGTTGGGATCGCGTTGCTGGGTTACTTTAAGTGTGATTCTCCACTCTGGGTGAGCAACGCAAGGCTTTCTGTGAGCCTTCAAACAGGGGAAGGAGCTCACCTGGACTCTGGTCTGCACTGCAGACATTAGAAATGAATATTGAAGAAAACAACAACTTATTAACGTCTCTTTAGAATCACAAAATAATCTTGGGTTGCCAACAGCATAGGAAAAGGCAGTACAAGAGGTTTGGTTGCACCCGGTGAGCTGATAGATGCCCCATGTGCCTGTGAGCATTCAAGAAGGATGTGGACGATGCTCCCAGTAACGTGCATCCATTTGGGTTGGTCCTGAGGAGGTCAAATAGTGGGACTTGATGACCTTTGAAGGTCCCTTCAAGCTGAACTTATTCCATTCTATTTCTGTTCCGTTCTACCTTTAGCCAGGAGAAAGTCACCATCGGGGCAATGGCTGCTCACTGTGGTCTCCAGTGCTCCTGGTGCCTGGGGTTTCCTGCTTGGTGGGGTGCACCATAAGACCCTACTGATTTAAGAACCTTGGGAATTTCTAAAACAGAGCTTTATACGGGCTGTTGGCTGCTTTGTCTCATAGCTCCTAGGAATAGGTTCCTCCTGGGAATAGGACCCCACGCTTTAAAGGCTGCTCCTGCCACGCAGGGTCTCATCCCCAAGGCTTTTCTCACTTGCACACCCATTGCAGTTGGAATCCTAATGGAGGTCCTACTGCTGGGTGCAGCTGCAGAGGTGCAATCAGATGCTCAGCATCCCTCCCCTCACCGGTGGCAGCAGCTGGGGGCAATTTCCAGGCGCCTATTTCTATTGTCTGCCAGAGATTCTTTGTTTTAAATTAGCAGAAGATGCCGTAAGAAAGAGAATGACAGAATTAAAGGGATAAAGAAGAGAAATTAATTGAGGTCTGCAGGCAGTAATGAGGAATATCTCTGTTAATAATAAATGTAAAGCCCAATAAATGTAATGATGTAACTACACCCATTGTGCTGAAGTGGGTTTATTTTAATCTCCCTAATAGGTCATTTCATGCCTGCTTTACCACAGCCAGCCTCCCCTCTCATTCAGAGCACACTGTCCTCTTACAAACGGCTCTTCCTGTGCCTCAGCCCAACGTATTTATGAGGATTATTAAAAATAATAACATTGTGCTTGCCTTCCTTGCAGAGGCACGCAGCCAGCATTGCCCATGGCATTGCCCACCATGAGCTCTCCCTGCAGGCAATGCCCTTGTCCCCACTGTGAGCCCAGTGCTGGGGAAAGGGAAAGGAAGAGGAAGCTGCCAGTGAACATTGCAAAAGGAACACACAATCAAAAACAACACTGAAAATTGCAATGATGAGGGAAAACCACTGCACTTAATGGCTGCCCCAGCTCCACATCACTATTGAAACATTTCTGCCCAAGCAAGGAGCTCCATAGAGGAGCCTGAACCACTCTGGAGATTCAGGAGGACTCACTACTACAGTGTTCATAGAATTGTCTAGGTTGGAAAAGACCACTAAGACCACCTAGTCCAACCATCACCACCATGCACACTAAACCCCATCACTCCATAGAAATCATTAAGGTTGGAAAAGACCGCTAAGACCATCTCAGTTCTTGATCAAAATTCAATTCACAGTTTTCCAAAGGTGCCCCCAGAGGTGTGGCACTGCTCCCCCCGCACCTCAGCTCAGAGCAGGACCAGGAGGACCCTCCCTTGGTGCTCTCCTTCCCATGCCCCATCCCAGCCAGCGTGGGATGGGAAAACATGAGGATGGATGGCCCTCAGTGGGGCTTCACCTGAACCACACAAACAGCTCTGCTCAGCCACGATAAAAGAAAATGACCATTCAGAAAGAAAGCCATTGTCTGTTTGTGAGAGTCAGACTGGGTGGAAAATAAACTATCCATAACTTTCTGGTATGCCCCAGCTTTTCTTGTCAATTTCTTTTTTCACGGTAAAAAATATTTTTTTCTGCAAGGAAAAGAGCATCAGAGGCTGATTGACTGGAGACAATCACTTCTTTTTCCTAATTCTTCATCAAATTGTATCAAATTTAAAGCACTTAGTCATAGAATTGTGGTGTGGTTTGGGTTGGAAAGGACCTTATCTTATCCCCAAGGCTCCTGCAAATCCTCCATCGAGTTGTTATTAAATGATACAAAAAATCTTTAGAGACAATGAATGTGAAGACGATCAAATTACAGTAGGATAAAATATTTCCTCCTGCTAACAAATATTTAAATTTGTTTTAAATATACCATTTCCATGAAAACGCCATTTGAGTTAATTACTTTACAGTAAATGCACCTCTTAAATAATTGCTAAACCTCAAGAAATGCTTTCAATAATTGACTGAGTTTTCATAAGGAAAAATGGTGTTATTAAATCAAAATTAAATGCACATTTGAGACACTTAACTTAGAGTGCTAGCACACCAAGCATTTCCATACCATATAGGAAATAACTTGGGAAATGAATGGAGGATACAGTCTGCAGTTATCTACAGCCATCCCCTCCTCGTTCTCTGACTCCCTCGTGGATCAGAGCATTTCTTGGGGATGCACAGGTGAAATCCACCCACAGGTGAACTGGGAGCAGTGTAAGCGCAGGGGCTTTGCGCACTGGACCAGCTGGGCCCTGGGCTAGCGTGTGGCTTGAGGTCTGCATCCTGGGCTCTGAGCAGCTGACTGAGCCATAGGTGCCCTTTTATCACAGGGCAATGGGACCAGATGGCCTTTAAAGGTCCCTTGCGGTGACTGCGTGGCTCTGTGGCTCTATGGACGCATTGGAGCCAATGCAGATGTGAAGCTGCTCCTCCTGGCCACGCGGCGCTGTGCCGCACCGAGGAAACCTCCATCTGTGATTTGGCTCCCCTGAAGCAGAACAGCAATGTCCTCCTTCCAGATCTGCCTTGGTATCCTGTATTTCTTAGAGCTTGACATGCAGTGTTCATCTGAGCTATGTCTCTCCCTTTCTGCTTCTCTCTTCCCTTCACTGCCCTTGGCCTTTATGGATGCGTTATTCTGCTTCAAAGCAGCACTAGCCATAGAATCACAGGATGGCCTGGGTGGTGGGATGAGGATGTGGATGAGGGATGGTGGGATGAGGATGTGGGATGAGGCCCACAGTGCTCATCCAGTCCCAACCCCCTGCTGTGTGCAGGTCGCCAACCAGCAGCCCAGGCTGCCCAGAGCCACATCCAGCCTGGCCTTGGATGCCTGCAGGGATGGGGCATCCACAGCCTCCTTGGGCAACCTGTTCCAGTGCCTCACCACCCTCTGCATGAAAAACTTCCTCCTCATATCCAACCTAAACCTCCCCTGTCTCACTTTAAAACCATTCCCTGTTTTGGGAAGAGCCATAAGAGCCAAGTCTGAGCAGACAGCATCCCAAAAAAGCTCAGCATTTTCCAATCCAGACTCCACCAGAAGTGGAAGGCTCTCCACAGCGCATCCGACCACACAGAGAGCAGCACTAGAGGGAAGCATTTCCCCACATACCAGGGGCTCAGCACAGCTGAAAATAGCAAAATCCAGCGGCAGAGAAAGGGTAACCGTAATATTCAGCTATGTTAATCAACTGCAATTAATAAGAGTGAGCTGCAACTCGTCGTAATCAGCTCCCATCAGTTGCCAGTGATAAAGATATTACCAAGCAACAGATAATGAACTGATATTTAAACTGAATTACATTATTTAACGTATAGAAAGTTTCACTGAGCCTTACAGTGCAGATTGTTTACATGTTTATTCTAATGAGCAAAAGAGCTCCAGATCCAGGGAGCAGGTAGAGGGAAATCCCACCCTCTCCTGGCATGGCAGGGGCTCAGTGCTCACCTCTTTGCAGCAGAGCCCAATGGCTGTGGTTAGGACACAGCTACACGTAGGGATTGCAGTGATTGATTGAATGCCCTTCTTACACAACTACCAGGTAGAGATTGGTGGTAACGATTCGTGCAGCACTGCCCATACCTCAGCACCCAGGTGTTTCTGATGGAGAGGAGAAAAACTTGCCATGGATTTTCCCATCTGAAAGAATGTCCTAAAATGGATGACAGTGGGGATAAAACATCTGGCAGCTTGTCCCTGTGCCCACCAAGGCTGTGGCACTGCAGAGGTGTCTCGTCGTCTTCTTTTTCCTACAGCTTCCATCAGCTCTCAGGAAGAGATGAGGACATCAATTAACGACAGTAATTGCAGCATGGGGATGGAAGCGGTGGAGAAGCAGCACACAGGGCAGAAGTAGTGAGTGCTGCAGGACACTGGGTGACACCAGGCAGTGGGTCAGCTGCTTGATTCCCAGCACAAACAGCGAGCAGGGAGGGCAAGTGATCCTCTGAATACATGCAGATATTGGTAAATTAAGACTGACACACAGCTGGGCAAGAACTGACATGGAGGAAGAGCAAGAGCCACTCACTGATTATAAACACTGACTCATTAATGAAGTATTCTAAAATAAAACATGTTACTATCTCTAGCCACTGCCAGCTTTCAAGGTGCTCAGCCCCTCTCAGCACGGTCAGGGAGGAAGGGAGTACCTCCAGCATTGGGATATTGTACCTGCAGTGCACTGCATGGTTTGTGCTGGACTGGTGCCTGCAGTGCCAGATCTGTGCTTAGAGTCACAGAATCACAGAATAAGGGCTTGGGTTGGAAAGGACCTTAAAAATCATAGAACCATAGATTGGCTGGGTTGGAAGGACCATAGAAGATCATAGAACCATGGAATGGATGGGCTGGAAGGGATCTCAAAGACCATAGAACCATGGATTGGTTGGGTTGGAAGAGACTTTAAAGACCACAGAACCACAGAATTGTTGAGATGGAAAGGGCCTTAAAGACCACCCAGTTCCAACCCCTGCTGTGGGCTTAACATCTCTGCTCACCTATCTATACAAGTTCATCTACTCAAACTTCAGAATGACTCAAAATTATTTTTCTTGCACATGATTAACCATTTCCTAGGAAAATGCATTCTGCTGACAGCTGTTTCGAAGGACAACAGCTCTTTAATGTAAAAGAGTGGATGAAGAAACACTGTCAGTTTTCTTATAGCATGGCAGACTCGCAGCTACCTGGCTGTGCACCTCAGGTCTGAAGGCTGCAAATGGGGTTTTGCAGAGATCATAGACTCACTGGGCTTTGTCAGCCTTCTCTGAATGAGTTAATGGCAGGAATAAAAAAAATGTAGGAGAGAAAAGGTTCTGGCTTGAGAAACAGCTGCAAAATTGAACCAAGTCCAAATCTGTAGTAAAGATTGATGTTCACATAAACAATTACAGCTGTAGCTTAAGTGTTCCATGATAAGCAATGGTACATCCCAGCCTTTCACTTGCTGTTTCTGTAATAAAGTTGTTATAGCTACATTAATTAATCTAAGGGCACTTCTCAGCACTGCTCTATCCACCCACCTCTCTGAGGAAGCAGAAATCTGGAGTTCTTTGTAAAACAATAAATAACAGCAGCACAAACTCTTGGCTGTTCCCAGCTCTGCCCAACTGTCAGAAGTCACCGGAGCCACCAGCTCTGTCCTCAATCCAAACTCGGGGGGGATTAACAGTGCAGTGATTTATTCCTTCAAAGAATCTGCCTTTAGATAGCTCAGGGTTGGGCAGCTTTGCAGGAGGATGCTTGGGTCCCTTCGTATTTCCTTGGCAAGAAGGGACCATGCAACACTCACTCACGTGCTCATGAGTGGACAGGGCTTCCGTGCTGTTATTATTTATGGGAATAATCAGGGTTTCTGTTTCTTTCTTAATGGAACTTCTTCCCCCACAGCAGAAGAGAAAAGTGCCATCTGTATGGAATCAAGTCGCCTTGTAGGGACCTGCTTCCTTCTGAGGTGTTTCCCAAGGAAACCCACTTCAGTGGGCACCACATTGTGGTGGCAGCCCCATATCATGGGGGAAGGGGGGAAACCCAGTGCCCCCCCACAGCACACCTGGCCCCACATAAAGCTGTCTGCTGCCCTTGGTTGCTCTGTATTGAGAAGCACCTGGGAGAAATGCTTGGCTTTAGGAGCCTTCCTGAGATGAATGATGTACTTCAGCCTTACCAGAGTGACTGCTTTGGATGCTAAGGATTTGGGAACCAACCAAACAAAAATCTATGCTATTTGTTCACATTTTCCAAACACTGAAATAACTTCTCTTTCAAAAAAGCAAAACAAACAAACAAACAAAAAAACACCAACAAAACTAGCCATGCATTGTTATATATATAAGCAACCATTAAAAAATGAAAGTAGGGAAAGTGACACAGGTTTAAGCGTGCACTGCTTGCTGCTGCTTCCGCCTTCTCTCCTGCCCATGCTTGCATCTGTGCAGCATTTTTTTTCCATCCCCAGGGCTGGAAATGCACAGCTTGCTGTGGGTGAAGTGCTACGCATGGGGCTGGAGATGTGAGGGCAGCAGCACCCCTGTGGTGCAGGAGCTTCCCCCTCCCATTGCTGGGAAGCCTGAGGGCTGTGTTTTCTGAACAGCAGAACAGAGTGGGAATCAAAATAAAAATAATTCTAAAAGGTGGCATTTAAGAAATTATTGCAATTATAAACAAAAGAAATGGTTTTGAAATAATTACAGTAAGCAGAAAAATACTGCTATGCAGCTCCCAGGCTTCTTGCCTGCCTTTTCCCTGTTCCTGATGGTAATTCCTCTCCCCTATTCCCAAACCTCTCTCTCAGCAGACATCAGCAGTGCACACGCAGGGTGAGGTGAGAGCACCATGTGCTCAAACCATGGCTTTGCCTTTCTTCCAGACCCCCAGTTTTAGGGCATCGCCTCACGTCCCCACATTTTGGTCTGAGCTTTGAGGCTCGCCCCAAAGCCTCTCCTCCCAATGGAGCGGGGTGCACATTTTGGGGCCCTTTTGGGGCATCCTGGTGGGCGAGGGCCCCACGGGGCCATATAGCACTAGATGGCATTGTTACACCGGCGCTGTGCTGAGACCCAAATTAGTAGACAATTATCCCTCTTCCACTCCTCCCTTCCTGTGATGAAGCCGGTTCCTCATAGCCCGCAGGATAAATTCTATAGGGTGCCTGCCTCAGTCAGGGCTGTTCCTTCGCAGGCTCGCTCTTCCCAGCTTTCACCTCAATCTGTCATACAGATTTGACACTGCCTCGTTCCAACAGTGCTCAGAAATGACATGTATATAATGTGGAATATTGTGCACATTTACAGCCAGGATTTTTTTCCCCTTAAAACATTGCTCGCTATATTCTGGCAGTCGTTGTTCTGGAAATAAAATAAAATTTGAAGGGGGGGAGGTGGGGAAAGAAAAAGCAGAGGGTTCTTTTCCTTTCTGTGTGTCAATGACCGTATTAAACAAACTTTTGTTTGGATGCTGATGCTGTGATGCTGTGCAGGACAACGCGTGTTGGGTTTCCAGCTGTCAGTGCATGCGATTGCTAATTAAGGTGACGACGTGTGCAGCCCCAGTGTAGGGAGCCTTTATGATTCCTTTCCATTAATACCCAATATTATAAAGCAAATTAACTGCTGTGGCTATTTAGAAAACAAAAAAATAAACCAAGTCCTTCTAAAAGAGCAGCAAGAGCGGCGCAGAGGGGCTGAGAGCCCCTTGCATCAGGTGGGTTAAATGTGTAACCACAGCTCTGTTTCCTCGTGCTGCCTGTAACCAGCCTTCTGCCCTATCCTAATAATCAGGGACTGAGTTCAGTTATTTTTGAACTCAGAAACAAGAAAACAAAACAAAAAATCCCAATTACATTGGAATGACTTAACGATTCCACTGCATCCTTGGGCTCTGCTACTACCTCTAGCTGAGAGCAGAACTGTACCCACGTGGGGCCAGCAATGCCTCCTCCTGCAGTAGGGGCACACGATGTCAGTGCTGATGCTTTGAGCCAGGGCAGTGCTGGTACATGGGGGGGATGGAGGGGTAAGGGCTGCAAGTTGTCATCAGAGAGCAAATTTGAAGGGAATTGAAAACAACGGCTGCCTCCTCTCCAATAATTGCAAGAAGAAACAAAGGTCCAAATTCTTGGGGATTCCCAGCACAGATTTTGGGGCAGCCGAAATGGCTTTCCGTTCCCCCTGCAGAACTCAACCAGGTTCAAAAGATTTCAAAACAAAGCGCATTATTAATTTCTGCCTTTTAATCCACACTTCCAACACTCAGTGCAGAGCCACGGGCCCAGCCCACCAGGCAGGGTGGTCCATGTGCTTGCAGGCACTGCCTGCACCCAGCATGCTGGGCAGTGAGAGTGAGCACTGCTACCCAAACCCACATTGGCTGTGTTCACATAGAGCTCATGGCCCAGAGCCACATCCAGCCTGGCCTTGAATGCCTCCAGGGATGGGGCATCCACAGCCTCCTTGGGCAACCTGTTCCAGTGCCTCACCAACATCTGAGTGTCGATGGAAGGCTGATGGAATCACAACAAACCCCAAATGCTAAGCAAAGGGCCGCACGCTCTGGCAGCACACAGCCACCCAGGCTGCTGACAAACAAACCCTCCTAAGTGCATCCCCCAGACTTTGGGCACTGTTATTAAGGCAATGCCCATGGCTGCTGCAGGAGCTCGGGGTGCAGGAGGGGATCTGTGCACCGTTAATTTTTGGTGGTTCACAGGCATTGCACGGAGCTGACTGCAGCTCATGCATTCATGCTCTGCTCAGCGCCATGCACTGCAAAGCAAAGTTTTCATTGCCACGCAGAGAGAGGAACCTCACTTGGCGGCACTTTATTAATCGTTGTGTATCTCAGGATAAACTTTTGCTCAGACACTCTGAGGCTGTTTGTTTTTACTTCAAGCCTTGTCAAAGTCTGTGGAAAGATAGGAGCCACATACAGACCTGCGCTCTGCTGAGCCGTGCGGGGAATCATCTTAACTGTCATTGCAGCAATACCACTCTGTCACTCTGTTTGCTTTTCTTTAGAAACTTAATTCTGATTAAAAATAGCACTCCGGGCTCCTCCTCTGCCATAGAGAAAAAGGAGGAGGGATCAGTGCAGAAATCTCCGTTTATGAAAAGTAACACAGAGTTCTGCTGCGTGACAGCTGTCCCATGCAGCTGCAGCCACAGCAGGGCTCCTACCTGCAGCAGCAAACTGCAGCTCCACCACTCATTCCCTTCCTGCTGTTGTCAACACACGGTGCATTTTCCAGTGCTCAGCACAGGCTGCAGGTAAATGCTGATTTTCTGGTGGGGCTGCTGCACGCTCACAGCAATGATACGCGTATGGAAGACACCTCCCATCCATCAGAGGCATCTCTGGAGCGCCCACCAATCACCATAGTAACTGAGAACCAATTACTGTAATTAAGATTCACATGGAGTTGTCCCTTACAATCAGGAGCTATTCTAATTTTTAATTTATTTATTTATAGGCCTCTGGTGCTTAACGTGGCCGGTAGAGCTCCTGCATGCTTCCCACCAGGCACCACCACCTCTCTCATTGAGCAGTGGCTTGATGGGGTGGGCAGCCCCAGATTTTGCTCATTTTGAGGACACCACATTAAAAAAGATAAAATACAATACCCACTGTCAAATGTAGCAGCAGCACTACTTTGTCTGAGTCACAATGGGAGGGCATAGAGCACCTTCCATTCCATTGGAAGTGCACATATAGTGAGGGAATGCAAGGCTGGTGTGTGCTCTCCTTCCCAACCACCCAGATCTGCTGGTGTTATCATGGATAGCAGCAGATAGGCCAAAATGACAAAGAAAATTACAACAAGACTGCCTTATTGTTGTATCGTCTCTGTAACATTTGTTAACAGCACCAGTATACTTCTGTTAGCTGTTTTGACTCCACTTCCTTGAGCCAGACACACATTAAATACAGAGTTAAAGCAGAAAAAAAAAAAAAAAGCAGGTTCTGAGCTCCTTCCGCATACTGAATACATCAGTAGAAATACATTAAGAATCCTATACTTAAAAATGCACGCCAGAAGTCAGACTGCTTTCCTTTCCATTGAAAGAGCAGGTACAACAGCTACGTGCTCCAAAACCCCCCACCAAAGATCCCTTCCAGAGCCCCACTGAGCTCCTTCCCAGCTCAGCTCTGCACACTGACTGGCACTGGAGACGTTCCCGTTGCGTAGAGTCAAGCAAGGTTAGGCCGGGTTACATTGCATCACTAGGCACAAGACATAACCACATGTAAAATGACATAATGCAAATTTCAACATGATGTGGGTTTCTTCCTACACACTGAAATGCTTTCCAGAACTTGTACACTGCTGACTTAGCGGATGATGAGTGAGGATGAGAGGTGCTTTCGGGGAGCACCATCCGCAGCAGAGCCTCCACCTACCTCAGGTGCATCGCAGAGAAGATGCTTCTGTCATGGTACAAGCCTCTCTCTTTCCATCTGTTACATTCTCTAGCTTATCTTTTCTTTATCTGATTCCCTAGAGCTAAGCTAGGTGAGACCACGAGCCATGCGGGCGCAGATCCATACATCTGAAATACCCATTTTCAAAACCTGCAGTTCAGAGGAGGAGGCTCCCAGACACTCCAGGACTTGCCATTATTAGCAAGCCAGCTCTTTTACACTTTAGGAGAAAAAAAGAGGAGGAGGAGGAGCAACACAAGGCTGAAGGGAATGGCCATCACAGCTGTCCTCACTCATGGCCACGCTCATCCGCTCGCATCCCAGTGGCTGAGCTGCATCAGCCTCTTCTAAGCTGAGAAAGGCAGTCTGCAGCCAGGAGTGATCATGCAGATGTGTAAATATTTATGAACTTGCAAGTTGAGAATATGCAGCCTTGATGGCTGTCAGTCTTCATGGCTGCACAGCTTTTTGGCTTACACACTCACTGCCGAGCCTTCGAGCCGGTCCATTCCAAGCCTGGTGAGAGAGGAGAGGCTTTCACACCAGCCTCAGCTCACTGATAACCCTATGGGAGCCCACCGCCCCAAATGTGCCCCTGAGCTCCTTCCATGCCTCTCCCAGCAAATCCCATGAGCCACAGCTTGCTGTGAGCTCATTTATCTCAGCACCAAGCAGGCTGCAGGGCCAGGAGGGCGGCGACCACCTTGTGCACTTCAACACGAACTGTTAACACCGATAAACACTCATCAAAGGTACTCAATTTTCCAATGACCTCATAAGATTCATTGCTGTCAAGCTTCAGATTTTTCCCTAAAAAAAATTTTTATATATATATATATTCCTGCAAAGCAAATTCCATCATCTCCAAGTCAGTGTTTCCCACAATGTTTACAACCCGACCAACTGCAGGGCAAAGCCTGCTCTATCTACAGACCAAAGCTTGAGTTTTATTTATTTATTTTAAGTAAGCCACTCCTGCCAATTTATTCCAAGTTCATAAGCCTTACAATAAAGATAAAAGGAGCAGACGTCTCTTGGCTCCAATAGCTCAGCTGAGGAGCTGGGAGCTATCTGCAGCCCAGTGAAGCCTGCTGGATGTGTGCTTTTACATTCACCATCTCAGGCTCCAGCACAATATAAGGAAGGATTATGAAGATTAAAAAAAAAAAATAAATACAAATGAAACAAATGAAACTCCCACTTATTTTATTTAAATCACTCTGTGTAGGATCAGGCTGGCTCTGGGGGAGTATCAAAGCTTTTTATAATTATTAATCTACTTGTTATTGTAACTGATACTTTCTCCTATCTAACTGAACGCACTGCTTGACAAATCACTCAGCATCTAGTCAGCTTTTGTGTCACTGAACTTCAATAAAAGTGTGGCATTTTCCACTGCTTTGGTTCTCTTCAGTCTGTTAATTTAGGTTTGTTTTGGTTTTTTTTTTGCCTAAAGTCTCACAAGCCATCACCAAGCCCTCTAAACACCAAGCCTAGCCCACCAAATTATTGTTATTATTATTATTATTATTTGCCAAGACTAGGAAACTGTGAAATACCTTTTACATCTACACATAAGAGAAGAATAACAGATTACTGCCCTGCAGCCCCTTCGTTGCCTTTCATCTAGGATCCAGCTGGTGGGAAGAAAACACAACAATGTTGTGGACCACCAGGAGAAAGAACCAGCCCTCTGCCTGTTGGCTCTCTCAAGGGCCCTGTAATGGTAATGCCCTTCAGCCCATGTTGACACACACCTGTCTCCAGACAGAGCTGAAACCAAAGCAATATTTCACAAAATAAGGCTCAGAAACAAATTTTTAAGGCATCCCAGTTCTGTTTTCTGCTTTCAAACTAGCACAAATGTACGGTCTTAAACACCAAGGGCACATCTCATCTCACATAAAAGCCTCTCTTTGGTGTGATATTAACAAGCTCACATGGTAAAGGTCAGCCCATCCGTGGCCACCCACAACCCATGGGAACAAAACCAAGGCAGTACCTTTCATCCAGCACTAGGAGAAGAGCCAGGATGCATAATCCCACATTGAGCGCCTGGGACAGCACACCTATAACATCAATAGTGCTCTTGGCTGCCCATCAGATGGAAAAGCTGCTCTGGTGCACTGCCCTGTGCTAAGCTATCCCCCCAGCCAGTGAGAGCAGGTGCAATTCATTGCCTACCTGATTGCCTTATTAGTTAACCTTAGGGGGGGGGAGGGAAACAGCATCCGGGGGCCTGAAGATCATCGATGGGTTTCATCTTATTTCTCATTAGTTGAGATTCTTCATAGACTTAGAGAATTTTGTTTTATAGGTCTAGCCACAAACTTCATCTACCCTAAACTGTTCTAAATAATGACTTCCTCTATATTTGATGCGTTGTGCGACTGATGGGACGACGCTGTGTCTGTCAAGCCTTACTGAGGTAGACTCAGTAGGTAGAACAGAAAGTGGTGAAATGCAAAGCAGACCCATAGCAGTGCTTTGGCTGGCGAGCACTGGAGGAATTGCTCTCATCTGTGTCAGCAGAGCATCTGCCCTCTGTGCCTCTCCCCGCTGATATAACTGCAGAAGGAGCTGCTGGGGTGAGCCCTGTGCTTTTTGTTCCTGATGCACAGCCCACAGCTGCCTGGGCCCTTCTCAGCAAGGAGCTAATTGCAGAGTCCTCCAGTAAGTTCTCGTATTAGTAAAACTTCATTATTTCATCAAAACATACAAAAGAACATTTCCCAATCTATGCTGAACTGCTATAAATAATTACACCGGAGTACTCTTGGCAAATCAGTGAACGTTTGCTTGTGGTCATGAATTTCTGCATGCCACACATTCCTCCCTTCGGTGCACAGTCTGCCCTGGATATCTGAACAAGTAAACAAGGCAGACTATATGTCCACCTACTCATTATTTTCAACATATAATTTACAAAGCATGAAATAACGAGATTACACTACTGATGAAAAACAATTCTTGGAGATGCACCCGAATGGAGACGTGAGTCAATACCTTGCTCAAATCAAGATTTCATTTCCTCCCATACCTTGTTGTGTGTGTGCGAGTATGAGAAGGGAACCTGGGGACAAAGGTTACTGGACTCAGGATATTAATTTTGGGGGCTGAATTCTTGATTTTGAAGTGTGGTGTGCTGTGTTGCTTTGGATGCAGAGGCAGACAGCCCTGTACTTCAGCAGGGCTATGGCAGTAACTTCATCAGAGAACAGAAACATTTCTGATGGATGCATGGGCAAAG
Organism: Phasianus colchicus; assembly: GCF_987193195.1. NCBI lineage: Eukaryota > Metazoa > Chordata > Aves > Galliformes > Phasianidae > Phasianus > Phasianus colchicus. Next base: position 1,090,683 of record NC_143442.1, on the reverse strand, counting down.
CGAACTGGCCGTAATTCAGAGATCATGGAACCATTTATATTGGAAAAGACCTCCAAGATCATTGAGTCCAACCTTCAATTCACTAGGGAAGCCAAAATACGTATCTTTTTCTGACTGCAGAGAACACTTTTCACGTGTTTTGGTTGGGCTGCAGCCCACTGGCTTGGAAGGAGCCATATCTGCCTGTGGGGCTGCGGGGTGGGCTCTGCTGCATGGCAAGGCTAGCAGCTCTTTCATGTCATGCCAGTAATTTAAGCAAGGAGTGTTTAAGGCTCTGGATAAAAACTGCAAATAGGTGTTGTCCCAGTGTATGAAATCCAGCAGTTTTCTGTTGCTCATGCTCATGAGAAGGCGACCACACATCTCTGAGCCCCCAGACTCCGTGTGTTGTGCAGTGCGGGGCAGCACCCATGCGTGGCTCTGCATTATCAGCCTTCTGGAATGCAGAAGCCTGCATTTCTTCCTTAATGCAAAGCCTTTCAAATGGCTGCGTATGGGCTGGGGCACTGCAGGACTCACCATGCCTTGTACTTTTAGCCACTATCAAGAGCATCATTTTTTCCAGCATTTTTCCAGGAACGTATTGGAATGAATCTCTGCCTCTGTGGCACAATGTCACCGAATTGAACGGGCTCAGGGGTAGCTCAGACCCCTGTTCAGGATCGGCCTTAGTTCACAGGAGGTTTTTCCCTAGTCCCAAAAATAACTTGTCTGGAAAAGGCTTTAACATCTAACCAGCCTGAAGTTAGCAAAGTAAATGCCAGGGCTGCTCACCCAGTTCAACGTGTCTGCATGTCTGAAACCCTCAGATCTCAGAAGCTTGATTTGATTATCTTGATTATCAGCATCTGCTTTAGTGGCTCACACTATCAAACAGAAGACATCAGTTTGAATTATGGCTTCTGTCCTTTACCTCCTGACAGAGCTGTCAAGCCCAGGCTGCGAGGAGGAGGACTGCAAAGGCAAAGGAGAGAATAAAGCTGCCTGTGTGCCAGGGCATCCAGAACAGGAGGGATAAGAGCAGAAGCCCTCAGGAGCTGTGGCTGCAGGAGAGCCTATCCAGGAATGTCAGATCCTGAAGGAGTCCTGGTAAGTGGGAGCTGCTCTGCACATCCAGAGGATGATGGAAACCCCGCCATGGTGAGATGTCCAAAAGCACATTCAGCCACACTGGTAGCCATTCACGTCTCATCCGGACGCTTCTGGATGTCTTTGGACAACTCCTCCAGGCTCTCTGGCAGGATCTCTCTTTTAGCTTTAACAGCTTTGCTGCATCACTCGGTCCTTCTCTTCCAGTCTCTTCAAATCTGCAGGGATCTGGGAAAAGTCACTTATGGAGAAGCAGTTGTGACTCAGCAGAGGTCCCAGACTTCTGTTGGCGGAGATGACGACATTCAGCCTGCGCGTGGAACGGAGCTGAGCAGAAGGAAGGTCTGTAGGTAGGACCTGAATTTTCTCATATATTTTGTAACAAAGAGTATTTGCCTCACTGGAGTTTGGGTGTTACTGGAAAGGAAATGTCAAATATTAATATTTGCAAAGGCTCTTTTTCTGGTCCACAGATCGCTGCCTCCAACCCAGATCGCTGTGAACAGGCAGATCTGGAGCTGCAGTTATTTCAGATGTTCCCCGAGGTTTTTTGTCCTTTTTTTTTTTTTTTTCAGGCCCTTCAATTTTATCTCCTTTTCTTTTTCACTGTTTCAAGATATCTCCAACTCCTCCTTTTACTCAAGGTTTGTTCTTCTCAGCCATTCTGCTTTTGACTTCCTTCCCTCCATTTTCCCAAGCTCCTTGCCCTTTCTCATCTTATCATAGCACTCTTTTTTTCCACGGAGCATGAAAATAGGTATTTCCTCTGCTTCATGCTAAAGCAGCTGCTTGTCATTATAATCATGAAGAAAAATACATGTAGAAATGATACTGAATCCTTTAAGGATCTTTGCCTTTTATTATTCCAATAATTGCTCCTTCACCAAATGCCATATCTTTGTTGCAGTGATTTCCAGTGCTCTCTTTGTAGCCAAATTCCCAGGCCTGATTCTTCCTTCCCCAACCCCTAGGATGACTGGAGCTCACAACCTGCCTGGGCCAGCATTAAAGACAAGCCCAGTTGCTGTGTAGTGACTTGAGGGACCACTGACACAAATTGACAGCACAGCACATCCAACCTGCAATGTCACGTGCAGTTAAAAGAAAGGAAAGTTGCACAGCCTCCACGGCTTCAGGTATGGTCATTTAAAACACTCAAACAATTATAAAGAATGATCAATTTTATTGATAGTTTTTGCGTGGACAAAGGAGCTGAATCTGACAAATCACCAGTGATGGATAGTTCAGGGTATAAATGAAAGAATAGGGGAAAAAAAAAAAAAAAAAAAAAAAGGAAGGGAATGATTTTTATTAGATTTTGGATGAGCCAAAAGGTTTTTAAATATTAGTGTTTTTCTTTCTTTTCTTTCTAAAGAACTAGAAAAGAAGCTGCTTATCTCAGGCTCTGCATATTGCTGTCATTTATAACCAACAAGCAAAACCTGCAGCAGAAGAGGAGGATGCAGTTTTGCTCAGCCAAGAAACTAACCGGGTCAGGTTGTTCCTAAGCTACTCCCATAGCAGCCAAAGCAGAGGGTAGCTTCAGGTTGTCACTATTTGTTTGCTGTGGGCCATCTCTGTGGGTGACCAGAGCTGGCAGCCAGGCCAGGAGAGAGAAGGACAGCCCCTGACCATGAATCTGCTATAACAGAGAGATCTGGGGTTGCTTCGTGAACAAGTAATGTATTGTTACTTAAATTGTTTTAATCAAGACAGTATGAACTGTTGTTTAAAGTGCAGTTTGAAAGTCAGGACTGTTTCTTTGATAGTCTTGAAATTATTCCAATAAATTTAGGAGATAAAATCTTCAATGCACAACATGAGATGTTTGGCAAAATCATCACATGTTCAGAAAACAGAACCTGGATTTATTTTGCCTGAAATGTGTCCAACGTTAACGGGACTGTAAAAATAAGGTTAGATGCACAAAACTGGGCAGATTTGTGCCATCCCTGCTCTCCCTCCAGCAGCACGTGCAGCTCTTGGTGTCAGCTGTGAACGCACATTTCAAAGCGCCTATGAGCCCTTTTGGTGAGGGAGCTGGTGGAGCAAAAGGGAGTACTACAAGAACAGACCTGATGGGTGCACTGGGAGCACCACTCGGCAGCAAACTGCAGCTCTGTGACTTCCATCCCCAGGATTTAAAGGAGAAAAATGCTACAATTGAGCGGGTACTTGAAGATACTTGATGATGCTCAGCCGCTGTTAGTGCGCGATTCACCAGAGAGGAAATTTGCAGCATCTCTGACACCTCATCAGGGATGTGAGAAGCTGCTGCAGACAGCAGTATAGGTGTTTAACAAAGATTTCTACCTCAGAACATAACTATAAACCCACCTGCATGTTGTGTAACGATAGTTGGACAGTCTCCAAATGCCATGGTGTTGGGCACAAGGACAAATCCCATCATAACATCCCATGTACGCGTGATGCATTTTCAATCTAGAGGTCTGTAAGGAACTTTTATAACAAAGCCAACCTGAGAGCTGCAAGATGGACTGTATTTTGGATCATAAAAAAAGATATGCATGTACATCATTGAGTTGTCTCTACCACTGAAAATTAGAAGACTGTGACTTCCAGTACTCCATGCTTGTAGTGCTTTACATGCACCAGTGATCACTGCATGAACAGTGAGGAGGCAGGCAAGTATGACCAGCAGAGATGGTGCCAATAGCTGAGAAACAAAGGCAGCTTCATCTCCCTGCCTGGTGTCACCAGTCCCACCAGTGAAACGTTTTCTCCATTTCCTGAGCTCGTGCCCATGGAGCAGCCTGCAGGACATGCCCATCCTCCCCCATCATTCCCCATCCTGCCCCTTCCCAGCCCCTTTTTATGGTGGCAAAGGGGTACGAACATTCCACAAAGAGAAATCCCTCCTACAGGATCCCCGAGCCATGTGGGTGTTCATCTGCTTTCAAAGATGGTGCTGCTTTAAAGAGGGGAACTGCACAAGGGGACAGGAAAGCTTCAGTTGTGCAGAACTGCCTCTAAGAGGTACCTCAGCTCATTAAGAGGTAAACTTCTCTTGGGCTGTGTGTCATGTCAATCACTGCTTTTTTTTTTTTTTTTTTTTTTTTTTTTTTTTTTTTTTTTTTTACAGACCCAAAGCCCTCTCTTCCTCTGTTAGAAGCTGTTATCATCTTCAAAGACATATCAAAACGGTGTTTGTTCTGTGCTTTGATTTTCCTTGCACAGAGAATTCAAAGAGGACAGGTCTACTGGAGAGAAAGAGGGGAAGTGCTACAGATGCTGTGTTCCTCACGCTGGTGAGCTGGGTGATGGTGATGAGTTGAGCCCAGTTCGTCCACCCCCAGCAATTCCCACTGCCCACCCAAAGTCACATTAGTTTAGGAACAGTAAATGGTCACAAGGCACAAACTCAGTACATCTGGTACAAATTCTGACAGTTGGTACCGATTATTAGAAACACAGATAAGTAACAGCAATGGGTTTCCATGCACAAAACAGGTTTCCATACACATGGTGCATACAGGGCTATTGACGAACGCATAACAACAGGAACTGAAGCGCATCAGGTTGATGTCTTCCTGCTGCATTCGACCTTGTTAAAGTGAGGAAACAATTACTGCGTACAAAACACCCGCACAAAGACTTTGTTTCTTCTACGTTTATACGTTAATACCTAGGAATTACACGGCCCTTACTTTGCTCTTTACTTGCACAAAGTAATTCTCAGCCCTTCTCAATAATTCATGGGGAGCTCTGCTGCAGGGCTGCTGTATTCTGGAGCTCTGTGATTGAGCAGTGATGCAGTTTGAGCTTTTTCAGCGGAGGCTGATGAACGCACCGTGTTGTACAAGTATGTCTTTGTTGTAGGTGCAACTTCCCGTTGCCCGCGCGGGTAGAACACAGCAAAGAGCAATAGGTTGCACTAGGCTTTGCAGCACCCACAGGGCTGAAATTGGATGCTAGCTCTCTGCTGTGCTGCAGGACTGCACGCACACTACAAGATGTGGCTGCAACAGGAAATCCAGAAACTTTATACAGGGCTGCATCCCACTACGCGTTTTGTAAATCCACATTAAACACTACTTTTTTTTTTTCCCCATCTGAAGTAGGTTGTTACTGACAGATTATTATTTTTTTAACCCAAGGAATTAACGGACCTGAATCCAGAATGTGCACGTTCCACTGCTTTCTGCCTCAGAGAGAGGTGGATTTATTTAGTTATTAAAGGATTTATTTATGTATTTTCACAGTGTAGCCCAATTAAACTTGACAGCTTATTCACGATGGATTCCAGCCCGATGGCAGCTGAGACACATTACATTAAGAAAGACAGCATAATAAAGGATATAACTAGCAGAATTAGCTATCGGTATTTTTCGTGCTCCTTTGTTTATGGTTTTCTGCCGTCTGATATTCACAAATCTTCCATTTGGGTACAGGGAAGTCTGCTCTGTGCGTGGCACACCGCTGGATGTTTAACCAGCTGGCATGGCTCCATGCTGTATGTGGTAGAAGCCTGCAGAGCCCCACGCGCACCTTATTAATATTGACACAGCTTTATTACGAGTGGCGGTGCTCCCTCCCTCCCTTCTGCCCACGGAGCTCCGTTTCTGGAAGGTCTGACTGCTGGGGTCCGCAGGCTCTATCACTGCCGTGCAATTCTGTTAGTTCTTTTATTATAAATGATGCAATTTTGCAATAAAGTTTGCTTTTAAATGAGTAAATAAGGGCCCGGCTGCTGCTGAGGGAGCTGCTGCTCCGCTTAATGCTGCCTGGGGTACTCACAGGAGAGAGCAGCCTGGCTTCGGGAACTGCAGACAAACACTGCATGGGTGAGGGAGCTCTGGGAAGAGCACTGTGAGTGCGTACAGAGTAATATTGATTTAAACAGCTATTGAAGCACAAAGAGAATCTGCTGAATGCACTGGGTGCTGTGCCCCAGAGCAAGGCTTGGATAGAAGAACTTTGAGGTCTGAGCGAAAGATGCTGGAAATTCCACCAGCTTTGGAGCCCGATTGCTCCTCATCACCAGCTCTGTCCACCTGCTTCTCCTGCAGGTGATCACACGGGCACACACTGTGCTTATCAGCTGAATGACATCAGCTCTGAGCTGCTTCACTTTCCAGCCCAGGCCATAGCACCAGGCACAACAGTCTTCCTCCCAGGGAGTGAGCAGATACATTTTGTAGAGGCTTTCCGCCTTCCCTTAAAACACGAACTTTGAGCAACTTTGTTGTGTAGCTTTCTATTTTCTTTCCATTCGTGGTATGAAAAGAAGCTTAATTCGTTTTTCCATGTGGATTTTCATCAACCAGCACTGGACAGATGTGTGGGAAGAAATACCTACAAGATCACATTCAGATCCTGTTTAAATTTGCTGCTTCTTCTCAAATATTAAGAAAAAGTAAAATGAGAAATAGAGAGCACAGCACATTTCCTGGGAAAGCACAATGACGTATGCTGCTGGCACCCAACATTATTGCTTTGCAGGCTCATTTCTATCGCTTCACCAGGAAAATATTTAGATCTGGTATCTCCAGGATTGGTCTAATGATACTGATATTATCTGCATTAGCATTACTGTCAGCTTTATGTATCTCACCGGCAAAGACTTCCTAATATTAATTCCACCAAAAATATAGCAATAGCAATTATTTGCATTCTGACCGAGATGATCATCGCTGGAATTCACCTCCCATAAAGAAAAGAAGAAACAAAAAGTATAAACCGATTTTGGCTATTCTTGGGATTTCCAATTCAAATATCAAAGCGTTTCCAAATAATCCTGCTTTTTCATAAGCTAAAAATATTGGCTGCTTCAAGGAGAACCTCTGTTTGGATGCACCCAGAAGTAATGCATAACAGGCAAAGAAAGCTGAAGCTATGTAAATTTGCCTTTATAACAACCCACCCGGTGTAAGCCACTTGCAGCGAGCGCGGACACAGTAAAGAAAATGGGAATAATGATACTTGTTCTCTTTTGTGAAGTACTTTTTTATAAAGGCATTATGCAAGGGCTTAGCCATACTACGAGTGTTTATAGCGAAATAAATTGAAAATCCCGAATTATTTCAGTCCCTTGCAGTGCCACAAATTGAATGTGGCTTCTATTAAAGCACATCTCGAAGAAAAAGAAATTCCGTGAAAGCTGGTTATCTACGAGATATTTATGCATGCTTCTAGGAATTAATTCTCTTTGCCATAAACCCCACGTACTCCAGCAGGACTGATGGAGATGCGCTCAGCCTGACTGGCGGCAGCAGCCCGGCCACGTCTCTGTTTCCATTCCTGTAGTAATAGGGTAATTTTAACTGCGGCGCTTGTTCACAGCAGAAAATGTTCCTGTGGCATACAGCACTAAAACCTCCTACTGGGAAGATTTGGCACTTAGGCTATCACCATTAAAATCTTATTAATTCTAATTATTATGCCATTCCCCGAAGAATAAACCATGTTGCATCTTCATAAAGCGCATAACGGGTTCCTATTCCTCTGCTCGCCGTAATTCCAGCACGCGGTGTTTGCTGTCACTCCCACCTTCCACCGGCCTTTATTCCAGCAGCACCGTGAGCTGAGGGCAGCTTTCTGCCAGCTGACTTCCAGCCCCGAGGTCCTCCTGAATTTATTCGCGTTTATGTGCATTCCCACAGTAGAAGAAGGTTTGGGCCGTGGGATTTTTTGCAGCATCTCTGAGCATCCCAACAACAGGAATTGCCCTCTCCTCCTGCACAACTGTGACATGCCCCGCCAGGCCTTGCAGCAGCTCACTGTCCCATCCTCAGAGGGAACCTGATGCTAAGTTTTGCTTGCCAGATACCAGAAAACCTTGCTGGAAACTCTGCATGCTCTACACAGACCTAGAAAGATTCCTGTGTTACAGGCTCGGATATAAAACTATCACATACGTATCTAGTTTATATTATTTTTATATGCATTTTATATACTCTTTTTAAACACATTTAAATTATACATCTATCTGCTCTCAGTGCAATCTTAGGAGCAGAACCAGAAATTGGTGCATGCTGTTGGGAAGATGTTCAGGTTCTCTCCTGGCCCAGGCTAACTGCCATCACAATTCCCCAGATCTCAAGCTACACAGAGCCATCAGAGCTCCACACAAATCCATTTCAGCCAAGGGTGTAGAATCATAGAATTGCTCTGGACCTTCAAGACCATCGAGTCCAACCACAACCTAACCGCTCTACCCTAACTCTAACAACCCTAAATCATGTCCCTGAGCACCACACCCAAATGGTTTTTAATCACATTCAAGGATGGTGACTCAACCACCTCCCTGAGCGTATCCCCACGAGAAGACATCCCAAGCTCTGTCCCAGCCTGGCACTGCTGCCCTGCTGCCACCCCAGCCCAGGGCACGACCAGGCTCTACATCAACGTGAACCTGATCTCTCCTTGTAGAACCCACAATGTTTCTGCATCACCCCTTTTTTACGTAGACGTAACGCTCTGTCACACCGCACACTTCTGCACAATATTGGTCTGTATAGTGAATTAACAGCACCTTTTGACAAAGTGCTATCCCCGCCGCCATCCCCACGCGATAAAGGTACTTGGACATTTTTCATTATTCAGGCACACTCCCAAGCACCCAGAATGAGCAGTGAAATACTTAATGAGACATTTATCTAGTCTATGTATTTTACATTTTGCTGATAGTATAATGAGGCAGAGGTACTGAAATGAAACATCCCTAACATTTCACATAATTTTCCACTTCCACTCCACCATTTTTAGTATTGCTTTTGGGTTTTTCACTGTTCGATGTTTTGAACTTTATCATCGCTATCAATAATCGCTATGTCAAATGCAACACTCTGCCACGCTTTTTTGGCTGAAAGAATGCCTCACCATTTATCTTCAAGCATATTAGGAAGATGATTGCAGTCTAATAAATAAAGCATCAATTTCTCATTCAGTTTCAGTACCTCATGTAGATTTCTCCCCACTACTGCTGCATTTTTAGTTACCCAAACCTTTATCAAAGCTATTAAAAACGTATTCTTCACAGTTCCTAAGAAGATTTCTACGTGCATTTCTGCCACCTCTGCTTTCCATACAACCCAACGCTCCTGACCAGCAGAAGTTTTCGTCTTTATTTCTCAGTGATGCCCTAATTAAAGAGAAACGAGATTTATGGGGAGATACAGTTTATTAGACTAATTTATACAGCTGAAAAGCAGCCAACTTGTTGGGCTCACAGCTCCTCATTTAAATCCCCGTCTTTAATGTAACTTTATGAATTGGTATTTTCTTTGACTACTTCTTAATATTATTTATATTGATTGTGTAGTTTATTTCTGTGGCAATACTAAAGAAGGTCAGAGAACATCCGTGTAGCCATATATTTTATTTATACGACACTCTCGTCTACATAAAGAGCACTGGAGATTTCCTTCATGTGAAAAATTATATGGAGTACAAACAACAGCGTTCGAATCTTTCTGTAACCAGCAGATCCTTCCAAAACTGAAGTGACCACTGCTTCCTCCAATGCATTTTTTCTGCATGAAAGGATATGCTTTCATTCAGTAGAGATGTATTTGCTGTTGGTAGACTCACATGGGATAAGCAGACAACTCGGCCACGCGCCCCGTAAGCCCCAATGCAGTCTTTTATTTTTAAAGCCTGTTCTAAAATATCTGCAGTCATGCAAACACTGGTTTTTTTTTTTTCTTCCTGAGTTATTACATGGGATTACTTTCTCTGTCAGGTTAGTAATTTTTGTGGCCAACACCCAGCATCTCATGACCTGCTAAGTCCCATGGCCATGTCAAAGGCAACCAGGGGTATAACAGCGATGGAAAATTTTCTTGAATGGTTGAGACCATGGGGATCACTGGGTTTTAACACATCCCCCGCCTTGATTCCAGCACAGATAGATGCTTCTTCCCTGCTATAAAGAAAGTGCAGCTCTCAGGCTCTGCACCCATCACACCCACTGACAGAGCATACATAAGAGAAAACATACATGCACTAGAGTAAGAGCTCAGAAGAGTTCTGCTTCTGAACTGAAATCAAGGGAGGTTTGAATATTTTGTTGTTGTTCAGGTATCACTCCTGCATAGGAATATTCCTATCATATTCATTCTTCATTTAAAAACAATGAGAAGAAAGAGTATACGTAGTGCTTCCGATTTAAAAATGTCGATAACGTTGCCTTTATTTTCCTATTATTTTGTTTCTCCTTAGTATCTCTCAGCCTTGCCTCCCCACACCCTGATACAAAGCACATTAGTCACCCTTTCTTTTCCCAAACGACTGGTACAAATATCAGATTTATGAAAGTGATTTCCTCTGCCCAGGGGAGGCCCTAAGCCTTATGGCACCTCACGGATTCGCCGGTTCCCAAATGTAATCCCATCCATCCATAACGCCCGTTTCACTTAATCCCATCCAGCCATGCAGCTGAGGAGAATTGTGAGGGCTTTGCTGGGGTTCAGGTATGAGCTAGGGTGGGTTTCCACCAGCAGAGCTGCAGCTAGCTCCAGCCAGCCCGAACAGCAAGATCGCCTTTAAAACAGACCTTAGTATTTAAGCTGCAAAGCAGCTGTACAATCCGCTCCCAAAGAACTGTCAGTTTGCCCTTCCTGCAGCATGAGTTGTATGATAACAGTGCTGCAAATAATTCTCCACCCAAAGAGCAAAGTCACACTTCCAGTTCTGGGCACTCGATTTCCTCAAGAACGACCATTCTTTTCCATACTAACCAAAAACTGTGGAGTATGACTTTGGCCAAATTCAACGTGCTTCTGCAAAAGACAAATTAAAATGGCCCAGGTGAACGAGATTCACAAACTCTGGTCTCGCCCAGTGATGAACTGGGGCTTTTCAGAGGTGTTCTCATAACCCTTTCACGAAGCAGACCATCAACTTTCTGCACACGTTTCTAAGCATTTGACACTTCAACAAACAGACTTTACAGACTTTCTCCTCATACGTCTTACATACTGTGCCCATGCTTTCCATTCCACTAAACAGATTATTAATCTAGTTATCATATAAAAGGATTTTGAATATTTGGAAGATGTTCTGGTATAATGAATTATAAGTAAAACTCCTGGAGCATCCAGATGAGAGGCAAAGATTACCACATCTGCCAGGTTCTGGTTGTAAAAAAGACAAGTTAATTTGCTGTAGTGTCATGTATTCAAGCACACTGCTCATGTTTAAGTTTATTTGGTTATATCTGAGTAATATAGGTCAGCTGAGTCAAATAATAACGACACAGAACCGAAGTCCGAAAGATTTTTTGCCTCCTGTCTTAGCCCTTCATCTTCAATTGTCAACACACCCCAAACTTCACTATCTCTGTCAGAATTGACATTGGAATCTGCAGCAGCATTTGTCTTAATCCAATATTTGCCTCATTCCCACTTCTTACTCTCAGTATTTACCTTATTCCCAAGTGTTTTAATTTTTGTGTTTGTCCTATGCCTTCCCTGTTCCCGAAGACTCATCTGATCTGGTTCCTTCTCATTGCAGCTGTAAATGATGGTGCAGCACATGCATGTGTAATGCAGGGTGCTGAGAAAGCGAGGGATGACAACCCAAGGTGAGTGCTGAGCTGCTCCTGTCAGACCAGGCAGAGATGGGCAGGCTGTGCTGACCCTTCACCCAAACCCTAATGAGATGGGCCAGAGGCAGCTGGGCCCCTCTACACAATACCTTGGCAATCCCAACAGTGTCCTGAGCACGGCCAGAACCCTGCAGAGGGGGAAACAGCTGAGTGAGATGGTCAATAGCTGCCCAGAAAGGCTACCAATTCCTAATCACTGCAACCAACAGCTCCAGGTGAACAGGCCTTCATGCAGTCCTCCCTTTCCTACATCTCCACCAGTCTACTGAGGCATTGACATTTACCACACAAATCCACAGCATGAGCTAGGAAGGGGAAGAAAGAAAGAAAGAAGTCTTTATTCTCAGGGCAGAATGCATGTTAACCTCGAAAACTTTTAGGAAAAAAAAAAGAGAGAAAGAAAGGCAATGAAAGGATGTGCACAATCCATTGCAAAAGGCATCCTCTGCATTTACAGACTCAAGGATTTCCCAGAAGTGGTAGCTGAGCCCAAATGAGGAATGATAGATGCTACAATGACGGGAGAAAATCCCTGAGAGCAAGCCAAGGGCTGCCTTTGACCTGCCACAGGGAAAAAAACGGACCAGAGCAGCATTGGAGCATGGAGCAGATCTTATAGGACTGTGTCCTGCAGCAGAATCACAGAATTGCTAGGGTTGGAAGGGACCTCAAGGATCATGAATCTCCCACCCCCCTGCCACATGCAGGGCCACCAACCTTCCCACCTAATGCTAGACCAGACTGCCCAGGGCCCCATCCAATCTGGCCTTGAACACCTCCAGGGACGGGGCATCTGCAGCCTCTCTGGGCAGCTGCTCCAGTAAAGGAACTGGCTTCCTCAAAGGAAGGCACAAGGATTTATGGGATGGATGCTCTCACTGTTGGGCCTGGAGCCAGCTGCCATGGCCAGGCTGCCCAGAGAAGTGTGGTTGCTCATCCCTTGGAGGGCTCCAAACCAGGCTGGATGGTTTCCCACACATCCTTGGGATGGGGGCAATGACGAGGGAGTAGGAACAGGATGGACTTTAAGGTTCCTTTCTAACACAGTCCACTCTAAGATTCAATGAACTCATTGAATCTTCACATAAACCTGCCTAGTGAAAAGCTGACTTTTTCCACAAGGCTTGAAACATAAAAGTTATTTAATGTCTCAGATATTTACTTTACAAAACACACACATGCATCATTGACTTCACTTGTGTTCACATATATCTTGTAGGAATTGATTCCTGTGGGGGCTGCTCCTCGTAAGCCTAAATCTGCTTAAAAACACCTGCAAAAAGGAATCTGCCAGATTACTCCACACATCACTGTGCTGACATCATACTCAAAGGAACAGATATTAAAAGCTTTTTCCATAAATCTGCTAATTCCAGATCTCCTACTGCAGTAGTGACATAGGATACAGATTTTCAATGCAAATAAGAGGACTCTTGTTAGCTTTCCTATGATACATCTTCTTGGTAAACTGTTCTAAACAACCAATTAGTTCCATCCTTATTATTCACTGTATTATTATGATTCTATTTAAATTATTATTTTGGGACTCTCTAGAGAATGTACATTCCTTTGGCTAAGACAGATACAGGATGAAAAGATGAAAGGACAGGGGAATGAAGGAAAAGCAAAAGGAAAATGGTGAATAAGAAGAACAGACATTAGCCAGCATCTGTTCATAGCCACACAGAACTTCACCAGACCATTACACACTGGCTTTTAGAGTCATACCAACCCCATAGACCTGTAGTGCATTTTAACCACGCAGCATCAGATACATCAGGAACAGATGGGTCAGCGTGGAGAGGGTCTCGTTCAGTGTTCAAGCAAGGCCTGATGGAAAGTATCCCATCTTCCAGACAGGAGATGAGGATTGCAAGGTGGAATGCAGCACTTAGAGCAGTTTATGCCACTTCTGTAACAGATACACATCCACAAGTGCTCAGTTTAATCCCTAGCTTAACCACAGCCCAGCACTCCTTGTTCCTGCTCAGAGTTTTTGTGGTGCTCTAAGTTGTTTCTTAGAGTGTTTATGGTCTTCTATGACCAAGGAAACCATGGATTATTCAGAGCAATGTTCCTGAACCCAACACAATTGCAGCACCTTAGGGTGAAGCCATCCAGCTGGGAGATGATTTGTCTGGGTCAGCTTAGTTCTGCAAATGCTGTTCTCTCATTTACCTCTTGGCAGCATTGCAGATGTTCTTACAGAAGTTTCTGTCTGAGCTTGAAATCCTAAAATTATTTTCCTGGAACTTAATTCTATCTAATATAGTCAGTTGTGGTGTAGTCAAAGTTAATTTAATGGGATGAAAATCAAGGCTTACAGTATATAACACACTGACCCTCATTGTTCTTCCCATATTCAACCACTGCTATCAATATAAAGCATATAACAGGGATGGTTCTGATGTGCTGGCTTCTCTTCCTTGAACTGGGTAGGTTTTTACTGCAGCTTTTTGGATTACTGAGCCCAAATGCTGCAGTAATAATAAAGAAGTATTAATGTAATTAGCTAGTATTTCCCCCTTTGAATGTTATTTAATACCCTGCTCTCTGGGTCTCGCCTCCTCTCATCTGTTGTATTACAAATCATACACTGCTTTACGTACTGAGAGGCACACTGACGAGCTTGACAGCGAGAATTAATTGATAGAAATTACAATAGATTTTCATCCCATATAAAATGTACACAATATACTAAAATACAAAAACTACAGCCAAATGGGAAGATCTTTTCTGAGATTTTTCTTTTCTCCCCCTTCCCCTCCTTTTTTTTTTTTCTTTTAAATCAGAAATGACTTTAACAACCCGAGGAAATTCTGCACATCACTCCATCTCTTCCTATTGAGAGAAGTAGCTCTGCCAGAATACACAGTACAATACGTCATGAATTCACATGCATAAGCATTTCGAAAATCCTTCTTGGACAAGGTTTCTATTTAATTGGCTTAAAAAGCCACTCTTCTCCCACACAGTCTTATGCAGAGCCATCTGTGCAGGGAATTAGCAATCTGGATAAATAGTCTGTGAAGGAATTCGCCCTGCCTGGCGCGGCTGGACGTTGGGGAGCTGAATTCCAGCAGCTGTGCTGACCGCTGTGCCGAGCTCACCGAGGGGCTGAGCAAATAAATTATGATGGAATAAAAGGCTCGGAAATGCACTCAAAATTCAAGCCATACTTGAAAAGGCCTGTTAGATGCTAGGGCTGGAGGAAAGAGTGAGAGCAAAAGAGCGCAGGGGTTGTTGTGGAGCAGAAGTCAGGCATTTTGTAGTCATTTTTTTATGTGGACGTAAGAATGCTTGCAGCCTACCCTTCTTTGTTTGCTTATAGAAGGAATATAGGAAGAGACATTAACACCTTGCTAATTATAAATGAGGTAAGGAGAACAGCACCTAGAAATCACCACTGAGCACACAGCACTGCTACTGCTATCTAAGACGACTAACAATACCAGGCATCACCTATGGGCAGCCACACCTTGGTGCCAAGCATCTCCAGCATGGTGAGCTCCAACAAGCAAACCAGAGGGAGAAGCTCCTGCTCTGGCACATGCTGGCTGTGAAACATGATCAATAAAAGAAAAAGAATACAATCAAAACAAATATAAAGGGCGCTTGCGTTGTGTTTTACAAGCCACGATGCCTTTGAGCAGGGCACCAAAAATTGCCAGCAGGAAACGTGCTGGATGTTAGATTTGTGGCTACTGAATTCGCATATAGATAAATGAGAAAGCCAAAATTGCACCTTCCTCCCCCAGCCTCCTAATTTTTACATGGGCAGTTGGGAAAAATCTTTTTCTCCCGATTGTTGGGGCTATAAGACAAGAATTCGGATACACTGAAGCTCCTATCACTTTGGGAGTGAGACGTTCCCATCCTGCTGCGAGACTCCACTGTCTCCCACGGGGACCATATGGAGTTTTCTTTTGGAAGAAAGAAAGCAGCATCTTACCCTACTTTTAGCATGTCACGTATTTAAATGCTTCTGAGCAAAATCCCTTGGGCTTGCCCTAAGGATTATTCTCCAGATTTAGGATGGGAGGAAGACACCACACAGCCCAGGCTGCTGAAGGGTTTCCCAGCATCACCCTACACATTAACAAAACTGTGGCAGCACCTCTGCGACTCCTTGGGCATCATTAACTGGCTCCGCATGTGGTACATTAATACAACCTGAGTTCAAGATGTTTGATGCCCAAACAACAGACCAAAACCTCCTTTGCACTCTGCCATTCACAGAACCATAGAATGGCTTGGGTTGGAATGGACCTCAAAGACCATCTTGTTCCAACAGCGCTGCCTCAAGGTTGCCAATCACTATTTCAGGCACCAGATGAGGTTTCCCATGGCCCCACACTGCCTGGCCTTGAATACCTCCAGGGACTGTTGCCTTTGCAGTACAATAACTCCTGAGTTGGCACCATGGTGGGGCACCTCTAGAACATCCCTTCCAAAGCACAGCTTCCAAACCACTCAGGTGCGTTCTTAGGTGCCAGAGGCACAGCCTGTCATCCACAACTGCAGCCTGCAGCCTCCTCCCCTCCTTCTGCTGCAGACTCCAAGTGCCCTGCGTGCCATTTTCTCATCACTTTTCTCCTTTCCTATTCCAGTTCGAGAGAGTAAAAGTATCAGACGCCTGCTATCCAATCCGATCTCCCCAGCGGACACTAAAAGGATAATAAAAGGATAATTTACTAGTATTCATTCAGATAATCCATCTTGAGCAGATTTTGAGCTATCTGCATATGCCTAATTAAGATTCACTGCAGAGCGTCTGCTGCCGGCGTGGTGCAGCTCCCAGCAGCGCTGCCAGGCCCTCACCCCATCTCATGGCTGCTCTGTGCCCAGGGGTTCTCCATGGGGCAGAGGGTTCCAGGCAGGGCAGGGCAGCTGCAGCCAGGGAAGGGGCAGAATTTCTCCACTTGAATGATGGAAAAAAATCTTTTCTCCGTTAGCAACAGTTTCAAAGAATATACCCCTAAGGGAGTCATCCTTTCAGCAATATAAATTACTTTAAAGGGAGAATCAGCCCAGGCAATTAGACCTTTTAGAACAGGTGACCACCCTTCTACACATTAAGTCTCTGATGGCAAAACTGTTTCTCCCATCCCCAGCGACGCAAGGTGCTTGAAGTGTCAGTAAACATACAACCATAATTACATGAGCTGCCTCATTTCACCAGAATCTTTTCAAGATTCATCATCTGTGCATTGATTTTGGATCATAGGACTACATGTTTTTCTCTTTTGTTAACACATTTTTAAGCAAGATTTAACCGCATGGCGATAATTTGCTCCTGAATGTTTTGTTTGGGTTGCAGTGATAAACTCTCCCAGTGGTGGGAACGCAGCCATTCATTGTTAGCATCGCTGGAGCATCTGCCCTTTTGCTCCAGCACATCTTCAGCCAAGGGCCAGGAAGCTTTCTCACGCTTTCCCTATCTGCATGCCAACGTCCCTCATTGCTCCTGCTGCAATGGGAGCCCTTGCACCCTCGCAGAGCGAAACCCAGACATCCCCACCGCATTGCTTCAATGGTGGAAACTGATGGAAGACCCAGGGCTTAGGCAGGATATGGCACCTCCATGACTACAGCCTTAGTTCAGTGCTGATTGGAGGACAAAAAAAAAAAAAAAAAAGGAAAAAATATATTATGGGTTGGAAGTGGGTGATCTTTGAGGTCTCTTCCAACCCAACCGTTCCGTGGCTCTTTGACCTTTGATGTCCCATCCAATCCAACTCTTCTACGATTTCGCAGGATAAAATAAACACAGAACATGTATTCTGATAAATATTTTGCCAAAAATAGCCAGCAAAGAGTTTGTTTCTCTCGCTGTTACTCTCAAGGCTGTACTGTCAGCTCACTGTCACTACTAGTGCATCGCTGGGACAGCTGATGCCCAGCCCTCACCCTTTTCCTTCTCTTATTTTTCCAGCATACCATATTTTTGCCACATCATAAAGAGGAAATAATCCAGTTTTGTTGGAAGGGTCAGGCCTGGTGGATCAGAGCACATTTATGTGGTTGAGCCTGAGTTAGACGGAGATAACAATTACCAGCAAGTCATTACTTAAAAACGGGATAATTTTTCAAGCAAGCATGAATGCATCTGCACATCTCCAGCAAGCAAATAGGTTTGAAAACTCCCTGAACTGGAAACAAAACCAACAAAAACCATGGTGAGTCTTGGTCACATGCTTTTCTCTAACTGTATTTTAAAGAAATATTTGCTCAGTCCTATAATCTAAAAAGCGAAACAGGATTTTAAGTTCATCCATATCTCAGCGCTTCGATGTTTAGCCTGTGGCTAAACAAGATTTTCCTGTTCACAGTTACGGTCTCATGTGTGGCTGTAATAAAAAGGCTCGATAAAAACGTAGGCACTGTCAAACCGTTGGTTTTTAACTAAACATGCATTACATAAAAAGAATCCTTAAGCGTACTGCTAATCTCCCAGCGCAACATTTCACTGTAATCGGGGCTGTCATCAGCCTGTGCTGAGCCAATGGTCCCACTGCACAGCACACATGTGGACACAGCACACAAGCAGCAGAAGAGCTAACCTAAGACTTTGCATCCCCCCTCTCCTCCCCCCCCTCAAAGCACAGGGACAGAAATATTGGTGCTCCTCGCCTTCTTTTGCTAGGAGCTCACATTTGCTGCATGCTTCTGTAGTGCCAGGAGATGATGCATCACTCCAAAGCAAGGAGCCAGCAAACGGTAGTGCAATGGGAAAGCTAAGTATGCTGTAACAGTAAAAAAAAAAAAAAAATAATAATAAAAAAATCCCTAATCAAAGTCTTTCAAATTATATGGAATACTGACAGCTTTTTACGCTGTTTTAATTAAGTACACTGTAATTTAAACCACTGAACCATAACAACCCAACGTTTAGTGTTATATCCCTAGGAGAACTTTAAAAATATGCATAATTCTGCCCGGAAGGTAATTGAGGAATATTTTTGGGGTGGTGGGGGTAATTAAAGGTTATACAGGAGAGTAATAGGAATTTTACTTGGGTACTGATAGCACTGGCAACTGTGCTAAAACCTCCTGAGGAAAGCCATTCATGTTTCTCCTGGTGTTTGGGAAGGCAGCAGTGCGCAGTGCAGGAGGGCAATGCAGGAGGGGCTGCTGTGTGCAGCAGGCTTGGGGACACCACTGGCACAAGCACAGGTTGGTTTGGGCACGTGGTGGGACTCAGCCACTGCTCACAGCAATCCCATCCCCAGCCCATGAGAGCAGGACGTTCACATCTCTTCCATGGGAAGGAGGAAAACCAACACATGAGGGGTACTTAAAGGCTCGTTCCTGAAGAAGCATGGCCCAAAGCATGGCAATACATCATTTGAGGGGCAATATTTGCTATACGTTAAGCAGGAAAAGGTGCTCACAGCCCCCGAAACCTGACGGGCTGCATAGATAGAGCTGCCATAGTATGTACAGAGAGATTCAATGTGAAAAGTGGAAGATAATGTGCTCACACACTAATGGGCACTGAACTAGACACAGGCTCATTTTTCACATCATGTCATCTCTAAGGTTTGAATAAAAAGTAATGGCTAGAATGAGCCTGGATCTATCTCAGACATTATCATTTGCCTCCTCAGTTTTATTTGTGTTGACTTGTACAGTCTAAAAAGATGACAGTCTCCGGGCCCCCGGATCAGTCTGAGTGATAATACACAGCACATTACACTGCTGGTGACAGGTTCTGTTCTCCTCGCTGGCATATGAGCGCGGCGCATCTCCCTCCGTCATCTCAAATGCTATAAACTGACAGAATAAAGAATCTTGCAGAGGGGACATCACAAACCCTGTCTGTTATGATTTTATGAGATAAACTGGAGTTTCTAGGGTATCTTGTTCAGGAAATTAGTGTCAGTCAAACTTTAGGGGAATTTTTTTCTTTTTTTTTTTTTTTCTTTTTAGAAAGATAAATAGCAGGCTCCAGAAAAGTGGCTCTCTCTATTTACATCCCCACACAATCAAAGCCTAATTTCGCATCATGGAAAAAAACATATATATCCATTTTCAAGTAAGAATCCTATTATTCTGCTGAGGATGAAGGGAACATTTCCGACTTCATCCGTGCATTCTCACAGCTCTTTCAGCCGAGCATCACCACAACCTTACGTTGCATCGGTATTTCTCACTCTTAAAATGCCTCAGATACCCTCGCAGCCCACAGCCCTGATCCTAGAAGTTGCTCCAGCCATTACATCCAATGATAAATTCACATAACCTGAGATTTCTCAGCTGAACCTGGCGTGCTCGGCCCCGTGGGCATAATGCTTAATTAAGTGTAATATCTTTATTTAAGACCGGCGCTCTCGCTAACTCTGCGTAGTGTTCCAGAAATTATTTTCAGAGATTTTTAGTTACAGGAAAGCATAGGGAAAAAAATATTACTGAGATAATCTGCAATCTGTAGAGATAGATGAGAAATCTAATTCTTTTGTTTAACCTGGAAGATAATTCTAAGCCTGCAGTTAATGAATCCCTGTAGGTTTGAGGGGCTCGGATTAATCTCTGCCATGCTAATTCTGCCGTGGGGGGAGGATGCTCACATCCCACAAGCAGGGGGCAGGGACTGATCCCAAAGGGTCACCATGGGGCTGGGTCTGCTCCCACCCCATGAGGTTTCCTTTTTGGCTCTACCATTAGGTACAGCCAAACAGGCTTTCCAAGCCGCTGCTATACTCTAAACCTAATGAGATGCTTTCCTTATGCTTGAAAAAAAAATATATACATTTCAGAATCATAAAAATTTACAAGTACTTGAACCATAATCTGCCAATTGTGGCAGCTGTTTCCCATGTAATTTCAGATACTTCTGTTATAATGAATGTGTCTCACTTGGCTGAAGTTCCTGTGAGTATTTAACTCAGACTGTACACGGTCCTTTCCAGACCTGTTTCCTGCTCCGAATTTCCTCTGCTGTCTGGATGAAAGGATGTCACAAAACATGCAAAATGTATAAGATATACAGCACTGGCTCCCATCTCTGTTTTAGTAGGAATTCTCTC
Source organism: Phasianus colchicus (assembly GCF_987193195.1). Taxonomy (NCBI): domain Eukaryota; kingdom Metazoa; phylum Chordata; class Aves; order Galliformes; family Phasianidae; genus Phasianus; species Phasianus colchicus. Next base: position 1,069,995 of record NC_143442.1, on the reverse strand, counting down.
CCAAGGATGCTTCCACTTACCGCCAGGCAGATTTCTCACATCGCTTTTGAGTGTTACATATATTTTATAAGGAGTAGGAATTGAAGTCATAACAAAAGTAGAAACCATGTAGGAAAGGTGAAGAAACAGAGGGAAGCAGCAGGAAGCACAGGACTTATTTCTCCCTTCTACAAACTGTAGCACTGTGGTTTTAAAGTGTTTTTGCACCATCTCATCTGTAAGACCCCAATGCAAAATGAGCCCTGGGCTCCCACATCGAGTGCTCTCTTGGAGCATGGCATTGTAGGTTCACAGGACCATTAAGGCTGGAGAAGACCTCTAAGACCCCAATCAAACCACCCTGCCCGCATCCCTCAGTGCCACATCCCCATGGCTCTGGGACACCCCCAGGGATGGTGGCACCCTCTTGCATCCCCAAAATTGTGGATGTTTTTTCCACGTCTCATCTTCAATTGTCTCCCTCCAGCAGCACACAGCGTGTGCGCCCCAAGTATCTCACACACCGACCTCTCCAGTCACTGGGCAGGAAAGTAATTACTGAAAGGTAACTATTAAATAGTACCTGCGAGCAGTTCTTTCTTAGAACTTGGCTTTAATTTCATTCACTACTGAAACTAGATTTTTAATAATTACTAAAAAAAGTCAATTCTGCTTTCTCAAAGATTCTCCAGTTTTTGTAGCCTGAGCAGCGCCCGTGTCCCCATCCCCAGCGAGGAGCAGTGCCACGCAGGGCACCACATGGTTGGTGCACCCAGCAAAACGGTGCATTTAAGGAAGAATTTTAGCAAAGAGTGTCCAGTGCCAGCATTGCTATGGCAACACCCAGCAGTCTGTAGCAGCCATAGGAGGGCTGTGTGCTGGCAGGTCGATCTGCACTGTTGCTGCTTCCACACCACGAGGCATGGAGATGTCCCCAGCCCAGGACCTGACCACAGGTGGCCAAAGGGCCGGTGGCACAACAGTGTGCTTCAGTATTGCAGAACCACAGAATCATTAAAGCTTGAAAAGACCCCCTAGAATCCCCAACCCCACCCCACCATGCCCCTGCTCACAGCTCTGGAACACTCCCAGGGATGGTGACCACCCCCCTCACCTCACTCCCTGGGCAGCTGTGCCAGGATGCTGTTGGCCTTCTTGGCCACCTGGGCACAGTGCTGGCTCACAATCAGCAGCCATCCACAAACACCCCCAGATCCTTTTCCTCCACGCAGCCTTTCCAGCCACTGCCCCACACCTGCAGTGCTGCATGGGGTTGTTGTGGCCGAAGTGCAGGACCCAGCACTTGCTCATGTTCAACTTCACCCCATTGCCCTCAGCCCAGCATCAGCCTGTCCTGATCCTCTGCAGGGCCTTCCCACGCCCAGGCAGATCAACACTTCCAACACACATGCCAAAATGCTGATATATCAGTGACAGAAAGATGCAGCAAGCCCTGAGCTGCCTACCCTGCAAGCAGGATTGCCATCCCGTGCCATAACCCCACTCACGTACCCAGGGGTACCACCCACTTCCCCCAGACAAAGAGGAACCTGCCCCAAACAATCCTGTGTGGGATTATATAAGGCCCCATCCCTTGGGGAACCTCGGCTGCTATTTAGCTGATTGCAATTTCTCATCACAGCAATTCTCAACATCATCATTATCAGAACAGCAATCAAACACAAACAGGAGCTGGTTCTAAATGAGAGGTGGATGGGTAATGAAATAATTGCTGTGCTTCACAGCCCAGGGACACTCCCCAGCCCCCAAATACCTGACCTTCTCCTGGCATGTCAGGTACGGAGGTTTCCATGTTTTACATCACTCCTGAATACGTTACAGCCATAACCCTTGTGTTGCCAAAGGCACACTGGAAACTCCAGCTGATCTCAGAGAATTCCCTTTGTAATTTCCAACTAGAAAACACATGCTCTGCAAACGAACAACAAAAGAAGTAATTTCTTTTTTTAATTGTTCCTTTTCGCTGCCCTATGGTTTCCTTCTGCAGCAAAAGGAAATGTCTCAAGGCACAGCCCCACTGCAGCAGTGCTCACACCCGTGCTGGGGCCATGTATCACAGAGCAGATTCTCAGATGCCATAACTGTTGCATTTCTGATAATGCAAAGGTAATTTATCACTCAAGAAAAGCACCATTACGTGCCCACTCCAGGTACAAACTCTTATCCAATTAGTGTCTCTGCTGGACAAAAAATCCCAGACTTGACTAGAATGAAATACCCTCCCGTTGCCCAAAGGGAGGCTGCCCAGCAGCTGCTGAAGTCAGGCATGCTAAGCCCCAGACACCCTGGAAGTGGGGACATCCTAAGAAAGAAATATTAATATTCCTGAAAACTTCTTAGCTATATAGTACATAGACTCACAGCCACGTTCCAAAGATGCCTGTGTGCCAGCAGTCTTCACTCACTGCTCTTCCCCAAGGCTCTGGGTGTCCTGATAGCCCACTCTGTCCCACATGTGCCTGTGGCCACCCCAGCCATCTCCAGGGCAACAACAACCTGCTTAGCCCTGATCATTGCTGCTTGCCCCAAAAATTCCATCTGCATCCACCTCAAACCCCACAGACATCCCTCCAGGTTCCTACAATAAGTTGCTTGCTTTCTTTTTCTTCTCTCTTTTCTTTTTTTAAGAACACCAATCCTGGTCACAGCAGCAGGGAAATGCTGAAGGCTGACTTTCCACCTGCCACATTTTCGTGGTAGAGCAGAAGCTAAAGTAGTGTAATGAACCCCCATCCACCCCCATCTCTGCCAAGTCTCACCATAAGATCAGTGGATTAAAATTGCTCAAGCCCTCACATTCAGCCTATAAGGGGTAAGAAGCTCAACTACTCAGGTTTCTCAGAGTTAAAAACCCTGGTGAGGTGTTTATAAAAATCTTGAAAGCACTGAGACAGGCCCTGCATCCATCTTTTGGTACCTTTAGGCTGCACTGGAGGGCTGGCAGGGATGTGCTGCCTGCACAGATCAGGAATGACACCTCAACCTTCCCTGGGGGCTGCACTGCAGGATCCAGAAAGTGAAGATGAGCTTTCTTTTAATGGTTCTAAATTGTTTGAGCTTTTAAAGTATTATTTCAATTTTTTATTCAATGATAAGAATCCTACCTCCAATCATCTAGATCAATACTGTGTGCAAGGAGCAGCTCACTGAGGCTCCATTGGGAGCAATGTCAGTGGGCAATGCAGGATAGGGCACCTTTGGGTGGCAATGTGGGGACACTGAGGGGATGCAGGACAGGACACCTCTGGGTAGCAGTGTGGGTGCAGCCTCTCTAGGGATCAGCCCAGCTCTGAACTGCACTGAGATCTGGATCCAGGTGCAGCCGCATGTAGGAAGCTTGCTGCAGCTCAGAGCAACTAAGCACTCAAGCAAATGCTGTGCATCAGGTGCGAGGGCTGCCTGGAGCTGCTCTTTCTCCCCCATGTCAGACACAGCCAGTGCCACGGCTGAATGCATGTGCACCATTCTGCTCTATGACAGCAAGCCCTTTTCACAGAGATAAAACTCAGGGAACGCTGCAAGTTTGGCTTCTGAGGTGAGATAGAAGACATCGATTGGTTCCTGGGAGCTTATTTGGTGGCATTGGATCATTTCCTAAATCACTAACTCCTCTGGCAGCAATGCTGCACTGTGCCAGAAGTCAGCAGTGAGCAGGGCTTGGGGAGCTCCACGGAGGTGGCTGAGCACATATATTCAGATATGCTTATCTCCCAGATATATGCATGTATACATGATGTATATATATATACACACACACACATACAGAAACATTTCCAAGCTGGGGATTTTTTCCCCTGCAGTTTGAGCAGAAATGCCCAGAACTCACTGTGTGCATCTCAGTGTGCGCCCAACCAAACATCTCCCCATGGCTCCAGTCACGTTCCTGCAGCCAAGCCTTGACCAACAGCTGTAGGACATAAACATACAAATACACACCTCCACACCCTACAGACTGCCTAGCAAGCATCTGGGACAACACCCTGCAAGAAAACACCAAATCCTACAATGGCCTGGGTTGCAAAGGCCCACAGTGCTCATCCAGTCCCAACCTCCTGCTGTGTGCAGGTCGCCAACCAGCAGCCCAGGCTGCCCAGAGCCACATCCAGCCTGGCCTTGAATGCCTGCAGGGATGGGGCATCCACAGCCTCCTTGGGCAACCTGTTCCACTGCCTCACCACCCAAATGCCAGTAACAGCCCCACGATAGCCATCCTCCCCACAGCAATGCAATGCCAGCACAGGGCTCTGCCCACACGGCAGCACACAGGGCACAGGTTAGATACACAGCTCCAGGCTCTCCCATCCCCAGCCAGGCTCCCACAGGTACGCATGGACCAGAGCTGCCAGTGAATTCGGGCAGCAGATCCTGACAGCGTATTTCCAGACGTATCGCATCTTAATCAAATTTTAAAACAAAACATCCCCGCGTCGGGCTCCGCCGTAAAGCTAAAATTATAACACACATGTTTTTATGCTTTGCCAATTACATTTGAAATAGGGACTGTTTGTTTCAGCCCCTCTAAAAATGAGACGAGGATGAGAAAACAACCTATTTCCTTATTAGGTTCAGGAGTCAAAGGACTCCGCCAGGAGCCGCAGGCTTCAAGAGCAGAGAAGATTAAGACATATATTGGATTCATGATGGAGGGCACAAAGTTCATTTTCAAAATAAAACAGAATTTTATTCATATTCCTTTTAAAATTCAGATTGCCATTTGCCAGCTGACCTGTGACATGGCAGCAGTGTATTACATTTTCAATGAGCAGCCTGTCTGGAGCTGCCGGCAGAGCAAACTGCTTCCTGGTCGCGCTTCCCCAGCACCCCGAGAGAGCAGGAATTTGTCGGAATCCTTGTCAGCATTGTCAGCAGTGAAAACAGGGACGGGGCTGCATGTTTGTTTTTAATAAGGACACATGCAGAATAGCAAAGTCACCAGCATTATGCGCCGAGTAGGGCTGATAACAAAGAAATCTGAGCTCGCTGCAGTGTGTATGGGGGAATCGGGGTGGGAATGTTTGGTAGCGACGCTGAAAACAAAAACAAAAGCAGACTAAGGGAAAAACACGTCTATATTTAAAAAATAAAATGCAGAAGCAGCTGAAAGCAAGTTTGGGGAGCGCGAGTCAAGGCAAGGCTTTCTATAGCGTGGAGCTTGAATTATCGCTCTCACCATCTGTCAAAATTCTATTACAAAAGGCACATATGCAAAGATACACGAAGACTGATTTTCATATATATTAAAACCCACAACTACAGCAGAAAAGCAGTGCCCGAGAGCTCCGTTTAGAACTTCTGGGGCTTCGCTCTGATTCAGCTGCACCAGAACAAAGGGGGATGTTCTGTAAGGACCCGGAGCCACAAACACACAGCGGTCACCACGCCACGCAGCTCTGCAGGGAGGAGGAGGAGGAGGAAGGTGGCTGCATGGGGGGGGCTCCACGCAGGACCCCTCTGTCCCACACCTGTGTCTGTCCATGCAGTCAGAGCAAAGCCTGCTGTTCCCCAAACAACTCCATCAGTAACTCTGCCTCAACCTACCTGCACGCAACGCTTTGGGCACTGAGAAACAAGCCCCTTTATGACAGGTGAATTTAGCTAATTGTGTATCAGTGCAAACACACCTCATGCTCAGTGTAAAGCTGATGATGAATATCAATTCTCTGCAAGCTGAACAGTGAAGTTCTCCCAGCCGAGGCTCTCTCAAGTGAGCCATGTTAACCTGCAATCCATACTTACCCACGTGTCGGCAATGTATGAGCAGGATAAGCAATTTTGCTGGCAATCTATTTGACTTCATGAACAGCTGAGCTCTAGGACAGAGCACTGGGTGTTAGTGCAGGAGCTGTAGAGGAAAGCACGAGGGGTGGCTTTTCCATGCTGCACCCAAAGTGCTGCACGTCAGAGCACTGCAGGCACTGAGCAAATCAGGGCAGATCCCATCCCCAAAGACCCCCAGGGGCACCTGCAGGGTGGAACACACACAGCTGCTCCCATCCCGCATCCAGGAGTCAAGCTGCATCACTTCCACCATAACACATTACTGCACAACGCAACGGGACTTCACTGATGGCAACACTGCTCTGCAGATACCCATGGAGCACAGCTGGCTGCTGCAACTCTTGACTTCCAGGAGTCTGACTCATACAAGTAAAAATAAATAGAAAAATAAGCATCCTTTGCAACAGCGATGCATTTTAGACCCTGTTTTTTAAGTACTGACGCTCATCATCGCCAACATTCATCACCAATAATCAAAACCATAGGCTTATTTCACCTGTCCATTTATTGGATGGCCACCATCTACCTGGTGGAAGTGAGACATGCAAAGCCTGGCTATACATTACACTGCTGGTCTGTACCATCATTACTCTTTGGATGAGTCTCAGTAACACTTTCTCTGTGCCAGACTGCCAACAGCACTGAGATCACCAGCGCTGCCCTGGAGAAGCCCAGTGCCCACAGCCCTGGTGGCTCCAGGTTGGGGCAGTGGGCACGGGGCCCATCCTGCAGCCAGGAGGGTGCACTGCCAATAGCATGAGGGAGCATAGCTGCTCCACTCAGCTCTGCCTCCCAAACCTGGCGCTCGCCTCCTCGCAAATAGGGCAGGATGCAGAACCCTTAATTGGTGTGTGCTTCTCCAACACGTTTTTAATGAAAACGCAGCACATAACTCTTAGTTTGTTGGCTGGCAGAGCCCAATTTACAAAAGTGGGAGTGCAAGATAAGAAAAGAGTACATCTGCAGAGCAGGCTGTGCAATGAATCACACAGTGCCAGAGTTGAGCAGAATATAATTGAGTCCAACATCTCTGAGCACTTTCACCATAATTAATGATAATCTGTAACAGAGGAATCTGAGATTCCAGTTCAGAGAACTGTTTAATTAGGCCAAGTAATGAAAGCAGAAGCAGTACAAGAATATGGCCTGCCTCATGATTAATGATTCATGCTACTGAACACAAAAGTGCCGCACCGTTAACTCTAACGGATGCTGCATCTCTCTGGCATTTACAAAATAGTGAAATGCATGCATTTTTGTATTTTAAAGACGTAACTGGCAGTATCCTTTTCTGAGCTATTTACATGATAAATATGGTTGCAAAGGTAACCGTCTTCCTCTCGGGTCCTTTGCTCTGAGGTGCTTCAAGATAAATATGGCACTGCCCGAGCGTCGGCATTAAGGTAAGGTCTCTCCTGCTCAATAATTAATACCTTCACTTTTAAAGTTAGCCAAACACTGATGTTTTTCCTTTGTACTTTGATGGCACAGATGAGCCCCGGTGAAATGATGTGCTCACAGCACTGCTGTGCAGACATTGAGCTCTCCGCAATGGGGAGAATAGTTCGCTTCATAAGGCACAAAATGGGAAGGGAAGAAGAAAAAAGAGAAGATGGGAAGTTTTGTGCAGGTTTCCACTCTCCCTGGGTCAGGGTGCAAAATGTAGAGCAATTTGACACAGAATTGCCCTAGAAGTGTAAGGGACATGACAAAAGAAGTGATAAGACTGCCTGGGGCTTTAACTTACTAGCCAGCAAATTATATGGGTTTTATGTGACTATTTACTCCGCCATTCAATGAAACAAGGAGCACTACTTATCAGAGGCACCGCAGAAGCCCACGGTACATATGCAAGGTCTGAGATAAGAACACTCTCACAAAGGAACGCGCTCACTAATGTCTCCATTCCCACCAGATGAGGTCTCCTCGGGTGCCTGCCTCAGAGGCTGCCGCGCTCCTGCACCCACCGCGACTAATGCGGGTGCAGGACATTACCTCCTCCCTGCTGTAATGGCCACCATCTCCATCCTGCTGCCATCCTCATCTCAGCAGGGCACCCCAGTGCCACCCCCTGCCTGCTTCCCATGCATACGGATGCTCCAGGGCGGCCCAAAACTCCTCAGCTCAGCAGATGGGGCATAATCAAATTTTCAGAAAGGCAGCTTGTTCTACTGCATGGCAACCCTGCCCGTGGCTTTATGGATGGGCTTCAGGACCCCTTCCAACCCAAGGTGGTTCAATAGGGTTTCACTGCACAGATTAATACCAAACTCACTACCGCTAGCGAGCACTAGCAACATCTGATCCTTGTAATAAGTGAGATTCTCAAGAAGAAAACCCTTAAAAACCTGAAGGCACAGAAAACAACAACAGCTCAACCTGGAAAAACATGAGCCACGTCAGGAAAGTGATACAGTACAACTCCAGCAGCCTAGAAAGGCAAGGTACAGGCTTGGAGCATCTTGCCTGCTTCTTACAGACAGATTTAAGACCTGGAGAGAGCTGAAGAACAACAGTGCTTTGTGGAAGAACACAAGGAAAATTCCCATCAGAAATCAAAGAAACATAGAGAAACCAGTTCCATCTTACCTTCTGGGCAAGGCAGGACAACGCACGCACCTCCTTCTGTGTAGAACACAACTACTGCTGCTGCTAGCCAAAGGGCTGCTAGAGGACCACCTCCAGGGAAATGCTTCAGGTGATGGGTAACTCAGCCCACCTGTTTGTAGGCTCAGATGGCTCACCCAGTTGTAATTAAAGCCAGGTCACAGCCACCGGGGGGCTTTTAGCATTTAATTACAGATGGCTTTTTCCCCAACCAAAAGGTGCAGGTAACTGTGCTATCTGCAAATCCACAATGGATGTTGTTGCAAAGGAAGCTCAACTTCACTTAGGAGGAAAATGTAGAAATAATACAGCCATAGTAATATTTTTAAAATTTAAGCTAGCATCTTCATTTTTCCCCATCATTAACCTAAGAGAAATTAGCACCGTGACATCTGGCCTTGCTGAGAAAATAAACAGAAAAGGAAGCGTTGAGATCAGCCTGAGTTTTCCACTTTCCATTGCCAAATACTGACTTATTTTAGGTCTCTTAAGAAGTATTAGAAAAAGCTTGAGGCTTATGGCACTGGGAGAAGAGTGCAGCAGCCTGCCTCGGCCACCTGTAAGAAATTCTGTTGGGAATGGCTGGGGATCCTACAGCTCTGCCCTACAGCAGCTGCTCAGATGGTAGAAGCTGTGATTCACAACAGTTCATCCTTTACAGTGGGAGGTAGGGGACTGTTCTGCTCTCTCAATACCTGCTGCCCCAAAATGAGGCCTGAAAGTCTCAGGAACGTTTCTGTGCACAATGCTGGAAACACAAAGCCAAGAAAAAGAAGTGATTGTAGGGTCTGGTTTTTGAAGCATCCCTTTCCTTCTTTCCTATGGCCTCCCCTTTCTGGTGCTGCATTCAGCCAGCCCAGCCTGCAGCTTTGCAGCGGGTCGGTGACAGCACCAAGTGAGTCCTTGCACCAAGCAGAGCAATGTGACTGCAGCTGAAATGCAATGCAATGCAGGTGCAGAGAAGTGCAGAGCTGAGAGCCCATGGGTGGATGCACGGTGCCCAGCAACTCAGCCAGTCCCTGCCACTGCCCCACGCCAGCACTTGAACAGCTGGAGTTATTGACTTTGCAAAATCAATAGCTATTTTTATTAATCATCTTTAGATAGCATGATGCTCCTATTATATCTCTTTCAGTGACTAATACAATAAATTTCCCCTTTTGATGTTCCCTGACATTTGAGCAAATTAAATGGAGCATTAAATATGATCCTCTTTGGGACAAAAGTGGGCAGAATCATTTGTGACTACTTTATTAACTGCTAGGAGAACGCTGGCAGCACCTTCAGAACGTTGTTCAGCAAGCAGCATTTATTATTATTTAAATTTTTCAGAGCGATGCTATATTGCTATGGATCAAATGGTTTTAGTTTTACCCAGATGGAAATATTTCTGTATTTACTTTTAGTGTAAACAGGATACCAGATGTGGAACCATGGTCCATCTCTTCCATGAGCACTACAAGAAATATTTATAAAGCATGCTTTGTCATTAGAAAGTAGGATATCTCTTGGAAAGTTCGCGCCAGTAAACGTCTAAAAAAGTTATAATGACACAAGAATTGTTATTTTCTCCTATTACAGAAAAGCAGTGCCAACTCACACAGTTTGTCCAAAGAAGAGATGGTCCACCTCTGCGCCGTGGGGTCCTGGCGCTTTGCAGCACACAGCCATGCTTAACCACCATGCACTTCCCATCATGCACTGTCCATCTGCATCTGAATATTCAAAACACGTTAAAAATCTAAAATAGCAAATTCCATCATTGAGACGTTTGCTTTATCACTGCTTGACAGGGGAAATACTTTGGGAAGAAAGACTGCACGAAGGAAGTCGCCCAGCACCCGCTGCAGGTCAGTGCACAGAAGCACAATTCTGCTATATCAGCCCACCCCCTGCTAAACAATTTTCGCATAAAACATCCATTCAGCACCTATACATGCCTTCGTTATGTCTTAGTAAGAGATTAATGTTGCACTGCTTTCTCCTACTGCAGCCAAGATTAAAAGTAAAATTCCCCCCATCTCCCACAGAAGCACCGTTCCTCTCGGAATCGCTGCTGTTTCTGCTGGGCAAACATTGAAGTTTGAGATTAGGGAGATAAGAACCAAGTGACACGAAGTAAGAACTGTCCTGAATTTTATTCTGGGCTCAGAGCGACCCCAGACATGAACTTCGATTGAATCTGGAGTACAAAAAGGAATTACAGTTGACCTCTGTCCAGGCACGCCTCCTCTACCTGTAGAAGCAATACAGGTGTGTTAGCACAGCACTCAGCTTGAACTAATTAGCCCTGCATAGAAAATAATTAACCCAAGATGAGCAATGTCTGAGCACCTAAGCTCTGTGCCCCGCAGGCTGCAGGGCTGATCTTTGGGCTGAGGTGCCCACAGTCCCACTCACATCTCCTCCTGCTTCCATGGCAAAAATTCCTCCCATCATTCTTCCAACGCAGGACTCACTTTTTGGCTTCACACACGCACCTCCCAGGGGACCTTCATGAAGGAGGAGGTGAGAGAGATGCAGAGGACACCCACACAACACCCACACACCTTTCTGCATCCTGGGGCATGGCTGCAGCCCACAGTGGGCAGTGCCATGCACAGTGCCAGGTAGCTGCTGGCTTTAGTGAATGCCAAACTCGATGGCTTATTATGCAGAAAATAAAGGCTTTGCCCACCTAATTGGTATTTATTGTTAAACAGCTGGCTTGCTGTGCTTCTGCTAGAGCTCCTAGCCTTTCCCTTTTGTCACCTGCATGGGGTGAAATGCAAAAATGACAGCAATAGCCTTAATACGCTAATAGCCAGCCTCAGGCAGCTGGGATACGTGTGATTTTAAAGTGTGAAAATGAATAAAACAAAGTGGATGGAGCACAGGGGCCACTGCACTCCAGGAGAAGGGGAGAGGACAGAGCCCACAATGGGTCAGCCCTGTCCATGGCAGGGGGTTGGAACTGGATGGGCTTTAAGGTCCCAACCACTCTGTGGTTCTATGACTGTAGGGCAGCAACACCTTCATGTGCCTCTCTTGAGCTGAGATGCTGACCACTAAGGCCACCAGTGCACCACCTCAGTACAGCTGGTGGCTTACACAGGCTATACATACAGGTTTTAAGTTGTGTTACACCACAGCAGGTATTTTAGCTACCGAAATGTTTAAACCTCCTGGAGTTTTACTCTTTAATTTCATCTACCTGTCAAAGAAAACACTGCATGTTCTGCAGCAGAGCAGAGCAGGCTGTATGGAGGCCAAGTGACAGCAGGGGGTATTTGATCCCAAGTCCTCCCATCCCATCCCAAGCCCAAGCCCAAGCCCAAGCCTGCATGCAGACCCCAGATGTCTGTTCAGCCCCTCAGTGCATCCCTTGTTGCATCAGTGCAGGGCAATGCACCCCTCCCGTGCAAACCCTCCAGGATTTGCAGCACCGTAGAGCAGTTCATCTACACTCTGCCCACCGATGAAGCAGGATTTCAAGAAGAGCAGTGATAAATGATATGCCAAGTTTTGCTACTCATTGAGATGTATGCTGAGAAAAGATGTGCTCGGTCAACACAAGGCAGGCGTGTGGGTGCCATCAACTTACAAAGTGAAGTTACTCTGCAAAGCCTTTCCTTTGCAGCTTATTTTCTCTTCAAAGCAAAGTTTTCAGATACCAATATTTGTCAATATTTAACGTGTTACATAAACCTACACATCACAGCTTCTGCTCTCATCTGCTGTGTGTTGTTCCCAGGGCAGTGCTTTCCTGGAAGCAGGCTGCCCCTGTTCCATGCAGCTGTGCTTTTGTAGATGCACAGCAGGATGGTGACCCCTATTTTCCAGCAGACAACAACGAGATGGCACTTCCTCAGTGCCCCAAGCACTGCCCAAACTGCCCTGCGCCCCAGAGAAAGGCAAAGCAGCTGGGTCTGGCACTTGGAAAGGTAAGAAAGGCTTAATTATCACTGTTTGCTGGTTGAGTTTTTTGGTAATCTAAAATATTTTAGCACAAAAGCCAAACCAACACAACAACAAAACCAGCATCTCATGAGCAAGAGCCCATTTCTGCTTCGCAGAGCGGGATGGCGCGAAGGACTGGAGGATCTTCACAATATCACAAGAGTCACTGAAATTAGCTTTCTGCAATAAGCCCAGTCATGTCACCAGGCTCCTTTTAGACGATCTAAAGATTAAAGGCTCTATTCCTGGAGGGTTCCTGTGGCATTTACTCAGGGATTTTTATCAAGCTTTATGTGATGGGCTACCTAACACACCTCTTCCAACCTTAACAGCTAACAGGAATTTGGTATCTCTCAACATGGATTTTGTGCTGTACTGCAGAATATTTGGCAAACATCTTGAGACTGTAACTAGTCAATGGAAGGGAGATAAAATGAAAGAAGGGGAGAAAAGTGGGAAAAGATTCAGAGCAAACATTTAGATTCAGAAGCAAAGTATGTATGTATACAAAGCCAGTACGCACACTGAATCCACAGCTTCAGCCACGGCGGTGTAGTTCTGTACACTGGGATCAGGGCTGGTGTGGTAGGACCCAGCCCCAGGCAGGCTGTGGGGTGGAAACCTTGGTTAAATGTAAAAGAAATACAGCTGCAACAACACTGTGGGCTTGCTGGGAAGTACAGCTGGCCATGCTTCTGGCCCCTGCAAGAGCATCTGATGCCATCTGAGCATCCAACACCATCTGATGGAGAGCCACGTCCTCAGGACACATATTTTGTTGATTCCCTGTTGAGCACACCCAAATTCTGTTACTCTCCAGCCAAATAGAGTTCATCCTAGCCACCACGCAGGAGCCCTTCCATGAGCACCAAGTACATGGCAGTGGTTTTTGGGCAGCATCACTTCTGTGCATCAAACCGTCTAGCTCCTATGTCCTATGTTTGCTGGGAAATGCTGTGGTTCCATTGGATTTCTCAACACGGTAGACTGCAAGCTGCCATATTTCCCATATGCTTCCAAGCAGAACCAGGATGCCCCAGAGGTGCAGGCACACACCTCTGCCCTGAAGGCTCTGGAAATGGCTGCTTCTGTAAAACCATCCAGCCAGGTTTTCTGCTTCTAGTTACGAGTGGAGTGCAAAGGGTCAGGATTAAGAACTGATGAGCAAAGTGCACGTACAACTACACTTGTAGATGTATAGTTACTTGCTTAGTGAGTGCTGTGAGCTGGTAAAAACGCCATGTGAGGTATGGGAATAAAACACAGCCCTGGATCAGCCAGCAGCACGGCCCAGTCCTGACTCTGCTGGGTGCTGGGAAAGAGCTGCGGCCGCTTAATTCCTTGCTGCAGATTTGTTGGCTCCCGTTATAAAATGCTGCAATTACTGCAGGTCATGAACATGAAATGCCACCAACGCTTCCAGCTGTGCCTCCCCAATAGCCTCCCGACAGAAGTACTGCAACACGGTCATAATAACATCCCAGCTGCAGCCACAATCACAGAAATCACTGACGGTGTCAGTAATGTATAAAACCTCAAGGAAACTCAACTGTACTCACCAAAAGGCATTCATCAATTTCTCCGCATTTTATCTACCATTCAGAATGGGCTGGTTTTATTGTTGGGCTTTTAAATAAATCGGGGGGGGGGGGGAGGGGGCTGAATTGCTCTGTCTGCAGTAAATGGTATTACAGAAAGTTTTGCCTTAACACCTGAGTGCTCCAGAGCCTGGAAGGGTTGGGGTCTGGGCAGTGCTGGGGGGCAGGGAGCTGCAGAGAGCCCTGTATGGGGACAGGGGGAGGGGGGGGCTGGGGGAGCGCGGGAAGAGCTCAGATCAAAGGGAAGCCTCAGCCCTGGGGACTCACACGGGCTTTTACTTAAGTCTTCTCTGAAAAGAAAAGAAATCAATTTAATTAACAAAATGCTTTACATTAGAATTCATCAAAATGCCCTTCAAAGGGAAAAAAAAAAAGAAAAGGAAAGGAAAAAAAGAAGGCGGCTTCAAATGGCGTGATATTTTCATAGATACAACCACCATACCCAACAAGTTTCCACGACTCGAGTGTGGAACCATCTCCCATTTCTGGGCATCACAGCAGGAGCTCACCTGGCACTGCTGGGGGTTGGGTGCCACCAGGCACTGGGCAGCATTGCACAGCACCCACGGGCACAAGGAGCTGCTCCAGAGCTTCTCTTGTTTGCTGTTGTTTGCTTGTTTGTTTCAAACGTTTACCTCCATAGAGGAAGTTTAAGACCTATTTAGGATTCTCTGTAATTTCCTGTTGCAGCACAGGTTTTCGCTGCAAAGCAGCTTCATGTTGAACTCGGAGTTAAATGGACAACCAGGCTCACAAAGTGCACGTGCTCACAACGCCCTGCATTACGACTGGAGAGATGGGGATAGAAAGAGGCAAAAATATCTGGTAATTATCAGTGATAGCTTTCCCCCTGCTTTTTTATTAATGCACGCACTAAATGAGACTGTGCATTCCTGCTGTTGTGCATCAGCCTTCAGAGAGCATGTGGATGGGTGTCCAGGGGAGCAGGGAAATAAAAGCAGAGACAAAAGTAACTCATCGTGCAATACCAATTATATCCACACGTACCTGAAAGAAAGGAGCTCAAGCTAAAAATGCTTTTGAAAGAGTGTCTCCTCACCTCCCAGGCTGTTGTTTCGTGGCTGAAATGTGAAAATAAAAATAGATTTTTTTGCATTTTGGCAGGGAAGAGACTCCCTATCTGAATAGTCTGTCCAAAAGTGGGACCAGATTTACTGCTTATAACCACCTACGTAGCACTACACGCCCAGCATGGGACCAGCCCGTGCCAGTGGGAGCCTCACGGGGCAAGGCAGGCAATAACTGGGCATTCGTCAGCCTCCCCTTGTTCTGGGTTCTGTCACACACAGCCCAGTGTGATGAGCATCCTCCGATGAGGAGGAATGCTGCAGATGGGTGGCACAGCACCGTGTTCCCATGCAGGGCCCCAGTCACGCCTCGAGGACTTGGGGCAGCCATGTGGAAGTGGCAACTTCCTCCAAAACACCTTCAATAAATCTTCTTTTTGTCTTCCTTTCTGTCTGCCCTGGATCTGGCTGCCAGCGCGCATGAAAGAAATTACGAGAGCTTCTCAGTCACCGCTACTCTGGTTCCTTTTGCACTACAGCATTTGTCATTGCCAAAACAGCAGAGTTTAATTAAGTGTTGTGAGCAGCCTAGTGAGAAACACACTTTAAATTAAACCTCTGTACATGCAGCTATTGGTTCCTTACCTCCTGAACAATCAGCGGGGTGTTCGGCATAAATTCCTCCTCTCAGGGGAAAGGCAGCTGCACGCACCTCCAGCAATTCATAAACGATCCGGCTTCCCCAGAACCATATCTTATTAAAGCACATTTAATTATTTCTTGGTTTTAAGCACCGGTAGATGAAGGCGATAATTAATGTGCCTACCACTAAACATTTTATTTACTCTTGATATATTAATGGTATTATCAAGAAAATACGCTACAGTTTCAGGTTTAACAAAATTACATGGCAAATTATCTTTTGATGCATCAAACAGTCGTTAATATAATGGAATAAATTATTTTAACACCTCAGTAGTAATGAATGGGTACAAGTGTGGAAGCATCTTAATTTTTCAAAATGTTTTTACACATTCAGATGACTTAAATCAACGATGCAGGAGTTGGGAATGGAATGGATGAGAAAAACCAACACCACAAAACCAATGTTAGAAGGGATTGATTATTTCTGTTCTACAAGAGGGAAATATTTCAGCCTCACCGGCCTTTCCAGGAGAAGGTACCCTACTGTACAATGATCATAGCAAAAATAATCGTTGTCAGGAGCAGTAAGAAATATTTTGGTGACATTTGGGCATTTTTCTTGCCATCTGCAAACACGTGTTCGTCTCGTGGAAATGAAGCATGCGCTCAGCACCAAGATGACTCTTAACAAAGGATGTTTGGGGAATTATTGCCACTAATAGAGCAGCCGCATTTTTGCTGAAGTGCTTCCCAGAAATCTGGAAAGTGACAAACGCAGGCATGCATTTCTATGGCCCAACACGAGGTGTGCAGGACTGAGGGCTCCGCTCCTCCTCTGCTGGGATGCGGAGGGGTTTCCAAAGGTGAAACACTCAGTTTGTGCTCACTTCTGTTTGGGAATGTTCCAGTGAGCGGATAGAGACTCCCTCCCTCCCTGGAAGCACTCAAGGCCAGGCTGGATGGGGCCGTGAGCAACCTGGTCTACAGGGAGGTGTCCCAGCCTGCAGCAGGGGGGTGGAATGAGATGATTTTAAAGGTGAGGTGCTGGAACAGCTGCCCAGGGAGGTTGTGGATGCCCCGTCCCTGGAGGTGTTCAAGGCCAGGTTGGATGGGGCCCTGGGCAGCCTGCTCTAGCAATAGGTGGGATGGTTGGTGGCCCTGCATTGGCAGGGGGGTTGGAGATTCATGATCCTTGAGGTCCCTTCCAACCCTGGCAATTCTGTGATTCTGTGATTCTGTCCTTCCAACCCAAACCATTCTATGACTCTACGATCCCCGAACTCATCCCCATGAACTCACGCTTCAAAACTGGTGTATTTGCAGCAGCTCCTTTTGCCAACCCAGAGCTGTGCAGCCCACAGCTGGCAGGCAGTGCCCTGGGTGACCTGCAGGGCTGTAAGAGCTGAAGTAATGGAGGGCAACACAAGTGATGAGGAGGAGGTGATTTATACAGCTGTGCAGCTGTTGACCACTTTGTTTAGGCACTTATATCTATATTTCCTCTTATTGCGTCTCTCTCAAGTGTTTGCTAGCTAAGATGGAGGCATTAATTGAATTCAAGTGTAGAGACCTGAAGTATTTTTATTATTATTTTTAGTTCTCTCACCTTTTATTTCCATTAGCAAAGGAATGTAATCACTGTGGGGATTTATGGCTAAAGGAAGCAAACAGAGCTGGTTACAGTTATTAAAGTAAAGCTACTGGCCAGGAATAACACAGCCCCAAATGCACTGCAGTGGAAAAAAAGCCAGAATGGAACAAACCCTGGATGGTCTCGCAGGTCTCAGCGCCACAATGGGCATTCAAGTTTGTTCATTTGCACATTTGGGAGAAAATGAGTGAGCAGTGGTGGAAGGGTTTTATCTGAAGTGGTGTTTTCTCATCTGTTTTAATGGGTTTGAGGCAGGTTTTTAATGCGGGTCAAAATCTGAGCAGCGTAAGTAAAACACAGCTCTAGAAACAGAGGAACTGCTGCATGCGTTGCATCACTGCAGCCTGCATTTGTATGGGAGCCATTAGAAGAGATTTCACATTGACACGCAGACACGTATGTCATGTGCATGTAACCACGGGATCCTTCAGCATAACTGCAGAAACGAGGACATGGTTACAGCACTAAGGACTACCAGGAAGGGCACACGCTTGTCGGCCGGCCCCGCAGCTGCCTCCCACTGCTATTGATTTCAGTTAAACTATTCAGAGGAGCAGACAGGTGCCTCCAGAGGGCAACTCCGAGAATCTCAACGAGGAAGGCCCAGTTTGGCTGTGTAAAGAATGGGTTTCCATCACGTGGCAGGGAAAAATTCCCTCACCTTTGTGAACATGTATTCCTCAGCTGCAAAATGGCACATTCTGCTGCTTTCTTCCTATTATTTGGCATCACTAATTCCTTTCAGTCTTCCTTTTGCCACAGGACTGAATGTAACATAGATGCTGTTTGGAATTCCTTTTTTCCCTGAGATTTTTTTACCTCGTGGGATGAGTTCTGAACCCTCCCCCGTGCCAAATAAGTGTGCAATCTCAGACTGCTTCAGCTTTTACCCCCCCCTCCCCAAAATAAGAGCGGACTGGCAGCTCTGTTATTAGGCATTTTCAGAGGCAATTCCCAAAAGGTGCCTTCTGTAAAGAGAAAATAAAAAGTGTTGAGGGGTGAAAGGAAGAGAGGAACAATGCAAGTGGCCAAATTACGGCTGGCCACATCCCAGCAATAACAATATCAGATCGTGGTTGTGCTCCAGGCAACGTCTGCGCAACAGGAGAGCGTTCAGATGAGGGCTAACACAGGACAGGTGCCTGGAAAGCAGCACTGTGCGTGCCCTGCAAAGGGAGGAACCTCACTCAGATCTGCTGACCTGAAAATGAGAACAGCCCCAAACTCCCAGCAGCTGCTGGGACAGCAGCCCTGCACCCACAGACCCCAAAGCAGAGCAAGAAGAGGCAGAACCCCGCATGTTAAAGCAGATTGCTCAGAGCTGTGCCCAAAGAGAAAGGCATGCACAGCCTTTGCTGCCTCTCAATAGCAAACCCTGGTTGAAACACATCACTTGCAGAATCACACAGCCTGCAATCCTGGGGCTGTTCAGGATGTGGCTTTTCCTTGTCTGTGTCTGTAGGGGCTTGCAACACACAGCTTTATCAAATTCTTTTTTACTGTCTTTGATAGATTTTTTTTTCAGATTGCTGCTCAGCTCCAATTTTTAAATCAAAATGCAAATGCCCGAAGCCAGCACTGAGTGTCCTGCTGTGTCATGGAGGTATTACTGGTGCCACGACTGCTGTGCAAGAAGAAAAAAGGACTCAAAGCAGCGTGGGGGGTTGGACTGGGGCAGGAGCTTCCCATCCCCAAATGGCTGCCACGGCACAGGCACTGCTGCTGCTCTGTGGACACAACCTGAGTGGGATGCCCACAACCTGTGTGGCTGGGAGGTCCTAGGAGCCTCTGATTCTGCGATTCTATTTCAAGAACAAGCTGGGATTCTTGATGGGACAACACTTCCCTGGCCAACCTCATGCTTCAACCGCTCAGACAAATGAAAGCAACTCCCCAGCAATCCCTTCCACGCAATGAAAGCACCTGAGGATGAATCACCAACCCACAGCCGCTGCGCTGACAGAGCCGCCTCCC
Organism: Phasianus colchicus; assembly: GCF_987193195.1. Classification (NCBI taxonomy): domain Eukaryota; kingdom Metazoa; phylum Chordata; class Aves; order Galliformes; family Phasianidae; genus Phasianus; species Phasianus colchicus. Next base: position 1,050,775 of record NC_143442.1, on the reverse strand, counting down.
GGTGCACAGACGCGCTGTGATTCTTGCACAGCAAATCTCTCTCTCTCTTATTTTTTTTTTTTTCCTAATTTGCTAGCAGTATTAATTACCACTTCTGCAGTCCAGTCCGCGTTGCCAGCTTGATTATTCTGGCTTGCTTCAATTCGGGGAAATGAGTTCTGCCATGGCACTTAAGAAGTCGCGAACATTCACCCTTTTTAGTGGCGTTAGGCTCACATGCCACAAATGGGAAGTGACAAGGGGACCACACTCAGCACGAAGCACGGAGGGACGGCAGGACCCTTATTGCAGCCAACAGAGCCCAGCACAGCCCAAACGGAGCCCACCCACAGCCATGCATTGAGCCGACAGCCGGGGCTGCGGGAGCGTCGGGGTTAAATCCCAAAGCCCTGCTGTTAACGTGAACCTTAAACAAACTTCCAGCAGCATTTTTCTTTTCGGCGACTGACATTTTTCTTTATGTTTCGTCAGTCATATCTGAGCGATCAGACAGCCGCACACGTGGTACACCCACCAGGATTATTATCTAGACCAAAGGCCCAGAGCTCATTGTAGCAGGCATGTAATTCTTTACAATGTATGCCACGTTAACTGTGTTGGGTTATCTATTCAACAGCTGACTGAGCCGGGCTCTCAAGCTCTTCTCAACAACCATGTAAGAAGCGATGACAATTGTACTACTTCATAACCGCTGCATGCAACTCTGACACACACTTCACAGCAACCAGTCATCTATATAAACCAATTTCAAGAGCAAAATTGCATGGTGCCTCCACTCTGTTATAAACACAATGATATCCACTCACAGCTGATAAATGCACTGCATCTCTCCGGAGCTTTAAAGAGCGACTTCCCTGCGCTCTGTGCGGTGCCTGGTGCTGCTGGGGGCAGCTTGGGGCAGGGGGCTGCCATGCTGTGTGCTTGGACACAGTGTGCCCAGCTGAGAGAACAGAAAAAAAATAACAGGACTGCATGTCGTTAAAGCTTTAAATACTTATCGACTCCTCAGCAATTTTCAAATTAATTACTGTATCTTTTCACAGGATTACGTGCCATATAATCCTTATTATGGAAGAAAATATCTAGAGCCACCGCGAAGTCCTTGAAGAAACACTTCAATACCAAACACTCGAACAAAAGGGTAGATTAACGGCTGCCAAACAAATTACAAACATTTTCCCAGCCATTATAGCTGTGATAAAATGGTGCTGCGGGACCTCAGAGCATTTTCCCACACCCCTCATTGAGGTGATGCCTTTGGCTGCACCGGGGGTGCAGAAGGTCTCCATCTGGAAACGCAGCGATGCGCCCCAACCGCACGCAGCAAAGGGCATCTCTGGGCTGCAGGCACCCAGGTGGGCAGAAGGTCCTTCCTCGTGTGCAAAGCCACACTGCAAAGGAAAGATGAAATACAGCCAAAGGTACCTCCACGTAATGAACCCTGTAATTGAATACCGAAACAAAGAGTTGTCCTGACAAAACACAAAAAAGGCAGGATCAATCTCTGTTTGCTTACAGCTCTAAAAAGCAATCCAGAACAATCCATAGCTAATAAGCCTCGCTGCATAGAGCATAATAATTCGGATTCACTGCCGTTGATGCTTTGCTGCCACGTTGGCACAGTTTTCAGTTTTCCCCGCTGCCCTACACGGAACGGCCGCCCCAGTGCAGCCCCGACCTGGAGGATGCAGCAGCACAGCCAGCCTACGGCCCTGCTTTGGATTAACTCGGCTTCCGAGATTTGTCTGCAATCCTCATTTTACTCTAATTTAACCTTTCCTAGTTAATTTACACCGGTTCATCTTGCCAGCCTGTACCTGCCAAAGTGATCATCCTCCATCAAGTGTCTGGGCGTGGAAAGGGCTGCTCCCTGTCGTCTCCCTACCCGGCGTACCTAATTAAAGTCCTTACAAACCTTTAGGATGACAAGACGAGACGGGGATCACTAAGGAAAATATGAGCACCCTTTCGGGGCTGCAATCACACCGCGTTCAGACCCGCACCAAACCCGGCCGGGAGCTTCACGTGGGGGGAGCGGAACGCAAACAGAGAAAGCACCGCAATCAGCGCTTAAATTGTCCTCCGGGCACGTTTTGCATATGAATATAGAAGTTGTGATTAATAGGTTATCTAACACATTAACAAAGGCTTTCGCAAACACCGGCCAGCGTCACAGGACCTGCCAGCCCTTTCGGTGCTGAATGGAGCTGTAGCCGTTGCTTGCTGGAGTCCGGGCTCGGGCCAACAAGGCCATCAAAGCCCCGAGGTTGCCGCTTTCTCACCCCGTGGGCTTTTTCTTCATTGTGAGCCTCAATGCCCCCGCTAGGCTCGCGATTAAGAGCCATTTTCAAAACTACGCAGAAAACAGCGTCCCGTGCCAATGAGAAATTGGAACTGCTCTGGGCAGGGGAAACAATGCGGCTGAGACAAAGAGGACATCTGGAGCGTGGGCACCACGAGGGGCATCCCGCATCAGCCTGCCTCCACGACGGCACTGCGGCACACCGGGCGCATCGCTTCCCTGCTGCATTCCCGAGTTCTGCCCCGAGGTTGGGGCACAGCGCCCACGAGTGCGTGACCCTTTGGGGACGGGTCCTGCTGTGAGCAAGCAGTGGGCAGAGGGGAGAAAACATCCGGGGAGCGCTCACCCAAAGACCTGCCAGAGCGCTATGGAGAGAGAGCGAAGAGCAAACCGGCGTTCGGGCACAAACAGTCGTGCTGCAGCAACAAGCAATGCGTCTGCTTCCCCCTTTTTTCTTTTTTTTTAATCCCCTCTTAAGCACTTTTAAAGTGCCCAATTTTTGACTCATTTGAATTTAAATCAGCTTGCATGGAGAACTTGGAGAACTTTTTTTTTTAAGAGCGCTTGTTTGGCAGGCACATTTTCCCAAGATCACCCGGCTTTAATTTTAAATTTCAAAAGCCTTGCGTTTAATCCCTTGAGCTGGCCTGGTACCTTGTGCCATCTGTTCCGGGGTTTTGTTATAACAGGGAGCACCTGCAGAGTTTTGCAACATTTCAAGCTGTCTGGGAACAAAAATCAAAATAATTATAATTTTCATAAACTAAAGACGTTGATCCAAACGCCGCAGCCCCACCTAGCAGATTTTTTCATGGCTGGGGGAGTTTAGTGATTCCTGTCCCAGGGCACCGGACATCCCCAATGGCACCAAGCATCTTCAATGGCAACAAATATCTCCGGTGGCACCAAGAATCCCCAATGGCACCAAATGTCTCCAATGGCACCAAACATCTTTCAATGGCACCAAGCATCTCCAATGGCACTAAATGTCTCCAATGGCACCAAACATCCCCAGTGGCACCAAATGTCTCCAATGGCACCAAGCATCTTTCAATGGCACCAAGCATCTCCAATGGCACCAAATGTCTCCAATGGCACCAAGCATCTTTCAATGGCACCAAGCATCTCCAATGGCACCAAGCATCTTTCAATGGCACCAAGCATCTCCAATGGCACCAAATGTCTCCAATGGCACCAAGCATCTTTCAATGGCACCAAGCATCTCCAATGGCACCAAGCATCTTTCAATGGCACCAAGCATCTCCAATGGCACCAAATGTCTCCAATGGCACCACACATCCCCAGAGGCACCACACATCCCCAGTGGTACCAAGCATCCCCAATGGCACCAAATGTCCCTAATGGTACCAAGCATCTTCAATGGCATCAAATGTTTCCACTGAAACCAAGCATTCCCAATAGCACCAAGCAACCCCAATGGCACAGTGCATCACCACTGCCATGGCCAGAGCCACACGTGGCACCCAGTGGCTCGGGATGGAGGTGTCCCTACTGCAAGCTGATGGGACATAAGATTTCCTGCTGCCTAGAACAAACAAAAAATCTATTAGAAATATGGTGTTTGTTTAAACTTCATTATCCAGAGCTCTTTATTACGGATAAATCTCTCCTTAGGGTAAGCTGACTAATTTTTAATGGGGTATGTATGTCACATTCCTACCTGTGGTACACATATGTGTCTATCCCATATGCACGAGGTAGATTTGCAGAATTCTGATCATTCTCTTGCAGATGTTGATGGTTCCCTCCAGGATGGTGCCTGTGTTCAAAATGAGGTTTCAGCCCTCAATCTGTATTTCTAACAAGGAAAAGCTCAGCTTAAACTGGGAACTGTCTGTGGTCTCGGCTTTGCTAAAGAGTGAATGGAAAGAGTAGAAAAGAGTTTTACTAATGGTGCAGATGTTGTCATTGCAAGGCTGTGAGACAGCCCTGGAGGTCCATGGGACTGGTAGGGATGGCTTAGAGAATGACATGGGCCACAAGTTCGAAGCAATTGCCTACAACCAATATTGTTTCCAGCCTCACCAAACCAAACCTCCCTCCCTTCCCCAGGCAGCCCTGGGTTGGGCTGGCTAGCTGTAAGCCTCACCTGTAAAGCAATGGATCCCATCCCTCCCATCAACATCTGGGAGTCCTGTGCAACGCCTCGAAATGCCACACAGGGTTCCTGTGATTTGTTACCCACCTGGCTGCGATGTGCCATGTGAAGAACAATTCCCCCCTGCAGCCAGCATCAGAAGCCTCTGCCCTCTTGCACTGATGCAGGAATGAGCTGCATAGTGGCTGATGCCTATGAGGAAAAAGGGAAGGGAAATAATACTGTTGCTTCTGAAAACTCAGGCTAATTTTCCCAGCTTGCTGCTGCAGCAGTATCCCTGCTAGGGAAGATGTGCTTGCAAAGTCTGGATCCCAAAGCCAGGTGAGAAATCAAATTAAATCAAGTCCAAATCTTTTGTCCAAAACCCCAGCAATCTTGCAGTGCTGATACAGAAGGTTTGCAGTTACCTGCTGCAGAGTCAGCACTTCACCTTTCTGTTTCCTGCCCCAGAAAATAAACCATTATTTTCCCTATTACTTTGGTATTCCTTAATTCCCACCCTCACTTCCAAGCAGAAGGAAGAAAGTCTTCTAAAGACTATGATTCATGTGAATGAATTTGTTGTTTTTTACATTTAAATCTCTAAGCTGATGGTGCACAAAATTAGATGCATTTTTAAGCCAATCACCAAATAATGAAAAACCAAAAGTTAAAAAGAACCAAAAACCTCATTATAATATTTTCATGAAAGAAAACTATATGTTGTATTATCCCTCTTGTGACTTTGCCAATTCTTATGGCCACACTGAGAAACATTAGGAAATATAAAACCAAATAGGATTACGATATCAAATGTTGGCGATGCTTTATGCATTTTATCTATTTTGCAATGGACCAGTAATGATGAGGGGCTAATGGAAACTGTGGACCCCAAATTTATAACAGCTGCTTCAAAGGGAAATTCTTCTGCTACGTGGATCTTATTTGTGTGGGAAAACCCAATTACTCCAAGGTTCTTGTACCGTACTATTTTCTTTTATGATGCTTTTTGCTGTAAGTGCTTATTACGATTAGATAACCCAGTTACAAATAAACTGTGACCCTCCGCTCTTATCTCCAAATTCACAGCTTTCCAATTTGTCACAGCTAGTTGAGAACTTGACTTCTTATTAATTACTACCATGGGGTCCTGAAGGGAGTTGCAGGGCGACAGCATCGTCTCCGCTCCTGCGAGGCCTCATCTTTCAGCATCTCCGAAAGCTCAGCCTTTGTAGAGGCAGCTGCTTCTGACTGGGAAGAGAAAGTTAAGAAAATACGAAAGATTTTGGGCGTATATCCTGAGATTTTGGGCGTATATCCTGAGATTTGAAGAGCCAACAGTCACCCCGCAGCCATCTGAGGTACGTACTTGTAGGACACAGGCGGTACTCACGTTCTTAATGACATCAGTGAAAAACCCCAGGGATCAGAAGATCTCGTACAGCACCAAGAAGGTAATTTCAGACTTCTTCAACCCACAGCAGGTTCAGGTTTCTTGCTCCCATGTCCAAGCATGGGAATCTGGAGCTCAGCCACGTCTGCACTGTCACATGCTGAGCCCATCCTCTCCCCAGGGCAGCTTCATCCTTTACACTTGCACCACTGGTGCCACCCATGTCTGTCCAGCAGCACGTCCCCCATGGCTGCTCAGGCCCTGCTTCCAGTGTGGGCACATCCATGGTGCTCCAGGACAGCCCTGGGGCCGGGGACAGAAAGGGCTTTGGAACAAAGTAGACATTTACAGCTGTTAAACAAAAAATAATTCAAGCAACGTGAGAGCTGCATAAAGCCTTCTAATTACAAAGACCTGGCAAAGAAACATATCTGGTGATTCCTAACATCCACTAATTATCAGCAGCATTTCTACAGTTAAGAAGATAAACGCCCAGCTACCCTCTAATAGAACTCACTAAGCCCAATTTCCAAGTAAAACAAATAAAACCTGATTTGCAAAGTACACTATTAAATATTTTATCCATTAACCACTGTTAAAATCATTCTGCTATCCAAACTGAGCACCTTCTACTTGGACTGCTTCCAGTGCACTCCAAGAATAATATTCAGCATCAATTAACGACCAGTTCTCGTGCTGCTGAACCCACAGCGTGCATTTGTGATGTCTGAAATGCATCCTTGCTGCTCTCTGAATGATAGATGAACTGCAATCCAAGCTAAGTTACGGCAGCTGCTTTATTTCGGTACTTTGTTTATATTTTAATTAATGTCATCAAGAGAATATCTTGATTTGGTAAGCTGGTTTTTAATGAATCATCATACCTGATGCTTGTGGCTTTTTAAAAAACCTTTGGTACAGTGTGTGAGAAGGCTTCATCTTAAAAAAAAAGAAAGGAAGGAAGAAAGAAAGAAGAAAGAAAGAAGAAAACATAAAGGAAAAGGAAGGTTTCAGTCAGCCCTAATGCTAGCGAAATCCACAGCGCTTAATTTATCGAATCTCCTGTTAGTGAATGAACAAAGGTAAAAATAACAGGCTAGTTATAAACTAGTACTATGATGATGACATTGTGAATTATTTAAAAAGGGCATATTCAGTGTGACCATAGAGCCATCAATCATAATAGACATTGATGAGAAAAAGAGGTTTCAGTCACTTCCTATCTGCCAGGAGAACAATTCTATCTCACAGGTAGCTGTGAAGTGCCGCTGACCCGATGTCACTCGCATTGTTGCTCTACCCTTTGAACGGAGAGAGCAGATTCTCTCAATATTAGAATCGAATGAGTAAATAAATTCTCAGTTCACTGCCACACTCCTTCAGAGTGCACACTTCAATTTGTCTAACAATGGAGAGGACAGAAAAGCAGAAATCTCTTAAAGCACGGATGAATTTTTTATGGATGCTCAAATCCAGCTGCAAAGAATGGGGTTTTAAATGGTAGCAGCTCTGCTTTTAGCAGGAGCCCCCAGAGACAAAGTCCTCTGGAAGCGTTTTGTGTTGGATTCAGCCCTTCCATGCGCACCATCCCTTCCTCCAGGCCCGTCCCACCGAACCGCTCCATTGTGGTGCCTGCACTGATCCCACCGAGGTGAGAGGATGGCAGCTCCAACCCAACGGCTGCAAAACAAGCAAAGATTGCAGCTGAGAAGATGGCCGGCGAGCAGAAAGGGAGAGAAAAGGCGCTCCGACTTTTAATTTGTGTGAGATTCGTCTAGAGGAGACTCTTTCACCTGATGCCCCACATAATTATAGCCGAAACTTTCCCTCAGATCACAGGTTCCGTCACTGTTGGTTAGCCTAATTAGCCCACGGAGTGTGCATCTGCAGGGAGGAGGCAGGGGAAGGCTCAAACAGTGCTGAGCTCCATCCTCACCGAGCGCACGCGCCCTGGGGACACCTCCCCACTGCTCTGTCAGCACCATCCCACTGCAACCCATCGTGTGCCAACGTGTTCCACCGCGTCCCATTGTGTCCCATCACGTTCCATTGCATCTCATCGTCTCCCATTGCGTCCCGCTGCATCCCATCACGTCTCATTGCGTTCCACTGCATCCCATTGCATCCCATCATATCCCGTTGCATCCCATTGCATCCCATCGTGCCCCACTGTGTCCCATCACGCCCCACTGGGTCCCATCACCTCCCATTACGTCCCACCACCTCCCATTACGTCCCACCACACCCACTCCTGCCTGGCCCCAAACCCCCTCACATCCCCCAGCCCCGCCATGCCCCAGCAGAGCCCAGCCTGGTTGCCTAATTGTTACCGACAGGTAAATCAGAGGTAAAAGAGAGCTAATTAATTTTCCATCCCGGTTTTATTTTACTGTTACTGTTTTGAGAAAATATAACTAAACCCCATTAGTGTTAAGGTAAGACCATGAAACAACATAATATAATGCAAGAAAGACATTTAATAGCGTAGAGGAATGTTAAATTACTAATTAACTCCAAGTTACTGTATAAAAAAGCATAGTAATTTACAGGATTATTGCAATATGCAGCTTAGATTGCCACAAGGGTCAGCTAGGGAGCATTTCGTTCCATTTCTTTCAGTGTGGCGGTTATTGTAAAATTCTTCTCACATTAAAATGTACTGTCCTTACCCACAGTTCATTGCTGCTAATTAGCGGCGGTTGAGATTTCCCTAGCAGTCATTTTTTTCCTCTGTTAAGCTGCCAAATGTTACCAACTGCTCGCGATGCTCCGCGCTGTCCGGCTGCCCGCCCCGCTCCGTGGCGCTGCTCTGTGTCGGGTTCAGCACCTGTGCCAGGGAAACACTAATCTAATTATTTGTAGTGCTTTTGTTGCACGGAGGCGGCCGAGCCGAGCGGTTCGTGCTCTCAGCGCAACTCAGGAACGGGCATTTCTTCCTCCTCGTTCCTCAACGCACTGCTCAAGCGCTCAGAACTGGAATCTCTCCAAATACGTCTTTTTTTATGTCTTCAAAAGCCAGTATTTCCGCATTCTGTTTAAGCAAGAAGAGGCGTCTTTTAGTTTCTTACCTAAATATATAAGAAGAATGCCACAACTTTGATTAATAATTGATTAAATAAACCATCCGGACATCAAAGGCAGGAAGAGGAGCTGTTGCACAGAAAGGCTACGCTATCAAATAGCACTTTGTTGTCTTAAACGCCGCTCAGATCTGCGGCATTACATGGCACATTCATGTCTGAGGTTATAAACGGCGCTGCCTTCCAAAGGGCTTTTATTATCTTTATTTTAAGGAGAAAAAGAATTCAGATCTTCTTTTATTTTGGTGTGGGCTGTTGCCTTTTTTTTTTTTTCCCTCCCCAAATTTAACACTAACACAGAGATTTGGATGAAAATCGTCCAGCCCCGTCCTTCCTCTCTCTTTTGTCAGCTTTATGACTAATTTATGTTTAACCTTCTTGAGAATACACTTTCTTAAAAAAAAAAAAAAATTCAAAGCAACTTTCACTGGTGCCCAATCCTGGGGCAAAAGGTCTCGAGAGCCCTGAGATGGTTTGGAATTGATGGAGGTGACACGATCTTTTCCACCTCCTCTTCACAGTAGTAAGAGCAATCAGGAAACAACCGCTAATTGCTTCATCAAAATTAAGCTTCTCTATCCTCGTACCAATTATTTCAGCGTTGCTCTTCGGCGTTCCATGTGCCTGCTATCCATGCTCAGAACAAATCAGGCCTCTCGACTGCATCGTGTTTCCCGGAGTCGCTCAATAAAAGAGGGTTTCAGACGTCGGCTCTCAGCCCTTCTACCTGCTGGCACCTTTCTCTTTGCCTCACCAAAGCTGGCTGAAACGCCGAGCACCTGAATGTACTTGCACTTCATTTACACATGAGAAAGGTTTGTAAAATATCCGTACGACAAGAGTGAAAAATTCCTTCTGCTGACACGGATAAATCCGTTCGGTCGGTGATCAAACCAGTAGCCCAAGGGCAACAAAGAACAAGTGTCAGCCACATTCGCTCTGAAGTTCCACAAAAATACCCCCTGGGAATCCCAATCATGATGCTCTATATCTATATTTATATAAGAGGTAGAAAAAATAACATGGATATATATTGCTCCTATCTATATGCATCTACGTATGCTCATATACATATATATGAAGGCATTATAAAGGGCAGAGAGAGTGGATTTTCAGGACCTTAACCAGATTAAGAAGTTTTAAGCTGTCTTAATTTTTCCTCTAAAATATGATGGCTGGAGTATTTCCAAATGAAGGGCATTGCTTTTTTTCCTCTGTGATGTGTGGGGATCCGTACCTAACACCTATAGTATATATATGTACATATTTATATGTTGTTTCTCCGTGCTGTAATTTAGGTTACATTCCTTGAATACTCCTTTTTGGTAGCAAAATGCTAAATATCTTAAGAGACCGCAAATATATTTCTGTGAATGATGAAGAGAGCAAGAGATGAAAGAGCGGAGCTGATACAGCCCTGTGTTATTTCCTACATTTTGCTTCTGTTAATGCTCTCCCTCTGTACGCTAATTACCAGAGCATCAGCTTCATGCAAAGACCTCACTCTTTTGCTGGTACCTTGGAAAAAAGCAACACAAAACCCAGGAAGTGAGACAGGTAACAGGGGTACAAGACGAAGATATTCGGGTGCATGCTGAATGTAAGCATTATATCTGTGTGTCAGTGGGGGGGTTTGAACGCATGTGTGCAGAGAAAGCGACCATTCTCTGCGCGACCCCAACAATTCCTGGATGCAGCTGATAATCTTTGATTATTTTTCCAAAAATGAGATTTTTCATCCCATCTAGCTAGCAGATCGAGCCAATCACAAGCCCATTTCCATACCGGCAAGGTTTCATATTACTTTGAATTATTAAATCCAGCCCATGGTTACCGATACTGTATGTGCTCTTGGAGAGAGAGCACACACACACACACACACACACACACACACACACACACACTCATGCACAAACTTTGCATGAAGATTGAAAAGCGAGGCAGAAGAACAAACAGAGCAGTGGGGAAAAATAAAATATTTAGTACCTACTTTTCATTTATAGGTGGTACAATAGGTCACAGTTCTCCACTTTTTCCACACCTAAAAATAAAGCACCTTGAAATGACACAGATAGAGGGGTTCCTGGGATGTAGCAAGCCCATATGTATTTGGTTATTTTTTTGGATTAATTTTTTTGAATGAATCTGAAGATTGCTCCAAACAACTCTATAGGTGCCATCACCAGGGCAGTGCGAGCCAAAAAGCAAGACTCGAGTGCCACTTCCTAGGGGCTGGTCATTGGGCTCTGCCCCACCTCCGTGCGGCTGGGGCAGTGCCAGGAGATCCAGGGCCCTAATGGAAAGGCATGGACATCAGCACCCACTGGCAGTCACCGCTCCTCTCGGCGCAGATAACTCCAAAAATAATCAGAGCGATGCTGCACGCTGCTCCTGCTCAATTAGATCTAGTGATTGGAGCCTGGGCGCTCGGTAAACAAGCTCAGAAAATGTCCAGGACCAGAATACTTATCTGCTTCTACACACTCAAAATGATTTTCCACTTCCCATATGGAAAAATGATAATGCAGAAAGCGGATGATTGTGAGTTTGTGGTGACTCCAAGCGACTGGCATTGTTATTCATAGCACTCACCGGCTGGGATGGCGGAGCTGCACACCAGGAGCCCTCCCCAAAGGCAGCACTGCCTCTGGGATGCAGGAACCTTCCCCATAGTGTGGTAGGAGCTGCTGAGCACATCACCTCGTTAACACAGGCCCAATTAGCCAGCAGAGACAAAACCAACTGGAGAAATGGCAATGGTTCATCTTGCAGAGCTAGGACAGGACTCACTGTGCGCTTGCATCCGGTACATGTGTCTCTTCTTTGCTTTCTTGGGAAAACTCACAGCTTCAGCATAAACTCTTGCTCACGGCTGAAATGCACAGCAACTGCACAGAACACAAAAATGAGGATATGTGGTAAGAGTTAAAAACAAGTGAGAGTGGAGGATGGCACAATCCATCATTGGAACAGGTTGCCCAAGGAGGCTGTGGATGCCCCATCCCTGCAGGCATTCAAGGCCAGGCTGGATGTGGCTCTGGGCAGCCTGGGCTGCTGGTTGGCGACCTGCACACAGCAGGGGTTTGGAACTGGATGAGCACTGTGGGCCTTTGCAACCCAGGCCATTCTATGATCCATCCAGTTTTCAAGAGCCATGGGAATGTGGCACTTAGGGGCACGGTGAGCTGGGGTTGGGCTTGGGGATCCTAGAGGGCTCTTCCAGTCTTCACAGCTCCCTGTTTCTGTGATTCCCACCACATCAGCCCATAGAACGTGGGGATATTTCCACATCCTGGGTTTGTGCCAGAAGCTCCTGCAGCACGGGAAGGGAGCAGGGAAGCGCTGCGGACTGAGCTCCTGGGGGCTGATTTAGAACAAGGCAGCAATGGGAAACGTGTATTTCACATTTCCTACTGAAGTACTGCATCCAGACTTCAAAACACCAATTTCTGTATTTCTCTCAATAGCTTGACTTGTGTCATCTGTGGTGCAATTGCTCTGAACTGAATTTGTACGTAAGCTATCAATGGCAGCAAATGGGAGCAGGCAGCCCTTGGAGAACAGGCTGCGTCATCAAGGGAGCCCATTGGGTGCTACGGTAGAGCTGCAGGGTTACAAACATAGCGCTAGAAGAAGAAATGCAATTAATTCCCTTTTAAACAAAGAGCCCACCACATCTTAGGAAACTTAGGCTGGATATTAGGAAATACTACTTCTCTGAAAGGGTGGTCAGGCACTGGAATGGGCTGCCCAGGGAGGTGGTGGAGTCCCCTTCCCTGGAGGTGTTCAAGGAACGTTTGGATGTTGTGTTGAGGGAGATGGTTTAGCGAGAACCATTGGTGATAGGTGGATGGTTGGACTGGATGATCTTATAGGTCTTTTCCAACCTTAGTGATTCTGTGATTCTGTGAACGTAAAAACAGTGCATCAGAACACCCATTTAATTTGAACATGCTCAAATCGTATTCACAAGACTGTAAATGATTTTTCAGTATCACGTGACTTAACTGGGACTCCAAACTCGCATGAATCACAGCCAGAGAAAGTCTGAAAGGAAACTGATCCCAAATCCCAGCTAACAGCCGGTGCTTTCGGGGAGCTGCGGGGTTTTAATTGCGCTGTTGAATCAGAAAACCGAGTGTCTGCTCTGCTCTTACCGCTAATTAATTCCCTGACTGCTCTATGCTAGCTCGACCAGGACAACACGTTTTGGGGTTGCCTGTTTTTTGTTTTATTCAGCAATGATCGTTACTGACCTTGTATAATTATTTGGGCGCAGTTCCCCTGCCGATCTTGAGATCCTCGTTGTTGCTACCGAATCACGGATGCCGCTCAGTTCGTTATCCTGGTCATTCTCAAGGTCTGCTGGTCATTTCTGCTTCCATTGCTCTTCCAGGAGGAGTTACAGAAGCTCTGAGCAACGCTTTAGAGAGTTTATGATTAGAGCTTCAGTGACCTTTTACCTTGACGCTCTGAGATGCCACACAGTGCTTCCTGCAGACTCTGCTACTTGGTTGTAACCTTTACTATCCCAATTCAAATCAAACCTCCTCTGATTAAAAAGTTCTTCTCCATATAATTAATATCTTCATCCTTCCTTTCTTCCTCCCTCTCAAAGAATTTAAATAAAAGATTTCTGGACGCGATGCCTCAAAATATGTTTGTTTTTTTTGCCGTTACTATCTTCATAAATCATTATTTCTTAATGAACAGCTGGCTCATTCTCCATACTGTTGATACGCTTCAATATTCAGCATCACTGTCAGCACAGATTTGCTGTTCTTCCCAACTTTCATTGAAGATGCTCAAATTAAATGTGTTTCAGACTTTTGCTGACTGTGATCCCCATCCTGCTCTCGAAGGTGGCCTTGGGGCACATCTCAGATGTAGCACGGTCCTTTTTCATTAGATCTCTCTTATTTTGCATCGTGTAAAAGGGAAATTCTGGTATTTTTAGCAAAGCATGTTGCTCTTTAAAGATGGTGAGGAATTGGAGGGTTTATCAATGCATGCAGAAGATGATTATTACCTTCTTGAGTAACGTTATCAGTGTGTCTGAGTATCTCTACCTGATGGTTCTTCAGAACTAGGCTGGCATTTTTGCTGACGTATTCAGAGTTTTAGTGGTTCTATACATAAGTTACCTAACCACAGCCAAATATTAGGCCTTCCAAAGCAATTCAGCATCTCAGAGTGATACACATGCATTCCCCTGTGACAGCACCCCCTCCTTTCTGGCTGAGCTTTCCCCAGGAAGCCATGCAAGCACTCAGCACCGCAGCCCTTCCCCCTCTCACTGCCCTCGATGGAGCACCAGGGATGGATGGACCCAGCAAGGAGCTGGTACCTGGTTCTGTGTGTCCCAGAGCTGGGCACTGAGAAGACCTTGTTCTTTATTCTTCTGTCTCACCATGTCAGTGACATCCTCTTCATGCTCTGGGATCTTTTTTTTTTTTTTTTTGCCAGATATGTTTTTCCTTTCACAACACATATAATGGATTTTACCAATTACATTTTAACTCTTCAATCCCCACAGGGAACTTGAACCAGTGTAATGTTTTGAATTTATTCTCCAAAAGAGGAGAGCAGGGAAGGAGTTGGATTTTTTACCTCTTTTTTTTTTTTTTATCTACGATTGGAATTTCCTACAACTCTGCTTTGCAAATCTTCTGAATTTTCAGTAAGCCTCCAAATACAGTTTTATTGGACAAAAATACAAAATAACACGAGCCTTTGGGCATGGATTTGTTCCCCCTAGCACTAGGTGCTGGGGCAGGTTCTGCTCCTTTTCTCCCCATACAGACACATATTGCATTTTCTGGGCTGTTGCCCACACAGACAAATTTTGTGACTTCCTTCTGCAGAGCTGCAAAAGTAATGAGAAAAAAAAAAAAAAAAAAAAAGAAGGGAAAAGGAAAAAGAAAAGCTACGGAGAGCCCACACCCCCATCATGGCTCCGTGTGCCCCAGCTGCACATCATACATGCGGAACATTGAACCATCCTCTTAAATATTATGACATGGAGAAAATCACATTGTGCTTTAGCCTATCAACAAAGGAGCAAAGCAATTACAGAGCTAAACACAGTCGAGGAAGACCCAATAAAGAGAAATCCAAGAAAATTTGGTGAAAATTCTTAGGGGGCCTTACAATGTTTAATCATGCTTCAGGCCTAAATTAATATTCTGCTTCTAATTCAAAAGACTGAACCACAAAGGTACATCTTTTGGGTATTTTTAATAACCGTCGTACAACACTCTGTGAATTAGCAGCTGGTCTGACTGGTATTTTACCTTTTCTTTGCTTACTCAAGTAAAGCAGTTAATATTAGTATAATCATCAAACTAACATTAGCCAGACAGAAGGACAGAATTTTTTTTTCCTGTACAGTAATGCAGAATTATAAAATAAAATAAAATAAAAGCAAAACAAAACAAAACAAAAAAAAAACCCCAGCGAAACCAAGATTTAGGAATTCCTCCGTGTATTAGTTTAAATAATTTTTTTTCCTAGGCAGTTTCAATAAACCAAAAGATCTTTGTTGTATTCAGCCATTTTAGAAGACAAACAATAGATTAAAGAGCACCCAGGCACAGGGAAAGCAGGAACCTGCCTCCCGCTGGGCGAGAACAAAGAGCTGAGCACACACTCCTGCCCATGGCTGCTGAGTGGCACGAGCAGTGAGGATGGAAGGAAGGCAGTGTGGATGGAAGGCAGTGTGGATGGAAGGAAGGCAGTGAGGATGGAAGGCAGTGTGGATGGAAGGAAGGCAGTGAGGATGGAAGGAAGGCAGTGTGGATGGAAGGCAGTGTGGATGGAAGGCAGTGTGGATGGAAGCAAGCCCGTCCTGCTCACTGGAGGCAGAGCGATGCACAACACACCTGCCAAGTGCAGGTTAGTGGGCTTGCTTCCATCCTCTAAAACAGACCCAAACTTCTCATTGCCGTGCCTCCTGCTTCCAGCCCTGCTGTTTTCAGATGTGACATCAGGTCAGATGCTTGGTTTCGCATCTGGTTTGTGGAGTCAGTGGTCTAACTCAAGTTTTAGATGGTTTTGGGTAATCACGTGCAGTTGTCAAGGAGAAAGAGGATTTCCTCTAAATGAACAAGAGAGACTGGAAGGAAGAAAAATGTTAAACAGAAGTCTCTGCCATTGAGGAATACACCATGAGATCAAACTCTGCTCACAGACAACCCACAGCTGGCCCCACCTGGAGTCTGCAGGTTTCTAATTGGGATACTGACCAGGAGCCATGAACTTTGGCACACAGTCCCCATCTTCATACACTTCCTATTCAATAATCCCTTAAAATTGCAGCCCAGGGTACCTGAAGCTGTGTCTGTGATAAGCAAGCAGTACAAACCCAGCTTGTGCTGCTCCTCCTGTAGATCTCAAGTCACACTCTGACCATACACAGCCCCTAGAGCAGAGCAGGTCAACGCTTCACACAGTGCCTGGTATTGTCTTGCATTTGCTGCAGACAGACAAAAATAACAAATGTATGTAAATACAAAGGCAAGCAGGCAGGACAGGAGAGGAACCATTCTTTTGAATCTGGGGTCATATGAATCCCTTATGGGCAGTGTCTCCATTAACACCTGTGTACTCGTACCTCCGCAGCTCTCTATTGGTTACACCATTCTATGTTACAAAATGCTCCAAGGTATTTTTTCTAGAGGAAAACTCTACAATGCTCCTGACCTCAACATATCCCCAGCGGACATGAGGACCCACACGAGCAGAGGAGGCAATGGGTCTGATGGGCAACAACAGGGTGGAAAACTCTGTACCAGTGACCTTGCCAGCAGGTCTCTTGGTGGGGACGTGCTGCTGGTAGCTTCTTTAATATCTTCATGGATTAATGCCCCAGGAAAGCACAGCTTACAGTGTGTTTGCACATGGTCTTAGCCAGAGTCCCTTGCTCTGTGCTGTGCTGATTCCCTCTGCACTGGGCCATCTGCTTCCAGGGAAGACAAAGAAATACCAGGAGCCCCTGCCCACCTGAACTCCAGCAAGGAAGCCCCCCGAGCACTCATCAGCCCTCACCATTGCAAATCCTCTCTGTTTCAAGGAAAAAAGTACACTCCTGCACTTCTTTAATTCCCATCGTTGGCTCAGCACTGCATCCTCTGCCTGTGTTACGTAGCACAGGCAGAGAATGAATGGATGGGAAGAGCAATCCCAGCTAGCAGTGAGCAGGGCCTTGTGTTGGTGTTGGACCAGTATCCATAGGAGGGGCTGAACTGCAAGGGGAGATCAGTTTGACAGAGCAGAGAGAGGCTTAGCTATGCAAAGGGTGATGAAAAGAGACCCAAATGGCAATGAGAAAATTCAGAAAAGATCTAAAGTGTTACATGTAACATCACAATCAGCCCTTCTGTGCGCCCATGTGTGCAGAGACATCTCAGCCATTGCAGGCTCACTCACCAGTGTTCCCAGTAAAATTAAGGTGGATTTAAAGGACTGCATCGCTTTGTCACATTTATTTCACATCTTCCTGATAACACGCTGTAAAAGGACGACCTGAAAAATCAAGCTTGGTTAAAACAAACTATTAAAATAATGTAAATATAGGAGGGGAGGGGGAAACGGAATTGTGAAAATGGGAGAAAATCTTACCGGGAGTTTAATAAAGAGAGAAAAGCTATTTTATGTCAAGGTAGCAGTTCAGAAAGAGAGTGTACAGGTGCCCTGAGCAGGGCCTGGGGTGCTCCCTGTGAGCGCTGGGATAGCTGAGCCCTGCCATGCACCACACACAGGTGCTGCAGGGCAGGAGCCCCATGAGATGGACCAGCACTCTGATCCAGCATGGCAAATCCTAGGAGTCCCAGTAATATCTGCAGACAACGTAATTTAAGGTGTCCTTTCCATTATTCAAATGCGTGTGTTGCTACAGGGTGAGAAGACAGCCAATACGGTGTGGAGCAGAAACAGGAGGACACCGGTGAAATGGAAGGAGAGGGGCTAGCAGTCAGCCTAGCTATGAGCAGGCAGCACCTGAGGACACTGGATCTGGTACCTGCTCAGCACCAGGCAGGAGGGAACAGGGAAGCTCCAGGTGGGAATCTCCTGGCACCTTCTGGGACATCGCACATGGGAGATGCACACAAAGGGAGACAAACTGCATGGAACAAAACCAGCTCTTCTGGCCCCAAACATCCCAAGCCAAAGACCTTACCACCTCACTCTGTTTTGCAGCAGTTGGCTCTTCCCCTCAAAGCACACAACAGCTTTCTTGTTCCACTTCATTCTGGACAAGTGAACATAGAACCATAAAACCTTTAAGGTTGGAAAAGACCTCTGAGATCCCCATGTTCAATCCCACCCTCCCCCCCATGCCCACTGCCCACATCCCTCAGTGCCACATCCCCACAGCTCTGGGACACCCCCAGGGATGGTGACCCCCGTCCCCTGAGCAGCTGCCCAACCACTCCTTCAGAAAATAATTTTTTCCTAATATCCAACCTGAAGCTCCCTTGGCACAATCTGAGGCCATTGCCTCTCATCCTATTGCAGGTTACTTGGAGCAAGAAGTGCACGAGCGTATTTAATCTCTTCAACATGCAAAAATCAGCTGCATATCTAACGTGAATTCTCATATTTACAATATTTGAAAAGCTCACCAGTTCTGCAAAACCACTTTCTAGTATGCTGTGATTTCCACACCCCAACAGCTCGGAAATTGGAACGGGTATGAAGAGCACTTCTCCCCTTTTTGCAGTCCCCTGAAGGCATGATGCTGCCCCAGGTTCCCAAATGAAGCCCACCAGCCCATCCCCAGGCACTCCCTGTCCAACCAGCAATGTCCACAGTTCTCTCCTAGTGCTGTTCTGCTGCTCATTGCCCCACTATATCTGATTGTATTAACTGTAAATTACACCCTGGGTTACTCCTCTCACACTTTAGCTTCTCCACACTCACTTTCATGCTCTTGGCACTGCCAACACCTCATATGTTGTGTTGGTATAAAGAGTTTGAATTATTTAAAGGGATTCCCAATGTACACGTGTACAATCTTTCTATACTTAGTTTGCTATCTTCAAGCCTTCCTCACTATAAATTAATTTTTTTGTCATTATATAGGAAACAAAAATGTATGGCAGATTAAATCCCCTGTATTCTACAGTGCATCTTCAGCCTCACAGCCTGGCTTGTGTCTATGCGTTCCCAGGAAGCCATGATGCTGTAGATGACTACTTAGATGCATGCACACACAGCCTGCAGTGCACTTACACCTCATTGCAACATACAGGATTTCATATTGCACTGAAATACATACATCAATGTTCATTAAAAAAATAAATAAATAAAAGAATGATTGGTTACACTTACCAGAAAAGAATGTAAGTGGCAATAGATTACAGTGTATTCTATAGCTTCCATCAAAACACAGCAAGAAAATCTACAAATAATGCTTTCAAGCACATTCTGGTCTACTTTTTACAAGCAAGCAATTTAAAAATAAAATTTAAATAAAATAAAGAGAGCCTTTGTAATATTGATAATGTGACTGTTTTCAAGGTGAACTCGTTCCTGTTTTTCATTACGCCCATTAATTGCTGGGTGGTGCCAGGACGCAGGGAGGTGCTGCCAATCGCTGCCATGGCTTTCAGCACTTGGTGAGCTGGTTTATGAAAACATCCTGGAATGTCTTCTTCCACTCTGTTCCCACAAATCTTGAAATAGAAAACTCTTTCCCAAGTGACTTTGGAGTCGGCTCTTATTTCTCTATTGCATATTGCTGCATACTCACCACGGCGACAGAGGAAAGCTGACCCCGCCAACTCCCGACCTAATCAAAGGACAGAACTATAAAAAAGAACCTGGTGAGAAGCAGTTTTCGCAGTAATTTCAGCCTAATTTTGCCAACGTTACGTTAGAGAAATGAGCTGTAAGGCATGTTTTAATAGCAGAACTATAAATATCTCTGCCTTGGAGGGCGCTTTGCTTTATCTAACAGTATCGTACCTGGGGCAACTCTACTGTTTATCAAGCAAAGAGACAAATGTGTAAAGGTGCATCTTGCAACCTGCAAAGCCCATGGCTTTTCAAGCTCTCCTGCTGCTTGTGTGCAACTCATAGAATCGCAGAACCATAGAATGGCTTGGGTTGCAAAGGCCCACAGTGCTCATCCAGTCCCAACCCCCTGCTGTGTGCAGGTCCCCAACCAGCAGCCCAGGCTGCCCAGAGCCACATCCAGCCTGGCCTTGGATGCCTGCAGGGATGGGGCATCCACAGCCTCCTTGGGCAACCTGTTCCAGTGTGTGCATTAGTGTGAAGTGAACTCAGCAACAAGTCATTCCAGTAACATCACGTTTATAGACATTCACGAGCTCCTCCCATCCTCCCAGCACGCACACAGCCCCAACAACAGGAAGGGTTTTCTGAGCCCCTCTGGGCCTGTCCCTTCCAACCCTATGGGGGCTGCAGATGGGACACCCATGGACCTGCTGGCATTTGTCATTTGAGGCGGTATTTGTAAAATGCTTCAACCTTGCATATAATGCATAACGGTACTAAGTAGAATATCTAAAGTACTTAAACTAATTATGCCTATTTTGTAAGATTAATTATAATTAATAATTTAACATATTTTATCATTTAAGTCAGTATCCGTTCTGATCTTTAACTTTAGAGAGCACACTGTATACGTACCACATAATTAGGGCTTATGTATCACATAATTAGGGCTAAATACTAGGAAATCAGGCTAATTAGACCAAATCAAACTGAATTATTTAAGCTTTTTTTTCTTTTTCTTTTTTTTTTAGATGTAGAATATTTAGTAATTAAATACTGATTTCATTTTCTTGTACTCACGCATCTCACTTGTCCCTCGGCCGCCTGCTATAATGAAGCATTATAAAAGTGTTTGTCACGGAAGCACAGGACTGGGGGCTCCAGCAAACAGCTGGGGGGAGGTGGAGTGCACACAGCAGTGCAGATACCCAGAGTTTTGCCCCTGCCCCATGCCTCTCTTTGGCCTCTTTGCCCACTGCAGCACCCTCACTGGCTGCAAGCTATGCACCCAAGAGCATCATTAGTGGCCATGGATCCGATAGGAAGTGTTCTGAACATGGGCTGTTGGCAATATCACATGTAATAAGGTCTTTCAAACAGAGCACAAAAAAAAAAAAAGCACAGAGCACAAGTGAACAATAACAGAACTGTACACAAAAACCCTCGGTGCAAGAAAGGACTGGCCCTAAAACAGTCGCAGCAAATTTGTCGTTCATTTCTCATATACATTTACAGCTATAAAAACTTCCCGTTTTCTGTGGAGATTAATTCATTTCATTAGAATTCATCCAAAAAGACAATAAAGCCTGGTTACGGTTTATCATCCCTCTCAGGCAGATGATCTAATCAGATTATTTCTCTTACTGAGACACTGGTGAGTGCTGCGTGCAGCCCAAACCCACAGGTGTGGGAGTAACATTGCCTGGCTATACGCTGGCACCAAACTCAAAGGATCACCCCCTAAATGATCTTGTGGCTGGCCTTCAATCAGAGCAAATCATAGAATGGCCTGGGTTGAAAAGGACCAAAATGATCATCTAGTTTCAACCCTCCCAGCGAAGTTCAGCTAAAGGCTGGGGGCAAAAAGACCCCACCACTTTCTAATGGTGTATTTCTCAGTTCTAACCAACTATGGAACAGGCCTGAATAGAAAATACATTGATGGGTGACAAATCCAGGAAAGCTGAATGCAGCTGTGGGCACAGGACCGGGTGGCATCACTGTGCCCACCCCCCACCCAGCTCCAGGTGTGCATATTCCAGGATTAACACCCCAACGATGCAAGCAGCTGGAAATATTCTTTATATCAAGGTAAATGTTAAGGGAATCCATATGAGATCAAAGGGCCAGGAAATTGAAAACAATCCCACTCCAAGTAGTCGGGGTCCCTCTATCTGAGCAGCGTTTGCTTCTGCTGCCTTATCCAGTGCTCAGCGGAGTCAATAAAAGGAATCCCACAGACTTCCAGGGGCTTAGGCAGAGCGTGGAGTTTCCTTGTGTTTTGTTCTGAAAAATCAGTGTTCTTCCTGTTTAAAGTGCTTAGGGGCGAGATTTGCACACTCTGACTTTTTCCAGTGTCGGTGCTTGAATGAAAATAAAATGGCCTTTGGGTGTTTTTTAAAAAACTCACCCTGGGACATGTGCAGGAGTGTGAGGAAGGCAGAGGGGTGGCAGAACCAAAGGAGCAGGCATTGGAGCTGAGACAGCCCGTGTCATGAAAAACAACTGAAATAAAACATTGCTGAGGATGCTGGGTGGTGGCATTCCCTGGAGAAGGGAGAAAATACAAATTTAGCTCTGAGCACAGACCCACAACACCTGGCACAGCCCCTTGCTGCATCAGCACTCAACATGATTGCTACCACCTCCATCCACTGGCACTCAGCATCATGTGCTGCCTGCTCTACCCATCAGCACTTGGCACACTAGAATAGAACCACAGAATGGTTGGGTTGGAATGGACATTAAAAAACATAGAACAATGGAATGGTTGGGTTGGAATGGACATTAAAGATCATAGAACCATGGAATGGTTGGGTTGGAGTGGACATTAAAGACCATAGAACTATGGAATGGTTGGGTTGGAGTGGACATTAAAGACCATAGAAGCATGGAATGGTTGGGTTGGAACGGACATTAAAGACCACAGAACCATGGAATGGTTGGGTTGGAACGGACATTAAAGAGCATAGAACCATGGATTTGTTGGGTTGGAAGGGACCCCAATGCCCCCCCACCCCTACCTCTGCTCTGTGCTGGCTGCCTCCCACCATCTAGGCTGCCCAGGGTCCATCCATGGACTTGGACACACCCAGGGATAGGGTATCCACAGCTCCAGGCAGCAGTGCCAGGGCCTCACTGCTCTCTCAATTAAACAACTAATCTCATGTAATCTTACATGCCACCTCCTCCATCCGCCAACATGGGCTGAGTTCCACATGGAGCTCACAGCCACAGCTGCCTATGTGCCCAAAGACCTCAGCATGGCCCGGCTCCAGGCACATCAAGCTATGGAGTTTCTCAGGATGTGCTCAGCTTTATTTTTTTTTGCTGTCTTTTAGGCTCTTTATTGGAGAGATGCAACATCAGTGAACCCTTAACTACCTCCTTTGTGAGCAGCACAGGGTCTGCAAAGCAGAGGGTCCCAAGCAGCATCAATGATGGCATGGAGCAAGGACTGCTGCTTATGGCCCAGGTGGAAGAGCTGAAGTCAGGGAGAAAGGTTTTTTCTGACCTTGCCTCTTAGCATTTCTATTTCCCATCCACACAGAGTCCAGATTTAATTTGTCCTTGCAGAAGGGCTCGTGCTCTCTGTATTCTCAGGACTGACGTGAAAGCGTAGCTCTCTCTTCGGGTTGTAAAATGCAAAAAATGAATGGAGCTCAGAATACAAATAAACTATTAATAAACATTGATTTTGTGGGCTTATGCTTTTTTCTTAGCCCTGTAGCAATATCTGCTACAGTGTGAAATTCATGAAATTAAGCTATTTTGATTTTTTAATACTGGGCTTTCTAATCACTATTTTATTTGTAATTTATTACACATTTCAAATTGGCCTGGAGATATCCCCTGGCAGGATCAGCTGCACAGAATTAAAACAAAATGTCAATTTTCACTTACTCATATGAAAGAAAGGATGGTGTTTTTTGTTTTTTTTTTTTCGCCCATATTTTTGTGGTCACTTTTTAACAGAGATCTATGCAAAAGTGTACAGTTCCAGCTCAAAAAAGGGTAATTTAGCAAATCTCAAGCCTAGGAGAAGAGGCGGATCTCCTTGAAACTGCAATGCACAGTGGGTGGCATTTTTGGCCATTAAGTTAATTAGATAAATCCATAGCTGACACGGCAACACCCTCAATGCACACACTATGATGAAACGTGAACTCAACGCCATTTAACCAAGCAAAGGCAGCCCAAAGACACACAACGTGCCGGCACAACTTTTCATCCCTAATTAAACAGAGCCCTTCCCAACAGCTCAGGAAATACAGTGAACGTTTTTGGATGTGCAGCATCTCATCATCCCACAGCGGCAGCGGTGCTCCGGCTTCGCGAGCAGCGTCGCCACAAAGAATAATTTAACGCCCATTAATAAAGGAATTTTCAGAGGAACTCGAGCTCAAATTATATCAATCTTCCACTGTTCCAAAATAAACGCATCAGGTGGCATTTAAATGCAGGTGGCTAACCATTTTATCAGTGCACATATTTAAGCTATTAGAAATTTAATTAGAAAAATTAAATTAAACACACTTAATGCAGATTCTAATTCTAGCGACACTGTCCTTATCATTATGCCATTTTTATAGCAAATTATAAAGTATGTCTAAATTGTACAGGTTTGTTTCTGACTGATAGCTGAACTCAGATAATTAAGTTGTTAACCATGTACTTCAGTGGTCAACATGGTTATATATCTTTGTCTTATCGCTTCCCCTCCTCCTTGTTTCCACAGATCTCAGGGGAAGCAGATGAATGGCACTTGACACTACCCACCTACACAGCGACTGATTAGACGCAGCCCTGTGCCACAGGTACACTCAATTATGGGCTTTTCTGAGACTCAAGCGTTTCCTGACGCCGAAAGAGCTGAAACTGTTTATTCGACGCATTTTGCAGCCGAGGAAAGCCGTGCTGAATTGGACTTTACGCCTGCAGTGTATTTTACCACCTTGGAGCCTCCAAGCTGTGCGAAGGGATTTATTGCATTCGGGCAGAAATGAATAAATCCCCTCTACCACGTCAAGCAACCTGCAGCAGAGAAAGGCAGCACGTCCTGGGAGCAGGGATGGGGATGGGGACAGCACGGACGTGCCTGCAGGGAGACACGAGTGCAGGCAATCTAGCAGTGGGTTGGACCAGCACATATCAAAATATAGACACTACAAATGCAGGCAATCTAGCAGGGGGTTGGACCAATAAATGCCAAAATATAGACACAGATGTATAAGTAACGGAAAATCCGACTGCAATTCCCCTTGCAAAGCAATCGATATTCATATAATTCAAATGCTGCTCAGCAGAAACCGAGCATTGGTTTTCTAAGATTGGAAAACACTTCTAGCATATTAGAAATGAGAGGAAATTGAGATGGTTCAAATGCTTCAGCTAGATGCATGCATGTGTAGTTTTGGGTGTACCAGCTTTCCCTTGATGCTAACAGAAATCATGTGGATCTTATAATTTCTGGATGTCATAGAATCATAGCTCCTGCTATCCTGTTTGCCAAAACCATCGCAGAAGACGAATTAAATTACATCTTATCCTAACCTGGTTGGGGCAGCTCCCCTCGTCCCACCCAGCTGGGCCCAACTGGATGGTACTTTTTCAACGTTAGATGCAATGCAGACACGTGGAAGATGCACAGAGCCTTAACTAAGCATCTTGCTTTGCCTACGGCCCCTATTAGGAACGCGAGAGCTGGGTAACGACACCAGACAGACTTTTCTATCAGACAGTTGCAGGAATTTCTTCTTCCATTTAACGTGGCTCTGTGCTGAGCACCACCCACACCGAGCGTCGGCACGGCGGCTTCGGAAGGGCTGAGGACCTAATGGAGTTCCACTTCATTGCTCCTAAGTGATTACAAACTAAATATCCTCCGTTCAGAAGAGGAATAGGTGTTTCTTCCCATTTGCACTTGAAAGAGTAACAAACGGGGTTATATTTGCAATATGTCAACAATTAAGGCTTTGACACTGCAACTTGGTTACGAAAGGTGCTCTGTATGTTATTTGGGGTTGGGTCTTTGGTTTGGGGGGGGGGTTATTTTTTGCTCCCTTTGCAGATAATGTGGTAGAGGGGGGAAGAAAAAGAAAAGGTTATTAATGAATTCAATAGGGTCTAGTGGCTTTCTTTTAAACTTCTGAACACAGGAAACATTTCAAAAGATGCTCCTGAAAGGAAAAGGAAGCTCTTCTGCCTGGTGGGGGGCAGCAGCCCTTCCCTAGAGACCTCTCCCAGAGAGCAAAAACACACACATACATATAGGCCAGGCAAGTAGGATTAAAGAAAATCCTTTCCACAATGCATTTTACCGCTTTTGCTTCTACGTGATCAGACTGATTTCACCCACACTTTCTAAAAAATATGTAATTATTAGCATATAAATTTAACACCTAGCTCTGCTGTAGTGACTACACGTCTTTCATTATTTCCTTTACTTATTTAACATTGGTAATTATTTGTCTGAAATCATTGTTTTCTGTTTTTTTTTTTTATTATTGTATTTTTGTTATTGAATCTTATTTATTGCTCAAAATCTTATTTATTGCTTAAAATACCTTTACCTTTCAGATCCCTGCAGACTTTCATTTTTAGTATACTTAAAATAATCACACAGGAGATTGAAGATAAATGTCCAAATCAATTTTTTGATCCTTTGCTCTTCAGTATTTAAGCACACAAGCCTTCTTTTTCTCAGTTTAGGGGAGAGCAGTGAGTATAGGATGTATCACGGTCTGCTGTGAGTGCTCTGCAGTGTCCAGGCTCAGCAGCACTCTCAAGCTGGATATCAGGAAACACTTCTTTACAGAAAGGATTGTTAAGCACTGCAATGGGCTCCCCAGGGAGGTGGTTGAGTCACCATCCCTGGATGTGTTTAAAAACCATTTGGATGCGGTGCTCAGCAACACGATTTAGCAGAGGGTTGCTAGAGTTAGGGTAAGATGGCTAGGTTGTGGTTGGACTCGATGGTCTTGAAGGTCTTTTCCAACCAGAGCAATTCTGTGATTCTATTCTATGATTGCTTTGGAGAAAATGTTGTATCTTGCCTAATTATGAGCTTCTAGGAACACAGACTCTGTTGGCCTACCATAGGGATGTGCTGGGCACGCTTGGACAGCCCTGCTGCTAGTGCGGCGCAGGCAAGAACAGGAGGAAGCTCAACTGGGAATTGCAGAGAAAACTTCTGGCAATTGCTTAAACAGTGCCACACTTCTTTGCTGAGAGCACTTTAGGTAGCTGCTATGTATTTACAGGTTTGAATACAAGACAATAAAGCTTAAGTTAATGAGCCTTGAAGCAAACCATGCACAGAAGTGTGACGCTGGAGCTGGGATGCCCTGCTGGTGGTGCCCCATGCAGGGCTCCTGCCTTCAGACCAGGACCACCTGAGCACAGCTGGGGGCCTCTGTCCACACCCCCATGGCAATGAGAAGCACCAGCTGGGCTCTGAGCCCCTTGAGATGCTCCTGGGCTGGGGCATGAGGCCACACAGGGCTTCCTGCAGGCTGAGATCGTGGAATCACAGGGTCATAGAACTACTGGACACCTTGAGTTGGAAGAGACCCGTAAGGATCATGGAATCCAACTCCCAGCTCTACATGGAACCACTCACAGATCAGATCAGAGATCCTGGAGACCACCAAAACTCAGAGATCCCAGAGACCATGGCAGGAGTAAGGCCAGCTGGCAGGGAGAAGAGGAAGCAGCACAGGCAGCACTCACATCTACATGTGCTGAGCCTCCAGAGCAATGCTCGTGGCTTCCTTCCTTACTAGTGGCAGCAGTAGCACTATTCTATCACTATACAAGCCTCTAGGAATGTCTGAAAAATATCATTTAACATTACGAGTAGAAATGTTAGAAGAAAAACCTAGCAAAAGTTGATTCTTTTTTTCTAGAAGCCAAAGTACGAGGGGGAGAAAATAATGGCCATTATTGACACCGCGTGAATTTATTTAGGAAGATAGAAGGAAAGCTTGTGTGTGAGAAGAAAAGGAACGAAAGAGACTGAGAAGGAAGGGTGAAAGCAGAACAGAGAAGAGGTGGGAGAACTAGAGGGGGAGAATGAAAATAGAAAGGAAGTTTCAAAGGAGATCTGGGAGTCAAACCACTCTTGCAGAAACATGAGAGTTGTGAAAACAAAAACAGTTCTGCAATTCCTAGGATTATTTTCCTCTATGGGAATTATTGTAAAGTCCATTTCTTACCTTCCTTTGGTGATGTCAGTGCAGATGATGTGTTGTTACAGATGAGACCCAGCACAACTGAACTCCCCACTCCAGCTGCAGCCCCTGCAGCACCTCGTGGACACACGGACATCACGGACACCTGAAGGCCTTCCACGTACAGCTGCTGCAAACACATCTTCCAACACAGCAGTCATTCTGATCTTCCAGTTAAAATGCCCTGTTTTGATGAACACAACCTAAGCTGAACTACATGTGTTTCCAGCATCACGTCCCGCACACTCCAGACTTGGAAATGAAGCATTCCATCGTGACAAGCCTGCTGTGTGACCTGGGAGATGGCTAGGGCCATCTTCAGAGCTTGCCTTTTGAAAATTAAGCAATTTGCTGCTATAGAAAGCCCCACATAGAGCTCACATCCACCACTAAAACACCACTATTTGAAAACTTCCCTAAAACAACAACAGGAGGTTTTTCTCCTTCCATCACCGAAACCACGAGGATTTCCAAAGTATTTCTCTTTACCACACGTTGCCCAGTTTTGCTGAAAGTTTTATAAACTCTCCTGTTTTCAAACGTTAAGCATTTTATTTTCATATCAGCAGGAAAAAGTAATTTGGGCAGCATGGGGAGGTGAGGTGATGGCACTACCTGGCCACACACTCTCCTCAACAGTCACAGTTTACACTGCATTTACTGCTACTGCATAGCCCTGGTGCTTATCAGTGAGCACTGTCCTGAGGAGAAACCTGCTTGATGATGTAAGAGGCCAGACAATGGACATATGTCAATATTTGCCTTTCATTCCCCAAGCAGCACGCCTTTTCTATCCAACTGCACAACAAGTTGCTAAAGTTTCCAGGAGATGAGACAATGAGCAGAGGATTTTCTGTGAATTTGCTCTTTCCTTTCTGAAAAACAATTGCAGAGCTAAGCAATCTAGAGGAATGCTTTTTCCTTCCCTACCGCTGTTGCAGAATTATTTTTGATAGGCTTTAAGATGCTGCACCGAAAGCAATGCCCAAAATATTATCCTGGCATATCCTGAAGTCTAAGCGAATCGAAACGAGGACGACAGGCAGACCTGCCATTCTGATAAACCTGAGAAGACCACACAATCCTAAACAAGAGAAAGCTGCAGGAGCAGAGAGAGAAAAACCCCGAGATGCACACTAACTGTTAATTATACAATGCGTTTATGATTGCTAATAAACAGAATCACTGCTGCACAGTCTTGTGGTCTCTGCTATATCACTACAGAGGGCAGCAACAGACAACAGAGATCTTTAGCATTCAAGGAAGCGTTAAACATCTCCGGTAAACAGGGAGCTGTGTCCTGTGGCACTCCGGGAGTGCACTCAAGGAGCCTCGCTGCTGCCCTGGGTGCCATTCCACAAGTTCAGCCCATTTTCCTCAGTCCATATATCAAGCCCAGAGAGTAAAAATTAAGCATAAACCATGAGTCATAACATAGGAGCTGGACCATATGGTAGCAAGAGCGATTTGTTTCACATTTTCTTTCCCTTTTACACTCAAAACCATTTGCTTTGGGCTTTGTGACATCTCCTGCTAGATGCACGAGCGATTGCCTGATGGCTGCATCCTCTGCAGCCCCCGGGTTGGGAAGAGCCACTGCAGACATTCGGTGTGAAGGCACAAAAGTCTGAATCAGATGAAACTTTCCCAGATGAATATATTCAAAGGACTTGCTCCGTAGTTTTGCTTCAGCAGCAAAACGTGGCTGGAGGATGGGGGGCAGCAGGCACAGCTACTTGCAGTGGTCACATCTTCCTCAGGCTCCTGCAGCAAAGGAGGGCAGCAAAGGTCTTGTGATCAAAAGGGAGGAAAATGACTGACAACACAGAGCCAGTTCAAAGGAACCGATGGAATAATTAGTTCCAAAAAGAGTAAAAAGACTGAAGAATTCATGATGTCATAAAAAGCAGAGCTACTTAAATTGGATTAGAAAATAAAAATGACACGAACATTGTAAATATTCACAGATCACATCATTGACGTGTAATGTGCCGTTAAATGATGTCAAATTAAAGGGGAAATTACATGTGTAAGAACTAGGAAGAATAAAGGGAAGACATTTTAAAGATGCACAGTCCTTCAAGTGAAAATCCCTATCGTATATCAGGGCTGATCACTGCATGGATGAGGAAACTATGAGAGAAGAATAAAATAAAGTATGGGAAAGAAAACACAGGGTAAAAACATCTCAATTTAAACGCTGCAGGGAAAGGCTGTTAACTCCACAGCCAGCACAGCTTCTCCTCAGTGCTTTGCCAGGCTGCTCCTCACCAAGGAGATGCCCTGAGCCACGTGACTCCATTGCTTAAACCCCATTAAAATTGAGCCTAAAGTATTACACGAATCCCAGAAGTTGCGTGTGTTCACGTGGGAGGTGTGGGGAGAAGGATTTTGCTTGCAAATCAAACGGAATTTTCTAAATTGCACTGCAATTAATGCAGTGTTGCATGAGTGAATGGGGACGGGAAGATGGCACTTCCCAATCCACCATATTCCCTTAATGGTACATCACAGCCCTCAGCCACGGTGAGATATCATCGTGTCTGTGGCAGATAGCGATCTTCATGGAATCATGGAATCATTAAGGTTGGAAAAGACCTCTCAGATCCACGAGTCCAACCCCAACCCACCGCACCATGCACACTGACCATGTCTCTCAGTGCTACATCTACCCTTGTGGCAATTAATTTACCTACACTGCACCTCTTCAAACAGTCTTTAAAAGATCCTCTGAACTTCTTTCCCTTCCCTCCATGTGCTGTCTGAATCCCGTGCTCCGCAGATGGCATTTAAAACTCCTGAAAATACCCACATGATAAAGGGTAGAAGATGCTCTGCACACATACATATCACAGATATTTTTTTCTTCCCTCGTGGTCCTTCCCCATCTCTGCAAGGCGCTGGAAACGCACAGCACACAAGCGGGAACTCGAGATTATCAGTGCTATCTGGTTCCTCTGGCTGCTGATAAGGCATCCTGATGTGCACACCGTGATAACCAGCCCGCCTCGCTCCCCACAGCACTGCCCAGTGCCCCATCCCTCCTGCCCCGGGCTGTCCTCACAGCACACCATTGCTGAGTGTATTTCAGCCCATCCCAACCCAATCCTGGCATGCAGGCACACTCATATCCACACTGCTGGGGCCGCTCAGTGGGCAGCAGGATCGCTTACTCTGTAATTACCCACATTTGCACCGAGCTAAGACATAAAGGTTAACACCTGTACTGCTATAAAAATGTCACACGGTCTTTAATGATCAAGACATCAGTTTGGTCTTATAGCCAAAAGATGTATATTTACGTTGTGGTGACTCATGCAAACATATATATTCATGGGGAAATATAAAGAATATAGGACAGAATATTCTTACATTTCACTGTGAGGGAAGCAGTGCTGCGTTTGCTCTTCAAAGAGTCCAGGGATGTCTGTGAGCACACCAGGGCATTGCAGCCCTCCTGCCCTGCCCACGCTGCTGTTTGCACAGCCGGGTGTGCACACATACCTGCTACATGTGTGCCCCGAATATCTATCATGCATATGTTAACTATGCTCAGAGGTATGTGAATAAATACAGCGGGATGGTTTTGTCCTTAAACTCAGCAGTGCGGCCCCCAAATCGAAGAGAATAACTGCAGACAAAACCACAGTTTGCTGTAGAGTGCTGCTCACTGTACTGCTGCTTGGTGAAGGAAAACGTCCCATTTCATGGCCCCTTTTCTGTCCTCTTCCTTTTGTGTGAGGGACCAGAAGCAAGCCACCAGCCTGCCCCTGCCCTTCCCACTCCCCCGAGGATGTGGGGGTTGTGCCTTTTTTAAAAAGCACATTTTAAAACATAACATGATATCCATAATCACATCTGAGTGGATATTTGCGTTGTTAGCATCAGCTGTCACCTAGATGTGTGGACCTGCAGAGCAAGGAAAGCTAGCAGAAAAGCAGAATCTGCTCTGCAACACCTGGTGGTTGTCTCTGTTTCACCTGGAGGGTCACGGCTAGGACATGCATTCAAACAACCAAAGGGAAAAGACAAAAGGGGCACTTTTACATTTTACTATTGCAGCTGTATATAAAAAAAATATCATTCTGGACAGCAGTGTGCTCTCTTGAATGTCTTCACCCAACCAGCTCCTATTTCAGCCCAGAGATGCCACCACCCAAGCCCTGCGGTTGCTCCATTACGCACTGCTCTGGGTCCATCCCTGCCGGTCCCATTCCGGGTGGGGAGGGGCAGTCTGTCCATGGGGCTGCCTGGGGATGCTCCTGCTCCACGCTGCCGTGGGGTTGTGAGACCCAGCCGACGCTCCGCAGCTCCCAACCAAAGTGCAGCTGTCTGAGCCCAGGAGCAATGGAAAGGACTCCGAGGTCTTTATTTGCGCAATGGCATTTCCATCCTGCTGACTGCATGCACATTGTCTCTCAAACAATTAAAAAAATTAGACATGAGAGAAGAGAGTCATTCTTTAGCTCAAGATTTCTCTTCCTTTCTCCTTTTTTTTTTTTCATTTGGCTGACTTTTATAATGTCATAAGTATATGCATGAAATGAGATTACCCAAACAAAGGCATTTATTGGGGAGAACTTTGCACACATGCCCTGAAATGTCTCAGAAAGAAACTTCAACACAGAAGTAGATCTACGAGGGGTGAGGATGCAATATATCACAAGGCCTCAGCAAAAATAGAGCACAGCTAAATAACTTGGAAATATTATACTCCTAATGGCATTGCAGAGTCAATCAATTTAAATGTAATAAAGAAGAAGACAGACAATGAATAGAAAGTTCAAGGACTTTTCACCTCGGGCTTTGCTATGGCTGGAAGTCAACCACCCAAAGGCTGCAGCAGTCTATGCACCCTCCAAGTCAGCTCCAGGGTTAAGAATCAAACGTGGGAATAAAGGCCCCCTCGATTTCAGGGGATATTGCTCCAAAATACAGGCATACGCCTAGGAAAAGCAACTTGATTTAGAACATCTTTAATGTAAGGATAAATTTTCACTACATAATCTTACTGGGAGATACTGCAACTTATCTCTTCGTGCTTTGGCTTATCACCCTTATCGTCACATAAGATAGAACACACAGGCGGGACTGGGCAAATAACTGCACTGATTTTCCTCTATGCTTCTGCTAGTATTTAAAGGCTAATATGCTGGGACCACTGTGCATGTAATTTCTAGACTTGTTCTTTTTACAACATTTATTTCCCCAACTTTTGCTTATTCCACCACCGTATAGCAACAATACAGAATATCAGCTAGCGTTTACCACCAGACTTGATTTTGAACATGTAATAGTGGAAACCATTACACGTTTTAAACGTAGGTGTTGATTTGCATACGCACACCATTTATACTGAAGCCTTCACCGGGACATCACAGAGCACAGGCTTTCTATGGAAATGATGTTGTTTGCTGCCTTCGCTACGAATGTAGAGCGAACCGCAGATTGCAATTGGGATTCAGTGCAAGATGAAGCTTGGAAGCGTGAGGTGGAAAAATTGCATCTCATTTCTCCTTGCCAGGTGGTAAGGAGCTGGCTTAGGATTCCGTAAAGTCTCAGACTTTGTCCCCATTTCAGCCTTTGGAAGAGAAAACTGAACTTTGGTCTTGCTCCAAGAGCTCACGGGAATCAAAAGGCAGGTTTTGGGGATGCACGAGACTGTGCATAGGAGCATGGGAAAGGCCAAAGAGCTGAACGTGAACCTGGTGTGCGATGACACAAGGGAGAAAACTTGAAGAGCAATATTTGGGCAAAAGAAAAGGCCAACAGCAGTTAGTGATTTGCTTTCCTTGCTTTTACAGCAGAGGTACAAAAATGAAATACACATATGTGAATTTGGAAAGCTTCACAGTAGGGTGATGGTCTTTTCCATCAAGATCTAAACCTCATTGTCTCTGTAGTTGGATCATCCAAAATCCAGGAGCTGGGAAGAAAGCAGCTAGCAATTTCATTGGGAAGAGCAGTGACCTTCCAGTCTCTCACAGCATCCTCTTCTGTCACCTAAACTCCAAAATGCTCACCCTGGTGAGACCATGGTTATGGAGGTAGGCATACCAAGTAAGATGCAGCTAAAAGAGGCACCAAAGAAACCTTTGGAACTTTTGCATCCCAAGCAATTTCTGGTTTTGAAAATTATGCAATTATCACATCAACTGCCAACATCCTTGCAATGACATCATTAATATTCTCAACAAGGAAAGTACACTAATGTCATACAATGAAGCATTAATATCACCATGCAGAATGATTCAGCATACAGTTTAAAATATGCAGAGTATTTTTGTTTATCAAAGCACAGCATAGGAATCATTTACTGACATTGTACCCATGATTTGCTCTGGGCCGTGGGTGTCCAACCTTTTGGCTTTCTGGACTGCATAGAGTGAAGGTGAAATGTCTTCAGCCACATATGAGATATACAGCACAGCTGATGTATAGAAGTAACAAAACTTTTATATATATATATATATATATATATATATATGTATATATGTATAATTAAAACATAAAAAAGAGGGCAACCAAAACTTAGAACTAATGGGCTGGACACAAACGAAGCCACAGAGATGCTCCTGCTGAATATGAGACCTTGCATAAAACCTCTCTCCTTCCCTAGCACATGGCTTATTCCCAAACTGTAATAACATACTCACACTATACTCCTACTGTACTCACACCATGCCTTGCTGACAGCATCCCGGGGTTTATTGTTTTACAAGAGCAATCGTCACGGAGCCGATGTCACCGTGCTGGTCATCAGAGCAGTGCTCTTTGCAATAGAAGAGAATTAGACCAGATGCACCTTGCTTGCTTCTGCAGTGCCAACTCAATAGCGCTGCTTAATATGTAGGCAGATAACAACACATCGGTAACCCAAATATTAAATTGAAGCCAGATATTATCTTCAAATTAAACTGTTAACTGGTAGGTCAGTGGCTAAGTAGCCCACGTTCCTTTCAATGCTAGATTCTTTATGCTAGATTTAACCAGTGATGCCCAATAACGAAAAGCTGCTCCCATTGCTGCAGACCAGCAGCGGGGAGGGGCCGACATCTGCTGCCTTCTGAAGTTTGTCTGAGCCCGAGAGAGCCCGGCTACAAACAAAGGCTGCAACAGGAGCCGGGTGTTGACTCTCTGCATCACGTGTCGCATATTAAATGATTCATCAAATGCTGTGTCACAACCTGTACAAAGACTTAAAAAATGGATCTCTTCCTCATTTCATCTGACTTTAGCTGCAAGGGCCATCTGCATAAACCCAGTCTTCCTCGAACAACCTTTCTTTTCTTCAACCGCACCCCTTGTAACGCAAACATTCCACCCAAATAGTTATTAGAGCAAGCAGCAGCCACTGAATTTGGGTGAATGGGGCACCAGCACATCGGGCAGCTTGGGGCAGGCTGCTGGTGTTCTGCCATCAGCTCTCCCTGCGCGTTACGGGTAAAATTTATACAGAACATTTTGGAAAACTAAATAGATGAGTAAATAATTTCACTGGCAATGTGTTATTGTAACCTGCCTTGTATGCTCCTTGTAAAGTACCGTAAATTACGATTTTAAATTATGATGTTAGATTAGGTTTTCTGCAGCTTAATATATTGTAATATAATATAATTGCTAAATGCAAATGAGATACTATACAGCTTTCCCATAGAGTTGTTCATGAAAGCCAAGCGTTTTACATATTACAGTGAAGTGCATGTTATTAAGAAACAAATTATAATGGAGCTTAATTTAGTTGGGAGACGAGATACCTTGCCGTGCTGGCAATGCAGGGAGGTATCTCACTTTGCTGTTACCCCACCGGTGTGCAGCTCAAGGCACACAGCACGAAAGGACCCAGCAGCTGCACGGCACCTTCCTGGCCTCGCATGGAGCTGGTTGCTTTAGAGTCAAGCAATGCTATCAAGTCATCAGCGTGGCTTCAAACGCACTCTGTGATCATGACTGACAAATGCTCTTTTCAAAATAACAAATACGGAGCCGGTTAGCATTCAAACAACGCGCACGCAGAGCAAAGTTTGGGCAGAAGGCACATTTCACTGCTCCGAACGCAGAGCGCAGCATTCGGCAGAGGGTCAGGAGTAAATGGCTGTGCAACACCCACAGCCCCACAGCCCTGGGCAGGGCCTGCCCAGCCTCCCATGAGGCACCCGTGAGGCACTGTGCACGACACGTGCCCCAGGAGCACACCCCTAAGATAAACACTGGCTTGCAGATCGCAGCTCAGAGCGCACATCTCCCAGCACCAGGTGCTTGCAGCACCGAGCACTTGGCGCGGTCCTCCGGCCTGAAGCACAGGCAAAGGTGGGTTTGTTGCAGAGCAGGAGAGCCCCGCTCAAAAGCAATTCATTATTAATGCCAGAATATTCTTGCTAAACAGTTCTGATTATTTCACAAGAAAGAGGTCAAGGTATTGGAGAAAGGGATTTAATCAAATAAACTCTCAATCTCTCCCCAAATAGCATTTTCGTCCGGCTGCATGTAAATTCATCAGACGTGCAGCCTCACAAAGCACAGGAAGGTTAATCCGCTGTGACTGTTAAAACTTCTCTGATATGCCCACGGAATAAAGATTGAAAGCAGGACGAGCCGTGCGAGCCACCCCAAATTATTTCCTTTCTCCTCTCTTCCTTAAAGTTTGGCCGTGCCCCTCAGCATCCCCACAGTCTGGGCACAGCCTGCAATCCCCGCCCGGGCTGCACTTTGGGAACTCCACAAAGCGCTCTTTGTCTGCCCCTCGGCAGCGCTCGCTGCTCGGCTGTGGGCTGACTGCCTCACAGCTCCCTCCATCCCCGTGAGCAGCACAGAGCCGCCGGATTCCTTGCAGCGCTCCTCGTTTAAATCAGGTGCCGAGGAACTCAGCACAGCCGTATCCCAAGGTAAATTCAGTGACGAATACTGATAATTCCTCCGGGTCACCCAGCACTGATCAGACAAACCCCGGCTGCTAGCAGAATAAGCCAAGGTCTGTTTTTAAAAGCAATCTTTGTGAACTTCCAATTAAGCACAGCTTTATGGCACGGCTGTAAGCAGCACGGTCGGTCATAAACAAAGAGCTGCAAAAGCGTTTTGTTTGTTTGGGGGTTGTGCTGTTTTAAGTACACGTACGTTCCCAAATTCCTACTGAATCAGATTGAGGGACAAAAAGGCAGGCAGAAACACAGCGGGCAGGCAGGGTGAGTTTTACCAATATTTTTGCTTCCCTTATCCCAAATCTCGCCGCTGAAGCCCCGTTTAGTACAAAGTGCTGTAAATATCTGCATGAAGTCAGATCAGATTTATGAGACGGGAGCTGTGCTTGACGCGAGCCGCGGCGTTATGCAAACAAGCCCTTCCAGCACAACACCAGCACGACAGGCCCAGCACAGCCCTCCGACCAAGCCCTACGTCAGCTAAGGAGCAGCTTTTTGTGCACGGACACCCGAATTGGTGTTGCCCCACGGGCAGCTTGCACCTGAACAGCCCCGCCAAGCAGGCAGCCCCTCTGCCCGCTGCAGGGATGTGCCCTCCGCAGCGGTCGGGGAGGGCTCCTCACGGTACACAATTGCTATCCCTCATTTAGAAGTCACGCAGCTGCTATAAACTCTGTTTCCTCCAGATAAAAAGTGTTTTGCCGCCGGTCTTCTCTGCCCCCTCTGCTCCCAGCACCTTTCCCGCAGCTCAGACACCATTTTACACGAGGACGCTTTCTAAAAAGCAAAATGTAACTGTCTAATTAAGAGCGGGATGATTGGCTAGTTCACGGACTCTGTGACAGTTATGACAAATACACATATTGGCACAGCCCTAACCTCGCTTCACAGTTTGCAACACAAAGATGGTATTTTCAGAAATGTGCCGAACACCCTGCTACAAAGCTTCACCTTGTCTAGTGCTATTCCATTTAATTTTTTATTAACTGCCTGAACATATGCCATTCTAGGAGAGGGTAATAGTTACAAAATGTCAGCAGAAACATTTAAACTGCTAAAATGTAAATGATTTTATAAATTTGTAATGAAAGGTAATTGTCATGTGGGAAAAGTAACAGAAAAACAGATATGTGTAAATGTAAAACTGGTAAAAAAAAAATACCTCTTATTGGTCGAAGGCAGCAAAATTTAAGTATGTTTTAATGATCACTGGAAGTAGTATTTAAATATAATTAGATCCACACGCAGAAAATGCGAATTCTATAATATTTTACTTTCCAGCATTAGTAAAGTTCACAATAATGAAAAGACCTCATAGAACTTTAATGTGCCTAAATTCATTAAGCAGTAGGACGTTAAGATCCCTCATTTAAAAAAAAAAAAAAAAGAAAGAAAAAAAAAAAACCCTCAACCCTACCAAAACAAATAAATCACGTTAGATAACACAAATCCCGAGCATCCGTCAGCATCGGGCAGCTCGGCTTTAAAAGAACAATATTAGAACGCGCTTAGTTAGTTTCTTTACTTTCCACTAAGATGAAAAACAATTTGGTGATTAATCCCTTCAGCAACGAAGCGCTGGGTCAGTGCTCCCCGAGATGTCAAGAAGGAGAAGAGCCGGGCGCAGAAGGGCGCTTTTCCTCCGCCACCACACAGAGCAACCACCTCCCAGCCAGGTTTGCGGGCAACCATCTTTAAATGCTTGAGCTGCTCTGCGTGGCCATGACAAGATTTGCAATTCCCCACGTTTATTTACACACCATCACCCCAACTAGACATCACATCGAAGTGGCATGGTCGCGGCTGACCCCAGGGTAGTCCCTGTCTCTGCCGATCCAATTTTATCGTGCTCTGCAATTGAACTGCAGTCACACTGCGCGGGATGTATGCACACTACTCCGCGCCGCAATAAAATTAGCAGAAGCTTGTCAGGGCGCATTTTCGAGTTTTACGCTGACAGACACTGGACAAATATGTCTGCTTTTCAGAAATCCACAGAGGTTTGTACTCTCCTGAAATGTATAGCAGGCGGTCGGATTTGCAAGTCTGTGCTTTCCTGGATGGGAAAGCGGCAGGCGCGAGCGCCGGGGCAGAGTGGCACTCGCTCCGTGCTCCTCGCTTTTTCCTCCTCCCCACCACGCAAAGCCCTCAGCTAGCGGTCATTTGTATTTTTATTGTGTTCCCTGGCGCTGCTCCTGCTTGGGATTGGACGCACAGAACGAGCTCTTCAACCAGAAATTAATAGAACATAAATCCATCATA
This sequence comes from Phasianus colchicus, assembly GCF_987193195.1. Taxonomy (NCBI): domain Eukaryota; kingdom Metazoa; phylum Chordata; class Aves; order Galliformes; family Phasianidae; genus Phasianus; species Phasianus colchicus. Next base: position 1,011,751 of record NC_143442.1, on the reverse strand, counting down.
TTTTGATACCAAAAGTTCGGGGGGAGGCACGGCTATCCGCGCTGCGCGGTACGTATACAAATTGCCTTCCGCAGAGATATTACCTCCAGTCCACGTCGGCTCCCACCTCCAACTGCTGCTTTGGGAGGAGAAGCTGCTTTAATTTTTTTAAGCGCCTCTGCAAATGAACTAAAAAATGATCATTTGTTTCAAAAGCTGAGCGCGAGGAAGGCTAACACAGTAAATAGGAGAAATTCACCGTCGGTAATGGGACCGTTTTTAAGTAAAACCACCTAATATGTTTTGTAATCTACACCAATGTAATTTTATTAGATATTCAGTGCGGTTCTTACATCAAACAGCCTCAGAAGCCCCAGGATCATTTTATATTCACTGGAAGACAGAAAGAAATCCAAAACCTAGTTAAATAAATTGTTCATTTATTCCTTTCCTTTTATGCACCAAGATCTACATGTGGTCATTAATTATAAAGAGACTATTATAGCACCATATTTTCATTCAATACGATGTCCTGGTATATATCAAAGAAGTCCCATAATTAAAACAGAAGGGCCACAATGACAATTAAAATTACAATCTATATGGGGAAAGAAAGTACAGTTCTGCAATTTTTCACCCTGTCACTGTCAGCACGGTGGGATATTCCAGTCACGTCTCTTGTAAAGCAGCCTAAATTCTTCCTCACCAATGCAACCTCAAAAGCATTATCAGCACCTAAGCAAAAGCCTATGCAAGTATAATTTAATACCAAGCCACAGTTTGCAAGTAATAGCGTATAAAGTGATATTTAAGTGGTGTTTTAAGCACACTTCTGATGGCTACAGCCGCTTTTTACTGGTAAATGCGTTTTCCTTTGAGTAGTGATTATGAGTCCTGGGTGAAGAGGTCCTGTGTGCAGGTCTGCCTGTAAGCCTTACTTCCAGCTGCCAATCTTTACTTCACAGTGAAGAAAAAGCCACATAGCACCTTGTTCTTACTCTTGTATGCTGTCATCCCCTGAGCCTGATAACTGCAAAATCATTTCCACATAACACTTTTCTGCTTCTGCCTCTTAAACCCCGAGACCTACACATTGTGCATGCACTTGCACCCCTGGCAACCAGCCCCCCAGAAGCGGCCCCTCGCTGCCCCCCGCCCCTGCCCACCGCCTGGTTTTCACACTGAGCGTGGTAAATATCTGCATTAATGGACGATGGAGCCTTTTTTTTTTTTTTTTTTTTTGCAGCAATATGTATTTGCTACAATTTATTGTCTATAAAAGTCACGAGCGGTGAATTATTACTGTTAAAACTGTGTTTTTCTTTATAATAACTTTAAACTGAGCACTCATATATGAAGCATGCAATGGAGATTGAGAAGGTTTTGTATAATAAAACTGTGACATGGTCATTTTTTCCAGTTTTGCATTACACAGACACACTCATGCATGGTGCTTTTTAAATTCTTATTATATGTGAGGTCAGGGGGTCGAATGTCAGAAAGTACTGTTAATTTCACGGGGTTAGGGGAAAGTAAATTCAGAGGGAATACAGATCACTTAGCACAGAAAAGCAGCTCCTCTGAAGTTTGGTTTTACATTTGTTAACCATATCCTTCAGCTGACGAACCATTGAGACCGCCGTGACATTCCGCTCCCTGCTATAATGGCTCGACACGCTGCCGGCAGCGCGGCACGGAGCGGCACTGCGCCCATGTGGGCACCACCGCCTCCTCCGCGCCGCGCCGCCGGAACCGAGCGCCGCGCTGCCATTTGGGCTGCGAGGGCTGCATTACACGCACAGCTCTCGAGATGTCTTAAAGTTCAATCTGACAAGAAATGGAAAATATATTCCCGTCTTCATTGCCCGGGAAGGTAGCATCTCGCAGCGCGTGCTATCGCTACCCGCAGCCCTTTCGCAGTGCTTTATAACGCAGCATTGAAGTTCACAGCGTTTTGCTGGAGGCGGTGCTGGTGGGGTTTGGGCTTTTTGGGGTGCTGGTCATTGTCTGGGGTTTGGGGGTTTTTTTTGGTTTTTTTTTTTTTTGGTTCTCCGTGGTGAAATAGAACTATGGAAAATGTGAGAAAATACAGAGGGTGCCTCTGGGTTTCAGATAGCAGAGGAGAGGTGGGAAAACGTGCAGTGACACAGCTGCTATTTCACCAGGACTACTCCCAAATCTGCTTTGTTACAAACAAGTCCTTCTCTTGATACACGCCTCCTTACTCAAATGCCATTCAAAGTGAAAAATGCTTTAACAACGTAAGGGCACATTTCATCCAACACGTTAAAGACCTTTTTGCCATTGTCTCTACTCAAGTCCAACTTAAAAAGAGCACCACGTAAGATCGATGCTACGCACCCATCTGCAAAAGGTACAAAAAAATCACCAAACCAAACCAAAGCAATGTGCCCAAATGACAGCCAAGAGCTGTTCCAAGAGGCAGACTTCTGGTGCTCAGCTGCCTACCAGTGGGCCTGGAGCTGGGAGCAGCCTTGGGTGGGTGCTCTGGGCTTTATGCACGGGTTTCTTTTGGAGGATTCCTCTGAGTCAAAATTCCAAGCAGGCTCAGCTGCCCCCTCGTAATTACACTCTAATGACTCAGGCTGGGTGTTTGTGTTTTGGCAGCATATTTAATAGTGTTAGCATTTAAATGGTCACAACCGGACGCGGAGGGCAGCGCTCGCAGCGCGGCGGGGCGAAGTTCAGCTGCGGTGCGGCTGTTTGTCGGTGCCCAGGCAGCAGGGCAGAGCCCAGCACAGCCCCGGGCACTGCTTTCCCCAGACTCTGCTCAGAAACGCAATAACATCTGTAGCAATACTTTGAATCTATGGGCTGTGCGGGTTTCCAGATGCCCAATTCGGAAGCAGAGCGCACTGCACGCCTGGCTTTCACATTTGCTGCTACCAAGAGATGCTGATGACACTCGACTGCGTTCACTGCTTCCTCCAATGAAATACTCCCTGAAACTATTCAGGCAAACAGTGAAGTGGCAAATGTGACATATTTATATTTTATTAAAGATGCATTGTTAACTTTGCAGTGGTATATTTCACTAGCTGCCTTTTATAATTAAAAACTTTTTTCTCAAATCCCCTTTCCTGTAAGTAGCCTGTTGCCTGAAGATTTAATCCTTCATTACCAGTTAAAACAAAATCACCAATTAGGCACATGAACACGTCCGTATTAATCTCATTAAGGTGATGGCACCAAATAAATTGGAACTATTTTTGTGCTTTTACTGTGGTCCTATGGCTTTATCAGGCCCTGTGGTCATATACAAAGACCTTGCAGCTTAGTCATTTAGAGTCATTCGGTTGTGGACTAAATGTGGCATTACCATCTATGGCTGAAAATTGCTTTCAGCTTTTAAACTGCACTGACTAGTCTGTAGTTAATCTTAGATCATTCACTCGCAAAATTAAATGAGCCAGAACGATGGTCTTTTTTTTTCTTTTTCTTTTTTTTCTTTTTGTAAAATAATACATCACAAAACACTTATTTGCCCTGCCCAAAAGAGAGATCAAATTCATTTAAAATCCCATAAACCAGAGTTGTGAATTTTTAATTTTATTTAGTAGCACAGAAATAGAGGGTAAGCTATCTTTCCACAGCACATCATTGCTATAAATTTACATATAGAAGATAGTTTGATGCCTAACCAACCTTTAATCTACCCTTGATGTATACTCCTACTTCAGTATGGATCATGTGATACACCTTATTAACGAAAATGTAAGAAGGACTGTTTGGGATCTCTGATGTAATTAGCCATAAACCACATTTTTTTACATTAAAAGGAAAAAAAAAGGAAATAAGTACTTCCTTTGTCACCATAATTGTGCCACATGTGCAGCCTGTGCGGCGCCCTTCCCCACCCGGCCTCCCCTTCGGTTACACCAGGATTTCCATCAGTCCTCCAACAGTGCTCTGAAAAAGCAAAAGCGGCGCAACGTCTGCTCAGCCCTGAGCTGCCCGAAGAGTGCAAAAACCAAAACAATTGCTGCTGTTGAACTCAATGGAAATCTTACATTTCTGCTCTCCGGAACCAACAGCCAGACCACCTTTGCTGAGACACCCATCAGAGCTGCCTTTCCATTCCTCAGCAGCTCATTCCTCTCTCTAAGGACACCACGGATGCTCCCAGTTCTGCAGGATATGTGATAACAGGAGTGCTGCCCAGCCAACCCGCAGCACTGCTCGCAGGCTGACAGCTGCTATCTCCCCACCTCGCATTCCTCAGTTCAGCACGGCAGCCTGCTTCATTTCACACAGAGGCACAACCCATGGTACTGACAGAAGCAGGGACCCGCACCGACCCACAACAGGAGCTGCAGGATGCACCAGGCCTCGCACAGCCCCACGTCCGTGCGTGTGGGGATGTCCGTCCGTCCTGCTGCCACAAAGCTGCCTCCAGCCCTGCCTAAAACAGCGCCCGGGCTGCACTGCCCAAAAGCAACCGGCGGGTCGCATCTCTCAGAAATCCTTATGCATTTTGTTTGATTTTTGGAGGAAACCAAAGTTTACTCCAACGGCGCTGCCCTCTAAGGAAGGGTGTCTGGAAACGAGACAAAAAAACCGACATCCTAATAACAAAATTGCTACTTGATTCCAAACAAAAAATATATATTTATCTGAGATTTTTTTACTTTTCAGAAGAAGAGCTGCGTATTTTGTTTATTCTCTAAAAATCTTTTTTATTTTTTATTTTTTTTTTTAATAGCCTGAACCAAATAATTTCTCATTTCTACAGGCTTCACTTCACTTTTCTCACAGTGAATAAATTGCAACTTATTTCCATGAAATCCGCAGATGACACAGATCCTTATTTTGCATAAAGGCATAGAGAAGTGTCTAATACCCTCCATATTCCCCCGCTAAGTGGACATTTGCATGGGGCGAGGAAGGGAGGAGGCGGCCGGCCCTCCCGCGGTGACAGCTGTAGGGTGGGATGACATCTGACAGCTGTGACAGCGCTGACGGCGGCTGGATGGCTCCCGCACCCGATCCAATTACAGCGCACATCCCCTGACACAGCCAGCCGCCCGGCGAGCGGAGGACACTATTGATCTCTTGTCAGGGCCGCCCGCCACGCCGCACTCGGCTCGGGCCCGGCGCCCTCGGAAACGAGGGGGGTGCAGGGTTATGGGGCGCGGGGCAGCGCTGGCCGTGTGGGTCTGTGCTAACGGCGAGGCCGGGAGAGGCCGCGGCGATGTGACAGCCCCATCATGCCTGCGCCGCTAACGGCAAGGAGACAGCTCTGTGTGGTTAGCCGGGCGAGCGGACGCGATGAAAAGGCCACTGCAATTAGCGCGGGCGGGTCGGCCGTGCCAGTGACAGCAGGCCGGGTGCAGGAATGGCAGCTGCCAATAATGCTAACTTCCAAACGGAGACAATTAGGCCCAGGTTCCATGCGGCCCCGCTGCACCAGCACCAGGTCCTGCACCAGCACCAGGTCCTGCACCAGCCTTGCTGTGAGCTGCACACCAGCATGGCTTGCAGAGGCCTTCTCCTCATTAGCAGGAAGTTTTTCACACACAGGGTGCTGAGGCACTGGAACAGGTTGCCCAAGGAGGCTGTGGATGCCCCATCCCTGCAGGCATCCAAGGCCAGGCTGGATGTGGCTCTGGGCAGCCTGGGCTGCTGGTTGGTGACCTGCACACAGCAGGGGGTTGGGACTGGATCAGCACTGTGGGCTTTTGCAACCCAGGCCGCTCTACGATTCTATGATCCTCATTGCCATCCTCCTTCTGGCCCCAGGCAGCACTCAGCTTGAGGATGAAAAGTGGCTGGAAACCCATCAGCAAAACCCCCAGGCCAAAGGGCATGGAACATCTTTCTTTCAGACATTATTTTGTTGTACCAAAAGCTAACAAGGATTTGTTTTCATCATTTCCTTTAAAAGTTTCTATGTGGTTTCTAACAGCTGCAAGTCAGAATTATTTTTAAGAGCCTTTGTACACCACCATGCTGGGGGCCAAGGTCTCGGAGCCCAAACCATTATCACAGAATAGACCGAGTTGGAGGGGACCATTAAAGGCCATCTGGTCCCACTCCCCTGCAGCATGCAGGGACACCCACAGCTCCATCAGGTGCTCACAGCCCAGTCCAGCCTCACTCTGAATGTCTCCAGGGACGAGGCACCCACCACCTCTCTCAGCAGCCTGTGCCTCACTACCCCAACTGCAAACCACTTCCTTGTATCTGATTTCATCTCCCCTAATATACACCGGACTAAGCTGAGAATGACTTTATCCAGCTCCTCAAGAAGCAGGCTGAGAATAATAACAAAGAGAAACCAGCAGTGTTTTGACAAAAATATAGACAATAGCAGAGAAGTCCCCAGTAGGAATGTGAACCTAAGCTGCAATGGAAATGGGACAGACAGCTACAACATCATGAGAGAATAGGGATGTCATTCTTAAAAACTATAAAATACCCGTAGTTGGAAGGGACCCAAAAGAACCATCCAAAGTCCAACTCCTGCAAGTATCAGAAGTATCAGGAAAAATTAAAAAAAAAAAAAAGTTTTTTTTCCTCTTCAAGTATATAAATAAGCTGTCATACCTACATTTATTCCCATTATGTCCAGGAATTTCAACTTAAAACACACTGAAAGAGGCCATGCTCGGTCCCATATGGTAATTCAAATATCATTATTACTCAGACCAACTTTTTTTGATAAGGCTTTTCAGCAACAACCACACATTGCCAGCTAGATGTCATTATAAACAAAGTTATTGATCACCTCACCAGAGCTGGATTTGAACCTGCAGACGAACTGTGAGCTGCTTCCACGCTATAATGTTATTGATCAGAGCAATCCAGCTGCCACGGCTTTCTGGAAAGAAAAAAAAATTAAAACAAGAAAAAAAGGAAGCCTGAAAACATCTTTCCTTTGCACACACATGAAATGAAATAACAACTTCAGCCTGAGCTGCTCTTTTTCCTTATTTCTTTTAATTTTTTTTCCCCAAAGCCATATATTCCCTCATTTCACAACATAACCACCAGGTCTGCCAGCTTTGGGAACAGACCGTAATAATTTCCCACCACTCTTTGTCCAAATTCCCAAATCTTTCAGTAAAAAGAAATCCTCTGTTATCCCTCATTAAGATTAGAGCTCTCTAGAAAGAGCGCTGTGAGGTTTGCACTCCCTGCTCCCTACCCCAAACCTACGCCCAACTGTAGTCAGTCACACTGTATGCCCCACCAAGCCTTCAGTCCATGCCCCCAGCCTGGATGTTGCACAGACCTTTACAAGTGAGAGGCTCATTCAAATGGCTGTGCCCAGAGATGCTCAGTTCTTTCCACTGCCGTTATGCATTACATCTCCTGGTGGGTTTCATTTACTTTCAGAGATGCATGCTATTCAGTGCTAAAATTGTCCTTTCTTACAATCTTAACCCATCACCACATCACCATGTTAAGTGAAACTGGAAGGAAAATACCTGAGAGAGTGAAACCCAGGGCTGAGGCCCCAGCCCTTCCCCTGATCCAGAGGAGGGAACCAAAGCAGCTCAGCACCACATCAGCCCAACTCACCAGCAGTTGACTTCAGAGCACGAGCCACAAACCTTCGGAAGAATTCATTAAACACAGAGTTTTTCTGAAAACAGCATTTCCCACCCTGAGATCATGTACTCCTGAGAGGAATGCTTACCCGCCAGATAAACACTGATCTCTGCAATGCAAAGGCAAATGTGAAGGAAATGAGAAATTCTGTAAGGTGTTAATCACAAAGCATGGCAAAACGTGCATGCAAGAATTTAAAAAGCAAATTGCTTCAAATCTGTTTGAAAATGCTATTCATGCCTTCCAAGCAATGCAGTCAGTGGTTTTTATCTGATTGTTTGTTTATTTTCTTTTCTGCTGACACAGTTTTACCCTGAAACAAAAATATTTCAAGGTGGGTGCAGCAGCACCCCTCAGAAAGAGTGGGATCTGAAACCTGCTTGCTCCAGGGAAGGGCTGTTGGTTGTTTCCAGAATACGTGGTGGTGGAATCCCACATTTAATGTGCCCAGACCTCCGGCCCCCAGCACAGCAGGGAGACCTCATTGTGGCTTTCCAATAATTGAGGGGAGCATACAAACAGGAGGGGGAACGGCTGTTTGTGAGGGTGGATGGTGATAGGACAAGGGGGAATGGTTTTGAAGTGAGACAGGGGAGGTTTAGGTTGGATATGAGGAGGAAGTTTTTCCCCCAGAGGATGGTGAGGCACTGGAACAGGTTGCCCAAGGAGGCTGTGGATGCCCCATCCCTGCAGGCATTCAAGGCCAGGCTGGATGTGGCTCTGGGCAGCCTGGGCTGCTGGTTGGTGACCTGCACACAGCAGGGGGTTGGAACTGGATGAGTGTTGTGGGCCTTTGCAACCCAGGCTGTTCTATGATACTATGATAATGGCACAAATACTCTAGAATATTCTTCTTTCTTTCTTTCTTTTTTGTTTTCTAATAAAAACAGAGATTAGATTTTACACCTGAAATACTGAAGTCTCATTTATAAGAAAAATGTCACACATTCAGCTCTACAGACAAAACCAAGGATACTCCAATGTTTATGGAAACTGCAAGCACTACGGTGGTGAAAGTCAGTTTCTCTGTAAATCAATGAAAGCATCACATTCAACTTGAGATTTTAACTCAGTTGCCATCATTGATTTTAAGTGGTCATTGCTGTATTTCTTCCTCAGCATCCACCTTATCACAGTCTCTTCTATGCTGTTAGTTCTGCATGTGCCTGGCAGCCCACATGAGGCACGTCTACAGCAAGGCCACCACGTTAACAGGTTTACACATCTACATTCTGGATGTATGCATTCACATCCTTCTTGCCAGTGCATTATCTCTACTATAATGATAAAATGTACACAATCTCTGAATAATTTCATTTAAAACCATTGAGAGGAACTACAATGGTTACAGGTGGCTTTACTAAAGAAGAGGGAAAAAGGCTTTTCTCCAGGAACATGAAAACGTGGTAGAGGTTTTAGCGTACCTCATTAATTTGTCCTGAGTTGCAGACATTCTTTGATTGTGATACTCTTTAATGGCAATTCTTAATTGTTGACATTAAAAAATATGCTGAGCTGAGCATAGAGAGGAATTCTGGCTACAGTGCAGACGTTACTTCCTATTCTCAAAAAATTAAGCATAACGGGCACAGTGGCTTAATAACCTCTCTCAAGAACCATAGTTCAATCCCAAGTGCCATCAGAAAGGTTAGATATTTAAATCTTGGCAAATAGGCAGTTTATGAATTTCAGTGCACACGGGCAACTTCGTCAAGTCTTGAGACAACGGAAAATTTGGAAAAGAACTCCTCCTAAGTGCAAGCAAAGACATCAACTCAGATACACTTTTCCACTGTGTGGATTAATATTATTCATCAGAGCAGTATGACCCAGAGATTCAGTCCACCATTCTGGGTGTGCAGAAAGGAGACCAGCCATGCTCTGAAGAGTAGAAGGAAAGTAAAGACCTGGAAGTCGAGACTGGAGAGCCGACTGGCCTTCCTCCGAGTTTATTCTCACCTTGTCTCCTGAAGTTTATTTTCTATCTTCTCATTTTTAATTCCAATTTAGTCAGCTGTTATTTCACTGCTAAACCCTTCTTACTTATTTTTGTTGTGTCCTTGCTGTACTTTACAACATATTCTAGCAATACTTCATTAAACATACCAGCTGAAATTGTTGATTTTGTTTTAGTAACCCACTTCAGTTGAGAGAGAACACCTCCAGCAAGATACCCTCAGTGCCTTCTGCTTCCCCATCACCTCCTTTGCACAAGGAGCTGTGTCCCAGCAGCATGTATAGAGATGTGCTGCTGCTGGACAGGAGGGGCATTACAATGCAAAACAGTGGGTCAAACAGCATCTGCAGGAAAACATACCATAGAACCAAACTGCCTGAATACTCATATTAACACAAGCAATTAGGTAGCTCTTCAAATGAATTTACATCGCAGTAAGTCCTATAATATGCACTATACATCACATTTCTCTTTTTCCTCTCCAGTAGCAGAGTTTATTTCCACTTGGATTGTGACAGAAAAGAAGCTCCATATACAGCCCTTCATGTGAAGGACCTGCAAATTTTTTCAGATATACATTATTCTACTTTTCTCTCTCTTTCCCACTGCTATGGATAAAAACTTGAATTAACGTTACCTGCTATCACTGCCAAGTTCAGGAGCTGCTCGCTAAGTTAAAGTTCCATTCAGGGTATTAGTCTTGCTTTGAAAAACTGAAAGTTTTCAGATCATGCTATATAAATATCTCATGTCTGAATTAATCTACAAAGTTTGTTAGAAATGAAGGTCAGGACTTGATTTTGCAGCAATTAGAATCATTGATATTTTCATGGTGTCAGCCTCCTTTTCCTGATTATCAATTTCCATGGTGCTAACACCTAAAAAGTTTGCCCCTCTGACCCTGCTTGAGTTTAGATGTGGATACTGTAATGTCGAGAATATGTTTCTGCATTACTTTTTGTAAGTCTAAGGAAATTTGTTTTAGAAAACATCATGAAGAACAGAAAATACGTATGCAGAAATATATAATTTTACATATTTTAATTAAATACTATAACCAAGTAAAATACCAATCCGGATTCTGCCTTCTCCAACCTTTGCCTCAACACTTAATGCAATTTATTAACGGTGTTCTGACCTACAAGGTAACTAACTAGGAGATCAACTCCCAGCACCAAATGCCGCGAATAAGCTTGCCAGCATTCAGCTATTTTCTGAGAGCAAGGACAGGTCAGCCTGCTAGTGGGAAGCCTGAGAAGAAAAGAAATGCCATTCCCTTCAGAAATAAACTTGTGATGGTCATCCATGCTGGATCCAAAAGATGCAGCTGGATCCAGGCTGGATGTGGCTCTGGGCAGTTGGCAACCCTGCCCATGACTGGGGGGTTGAAACTACATGATCTTTCAGGTCCTTTTCAACCCAGGCCATTCTATCATTCTATGACCCCGAGTTAAAGATACGTGTTAACTCTTCCACTAGCACATAAAAAAAAAAACATGCTACAACAGTGCTGCCAAGCATGCAATTCCCCTACAAATCCACGGGCATTTCAATATAAAAGCCAGGAGAGATCCAATGAAATGGAGGAAAAGGGAACTGCCAGAGCACCCATTTGGTGACTCTTCAACAATTTCTTGTCAATCAAGAGATCAGAGTCTGCTCACCCATTAGAACCTAAAACACAAACGCGCTAGCTTGCACTCAGTTGAAATTCCAAGTGGCATTGGACACAGAAGTGTTCCAGTGGTTAGTTACAGATGTATCATTTCCCGTCTGCAAAGCACCCACAGTACCTTTGTGTGTGCATCTGCAAGGAAGCTAAGTCTTTCTGTGTCCCGTCCCAATAGTGTTTGTAGACACTGTCTAATTTCAGTCCAACGCAACAGAAAGTAGAGAGAAGATTTTTTATGCTTTCAACCATTCTTATGAACCTAGTTGTCCAAATCATTCTGTCTACTTTTTTTTTTTTCCAAAAGGCTGATAATTTGACCTTCAATAGACCTCAGAAAGCCAACATGGGAAACAGAATGGGAAAACAGAGAGCTGTTGCTTATAAACTATTTGAATTTGCCCAAGGAGGCTGTGGATGCCCCATCCCTGCAGGCATCCAAGGCCAGGCTGGATGTGGCTCTGGGCAGCCTGGGCTGCTGGTTGGCGACCTGCACACAGCAGGGGGTTGGAACTGGATGAGCATTGTGCTCCTTTGCAACCCAGGCCATTCTAGGATTCTAGAATTTCCATCAAATTTTCTTCAAAGCCCAGCTTCTATTAATATAATTTGCAGAAAATACAGCTCAGCACTTTTCCAAAACAGACCAAAGTCAAGTGCCCATAAGAAAGGTTGCCAGTTAAAAGTTTAGATAGCATGACTTGTTTTTATCAGATAATACACACATATATATATATATATATATAAAAAATATTGTTAACATCATTATCCATCACTAACACTTAGCAGGTGTCTAATTTTAGAACATAGTGATGAGAAAAAATAAATTCAAAATAGAAAAGCTATAAAGATGACCAGGGGAAAAAAGTCTCGTGCAAAAAGGAATAAAAGAGCAAAGTCATTTCAACGAGTATAATGAAATCTGTACAGGGATACGTGATTTTTCTTGTTCCTTTTAAAAATATGTTAGTAAATAGCAAGGAAGAAGAGCATCCATTCAGTTTCTAAGATACTGCTGTCATAAGAAAACTAGGAGTGGGATGGTCACCACATATTTTGGTTTAAAAGGAAGACAGTTCCCTACCATCAGAACAAACATCTCAGTAAGGGCCAATTCAATGAAGAGAGTTAGTAGATTTGACAACAGTTATGTGATTTGGCAGCCTGAAATAGCAGGAGACTGGGCATTACTGTCCTTCCCTGTCCTTATTCATATGAGTAGCATCACAGTGCAAACACACCTCCATCGCATTTGTGAAGAAGAGATGTGCAGGAAGAGATTCAGATTAATCAAAACCAGCTTTAGTTGCCCAAATCTCTCTCCTCTGAAACTCATTTTACCTTTGCAACAAATAATACAGGAGGCAGCAGCCTCCTCCATCATGCAATCTTGAGTCATTCTCTAAGTAGTTCAACCTCTGAATTAAATAAAACAAGGGTCCTGTGACTTCGCTACCGCAATAATCATCTTTGCCAGAGTTTCCTGAGCGAAACACTCCAACATACACATAGTCATACACACTTCATTGAACCTAATACCATACAATCCTTTTCCCTTGAGAGGAAACTGAAGGCATGTGATTTCTGTACACAGTAGTTTTCTTACGCTCTCAAAATTACCAGAATTTTAAACAGAGGAGAAGAGAAAAAGAGACAGAAAGATGCTAAGTGGGAATTTTCCATACTCCAGATGCTTAGGGAAAAGACAGAGTGGTATAGCCTTATTTTTTCTTGCTAATACACCTCAACTCTGACCTTCCTGAAAACCTGGACCTCCTGGGTAATATGGTAATTTAATGTGAGCGCTTATATGCTGATTTCTATGGAGTGGGTTGGCTTTGTGAAATACGACGTGGTTTACTTTTAAATAGAGCTCAGCTGAGACTGGAATGGAAGTGGAAACAGGCCTCCAATGGAGAGAGATAAATGCCTAATTTACTGTCCCACTTAATCCAGCACTTTTTCCTTAAGTCATTATCTCCTATTCCTCATTATTGTGGCAGCACAGTCATGAAAGACATGTGCAGTGAGACCATGATTTGAGTGCTTCTGTTTACAATAGCCACCATTTATCATTAAAAAGAGAACAGTATAGCCGAGCTGCCACATCCAAGACAAAAGATAAATAGGACAAGGTCCACAAATCTGTGCTTCAGCCCAGACGTTCCTTTACCTGGAGAATATCATACACAACTTAAGCCGTAAAATCTGCTTCACAGAGCATCGTTTAGAGTAACACTGACTATGCAGAAGGCAGGCAGTGCAAGCTGAGCATCAGCTAGCAGCTCTCACACGTCTCTGCATTTCTGACCCTGGTGGTCAGCCCACAGCCAGCAGCCGGGTGCCACAGAGCTCCACGTGCATCACCTCCCTGCACCTGCAGCCAGCTGCTGCCAAAGGCAGTCCCAGCAGCAGCACTCATACTGACATCTCCAGCCATGCTGAGAGGCTGCACGGAGGCGGCAGAGCCTGCAGGCGCTCAGCGATGCTCAGCAGGGTCCCTGCCCCACAGAGCCCAGCATTGCTGTGTGGTGCAATGCTGCCTGACCCTGAGCTGCTGCAGCACCGGTGTGGCCACTCAGCCTTTGACACGCAGCCCTGTCTGTTCTTTGCACATGGCATGGAATCAGTGCACCAGCCAGAGAAGGATATCGCGCCTCCTAACATTTCAAGTATCCACATAAATTAAAATGTTCTCAAATTAAAAAAAAAAAAAAAAAAGAAAAGGATCCATAAGTTCGGATTGCCTCAGGGTGACGGTAACTGACTTGCCATGCGCCCATTAAATTTGGTATTCATTAAGGACAATGTCTTTTTAGTGCCTTAACAAACCCGCGCAGCCCCTACTCACGCTGGGCGCTCTGATGGGGAGATCGGCTTTCCGTCACGGCGCGACTTAATTCGTGTCACATCAGTTTCTTCTCCTCGTACGTTTTAAAGGAGGAAAAAATAATAATAATAAGATTCGCTTCACAAGCGGCTTTGCAAAATGACAGGTTGCAAGGCACAAATTGTTTAAACACTGGGAAATGTCTGGAGGGTGCCCTCCCCCCGTGAAAGCTGCCCGGAGAAGCTCGGCGACAACCTTCCACCCACCGGGGGTCGGAGGGGCACAGACAGGAGCCACACTTTATCACTTTCTGAAATGGCACAATCTGAAAATGCAAATGAGCTAGTTAATTTCTTGCAAGTTTCACATTAATTATTACTCTTTATCAGTTTAACTGTTAGTGTCATATGTATGGTTATGGGGCTACTTGTCTACATATTTAGAACAGATGTTTCGAGAAATGTGGAGTGTAAATATTTATGGGTTAAAAGAAGAGACTTTGTAATTTAAAGAGCCCTATTAATGGTTCTCACACCGCCTCCTTTCATGCTATGGAGAACCACTTTTCTGTGGCTTCCTTTTGAGGATGCTCAAATGGTATTTACATATGAACTGCCACGTGTAACGTCTGCTTACCCAGCTCACAATATCTAGCCTTCAACACATGCAGGCCTGGAGAACAAAAATTACTGATTTCTGAAGAGAGCTTTGCTCTTTTTCTTTTCCCGTTGTTAGGGTTTCAAATCTCTTTCCTCCTCTTTCCACCAAGGAGGTGCTCGGCACCTTTCCAAAGCCCAGCCAAAATATTTAAGCTGGGAAAATGACAAATGAAGACATCCAAAGTGAGCTCTCGCTTGGCAGCCTGGGCTGGCACTTCTCAGCTCACGTAATCCTAACCCAGAGTAAGCGCTGCTCCTCCTGCCATCGGCCGGAGGGAATTGCAATGGATCGCAGAAGGGATCGGTGTCCCAGCCCTCCACAAAGCCCCGGGCACATTGAGGAGAGCAGCCCTGGCACCTCCGGAGTGCTGGCGATGCTCTTCCACCCTGCCCTCCCAACACCCCCCTGTTCTGCACATGATTACGCCTAACCTGTTTATCAAAAATTCATTACATGTAAATTTGATAGATAGTTCTCAATCCAGTAACGAAAGAGCTAAGTAAATTAACATCAAGCTCAGATTTGGTACAAATTACCTAATCATTCAAAGCTGATATGAAATGCAGAATGTGTGTTTCATAGTGTGGTGCAGCTCAGCTCAGCTCAGCAGAACTGGGCTGCAGTGTGGCTGATGGTCAGAGCAAACCAGCAGCATCCCACTAGGCTGGGAGCCACTGACTGCTGCAGAGCCTGGCCCAAAGGGAACCATCTGGTGCTGGTGGAATCATACAGCTGTGGAATTGTTACAGCTGGAAAAGACCTCTTGGATCCCCACATCCAACCCTATCCATCCCACTAATGCCCACTGCCCACATCCCTCAGTGCCACATCCGGCTCTGGGCCACCCCCAGGGATGGTGACCCCCCATTCCACGGGCAGCTGTGCCAATGCTTGAGTATGACATTGTAAATACTGACTACTGGTTGAAAAGCAAGCAGAGGAGCAAAGAGATGCTTCACCATTGTGCCTTCACCGCCAGCTGGGGCAAAGGACTCGTGCAGAATTCATCCACAGACTCTCACTCTGCTGCCCTCATGCAAACTGTTGTAGTGTTTCTCAAATTCATTGATGTTTTGATCAAATACACTGAGTCAGCAGTTTTAAATGCTGCTTGCCTTTCTTCCTGCTGTGGATTTGGGGTTGTGTTTTGTTTGTTTGACGGGGCAGCAAAATAGAGAACCAAACTCTCAAGGAAGTTTGGAGCTTCTAGCTTTAAATCCTTTCTTCTGTAACTTTGTGAATAGCACTGAGAATATGGCACGGAATCACAGAATGGCCTGGGTTGCAAAGGCCCACAGTGCTCATCCAGTCCCAACCCCCTGCTGTGTGCAGGTCACCAACCAGCAACCCAGGCTGCCCAGAGCCACATCCAGCCTGGCCTTGAATGCCTGCAGGGATGGGGCATCCACAGCCTCCTTGGGCAACCTGTTCCAGTGCCTCACCATCCCCTGCGTGAAAATTCCATGCATCTTAAAACCTGTTATTTGCCTGGAATCTGATTTCCTTATCATTTGCCTTCCTAACAAAAAGTACAGGCAAACAACAAGGCATGGAGTCCTCTGCATTGCTCACAGAGCAGATGCCTGCCCAGGACCTGCGTCCCATGGTGCTGAGATGCCCACACACTGCCCATGCTGAAACGCTGCCCTGCTCATTTCCCCTAACAAGCTCTCAAAATGTCCCATATAGCAAGTTTACACAATCCTAAGTAGTACCCAAACCAGAACTTTGCACTAACTTTCATTTCTTTCCGTGACACACGATCTTTGCCACTCTTTTGATAAACTCAATACATCAACAATGGTAAGACCACATCAAATTTAAAGGCATTTTTTGGGATGCCTATATGCAGCAAGTTCACTTCATCAGAATTAAGAGTCACTTTGAACCATTAATGCCAAAGTCTAACAAATTTCAGAGCAGAGTATCTTCATCTGATTTGTTCCCACTTATTTAGTCCTCCAGCAGTTTGAAGCTCACAGCTGTAAGTGCTATGCAAGTGCTCAGCTGCTACGTCAATCGACATATTGTAAAATGATTAAATGAATAAATATTCGGCTATATGTATAAATGACCTATCCTAGGGGACAAGGGCCATTATTCACCGGGCATAATGCATCTCAAGGAAAGCAATGAAATTAATCAGAGGTCTGGGAAACCTGACATATGAGGAAAGATTAGAAGAGTTGAGGCTGTTTATCCTAAAAAAAAGAGCAGTTAGTAGAGGACACGATAACAGTTTTCAAGTTTGTTGACAGTATGTAGCAAAGATGGAAAGAAAATAATTTTTTTCACGTTAATGGTGAACTGAGCAAAAAACTCAGGGATTTAAATTGCAGTGAGGGAGATTCACGTCCTGTGGTAGGGAAAAAAAAAATGACTAGGGGAGCGTAAAGAACTGGAATAGGTTTCTTGGGGAATTTCTAACACGGGAGACTAGGAACGTGCATGCATTGTCAGCAGTGAGATGGGCAAGGTGAACCGTGCTGGGAACGCAGCCCTGATGACATCCCCTGGTGCTTTTCCAGCCAGGTTTTCCTGTGAGCCACACAAAAGCTCATTCTATTGGAGAGGAGTAGAATGTCTTGCTAATTGAATGTCAAAGCAATTAAAGTGGGTATAGACTTCTCTCAACATTATCTTGACTTGATAAAATAAAGTTGTTTTGACAACGCACACTGACAATTCCTGATTTTCAACCGCAGCTATTTTTCTTGAGGCAAGACATCGAAAACGTTGAGGCTTCAGATTGAATTTTCAAAATATATGCAGAAACATTATTTTCAGAATATGCCTATTAAACAAAACTAATCCATGATTTTCAAGGTATTTCCAGGTCTTTGTAACCCAAAGCTCTCTTCCCTCTCGCCATCCCCACACTCACCACCCGACTGCTACGTGGCGAGCATTCCTAATACAGCTCCATACATCTGCCTTCCAGACATGCTCGAGTTGATGGTCCAGCCCGCATGATGAGCCATGCAGTACTTAGCATTAAAGTTCAGATACCTCTTCATTCGCTCGTAATCTCACATTCACTTGTATTTTAACAGCACGTGCTTTATGCGTGAATACACAACATTCAGTAAATATAATTTGGTCGGTTTTCCTTTCTTGCCATCTTCCACTCACACCCTGCTCAGTTCCACCCTTCACCTGGTGGCACTAAGACTCATGGTTTGGAAGGCAGCTCACCAGTTGTTTGACTGCTCAGGGAGACTCCAACGAGGTAAAGCAAAAGGGAAGAGGAAATTGCATTCCAACAGCTCAGCCTCCCCTAGGAGCATAAGGAAACACTCAGAGCCCACCTCAGCTGGGCTTAATTCCCACTGCAGACAGCTGCCAGGCCCAGCCTCAAGCAAAGCACAGGAATGGCCGTGCTGGTTCGTATCACAGAGCCATCGACCTCAGGGAGGAGTCTGAGCACAGAGCAAACACCCAGTGCTATTTCCCCAGAACACTTAGCAGTTTGACTATTTGCAGCTCCGGAATTTCCTGATGCGGAGATCACAGGTTTGTATTTAATAGCCTTCTCTCTCATCAACGACGTTGCTCATGCAAACCTGGATCAAGCAGTGCACAAGTCACTATCTCAGGTGCAAGAGGAGAGCTTCTTTGTGTTCATCTGCTCACAGCCTTCTGCAAGCTGTGTGCCCTCTGCTCCTTCCATGGGAAAAAAAACACGGGAACGCCAACCTACATTTCAATGCTTTTCTGAATGAGAGCACTGGACTTCAGTGGTTGTGTCTCCTCTTTTCAAAATCTTAATTTTCTTAGACTATGGAAACACCCACAGGAGCACCTGCACTCTTGCAACAAACTCTCAAGCAGAGCTTCCCACCTCCACCTGCAGTGTGGCTATGCAGGACACCTTGATTTGCCCATCACCACGCATCATGCAAGTACTTCCAGTTCTAAGAAATAACCTCCAAAAAGCACTGACATGAAGGAGAGTATGTGCAGAAGAAATGTTGGTTTTTGTTAAAAACAAAAGAGAAAGGAAAAATCTCTACAGGAAGGCTTCTGTTTGCCAATGATGTTTAAGTTCCCCTCCAACCCAGCCATGCTGTGGTTCTTTGATTCTGTGATTCCATGGAAAAGGTTGGGCAGAGTCTGCTAAGAACTGGATTTCCCCAATAGCAAATAATTTGTCTGACACAAGACGCAGAAGTGCTTGGTAAGTTACTCACAAAGAATAATTGGCCAGTTCTGTTAAGTAGGGGCAGTTATGAATGCTGCTATCAGTCTTTGACCTTTACAGATCCAGAGCTCTGGCTGCACACCTTTCCACAGCATGGCCTATGTGAGATAAAAAATGAATGCATTTATTTATTGTCATGCTTTTTTCTTGTCCTTTGCATAACTAGTGTATGAAATGCAGCTCACTCTTCCCAGTGTCTGCACTCCCTGAGCTCTTTCTCCTCTGCCTGATGGCACAGGTCTCAGCATCGCAAAGGAAACTCACCCAGTGCTTTAATGCATTCCTGCCCTGCTCTGCCCCACGCCTCCATTACCTTAAAGGAATTTCAAACAACAATCAAGAGGAACAACCACATTTGTGCAAGCAGTTTACAGAAAAGTGTGAAATACTGGTTCTGTATGTGGCCACCTGCAGGCCTTCGATGCTTCGGATCAAGCATTGCTTCATACAACATAATTTAAGAAGGATGGATGGATGGATGGATGGATGGATGGATGGATGGATGGATGGATGGATGGGTGGAAGAAGAATAAAAAGCACAAACCCACAACCTAAGTTTAAAGTTAGCACCTTAACATTAAAATAAAATAGTTGAGGTCTATCAGTTCCCCTCCTCGATATGGACAAAGATATCCAAAGCAGCCCCTCTGTACCCTCAGACATTCCTATATCTGCCTGAGGAGTTCTGTAAGAGATGCATATTTGCTCTGTGTCCAGAACGGAATGAAAAGGTACCGACTCACATATAATTTGCATTCAAAATATCATTAAATACTGTACTCAATAAGCAATTTTTTCCCAATTCTGTCTTCCCAGGAGCTGCAGTTTTTAACTTTGCAACCTTCCACGCCTGCACTTCCAAGGACGTTCCTGGGGACACACCAACCAATACATTTGCACGATGCTCTGTTTTCACAAAGGTTTCATCCCAACCTCCAGCCTGCTTTCCATCCCTTCCTTTCCCAAGCTGTACAACTCGCAACAAAGCGCCTCTCAGTGCGTCCTGCTCCAACTCCATGGCACACACCAACCCACAGCCACCGGAGGAGACCGCCGTGCTCGGATCTCTCTCATCCACACTTGGACAAATCCAGGGCGGCTGCACAGATATTAAAGGTATTGGTCCAGATTTACACCAGAGCAAATGAGCTCACTGCCTGACCTTTTAGCTCCTTCCTTTCAGACCTCCTAATGGTTTTTTTAATAGAAAAGATAAAGTATTTGTAAGACAAAGGAAATCCCTCAAATACCATGTAAATTCCCCTTCTAATTTGCCCAGATTCATTTTCAAATTCCCTAAAAAAAAAAAAAAACAACCTGCAAATAGAAGCTGGGGGCACCTTCCCATGGATCCCCTCATGTTCTGCAGCTCCCCTCCCCTCCGCTTCTCAGCCAGTTCTGCAAAATACAGCACTGTTTCTTTACTTTGCACACTTTTCCCATCCTTAACTTGGCTTTTAACTCCACAGACCCCAAAGCTCCCAAGGTTTGCTGATTCTCACTTATTCACTTTGTTAGAAGTGCACTAAGCAGATGAATATCATTTTAAATTCATTGTGTCTTGTAAAGCTAGGAGCAAGCACAGCTCTTCTGAAGGGAGCAAATGATAAGGATAAAAATACTTTTGTTCTTTGCCTCACACAAAGTACTTCTGCTGAAATCAGAAAGTCCCACTTTCATTTGTGCCATTTTTTAAAACCGAGTAATCACAGCGAAGCAGCATTGCTAACTTTTGAGTCATCAGCAGCACAAATAAAGCTTTCATGAATTGCAATAATTTCTCATCAAGGCTTCCCCACAGAGAAAAAAACAAATTAACACAGTGCCACGTATCAAAGGCTGGAGGATTTGGTACAGAGCATTTTAAGGAATGAAAAAGACTGCAGAAAACAAAAGCAGAAAAGCAGCAATGGGCCGGAGTGAAATAGAGACATGTCTCCCCTTCCCAAACTGCAGCTTTCTCATCGAGAGAGCTGGGAAGCAATGCAGCCTGCTGCCAACCTGCTCTTCTCCTCACCTTGAGGGCGATCCCTCTGCCTTCTGCAATGCCAAAGAAGAAATTAGAGCCCTGCCTCTTCTCCCAAACCCTGGAAGTAAGGCAGAGTTCTAATTACAAAGCCACAGACTGGCTGAGGGCAGAGGGGACCTCACGTCCATATGGACCCACCTGCTCCACTGGGGCACCCACACTGGCTGCCCCAGACCACGAACAGCTTGCTGCTGGAGATCTCCACAGAGGAGACCCCCCAGTGGCTCTGGGCTACCCATATCAGAGCAGGAGAGTCTCTGTTTCTACATTCACTAAACTAAATCCAATTTACTGCGATGCAAGCCACCCTTGTCCTACGACCCTGACAGGAAAAGGTGGGTCTCCCATATGAGCACGCTGCACGGACCTCAGCTTAATTAAAAGTCTGCAGGAGTCCTTGATCCACAGTCACACCCTTTGGTGTTTCTGCTGCATCTCCGTGACAAATCCAAATTACATTTAGGAATAAATTTTTACGTGGTTGGAACAGAATGATGTCTCCCCTGTCTCACTGCACAGTCTTGGTGGTAAGCCATTAGCACATCAATCACTTTGCTATTGCCCCCAATCTTCTGGAAGCACCAGGACTGTCCATTCACAGCAATGTCAGCACAGCAAAGGCAACGGCAGCAACTCACAAACTACAGACTGAGCACTGCTGCACACTTTACTTTTGGGCCATCCTCTATCTGCTGCATAAAACACTGAATTCTAATAATGAATGCTCTCCAAATTCCAGGACCATTTTACTGGGAAATGCTGGAACACCTCAGGTGTCTGTATGCACTGAAATAAATCACTTGTGAGCAAATACCTGATTATTGAATCTTTCATAGGAAATGCGCTCAGCACTTTTCCTACTACAACCTTATTTTCCTTCCTCCTCTTAAAATACAGTGTGGCCATTAAGGATTATAGGGCAGAGAATGGATTTTATTAAATATTAAATTTTCTACAGTATATGTAATTTGGAGTTTGTCAGATCTGAGACTCGGTAAGTTACGAGCTCAAAATTTGTAGACTCGAATAGATTATATATTTTATTGGGTCTCCACTGGGCAGCATCCATCATGCACTTCCTTTTACCTCTGCCAGTAAGTAACAATTAAGGTGAATTTATGACAACAGTCCTCGTAATAGATACACACAAAAGTTTACGAACACTTACAGTATTGCACCAGCAACCCACCAGGACCAACTGCGTGCAGCAGAGCACGTGGAGATCTTCCCAAACACCTCTGGAAGTGGCACAGTTCTTTTCCCGAGTTATGCAGCGATTTAAACCCAGTAGGGATCAGTCCTTAAGAGAGGAACAAATGGGAATTTTTGAGTGAGGAAATTAATAAATAGGAGTTGAGGTTCAGGAGGTGATGGGATGGGACAAGCGAGTGTGGGAGCCCCAGAGCCAGCTCCACTGATCTCAACACCAAAGAGATTTAGGTCCCGAAGGAGACTTTTGGCCACGCCTCAAATTCTGCAGTTCCAGCTCTCCAACCTAAGATGTCCTTATCCATAAACAGCACTTTGAAAATGTGAAGGTAAAAAAACCAACCGCACAACTTTCACGTCCTTAGAAATGAAACCTCCTACTGAGTGCTTTGCTAGGTTACCTACAAAATGTCAATTCTGCCAGGGGCGATGGTTGCAAAAGAGAAAATCGAGATCATTTACATCTATTTAATGCCCCAACCACAGCCCAGATCCCAAAGTCGCTGAGTTACTTCTTTATTTACTGCCATTATGAGGCGTGAACACGAAAAGGTCTCTCTCTTCCTCATGAACCTGAACAACCAGAGGGAGTAATCCAAAATCCACGGGAGGAAAAGAATTCCTCAAAGTGACTCCGTCTGTGCGTCCTTGGAGAATCTCGGGTACCTAATCTCAAAGCAAAACAGGTAATTAGCAATTTCAGCACTCAGACATTTCGTGATTTCTCTGAGCGATGCAGCACACGGCCGCATCAGAAACGCTCCCATTTGTCACCGGAATGGACCCTGCTGCAGCAGAGCAGGGATCTGTGCTTTGTCAATGACAAGCAACAGATAGCGCCACTGCGCAACGTTGCACTTGGGGTACACGTGCTGCTCATCCATCTGCTTCCATGGGTATTTTGCAGAACTTGAGACCAGTGAGTTAATGCAGAGGACCAGGCTTTGCAGTACTGTGGCAGCAGGAGATGCTGAGCAAGTAACCACCTACAGTGGGGAGTGTGCTAAGTAAAGGAGCCGGCTTTCAATACTCCATCTGGGGGAAAATGGAGCACGTTGTCAGAAGTGGATAAAAAGAAATCGTCTTTGATTTACTTCACTCCTTCAGTGATGTGAAATAGTGATACTATGAGTCAACGCTTTCGTAATTTGAGAGACACTTTTCAATAGGCTGCAGAAATTAAGTTAGCTACAAGTTGCCCCAAGGAGGCTGTGGATGCCCCATCCCTGCAGGCATTCAAGGCCAGGCTGGATGTGGCTCTGGGCAGCCTGGGCTGCTGGTTGGCGACCTGCACACAGCAGGGGGTTGGGACTGGATGAGCACTGTGGGCCTTTGCAACCCAGGCCGTTCTGTGATTCTACGTCTAAAATTTCAAAGGTAAGTTGAATATTGAATTATAAAATACAAAATAAATGAGTAACGGGAGTTTGCAAGTGTCACAATGTGTGGTGCCAGCTGGGGGACAAACAGCCCCATTGCGACGCAGCGGTGGAGCCCCAGAGCCACCAAAATGGAGGGGTGGGCTTCTGCGAGCCAGCAAGTAGGAGAGAAACACATCAACAAGCAGAACAGTCTGAACTATTCTTAATTATGGAGCGGTCATATTTATCCTGAGTCCTTCAATACTTTAAATAAGAACATTGTTGCACCAGGAGATGCGGCTCGACCCTTCAATCTCCACGGAGAAGGAGAGAGTTGTTACCGATTCCAACGCACTTGTGTGCATCTACTGGATGCTCGAGTGTCTCCTTCTGCAGGGCTGTGAGTATTGCACGCATGTTTACACACGTACACGGCTAGAAAGGAAAGCAACAACAATTACAGTATGCGCACACATAGCCAGAAAGCCTCGGTAGTATTCCCAGCCAGCAGCTTCAGCACATTCACCGCTGGGGAATAAAGAACTTCTGCTCAAAGATAAGCTGAAGTGGTTTTCATCATCAAACAGACGAAATAAACACAGCAAAGTGCCACTGTTTCTCGTTTTCTTTCCCATGCCTACTTTTTTCCCCATCCACCCCAGCTGGTGCTGGTGCTGCAGACAGTGACACAGACAGGGAAGGGACATGACACACATAAAGCAAACAGAAGCCGAACAAAACACGAGACGACGGCATTTACAACGCAGCTGACAAAAGCAGTCGCTTCCCTTTAAACAACGTGGCAGCCAGCAAAAATATAGTAATTACAGGAATTTCGTTTTCATTAGCTAACAAACCAAGGAAAACAATTTGAGTATCTGAATGTCATTTTTCAAATGAAAATAAACGGTAAACATTTGAATAACATCACAGCAGGGATAATATACCTAAGGAAACCTATTGAAATACGCTGGCGAATTCAGCCTCTTTTATCACATTAAAACTGCAATTGACTGTAAACCTCCTACCACTCTCCGCTGAGACTTTAATTGTAAAGATTCCTGTTACATATCATATTAGAATTTAGTTAAAATTGTAGAACACATTATTTCCAATCAGACAGCCAACCATCACTCACAAAGATTTTTAAAAAGGTGATTAATAATTCATCTCAGATAAGGAAAAGATCTATATTTATACCATCTTCTCAGCCACCATAAACTACCTGACAATTGTTCAGTAATGATGCCCAGTAAATTCTTTAAAATGGTAATTTGTCATTCTGTCACTTCATTTGTGACCTAAAATTCCTCACTTGAGGCATCATCAAATAAATTAATCACTTTCCAGGATCCATTTCTCTGTTCTGCACGTTATTATACCCAGGCTCTCTTGTGTTTCTCTTCATTTACATATATTTAATGGCTCAGCAGTGGTTCACTATGGCACATAACGCACACATCTCATTACAGGTGAAATATTCTAACTGCCACTATCACTGGGAAAGAAAATAACTCTCCCAATTTAATTTTCCTGATGTAACAAAACCATGATTCTTCACTATGAAATGTTGATGCCATCCATCAGTCACAATCAATAAAATCATCATAGAAGTACGCCTTCTTTAGCATCATTCCTTCAAACCGGTATTATTTGAGGGAGGTAATTAAACTCATAATATGTAATGAATGTAAATGAAGAAAAAACCCTCGTGCTCTCCCTCTAACTATGCTTATTTTACTGCTTTGATTTAAAGTATTTTTACATCTTACAATCTACGAAAGGCACAAAGCCCTGAAGGAAAGGCATCAGAAGTACAGTAAGCATCAATCAATACGTATAATGACTAATTAAAAAGGAACATATTTTAACATTAAAAAAAAAAAAAAAACCACCAAATGCTGTTATTTATGGATTTTTCACTTAAAATGATGCATTCCCTCTGGACTAATATATTTGCTGTCTCCCTGAGGTATAGATTGCCATACACGAGTTTTAGATACTGTTGCTCGCATGCATCAAAAAACAAAGTGATTTTATGGGCATTGGGTCCACCATCATCATTTAAAACCCGCATGTGTATAAATGCATATATGCAATCTGCCTCAATACTGGAGAGAAAGCCTTCATAATTTCAGCCTTTCATATATATGCCTATGCTCATATCAGTCAAAGCAGAGAGCAGCCCCTTAGAAAAGCTAACTTTTAAACACGCGGAAAGAAGTCCACTAAAAAAAGGCACTTTGGGTAATGTTGTTTGCAGCTTTGCACTGCAGAAGAGTCCAGAATGCTCAGAAAAAGCATTCCAGTCCATCCTTCATACTCAGTGCTTATCTGCACGCTACTAAACTCCGGGTTGTTGGTAACCCAACAGTTACAACTTGTTGAGCAGCACCCGCACACCGCAGGCGATGCTCTTCGCCCAACCTGGCACTTCCCAACTCACTCGTGTGCTGAGGCCACCAAACCACAGCAGGAGCTTTGGGCACAGTTTGTCTTCGACTGTTTAATTTCATTTAATGTACAAACACTTCTGATAACCAGAACACGTAGCCCCACTGAAAACAGCCTAACTCCCATTCATTTCCATTGGGTCAGGAGAGTAATTCCCTGTAACAGAAAAGAGGAAATATTTCAGTGTATTTGTTTTTCTTCTTTTTCTCTAAGACAGCTCTCACTGCAGCTCATATGCGAGGCCCACGAGATGCAGCAGAACTGGCAAGGTTCTCTGCATAGCCATTATAATACTTGTGCATTATATGCCTTGAGAGAGGACGATGATTCATTTTTACTACTCATTAGGTGGCTTTGTTAGTATGCTAGGAATTTTGCAGTTTATGCATGAAAACTGTGCCACCTGCAATATTTGTAATTCTTAACTTCTTTAGTAACCACTGAGACATTTATCAGATGCAGGAGTGCACATCAGGGCAAACACACTGAAACAGAGCCACTATTACACTCAGCCTAGTAGCTTTGGTCCTGCACATATCATGAGCACTGGATGATCTTTAAGGGCCTTTCCAACCCAAGCCATTCTGGGATTCTACCATTCTATGTAAACAAGTTTGTTACCAATTAGGAGAGGCACGTTTTCATACGGCTGCTTTTTTTCTCTACTGTCCCCTGGAATTACACCAGTTTTCTACCCAAAAGCTGACTTCCGAGAATTCTGTATTTGATTTTGTGTTCGCCTGACGAGAACTCCTGCCTCACATGGCCAAGCACTCTCTCATCATCCTGGCAGACTTCAGGAGGAAGCCGCGGGAAGGCAAAGCAAAAAAGAATCACCCACCAGCACAGCCCAAGCGGGAGCAATATCTGAAGTCACTCACACCTCATTCTGCTGCTGTTTGGAGCAAATTCCCCGCAGCCACGTGCACTCCTACTCCCCACCGCTCAATGAGGACATCCAACAAGCCACCACCACAACGAACCCATTGGGCCACTGAGGACCCAGCTCTGCAAGAACCATCCCCCCCCCTCCAGAGCTGGCTGCACAATGTGTGCACAATCCATACATCTGCGCGTGCATCAGGAGCTGACACCCCCCAAACGCTGGCAGCATCAACATCTAATCGATATGCGTGTTCGCCAGCAAAGCTGACTGGTACATCTGTTCTGTGAAAAAACATACATTCTGCCTCTAGTACAATCAGTGTAATTAAAAATTAACATGCATTAATTGTTGGAGCTGATGTAAACAGCTGATGTTCCACTTAGCCCTGTCTTCTGTACATATCATTAGGCAAAGCCAAATATTGTTAAGTAAACAGGCAACACTTGCAAAAAGAAATAGGAAACTAATTCCAACTAAATAAATTGACGACGCAGTGCAAGTCACATTAAAACAGTTGAGGTAATTATTAGGCTGCTGGACTAACGGAGACAAAATCATAGAAGACATACTTAATTGTTTGAATCTCATTTCAGGAAATGTATTTAGGCACAGTGTGAAATACAATTTAACTCGGACGCTCGTGAGGTGTTTTCCCCCAAGCGGGATGGGCAACGCGCTGTAGAAAGAAAGATACAGGTTGGAGTTTGATATGCAGGTAAAACAAATAACTTCTCAAATGCAGCAACCTCGACCAACTGCTTCAGCATCCAGCAGTCTCAGGAGAAATCCGGGCTGGTTATGCAACGCTAAAGGTTTTTTTTTCTTCCTCAGATGCATCTGCAAAATTCCCATCAATACCGGTGGGAGCTACACGCAGACACCGGGCGCAGAGCACACTCCTAAAGAGTTACTTCCCACTTTTTATCATTGTTATTTAAATGTCATAGCAAAATAATTCCTCCAATTTGTATACAAACAAACCAGCAGCAAAATCTGCTGGGTCGCGCACACCCAGGGCCGCTGCCGCAGATCACAGCGGTGCTGCGCATTGCCTGGGGCCGGCAGCTGCCCGTACCCGCAGGCTGCAGGAGCTGGGTGCCTGTGCTGTCAATCTCCGCGGGATGAGGGACGCTCCATGAGCACTGAGCAGCACCTCCACTCCTCCACCACACTCCAATGCCCTACACGCAGTTCCTGACACAGGGCTTTGCATGCTGGGCTTATGCGGCGAGCTGCTTTTTGGGGATCCTCGGTGGCCCAAAGAAGCCTCGTGGTTCCAAACACCGCCCAGCAGGGCTGCAAGAAGTTGCACCATTGAGATTCCTTTGAACGGAAGAAGCACGGAGCAGAAGGGTTTGCTCGTTGCAGGAATGCTATAACTATGGACTGCAAACTGAGCCCAGTAGCCTGAGCCACGCACCTAGGTTTGATCCATGAGCTTCTACAGAATTCCCCAGTGATTTTCTTAAAGTTTAGCAACTAACTGCACATGGAACTAACTGCACATGGGGACAAGAATGCTTCACAACGGTTTCTTTGCAATTGCATTTGTAACATTAATACTCTCGAAAGTCGGAGTCAAAGCACGTGCTATCCCTCCCACAGCCATAGATGATCACAAATGATGATCACAAAAAAAAGGTGAAAGATGCTTTAAATGAGCATTCTCAACAGAACACCCGAGGACAGAGATGGGGCTTTGGATGTTTCAGTGCTATTGGTGTTTGGATGTCAGTTTTGTCATGGCTTTGTCAGTCTGTTAGCATTTGCCTTACTAATGCTGATAAAATGCTGCGGCCCTTGAGGACCTTCCCATTACAGACCCTTCTTTTAACCACGCACCTCCAGTTCTCCAGCTCTTAGGGCCTTCCACACCTCACAGACAAAGTTCCCACCCAACCCCCTGCCCTGAAACCCCTGGAAAGTTCACAGCACTGCTCAGCTGTTTCATAACAATATCAGGCTCATGATGAACCAAATGAGTTCTGATTTGTGCTATTTAATGTCCTAATGGCTTGACTAGTTAGGTAGATAATTACACAGTATGATTTATCCAACCCATTTATAAATATTTATAATAATGGATAGATTAACCTTTGGGATTGCTCTCCGGCAGTCCCCTCAGCTGGGAGGCATCGCCCAGCACGGCTGCCAGCGCTGCTGCCCACACGTGAACTGGCAAGGGCACGGCTCAGCTTGGGGAGCAGTGGCCAACACAGCATCTGGGGGGCAAGCAGTGCCTGTGGCTCAACATGGACACCCTAGCTGTAGTCCTAGTCCTAGCCCCACTCCTGCTCCAGCTCAACCCATCCCTCATCCCAACTCTTACCCATTCTCTGTGACCCCTACCCCAGGACAGCTTTATCTCCACATCCCATTGAAGTGGGGGAAAGAGAAATCACAGTGGGTGAGTCATAAATCTCAGGCTTGAACTGCCCAGCCACTCCAACACGGTCTACAAGGCGGGAGGAAGCAGCTTGGTTTGCCGACCTCCGACAACAAAGAGCTTCAACTGGAGGCCCGGGTTGTCTGCAGGGCTCTCCTGAATGAGCCCGTTCACACTGTGGGTACAGGCGCTGCAGGAGCAGACGTGTCCCCGTGAGTCACAGCAGCCCACGGCCGCCCACCAGGGCACAAGGAGCACATTGTGGTCAGCGCTGCGTGTGGGGACCGGCGGCTGCCGTCAGCCTGGGACATCCCCGCCAACGTCCCGCACACCCACCACAAAAGGCCACTGTTCTCCACGCCGTGCCCTGCAAAACACCAACCGAAGCTGGGAACTGGGAGCGCCCGGTGCTGCGTGCCCTGAAAACCCTGCTCCGAATCCGCTGCTTGGAGCAGGGAGAGATGCCCTCACGTAGAGAGAGTCACCTTCACACAGAGTCAGCTCCAGCACTTCCAGTCTGGCAGAGCTATTGCTTAAGATCGGTGAAAATATGCTAAATGCACATTAGATAGAAACAAAGAATTGAATTTGTTCTCTTATGGTAATTATCTTTTTGGATGGCTTTGACTTTGCTGGAACAGTTCCAAACCTATCACATTTCTGAATTTTGATACAGCACAAGCTTTCCAAATTTCGGCTTTTGCATCCCAGCAGTGTAAGGAGAATCACAGAATGGCCTGGGTCGCAAAGGCCCACAGTGCTCATCCAGTTCCAACCCCCTGCTGTGTGCAGGTCGCCCACCAGCAGCCCAGGCTGCCCAGAGCCACATCCAGCCTGGCCTTGAATGCCTGCAGGGATGGGACAAAGAGACAGTCCAGCCCCTGGCCAATGCTACTGAAAGTCAATGGAAGCAAGGCACAAATCTTTGCATACACTTTGGAAAATTCTTCTCGACATCATTAAAGTGCTGTAATACTTATTGTTATTGTACTCTCTAATTGCTAACACCTTGTAACATGTCTCTGCGCTTGGGAAGAGCACCGCCATGTTTGTGTATTGCATTATTAGAACTAATGTTCAAATAAAAAAACCCTTCTAGCAACAGAATGAAAATACACAGGAATAATTACAAAGAGACAAATAGATTTCCTAATTCTAGGATCTGACTTAAAAGCAAACTGTTTTTATTCTCCAAGATTGAACTGTGGCACTTAGCTTCTCTACTGCATGCCTAAACAGACATCTGCTGTATAAGTCATTAAAACTTAAACAGCCAAGAAAAGAACAAAATATTTGAAGGTATTTGGGTTTTATCACATGATTAAAAATTTTTGATTAGAACATATTTTCTGCTTGAGATCTCGCATTTTTCCATGCAAACTGTTGCACCTATAAAAAGATATTTGCAAGATGTATCTGCGCCCCAGACTGGCTCTGCAACCACACAACAGCAGGAACACGTGTCCGTTTCCACGGGCGGTAAATCCCTATTGAAATTCTACAGTCTCTCTCTCTCAAAGCAGTGCTGAGCCCACCTGCCAGAACGTCAGCTGCTCTGGGGATGGTTTGCATCCACACACACGTGGGTCCCCAGTGCAGGTTGAGCCAGAGCCTCCAAAGGGAGGAGGAGAAGCAGAGACCCATGGAGCAGCCGGGGAGGTGAGTTTATCTGTGGTCTGTGATAATGCTGGGTACACATAAGAAGTGGTCAGGGGATCAGATTAGGCTCCTTTGGAATTTTATAGATGGGTCATGAGAGATCCTGCTCAATATGAAGATACCTAAGCTGTTGGGTGAAGAGATGAGACATCACTTCTTGTGAGACTGCAACCAACACAACTCCTCTGTGAAACCCTTCAAGTGTAAGCAAGGCCAGCAATGTGTTGGGGAGTTTTGGGGTGCATAACAAACTGATTAATAACATGTCTATGCATAACTTTTAAACAAACTGCTTTAAACACTGCACTATAGAAAGGCGTTCAGATCTCAAAGACAGATCACAGAATCACAGAATGCTTGGGTTGGAAGGGACCTCAAGGACCATGAAGCTCCAACCCCCTGCCACATGCAGGGCCACCAACCTCCACATTTCACAGCAGCCCAGGCTGCCCAGGGCCCCATCCAACCTGGCCTTGAACACCTCCAGGGATGGACGGGGCATCCACAGCCCCTCTGGACAAACAGATCTGGGGTTCACTAACATACATTCCAGATGGGATGATCCTAAGAGAAAATGAAGGGTTGGAAACCACGACTTTCACAACTTCTTCCCACCTCTTTCAGACAACCGAAACTTTCAGAAACTATAGATTATCCCTATACTTGGTCTAGAACCAATAACGCCTACTGAAACAGTGAAATAATTAATTGTGTAATACGTGACCAGAATTAAAAATGAAAATGCAATGCTAGACCTTCCCTCCTGAGCTTCCAACAGCACGAGTGAAGCTCTCCCGATCAGACAGCACATGTCCATTAGCACACCTATGGTACCCCAGCACAGTGGGCACTTCGCACTGCTGCTCGTGCATTGCACACATCTCCATTTGCCCGGGCTGCTCCTTGTGCAGCGCTCCATTCTGAACTCGGAGCACTCTGCCAAGACCAGGGTGCTCACATGATACGAGCCGCGACACAATTCATACATAATCTGAATGCGGCTTTCTTCGTGGAACCATTCCAATGCTAAGAGCAATGCTAAGAAGAAGCAGTAGACAAAATCTGCCTCCAACAAATTAAAACCCCCCTCCCCGGTATGCATACAAGTTCACACCAGTCAGACTGTGTAGATTAGCAGCACAGTGAAGGGACCTACTTAGAAATGGACACACATGTTGGAGCGCAATCTGGCACGAGCATTTTATGCAGAGTGAGCTTTTGGAGTCGCATGGAACTGTATTTTTTCCTCCTGCTGCTCTTGTCTCTGCCCATTGGCAGTTTTGACATGCATCATAATTTCGCAGTCTGCTCGTGATGTTGGAATCCGGTCAGGGAGCGTACCAGGATCCTAAATCAGTCCCCATGATTTGTGCTGCAGCGAGTGAGCGCGCGTGAACCTCAAGGTTGGCATCGCTGCCAAGACACTGCTCATGCACCAAAAGCAAGCTGAGCTCCGGGGAGACGAGAGATACAAATGAGTCCTTGGAGACCTCCTCCAGCTGTACCGCACATTTGCAAGGGCAGAGGAGCGTGCTGCTGTGCACTGCGGCTGCCTTTGTGCCCGGGTTGCTCCAGGCAATAGCGAGCTTGCAGGCTGGGGAGCCCCACAGCCCCTTGCTGGGAGGGCAGGGGGTGCAGCAACACAACGCCAAGGCCTGGCTATGGGCAGGGTGGGAGCAGGGGGTGCGTCGCCACCAAGCTCAGCCTCCAGACAGCCGGGCAGCACCAGCACCTCAAGAGCAGCACCCTTATGCCTGCTTCACCAAAGCACGTGAGCATCACAATTTAGAAAGGAGTGAGATCTCCTGCTCGCTTTAACGGCCATATATTCTACTTGTATTCAACAGCTGCGGAATAGGCAAAAACCTCTCCCTGAAGGAATCCGCCTCAGAAATTCCACCCAGTGTCCTCACGGTGCTCTGCCCTTGGGGAGCTCCGCTGCTCTCATGGCAGGGGGAGCACGGGGCCTGGCAGGGACTCACAGCCACGTAGGGTAAATAAATCCTTGAAAATCTAATAGCCTCCAATGTGACTATACCCTGCGATAAAGCTGTAAATGAAACACGCCGTTCCCAGTACAAATAATTGCCTTTGTTTTCATCATTTTGTCTAGTGCGTCGCGGGAGGCTGTAGAACAGTGTGAGTTTTTCTGATCTATAATCAGACAGTTCATAAAAATCCTAATGGAAATGAAGATTTTGCTATTTGGAGTGGTCAAATTTCCATTTTCAAACACATCACATTTTAAAACCCAGGTTGGCATTTTGGTTTGCTGAGAGTTTTAGGATAATAGCAAATTACACAGAAAATCTACCAATTCTTTGTCAAGTGAACTATGCAAAAAAGAACCATTAGTTCATAGTTCATCTGTGAGATGGGAAGACATCCTGAATAATAATTTTGTGAGACTACGAAGGGCATTTATTCGCAAATAACGCTCACATCTTGAGAATTAAGACTGCCCCTGCTGTCTGTAAAGCCACTGCACTCAGCTTTTCATGCGAATACATTGGCTGAATACATTCATTTTCCCCACCAGAAAAATGGGAACCCCCCTGTCCCATACAAGAGCAGCTCGTGCCTCACCACATTGGGGATGGGGAATCCCATGGGTCCCCCTTGGCCGCTCACCCTGCCCAGGCTGCAAGCAAGATGCCACCATCCATTCTCAAAGCTCATCTTCTGCACCAGTTCCCTGCCATATTTACAGGTCTGTGCTTTGCCACGGCCATAATCTTTACTCCTGTTGAAAAAAAAAGACAGAAGCACAACTCAGGCAAAAGAACACATTCTTTTATCCTGCATTCTGTGCAAAAGTTAAACTCTGTGGCATAGAGGAGGCTCCCAAGGCAGAGCTTTGGGTCCTGTTATTTAGGAAATGAAAACCTACCTGGAGCACACTACGAAGAAAAGGTACAGAAGATTGGTTAACTAAATTAATCCACTTTTTCTTTCCCTTAATAACAGCGCCCTGAGGCACAACCCATACAGAAAATTGTCTGTGACTTGCACTTTGAAGTGAGCACGGAAAAGGAATCCCATCGGGAATTTGCTGCATTTGTTACAGCACTGGGATATATTCATCTGTAAATAAATATATTTTTGCTTTGGGGATCTCAAATGATCTTAAACGCGATGTTTGTACTACGACTGAGCTAAGAGTATTCCTATTACACAGAGAATTGAAATGCTATTAATACTTCTGTGTAAGTTTGTTGTAAAACATGAGAAATCACTCTTATCTTCATTTTATGATCCTATGACCTATTTGGGAGCCCATTAGGAATTTGTTTTTTCTTTAACAGTCTGAAGAAAGCTAGTAATTGCCAGTGGTAGCATCTCTGGAGACCTCCCCCAGCAGAGCCATTTTCCACCATGCCACCCCCAGCACCCAGCCCATGGCTGCAGCTCCTCCTGGAGCCCAGCACCCAGCAGTGCTCCATGGCAGAGACTCATGTGCTGCACTACGACTCCGGAAAGTTGCAACCACCGAAGTGTAAATCCAATGTATTTATACATGTCTCAAAAAAAGGTGTGAGCTACTCTTGTTGTCCCCTTTCCCCTTAGGCTGTGTCGCTCACAGGTATTCCTTAAAGGTAGAGATGAGACACTGTGGCTCCCCTTGCTGTCAGGTTTGTGGTGCAGATGAAGTTCTAAATATCAAGTTTGTAGACCAGATCTTTCCAGATTTTTAGCTGAAAATACAAGATCTAATTACGGGGACATTTCCCCCTGTGGTCTGACTCACACAGAAAAAGGTGAAAATGGAGTGGTTCCCTGACCTACTCTGGAAGCAGATATTTTATTCTACCCTATTAAACAAGCCTTCTTTCTCTGAGTTTTTTACTGGATAGCAGCCAAATCTAGGAAGACAAAAAAGAATTTCCTTGGACAGTCTGACCTTTCCCTTAACTTCAATGGCATCTGACAGCTTCTGAAAGTCCTGGCCACCACTGAACCCAAGGGCTTTTACCCTGGGAGACAACAGGAACCTCCCAGGAGCCTCCACTGGCTCCCAAATGGGCAACCAATAAAAACGTTTGCAAGAAGTGTTCAGAATATCACGGAATTTAAAAGCATCATCAGTTCAGCTTGGGCATAACAGATTTAGTAACGACCATTTTACCTCTGAATAAGTCTCAGATACTGCTGGGCTCTTCCACACAGTTCCATTTTCCCACCCCCGATTTACTGTGCTAGTAACCAACAGTAAGAACTCTTAAGATGTGGGGACAAAGTTGTGGGAATTTTTCTTTTCAATGAGCAAATCCCTGAAAGGTGGAAATTTTGGAACAACTTCATTGTGCCTACCAAAAAGAAGGGATGCCACCTGCTTAGGTATACCTCGCATCCCCTCTGAACTAGGGAACATTCAGCACTTCACCATCTGAGGCGGCCTCACGATTAAGACCAGGTGCCTAAAAGAGGACTTGAAGCCTCCCACTCCAAGTCCATTTTCTTCTTTGAGGACTAGAGAAGAATGGAGTATGGTAGGGTAGGATAATATAGAACAGAGGAGAACAGAGTAGAGTAGGGTAGGGTAGGGGAGAACACAACGCAACACAACAGTCGTAAGGGACCCTCAAAGATCATCTAGTACAACTGCCATCGTGTTTCCTTCTGCAATGTTTCTTGCTTCCAAGAACACATCCGAGGCTTTTGATCACATAATGGTATGCTCTACAGTTTCACCTACCAGAGGAAACGGCATGAAAATTTCCTGAAGCCACGTTCACAACAGTAGCAAGAGTGAAGAGTGACCACAACGTGGTCGGACTGAAAAGTGTTGACACTTAAAAAGGAGAAACGGTGTAATTTTCCCAAGAAAACTAGAAAAGCTCCATGGAAGTTGAACTGCTTGCAGGCAAAGCTTGCTGGTGTTCTGCAACCCCTTTCCTGCCAGAGCCCAGTAGGATCCATCCACACCAGTGTGAGGTTTTGTCAGGAATCAGACTCTGAATTTCCCTTCCCACCCAGCAATTGGATCTGGTTACTTATCACCTCATTGAAAAAACCAAGTGTCTTCCTGCATTTTTGCCAGCAGAGCCTCCTCATTTATCCCCATATTAAAGATTCAGCCACCGTGCATTAAATGAACCCGTTTCAGTGGCAGGTGCTTGCTGGTTTTTAGGCTTTAAACGGTACCATTACTATCATTTATAAGGATAACATCACAATTAAGAATGTATGAATAATTTAAAAATGAGCAAGTAGCTTTTAGTTTCACACCCTGCCTGCTGAAGAGGTTTTAAAATGCAGGGTCTTTATTTTATTGCAAAACACAGGCTCGCCTTGGTAAAAGGGATGAGAAGTTACTAATTTCAGGCTTTAGCTCAAACCCTTTAATCTGACAAATAAGTGCCTTCGGTGAGTACTTTGTTATCTCCTAGAGCCCCGGCAGAGCTGTTGGCAGCCTTTGTCTCAGTCTGAGAGCCTTACCTTATCCTAGGTGAGCCAAATGAGACAAAGGGGATGCCGCCAGAGAGCATCCCTGGCTTAATGGAGCTTTTCTTCTTAAATCCTAACTTGTACTCTCGGCAAATATTATGGAACAGGCTCGTTTCGTCGCAATAAATAATGGCATATCATTAAAATTCCATTCCGTTGTTGAGAACAGTGTGATAAACTGTTTGCGAATTGGTAATTCTATTTATTAAAAACAGGGGCATTAATTTTGACACGTTGAATTATAACGCAGACAAACAGATCTTGTGTTTTAATTAAATGCTCCCATTTGATGAGGTTCTTCGCATTAAGATTTAACGCCGGGCCGCGCTGAGCAATGGGCTGCAGCCCCATTGGGTCCCACTGCCCGTGGGCTCTGGGCAGCCCCAGTGCTGATGGAACCCCACATCCCGCACCCTCTGCTCCTCCTCCTCCTCCTCCTCCCCGCCATAACGGTGCTGTTTGACCACCGCTACTTTTCTTATTTCCTAACGCTGAAGCAGAGCTGAATGTTTAAGGAAAAAAAAAAAAAATAAAAAATAACAACCATACTGCTTTGAGGTTTCTTTCACATTAAGCTACATTTAATATTCATTCCGCATTTTTTTTCTATTAATTAAAAGTAAACCGTGTATTGTATGGTACATTATCCCTCTAACAGCCCCATGTGGAGATCATGAAGTGGAAGACTAATGGTGTAGACTTTAGCATTTAGTTTTAACCAGAATAATTTACATATCTGTGAGAAGAGTCCGAGGCATGTGTAAATAAGCAGAACTCTGAGATATCAAGACCCTTGCTTAGTTTACTACGGACTGGAGAGCCACGGGCTGTGTATTTATTCCATCAGTCAGCTAATTTAATGAGACTTTATACGGCGTCTATTTCTGCGGAAAACACAAAACTTATTATTAAGGAGAGGCATGTGGCAGTAAGAAAAATGTGTTTGTTTGCTTTTTTATTCTATTACCCCCAAGTAGCAAAGGTGATTCTATTCGCTGTTCATTAAAGTTTACCTTTATAATTTATCAAAGGGGACCGATATCAACAGCTTTATGCTGAGATTTCAAAATTCAGGACTGATTAAAATCTAATATAAAAGGCCACAGATTTGGGGTGGGTTTTCAAGAAAAATAGCTTCCCAACTTGAAAGTACGGATTTCATTAATGTCCTTCTCCATTAGAAGGCACTATAAAACACGTTAGTGGCATTTTCACTTCAAAATCCACGTGGGCCTTTCCACATAAGTTTCAAGAAAAGGAAAATTCTGGTAGAAAGCTGAGAAAACTGCACAAGAGAAACTGAGACGGCTTGCACAAAGCCAAGCCACACCTCGCACAAGGCTTGCACAAAGCTTGCACGAGGCCAACACTTTGCACAGATACACCCCACTCACAGCCACCACGCACCTCTGATCCGCCACGCACAGCCATGGACAGAATGCATGCTGGTGCACGCCTTCACTGATCACAGCCAAGATGTACACGTGATGAAAAGCACGTACAAAAGCACCTGTGCAACAAATAGGGGACAAGGGAAAGCCGTCCAGGAACGGGGCAGCAAAGCTGGCCAGAGGAGCCCAGAGTTGAACACTGTGACCCAACCGAATGGAGAGCAGCATCCCTTGTGTGGGGTGAGGAAATAACCAGCTTGTCATGGGTGTTCCCAATGGGAATATGTTGGGAATTGATATTTGGAACTCAATTTTGATTGGATTAACCATATTCTGGGGTGGGAACAAAGCAAAAACAGGGATGCACCAAACTCACGAAGTTGGTGACATAAATACTACTATGGAAAAAATACATATTACACAGGTGTTACAAAGCTAGATATTCCAGCTTCTTATCTCGAACTACTGCTTTCCTTTCCAATTTGCTTACTAATTTAGCCTTTGAAATCTGACTGAAATGGAACAAGAAGAGCTTCCATTCAAATGCAATCAAACTGTAACGACTTTTTTTGTCTCCTGCATTTTGTCGGCAACTGAGAGATGGATGAGGCATTGGCACCACCATCACCAGGAGCCAGACCAACATTACTGCCAGGTCAACAGGGCAAGGCAGCACCCTGCTTCCCTATGAAAGGACTACAACAGGCACTATGGCCAATCATTTATAGAAAGATTTGAGGGCTTTCTCAGCTAGAAAAAAATGGGGAAATTGAGAGAAGAGTTGCCTTTTAATCATGGAAAAGTCCTATCATTTCAGATGTGGTTCATTTTTCTGAATTCGTGTTTCAGAAAATATGGAATTACATAAAAATTTAAAAAAGAGCATAAAAATAATCTGTGCAGACACGACCTGGCATTCCATGCAACTCACCTTAACATCATTTCTCTAACTGCCCCCACGATGCCTACCACACCCCAGGCTGGGTACCCCTCCCTTCATTGGCGTGGATCATAACACCTAGGAAAGCATGCCTGCCTTCCACACACGTAAGGCTTTCAGCACTTTGGCTTTGCACAGTTCCACAAGACAGCCACACTACAAGCAGTTTTTCCCCAAAGGCTTGAGCAAAACTTTTGTGTATCCTTATCCTCTTCTTGATCCTGCACAATAAGGAAAGGGAACGGAGCTTCCCAGTCCGTCTCTGCTACGTGATTAGTCCCATGAATCTCATTAGAATAATAAAAATACGGCCTACTTATGGCTTCAATTAAATGTTTCCTAAGTGAGAAATAATTAAGAATTGCAGAATCCTGTCTGTGAGTCAACTGGAAACCCAGCTCCTGTGGGAGGAGCCCACAGCCCCAGTGCACAGCACCAGGCAGCCCTCGGCCCCTTCCCTCCTGTGCTGCCACCTCCAGACACAAGGCATGCGTTCTGCTATGCACCAGAACCACTCGTTTTAAGATGTCTGAAGCGGATGTTCAAAAATACACATAGGGGCAGAGAAGAGTATGAGTCCTGGGATGCTCCTTCAGCACCATACTTGCTTGATTTGCAACGCTGCATGCCACGGTGAGCTCCCTGCAAACTAAGAGTGTGCAACGTCCAAGTAAGATGGACAAAGAGAAACCAAGGCAGGCTAGATGAGATACCCTTCTGTCACAAGGGTGAGGGTACTCAAATAACATAAGTGTCTCATCTGAGTAACAATTGTGGTGCTTTCTGCTATTTTGCCTTGTGGAGATAACAGAAGGCAGGAATACCAGCCCATGTATGCAGCAGATTTAGAAAAGCTTTGTGACCGTGCTTTTCCAGCTTCGGATTCTTAAGCAATTAGTTTGCAGATGTCACTAAATAAATGGCATTCATTCCTTAAGCAGGAACCATACCTGTTAACCATCTCAGCGTATTCTAGCTTTAAAGCTGAGCTTGATGTGCACAGCATGCTCAAAAACTGTACTCACAGTTCAAATGAGCTGGATTACAGACCATGACCACTGAGACCCTCACATGACAAAGCCTTTGTGTAATTAATATGCAGGGTAAAATGCTCCCTGGACGGCTGCTAAAGCGATTTAAATCATGCACATAAAAAATGTAATCACAAATTTAGCATGGTGGACATTGTAGTCACACTGTGCTTGATTGCATAGAAGGTTCCAAGTGTGTTTTAAATGTCCTTTAAGATTGAGATTAGGACTTGTACTTACAAGATGCATATTAATCTAAAACTCAACATTTTTCAGTGTGGGATCACAGTAGGAGAACATTATGGGCAATAGAGGTTCATTCTAATCCCAGTAGGTAATTACACTTTGAAATAATATTCTTTAATTAAATCTTGTTTGCAGTTGATTGATTTAAACACTAAATCTAAAAACCTAAATTTCAGTTTTTATCAATTTTTGATGCTTATTGCACAGAACTTGGGCTTTAATTGATGTTTCTGAAGTTTTTAAAGCTCTTGTCCACCGTGTCCTAGCTGAATTTATTGTAATTACCAGCATCATTCTTTTGCAGTGCAGACAACTTTCACTAGAACCCTGACAATTTTAGGTACTTTTAAAGCGTAAAATGCATGATGCATATTTGCTGTGAAAGAAAGCTGGTGTTTTTA
Organism: Phasianus colchicus; assembly: GCF_987193195.1. NCBI lineage: Eukaryota > Metazoa > Chordata > Aves > Galliformes > Phasianidae > Phasianus > Phasianus colchicus. The sequence goes on along the minus strand of NC_143442.1, from coordinate 971,439 downwards.
CTGTGGTTCTTTCATAAAGCATCCTGTCCACACACTGCAAACTGTTTTCAAAGCTCTGGAGAAGGGACCTGCCTTCCACGCATCTACTGCTGATGCTGATGCACGGACTGCCAGCACAGGCCCTCCTACGGCAAGGCCTCCAGCACCAACACCCAACCTTTCCTGCCCTACAGTTCCAATTTGAAACCCCCACTCAGGCCCTGCAGCATCTCCTGCGCTGGCACTGTGCTCTGGAAGAGGACAGGGTTCCTACCAGCACAGCCACAGAACCACAGAGTCATTAAGGTTGGAAAAGGCCTCTAAGATCGTCAAGTCCAACTGTCAACCGATCGTCGCCAGACCCACCAAAACGGTGCCCTTAGGAAAGCGTAGGAATGCCAGAACAACCCTTTGCTACCTCTCCATACAAAACGCACTTGGAGGTCAATGGGCACGCACAGAAACGCTTGGCAGAAGGTTTTCCCCACCTCTGGGCATCTCCCAGAATGACTGTGCTTGAGGCTTGGGCTCTTAGCCCGCGGTGGGGGTAGGAAGCAGTGCAATTAATGACTGAGGGGGAAGATGGCCCAGCCACAAGGACAGCGTGGCAGTGGGCACAGGAGGCACTTATGCACCCCAAGCAGCCCGAGGAACCCCAGTTTGCTAGGAAGGCTCGCTCCTGAGAGACCCCATTGCTGCAGCAGCAGGAGGAGGGCCCACGCACGGAGCTGCCAAGTCCATAAGGAAAGGAATACAGCCCTGTATTGGGTAGCACCAGTGCCCAGTGCTCACCATGGGAAATTACACACGTAAAACTGCAAGCACACCTCAGCAGGGCTGACCTTTTCAGCGTACGAAATCCCACACCCAGAACCTCAGCAATGAGTTTGTTGGCTGGAAATGAGCTTTGGAAATGCAGAGTTTCACCCTGGTCATCCTTTCAGGCCCAGCCGGGTGAGGAGCAACGGGCCTGAATTCAAATCTCAATCAGCTACATAACGATATCATGTATGTGTCTTAGAGTAAATTAAATTCATGATACTATATATTTAATAACAGAAAATTCACACCTTGCCGCAGCTGCATTTGTCATATCCGAGAAAACGCAAACTACTGTATGGAATGTTTTATTAAGATGACTTCGCTCTTATGAGAAATGATTAAGTCACTATAAGAGCAAAGTAAGACCACAAGACCTCATTCATTGTAACACTAATATTAATCACACAAATAATATAAGTGTCTTACAGTAATCCACATTCCCTTAAAATATATATTATACATCCTGAGGGCAAACAGTAACACAACTGACTCGGAATAAATCCCTCAAGCCATCCTGGCCAGAAGAAAACCATTTATATTCTGACAGATTCATGTATATTTTGTTATGCGTAACAAATGAAAATATTTACAACACTATCAGAGCTCAAGAAAAATTAAGTCTCGCTAATCAATATATTTCAAGCATGAATTTAAGCCCTGTCCAAATCTGACAATGTCCTCAAAAATTAGCATAAAATAATCAGGCGTCTCTCCATCCATTTAGCTGTGGTCAGTTATTATCATTGTATTTAATCTTAAATTTCTTAAATTAATTATGTCCCCATGCTGGCATAAAGGTGAGAAAAACAAGGAGCCTTCAGGTGCTCCATGAATTTCTTGGCAACGAAACGATTCAAAAATGTGTTCATCTTCTCTAAATGACATTCTCTGTTAATTCACTACAACAGCATGGGAAGACAAAAACAAGGAGGCAATGATTACACTGATGGCAGCAGTCTGTACAAGTGCAGAACGGCGCCCAGGAGGCTGGGGGTCTCCTGCATTAAATACAGTAGGCTCTTTTTACCCAACCCTTCCCTTTTGGCACACAGATCAGCTTCGTGCAGGTGGGTCACATGAGCTTCCCTCAGAACTCATTCCTCATGCCCCATCCTTCGCCCCATACAGCCTCCTCCCACCCCATTGCCACCAGCCCCATCTCAGCAGCCCCACACGCTGCTGGTGCACACATTTTCCTCCTGTGAGCAGGTGCCCCATGCCCTGCAATCACAGCACACTGCTCCCGGAGCTCCCCACGCTTTGTTCAGTGCCTCTCTCAAACCTTGTCACAGTGGCAGTGCTATTCCTGCTCTACCAAACGGAGAAAACATTCTAACATGACTAAAAACTGACTATCCGTCCTTAACCCACGCGTCTCCATCTCCTTTCAAGGTGAGGTTGGACCAGGCCCTGACCTGTGGTGTCCCCCCTCATCACAGGAGAGCTTTACAGGTCCCTTCCAATGCCAAGGATTCCATGATCCTATGATTCCCCCTCTTATTATCTGCAAGAAATTCGGTGAGATGCCAGTCATGCAGTCATAAAAACAATATTTCCCACTTCCTTGTCAGAGCTACATTCTATTTACCTCCGTTCACCCCCTCTGACAGACATCAGAAAAAAAGGTGCAAATAGATGCACTCATTATAGACCCGAGTCTGTGGAAACTCAGCATGAGGTCAACTGCTACAACAGAGCTGTACAGAACCCTTCCCACCCAGTTTCCCCCTTGCAGCTCCAGTATGACCTCCAATACTGCATTTAGTCCATACTGGGCTTATACCAATTTTGGACCTCCAGAGAGTGGTTTCTTTCTGCCTCCCATCCCAGGAGCTAAATCTTGAACAGGTAACAGCAATGCAAAACAGAAGCATTCTGCATATTGGAGCTGGTTAGGGACGTGGTTAGTGGGCACGGTGGGGATGGGATAGGGTTGGATTGGTGATCTTAGAGGTCTTTTCCAACCTTAATGATTCTGCTGTTCTATGATACTGCCCAAGAGCATATGGAGAATATTAATCCTGCAATGCTCCAAGACAGCTGAAATTGTTTCTCATGAAATTTTAAGAATCTTTTCATTGATATCCAATATGCAGATCCATATAGAGATATCTGCTCTCCAAGAATGCCTCCACGTGCAGCAGATATGTTGTAGACGTTGCTTTGTCTATGGAAAATGCAAAAATCCCAGACTGAGCAGTCACACTCCGAGTTCTACCTGTACTTCAGCCAAATGCTAATTACAACTAATTACTATAGCTTGGGATGCATTAATTAACGTAAATGAATGCATTAGTTGGTTTTAAAATGAAGTTTGTTTAAACTTTCTGTAAATCATATCTTACCCCAGCTCGTTGTTCTGAAGCATGCAGCAGGGCCTGGGCTCCTTCCCCAGGGGATGCAGGACCAGAACCATCCCTACTTCTCCCCTTAAATGCAGACCAGGGACCATCTCATTTCACAGCCTGCTCCTCTCCCTTGCGTTAACCCATGGAACAAGTGCAGGAAAGGGCTCCTGGAAGGATTTGTGTCATTCTGTCTGTAAACATCATGGGATGGCAGCAAGCAGGGATGGCTTTGTGTAAGGAACTGAGCTCTGTAAGCATATAAGGGACACAAAGGGTCAGCAGATGTTAGAAGAGAACAGCCATAAAGAACTTTGGGCCTATGAGCATCACACAGCTATGCTCCTTTAAAAACAACGATTAAAAAGTCCTAACTTATAACTGCTCTCAGCCCTCTGTTCAGAATGATTAAACACAGCAGCAGAGGACAACCTGGGCAGAACTCTTTAAATAACGCACAGGATTTATAATTTCAAAAGTGCCCCAGTGCTTCCCCTGCAATTGGCTGTGAGTGCTGACCTGGAGGATGAGAGACGCCAGGCAGCCTGTGCATGCCAGCAGTGTGAAGGTGTCAATTGTACCAAGGTCATCAGCATTGCTGCAAAGGAACCGCGTGGGGTAGCGAGGGAGACAGGCACTGGGGGTGGTATAACAAGGGAAAGAATTGAAATCAAAAAAAGGAAGGGGAAAAAATAAACCTCCACCACTCCCTCTGACCAGAGCAGAATGTGCAAGACAGGGAAGGGGCAGCAAGAAATGAGGAAGCAAACCAGAAGTCACCTTCCAGACACCTAATCTGCTTTTCATGGTGGTAGGCAAAGGGCTCACATGCAGGAGCTCAGGACCTTAAGTGCTGCAGGGATCCCTGCTCACGCTGACAGCATCTGCACACCCAGGAGGGCAGCTTGCTGTGCCTGCTGCTGTCTCCCCAAAGTGTATGACCATCAATAGTGGTTTTCCTCTAAAATGCCTCTTTGTTTTGTTTTGTTCCCTTTCCGCTTCTCCATCCTCCTTTCTCCCAGACTCACAGACTGCCCTCAGACCCACGAGCAGGGATGTCACAGCGGATGAAGGAGTGCAAGACTGGAAATCCCAATTCCCTTGCCCAGGCTTGTTGCTTTGGGTGATTCATAGAACCATTCAGCTTGGAAAAGATCTCTCGGATGCCCAAGCCCAACTCATCCCACCATGCCCAGTGCCCACATCCCTCAGTGCCACATCCCCACGGCTCTGGGACACCCCCAGGGATGGTGACCCCCATTTCCTGGGCACTGCCTGACTGCTCTTTGGAGAAGGAATTGTTCCTCGTACCCAGCATGAACACCTTCTGGTGCAACTTGAAGCCATCACCTCTCATCCTATTGCTGTTAGCTGGGCACAGAGGCAGCCCCCACCTCACCACAACCTGTCAGGAGCTGCAGGGAGCGATGGGGTCTCCCCTGAGCCTTCTCTTCTCCAGTCTGAGCCACCCCAGCTCCCTCAGCCACCCCTCGCACGCTCCTCCAGCCCTCTCCCCACACCTCCATCTGTAAAACCAGACTGGTGCTCCCTACCCACAGCTGAGTGCAGCTCCATAGGCGGCCACGCCACGCACAAAGACCCCCGGCACCCCCCCAGTACGGGTCACCCTGCAGCTTTCTCACCGTGCTGGGCAGAGCCCAGGGCTGGGGGCTGATTTTGGTGTCCCCAGCATTGGGCTCCAAAGCCCCAGGCCTCCCCAGGAACTGCTGGGTTTTCAATTAGGCTGTGTTTTAGGGATATAAAATTGCAATATTCCCTTTCTACACCTTCCCATGCACTTGCAGAGCAACCCATTATTAAGCTATTAATCACCTCTTTCAATTAATTGTTCTAAAATGACCCGGGCTTTAGTAGTTGTGTTGCAATTGAAAAGCTCACTTGTTTTTGGAAAGGTAAAGTTGCAGACGGTGGTAATTTGAGACAGCCGAGCTATTAGCCACTGTTTAGAATCTCAATTACTCTTAAGAAGGATAATTACAAATAAAGCAAACTTGTGATCCCACATCAGTAAGAACAGTTCTTTCCCCCTTTATGGAATATACAAGCAGTTTTTCATCCACCGGATTTAATTTCCACATGAAAAATTGACCTTAACAGTATGAAGTATGGCTACAAGTAAAAACTGTGTTTTCATTGAAGAGAATAAATGCATTTCCTGAACGCCGGCTGTTAAAGCTAATTGATTTATTGGCTCTCTATATAGTGTACTATTGTCTTTGCACTCATGGGACAAGGAAGCTCTTGAGAACAGAACTAAATTCTGCCACTGCAGCATGACAGCTGAAGAGGGCTTTTTTTTTTTTTTTTTTTTTTAATATAATGTGCAAGTTTCCAGAGCTAACAGAAATCTTTCTCGGGCTGGATGTACCCATAATGGATGTGGTCTCCCAACACTGTAACAGCACTGGGAAGCGGCAGCACTGGCAGCGCGTTGCTTCCTTTTAATCAGACGGCTTCCATTGTAAAGTATTTATGTTCAAGCAAATGCAAAGCTCTCGTCAAAAGAAAGGAAATAGGAAACTCCCTTCATCGTTTGTTTGGATTTTTTACTTTACAGACAGCAGTCAAATATTCAGTAGGAAGTCATATTTCTCCCTGCTGATGAAAACAGCTTTAAAATTCATGGAATAGCCAAATATTTGTTATTATCTCTTGCTTTTAGGTTTTATGTAAATGAGTGCCCATAAGATGAAAGCAAGCGCTTGGTAGCAGGTGGGAGCCAACTCACATAATCATACCAATAAAAAAGCCCTGAGGAAAAACAAAATAAAATGAAAAATCAATACAAGATGTTGTTCTCCAGATATGCCATTACAATGCAGTATTCCAGAGCCACACCACTGTGCTCATCAGAGGGTGATCAGGGCAAGCCAGGGGACAAATTCTCCCCTCCCGTGTGTGTAGAAATCCTCGTGGCACGGGATGCCCTCACAGGGACAAAAGAGAACTTCCATTTCCACCTAGACAGGAGTGATTTCCAGCCGTAGAGCTTGTGGGCCACCTCTTGCTCACGGTTTGCATCCTGTGCAGTGACATCTCTGTAGCAGTGAACACATGCATGGTCAATGCAGGAGTTCAGGGCCAGATTGGATGGGGCGTTGGGCAGCCTGATTCGGTGCCTGATCTAGAGGCAGGGTTGGAACTGGACAGACCTTAAGGTCCCTTCCAACCCAATCATCCTGTGGTTCTACAATCTCTAAGGTCCCTTTCAACACAGCTGCTGTCTGGTTCTCTGAATGCGGGATCTGCAGTGGGCTGCGCAGTGCTGGAGGCAGAACTCACGGACTGCCCTCCCACCCATCCATGGGAGCACCACCTGACCCACACCACGTCCCCCAGACGCAATGACAAATTACCCTTGGGTGCTGCGGGGAGACGCAAGTGCATTAGCAAATGAATAATTAAACTCAGAGATAGGAGATGCTGGGGGAAGCTGGAACGATGAGAGGCTGGCAGCCACGTCCTGAGTTAGCCTGGCCAGGCTGTGCTTGGTGTCAGCACCAACTGCTCTGCACAAGGGAAATCGCCCCATGCATGGGCACCTGTGCTGCTCTGCAAACGCGAAATCAATCAGCAAATCACCACATCCCTTCCCTCTCTTCAAGCCTCCCACCCTCTCAGGACAGCAAACCGGCCACTGTCTGAAGGGTGGTGATACCTACATGAGCCTTTGCTATAGCAACACAGCACATCCGCACGCAGAGCTTCCTCTGGTAACCATTAGTGCCTCACCTATTCATTCCTTAAAGCATCAACATCTCATCAAAATCAAGTTTTAAAATCCCGACTCTTATCACAGTCAGCACTCCATAATCCTTTTTCCAGAGGAGGTGTTTCCAAATCACGTTAAATCTTTCATCTTCCTTCCGATTAATTTCAAGGTCTTTGCTGAATCAAATGAGATGTTTTTAAAAACCCTCTGTTGCAGCTTTTTGGGCTTTTAGCCAGCCCTGCGAGTCCAGAGCATCCAGCCACGCGACGGGAGCACTCTGTGCTCAGTCACATCGGGAGCTCCAGGTTTTGGGAGAACGTGATAACAATAACCCTTCTATTGTTTTAATACAGCCGATAATTTAAATTATGAGGATTGCTAAAGCCTGATTATTTTGTCCTATGGATTATCAGCAGCCGTATGACCTTGAACACAGTCGAGTCGACTCACCGATTTCTACAGTTTAAGAAAATAGCAAATCTAGCATAACTGTACCAACTTTGTCTGACCTGGGGAAATCACAGCGCTCTAAATACAGATAAAGGTCCATGTCAGATCCACTCCGTAGCACCAGAAAAGTTTATCCTAGGATGGGGAATCATCTGGGAGTGCTACTGAGCTGCCAAAATGGCACGTCCCAGATTTGCCTTGAATATACAAACGACAGAGAACAGCACTGACCCTCATTTAATTCATCCCTAAAAGAGTCGGAAACCGAGGAAAAGGTAAAGAGGAAGAGCAGTTAACCTCTGGTGACCAAAGGTGCACTTGATCTGTTATTTTGTATTCTATACTCTTCAAAGAGCAATATAAACAGAATTATTTATGCCCGGCAAAATGTTGCTAATTACTTATGCACCACTGTTTGCTTGTATTTTAAGCTCTCTCTACCACCCACAGGCAGACGTTAAACAGCTGCTAAAAGCTAGCTTTAGTCTTGCCTGTTTGAAATTAGCATACTTGAGCTTTGAAAAAACTTTGTTGCCAATTTACATATGCATAGAGACTGATATTTAGACTCACCATATGATATGTCCCTCAAGAGCTTTTCTTATTGCCTCCATCCTCAGGTCTCAACCTAGAGACTGTAAATCTAGCAGGTGATTAATTCTATACCCTTGAGAAACTAGCAATTAGCACTTGCAACCAGTAAAAAATTGTCATTTCAAAACCCTGTTTACTATGCCCATGTATTTTCTATGAACTCACAGTTAACTCTAAATAGATGGGTATGGCAATAGATTTGCAGCCTATTCCGTCTCTTTATGGAAAAATATAATATAGCTCCCAGCTAATCAACCTATTAAACACACCGAGAGGGATTAAATAATTGGCATTCCTTTTTTCAGATATATAAAATGGGAAGATGTAGCAAGCATGGAAATACTCGACATGATGTTTTATGTTAGCAGACCTTAATCAGCTCATTTCAACACGATGACTTTGTAGGGTTTACCTGTTTTGTGTCAATTCTTATCTCTGATAGCTGAAATTACCGTACTTCCAGATGTTCTTATGCATTATTGAGGTCTTCCGCAGTAGATGCTGGAAAAGGTAAGATAAGGTTTTATTTCTTTGTAGTAGTCACAACGCTGAGATCAAAGGCAGCAAAGTGCAGTGCTTAGTATTGAAAACTACGATGAACTTCACATTTATTTTCAAGTAGAAAATCTATCACAAAACTGCTCATCAGTCCTTAACTGTTTCAAGTGTAATCCACTGCACCACGATTTGAAGATCTGGGGGTGCTTTTTCTAAAAAATGGGGGAAAAAAAAACAAAAAAAAGGCTGTTTTAACACTCACTGAACGGGCGCCCATCGGCAGCGTGCACAACAGCACACAGCACAGCGTGCTTCCCCTAAAGCCCCATTGAAAATCTGCCTCGCAGGGAAAGGAGTGGATGCGTGGACCTGGGGGAGCGGGGTCCCTTGTACAGAATAATCCCACTTGAGCGTTTCCTCCGAGCTGCACAAACCTTTACTAAACGGCACTTTTCTGATGGGGGGAAATGCCGCTGCTCCTCCCCAGCTTTAGAGGGGCTTTGGGGAATTCTGGAAATACATCGAGGTAAACTTTGGTGTAAAATGACCGAGGCCACGTTTCCTGCATCTTCTTTGGACAAAGCAAGGAATTAGTGGTGAATATAAAAACGGTCACCGAAGGGAAGATGACTTCTTTCTCCCCCCCCAACCCCTTCCCCCAACCCCCAGCACACAGGGGGCTGTGCAGAGCCGGCCGGACCTTCTTCCCACTAATTACATCATCAGATGATCCTACTGTTAACATCAGCCGCAGAGTACCTGTACACAACTACATCCCTGCTTCTAATTACTATTTTAGTCTCTTTTTCCTTCTGACATGTTGGTGATAGATCATTATTTTTTCAGCAATTTGTTCGCATTTATATGCAATATAATTGGATCTGATTAATTATTATGATTAATGACTGCAGAATTTCCTTGCGAAGCTATTAATACTGGTAGTATCAAATGAAAGACATGGACAAATTAAAGCCAATGGAGTCCTGTTGCTTGTACTTACAATGCTGGGGCTGGAGTAACCCTTTGCTGCTCTCAGCTCAGCAATAAATGTGAGGGTTTAATGGGTATTTCCCTGCAGACCCCAGTGTATTCAGGGGGGATGAAAACATAACTACGGGGTCAGAGAGAGATTTATATTTTAGGTGAACTAATGCACTCTAAAGTATATATATATATTTTGGATGTATTTTAAATGAGCTCGACAGCATTATTTTAGGGCTGCATTGATTTGAAGTCAGGGAACTCCAGCCAAAATAAAAGGCTGGGAAATATTTCTAAACAGGACCAGATACTTTTATCCTTTCTTCAGGTCGGGGGTGCAGGAAAACTTGATGATAAAAGCCGTTAATTTCCATTAAATGTCAAATTACAAAATTTCCAAAGGATGTATTTTTGTGGTGCGTGTTGTATTTTAAATTACACTCCGGCTTAGAAATGGGATATTACATGTAAAAAAGCAAACAACGACTGAGTAGCTTAGGGGATCGACTTTCCTGCTGCCTCTGGGACCTGACTTTAAATCTGTCTTTGAGCAAACTGAGGAAAAATCATTTCAGTCTAATGGCAGCAGCATATAAAAAGTCAGATAGCGGGAGTTCCACGCAGGTGGCAGAAAGCTTTAGAAGAAAGGGGGGTGCAGAATCAGATGAGCGATGGCGATTTTGCCTGGATTACCGTAAAGCTCAAAACTCAAAGACTTTGAATGCGATTTTAATCTGTAATAAGTGACAGCAGTCCTCATCAAACCTTGGCAGAAATGAGGGCATTGATATTTCGGGTGCAAAGCTACCGAGAAATTGTGAAAGGGTCTCAGTCAGCCCAACATCAGAGCTGCAGAACAACGCCTGCCGACAGCAGGAATCAAACAAACACCAAACTGGGACTTCTAAAGAGCCTCGGCGCTGAGATTTGGAGGACACTGCAAAGATGGCCGACCCGAGGTTCTAGGAATTGCCCTGTTACTAAAAAATGGCAAAAAGGTGACAGGCATTTCAGAAGGAGAACCAGCGGGCCACCGAGTATTTTTAAGTCATCTAATTTATATAAATTTGATCTTAAAATGCCACCTTAGAAAACCAAACAGAAAGGAAGCAGCCAAATCACACGTAACGTTTGTGGCCAGGTGCACAGAAACCACTTGCCAAACTCATCCTGGTAACGACAAGAAATTGCAAGTTATCGCGATGTAAGCTGCAAGTCACATTGTACAATTATAACTACGTGCCTTCTGATGTGAGAGCATCCTGGTTGTGCCATTTTGCAGCTTATACTTATAGGCTGCTTCTGCCTGTATTTCCATGGGCATACCGTAAATCACAGAATCACCAAGGTTGGAAAAGACCTACAAGGTTGGAAAAGACCCATCCAGTCCAACCACCACCAATAGCTCTCACTAAACCATGTCCTTCAACACAACATCCAAATGTTCCTTGAACACCTCCAGGGTCGGTGATTCCACCACCTCCCTGGGCAGGGGAAGAGGAAAAGCAGTAAACATGCTGTCAGAATCACATTTCTCATGCAATATCTACAGCAACTCATACACCAACTGCACGTCACTGCAAATAACACGCAGTTTGGAATAAAAATGAGCTTTCCCTACGTGTTTGGGCCCTTTTGTCCCCAAAATAAACTGGGAGATAATACGGGATAATCACATGTAATGGCTCAAAAGAGAAAGTTAAAAATTCAGTAATGGGGAGTATAGTAGTATCATTAAATGAAACACCATTAGAATTCCACTAGGTAAACCGTGACCGTGGATGCACGCAGCAGGATGAAACAATTAGGGACTCACACTCAGAAACTGTGTGAGTGCCTCACCTGCCCAACTCCCCACTGCCACTGGTACTCAGATTTTACACACCAGACCATTAAATGGAGCTGAATTCCATCACGTAATGCACTGAACTCACAGCAGAGATGGTTAGCTAGCAAAATAATAGATGAACAGCAGTGCAGAAGGCGGTGCAGTTTCCTTCACCCACATCCCTGTCCCACCTGCCAGGCCACTGTGGAGCCATGGCTCACTGAGGCACCCCAACTGCTTCTAGGGTTTGTTTTCCAAGATACAACCAAACAAAGGCCTTTCCAGCCTTGGCTGATCAAACATCATCATCAACAAAACAGGGGCTTGAATAAATCTGGAGTGTGGTGGCTGATGTGGTTGTCATATTTATTCATGGAAGCTCCGGTTAGCTCCATCAGAGGAAACAAGTGATGATGAAAAAGGTGCAAGCAGAATGCCTAATGGACTGCAGCTGTTATTTGCTGGCTCCCAAAAGGGGTGTCTGGAAAAGCATTTGCACAGGGATGGATAGGAGGAAAGCCTACAAACAGGAGGGGAATCAACTCTTTGAAAGGGTTGATGACTGCAGGATGAGGGGAAAGAGTTTTAAGTTGAGGGAGGGGAGATTTAGGTTGGATGTCAGGGGGAAATTCTTTACAGAGAGAGTGGTGAGGTGCTGGAACAGCTGCCCAGAGAGGCTGTGGATGCCCCATCCCTGGAGGTGTTCAAGGCCAGGTTGGATGGGGCCCTGGGCAGCCTGGTCTAGCATTAGGTGGGAAGGTTGGTGGCCCTGCATGTGGCAGGGGGGTTGGGGATTCATCATCCTTGGGGTCCCTTCCAACCCTGGCAATTCTGTGATTGTGTGATGGAGAAGGAGAACATGCAATGCAGCCATGGGATGCTGAAAAGCAAGAAGGCACAAGGCAACCAACTGGAAGCACCCAATGTGGGCAAAGAGGAACAAGTGATCCATGTAAACCTGGAGCAGAAGAAAACTGTGGGACTGCAAGCAAAATGTGAGGATGGGCTGCTGCTGAGCTGCAGGCTGCTGAGTGAGCGCTGCACAGATTCTGGGGAGCCATTCCTCCCCAGGAACAGGTAACCCAAAAGCTCCCAGCAGCTGAGAAACATGCTTGTCATGTACCAACCCAAAGTAGCACTCCCTGACCGTCCAGCCTTCGTGTATTTTGCAGAACTAAGAGACCAGTCTTCAGGAAAAAAAAAAAAGATGTTAAACCTCTTAAAATCCACGACCGCTAATCAAAAGACTTTGCTTACAGCAGAAGCAGAACCACTTGCTTACATTTAAGATCTATTTTTACATGTCTTCAACTGACTTTGTCCCCGAGAAACTTACAGTCAATAATGCACTACTGCTCAATTAAAAGTACGCAGGAACCTTCATTTCATCAGTTGCCTTTGTATCTTCAGGCTCCCCTCTGCACCCAGGTAGGCAGCATTAACCCATCTTGTATGCAGAAGAGATTATCTGAAGAAGCACACATCTCTAATCTGAAGATGAAAAACAATGTCCTGAGTGCCTTTAAAATGGTTTTGCAGAAAATGAGGGTGAGATTATTTTGTTCTCCTGTTTTCATTTTTCTTTGGGGGGCTTTAATCATTTTTTTTAATAAAGACAGTTGAGATAACTGAAATATCAGTTCAGAAGCCACCGAGGAAACAACATTTAGACCACAGTAATAGAACAGGCAAATGTGAGCGTCATAATCTTCTAGCATCTTTTGCCCTGTATTAACAAAACACAGCATCATCAATCTCCCGGTGCTGTTTTTCACCTGACTACCACCTTTTGCCTTGCACACCCCAAGGAGCGTAATTACAGTCACATAACATATGTAGAGTTTGAAAAGGGGAGAATAAGAATGATTTTCACACTTTGGTAAATAGGCTTTGGTAAATAGGCAGAGCCCTGCACTTTCCTTCTTGCGACTTCCTCAAAGTTTTAAGCATCTTTTTGTTTAATGTAAAATTCAGTACAGTGCCGGAGTCCAATGGCTTGAAGAGTCTCCACATAGCTGAATGCGAGCCTGTATATTTCTGCATAACTCCTGAATGAATAAATAGCAACTTCAGACAGAGGACTTACTATGTACATGTATTTCCTTGCTAACAATGTCCTTGAAAGCAAAATATGCCTGGAAGAAGGACATTATATATATATATTTTATATATATATCCACTGTTGGAAACACCTGCCAAAAAAACTTTAAGAGGTGAAACATAGATTTACATCCTTAGGTTGTTTTTTTTTTTTCAGCTGTGAAAGATAAGAGGTTGAGCGCACAGCAAGAAGAAGAAATTCAACAACAAAAATAAATATTCCACGATGCTGAAGAAATCTGAACTCCACAGCCACTACTTCCGAACTCCTAGCACAAAGAGCCTTAAGCTTATCCTAATTTAAGATAAGGGAAGCTCAACGAACGGTGTTAATTATTATCTCCTGAAAAGCAGTGCCACATTCACGTGCCACAGAGGCAGATTGGAGTTCAGTAAGAGCCTCCATTTGTTTCTGCCTTCCCGTTTAAGCATGGATAACATATCACACTTACAGAAGGGAAAAAACAAGCAGGACATATTAACACAGCCTCATCTCCCGGCCTCTGCTGAGCGGGTTCTGATTGTGACTCAATCACTCATCAGAAACTCAGGCCATAAGCTGATTTTATTGGTGCTCTCAAGGCGGCCCTAAAGCGCAGCACAAAGGTGTAAGCTGAGAAATGCTCACAGAACTTCACATTGCAGCCCCTAAACAAGAAAAGAGGGAAGGCAGGCAGAGCCCCAGTGCTGCAGGACGTGAGCAGGACTCACGGAGCTGGACCTGCAGGAGTTCCTTTGGTGCGCTGCTCGCGAAGGACAATGAGAGCAGATGCCCACGTGCCAGCACAGCCCAACTGCAGCCGAGATGGGAGGTGAGATTTGATGCAGAGAGGCACTCGGAATCAATCTGCAGCAGTGAGTACAGCTCCTAATGCACGTGGTTCAGAGCGAGGAAGGCACTGCCTGCCCCACGGAGCCTCGCCGCTCCTTCCCCAGCGAAAGCTCTCCAATGAGCAGGAAAGGGAACATGTGTTTCTCAGTGCAGTGATTGAAAGAGCAGCCACGTGTCTAAAACTAACACATTCCAGAGAATTCAAAGAGCTGTATACTACTACTATACGTACCACTGTCCGCGTTCTTTCTTCTACTACGAGACCTGTGCAGGATATCAATCAATTTTATCTGTGCAATATGCAAGAGTTGTCTGAAGACACGCTGCACTTCAGGCTGTTGTGCAGGGGTAATGCCAATTTGGAACAGTTGGCTGCCTGAGAGTATTTTGCATCTCTAAGGCATGTCTTCTCAGCTTTATGTCGGGTGAAGCAGCGAGACCTAAAAATCAAGCACTCGATGAGCTCCCACGATCAGGTATTTAAGTTACTTATCTATGGTGGCATCTGACAATCCTACAAATGGAGTGTCCATGGTTTATAAATTGGTCATATCCAGTAGCTACTAAGTCTGATCTGTAACCTGTCCTCCATTACACAAAGAAAACACTTAACTGAAATTCAAGTACATGCTTAAGGCCAGTTAATGGCTATTTTTCCCTCATTAAGACAACAAACATCAGTGATAAGGAAGGCAGCTCTTCTCTCCCACTCATAAAACCAAAAGACAACAGAAATAACTTCGTTCTCTCCCTACTTCTTGCAATAAAATGAAAATAACAGGAAACAGACTATCAAAGTAGAAAAAGGAAGGTGTTTTTATCAGTGTATACACCATTAGCAAGACCATTAATGGGACAATCTATTACAAGACAGCTCTTCTAAATTTCAGCTTTCACAAACAACGTTAAAAAATGTTAAAGCTTCCTCAAAAAGTGCTACAGGACTGACTGGAGTCTGCAGAACCCACAGCATACAGGGAGGCTCAAGGAGTTCCACCTATTTAATTTACTCGAAAGATGCCATTCCATGATCTCTGAGGTCCCTTCCAACCCAAGCCATTCCACGATTCTATGACTTGAGCATAACCTAAATTACTTCTGTGGGCAACAAATTCCTGATGCCAAAGCCCTCCCTCATTTGCTAGGTGAAGACCCAGAAAATGCAGCAGCCTTAGGGTGTGTTTTGCCTAGATTTGCCTGTACCTTTCCCAGCAGGGCAACAGGAGGGCTTTCCTGCTGGCACAGCAATCCACACGTGTGTGTGTGTATGGGGGGAAGCAGCAGAATTCACACCTCTTGCTGAAACTCCGGCTGAATTTGCATCCCTCAACCTCAAATTAAATCAAAAACAATGAAAATATACATGCCTATACATAACACACGTCTACAGATATTTTGTATGGTATTGTGAAACCAGATGATAGAAAATATAGAAAATTAAGCAGCAAGTGCAATAACACAAGATGGCAAAAGGCGTCACAGCCTTTATCCCCACGGCTGGGATGAGCTGTGCCACTCTCAGAGGTTTCACATAGCTCTGGGGGCAGGAGCACAGTGGGGCACAGGGTCCTGCAGTGAGCACAGCCTGCCATCCATCCCACTGCCTCGGCTCTGTGCAGCCAGCACGGACTGTTTTACAAAGAAACAAATTGAAAGCAGCTCTGAGGGTTACCGAGTGAAGTTCAAGCACGTTGCTTTCAAATTTCCTCGTAAATAAAAATACATGGGAAAGAGAAGAGCTGGCAGTACCTCGGTGCATCCCTCGAGCACGGTTCATAGCCCCCAGCGCACCGCTCTGGTTTTATAAATTAGAAATCTTGTCATCTTATCGTGGAGACCAGGAAAATTGTGGCAAACTTTATCTGCTAAGTGAACCCTAATAACCTCAACTTTAACTTCAAGAAAATTACACGAGGAAGCATTTCCCAGCCTTGCAAGTTGCGGGAGACAGAATTCTTTCTTTTCTCCCATCTCCCCAGGAGTTATTAACCCTCCTGCAGAGCCCCAGGGACCCCCAGCAGCCGGCACTGCCCACGGGCTCCGAGCAGCAGCCTGCCTTGGCAGCGTATCTGCTGCCAGAGCTTATGGCTCACAGGCTGACTAAAGCTCACAACAGGTGATGGAAAGAACTTAAAGAAAATCGCAGTCTTCGGAATCAAAAATGTTACATTGCTAGGGTGGTTTCTCGTGGAAAATGGTATTTTTTCCAATCAGATGGATGGGGATGTTTAACTGCTGTGCTCATTGCCCTGGTCTGTCTGAAAGCAGCTGGTACAGACCCACTGCTGCTGCAGCAGCCAGGTGCAATGCTCTCCATGCAGCTCAGAGGTGAGCTGGGCATTTGCTGGTGCTCAACAGTTCCCAGCTTTTAAATGAGAGCCTTGGAGTGTTACGCAGATAGCATGCAAGTATGGAAAACTGCAACTATGTTCTGGAGCTCAGTTTCGCAGGAAAAACTTGAAGCAACCTGTAGTGGCTTGGAAAGGTAAAATTAAACAATTAAATGTGTCACTGAAACAAAACTGCGTAAAGATTTATTAGTTAGAAAATTTGGGGTGTCATCCTATAATGTTTTCTAACAACTGACTTGGCAATACAGCAGCTCTGTGCCTGTACAAACCAACACTGGGCCAACAGCACAGGGGGAATGGTGATGAAATGATCAAAGAATCACAGAGTGGCCTGGGTTGCAAAGGCCCACGATGCTCATCCAGCTCCAACCCCCTGCTGTGTGCAGGTCGCCAACCAGCAGCCCAGGCTGCCCAGAGCCACATCCAGCCTGGCCTTGAATGCTGCAGGGATGGGGCATCCACAGCCTCCTTTAACACAAGAACTCTGATTGTCCCATTGACCTTCAACCTTTTGTCCAAAAAACACTGCTATTTTTGATGGGCCCAAATATCTTTAACAAAAACAGTGAAATTTGCCTGAACACTCAGCTGGTCCAACAATAATTCTCTGAGACTGCAAGGAGAGGTTCTTTTTCCCCCAGCTGTTCTCAGATCTCAGGGACGCAGCATTCTGAATCTGTTTCCTTCCAGTGGTTTTATTAAATCTGCTCTCTCCTTTGCTTTCAGACTTCCCAATCTTTTTAATTATCATTAATAATCTTGAGCTTTGACTTCAAGCACAAAGAGCACAGGTTACAGTTCTGACAGGAGCACCGGAATACTTTCCATCAATCTGAGCACCATGCCTTCCTTTCTAGGTTCAGAAAAGACTTTTTCTCATTCCAGGCAAAATTAGAATTTCACCCGCAGGTTCTCCTGGTCCATTACTATCTCATTGGGTGACCTCAAGTCACACATCGTGTCTGTATGCGCACGAGAGAGGTAGTGAAGGTGTGAACAGGGTATTAAGCAAGTTGTCAAAAATACCACCCTACTCAATCAAGCTTTCAAAGGCAAATGGGAAACCCTGCCACAAGTGAGTCGGGTGCACCTCAGAGCCTCACTGCGACCGCTGAGAGCACTCATGGAGCGCCTTGGGAAACCCCCTCTCACAACACTTATTGAAGATGCAGATTCAGATCTGCCCAGTAAAATACTTTATGATTAACGTGGTGGGGAAAAAACACAAGGCTGCTGGGCTTTCTACCCCAGGCTGACATGCCATCACCCTGGTATCTAGTGTAAGAAACACTCACCTGCGCTGCTTGAGCCGAGCCTGCTTCCACAGCAAGGGATGCGCAGCCTGGCTGCTGGGCACGGCTCTGCCTTGGAGAGCACAGTGTGAACCACCAGACCCCACTGAGGGCCACGGGGAACAGGAGTGCACAGCATGGGACCACCACATCACTGTAGGCACGATGGGAATGAGTAAATGCACCCTATGGAGGCCAGCCTTGAGGAAAGAAAACCGAGTTAAGGCGTAAGTTCACGCGGGCAGCCCGGACTATTAGCAAGGAGCATATAATAAAGGACTTTGTTTAAACAAGCTGAGTTTCTAAATTTGCAGAGATATCACTAAAGCAATATATTGGTCACATCAGGAACCTCATATTCCGTGACAAGCAGGAAAGGAAGAGGGTCCCACAGTTTATTTTCTACAGCAGTTTTCACTGCCTCGCAGCCCCTGCTTCCAGCACCCCGTCCTGCATCACCACAACCCCTCGTGGGCGCAGTGCTGCAGCCCATGCCCTTGCATGGCACCGTGACATGCGCTGCCCCCAGCAGCACCTGGCTGTGGGGTCCTGGCACAGAGCCCTCGAGCAGCACACAAAGCTGCTGCCCTGAGCGCGGATGGAGAGCATCGTTAATAAAGGAGGGAACAGACCAGGCTGCAATTACGCCCCGTTAATCCTCTTAAAACTGAGGTATTCCTTCACCGCGGTAATTATTGGCACAGGGTGGAAAAAACAACCGTATAGAACAAATTAAAACTTTACCTTCAGATGCTACCTCGATTGTCATGCAGATTTTCATTTGGCCTGGAAAAGACCCTTAATACCAGCCCCTGTCCTAACAATCAGAATAAGACCGTGACGTCACGGCTCAGCTAATTCCAAGTTTGCCTGATGTGTTTTGCAGTGCGGCTCCCTCCGTATGGCCTGGCGCTCAAAGCAGACGCGGTCGGAAATCTCTCTGATTAAAAGAGTGAGCAATACATCAAGTGCTGCAGGGCCTTCTGTGGGCTACACCTGGGCTGGGAGGAAAGACACATCAAATGACCGGCGCCGGGCGCAAACTGCTTGTTGAGGCTTTTTTTTAAATACAACCATCACATGTTTAAATGTCATGCTGGGATTTAGTTGACTAAGGTGGCAGGTTCTTAAAACGCAGAATTTATTATGTTGAAATTCTCCGAATGCGAGACCGAAAAGGGAAAAAATACGTCGACTTTTATTTATTTCCTAAATAAATATAGGCAATTTAGTCCTTCCCCCAAATACGGGCAGATTAGATGAGTTAGACAGTAGTCAATTCATTTTGCATAGGAATGGCTCATTAAAAAAAAAAGAGCCCCACACTTGCATTAGGCTCCGATTGGACAGTGTGCAAAATGAATTTACGGTGTCACTCAGAGATGCAGCAGGACTAATGAGGGAGGGATACGGCACGGCTAAATCTGCGCTGCATTCATTCCCTCCGCTGGTACGGCTCACCAAATGGAGGTGTCCCTCATTATGTATGTGTCTCAGGAGCTTTCTTTAATATTTTAATAAATAACAACATCAGCCCAACAAGAAATTAATGAATAGTATCATTAATAATGAGCCGGAGTCTTGTAGTGATGGGACAGATATTAAATTGAACCACAGTGGTGCTATCTCTGGAGACTTGGGAATTTTCCAGCGGCAAACAAGGCCACCGAATGAGGCAGCCACCGCGCCGTGCCAACAGCTTTTACAACAGGTTGGGAGTAATAAAAGAGGATTTTCTGCACGATAAAGTTAAGCCTTAGAAAATCTGCTGGTGGAGATCGGTGTGAAAAGTACTGCCAAACGTGATCCTTAATTAAACTTTAATTAAGATAAAGCTCTTTCCTTTAAAAGGGGGGGGGGAAAGGGGGAGCAGCAGCAAAAAAAGTGCCGGCTATTCCCTACCAGTTTGGGATCTGAAATAATTCTGCATTAAATCACAGAAAACTGTGTTCAAATGCATTCAATCCTCAGAACCTGGGGAACTGGGAGCTGCGGATGCAGCGCTGTGCTGAGCCCCTCACATCCACGGCACCCAGCACCCCAGCGGGTCCTCTTCAGGCTCAGGATTTATCCCTTTCACTGTCATACCACGTACATACAGACAGCTGTAGTACATGGAGTATATGCATGGTACAGAAAATAACATGCACAGCCTCTGAGTATGGGAAACATCCTCACAAAACACAACGTGTTTCCACCCTGAAGCCCAGGACAAAACCTCTCAGATGGGAGCGGCGCGCACTCACATAGCAAAAGGGATGGGGATTATTAATAAGTACCATCAAAATGAATTCATAGCCAGTTTCCCAACAAAGTTAATCCCAAACGCTGCCCAGAACTGAATTTCACAGGAGCGATGGCATGCTTTTCCCAAAAACGCTTCTGGCCAGGCTGTCGGCCGCACCAGGATGGCAGAGCAGCCAAATTGCTTTGCAGAGGCCGTTCTGTTCTCATAAAGCCTCTCTAACCCAGCACACAACCAACTCCGGTCCCTGCGTGTGGTTCATACACAGACCATATGGAACGGGGACCGTGCATCTTTGGGAGCTTAATTAGCTACTTCTTGAGCATCTAACGCTGCTTCTGTGCCTGAGCACTTGATTTCTCTTTGAAATATGTAAGACAGCCTCACCAAAAGCAACCGCTCACCACGTCTCAAAGCCATATTTAACCCCATCTCCTGCTGCTATCTCACTATTTTGAGACTGGCGCTCCTCGCTGGTCTTTCTTCAAAGTTCAGAGCATCTATTATACTTGTGATTAAACGATGGTCTGTCATATAGCGGCTGTATTAATATTTTTAGAGAGGCTGATAATTTGGGAAGGACGCAACAGACAGCCCATCTCCCCCCATGGGAGACGCTCCTCCCCATCCCACAAGCAGTGCCATATTGACTGGGCTGGGGTTCTGGAAAGCAGCAGCAGCCCTGCATTGTGGCAGCTCCCACCCACCACTCTTTATGATCTGAAGTGCTGCCTACCACCAAAGAGCCACGGGGGCCCCCAGAGCCCAGGACACCTTCCCAGCACCTCCACCTGCAGCACAGCCTGTGCACTGCTGCCCAATCCCACCCAACCATCCATCACACCAATAGGAGCCTCTGCAGAACCGGCTATTTTTTATTTACCGTGTGAAAGAGACCCTAAGAGTAACTGCACATTTTGACGTGCTCACGCCATAAATTACCCGAGGTTCGTATCTTATCAGGATGCTATTATGCTGGCAGATAATAGTTCATTTTTAGGCTGTTATAGCACAGATCATAAGGTTCCACCCTCAGCAGCTATGTCTTGTAACTGCCTCTCACCGTCTGGAAGCACAGGCAATTTTTCCATAATAAAAACTGGATTAGCATGTATCAAGAAGAGGTCCCACCAGCTGTCACTTTGAAATCAGGCTACTCCATCCGACGTTCGCGCTGATAACGGATCAACCCATAAATGACAAGCAGTTTTCCTGTATTTATCTAATAAGTGGCTAATACAGGCCAGCATCTTCTCTAATAAAACAATATAAGAGAAGGGAGAAGCGGGCTCAGTTCCATTGGAATTAAATACAAGCTGAGCAATATTCGCACGTGAAATCACAACACAGAAATTTATACTTCAATTTTTCACCTGTTGCTGCTTTCTTATGTTTCATTTTAATGCACTCTTCCCACAAGTAGTTAAGAATAATTTTTTAATAGGATCAGATCTAAAGTTTTTCAAAATCCAGCTTATTTTCATTTCTTTATCACCAGTCTCTGTGTATGGATGTATATATGTTAATCAGAAAACATGTTGTCTAAAAAAGAATGGATTCTACAAGTGTATTTCAAAGAGCAGCATCGCGCTGGATGAACCAGCAATAGTAGAAACAGCTTCAAAGACAAGCAAAAGAAAATCTTACTCATTTCTTCTGCTTGATATTAGTGAAGCTATTTGCTCGCCTTCTCATCGTTAGTAATGATGCAAGTCCAAAATCACGGCTAAAAACGTACTAAGAATTAGTCTTAGAGTGGAAAAAACATCACTCTGCTAAAGGTAATGCAAAAATCGGGGTTAACTTGGCTATATTAATAAAGCAGAAAAAAAAAAAATCATCAACAAAAGACTGATGACTGGCTAATAATGAAAAGACAAAAGAGCTGTCCTGATGAAAGATTGCATTTTTATCTGGCTTTGAAACCAAATTTTACACTTTTGCTATCTAATTCAAGAAGAAAAGTGCAGATGATAAAAAAAAGACGGGGGCACTCCCATCCCACCAGCACCCCACGAGCACAGCCTGCAGCCAGCCCTGCCCCAGTGCTGGGAGTGCAGATGCACAGCTCTCCTCTCCAGCACCCGTTTTCTGGATCCCGTTTCTATTTCTATCTGCTCTTCCTCCCGAGCTTCTGCTTTAGGTGCCTGCATGGCACTGATAAAGCAGCACCACATGGAAATAATTTCTTTCTCACAAGGAGAGGATTCTTGCAGAGATTTTTCTTTCCAACACATACTCAAAAGTTTTTCAGTGCACCGCAGCCTGATTTTATGGAAGAACGGTGTGTACTCCTTGCAGCATCCACAGCTACAAAGCCTCCATTCCAATAGAGAGCCCTCCAATGCCTGTGACGGATGCAGAGGGGAGGATGCTGCTCCAGGGAGGACAGAAAGGAGAGCCTTTGTGGGGAATGTCAGCATTGCCATTGGGCCAGAGGCTCCCAAAGCAGAGCCTTAGCTCAAAACACTGCTTCCTACACGGACTAACACATCAGCACCATGCAAGCACAGCAAAGCACAGGAGGCGACCGTATTTATAGTCAGAGAATCACAGAATCTCCAAGGTTGGAAAAGTCCAACCCCACCCCCCCGTGCCCACATCCCTCAGTGCCACATCGCCACAGCTCTGGGACACCCCCAGGGATGGTGACCCCCACTCCATGGGCAGCTGTGCCACTGCCTTTAGAGAAGAAATGCTTCCTAATACCCAACCTGAGCCTCTGCCAGTAGAACTTACAGCCACTCTCTCTCCTCCTATCGCTCTCATCCCAGCCTACCCTTCTGTCCCCGATTTTCACTGTCAATTGCTTTATATTTTGATGCCCAAGACTTGATCACCACCATCATTACTTTACTTTGCGTCACCACAAGTGCTAAGAAATGAGAGAAAATGAGGCTTATCCAGCGAGCCCCCCCACCCAGTCGTGGTGGGACAGAGAGGACACTCAGCAGTCTTTGCCCATTGCAGAGAAAAATGGCACGCGCTGCTTTTTCTCTGGTTGCACAGCAGACGGAGGCGTGAAGGAAACTCGGCACTGGCTCCAAACCAAGCGCCCGCAGCGAGCTAAAGGCAGCTTTCACCAGCAAGGGGAGAGAGGAGAAAACAGCACTTGTTGGTCACGGGAGAGGGGGAGCCGAAGGCCAGAGGGCAAATTCCACTTGCAACATGCAACATATTTTTGTGGGTTGAATCCATTTTCCCCGACCGTCAGAAGGGCTTCGGCTGCAGAGAGCGGCACGCGGCACCACAGCCAGCAAGGAGGTGTGGGAGCAGGGAGCTGGAAATGCACAGAACAATTAGCTGATGAGTAACGAGAATGCGCCGCGCTGCCCTGCGTCACGTCGGTGCTGGTTGTGCTGCCCCGCGCTGGGAAAGAGACTTCTCATTTTTCCCTTTGTTTTGGCCGGGCACGTGGGAAGGGAGGCAGGCTGGGATGGAGGGCAGGCTGACAAATGGGTTTGTTTATTGCATTTTTGTGGTATTGTTTTGCTTATTGTTTAGAAGAAATATTTTATAAAAAAAAATCGCAGAGACAGAAAAGGGGAATTGTTAGCGAGAAACCACAGGCACCAAAGTTCTTGGTGCTTCCAAGGCGTCTGGCATGCAAAGGCTGCAAAATCCCTCACAAACTGATAAGCACTACCTGTTTTATAGTGCTGATGCACACAAAGATTAAGAGACTTTCCAAGTGTTTGGCAGGGGCAAAACTAGCAGTGTGCCGCAGACTTCAAGTGCTTCTCTGCACGTATTTGATAACATTTACTTCCTAAACAAATTAAATCTGATATTAAAAAAAAAAAAAAACAACACCAACATGCACACAACTTTTCCTGCCCTCAATTTAACTTTTTCTTATGCTTCAAAAAAAATAACACACAGCCTGTCCTCAACAGCACTGCAACACGTGAACTAAAGTTGCTCAGAGGGTGGCGAGGCACTGGAACAGGTTGCCCAAGGAGGCTGTGGATGCCCCATCCCTGCAGGCATTCAAGGCCAGGCTGGATGTGGCTCTGGGCAGCCTGGGCTGCTGGTTGGCGACCTGCACACAGCAGGGGGTTGGGACTGGATGAGCACTGTGGGCCTTTGCAACCCAGGCCGTTCTGTGATTCATTCTATGAAATTCACCAGTATGCCTTCACTGAATGACAGTGAAGACTTGAAAACCTCCCATCTGATAGTTCCATTTTCTATGAGATTTTTCATCTTTGTGTTTCTTTGGAAAACCACAGGAAAGGAAGGGAAATACCATCTGTGAAACAAAACAGCCCCACAAGACAGAGTGGAACTGGTAGAAATGGAATAACCTGAGCTGGAAGGGACCCATGTGGATCATTGAGTGCAATGTAAAACTGGCTTGTGGTTTTATTAAATCAGGTACTCTAGCACCAGATATCCTGTTTGAAAATATCAGAACACATGCAGCACTGGAGAAGGAACAAGTTTTTGTTGCTGTTGCTATTCTGTTGCACATTTAAGGCAAGATGTCAGCATCTCTTTTACACGTGGTCAAACGGAGCTCCTCTACAATCAATTTTAGCTGAGCAGTTTTGTTCACATGCCGTGCTGTCACGGCAGAACAAAGTGCATCCAGGGGCAGGGGGGTTGCATTAAGGGGCAATAATGCAAAGAGGTGTCTGTGGGCACGCACAGGGCTGCAGCCTGGAACCTCTGCAGCACCAAAGCTGCACTGCTCCCCACTCAGCCGCACCGCCACCCTCAGGCTTGCACCTCCCCATGCTGGGCAGCCTGCCTCCAGACTACCAGACAGTGTTTGACAAAGTTCCACATCAGAGATTAAGGTCTTTGTGCAGAGATTGAGGTCTACAGAAAGAAAGGAAGCGGAATAGACAGAAATGTAACATAAAATGGATTGACATCGGCTAAAGGGCAGAGCGGGGAGGGAGACAGCCAGAAACACAAACTTTTCTTTAGGGGAGAAGCAACCAGAAAGATGTTATTTGGCATGAAGAGTCCCGCAGTGTGTCATTTAAGCAGAAGACACAGAAAGTAAATACAAACTGATAGCAACCAGTGAAACCCACAATCACTAAATCACTGTGTGACCAATGGTGGGCCAGCTGGAGCCCATGGAGCCAATTAGCTAAGTGGAAAATGTTCATCAACAGCATTTGTCACATAAAAATCAACTGCCCATAGGAGGTTGATTGTTAGGCCAGGCTGGGTGCTGCACAAAGCAGGAGGTGGAACATACCTGGTGCTGCAGGTGCCCTTGGGGCACATCTGCACAGTGCCCATCACCCGACGTCTGGGGCCATGGCAGAAGGGACTCCATCATGGCTTTAGACCAAGACAACAGACCTGGAAGATAACAGAAAATAAACACTATAAACTTTGTGAGCAGCATGCAGAACAAGCTTACCCCAGTGTGAAGATGAGCACAACGCAGCAAGCCGTGCAGCACGGCAGTAATGCCCCGCTGCAAGCTCACCTGGACGTGCTTTACTTATTTCAGTTTGCACTGTTTTCTGGGGCACCACGTCAACGTATATTGAGGTTGTAATTAAATACACCCTTACAGATAAATTTAGCTCTACCCAGCGTTTTTAATCTGATCACACAGTTTGTAAATGTTCTTACAAAAACACGACCCGTGCAGTGGATTATGTGCAAGCAATTTGTTTGTTTTTCCTTCTTCTCCTAAAAGCTCCTTCTGCAAAACACACCACACTAAGCGCACGGGCTTTATTTTACAATCTAAAATAATTCTGGTGTCAAATATGCACTTTTAAATGCGTGCCATCCCTTAAAAGTACCAAGGATCACTACAACGGCATCACATCTCCCACCACTGCACAAGGAGCAGGCAAGATTTCAGTCCCAAAACAGAGGAGCTTCTCACCTTCATGAATACTTCTGTTATGCCCATGTCAACAGCAAGCTATGTTGTAGCTTCTAGCTTTTAAAAAACGGTACCCTTGAAAGCTTATTTATATTTTTCTGTTCTTGCTCTAGCAATTAATGCGACGGCTTTGGAGGTGGATCTGTGATTTTATGCAAGTGAAGCGAGTACAAATTGCGAGCTTTTATTTATATCCCACACAGATATCATTAGAGCACATGCGCACACAGAACTGTATCCATACAAATGAGTGTGCCTCTGTATGTATAAATGTATGCGTGCTGAGAGCTCATCTATCATCTCCGCTAATTTTTTTAATTTAATCTTGTTTTTAAATCATCGGATATATAAATGATTAGATGGAACAATACAACTATTTTGCTAACACATGGACACGAGTTCTAGCAGTTAAACACAAATATAAGACCTATAAACGATGAAGATGGACTATTTCCAAATTTGGCAAGCATCGTACAAGGCTTGGAAGAAGGAAAAAAAAAAAAGGATTATTGCCTTTAAAAGTTTTAAAAATAAAAACCCTTTACTTATATCAAATGTGAGCAAACACCCACTCGGTGTGAGCGTTTACAAGGATGCTACAGATGGGTAAAAAAAAGCAGTGAAAAATATCTTCTTTCACAAATCGCAGCAGTAATTGCACAAGAGCTGTGCCTGTAGCAGCGAGGGAGCACGAATCCTTTGTCGTCACAGCCGTGGCTCTTCACACCCAGACACCCCACTAATTCTGCCTTAACAGATCATATTAAAGCTTGGCAAGCCCACCGGGCTTTTAACGTTATCAGGTCAAGCACGCACCCACTTCTGCCTCTGAAACCTACAATAAAAATAATACTTTGCACTTCTGTGGAGCCTTTCATCTGCAGATCTTAAGGTGCTTTGCAGATACTGCATAATTAAGCCTTGAACCACTCCACGAGTTGGGTGATGGAAACGTTTAACAGCAACGCACAGCAGCAGCGCTACCAGCTTAGGACAGAAACCAAGAGTTATTTCCTTGTCAGTGGAAAGCAGGGGAGGTTTGGACAAATCAACATTGTTGCCCAGCCCAGAAGCATGGTCCCTTTGTTTCAGAATGCCTGCAGAGATGGAGCTGGTCTCAGGGCTTGCTCAGCTCCATGGTTCCTGCTGCATCCCCATGCAGATGGGCTAGAGGGGGCTGAGCCAAGCACCGGTATCAAAACTAACCCAGAAAACAAACCAAAACCCAGTTATCTCTGAGGGTACCCAGACACGAATACGGCTATACACTGACAGAGGTCAAGAGGAGCAGCAGCAGGTCAGAAAAAACAAACATCCCCAGTGCATGAGGACTTACACAGCCTGCAACACATACCCAGAGGTTTTCAGTCTTCAGCCTTACACAGTGAGGTTGCAGATGCTCCCTCCCTAGAAGCACTCAAAGCCAGGCTGGATGGGGCTGTGAGAAACCTGGGCTATAGGGAGATGCCCCTGCCTGTAGCAGGGGGTTGGAATGAGATGATCTTAAAGGTCCCTTCTGACCCAAACCACTCCATGATTCAGGAACAGGGACTCCCTTTGCTTCAGCACAGGCTCTCAGGGAGTGTTTCCCCTCTGCCTGTGACACCAGAGCTCAGGTTCTGAGAAAGTGTAGGGTGGAAGCATCCCCGGGGTGAGCACATGCTGGCAGCCTGCAGAGCTCCAGGTACCCAGTGTTCAACCAGCACAGAGCATCCTTGCACAGCATTCCTGCTTTTGCTTTAACAAAAACACACGTAAACAAACAGAAATTCTTATCCAACAGGACAACTTCTAAAGCACTTGTTTTTGTAGAATGGTTTTTCCCTGCATACAAGCTGAGTGATGTGCACACAAAGCAATGGCAGGAATTTGCATAGACTCCCCTTGCATTCACAGCTGGATTTGGATGGGCATAAGTCACCATAACTTCACTGTAATCAAGAAAGCTAGAAGAACTTTGGGACTTGGCGTTCTTTATTTATGCTCAGGCAGTATTTCCCAAATACCACTACTTCCAATTAGGAACCACATGTGAGCAGACAAGCTGGGCTTCCCAAACACAGCGGAGCGCGGAAGGAATTCTCAGGGTGGGCGCTGAGCAGACCTCACCCCTGCTCCAGCATCTGGCACGGAGCGACTGAGAGACCCTCTGGGCCCTCACATTCATTTAAAGCATCCCTTTGATTTTTAATCTAACTGACAGCGCATTTGATAGCAGCCCTGCTCCCTCCTTGTTTCCTCGGGAGTCTCAAAATTTAAACAAAAAGTACGACTGCTCACTTCATGAATCTTTTAAGAAGATCTCTGCATATGTCACCGGGCCCACGCTGGCATCAACAACAGCACGTGGCATTCGCTGCTGTCTTAATACAGTAATGCTCTCCGAAGTATCTGCTTAATCTTTTGCTGATGTTTAAGGGTACGTGGCTCACATTAAAAACATATTCTACACCTTACAGGGAAGGGAAAGTAGAGCTGAGCATTTTTGAGCAGTTCTACGATTGCCACCTGTAGAAGGAAGGAAGACCAGGAAAAGCACTGCTGTTGAGTGGAGCAGATCTGCTGGCAAAGGACTTGGAAACAACTGTGGCAATCAATGCCTTCTTTGCTCCAACCACCAAACCTGGTGGACCTTCACATGGTTTTATCTCTTTTTTATTTTTTTTTTCGCTTGTTTTTAGCACAGGGCTGGGTATGCATTTTAAAAAAATAATAATAATCATCGGATGAGAAAATAAATGACTTATCTCAGCACCAGCAACTCCAGTCAGCGACCAGCAGCTCCTCTGCCAATGAGCAAGAAATGCAGGGTGCAATTAGAAAAGTAGACATCGTTCTAAGAAAACTAACCAAAATTGGGCTCATTTCAGGTGAGCCCAACCAGGTGGCTGCAGTTAGCCTGATCTCACACTGGAGTGAAAGAAATAAAAACCTTCACGTCGCAATGCTGAGTTGGAGCCAGGCTGCAGAATTTGGTCCATGCCTAGCTGAAAGCCAGCATTACCACTGCTCGTGTTAGATATCTCATGGAAGAGGGCAGCCCAACACCACGGAAGGGATCTGCAAATACATTCAGCTCAGAGCACGTCTATTTTCAACAATGAAGTTGTAACACAGAGAGCTAGATCCGAAAGAGGATGTTTGCCTAATAAGAGGCATTTTTCTCCGGTAAAACCCTCTGTTAGAGCCACTTTGCTTTGTTAACTTTCATAGCATGTATCCTCACTATAGCCTTCAACACCTGAAAAATTAGTGGAAGAATTTGACTGATTATAGAGGTTGTTTTCCTTGTTCCACTGCTTGTTCTAAAAGGGATACTCAGCAGAACTTGCATTTTTTTTTTTCATTTTGTGCTGTCTGCATGAGTAATTACCTCCCTGATTTCTGAGATGCAATTGAGTAGCTTCCACATTAGAAAAATCCAAAGATTGATAGAGCCATCTCTCCTAAAGGATTAGTTTGCCGCTGTAATTCCACTGAGTAGGTCATTCAAATAGCAAAATGCTACAAAGTTTAATTTCTCCTGTTTGTAAAAGCCAGGTATTGATACCTATTTAAAGGGATGTGAAAAGGGCTGGTTAGCCTTTGGAGGGGAAAAGCGTTTTCCCATTCCTGCAGCGGCCGCAGAAGGGCAGGGGGAGGAGGAAGGTGCTGGCACTGCAGAACGCGGCAGCGCGGGGCTGGAGATGTGCTGGGAGGGGGGGAAAGGACAGCACAAAGGTTTGGAGGAGCAGTGCAACCTCCTCCAGACGTGCGTGCAGGTTTCTCCCCTGGTTTGAAGGGCAAATTAGTTTTCTTGCTACCCTGGGGATGTCAAGGGGATGGAGGGCAAAGCAGCGGCACGCCTGGAGCCTCACAAGCGGAGCAGAGCAGCGCCTGACGGACGGCTCAGAAGCACTTTGGAAGGTTTCACATGCAGGGAACCGGGCCCTGCTCCATTCAGAACTGTGTACAGGCCACAGACTGGGGAGAAAGGCCAGCATTAGCCAACCTGGCGTGGCCACGTGACGCATATCCAAAGCATTTACTGTGGATCAGGATCACCACAACATCGGTCTGCATCCATACTTTCCAGATTATTTAATAGATAACATTTATACATCGGGTAATTCAATTGATGGGACAACAATTCTGGGAATGGTTTGGAAAGCTTGCAGTGGTAGAATAAAAGAAAACATAAGAAAACATTTTCCAAATATTCAGATAAGGATGGAAGACCTAATGGGGAATTAAGGCAGAATTCATCAAAGCATCACAAGCATAACCACAAGTGGGGCCGAATGGAGCAGTAATTTTGATGAATACTTGTGCCAACATCATTTTTTCTACTAAAGTGTTGCTGACTTCCTCTACAACTTTAAGAAATAAAAGCAAAAAATTTAAGAAAAAATTTGTTTTTAATTTAGACAATCACAAATATGTCAATCCCTTACATTCACTGGAACAGGTTGCCCAAGGAGGCTGTGGATGCCCCATCCCTGCAGGCATTCAAGGCCAGGCTGGATGTGGCTCTGGGCAGCCTGGGCTGCTGGTTGGTGACCTGCACACAGCAGGGGGTTGGGACTGGATGAACACTGTGCTTCTTTGCAATTCTATGCAATGCAGGCATTCTATGAAATGCCTGCATTACATCCTGAGGTCCCAGTGTGAAATTGGAGGTGTGTCCTCATGTTGAGGTGGATTTCCCAGAAGAACGGTGTCTGGAAATGACTTTAAAAAGCTTGGTGCTCAATCTGTGCAGCTGTGATGTTCTGTCTCCATCTGAGCTCACAGAACTCCATGTCAGTATTTCAACTGGCCGCTTCCAGGTGATGAAATACAGAACATGAGCCGCCGTACTGATCAGCGGGTGCTGGGACAGTGTGTTATCTATGTTGGTTCTGGGATGCTCCTCTCCCTGAGGCTGCATCAGGCCCCAGTCCTGGCTTCTCACCCACACACCCAATCACACCTCGCTTTGCTGTACAGTCACTTGGAGGTGTCACCCAGTAGGATGTCCGCAGTATTTATTATTCTCTTTCCTAGCTTTCTCCAGATGTTTAGCTACAGGGTAGTATTAGGGAATAGATGAGTGCAGCTGGTTAGGAGACGCTGGGCTAAATAAGCAGAGCATCTGTGGTTTGTCTAGGGAGGTTGGATTTCAATTAATTAACCGTGCACCAACCTGCAAAGATCTTTTGCATTTCAGTTAAACAGACTTCAGAGCAGAGCCGTGATCCGTTCTTGCCTTTTCAAATAGATGCTACATCCTCAGCTGGCACCAATCGTGGGGCCTCTCCTGCCATCAGCAGAGCTCAGTTTACACCAGACAGGGGTATGGATCATGACAGAGAAATAAGCTTTTGATGATCCCAAGAACTACTTAGATGCTGAAGCAGTTCATCCAAAAATAAAATGCTTATTTACTTGAAAAGGAGGAAAAAAAATTAATCATTTCATTAATTTTTTCCCTGGGACCATCATAAGCTACATCTTCATAGAATCACAGAACAGCCTGGGTTGAAAAGGATGTTCATCCAGTCCCAACCCCCTGCTGTGTGCAGGTCGCCAACCAGCAGCCCAGGCTGCCCAGAGCCACATCCAGCCTGGCCTTGGATGCCTGCAGGGATGGGGCATCCACAGCCTCCTTGGGCAACCTGTTCCAGTGCCTCACCACCCTCTGGCTGAAAAACTTCCTCCTCATATCTAACCTAAACCTCCCCTGTCTCAGTTTAAAACCGTTCCCCCTTGTCCTATCACTATGCTATTTATAAAAAGGTGGAGAGCTCACATGCAAATGCACACATGGACAAAGTTTGAAGGCAATAGCCCAGCTCACAGCATCTTATTCTGGGTACAACCCATCCGGGAGCCCAGCACATTGGTACCTCAGTCACTTGAGCAGGAAAGCCATGAGATGAGCAGGAGTCAATCTGTGCATTTCACACACCATATTTACATGGCACGGAATTTCAGATTTCTTAATGCAGAGAACTATTACAGCTCTGTTTGATGCTAAGGGGTGGGCACATGGTGTTTCCTTGAAAAAGACTGAGAATTTTGTCTCTCTGCCCATTGCAGGATTGGGTTCTGACTGACATGGCTGCTCAGTGCCAGCTCAGCACCCATAGTACATTAGCTGTGGTTCCTCCTAGGCTGAATAAAATTCACAGTTCATACGATCCACATGTCACTAGAAAACTTACTAGCTTTGTAAGAGGATAAATAGCCAAAAGACAGAGCACAATTGATTAAATAAGCTCCTCTTTGCAACACTAACTCAGGAACCTGCTATCTCGGCATCTGCTACCATGACACCAACGGTACTTGAGAGATTGGCAAGTGGTCAGAAGGCATCATTATAAAAAGGAAAAGAGATGAAATCGGAAAACCTCTCTATCAATCTGCCAAGCTGTCAGGGATGCTTGTTCTGAAACAATTCCCCTTGTTTCCAATAAATTATGTCAGAACTGGATGAAAGGCATAGACAGGAAGTCTGGAGACAGCCACCTCTGTTCAAACAATCTGGGGTAAATCTAACATCGCTTCCAGGTGACGGCAGGGCTGGCACCATGAATTTGGGATGGCTGCCGTGCCTGCACAGAACCCGAGGGCAGAGGGCTGCCCAGCCCTGGGCACAGCCCCCTCCTCCCCCCACCCAGGAAACCCCTCAGCTCTCACCCAAAGGTTGGGCTCTGCATTTCAAACTGATAATGCCTGATGAAAGGGTAGCATTTGTCAAAGCACCAATTTAGCTGTAAGTTGAGCATCCAACCTATGCACCAATAAATACACTACAGCACGCCCTCTGGTCTGTAACTCATAAACACTGACAGCTCCCATCACCCACATCATCCTCAGCAAAACCAATGCAAAGCAATCAAATGGCTCTGGTTCTAGAGCACATACTGAAATGGCACAGCATCCATCCCACCTGCAGGACCTCAGCCATCTTCCCTGCCCAGCTTCATCCTTCCAGCACATCACTGCTCACCCTGTGAGCTCCCCCTGCCCCTCTCTGAGCCACACACCTTCCTGCTTCAAGGGCTGAGGGCAGCTTTGGCCAGGAAGATTTTCTTATGCATTAGTGAGTGCCTAGCACAATGAATGACAATGAAATAATATTCTTTCTTCACTTTACTATTACATCAGATGATAAAAAACACTCACATAGTGTGTCTTCATTCTCCATTCCTTAGCCTCTCCTGCTGCTTCTCCTTTTCTTATGAGTTTCACACTCCCCCAACTCCACACATTGCACTCGTTTCCTAAATTCCAGAGTACAGCAGCATTTCCCTGCATGAGTGCCTTCCCCTGCCTCCCTTCCAGACTGCACCTCTGACTGCTTCGTTCCTGATGCTCCTCTTAGCAGATTCCTTGTTTACCTTAAGGAAAAAAAACCTACCACTCATATGCTGTTAAAATCAGTGAGACATCTGTGCTGGTTTAATAACTGGTACATGGAATTTTTCTGTATTTATATTAGAAGCATTTAAGATGTTTAGACGGAGTTGTTCACAGACAGCATCGCAATAGAGTCCCCATGGTGTCAACTGGAGATAAAAACACACCCACAGCACTCAGAGCCTGAGAATGCCCCACGTAAGTAAATGCAAACCCTGTTTGGCATTATCTGGAATACATAAACGAATATAATTGGGTAGATATCTGTTTCTGAATCTGCAACTCGTTCTCTGTAACATGGGTTAAGCAGCGGTTGTTTAAAGGTGACAGGAAAGCATAATTGAAAATTGAGCTAATCAGAGATTCCTGTGCTGAATTACCTCCACAGCAAGCAATGAGCGTGGGAGGAAGAGGGGGACAAAGCAGAGCACTGCTTGCTTGCTCTCACACTGCAATGCTCCCTTCCCCAAGAGTCTCCTGGAAGACATCAGAGAAATAACAGGAAAGCCCATCTTGTAAATCGTCAGCCAAAAGAAAGCTGGGAGATGATGAAAGGAAAATTAAAAGCCACCACGTTTGTTTTATGCAGCTACGTTTCCAAATGTTAACTATCACCAACCTCAGTTTGCCATCAGATGATAACACCACAACAGCTATGGCCAACTCCTATCTGGTTTCAAATCCCCCTGTACCAGCTTTGCTGGTACACACTCTTTGCATCAGGGTGCCAGTGGGAACAGACCCACGCGGTTCAGGTAAGGCTTAGCACTGCTGCACACTGCCTAATCCCCTACATCTCAGTGTGCAGGCACCTCCAAGGCCCCACCTGCTCACGTTCTCCTTTAATTCATGCCCTGACACTCCTTTTCCAAGCGTTCACCAAAAGCCCTGGCTGGAGACAAGCCACTTAGGGAACACTGACTTGTGGTGTGGTACACAGGGCACAGCATGGTACATCCAGGCTCTGAGCAGCTGGACACAGCTGAGTCTGGGGGATGGGGAGAAGGCAGCTAGCAGGTGAGATTCCATCAGTGAGGGGGAAACAGAAATGACAGCCAGCTGGGTTAGCTGACTGCACAGAGTGACCTGGAGCTAATGCTGCTGCCCACTCACCCAATGGCCCCAGTGCTTCCTGCCCCCTCGCTCGGGTGCAGAGGAGAGCAAAGCCACAGGTTGCTGTTTACCAGGCACCATAGCAACTTCCAAGACCATTAGCTGCAATCACAGCCTGCTCCACTACCTGACTGAAGGGCTGGATGTGTGATAT
Organism: Phasianus colchicus; assembly: GCF_987193195.1. Lineage (NCBI taxonomy): Eukaryota > Metazoa > Chordata > Aves > Galliformes > Phasianidae > Phasianus > Phasianus colchicus. The sequence continues at coordinate 936,876 of NC_143442.1, read as the reverse complement.
TTAGTCTGACCTATAAAAATATCTCTGGAGCAACCTGCGTGCATAAGTGTCACATCAAATGTTTGTCATACAAGGGATGTGACACCAGGCACCTGATGGAGCATCACTGCAAGGGAAGGGGACCTGCCCCTGCAGGAGGCTTACAGCACACATCTCAGGTACGACAAAAATCAGCTGCTGACAGCAGGCACAGACTGTGACAAACAGACCCCGCTCTCCTCCTTACTTATGGGATCCTACACTCTCCATCACCAAGTCATTCCATTAAAGACGCACTTCATTACAAGCACCGACCCAGAGCTCTCCTTAAATGCCACAGAAGATGGCAAAATGCTGCCAGATGGAAACAGCACGAGGACAGAACTGGGGACGTGGGGACGGGTGATGTGTCCAGGTGCCCTGGGCTGGCTGCAGCACAGCTGTGCGCAGTGATGGGCAGCTCAGCCAATGGTCACTCCTGTCCAACAGACACAAAGAGCACGAGATGTCCTCTGAAAGTTATCTGTCAGGGCTGAACTTCAAATACCCGAGCCAGCATTTAGCTAGCTAGAACAACAGAGTGCTGTGCTCACATCTCTCAGCATAAAATTACAGAATCATATGGGACCTCTTGGGATCATCAAGTTCATCCTTGTGCTAACGCAGGTTCCCTACAGCAGGTTGCAAAGAATGCACTCCTAACAATTAACGCCTCTGTCACTCCTGCAGCCACCTGCAGATCATCATCTGTCTGCAGATTCTTTAAGCTCACTGTTACTCTCCTCAGACCGTGCTGCTTTGCAAGCAGGTTGGAGCCAGGTTGCAAAGGAGCAAAGCTGTGGTTGTGAGCTGGTGGCTCTGCTGGCAGCTCTGTGTGCTTGTGTGGATCCAGGTCTGCTTGGATCTGCTGCAGAACCCCACACAGCATTAAGGCCGTGGATGTTTGTGACAGTGCTCTACCGTAACACCTGCAAGGAGAGTTAAAATAACTGGAAGAAGCTGTATGCATTTTCCATATTATAATTATCACATAGTACAGTATACAGCCACATACAAATATGGTCATTTTAGCTGTAAAATCCCTACGTCGTTTACACACACACAGTCTCCAGGGTACAGCACACTGCTCTCTCCCAAACACAAAAATCCTTCTTCTTAAAACACAGTAGCAATCTCAAGATCCACTGCTTCGTTAGTACTAAAGCACGCCCTGAATTACATCTCATCAGTTACGGAGGCTGCTGCAAAATCAAAACACAGTGGCTGCAATATTGCACCCTCCTATGGCAACCTGTCTGTACACCTCCTTCATTTCCTGAACGCTGGAGATGCTGGAGTCTGCCGGCACAAGGCTCAGAATAAGGCTGCTGATTACAGTGGCTGAGACAGTCATTGAGGAGTATTGGCTCTCTCCAGTTCAAGCTTTGACATCCTCCAGATGCTTCCTTTAAGAAATAGGGCTTTAATCACAGAATGGTTGGGTTGGAAGGGACCTCAAGGACCATGAAGCTCCAACCCCCCACCACATGCAGGGCCACCAACCTCCACATTTCATAGCAGCCCAGGCTGCCCAGGGCCCCATCCAACCTGGCCTTGAACACCTCCAGGGATGGACGGGGCATCCACAGCCTCTCTGGGCAGCTGTTCCAGCACCTCACCGCCCTCATAGGAAAGAAAGCAAAGGCGTACTTGATTTTTGCCAACATTTTTGAAGGCCAAGCAATACTTGAATTCTGATTTTCTTGCATAAGAACAGTTTCATCAAAAGAAACAGTAGTATTTTCTGGCAGTCCTTATGGCCAACCAAAGCAATCAAAATCATAGATGGCCATTTCTTCAAGAAAAAAAAAAAAAGCAATGAAAATTCCTACTGTAGTAAATGCAGTATTGGGGACGAGGGAAAACACAACACGTTTTGTTTGTCAGCAGTCCATATTTTTTCAGATAACTTGCACCCTTTTACAACTACATAATTCACTAGTCCTATAAACACTGCCATATAATCTTTAACACATGTGGGAGAGACTGGAACAGCTCGTGGCCAAAGCAGCTCTGAATCCTTATAGCTCATAAATGATTACTAAAAGATAAACTAAAAATATTCAAAACACGGAATGATTTGAGACAAACAACTCAGTACTAATGTGGCATTTTCACCCAAATTAGATTTAGGCTAAATAAACCCTGAGCTTTAATCATGACAGTAACACCTGAAACTTTCATCAGATTTAATGGTGGTTTGGTCTTTTTTCCATATCACCCAATTCACGTATCAAATTAATTTTTTACTTTACAGAATCTGGATAATTGTACCCTAAGAAAAGGATTGCAGAACACGTTTTCCTTCTGTCATGTTCCTGTAAATGAAAAGGTAGAAAAATATCCAACTTTAAAGGACAAAATCAGGTCCTGAAACCTCCTTCCTTGCTTGCCCTATAGCAACACAAATAGATGCTTTGTGCAGAAAGGAAGGAAATGTCCTGCTGCCCCTCCTACCCATCGTGGAGCATTTAACATTGGTGTGCATGCCATTCTCAAGGCCTGAGATGGCTAAGGAATCATTTGCCATTTGAGAATGGCAATAGAGAAGAGCTCAGCAATTCAGATGGTGGGAGCACACGCTGGCAAAGTAGCATCAGCTGAATGGCATCCTCTGCTATCAAACACCACATCAAAAAGAATAAGGACCAACTGAAAAACGGGCAGTAGGCACTTCTACAGTCTTCCCAGCAGGAATAAGTTCTACATTACAATTCACTCAACAATATTGCACAGACAGGCAAAACCTGCCTTTTCCACCACTTTTTCCATCCAGTCTTGTATCGTGTAAGCATAACCTTATTCCACGGAAGGGCAGCTGCCTCTTGCTGCAACACCACTTCAAAATAAAGAGCTGTACCCATACTGGGGACTCCTGGAAGAGCCAGGGACAACACGCATCTCCAGCCCACTTCTCCCATGCCATTATTTGATCATTCATCATCATTAACAGACAAGCTCACGGTGCCCGCGCTGTGCTGCACACCCATGAAGCCACAGCTGGAGACAAACCTGACAGAGGTTTTCATGGTGCACCATTGCTTGAAAATGCCACGCAGACGTGTCAAAAGACGCCCAGTCATGGGGTGTCCATTGGATGCCAAGGAGCTGTGAAGGTGTTACACGCAGCACACGCTGATGGATTCGGTTCCCAAGCAGCTGGTCGCCTGGGTCAGGCTAAATAACGCAGGAAGTATCAAATATCTTTCTCACAGGTATTCACATATTAAAATGACAAACTGTAGGGATGACTGCTAGCCTGGAGACACCGCCGTTCCATTATTTAACGTCTATTTTTTTTTTTTTTAAGTGCCTGAGATTTCTCCGTAAAAAAAAATAATGAACTTTACAAAATGTCACTTTTACTAACAGAAATTATGGCTTGAAGATGAATATTAAATATATTTTTTTTTAAGTTCACTTAAATAATGCTAAGGTCGTGACACAAGCTGACAAAAGCTGGGAAATGCAGAGCCATCGCTGACACTGCCCCTAATTCGCACAGCGGCCAGGAAGGACAGCAGGGCAGGAGTGCATCTCCAGCCACCGTCTGAAGCCTGGAGACTTTGATTTCTGTCATTTTGTAACCATGTCTTAATACATTTCCAAGAAATTTTTAATCCTTCCGTTTAGCAGAAGAAAATATTTTCACAGAAATTACCAATCACTTTTAATGCAGCTTCTACACCCAAGTCACAGGGTGCTCTTTTCCTCAGAGAAGCTAGGAGTCAACAGTATCATCCATATATATGGATACTGGCCAGAGGTACTACCCTAGATTTTATCTACAAGAACTGAATCCGTTACCACTCTCGGATTGAGCAAAACAAAAAGCTATGGAGAAACAGCACAAGGGCACCCAGTGGGCAGCAAGTCCTGGGACCAGCACATGCTGAGCACAGCAATACACTGGGGTGAATAACAAGCACATCTGATTGTTCCCACATCATGTTTGTTACTTATATATATCAACTACGTCGTATATTATATATGCAGCTCAGGATCATTCCTCTTCACTCAGCGTTGCCCAGCAAATCCTAAGGTTGGACTCCCAGTGGACAGAGGTGTGCAATGGGGCAGGGTTTTGTTCCATCCAGGGGAAGGGAAAACTAGGATGTCGTAAAGTGTTCACCCTGTACAGGAACTCATTATGCCACAGAACTCAGATAACAGTAATAATGTGAGCAGGTATCTGACCATGACATCACTACGCCTTTTGAATGTTATAAAGCAATAAACAATAAAATCTCTCACAAATACTAGAATCATTGAATCGTAGAATCATTAAGGTTGGAAAAGACCTGTAAGATCATCAAACCCAACCATCAACCCATTGTCACCAATACAACACAGTTCAAGTACTATGTGCAAGCTGAGCCCTCGGAGCAGCAGGGCTTAAGAAGTTAAACAAGACAACAGCAAACCAGCCAGTCAACCAAAAGCAGTATTTTCCCAGTTATCCACTACCACCCACTCACCTCCTTAAAGTGAAAATAAACGATACATCTGATTCTTTATGAATTACATAGCCAAGATTCCCAGCCCAAATCCACTTTTTCTCTCTGCAGTGTTTACTTCACTCAGCAATTTTAATGGTTTTAATGGGATGCTGCACAATAACTTCAGCAGATTTCAGGATAGGATTCACAGACGATTCGCTATGCTTCTACAAACAGTGAAATAGAACCTATGCATTTGTAGCATCATTAGTTTTCCCTTGCTCTAGTTTTACTATTTTCCCTCATTCAATAAATCCCCCAGAAACATTAAACACTAACTGGAAACGTGGAATTTTCTGATTATGGATCTCCTCCCTCGTCCCCTTGCTAAGTTGTTGAGGGATATGGTTTATTGAGAACCATTGGTGATAGGTGGATGGTTGGACTGGACGATCTTATAGGTCTTTTCCAACCTTAGTGATTCTGCGATTCTGTGAAGTTCTCAGAGCAGCATTTGGGGTCGGGGTGGTGCTTCAGTCAGAGCCAGCTCTGATAGGGAGAAGCGCTCCTGCTCAGCCTCACTCCTGCTGGGCTGTACCACAAAGCCTCAAACACAGCCGAACCTTGCTCCACGCAAGCACTTGTTGCAGGTACTGCTGAGGAATGAGGTAGAATTAGAAGAAATGTTCATCACAACCTGAAAAAAGCTGGAGCTGCGAATGCAACTTTCTCCCACAGCACCACTTCAGAATCACTACATCAGTCAAACAGTCCTCCCAGTGCCAGTGGATGATAAAGAATTCAGCATAAAAATAATAAAAGAATGGCCCAGGTTGGAAGGGACCTCAAGGATCACAAAGCTCCAACCCCCCACCACATGCAGGGCCACCAAACTCCACATTTCACAGCAGCCCAGGCTGCCCAGGGCCCCATCCATCCTGGCCTTGAACACCTCCAGGGATGGACGGGGCATCCACAGCCTCTCTGGGCAGCTGTTCCAGCACCTCACCGCTCTCACAGCAAAGAACTTCCCCCTGATATCCAACCTAAATCTCCCCTCCCTCAACTTCAAACCATTTTCCCTTGTCCTGCTATTATCTACCCTTCTAAAGAGTTGACTCCCCTCCTGTTTATAGGCTCAATTCAGGTACCTGGAAGGCTACAATGAAGTCACCCCGCAGCCTTCTCTTCTCCAGGCTGAACATTCAGCCATGTATGATGATACTAAAATCCAGGTATGTTTGCACAGTTCTCCTGGAACCCCATAAAAGTATGAGACTTAATTGAAACTTTTGCACCTGCAATCTCAGGATAACAAAACTACAGCATGTAAAACCTTTGTGCTTGCGTTGCTTATTGATTCTCAGTAACATGCAGTTTCACTGAGAACAAAAATCTGAGTAGAAGCAGCTGCACAGCTCTCTTAGAAGATCTTTAAATCTTAAAGATTTTTGACAAGACACTGGCAAGGCTCTGGGATGCTGAAATAGGAATGGCTAGAAGAAGAAATACTCTGAAGGAAGGATGAAATTAGGTTAAAGCGAGCAGGAATTCTGGCTGACATTGGTGCACTGTGGCAAGGTGAAGCCAAGGAGAGGTGAGTGTCAGGCAGAACACAAGGAGCACGTGCTTGCCAACCAAACACCCAGAGAGAAAGACAACCTATGGCTGGAGGGTGCTCAGCATCTCCGGCGCAGTGACGGACCCTTGCAATTGGTGATCACCTTTGCAGGCCACTTCCTAATGCAACCATCTATCAGATTCCCTTCTACTCTTTCAAAATTAAGCAGAAAGAAAAAGATTTTTGTTTCCTTTTCTTCGCTTATTTTTTAACAGAGGCACTACAGAATTATGATGGTGTCCTTTTGGTAAACCAAAATGTCAGACACATATTATTCTTTTAAACATCTCCTGGCCTTTCTCTGAAAGGTTAAGGTGGTTTAAATAAATTTAGTCAAAGTAAATGACAGCTGAGGAAGAGTATTAGAAAACTATACTTATCAACAACCTCTTTTCCTTAAATTTAAACAAGTCATTCACCAAACTGCAGTTTAAGGAAATCACAGCAACGCGCGCTCTGCCCACAAAGATGAAAACAACTTTAAGTGGTGAGGAAATGTTGGGTGGGAGAAATTACACACAAGTTAACAAATGTTAATGCACGGTCCTCCCTCGGTGAAAGTCACAAACCATGTTTTTTAAAAATAATTATGCAGCAGACTGATCTTCAGCATGGAACTGGCAATCAGAGCTGTCCTTTCCGTGCTCCTACATCACCTAAATGACAGGGGCTGAAATGGAACGGGCAAAGTCCTCAAATCACGTGGGAAGGAGTCGGGTGCACCACGCTAATGGTACACAACTGGTTTACAATTATTGTTATTAGCCACGGGAACCCTGTTTAGAGCAGGGGATTTGATATGTATTTATACCCCATGAGATGCAACTCTGGAAGCCGTTCTCACACATCTGAACGTCTCAGACTGCACACGTGTAAAATGTTCTTCAAAGTGGAAAAAAAGAATCCGCTAGTAAATCAAAAGGCTCTGCAAGAAAACCGTGCAGGAGGTTATTTATGAATCAGCAGCGAGAATTCTGATCTTGTACTTTGCTCTCAAATAAAGCACTTCTCCAAATACACTACTTTAATGTGACCTGAGGCTTTCAGGCAGGGAAAGCAGGAACTGGAACCATTCCCCCCCAACATACCCAAAAAGTGAGCGTGTCCCAGGTCCCAACAGCTCCTGAAGGGATGCTGATGGAGCTGCATCTGCCTGCTGCTGGGCCAAGTTCTTTACAGAATGAAAACCAAACAGCAATGTGGTCCCAAGGGAAATCAAGGCCAATGGCTGAGGGCGGGATCAGCGCTCCAGGAAACCTCCCAGAACAGGACAAGGTACAACAATTCTGATTTATTGTGCCTGCTGTGCTCAGTTAACAGCCAGAGTGGAGAACCACAGGGCTGCTCTATTCACACACAGCGTCTCACTAGGTGCTGCATGGTGCTCTCAGGTCCTAACACCTAAATGCTATTCCCAAAGAAGCAGTGGGAACTGGAAGGAGGCTGCTCTCCCCATCCCACGGAAAGGAATCGCTCACCTTGCAGGGAGCAGATCCAGTGGAAGGAAGAGGAAGCAGTACTGCTTTTTCACCCAGAGGGTGGTGAGGCACTGGAACAGGTTGCCCAAGGAGGCTGTGGATGCCCCATCCCTGCAGGCATTCAAGGCCAGGCTGGATGTGGCTCTGGGCAGCCTGGGCTGCTGGTTGGTGACCTGCACACAGCAGGGGGTTGGAACTGGATGAGCACTGTGCTCCTTTGCAACCCAGGCCATTCTATGAAATCCTATACTTACAAACAGGAGCACACAGCAGCACAAACAACTGGCCTCCAGTCACCCTTTCCTACTGCATGTTCCTGAATAGCACACAGGTTCTTTTACACTCCAATATGGCACTCCCCCTGGTCTGAAGGATTACCATCAGTGTGCAGACCCCACACCTCTGCAATTGGGGGTGCTGCCTCACCTCATCACCAACAGCTGGCACACTTCAGGGACTTGCTTCAGCAAGTTTCCACTTTTGTATTCTCCATCATACATCATCTGACTTATTTCCCATGCAGATAAGGGGAAAAAGAGTCATTAATTTGAGCAAGTGTGAGGCAAGAGCAAGGAGCTGGTGGGAAGGCAGGGCTCCCAGGGCCTCCCCACCTCCAAAGCTCTCATACGGGGTCAGCTCACAACCCCGTGTCTGCTGCCAAAACGAACCAGGCCTGAGATCACCAATACTTAAACAAAGGCCAAATACTTGACAAAGACATCATTATTTTATTTCCATACCATTATAAAGCCCTGCTTAAACATGTCCTCCCAGATTTGTCAAAAAAACGTTATCCGACTTGTTGCAATTAAGCAAAAGCCCAGCTGCGATGGAAGTACTGCTTTCAATAACACTGCAGAAATGTTATTTTTTGCTTTTTTTTTTTTTAATTAAAAAAAAATCCCACAGCATTAGCGGTTTGTTGGCCCAGCACAAGGGCCCTACAAATTTCTCCCAAGTTTCCACAGAAATGCATTGATTAGAGCATAATTTCGGTTAATATTGCCCTCTTTCAGTGTGCTATGCTTGCTTACACTAACTGTGCACCTTCCCCTCGCAGCCGTTTTCATCTTTTGTTCGGCTCAGTAGGTTTCCTAACTGGTGGATTTTATTGAGTTAAATCAAGCTGTCACTTCATCTGCCTGAAGGATGACTCAAATACAACACATAATAATAAAAGAAAAGTAGGATAAAATAATCTTGTCAAGCCAGAAAAACTGATTGCTTGAAGTTGTAGCCTTCAATCAATACACTAATTCCACAATTTATACCTCTTTCAATTGGAGAGGAAAGAAACCCTGATATGGTATTTCTTGGCTCACTGACCAACTTTGACCTTCTATCTATGTGAATGTGGGATTAGCAAGTGCTTCTGCTTAGTGAAATCACCTATGAAAATAGGAAAGCAAATAGGTGACATTTGAGGTTCAAACTAACTTTATTAATTTCAGCAATGCAAGGGTTGCTTATTGCTCAAGCACTGTGGTTTCACCGCCAGAGCTCGCGGGGCAGCTCATGGTTTGCAGGTGCTGTTATTATGGAGCAGGTAAGGCAAAGGCCGGGATGGGGCACCCCAAAGCATCTCACCTCCCAGAAAAACAAAGCCACCACCGTTTGTGCATCGCTTCACGCTTCTGTAGGTTGAAAAACACGCAACCCAACCCAGCTTTGCTACCTGCAGTCTGTAGGTGAGAACCAAGTGGATGAGGGCAGCTTATTTCGGCAGCTCAGAAAGCAATTTCTTAAGGTATAATGGACCGTTTTGACATTTTGTTAATTTTTTTTTTTTTTAAGGGTCCATCATTGCAAAAGCCTCTTTTATTTGTAAATTGTAATTAATCTGCATAGCTTTATAAAAGAACAATAAAACAGTTCATTTAAAAATTCTGGATGCTCTTCGGCTGTCAGATTTCTGCTTTGCTTTCATAATTCCTCCCCTGCAGGCACAAACCAGGAAATAAAAATTCTTTGTTTAGCAAGCCCTTTATATTTCACCCTGCCACCTGCTTAACTCAAGTTGTGGCATGCTATCAAACAGGCCCTGGAACGTGGGTTGTCCTTCTGCCCCATGCCTTAAAAAGAAGAAAAGCCTGTGTAGACTGCTGCATTAGCTGTGAGGTTGGAAGTGCCAGTCCATACTGCTGAAAATAATAATTAAGATAGAGCAACAGCTTACGGCTTATCTTTGACTGGGAACGATTAGCTTTTAAGGAGTTTCCCCGTTATCCCTGTTCCCTGGGATACTCCTTATGCTTATGTTCCATGATACTTTCAGACCTGAGAAATAAAAGCTGAGATGCATTTCTGGCTTCAGCTGAGTGCTGAAAGGAACACTGCAGAATTTACAAGGGGCTGCCAGGCAGCAATTGGGGACAGCAGCAGGGGTGGGTGCTGGTGCTGGAAGACTTGCTCACTATCTGTTGATGCATGTAATGGCCTCACGTTGCACCAGGGGAGGGTCAGGTTGGATATGAGGAACAATTCCTTCTCCAAAGAGCAGTCAGGCAGCAGCACAGCTGCCCAAGGAGTGGGGGTGACCATCACTGGGGCTGACCCCAGCTGTGGATGTGGCACTGAGGGATGTGGGCAGTGGGAATGGGGGGGTATTGGGAATAGGGAATGCTAGAGGACTTTCCCAACCTCAATGATTCCACAATTCATTGCACATAAGAACTCGACCTGCATGAACAGAAAACCACATCCCAATGGCTCATTCAGAGACTGAATGAGCTTAGTTAGAAGCTAAACTTTGCAGCAGCTCTGCTCAAGGCAGGTCACCAGCAGTGCTGCAGTTCGTAATCACAGAACGGCTCGGGTTAGAAGGGACCTAAAGATCATCCAGCTCCAACCCCCTGCTGTGGGCAGGGCTGCCACCCAACAGATCAGGCTGCCCAGAGCTCAATTCAGCCTGGGTTTGAATGCCTCCCAGGATGGGGCACACAACTTCTCACCCTCATGATCTCCCATGCCATGCACTTATCTGGGAACTCAGTCCCCACTGCATTTGTTATGCTCTCAACCACCAGAACCTGACCTGAGACACTTCTGGGCTCACAGCTGAAGTGCCGTACAGGTGAATTAGTGGAAGTTTCCTTGTGAGAGGCCAAGAGGTCCGAGAACGTACAGGGTTATCAGGCAGGAACATCTGTGTCCTTAGAACAGGGCCAAACTGGGGAGCCTCCAAGCAGTGGGAAGCTGCAGACAGGCCTGCAAAGGAGCCGAGCCATGGGGCTACATGAGGAACAACTGCAAGCATCAGGAACAGCTGGAAACTCAACCCACTGGGTGAAAACAACTGGCAGTGAACTTAGTCACCTTAACACAGCAATACTGCTGATGGTTCTCTGATTTATGCCGCCTCTAGCCACAGATGCAAGGAGCACAATTAAGCCTTCTACTTCCTTTTAGCAAGACACACTTTGATTAAACTTTGCTTTATACTCAGAGTTTAGTCGCAGTACAACAAGCTGCCTGAAACATTTCCATTTTTTTCCAGGTAGAGGATGGTATTTCCCCAGGCAGCAGCCCCAGCAACACAAAACATCTCCATGAAATACTGAATTCCCCCAGAGCAACCTCATTTCCTAACAGCATCACCCCATCCCAGGTACAAGGCAGTGTCAGGCCCCTCTACTGCTCCGCACAAACACTGCAGACACATTGAGCACAGTGCTGCTGTTCTGCCTTCCTCACCACCTCTGGCAAATTACAGCATTTCTTTCAATGGGGTAACAACGTTAATGAGGTACTGTTAATAAAGAGAAATAAAACACGTAACCGTTAGGTGGGCACCTTACACTCCGAACATCCTGACTCAGAGATGCTGAACTACTTAAATCTGGCACTGCTTTCATCCTGTTTCTTATGTGTAATTTTCACAGCAAAATGGAGAAAGTGCAAGAGGAAAATAAACACACAGAAAGAGGAAAAGGTTACTCTTGGTACCCCCAAAATTCCTTTTACTGACTACATGCAATGCCTAGAAAACAAATACAGATGTAAATACTGTGTGGATAAGATGTTATTCTTTTTCACATTGGAAATTTGGATCTGCTCCACCGTAAGTGCCTGCAGGTAGAAGGGGCTACACCAAAACACTGCTTTTTTTCTCCTGGATTTTAAGGGGAGGGAAATGTAAGAAGACATTTGCAGATAAGGAGGCAGAGTCCCTGAGCCCACTGATCACACTGTCCTTGGATTTCTGCAGCGATGAGGGACACAGACATCTCACACTGATCCTTTGGAGCTCGTGGAGATGAAGGTTAAGAGGCATTTGTAGCTGTTAGTTTGTTTGTGGCCAGGGAAGACGATGCTCAGTGCCCTCAGTTCTCCAGGCCAGGGATGTCACTGTGACTAACCTACTGACATTCAGTCTGATGCTCAAGAGCAAAGATTGCAGGCAGGATCAGCCACTGCCAGCCCAGTTTCACCCAAAGTTTTGTTGCTGACACCATTGCTCAGCTGATTGCTCCTGAATACTTTCTTATTTAGCTCTGTTTTCTGTCATTCATTAATTTTCTGCCAAATGAGCAAACGCTCATTTTAAAATTACCAAGTATTTGAAAAAGTAGGAAAAGATTTATCCAAAATGAAAAGGATAATTCACAGAATAAGCAAATAAGGGTGGGATGTAAGGCTGAACAAACCAAACAACCCCTGTGGCACATGCACCAAGCTAAGGTATTCAGCAACCCCAGCTGCAATGGACACGCAGCATCTGTGGTCCAGACAGAAGAAATAGCTGAATATTCCAGCAAAGGGGCCACCAGCTTGTGATTTGAATTCAGAAAAAAAAAAAGCAAACATTGTCAGTTTAACTATTCAAACCACAGAGGTAACAGTTTATAGCTGAATCACGGCTCTGCTGCAGTTCAGCCCATTGCCCTGACCGCTCCTGAGGCACGCTGCGGGTGTCAACTGCCCATCAACTTCCATCTTTGCAATACAGCTAATAAAAACCTCAGGCAGCTTCGCAGCTCCCAAGAAACAAAAATGCAGTAAGCAACAGAAACCACACAAACCAGAAATGAGATGACGAGTAAGCCACAAAGGCCAAAGCACCAAGATATGTGACTCATAGGATCATCGAGGTTGGAGAAGACCTCCAATGTCATCCAGACCAACCACCCACCTCCCTCCAATGGCTTCCCCACTAACCCACGTCCCTCAGCACAACATCCAATTGTTTCTTGAGCACTTCCAGGATGGTAACTCCACCACCATTCCAGTGCCCGACTGCTCCTTCAGAGAAGAAACTGTTCCCAAATTCCAACATAAACTCAAATAATTTCTTAAGCAAACAGCACACAGTCTTAACCTAGGCTCTAAGCCAACTGCTACAGCACTGACTACAGCATCTCCTCCTTTGGTGCTTCTAATTTAAAGGGAGAGAGTGTGACAGAGACAGAGAATACATACAGCAGGGCAAATATTTGTTGTATAAGATAAACACACAATTATCTAAAATGTAATCTTAATATGACTTATTAAAATAGATTACATTTTAATGCGCGCTGCAATTTGCACATTATATGGCACGCTCTATATGTGCAGCCTCTCCTCTGCGCCTACCCTGACAACCTGCACAACTGAAGATATATAGAGAGGCGAAAAAAATACCGCTATCTTTCTCTAAATGGATGTATTTGGTGTTGATAGTCAGATACAGTTTTCACCTTTATCCCAGCTTGTTTCTGACCCACTGAGTTAGTGTTAATCACCCCTGTAGGCACCAATAATTTCCCCATATGTGGAATTTGATAAGTTAGAGCACCCACTTCATTTCAAGAAGATTCCAGCTGGCTATCCAGTTATCGCTATGGACAGCTTCAAGCACTTCCATGCCTCTCCTTGTATTCTTAGCTTTATCAAGCGCTTTGCACTTTTTGTCTTTTATCTCTTAATTGAGACCTGACTGCAAGAAATGCCTATCTCTTAAAGTGTGGTGCATTAAGTATTAACTTTAACTGCTTTGGCTACTTGAGGTGCTGAAAACCTTAAGAAGCCAGGAAAAAGGTGAAAAATCTCCCCAAATCTCTATTTAGAGAAATTGTGTAAATGCTACAGTGCAATAAAAAGAAAATCGTTTTCCTTCCTCCTCTGCTTCTCCTCTCTCAAATGAAGAAAAAAAAAGAAAAAGAAAAAGCATATGCTGGAAACAAAAGTAGACTTCCCACATATATTGTCTTAAATAGCAAGGCACTAAGATGCAAACGTTCTGGAAAAGGAAGGTGAGACAGAATTAAGAAATTAACGTAAGAAATTAACTGCTAAATAGCAGTTAGAGGTGATAAAGAATTCATTCTGTCTCAACATAACGACTTGTTTGATCCTTCCAGTTGTGAAGAACAGCAGCTGATCCCTCCTCATGGAGGAACCTGGTGTGCATCTCACCTACAGCACAGTCAGCCCTTGAAGGGAAGCTGTGGATGCCCCATCCCTGCAGGCATTCAAGGCCAGGCTGGATGTGGCTCTGGGCAGCCTGGGCTGCTGGTTGGCGACCTGCACACAGCAGGGGGTTGGGACTGGATGAGTCCTTTGCAACCCAGGCCATGCTGTGATTCTATGATTCAGAATGCTTTCAAAGAAGTTGGCAAGAACACCTTTCTGAACCAGTCTTATCCTCTGTAAAATGGGATGAAAGCATCAGTGCTGACTTGCAGCCTTCGGATGGATGCTGGTACAAAATGCTCCACCAGGCAGCCTATAGTGACCCACCAGAATGATTCCTCGTGAATGACTGTTTTCTACTTTATTAAAAAAAAAAATAATAATGAAAGAAAAGCATTAAGGACTTTCTCCCATTCAAACCCAATTTCTCAGGAGGACCAAACAACATTTCTTACATCAATTAGTTTGCAGCATGTAACAATAGCAGGACAGCAGGACTTGTCCCTCCCAGGAGCCCATTACCAGGAAGGAGCTCTGCATTCATGACTATAGGTGTCACTTGCAAGCCAGCAGCGTGGCAAAACACAGTGTTCTTTTACATCAGTATATGTATTGATTTTGCTTTTTCTTATTGTTTAATAAATAAATAAATAAATCAACATTTCCAAGGCTGTTTGCCTCTGAAAAACACCCAGAGAAATTCAGATCTTGCCCTGGACCGATTTCTTACTGCCTCAGCAGCTGTGCTGTACTCCATTACAGGCAAGGGAACCCCTGTCTGCTGCCCTCCCAGGGAAGCCGTGGATGAGGCAAACAAGATCAGGACTGTCTGCAGGACAGTCTGGGAAAAGGAAATACTGACAATGCAAAATAATCCTTTTTTAGAGATAAAGTCACTAGCAAGTAGGTCACACCATGAAGAGCACGTAGTATGCTCGTCTCCCCACCCAAAGGATAACATGGAAATAAAAGCAGAGCAAGGGCCATAAAGATGAAAAAGAAACTCGGAAGAAACACTTCTCAAGCTAACCCAGAAGGAATGGGGAATGTTACCTGTGGGACTCAAGAGGCAGAAACAGTCCCTTGGGGAACAACGACACGGACAAAGGTGTTTGGGCTGATCAGAGATACAGGCAGAAGACAGACACTAAAGGGTACAGGCAGACAGGGAGCACCAAGGGTTTGGTTTTCATGTGCCTGACGCCGGGTAGGTGAGATAAAATATCTCAGGCAACACAAAGAGATGCCAATGTGTTGGCAGAGCAGTGAGGGCTGCCCAGCAGAAGCACAGGCTGCTCCAAGCAGGGCTGAACCAGCACCCAGCCCAACCCACAGCACATTCCCTTGTGGCCACAGCCTGGCAAAGCCAGCAGGCCTGGCAGACACATCCCTGGGCACATCCACGTGGCTCTGCAGGCTGGAACCAGGAGCTGAGCTCTGCCACGCGAGGCGCTCAGCGGAGCTCCCAGCATACAGTTCTCTTACAAGACCACAAAACTGTAGCTTTGTGTTACTTTTTGGAAGGTGGTTCAACTCGAAGCACGAGGCTGGTGGGCTCATACGGATCCCTTTGGGGAATCACTGCGGCACAGCATAGTGGGGGGCAACATTTAAAGCCTGGCTCGTAGCTCAGGCTGTAGGAAATGCAAAGTCTGCTGACAGGCAAAGTCCTCCCAGCACACGACTCAGAACAAAAGGGAGCATGAACCAAATTGCAGTGATCCCCCCACGGCCGTGCAACTCTCCAAACTCAGTTTTCCTTCCTGATGCACTGCACAGCGTGGAACAACATGAACCGTGCTGAGAAACATCTCTGCATTTGGTACAGAAGCACAGGCAGATGCAGCACTGTATTCCCCAAACTGGCGAGCCATTTGACTACGAAGACGCCTGGTGTTACTGTCAGATTCAAGAGTTAAATATTCCAGGAGGAATTTGTTACTGCACAGCGATACATAATGCCTGAAAACCCCCTGCACCAATATTGCTCTCAAATTGGCAGCAAGTGAACAAGGGACATGAAGGATGCTTCAGCACAGTAACCTATCCTTCCTTCTCTCCTGGGAGCCACTTGGCCAGCTTTCATCCTCATAATTATAATAAATTTGACATTTCATAGATAATATTGATTTCTGTATTTTAGCATTTCACCATAGGTGACAGTCTAGCGTCAAGAATGAAATTTCTATTGATCTCCAGCGCATTAATCTCTCATGTGTATGTGATCATTTTTATAAGACCTTTTACTGCACATAAATCAATATTTCATATTTCCAGCTATGCCAGAGGAGATGTCATATTTGTAAACTGTGAGTTGACACCTGCAATTCCTTCCTGTTCAGCTTCAACTGTTCGGTAACAGTCGATTCAGGGTTGGGAAAGGATCAAGCTCCAGAAACAAGCCGGATGAAAAAGAGGAATGTAGGAGATAGTAATTAGCTTAATGAACAAAGCCGCGGAGTAAGTGAAATAAAGCTGTGTTTCTTCTGCTTACAGTTGCCTCATGAATACAAACACCTCAAGGCAGTTTGCTACCCAGCTGATAATGCATTTTAATATGCTTACAGCACATTATAGCACAAACGCATTGAGGGAGTAGAAGCAGTTAGAAAATTATTAAGGACACTCTTACATTAACTGTCTTGCTTCATACACCTCTTTAACCATCATAATACTGCGTGTAAAATGTGTAATTTAAGAACTACGTCAAGTTTGACAAGGCACGAGAATTGTTTAGTTGCCATTCCAAGAACTGTGAGCGATGTTACTTAGCAAATGGTAATTGGAGTAATAGAATTCTCCTCTTCAAGCTGAAATATTTCCTCCCCCAAAGTAGCCGATGGAAGCAGTAAGTGACAGCGGGAACCACGGTGCCTCTTTGCAGAGGTTTAAGCGAGCGAGCTTAAATTCACATGAATAAAACATCTTTAAATAATATAGAATCTGCATCTAAATAAATAAAGCTCTCGAGGTGCTTTGGGATTTGTTAAATTAGTTAAATGAGCAATTACAGCATGACGGCCAGCGATCACACCCGCGCAGCAAACCGCTCTGAAGCATTCTGCACTTTTAATTATTTGCTAAATTAGTACAGACCTCCTAGAAATAGTTTGGGTGGTTTAATAATTTGGGATAGAAACGGATAACCTGCAGTTTAACGAACAGAGTCACTCCAAAGGACGTCTCTAACACACGATGATAAGAGCAGCACGCCAAGTGCTGGGGACGTACGTATAATCATAACCATCAGCCTTATGTACGTATAATCATAACCATCAGCCTTCACACCTAAAGTGAAATCACCGCTCAGCCACTCTGAACTGCAGCGATGCTCCCCATCGGAAGGCGCACAATGAGAGCAGCACGGTGCAGCACGGCATGCACAGCTGCAGGACACGGCCAGGACCCCAGGCCCTGCAGGGGCTGCTGCACAGCACTGCATTCCTGCCGCCCGCTTCGAGGCCGACTCTGAAATCCCCATTTTACAACCATCTCCTATAAGCGCTGTTGACACACTATTATTTCAAATTATACGTCTTTCCACCGCGAGGAAATGCTACCCTTGCTTCTTTTTAAAGGCCAATCCTTTTTGTTCATCTCTAAAACATGTTCGTGCCCATAAAGTATGTCACCCTCTGACTGTTTTAGCAGGATGACAGACACGCTATCAGAGTGTGACTGACCGCCGGATGAGTGAGCGGACCTCCGCCGTGCTGCCAGGGCTGACGGAGGGCTTGGGCTCAGACAGCTCCAGCAGAACAGGCGGCGGTGCTGGGAAAGCCACGGGGTGACAGGTGTCCTTACAAATAGTTCAGTCTTCCGAGTGTCACAGGAGTGAGTCTGCAGAGAGCCTTCTGCGCTGTCAGATTTGTTTTGTTTGGCAGGGAGTTAATAGTGTGGACTTGAAGCCCTGCGCACAGCAGCGAAGCTTTGTGTGTTTTGAGCTGTGCAGCCCTGGCAGTTCCTGTGCTGCCCACTGCGGTCCCAGCACATTGCATAGGAAATCACAGAATGGTTGGGTTGGAAGGGACCTCAAGGATGATGAATCTCCAACCCCCCTGCCACACGCAGTGCCACCAACCTCCTAATTTCACAGCAGCCCAGGGCCCCATCCAACCTGGCCTTGGACACCTCCAGGGATGGACGGGGCATCCACAGCCTCTCTGGGCAGCTGTTCCAGCACCTCACCACTCTCACAGCAAACAACTTAATCATGGGTTGGAGAAGACCCCTATGGTCCCCAAACCATAGAATGGCCTGGGTTGAAATTAGATGATCATTATGGTCCTTTTCAACCCCCGTGCCACAGGCAGGGTGGCCAACCACTGGAAATCCAACCCAACCCACCTGCACCCATCCCACTTCTATACCACATTATGTCATAAAGCATTAATTTAACATAAAGTCTTCAAGTTCAAACTTCAGGTTAAACAGGAACCCTCTGGATAGAGAATAGATGCCACACAGAGAAACAGCTTGCAGCTCTCCACACTGCTGCCCTGATCCAGAAGTGCAATTAAAGAAAGTGAACTTCACAGGAAGGAAATGTGCTTGGATACAGTTTCTTGGGTCTGCTCTTTAATGCTTTAAGAGTAACTCAACACATACTAAAACTCTCAGTATTGGGATGGTAGTATTTATCTTTCCTGTTATTTGTTTGTCTCTGCTGACATATGCAGAGTAAAATATTCCAATGAAAACAGTATTTTAAACTGAAAACAGACCTATAACCAAACAGAACTTGTGTCATCCCAGACTCAGTGCAGGATGACAGTATCTGGTTTCAGAACACAAGGACAGTTCCACATGAGCCCCTTGCAGGACATAATCTCTGAATGAAATTACCCCCATGGTTTCAACAGAGGATATTCACAACACATTGACAAAAAAAAAAATGTTTTGCATTATTAAGTCAATGAGACAATAACTCATATTGTGGTCGGACTTTGGCTCATATGGTTCAGATATTCCCGTGGTTGAATTAACTGTATGCATGGGCAAGGGGAAGCACAGGAGAAAAGCAGCACTTCCAGCCCTTTATAACCAACATAACCAAAGCGGCCAAGTTTCAGAGAAGGAATTGCCCTCAGCACAAAGTGTCAGATGCAGTGCAGTGGCACAGTGTGCCTGCCGGTCCTATGGACCCACACACTGCACTCTGCCCACTGCCATGAGAACACCGAGCATCCCTCTGTCAAACAGGGCCAGACTGCTCTGCAGCCAGCGAGCAGGGAGGTCAGAGCTCAGCTGGGGCAGCATGCTGAGCAGTCCCAGCAGCTCAGGTGGGATGTGAGGGACAATTCCTTCTCCAAAGAGCAGCCAGGCAGTGGCACAGCTGCCCAGGGAGTGGGGGTCACCATCCCTGAGGGCATCCCAGAGCTGTGGGGATGTGGCACTGAGGGATGTGGGCAGTGGGCATGGGGGGGTGGGTGGGACTGGGGATCTTAGAGGCCTTCTCCAACCTCAGTGATTCCACCGTTCTACAATCAGGAAATCAGCTCCAGACCGGGCAGGTCACTGCAGAACACACTTTGCACCGATCAGAAAGGATCCACACGGGAACATCAGCAAAGAGTGGGAAACTGAGTTCTCCTTGGAATTCGTTATAGCCACAGAGAGCACCGACCAGATCAAAAAAATATAATTAATCAAGCTTCTCCCAGACTGTGCCTACAGCTGTGCCTCCAAGTGACCACTGTAAGACACCACTGCAGCAGCGTACGGCCAGCACTTGATGCAACTTCACACTCAGTGCTGCCCACTGCCTATTCACACCAACCTCCTGGGGGATCCCAGCTCACACAGGCAGTGCTCACAGCCTGGGGCAGCTGTGAACCGACCTGCAGTCATCTCACACACAGCACTGCAGGAGGGGCGGCTTTGCTCTCTTCCCACCACCTGAACACAGTGAAACACAGCAAGCTGGGAGCCCACCCCAGCAGCAAGCACCTCCCCAGCCCCCAAACACTCAGGTCCTGCAGCTGCAGCCCAGAGGAGCTCACCTGGAGCACCGCACTGGGACCCAGGGAATCTGGGTCTCATGAGCCAGGCTGACTTCAAAAGGGAAGAGAATAACTAATACATAGATAGAGAGCTATAGACAAATATATACATACACGTACATATAGGATTTTTGTTTTGTTTTCTGGGAAAAAATAATCCTTTGAGATCAAGCTGAAATCTTTTCACTACTCTAAAACATTTCAAATTGTATTTATATCCTTTAATTCCTCCATTAACTCTCTCTCGCTTTATTTTGGCCAGTATTAAATGAGAAAAAGGTCATTTTGAAATGAAAAGTGAAAAGTTCCATTTGGAAAACCTGGAAAGAAAATGTCACATTTTTTTCCTTTTTTGTCTTTTCTCCCCCATCCCCCCAAAATTGTCTGCTTTTACAATCATACCAATGACCTGAGCACCACACGACCCCAGAAATTCTCTCAGGTATGTCACAACCTACTTTCAGCCATCCACACATTCAGTTAGAAGAAAAGGACCTCAGATGTCGCTCCCTCTCCACGTACCTTCAGAACTGCGTTGCGTAAACACAGCAAACAAATATTTCCCTTTACGTAACCGTGACCATCTCAAAGCCAACCAAATCAAAGACTCAGAATAAATAACTCTGTTTTTCTAACAGTTAAAGAATTAGTAGTTGTGTGTAGGAGCTACGTTTGCCATCACAAGGTGCAAGAAAGGATTTTTACATCACACGGAGCATTCTCGTTTGAAAATAGGGCAGCCAGAGACTGAAGCTACACTCAGAGGTTCATTTAGGGAGAGTTGCTCTGTATCGGTGCATCAATTCATCATTTATGGGTTTTAAAATGACTTGTCACATCTCTGCGGAGGAATCTCTGAAGTGATGCTGCTTGGGGCAGGATGGTGATGACCTCCCAAGGTCCCTTCCAGCCTGAGCTGTCCCATAGCCACACAGAGCGTGCTTGCCCATAAAGAAATCACCATGGTGCCACCGGAGAGATGTCCCACAGCAGGGGATGTCCTACAGCAACGGGCCCAAGCTGTACGAGCACACTTTGTGCTGAGGACAAACCCCTTGAAGTCGCTGAGGGTGCTGCCAAGAACCTGCCTGCTTCAGAAGGGCTTTGCAGGATCAGACCTTTGGTTTTCAAAATTAGTTTTGATGTGACCTAATGGCTTTTGTTTCTTTGAAAAGAATATGAAAGAATGACAGCAATATTGAATTTTAAAACCATGGTCAGTCCACCTGCAGAGCCTTTCTTGCATACTTTAATAAGGACTTTTACCATGTCATTATACATTTTAATTACACTGTTAAATGTCACAATCACACATGTTAATGACATCATTACACCTATTTACACCAATTATGTCATTTGATGCAATTATAGTAATTCCGCCAATACACACAAATCAATAAAAAGGTTTTGTTTGCATTTTTAAGTGAGCAGTCACAAAAGAATAGCCTTCTACTTTCTAACAGAAAAGGGGCAAGCACTTGAATCCTGAAATGAAAAGAGTGACTTCTGAGGCCTGAGTCTTTCTCCCGTTGCTGTGAATAGGCAATAACTTTGTGTAAGGCAGCTAAGTCAGACAAGAAACCAGATAGCAAATCAGACCTCTTCTGGTTGTGTACATCTCCAAAATGCATAAACACACAAACCATGCATTTGGAAGAGACCAGGCAACCCTGTGACCAATTCCATATCAGCACTTATCTGGCAGAAGCTGTGGTCATCCTCAAGGACATCCAGAGAGATGGGGCCACCAGCAGGCACAACAAGCAGCATGCATCAGCTGGGGATTGGGACATACAAGTGGTGCCTTCAGCCATATTCATCCAGGTGTGATGGATCTTATCTCTCCTCTTGCTCTCCAGCATCTAACTCTTCATTTGTTTTGAATTCAGCCCTACTCAAGTGTTTCTCAAGAGAAATTTCAACACACCGAAAGAAAATTGCATCAATATCTCAAGGCTGTGTAATACAATTAGAAGATGCTCAGAGGGTGGTGAGGCACTGGAACAGGTTGCCCAAGGAGGCTGTGGATGCCTCATCCCTGCAGGCATTCAAGGCCAGGCTGGATGTGGCTCTGGGCAGCCTGGGCTGCTGGTTGGTGACCTGCACACAGCAGGGGGTTGGGACTGGATGAGCACTGTGGGCCTCTGCAACCCAGGCCATTCTGTGATATATGCAAGTTACTTTAAAGGAAAAAAAAAAAAAAAAAAAATCAAGACCCAGAAGTTGACCCATTCCCACAGTCAGGACAGCAGATTTCTGGGGGCCAGCATCTCCCAGCCAAGGGGGGGACCCTGATAGCTCCACCACATCAACAGGAACGAGCACAGGAGGAGCTCGTGCTACTGATGCTTACACATCCATCTACAAAACGACCTCTGTTAATAGGCTCTTCAGTCTAAGAAAGTTTGACCTTCATAAGGACCTCTGGGGTTTGATCAAATAATTCCCTAACCATGTCTTCGCTCAGATAGGCAGGTGAACTTCTACAATCTTCCAGTATAAATCACAGGAGCTAAAAATCACGGGGGCTTTTTTACTCCTTTAATCTTTCAGAGCATCCAGAAACTCATTAACATCCATCTCACCGCAGCACAACTGGACATGGCACCGCAGTACATCACTGTGATGATCAAGCCTTTTTCAGAGGCTAATTCCTGGGATGATACCTTCCTCTGTGCCTTCAGCCCTCAAACACATTTCATCCCCAGGTGTGCAGTCCAAATACATATTGGTAAGTAAAAATTAACAAGTCTCTCTATATCAGGGATCTGCCTCACTCAACACTGACTAATCATTTTGTCTCGGTATCACTTGCAGACTTCAAAATGATTTCATGCTTCATCCAGATCATCAACGGAAGCATTAAAATGCAAAAGTCCACTGCACCTATGCTTGACTTTTAAACTCATGGATCTTTCCTCCAAACTCCACCAATGATTTGTTATTCACAGAGGGGGTGAAATCACTCCTTTTCCAGACGACCACACTGCTCACCTGATGGTTTACATTAGTTTATTCATATAACATACGAGTAATGGAAAAGACATGCTGGAATATACTTTTTGACTCCTTCCAAAGACAACCAGCAAATGCGGAAACAAAGGCCCATTATGGAGGAGGCTCTGTTATGTGGTGCTTCTTTGAAGGTGAATTATGCCCATTGCCATGCAAATATAGTGTAGCAAATATAGGTCAGCTTGGTGCCATTACAAACGATTCCTCTCATTATGAATCAAAACTACATTTCTAAACTTCTGAGAAAGCACAAACTGTCCATATCAACCACAGGCCATTCGTGCCAAGCAGCCTGACACAGGGAGCAGTAATCTCTGTTTCCACCTGGACACAGATGTCTAGTTTCCAGTTGTCACCACGTTACTGTTTTAGAGAACTGCTGAAATCCTGACCAGAAAGCAGAGATTACTCGAGCCACGTGTGATGAAATAGCTGGACAGCAGTTGGGTATCCACCAATGCCTCAAACCAAACCCCTGGGAGCAAAGCCTCACACCCAGGCAGCAGTATGGAATTTCATCTGCAACCTAGCCATGCACACGTGTCCTCATCCCTTCCCTTTCAGCTTCACAAGCAGTGGAGAAGTACATTCAAAACATACTGGGCACGCACAGCATGTTGTTTTATAAGCATTGAGTCTAATCAGATTTCCCTGAGATAGGAAAAGAAGAAATTCAATGATGGCTATTCTATAATAAATGATCGACTTTGCAGCTCTTTAACTGGTGATAAAGTTCTTCCAAAAAGTATGTGTGACCATGGGGTGGGAAGGAGAAGGTGAGAGATAAATACAAGTAAATCACTTGTAACTGGAAACCAAGCACTTTGGGGCTAAATCTAAGCTCTAAGTGAACAGCCCTAGAATTCTGTAACTGGAATGTATAATTCTTTACAACATTAGCTTGACTTTGCTGCCACGTAAACTGAACATTACATGCAAAATAAACAGAGTAATTTTATTTATCAAGTTGCTTTGTGTTTACTTATGTGGGAAAAGTCGGCTCTCCCATGGTTAAAATACAGACTCTAAGCCAGTCAGGACTATGACTTATCTGAAAAAAGCAGAAATCCTGTAGGAGCCATTTTTCTGCTAGTGGTTAAACATTACAAAGGAGATAATTTCAGGAGCTGAGCCCTGCTACTTCCTACAACTAAAAAACTGCCCTTTGATTAATAGCATGCTGCTGTACAAGCAATGAGCTTACAGCAAACTGTTGCAATAATGTCTACGAGACTCAAACTTCAGAATCAGACTCGCTACCAAAAAAGCCAGTAAGCTCTGAATGTGTTTGTTAAAAAGCAAGGAGGAAGAACTGAAATACGAAGTCAATCCTGGTTTTCCATTTCTAATAGAGTTTGAATGCGATTGGTTCTGTTCAGCTGTACACCAGTTTATCTGCCAAGCACGGGATCTAGTTCATCTGTCAAGGTACTGATAGCTCTTGGGAAATAAATGGAAGCATTCCATTAAAAGGCACAAGTCAAGAGAAAATAGCACAGCAAGACGAACTGATGATCCAACTTCTGATCTAACTTTAGATGTTAGATGTTGGGTTGAGGGACACGCTTTAGTGAGAGCTACTGGTGACAGGTGGACGGTTGGACTGGGTTACCTTGTAGGTCTTTTCCAACCTTGGTGATCCTATGTCTGTATGACAGGCTGGAATAAAGAGGTCAGATATCAGCAACAGCTGCTGGTCTGCGCAGTCACCTCAGCACTGTGGTAAGGTGCTTCCCAGAGCCAATGCATGGAGACAACAACAGAAAACTGCTGTACTTTTTAACCAAACACACAGTTGGCACTGGGGGAAGACTGAAGAGCAATCGGCGGCAGCTCATTAGGAGCAGATGCCTCTGGCAGAGACATACAAACAACTTGTGTCTTCTGCCACCAATCTCAGTAGACAGTTGGATGACCAGCTCTGTTCCCTCCAACCCCTTCAGTACAGTTGGTTGGCTCAAAAGTCACATTTTCAGGGCAGAAGTGTATGGTATCCACTGAGTAAGCTACAAAATCCCTCACGCAAACAAAGTTCATACAGTTACACTGAGATGAATAACCAGCTCTCCATTTTGAAGATAATTTTTATAGCCAGTTCAACAATACATCGTGCCAGAACCAGTTCTGAAGCTCATCATGATCTTGACCCCCCTATGCAAGGTGCTAGAAAGACCTGTATTCTGCTTCTTCTGGGAAAAACCAAGTCAGTCAATGAACATGATGAAAACTCCAACAAATGTTAAAAAACAACTACACTGGCTAGGAAAAAATTGATTTTGTCCTAGAAGAGCTGAAATCTAGAGAGGGGAAGTAGACCTCCAGCCAGGCTTTGCAGCATTGCTCAAGGTCAGAAAGATGAGAAACAAACTCAATTCTGCTTTGATGGCCAACTGGGGAGCAGTTCAGCTGGGACTACTGAGTTGGCCCTCAATGCACTGTGCTCATGCTCACACCACAGACCAAACCAACCAGGCTGTAGCCAGCACGAAGTCAGACCAGCACTCACAGGCACAGCCCTGATGCTGTACCAAATCTTCTCCTGCCACGGCCACAGGGGATCTCCTGCACAGAGCTCACACCTCTGGTTGTCTCTCACCTTAACAGCAGCTCTTGAGCCTATTGCCCACACGGGCACTGGCAGCCCTTTGGTGGCTGCCCTCATCACAGAAAGGATGATTTAACCATATATGGGTCTAAATAATGCTGTATGGTATCAACAACTTTGCACGGCTAAGCTAGGGCTTACCTGGGCACTGAAAGCAGCACAGCCACCCAGGCCAATGATATCCAGCTCAAGCCAAAGCAACGGTGATAAAATTCCTCTTACATCTGCTTACAGGCTCCAAATACTCCTTAACCTACATGTAAATGAACACCATGAATTACCATTCTTTCTCACACACACACACAAAAAATAGAGGCTCTATTTTTCTGCAATGCCTCTGGTAGCCTTCAGAAGTACTTTTGTTGTGGCTTTGTCTAAGGCTGCTCCTTTATTCCCTCAGAAAATACAGCAATATTAAGAGATTTCATTTTCTCTTCATATTCAACGTGATCGGTTTCTGTGTCTGGATGGTTTGAAATATATTCTCCATTGGACAGATAAGTCTTGGGCAAATGACTGACCTTTGGAAATAATATTTATAATTTCAGAAATGTAAAACTTAACATTCTTTAGTAATCCAATATTAAAATACATTTAAGTTGATCTATTAAATGCTACGATTCGAACTTCTAAAAAAACGCGCAATAGAAAAACATTAACAATGTGTGTGGTTTAGAAAAATTCATTTATACAGCGGTCTGCAATGTCATGATGTATTTTAAATAAAAGAGCTACAGACAAAGGTATTGATTTTAGAGGCTTAACTAAATAAACAGTATGTAAATTCTGTCTTTTTCTATAAAATTAGATCAGAACGCACATATTACACTGTCTTCTTCTAAGGGAATGACAGCTATTGAATTTGGCAGACATTGGAATTTGGTTAAAGAGTTAAAGACCTTTGATCTTTGGTTTACAATTAAATGATACCTCTGTAAAAGGACAGTAGCAGAGTAGGCCAGACAGTATTTATGAGCGGCAGATGCAGGTGGGAGGTGTTGCATAGGGCTGCCAGGACACGGCACCGGGGCTCACTGCACCTTATAACGTCACATCAGCTCAGGGGATGGCAATGAAGGCACAGGTTGGGCACAGGGAAACACTCAGGGAGCCTCTCTTGGGCTTTGAACTGCCTTGTAACGCCACCCATCCGACCCCACAGCAGCACCCTGAGCAATGGAGGCTTCCAGAATACCACCCGTGGGCATCGTTACGGTGGTGAGGGACGTGCAACAGGAAAGCAAAGTTTGGGCTGAACGCCTCTCTGCCCCGCACTGCTGCAATGGATGCTATGAGCAGCGCTCCGTGGGGCACAGCCTGCTGCTCTGCCTGCACCCACATGGGGCTGTGCTCCACCAGCTGTGCTGCAGCTCCCAGCCCAACTGAGCAGCAGCGCTGCTGACCACCTCTGTATCTTTATTTAAAAAAAAAAAAAAGGAAGATTTATTGATAACCTTTCTAACAAAGGGAAGCTCGCTCCCCAAGTTCCTTATTAATTTATGCTCCTCTGTAATTATCACTTAGAGTAACCACCGGAGCTCTAATAAATGTATAATGAAAGCAGTAACAGAGCAAGCCGCAGTGCTTAATCTGAGATTACATATTTACAACAACAAATTATGCAATTCAGGTCTAGTTTAGGGCTTTCTGTTCCAGCCCACCCTCTCCAATGGGTTTTTTTTTTTTTCCTTTCCTTCTTTGTTATGTCATTCTGCAGACAGATCCCAGGCTGTTTCCTGTCACCCACCGGAGCAAACTGCTCAACAGAAAGCACAGTTGGACAGCCCTTAATTAGTGCTACTTGGGATAGTCAGGATGAACGCCTGTGTCAGCATCTCACGTGTGTCCCCATCCGGCGGGGCTCTGAGCACACACAGCACTCAGCACCAGGCAGGATCCGGCCACACACAGCCAGAGCCAACTGGTGCAGGAGCACAATGCAAGCTGCATGCCTGGTGCTGCTGCCAGAAACGTGTGCAACAACCTTCCTTACGTTAAACGGCCTCTGAGTGTTCTGTTCCAGCTTACCAAGCATTTGCTGCTTTATGTTCAAACCACACGCGCCAGCTGCGCAACCAAATTAGTGCTGGAGGTGGAAGAATAAGCAGACAAAGATCAAAATAACTTCTTAGATCATTAAACGCCCTGATCTGAAATCAAAATGGTGTCATTCAACTATTTCATATAAATAGTTGAATATAGTTTCATATAAACCCTTGTTTCTTCTGCAAAAGGAGGACTTGCATCACAGTATAGGACAGCTGATAGGCAGTAGGAGCACACAGTAGCACCCTGTGGCAAATAACTGTGCATTTCAGAAGGAAATAAAATTGCACACTACCGCAATGATTCGGAGTGCAAGTTGGCCAGCAGATGTTTTCAGTCATAGAATCATAGAATGGCCTGGGTTGCAGAGGCCCACGATGCTCATCCAGTTCCAACCCCCTGCTGTGTGCAGGGTCAGCAACCAGCAGCCCAGGCTGCCCAAAGCCACACAGTCACATATGTTATTTCTGCTTCCCAACCACAGGAACCCAACTTTCAATGCAAAGTGGCAGACGAGTCCCCAGGAACAGCAGAACACACAGGCACACTGTTGTTTACACGAACACATGCAACATCTCACTGCCCGTGAGCGCTCCATGCACGCCCTGTGGAATTCCACATTCAAACAGTTTAAAGCCACGCTGGCAGGAGAACAAAACCCAAACAAACAAACAGGGGCTTCATCTGCGTGCCATTCTTCTCCCTAATGCTCCACCAGCTCCACTCAGAGTTCAGGTAGCAAACAGGATGATTGATTGCCTCGGGTGAGCCAGTAGCAAAAACTGGAGATTCAGCTGGTTCTTCCTCTCCATTTTTCTTTTCCTGCTACACCATTAGAGCTGGATGCCATCAATTTAAGCAGGTACAGGATCATACCCTAAAAATAACTTGCCTGATCTCTCCATTTCTTGTTAGAAGTGGGGGCTTTGGCTACCGCACGACGGGCTTGTTACCATTTCCATTGTACTATCTACTGCTGAAACAGTCCGTGGCTCAGCAGCTGCCAGCAGCTGTGTCAGTGGCAGTGGTACGACACATATTTAGGTGTCACAAACACTCCCCGCTCGAGCAGGAGCAGCTGCTGTTTCCATGCAATACACATTTTAGCGACTGCTTTCCTTTGGGCTGCAGCACGGTGGCTTCCCATGCTGGTGGCAGCGCAGCCTTCTTTATAAGGATGAATGAAGATGAAAAGGAAGACAAATAGAAGTGAATGAGGCACTGCTTTATGTGATTCATGATAGCTTGCAGTAAGCCTGTTAGCCTCCGCCTGGCTCCCTTCTCAGAGAATAATGGATAGTTACAGTGTGTATAGTGACATTGTCAAACCATCAGGAATTGCTGATTATAGTGCTAAATATTGATCTCTGCTTCACATGTGTCAAAATTCTTTCTTCCCTTAATTAGAACTTCCCTAAGCACCATACGAGAACAAACCAAATATATCAGATCTCCGTGAAAGGGAGTGTGATACCAGAATATAATTGTGACCTCTTGTCTTCTTCTTTTCTCCTGAGTTTTGAGATGACTTCAGCTGTCTATCCTGCCCTTCCCAGCACATGTGATAATCATACTCATTTTTCCCAATCTAACCATAGGAAGATTTTTCCAAGGCTGTGCTTTTCATCATTTCAAACCACCGGGGCTGCAGTCAGATGGCAGGGAAACTTAAAGTGCCAGAAGGTGCCTTTTTCTATTTGTTTTTTTCATGGTACACTGCACCAGGCAATGACCTGTGGCAACAGTGTCACACAAAACGGAGACAAGTTCACCCAATCAAAGGGAGCTTTAAAATTAACACAGATCCCTTCATTTCTTCATGCAGGATCGGGGAAGGGCAATTTAATGGATGTCATAGGCTGCCGATTATCACCCTGCAATCGCCGGCTGTACAGAAAAACAACTTTTGTTGTAAGGATTACTATGCATTATTTATATTAAAAACACACAATTATCCTCATCAACAGAGTCGTGACAATTAATACTAATTTCGTATTACTGTTCAATCATCTTTCCTACTCTTTACAGTATTTACAATATAAAATAATGAAAGCCTGTGATGTATGGTTTCAATTTACTCCACAAACTGAGCACTTAAGTCATTTATCTTAGTTTACCTGTAATATACCGGGGCTCTTTTTTGTATTGTTTTTTTAAACATGACACAATGGTACATTTACCTTTAGTTTGATGCCCTTGATAAAAATCAATACTTCATTAAAAGATCCCCCAAAACGTTAATTTCAGCACGGGAGGGGGAGCGGGAGAGAAGACTGTGATTATTTATGTAAAAAACTCTAACATTTGTATAACCACGTGAACGCCATGCTAGCACTGCCAGCTCAGAGAACAACAGGGATAAGGGCGTGCAACCCACGGAAATCATGGAGAAGGCAGAAGGAAAGAGCAGTCCCAGCCTCTCCCCATTAGCAGCAAACTGTGCAACTGCGACCTTCCAGTAGGAAGTTTCCAGGAAAGAGCTACAAGTGGTTCTCTTATCATCACCCCCAGCCCAGTGCACAGCAGCTGAAGAAATGACCAACAAAATCCATTCTAGGCCTGTTCTATTTTAACCTTCCCAAGGAATCAGCCTAGTACACAACCAAGGCACTCTTCCTTTTTTAGTTGATGATCTCCATCAGCAGAATGACAATAACCACAACAGTCACACAGTGCTGCAAGTTCCCAAACCACAAATCACAAGAGCACAGCAGGATGCCAAGGGCTGGGACAGATGGCACAAGGCTCCCAGGCCTCCGAGTACTGAAAGAGCACACGCCTGCCTGCCAGAGTCTATGAGATGTAGATTCATACAACCACTGAGGCTGGAGAAGGCTTCTAGGGTTAGATATGAGGAGGAAGTTTTTCATCCAGAGGGTGGTGAGGCACTGGAACAGGTTGCCCAAGGAGGCTGTGGATGCCCCATCCCTGCAGGCATTCAAGGCCAGGCTGGATGTGGCTCTGGGCAGCCTGGGCTGCTGGTTGGCGACCTGCACACAGCAGGGGGTTGGGACTGGATGAGCACTGTGGGCCTTTGCAGCCCAGGCCTTTCCAACCATATTCTATGATACGATTCTATGACCCCCAAGGCCAAGCCCACCCACCTCACCATGCCCACTGACCACATCCCTCAGTGCCACATCCCCACACATGGTGACCCCTCACACCCTGGGCAGCTGTGCCAGTGCCTGACTGCTCTACAGAGAGGAAATGTTTCCTGACACCCACCCCAACCCTCCCCTGGCACAACATGAGGCCATCACCTCTTGTTCTATCACTGTTACCAGGGAGCAGAGGCCGACCCCCACCTCATCACAACCTCCTTTCAGGGCACTATAGGGAGCAGCAAGGTCTCCCCAACAGCACTGCTTGAGCATACACGTACTATTGGCTTTGCCATAAAGGCTGGGTTGCTTTATGTGCAAATGGGGCTGCCCAAGACGTACAGGTAACCATCAGCATCCCACCCTGCAGTAGACAGGCAGCAGCAGAGGCAGTCATCATGACCACACGGGTCATGCAGGGAATCACTGTCAGGCAGAATTAGATCTCACTTCCTCTGTTCCTTCCAGCAGCCTGTGCTGGTGAGCAGGGGAGCACTGGGAGCACACAGCACAGCAGCAGCCGTGCCTGAACCTTCTGCAAAGAGCCAACGCTGCTCAGTGACCTCCCTGATAAACTCAGATTGCTGTTATCAAACGGACAGCTGATAGTTACAGACAGCTATTGGATTTTTAGGAAAGGAACACAGAAAGCTGCTAGGTAACAAAGTGCTCTTTCTGTTCCAATTCACGTTTATGATTCTCTTTATTATTATTTTTATAATTTTGCCTTTTTGCAAAAAAGGAGCGATGTTCCCTCCAAGTCCCCATATCTTAACCCATAGCAGCACAAAAACAGGCCAAATCTCTGCCTTCCTCTGACAGACAGGTCAGCATGGAATCCTGTACAGCGGGCGCTACACATCTTTATGACCTCAAAACAGCAGCAGTACAAACAAGCTTTACAAAGCCACACCAACGGCATGACTTACACTCATTCTGAGGGCCTATTATGCTCCTAAAACAACACAAATAGCTTTTATTAGGCAAGCAGGAGTTAGTACTTTTGCGCACATAAAGATTATTGATCCGGGTCCGAACGCAGCGGTCCTGCAGCACAGCCAGGGAGGAACAGCTGATGAGGCAGAACGATGCTCAGTACTTAAGCTTTTAAAAATATTGCACCTGCAGATCACCGGGAACCGAGAAGAAAACATATCATTCCTTTATCCGCGGCGCATATTTAGAGCAATTCAGCAGAGGCAAATATGATCTGATCAATAAGGAAGCTTCTTGTCTCCCACACTTACGTCCTCCTCATGAATCTTAACCAAGAGAAATAATAATAAGTGACAGAGAAGGTTTATAGTGCTTTAAATAAGCAAGTGAGCCTCCTAAAGCTACGAGCGACGTTCTCTGGATATCAAAAATAATAACTGGTTTTGCAGCAGTGCAGCACGGAAACACAAGGGTATAAGATATACTGTACTTTAAGCTCTGTTTGATGAATCTGAGCACAGTTCCTGGGGGATAGATTACTTTAAACCATGCTCTTTTACTTTCTAATCCTGACTTGATTTGATTTGTACTTTAATACAGCTGCCTGGCAATTCAACAGCAAATAGAGACTATTTATGTAATCATATCGTAAGTAGTGGGACAAGAAGAAACTCTCCAGAACCTTTTTGGAAAATAGTTTGTTGTACTTTTTTATTTATTGAACAGCAGGGCTTCGGGCTTTTCAGTGCTCATTATAATTGGTTTTCTGCTTGAACTTTCAAAAACTGTCATGTCAATACTCAAACAGAATTTTTTTGCTTACTATATGGCTGTGGGCTCTATTTTCTCATGTGCTACTTGACAAAGTTCTTGTAATATCTCAGAGGCAAGTTCTGGAGCTTTAGTTGCTATTTAAGAAACTGGAAGTCAGAGTTGTTTTATCTCCTTGACAGTTCCTGCTCCGCTCCTCACGGCTCCGCAGTGCCAGCTGTGGGACCTGCAGTGCTGCAGAGGAGCTGCCCACCCCATGCACTGCTCCTGCTCTGCACTGTCTGACTCACACTGAGCACACAGCTGAAAAGAGCAAACGTTCCCAGCACAGACAGGGACCAAAATGGGTGAGCAGTGGAAATCCTTCAGGTGCCAAGTGAAGCCCTGCTGGCTAATTTCACCCAACTCTCACATTGGTCCCTGCCAACAGATACACCCCTAAAGAGCTCTGCCCCACACCTCCATTTCTCCTTTCTTAAGCACCCTGAAATGTAATAATTTTCCATGCTGTCACAAAGACTGGATAACAAGAAATTCTTCGTTCCCAACTCGTAACAAGCATAGAAAGCATCACGTGCTGTATCCACCGCAGGGATCTCTACCACCTGCTTACACTGTGCCAAAAGGGCAGCACGGGCAATAACAGCTGGATTATTTTAGCACTTTAACGAAGAAGGAAGAACTCAGCACAGTTGATTGCTGGCTCTGTTTGTTAACCTACCAGGTCCACCTCCTGTACGCATAACAAAACCACAACAAGCACAGCTCAAACCTTTGGTTCTTATGGCACTGACAGTACTTAATCCGCATGGAAAGGACATGAGATCTCCTGTCTTAAAGCTGAAGAATGTAGAGCTTCTCTTTAGAATGGGCCAGAAATGGCTTTTGTTCCCAGCATACACCCATGCAGCAATGGTGACACATAGGAGTCTGAGGGCTACGAGCTTTGCTGGAACGAAGAACAGCAAATGAAATACAGGACTGAGAACCTGCCTGCCTGAACAGCACTGGGACCAGGTGCAAATATTTTGGTCACAAGTCAACCAGCAGAACTCTGCTGTTAACTTACACTGGTAGGAAAAAGAACATTTTTGTTCTCCGTTCATATCCAGTTATAGATGAACAGCAAAACTAATGGTTAAAACAGTAAATTTTTTGAGTATTTAACATGGCTGGTAGAAGGACTCAGTCTGAAATCCCAACTTCAGCTTCAAAATATTTATGCCCGAGCAATTAACTAACAATGAATAGATAATAAGTAGGAGAAAAAGGCTCCGTGCAACAGAAAATGCTCCCTGAAACTATAGCACAAAACGCAGGACATATTAAAATCTACTATTTCTCTCAAATATTTAGACAGCACAGATGTGTAAATATGTGCTGCTGTGAGCTTCCGCGTGAACCACAATCTGACACACACTGTTGGGCTCTGAAAGTACAAAAGAGAAATTAGAGAGCGTGATTTAAGCGGCCAAAATTCGTATCAGAATCATATTTCAGCTCGGAGCAAAAGAGTGTGGAAATGTTGGTAACAATCAGCTGGATAAAGGCTGCGGAGGTTTTCTAAAAATTACTGTGAATTTTGTATTGAAAAGACATTTGATACCAAATTCTCACTGGAGGATTTCTATTTGCTTTTCCATTTCCTTATTAGCTGGCGTTTTCTCTTTGCTCGATTAATGAAATCCTAACACTGTAACCCTTTTACAACTATTCGGCTGATGACAAAAAGCAGCTGAGGATACACTTTGCCATTTCCCGCAGTATTTCAGAGACAATGGAGGGTCAGTAATTTGGCACTTGGCGAGGAGATGGCAGCTCAGCCCATCCGCCCGCTGCGAGCAGAAAGCACAGCCCATCCTGCGGTTCTGCTCCCTAAAACTGCACCAGGGCGACTCTTTTAGTCAACTTGGAAATTTATATACTATACACTAACCCTCCTTTAATATCCTCGCTCTCTTTCCTCTGGGCATTTATTGCTGTTCTTTCTAGTTCAGTAACCAGTGAGCAGAAGGTTCATTAAAACTAATTGAATTGGAAACTTGTCCGCCCTGGGAAACGTTAACTCTTTGTTGTTATCTCCAGGAAATTCCTTTTGTTATTTCCCTTTGAATCCCGCAGCCGGGCTCCAACACGGCCATACCCAGGGCTGATGGCAGCAGGGAGGGCTGCAGCCCGGCTCCAGCTTCAGAGCTGCGCTGCGTGCCGTGAGCCGGGCGCGGTGCCCGCGGGCAGCAGCACCGCTGCCTTAAGCCCTGCCGGCTCTCCGGTGCGTCCCCCCAGCTGGGAATCGGGTGTGCTGCAGGTGTCTGCCGCTCCTTCCCTTGCAAGCCGCAGAACTGGGGCTTGCGGGCTCCTGACTGCCCCGATGCACGCGATCGGCCAGAAGCACGGAGCGGAGGCTGCGTTAAGTGAGCAACTGAGCGCTGCGAGGGAGCGCCGGGGAGGGTCAGCCTGAACCGCCGAGCAAACCTTCCCTCGCCGCCTTCTTTTAATCATTTGTGAGCAATGCTTACAAAGCAGACGGGACGCGGCGCCTCACCCGGCTCTGTGCAGCTTGAAAATATCGACGAAATAAAGCACTTGATAATAGTCACAGTGGTAGATTTTTGACAGCTTTAAAAATCAATCGAAAATAACAGGCAACCCACTGTTGCTAATAAAAGTAAATATTTATGACTGATTTGACTGAGCTTCAATACCAGTCAATCACTTTCCAAAGGATCTTTGCAATTCATTAACCTCTTTTTACTGGTCTTGTCCCTGTTGGTATTAGCCATTAAAAGAGAATAAGGGAGGGGGACTTGATTTTTCTGTTCTCATCATTCATAGCTTATTTGTTCATTCCCTCCATTCCCATACGTTGCTGTTAAATTGATTGTCTGTTTAGTCATATGAATGATAAAGTAGCTGTGCCAGGAGGAATGAAAGCCTCCATTAATTCCCGAGAAGGGTGGGCTTCTTTGATTCAGCCTCAGCCTAAACCCAAACTACTTCCCCTAGTTTCCTACAGCACCAGTAACTAAATTTAGACCATAACATACTGCTGATATTAAGTGCCATAATTCTCCCCGCAAACTTTTTGCTGTCAAAACTTCAGGGAAAATTATATTTATTAACAGCTGATAAAGGCTGTTATCATCACTCTGGTACCCTTAGTCTGTAAGATGACAGTAGGAAAAAAAAATAAAAGAAACCTAATTTCGTTTTGTAATGTAAATATGATTTCTAAAAAAGCATTTGCACGCAATAATGGAAGAACATCACACAGCTGTTCCTTTAAATAATAAGGATGGTAGCGTGGGGTCTGACTTCACCTAACTTACACCAACCCCATACGATTGCTTTTATTTTAAACTGATGAGCCACGGTGTTATTCTAAACACAACATTCAGATAGAGAAGCCACGCAGAGCCCAATCCCTTTGGGATACCCAAAGCGATGCTGGAGATGCACGTGGGCAGATGCTTGCATTGATGCAGCGCTGCAATAAATGGGCTTCCAGTTGTACACCACTTGCCCTGTGGCTGAGGAACCCGTTTGTGGAGATACACAACTTCTGCAGGATGCAATGAAACACTCACTCCTGTGCCTCTTTGCATTCTGCATCTCCTCGGCAAAACACTTTGCAACTCATCACAGTTGGGTATAGCAATGGAGAAAGCCTGTCCCACACCACAGCAGCTCTTGGCAGCTGTCATTTCTTACAGGTCACAACGTGTGGAGTTTGGTTGTCCACCATAACCACCAGTTCTCTACTTCCTTCTTTCACACAAAACACCTGCAGAACAGAGCACTGTAAAGCCAGTATTTTCCTATCTGTGAGGCCATAAAAGCCAAGGGTATGGAAGTGCAATGGCCGTTAATGGAGCAACAGATTCCTCGGAGAAGTTTCCTGCTCCATAAAGCAGCATTACACAAAGGGGGGTCATCCGCATTCACGGGATTGTTAACTGTGTTCCAGCACAGCCAGCACAACAGTAATGCAACAAGCAGCTAAAATCACTGTCCTTCAGAACGGTGAAGGGAAAACCCAAAGGATGTTATAACTAACTGCACTGCTTAAATAACTGTCACATTGCCACAGATAATTCACAGGCAGATGCAAACCTTCCAGTTCCATCCCCGCTCCATACCTTCACCACAGGCCCTCCCTCTGAACCTCATCCTGTTACACACACCAGGCAAAGGGGCCGTGACCAGGGAGCTCCCAGCAGCAGGATGAGGGCAGTCCTGAAGCACCATGCTTCCTGCTCCCCTTGAAAGCAGAGCAAGGCAGCAGGAAAGGCACCCAGGGCTCTGCACGGCTCAGGGTACATCCCAGCTCAGGCTCAGCACACTTCTCGCAGTCGTCATTCATCCCTCTGTCGCCTTCAGACTGGATTACTGCAAGGGGCTGCAGCACGAGGCTGTGCCAAAAGGTCACTCGCTCTCCATCTGGTGCAGAATGTGGCAATGGGATTATTTAAGGTCGTCAGCTGAAGACAATATATCTTTACATCACGATGGTACGGGCCATCCTACTTCCTTATTCACCACCAGGACCGATTCAAGGTGACGATTATGGCAACGGATGAATTACGTGTGCAGAACATTTTTTTGACAAACGTCCCACCCTCTTCTGCTTATGAATTATCCCTACATAAACTTCTGTTGATACTTATTTGTTACACTCATTTATAAGCCACTCTGATTTATTCAATGACTCATTTACAACAACAAGGAGAACTAGAGGTTGCTGACAGACCACTGAGCCTTGCCTCGGGCTTTTGTTTTCTGTCTGGCTGGCCATTTCAGCCACACGGTGTTGTTTCTCATCAGATAGTTATCCTACACTTTCCAAGTGGTTTGCATAGCCCCAGCTAAGGGAACTCAGACTGGATGTAAAGGCCTTAACTCTTTGGCAGGGAGCATTCAATTAAAGAACCTTCACTCTGGAACTTTTCTGCTGAGCTTCTGAGAAGACACCACCACTTTGTTTCTGCAAGCTTTCCTACTGTGTACAAGATAAGAATGTATTTTCAGCTGCTAGTCAAAGCATTCCTTGGCTGCAGACTTGGATAGAAAAAAAATCTCTCTTTCGCTCCAAGATTCTAACTTGTCATAGAACCATGGAATCATTCACGTTAGAAAAGACCGCAAAGATGACCAAGTCCAACCATCAGCCCATCCCCACCAAGCCCACCAACCACATCCACTTGAAGGAGCAAGTTTTACAAATAGCAGAACAACTGCTTCTGATTCTTCAGCAAACAGGATCTTAAACTGTGCTTTTGGAAATCACCACCCCTCGTTCCACGTGATGCAGCAGGGCAGTATGGGATGGTGTCACATCGCTGCCATGCACCTGGCATGGAGCCCAGCTAACCTCACGGGTAAAGACAGGACCTACACAACGTCAATTCTGTTTAGGCAGAACTCAGGCAATAAGATAAAGACCACAAAACCCCTTTTATCCTCCTCTTTCACTGAAGATGAATGAAATCCTCTTTAAGTGTTTGCAGTAGGTAGGAAAGCCACACAAAACCTATGGAGAGGCACACACCACGGAGAACTGAAGTTATTATCCATTTCTGTGCTCACTGATTGTGTTCAGGCTTCTCCTCAGATCCAGCACAGAAACACACACAAGTGACCCCAGGAAGATTCCTGTGCCCACATTCCCCAGATGAGGATGGCTGCAAGGCTGTGGCTCTCAGCAGCACCAGCACCACCCAACCTGTGCCCCAGGATGCTTGTAAGTGTTGTAGGGCGTCTTACAGATAGCCTGTGTAACTTCTGCTGCCTCTCAGACTTAATGGCCCTTATGTTTAACCCATTTGAGGACACGTGTAATGGAAGGCAGCGCTTGGGAACGGGCATTCAGACATGACTGTCAGAAGTTCTGCTGACTGCACGGGGCGCTTCGCCTGATTTCTTGTAGATAAATACAGAACATATTTACAGCTGTCAATGACAGATGTTCAGTGCAAATATTATTCCGGCAGATTTCTTAATCAGATGGTGTAATGTAATGCACGATAGCATCACTTTTTAAAAAAAAAAAAACTATGAATACAGTGAAAAAAAACCATTCAAAAGGCAAAACTGCTTCTGCACAATTCCTAATGAATGACTCTTTTCTCATCAACAGAACGATGCTACCAGACACACAAAACTTATTTCCTAGTTATAAGAAACCAAATAATTTAAAATTATATACATGTTCACCTTCATGTTCAGGTGCAGAGGAGTCCCACACACCATGACCTGTATTTGTTTAGCGCCATGGAAACCATTTCACTCCATTATCCAAACATTATTTACATAAAACCAGGAGGGAAAAGGTAAGAGAAAATAAAAGTGACACAGACAGAAATAATAACAGCAATTGGATTCATGGTGGGGAAGTGGGCAAGGAACCAAGAGGGCTTTAATGAAATTTACATGCACTGAGGGTATCAGTGTATGAGCAGCTGATTGCATCAAATGGGATAAAAAGAAAAAGTCAGGGCTTTGTGAAGTAAGATTTTCTTCTTCCTGCAGTAGCACCTGTATGGCTACTTTATCAGAGTGATGAATCTTACTTAAACAGAGCAGAGAAGCTTGGCAGGAAAGCCACCATGGTACAACAGGTAAAGGAGCAGCAAGGCAGTGATCACAGAGCATTTGTAACGGGCGATCAAACAGCGACCTGGAAATCAGACACAGCTCTAATGGGAGAAACATCGCTGCTGAAGGCTGCAGAGAGCTGCCTGAGGATGACATGTTCCTCAAACACCAGGATTGCTCTGAGTTCTGCCCCTCCTTGCAGCCTTGCTGCGCTGCTGCAGCCTCCCTCACAGCCTGCTGAAGGTCCTGAGCACTGCTCCACCCCCCTCTAAGCATTCAGGACGATCAGAACATTGGGCATATCAGTAAAAGCTGAAATTAGCACAGACACTTCCCTGTTTGTCCAGCTCATCAAACTACTGAAGCCAAGAGTTCTGCAAATAAAGGAAGGGAAAAGAAAAAAAAACAGCAAGGGACCCAAGAACCGCCTCATCCAGTTTTTCTGCCTTATGCAGAGATGCACCTCAATGGAGCACGGCCTCTCCCAGGACATCAGCCCCAGTCTGACATCAGCAGCCCTACCCACAGCCACAGCTCCAGTGGGATGGCTCCCAAAGACATTCACAACCACTGCTGGAACCAATCCTTCCACGCCACTTAATTAAAAGAAGTTAGTTTAATGCCTTTCACACATTTAGAGCCAAGTAACACAATGGATATGCACTCACTCCAGCCCAGAGCAGCACAGGATGGTGAACCAACCATTCACAACATGGCTTTTTCCTGACCTGACAGAGGACAGGAGCTCTCACTGAGAGAGCAGTGGACCCGAAGCCATGCTGATCCCTTCCATCCTGGGAGGGGAGCAGCCCCAGCAGCAGCACCAGATGTACGGGTGTCTCAGAGAGGCCCTGAAGCCCACCTCTCCGAATTCACAGTCCAGCACAACCACAACTAATTGTTAACTCATTTTCACAACCGTAGGAGGATTAACTTCAGCACTGAGGTGAG
Source organism: Phasianus colchicus (assembly GCF_987193195.1). Classification (NCBI taxonomy): domain Eukaryota; kingdom Metazoa; phylum Chordata; class Aves; order Galliformes; family Phasianidae; genus Phasianus; species Phasianus colchicus. The sequence continues at coordinate 896,909 of NC_143442.1, read as the reverse complement.
CATTAATTGTTGGCTGATCTCATCCTTAATTGCAACTGAAAATGCAATGCTCTTCGTCCTCCGTCACGTCTTAAGGTTTCATGGCGCTGGGGCGCCTCGTGTGCTGCAGAACATACACCCTGTTCTCATCTCAGTAATGGCCACGTAGTAAGCAAGTAAAATTATTTCACATGTACCACATGTGGCTTTCGATGGTGCGGAAGGAAAGGGACCACTGACTGCTAAAAATAAGTTATATCATCAACAGTTCTGAGTTTTGAAGTGCAGCACAACACCTCTCCTACCACACCTCCCCTGCCCTGCGTTGCACAACTTCACAACAGCAGAAAAACATCTGACCTTCGATGGAGTTCCACCGCTGGAACGATATAATTACAAGTGAAGAAATTGGATAATCAGGATTAAAAAGAAGTTAAGAAGCGGTTTCTTGCATTTACTAAAGCAGAAAACATAGATTGCCACTAACATACTGTCTTCATACATTAAACAAACATTCTCAAGTACTTCCCACAGTAGTTACTCTGAACAACATGTATTTAGCACAGGCCCACATTTATCAGTGAATTACAGAAAGATCTGGGCTGTGTGAGAAGATGCTTTTCTCCACTTTTCCCCCATCTAACTTGACAGCATGACGAACTGATACCAGGGTGGGTTTTTAACTCATTACTGCCTTTCAGCAAGCAAGAATAAGAAAGCATGGCAGGATGCACAAGGAATGATCTGCTACAGACGTGAGCTCCAGAGATCCTATTTGCACTGTTTACAAGCCCTCACCATCCTGCTGACGTCAGGGACTCACCCCTGTCAACAGAGATGTGCAAGAACAAAGGAAGCTTGGGAGAACAAAAAAATGAAGATGGGGAAGAGATGCAGGAGTGATGAGACCAAGCTGTATCCTAAAAAAATACCCCTTGATCTGAAGCCATGTCTGCTGGTTTATAGATCAGTGAACTCTAAAGGCAGAGTAAAGGAAAGGAGAGCATTGAGTAAAGAGACCACGAGTCAGAAATACATCAGCAGTTACAGGATACCGAAATGAGACCAGCTGCCTCCCAGATGGATACCACGGAGTACACGCAGGCACAGCAGCTCTTTGGAAAAGCCACAGAACTTGGTAGTCCATCACGAAGACCTCCTGATTGCAGAGCTCACAGAGCTCGGACAGCCCTGTCCCTCACTGAAACCAGGAAGCCACGTCCCCCTCATTTAGGACAGCTCGAGCCCTGACGATGAGCTCACTGGGTGCAATTTTACTGATGGTCCCTGACACAGTTTGTTATCTCCTGTGATAGATGCAGTGCTGCCTCCTTCCCTTTCAACAGTTTTATTGGGATCCTCTGCAGCTTCTCTCCATGAGCAGAATGTACCCAACAGGGCCACATGTACCAACCCATGTGTACCCACAGCTGCTGACATCTGAAACTGTCTCAACTCTTCTGAGCTAAGAAGGGCCTTACCAAACATACTACTGTATGTATTAATTAATAACAACCCAACTAAAACACACCAGCTGGCTTTTTTAGGGTTGCTTTTTGAAATTTAAAAAAAAAAATCTCTTATATTCTGTAGAATTCTGGCTCTAATCTGTTAGCTCCTACATAATTCCAAAAAACAACTCTTCTCTTACTTTAAATCCTAGAATGGCCTGGGTTGCAAAGGCCCACAGTGCTCATCCAGTCCCAACCCCCTGCTGTGTGCAGGTCACCAACCAGCAGCCCAGGCTGCCCAGAGCCACATCCAGCCTGGCCTTGAATGCCTGCAGGGATGGGGCATCCACAGCCTCCTTGGGCAACCTGTTCCAGTGCCTCACCACCCTCTGGCTGAAAAACTTCCTCCTCATATCCAACCTAAACCTCCCCTGTCTCAGTTTAAAACCATTTCCCTTGTCCTATCACTATCCAAAGCTGAGGAGGAGCAGAGATGGTGTTCTCAATAAGGCAAACTCCACTCATCACCTGCCTTCCAGGAACAAAAAGGCAAATTAATTGTATGTAAAACAACTGGAAATGGGACTACATAGGGAAGAAACCTCAACATGTGCTCCCCCTGTGCCCAAACAGCCAGACATCTGGCCCTTCCCCACCACCACAGCTTTTGTTTGGAGAGATCTCAGCGAATGCTTCCACACCTTCTCTGGGTGTTCCAATCAATATAAAAAATGAACCACACTTGGTAAACACCGTGATCACATCAATTGCTATTGTATTTGTAATTACATTCATTTATCAAATGTGCTACTAGGATGATCATAATCATCTCAACATATCCATAAAAACTATCTAACTAACATTAGCTCAAGGTGTGCACGCATCTCTAACCATGAATCATCCGTCGTGAGTTACGAACTTACTACACTTACAGAGGAGTATTTGGGGAAATTCTGAACTATTTAGAGACTCTATTTTCATTAAATATCACCTTCCTACTCAGCTGTGGTACTAATAAGGAAAAAAACAAACAGGACAGAGATTCAAAACTCTTCATTTCACCTGAATAGGAGCACATTTTGTTCCTGAGGTTCGGATGTCAAAGGGCACAGCAGACTGACCAGCCAGTGGTAAACCTGTTATTCAATGCACCCCACTAATCCTAAATACAGGTTTATTTTGAGAAAGCGAGAGACGACTGACGTCACATTCTTGAGTACAACACAGAATCAGAACAGTGCATTTCAGCTGTTTTCCCTCTCACCAGGACCACCATGATCCAATATATCCGTGTTTCTCACTAAGTCTTCAGACAGCTGTTAAACATGTGCATTAAGGAAAAAGGCTTATGGATGATAAACATTGAGTGTTCTCTGCTTACATTAATGGGAAAAAGGACTTCCCCCCCCGCCCTCCCCCAAAAAAGACAAGCATATACCTGTAAGAATACTTTGTTTTCAGCCCAAGCCCTGTTTCACATGTTGTCTTTCCCTGCATGCGTCCAAATGATGCATTCCATTGCCCACACTCAGGGAAACCTCACAGTATGTTCAATGGTAGAAACATCTGAGCTGAAAAGGACCACAACGACCATCTCATTTCAACCCCCCTGCTATGTGCAGGGTCACCAACCACCAGAGCCACATCCAGCCTGGATATAAAGCAGTTCTTTCCTATTTCCCCTTCAGTCACTGATGTCCCTGGGCATGGTGATGCACAACGCCACTTGGAAGCTGCCGCAAGAAAAATGTAAGCCATTAATAAAGGTAGAAATGGGGCACTCTTTGCTCAGCACAGTGCAGAGCACAGACCTGCAGTGACAAGGAGCACTGACAGAGCTGTTCTGCACTCATCAGGTAGGAAGTGCTTCATTTTAAAAATGCTCTATAGCTACAGGGCTGCATGCAAGCTAACAGGGCTTCTCTGGCACGATGTGGAGACTGAGCATTACAATCTGGACCATAACTGATGCTCTCAACCACCACCAGATGCTCTGCATACATCTGAGCCCTCCTGTATGCATATTACTGCCATTATGTCACAGGAAACAATGATGATGCCAAGAGCAAGCCAACAGATGAGGACCTGCCCTGTAAATCTTACCCACACTTGTTACACCAAATTCTTATATGCAAGGCTTGCCTGGTTCCTCCAGCGTTCATCTCTGGAGAAATTAAACATGAAACACAGCACCTGAGGTCTCACTGACCAGCACCACGTGTTCCTGAGATGCTCAGAAAGAACCAGATGCTCCCGAAAGTGTCTGAACCCAACCTCTGCCAGTTTCTGCACATGTGGTGATGCTGACTGCTACAGCCCAAAGCACACTGAGCCCACGGAGACCTTTTCCCCTTCTTAGAAATGGATTTTGGATCACACCCTACAGGAGCAAGTGGTGCTGAGCCGAGACCTAAACCACAACCTCACTGCAGACCTTCATCCATGGTTATACAGCAGGTCCCTAATCTTAACTTATACATCTGGTTTTGAAACAAAAGAAAGTGATTAAGTCAGATGAATAAAAGGACACGTCCAAAATGCTGCATTTCCACTGTCCTCTTTGGAACATCATCACCTCCTGCCCAAATTCCATCAAGCATCCACAAAAGGGAAAGACTGAAAAGTAACAATTCAGGAACTAATTGATAAAAATCCACTAAAAGAGAATTGGCAGTATAATCTCAGCTATTTCGATTGATTTATTAGTTAAAACTGTGCTTATAATCAATTGCCCTCCAGATAAAGAGGTGGTTTAAGCTGGGTGGTAGCTTAGATCACTTACAAAAGATCCAGGGCAAACCCCGAGCAATTATGTAGTCCTAAAACAGACTCCTACACTGAATCCATTAACAACATTTAAGTATATAAGCACTGTCTTTTGGACGTTCTGGAATATTAATTATAACTGATATATAAAATGCATTTAATTACAGCTAAGTGTGAATATGGATGAATGGCTGCGCACAAAAAGCATTACACATATCCTCAAGTTAGCATCAGCTCTGAAGCACAGGCTTTGTAACGTAGAAATAGGCCATCAATGGAGTTAAATCACATGGGAGAAGCACGTTCTACACCAAGTTAGCTTGTTTTCACCTGTGATGCGTGCCCCGTTCATCCAGTGTCTGCCATTAGGACAGTAATTAAGGCACCATGAAAGTCCTTGGGAGAGGATTACAAATGGCAGTACCTTCAGACGAACAGAAGGCTGAGAAATATCAACACCATCTCCACAATTCAGCTCCTTCTGTCCAACAGACTCAGAAGTGAGGAGTTGTCTGTTCTGTCTCTTGGCCAATGTGCCCAGCAGCTTCCCAGCATCCTCCATCCCCGGCCGTTCCCGTGAGGATGCAGTTGGCTGCTGTATGGCTACTGTATGGTGACTGCTGGGAGCAGCCTGGGGAGCCCAAGCACTGCATTCAACAAACAGGGACCTCCTGAACCAAGGAGTTAAACTCCAGAGCCACTTCCCTCATTTCTCCTTTTCTGAGGAGATCTGAAAGAAGCAGTAAGTTGGAATGGCTCCAAGCCCAAAGTAACGGCTCTGGAGAAGTACTGTTGGTACATAAGTGCATCCCTGTCTGAGTCACAGCAGCACTGCAGCCTGTGTGAGCTGGGAGGACAAGCTGTGTCCCAGGAGCAGCACAGACCCCAGGTTCCCACAGCTCAGATCCAGCACCAGGCCTGGGTAACGATGGATGGTGCACACACAGCAGGCACCAGGCACAGGGCTGCTCATCACATCCACAGCAAACCAGCGCTCAGAAACTGAGGGTAACTCTGACTAGATTTCCCACCCTAAGTTCATTTCAAGTGAGAGCAATTTGTTTGCTTTTGAGGAGCAGGAGCATCTTACTTTGTGGCCATTTGTTTTTTTAAACATTAACTATAAAAATCTCACAGCACCATATGTAACACCATTATCTTTTGGGGATACATGCATTTTTCAAACAGTCTAATGAGCAACCTTGCCTCTGCACAAGAATCTCTGCGTTCCTTATGGACAAAGTACAATTGTTCCTCAGCTCCACTGCTGTATTCCACTGTAAGAGCAAAACAAACAATCTAATAGGACTCGCTTGGCTGCACCAGCACTGCTCATAAGAGATGCAGTGCATTACTAGTACAGCACCAGCAGGCAGCTGGGTGGGATCCCAGCCAGGCCACAGAGACGAGGGAAGCACAGCATAGTGTGTCATGGAACACAACCACTGCGTCACACAACGAGCAGCACCTCACACACGTCTGCACTCTCACACACCCTTAACCCTAAATACAAAGAGCCACACGGCAGCCCACATCACAGCGTTTGCGAGGCTCGGCCGCTCGCCCCGAGGCTCAGGGGAGCCGCCTCCGCTTACAAATCAATGCTCAACAACTGCAGTTAGTTGGCATCGCTGCCATTCAGCAGACTTTAAACCAATAAGATGCTTGCCTCTCCAAGCGCGCACAGAATTTGTCAGATCCGCTCCATCGCGGGACCCCGCCGGGCGATGGCACACGGCAGCTCCCCGCGGGGACGGACCGGCTCCGCACCCCGGGATCCCGCAACGGGAGGCGGCATCGCCCGGCCCGACCGCCGGCAGAGGGCAGCGGCGGGCAGCGGCGGAGCGGGGCCGGCAGGGCGGATACGGAACGGCTCCGGCCGCCCTCGTCGCGCCCCGACGGCAGCGGGACGGCGGCTTTCAAAAGCCGGATTGCTTTTAAAAAGCTGCTTTCAGACTTCTGCTGAGAGGAGAACTCTTGCCGTCGCCAGACCCGCGTAACGCGTTAAATACGGGTTTAGGAGTGTCGGCATCGGCTGGGAAAGCGTTCCCCCCGGGGGCTGCGTTAGGCCCTTTGCACGGCACGATGCCCACAGCACGCTGCCGGCTGGGTGAGCTCGCAGGGATCTCAGCGCCGTGGTCAGACGGCACAATCCAGCAGCAGCCTGGAGTCGAGCAAACAGCGTTGTTTTGGGTACGGGTGCATTTGCGAGGGTGGTAACAAATAACCGAGGGAGAACAGGGCGGGACTAAAAGACGAGTCAGTCTGTAGGCAGAGAACTGACACTGCACTAACAAATGGAAGGACTTCCCCTTGAAAGCCACTGTATCTTTGGGCCTCTCTCCTAGGTGTCAGTCGAGAACAGTATTTTCACCAAGAAAGCTCTTACAATGCATTATATAATGCTCTTTTTGTCTAATATTTCATACCCAATACCCACACTACTTCAGAACTATCTATGCCATCCCAACCAGCAGTGCTTTGAAATGCATCCTTCAAAACAAACCCAGGCTCCCATGGCACACAGAGCTGCTGGAAGGCCTGGGAGCAGAGCCCAGCCCTCACACCTCCCAGCCTGGTGGGGCTGCTAAGGAATCAGCATAGTCTGCAACCAGGGAGATAAACACAACTCAAGGAGAACAGTACAGAGGCATCCACTCTTCTACAAGTGTTCCCCCTCCCCCCCAAACCCACCCCACATCCCAGGCTGCCACACAAGACCCTACAAGTGTTGTTCTCCTATTACAATCAGATATCAAAACAAGAAAACGCACCACTGAAAGGGAGGTGGAGAGCTGTTTACAGCAGCAAAGAACTGTGTTCAAGTGCCAATTATCCTAAACTTGCATGAGAAAAACATTCCGGGGTGAACAATGTTCAGCTCCTCCTTTACATTCATTCCTCAAAACGTGACATTTATTCCCCAAACCTTAAATATTTTCCCGTATAATCAAAAGGACTCTCCAGACGTATGAGAGCTCCACCCTACAGGAGTCGATCTCATGCAGCAGCTGCACTGAAACCCTTGTTAAAGCTGCACTGAAAAATATCAGAGCTGTGTTACTTCTTCCATGGCAAATAAGTTAACATACAGAACAACACATCCTCCCTCCCATATCCTCCCACTTGAAGATGCCCAAACCACAGCAAGGCAGGGGAAGCACCTTGCCTTTGTAAATGCTTTAATGGGAGTTCTAATCTCAGCAAAAGAAATCATCATGAAGCGAGAAGCTATAAAATCCAAAAAGTTTCTGTAGATTGTCAGATCTTTAAAGATGTCAAAGAGAAACACAGTAAATACATGCTACGCTAAAAGGCTAAGAGGCAAATGATGAAAGTGGGAGTCCAGCATTAGAAAATACCCCTTGTAAGTTGGGGAAATGCAGTCATCCTGCCAATGAAAAGCAGTCAGTTACAATAAATACTGTATGAACACATCTCACACACTTCCTGTGCCACGCACGCACCGAAGCAGAACTGTCAGGTTGTTATAATTTACATGGGAGGATTACAGATGAGACGTACAATATTTTTTTTGAAAGGCAGGGTTTTTTTGTTTTGGAATTGCCACGATCAGCAGCCATCCCCTGCGTGCAGAGCAGCAGGCCAGGCAGCAGGAAGTCGCAGCAGTGCTGCAGGCAGTGCAGGGAATGCAGCATCGCTGCCTGTTCTGCACACGTACCAGCAGATCTACTTTCTATCCTGCATGCTCGCAGGGCATTCTTTCCCCAAACACTCAAGTTTTTTCCAGCATCTAAGCATACAAAAGCACACAACGGAAGCTAGCTATTAATTGCTCCTCTCCATCCTATTTCTAACCCCTGCTCTGTCACAGATACCTCCGGACTGCTCACTTGGTACAGCCAGTTCTCTCAGCCCAAGTCGTGTAAAGCAAACCAGTGACCTCACATGACTCAGCAGACATCAGAGAGGGGAAATAAACACATAAGCTGTTAGCACAGTATTGACGGTGGTCCAGAAGAGTCAGTCCTTATTCACTTTTCTCCGTACGGAGCTTCAACTGAGCAGACCCCTAAGCATTCTATTAATTAACTCACATCCCTCGCTTCGAAGCATACCACGGTCATTCCTCAGACCCTACTGGGAAACTGAAGAGATGGAAAGAGATGTAACCTGCCCAATGTTTCTAAACACTCGTATTTAGAAGTGTTTTCCCACTTGTAAGAGCAGACTGCAGTCTGTATCAAGAATTAACTCGATACTTCCCAGCACTCTTTGAGAAGCACACACCAAAGACGACACACAGGAAACATCACTATTTACTTTTGAACAACTATTCACAAATATTGTTAACCTCCACACAGACCACCTATCCCCAGACCAATGCTCCCACTGGAACTGATGGAACATTGCACGGTTCCACACTTAATAACTTTGCCAGATAGAAGCATCTTTTTCACCAACATGTTTTTTTAATGCTCTGAAGATAGCATCCCAGCTAACACTTAGAGATTCATTAGCTGGGAGAAACTGCTGGGAGAGAGTGACTCATCAGTCTGCTGTGCCAGCGTTAGCATTGCTGTGCTCCACCAGCATCGCTCCCTTCTGTGTGTGCTGGCAGTGGGTCCTCATGGAAGCCTTACCAATTGAGGACGTGTGAAGCTATGGAAAATTTCTATTACAAATTTATAACTTGCTGGTAGAAACTTACTGATTTACCCACTGCAAGCCATTTCACTATGCACAGCAGAGGAACAAAGGTGTGTTTTGTTGAGACACCATTTTAGCGACTGTTTTTCCACTTGAAGTTCCAGTGGATTTTTTTCTCATGTGTTACACCCTTCTCTGACCTCGTTCATGAGGACACACAACAAACTCCACTGGTTACAACAAGCTGTGATGCTACATAAGACCTGAAAACCTGTTCCTCCTCCCCTTTACTTCTTCCACTGTCTCCATTTCTTCCAGTTTCAGTTCTGCAAGCTCCCATTCCCTAAGTTCAGGGAACAATCAGTGGTCAAGCAGCAGAGCTAGAGTTACTGCTGAGAGCTGGAGAACAGCAATGCCATGCTCACAGCCTGAAATCAGCAAGAACACACCAGGTTTAGGCAGGCTTTCACTGCTCTGGTGCCAAGAATGCATTGGCCAACACTGGTCAATTAACTCCTAGTCTAGCTAGAAGAAAGGACAAGTTTGCTTAGGACTGGCATCATTTGTCATGATTTCACCTTGACTACCCCCATTGTCAGCCAGTATTGTCACCTAAGGTGAATCGTTAAGGGTGAGGGTCTGCCATCTGGGCTCAGATGAGCAGCTTGCTGTATTCTGGGCTTACACTGACACCTATGTATTTTGGTCTGCAGGATGGAAGGTGCATTCTGTCTACAGCCAGGGACAGATGTGGGCCCATGAGCTGGGCTGACACCACAAACTACAGAAGACCACAGTCTATCCAGGGGGAAAGGTCAGACCTGGGAAGTTTATCAGGTAAGCCTATGAAATACTTGTTATATGCCAGAAAGCAGCGCTACCCAGAGTTTTAGTTAAGAACTTCCATGGGGAAACAGGCATTAGAAGAAGCAATGAGACATTTCAAAGCAGCATGGCGTGGTGGATTCATTTTCACTTAGAGAAAACAGGTCATTTTTCCAGGGACTACCAAACCTTGCAGTTGATTCATATCTCACACCCCGGATTCAGAGGCAGCAGGTAATCATTTATGGAAAAAAAATCAACTGCTCTACTCACAATGAAGCAAAATCCCTTCTGACAGGTTCTCAGCAACAGCAGGCAACGCATTCACAGGTAGGCCAGTAGTCACATACAGAAAGGAGAGCTGAACTCACCCAAGTGATGAGGGGGATCTCTAGCTTTGCAGCACTCCTCAGGAAGCCCAGGTCCCTGAGATGCTCTCCCCCATGGCAGACTCTTATATGAGCCCAGGGCAGTTCCACCCTGATTCCACTCCTGCTCAGCTGTGGAGCAGAGGTGCAAGCAATGTTCCTGTGCTCCCTGGGCCAGCCTCCCCCACATCACCAGGTGCTCAATCACCAGTTCAAACTGTGACCTCACAGTTCCCTCATAGCAACCAGCTGGGCTTCCTGCTGGATAAACACATGGAGCTGTTTGCTTCGTTAGAGAGGAGCAGGTCTACCCCAGATGAGTATCAGGTGATGGAGGTCTTTCCAAAACCCAATCTTTCTACTTCACAATTCTAACAGTGCTTTTAGTCATGAGGAGAGCTTCTACATGGCAACTAATGTCCTTCCAAAAACCCAAACTGCAGCCTTGCACGGTTTTCCAGCATGCTAAAGAAACTGCATAAAGCTTCCACAGCCTCAAACTGATACCTGAGCAGGCAGTCTCAAAACCTTCAGCCTCAATAAGGAGTAATAAACAGCCTTAAGGTTGTTGTTGAATTTCCTTTGTTATCTGGTAACTGGTATAATTCACCCAGAGAGAACATCCTCTGATCACAGATCATCCAAGCACTGTATTCCCATCACTGATGGCATAACGAGCAATAAAGCTCACCTCTATTGCATTTGGCCAAGCGGGGTATATTTTGATTCCTTTTGTTAGAAACAAGGTAAAGCAGACAGAGATACAGGACAAGCAAAACAAGACACAGGACTGTCTGCTTGGCTAGAATTTGCAGCAATTCTGTGAGTGTATTTTCCCTACAGCTTTCATAGAATCACAGAATGGGCTGGGTTGAAAAGGACCACAATGACCACCGAAGATGAGCAATTCTGAAGGTAGGGCTTCTCACTTGGGTTTCTGTGCTCATAAAATAAAGGCAGGACTAACAGAACTTGGCTTCTTTAAAACTCCCATGGGTTGCAGTTATTATATACCCAAGCTAAGATGGGTGAACCTGTTGGTACAGCCCTCCCACTGTCAGTAATGTTATGTAATATGAGCTGCTTCTAGCTCAGTGCTGGATTTTGGTTAATTGCTTTTGAACTCTAAAACAAGTAAGTAGGTACAAGGAGGTGTTGGATTGCCACTGGGGTGGAATTTCTGGGGGCTGCTCAGGTGGGTGTTTGGTCCTCAAGTACCAAAGAAGTGAGAGGGGTCCCACCATCCCATTCCAATAATTCCTAATGTCTGTGGCACGTGGATGGCCTGATCAAAGAAAATGCAACCCTGATTGATCAATACCAATGGTCACTGTTTGCTTTCTCTCTTCGTTTCTATAAACCGAATATTTCGTTTGTCCAGAATGCTGTAATCTCCATTTACAGCATATTATTTAAAGTAACTATTTTGTTGGCCTCATTTCCCCATAAGAGATATACAGACACTGCGTGTTGCTGATCTAACCTTTGCCTATCAACATGTTTTGCAGAAAATACCCATCCCATCTGAAACGTGAACTCCAAATAAGGAACACAGTCAACAAGTCCCTGTAAACTTCCAGAAAAGCACAAATAAAGGAGCAGATTTAATGTTTAAAAGTTGTGAACATCCATTTTTCTTCATCTGTTGATACTTTAACTTACTGTACCTATCATATATTTTATAGAAAACTAACAAACATCTCCCAGCTTTGTTATATACCTAAAAGAAGGTAAATAATGTAAGCTAGTCTGAAAAAAAAAAAATGTTTCTGTATGTTGATATTCCTGTAAACTTCCAATATCCGTCAGCTCAAAAAAAATCTATTCTCCATCAAACTGTATGTTTAAAGGAATATCTACAGCACTTTCTGTGCTTCCACCTCATTTTGAATCAGCACTGAATTAAAGGCATTGTGGGAAGCCGAGGTACATAGAAACTCAGAAACTCTTGGAAATCTGGCGTAGGGAACATTTGAAAGCACATCCATCAGAATCTTCCTTTAATCCTCAGGTGAACATCATTTCTTTTGTCAATTACTGGCATGACTCGATCCGAGACCCCCTGCCTTGGAGTTCTGGAGTCACACCCCCACCTTTCAGCAGCAGTAAGCACAGAATTAGCTCCAACAGCTGCTGGTGTCTGTGGCAAAGCCTATTTTTGAGGGCTCAGTGGAGGCAGACACTCTGAAGCATGCCAGTACACTGCTAAACAAAGGGAGCCATCCTCCCAAACACCCATTGCTTCATCCTTACTGCTATTAGCAGCAAATGACCAGAACTCCTGGCTGGAGCATTTACAAGGGCGGGGAATTCAAAACCAACATCCGAGGGTCTCCAAATTCACCTGTCATCCATTTCAGCTCTGCCCACATTACCTGCAGCAGCTGCCTTCTGTCCCTTCCATGTCCCATGCAGAAGGAAGTGAAGCGCTAACAGAGCCGTGGCCCGGCCCCAAAACAGGAGATGTTCCCTCTCACAGGGATTTTCAGCATTAAGAGTTTTGGTCAAGAAAAGGAATCGGGTAAGGAAGCGCTCACAAGCAGGTCATGCCTGGATTCCTTCAAAACAAACGTTTCAACAACCACAAGCCCTTGTACTGAGATGAAGATGCCTGGTGTCTCTCTAATTGCTCCTCCCATATCTGCCCGAGTAGCACCGTTTTTGTTAACGGATTACAATCAAATTTCTTCAATTTATTCCACATTCCTCAAAGTCTGCTAGTGTAAAGAATAACCCTTTTGAGCTACTGCCTTTCATGCAAACCCTCAGGTGGGTTCCAAATATGATTATATGATTACTAGACCCTACACGTTCACTGGTTTCCATCATATCTATCATACTTGCTTCATTTCCTAAGAGAAAGGGCCTGATTCATTAAAAATTATATGCCCCATTTAAGCAGGTTTTCTGCATACTTTACTCGGGAAAAAAAAACGCCGAATGCCTTTTTTTTCCCCCCACATAAAAGTGTGGCTTTTTTGGTGATTTATCAACCTCTCAGAGCTGGCGGAGAAGCGGCCGCCCCTCGGCACCCACGGAGCAGAGCTGCGCAAAGGGCAGCGCCCATAACAAGGCCATGGTGATGGGCACTTCCCTCTGCCCACCGTGGCTTCAGACAGAACGAGGGCCACGTGTCCTCACTGCTTGCCCTGTTTCATCGTTGTGCATCTTTATTCGAGGGCCGTGACTCAGCCTGAATATCCTGGAACAGCGGAATTCACACTGAGTTTCAGTTCAGTTTGGAAAGATGCCTGTCCAAGGGTCAGGTGCAGCCCACAGCCTACAGGGGGGATTTCTTTTGCAGAAGCACAGATTTTCATATTACTGTAATTCATCTGTCTTTATTACTTTAGAGATTTAAGTGAGGGTTTGCTGTTAGCCATGCCACAGTTAAGCAGAGGCACTTTTAATAATAGCAGCAACAAAATTCACTCCTGGGCGCAGAACGCAAACAAGGTTCCCAGCCCACCTGGAAGCCTCCACGTGGAGTTTGCACAGCGAGGCACCTTTGCATAACCTCTGTATTATGACAAATTTCAGAACTGAGAGGAAAAGAAGTAATTTCAACGCTTACCTCGCTAAACTGCTGCTTCTTTTTATTTCCTTTTTGGTCTGGGAGGGAAGCTGTGGGGTGAGGAAAGAGTGTTGGGGGTACGACACACAAAGGGGCAGACGTCTGTAAGAGAAGGTTGTTCTCATACCAGCAAATTGCTGTTCTAGAGGCACTGAAGCTGAGCACACAAGAAGCTCCCACTGACCACACGCTGAGCTGCTGTTGAAAGTATGGGAGACATGGAGCTATGGAGTTCAGGGGAGAGAGGGCTCTGCAGCGTTCTCTGCAGGAGTTTGTTCACATGAGTCCTCTGCTGCGTTCATCCAACGAGATTCTGCAGTTAATACATCTCAATGTATAATTCTGAGATTAAATTAAAAATCAAAAAGCTGAGCAAAACGACCTACCTTTAAGATGATGCATTTTGTGCAGTCGTTGCTCTCACTACTCCAGTCTCAGCTTCAGAAGACAGATGTTAATACACGAGAACACTGCTACTGTACACCACTCCTCACCATGAAAACCAACAAAAGCCAATCTTTTTACACCCAATGCAAGGAACGTTTATCCTGTGACACGCTTTTACAGCATCTCTATCTTTTATACCATAGAAACCACAAATGAATCAGACAGTTCCACGGATGCTCGTGCAGAAGGCAGTTATTTGCTAACCTGTGCTAAGCACGCAGGAATAACAAAGGCCCTGCAGCCTCAGTCTCTGTGGACGTCTGAATCTTACATGCATTAATTGCTTCTCAATTAGACAGTGCCCAGCAGAAGTGCCAATGGAAATGCATTCTTACACAGCTGTGTGAATCATTACCACGTAGGCACACCTGGGATGCGGCTGAGCTAAAATTCAAGCAGTCCATATACCAACAGGGGGTCGAGCTGTTCTTTGACTTTCATCTTTTAAGTTTTGTTCTGAACGCAGTGCCATGAGGAGGGGGCAGTTATCCCAGGGAATGGCCTTAGCTGCTGACCGAATGCTGCTTCACACCAAAGCTCATCCGGTCAGAAGCTCGGTTACTCAGATCTGTGCCTTTTCAGCCATTATGTACCTGATTTTCAAAAGCAATCTATTCCACAGACTGGCAAAAACCAAATGGGCACAACAAGCTTTTGCCTTGGCAAATGCAAAACTTTCCATCAGCTCTAACAAAAGTGAAAAAAAAAAGATCATTTTCTATGGAATAATTAGATAAATTACACAGCAATCAAAGAGTCTGATGGGCTAGACAACAAACATTTAAAGCTGGGAACAAATGCATGCAGCCACTACAAAGCTCTCATTTCTGCATTCTAGCAGCACACGTGGGTGGGGGTTTCAAGCAGTTTAACTGGATCCCATTTCATCAGAAATGCAGACGAGATGAAAGTTTTCATGAGTGCTTTTACCGAATTTCCCTCCTCTCTATTTAGTACGTCCTTTCTGTGCACATTTTCCACTTGTTTCACTATCCAGACTGCAGTTCCAACCAAAAGAACAGCTGTAAGCTGCAAACACTTTGCAGCCGCTCCCAGCACTCCTACCTGAGCTGCAGTGTTGTGCTGAGCAGCTCGTCCTGCTGATGAGCCACAGTTGATCTCGTTTTGTGCCACTCCGCACACACAGCTTTGCAATTTTGCATTTCAATGCTTTTAGATCACGGAAAGTGGCCACTTCCATACCCACTGCATCTCCCTCCCCTGTGCTGAACGTGACATCCATCCCAGCACACGGGGGAAGCGAGATTAAATTGTCGGGAGCAGTTACTGGGAGCAGAGCCTGTGACAGGGAATCAGATCCAGGAAGGCGGGGTGGGAGGGTCTGGGGAGCCCTGCAGATTGGAAGGTCTGATGGAGTTTGGGGGGACGCGCTTGGAATCCATCAAAGCGTGACATTTGAGGGAGCTGTGTGTTTTGCTTGGGAACGGCACAGACCCCAGCGAGTTGTATAATGGAATGCGTCTCCCCGATGTAATCAAAGTTGACCTAACAGATTTGTCTTTCTGGCCGTACAATCCACCAAAAATCTTTACTGTAAGGAAATCAGAACCAGATTCCGATGACAGAGAGAAAAATCACTTTTTAAAAACACAACGGGTTTAGGGAAAGCAGCTCCTACCAATTACAGACACAGCAATGAAGGCCACCTCAGGATGCCAGCAGCTCTCCTGCTCACTGCCCCCGAGGAACCCAGGACCTGTCAGCACTGCGGGCCCAGGGCTGATGAGCACAGCACAACACACCTGCAAGAGTCACAGCCCCAAGTGTGCCCATGTGCCTGCAGGACCTAAAGCACCTCCTGATGCAGCACCTGAGGAACTCATTGCTGAGCCTTCAGCACCCGCCTCCAGGTGACCCAACAGCCAGCAGGAATGGGAGCTCCTGATGCAGCCCAAGTGGTGTCTGACATGGGAGTGCAGGTGGAGCAAAGCTGTCATTGAGTTCCTCCAGGCAGAAACGTGGCACCTACTGACATTCATCAACACGTGTGAATGCTGATGGAGCCCAACTGGTGGGTGTGAGCAGAGTGAGGAGGTGCTGTATTTCAGCAGGGGTGACAGCAACAGCGGGTCACCTCCTCTGGTGCAGGCTTTGAAAAGCACAGTGTGAAGGCTCCTGTTCGTTGCTGGCAAGAACGCATAGCTAATGGTGGCGACTATGTTAAAAAAGTGGTGGGTTTTAGTTGAGAATTTGTTCTATCAAATGGTGTTACTGTGCTCATCGTATCTGATGTAGTTCCCAAGGAAATAAATAGGAGGCATTACTTTTGGAGCAACACACATATATGCATCCCAAGACAGTTCTTCCTTACTCAGCGTAGCCCAGGTAAATCCAAAGGTTGGACACTGTGCAGCAAAAGAAGGCAATGACAGTGCCTTCTGCAGGGACACCAGTGATGTGGAGCAATAGAAGATCACAAAGATGAAAAATCAGTTCACCTCTTCCAGCAACCAGTGATAGCTCAAGAAGAGCGCAGTCTTATCTGGAGGGGTGCTGCTCCCTCGGCTGCTAACCCTTACATGAAGGTGAGGAGGGGCAGATCCTGCCTCCCTCCCTTCTGGGCATCACTCAGGTGCACTGCTTGCATCAGAGCTCCCTGGGTTAGCCACAGCTTCTCACCTGGTTCTCAAGCACTGGTTCAGGCCGTGACCTGGCAATTCCACTGCCTCTTCCTAGAGGTCTTTTCTGACTTAATGACTCCACGATTCTAAGAGCATGCAAAAGATTCTTGAAAAATAAAAATAAAGTGCAGATACTTAAGCAACTAAGAGCAAAAGTGGATGCAGAAATGCGAATGCATATTGACACGTAGCACGGGAACCTAAATTAAAAGGCAGCCACAGCCAGGTTCACGGACATGCACAATGAGGCCAGTCAGATTATATTTGCTAAAACATGCTATTCAATTAATTTTTTCCGTCTTTACCGAACAACCTCCTTGATGAATCAATGCTTCTGGTAACTAACCGCACCGCACTGACATTGCATGAGCCAAAGCAGTTCTCTGGGTAGGAGCAGCAGTTCCCAGGCCCAGGAGGAGCAGCCCCTTCCCACGGCAGCTCAGCACCCTGGAGCAGCCCTGCTGCTTCCACCCGCCAGCAACCTGCACTAATTTAAAGCAGCAATATGGACGATGACGCACGCGCCTGTTTCCCCCGGTTGTGTTAGTTACCGAGATCCTCCCCGGGTATTAAATGCGAAATGGGAACTGCCGGGGCCAAATTTTTATTTACAGATAGTTACATGACTAGTGAAAAATGTTAACGTTTCTAAAAGTGAGGCTTTCCTGTAAGCACCATCAATTTCCTTAAAATGTTTGCTGCGAAACCATTATCTCAGAGAAAAGCCAAACATAAGAGTACAGAGACAGAGAGGAGATATTTCTGCATCTATTTGAAGAAATCTCATCCATAAAGAAGCAAATTGCCATGGTAATTATCACCATCTTTCTTGTAATTGTAAGAATAACTGTACGTGGTTCATACATATGGACCCCTCTCATCCCGTTTGCTTTAATTCTCCCTAGAAAGAAATGATCTTTTATGGAGCAGAAGCATTAGATGTGTTCTGGCAAGCAGGAAGCGGCGGCTCACGGAGGTTCTGTGCCACAGAGCCCAGCCTGCAGGCTTGGAAGCGTTCTGGTTGTGCTCTGAGCAGCGTGACCAGGGATGAAAGCACTGCAGGTTCCAGGAGCACCAACTCAGCATTCAGTGGTGAGGCAGAGAACCGTCTGCATGTTTGCTTGGACAAAGTGACAGACAGCCTGCATCACAGTGGGGCTGGCTCACATCACATCTTCTCTCAGAGCTCATTGAGAGAACAAGGTCTTTAGCCAAACAGTGAACTATTTAAAGATCAGGAGGGTGCAGGTGGGGGCAGGTTTTGTTTTGGAGAGGGTTGTTAAGTGTGGCGAAGTGCCCTGTAGAACTAAAACCCAGATCTGCATTATAAAGCTATACGTGGGTCAACATTTAGTTCTGCTAGCCACCGTTCTGAACGGCCCAAAAGTGAGGGCACTCGTCCTCCTAGCCCGACTGGCCAGCAGAAGGAAGTGATCAAAGCCTCCTCAGCGATAAGCCATTGGCAATAACACCACCCCACCCCCAGCCCTCCGACATGCAGGTGATGCACACAAGCAGCCCCACGGCTTCACTGTGCTTCAGTAAAGCTTCAGTATTAATTCCCTGGACATTGGTAGGTACAAGCTGGACATACTGGGAGCTGGGCTTCCTTGCTGCCCCACACCCAGCTGTGACATGGGCTGTAGGAGCCCAATGCTGACCTGCAGTCCAACCTCCATGCATGACCTCATGGGCATCCTGCCACACCAGCAGCTTCCCCAGCTCCCTTCTATCATTTGCTCATCGCTGCCTCCTCAAATTAAATCCTAGGCAAAAAGTGCGCACGTAATTTGTGCTTAAAGACAGGGAATTAAGAACCACAACTGCCTTTAGGAGCTTGTATGGAGCCACCCTAACGGCCTGACAAAGGGATGTGAGGGCATGGACAAGTCTTGCTTGCTTTCTAAGATAGAGCCATACATAAAAATGCCACTTCATTATTTAAAGGCTACTCTTACACATTACAGACATGTTTTCTGCAGGATGTTCTCTCTAACTAAATGAGATGGGTCCATTTGTATTCCCAAAGAGCTTAACTAGGAGGGGATTACCACAGGGCATCAGTTGTTAACAGCAAATCCACACCTTGTCAATGGAGGACAAAGGGAGACCCGGAGTGCAGAGGGAGGGCAGCCCCACCATGGGACCAGGGTGTTTGTATTCTTTAACTGCCTTAATCTACGAGTTTAATAAATTATTAGTTAATCATCCCTTGGAACACAGAAAAATAGACTCCAAAACTCTATTTCAATCTACTGCCTACTGGTGCAAGTTCCCATTGGAGCCAGTGTCTGCCTGCATAAGGCTTAAGTGCACACCTCCAAGTGGAACCGAGCACAGCGAGACAAACCCCCAAAAGACAAACTTCCCATCCCCAGCTGCAGCCCAGCCCCACTCTCACTGATGCTGGTTTCCTGTCGCAGGATGGGGGTTGGCCCACTGCTGTGAGCTTACTGCATAACAGGGAAAAAACTGAGAGCATCTATCTTGCCAAATTAAGAGAAATATTTGCACGTAAATTAGAGACCATAGCCCCAGCCATTGAGGCTAAGCAAATGGAAACTGAGAAACGCTGCAGCCAGCATCTGCTCTCCGCACCTTCCCTGCAGCTGTGCGGCTTTATATCAGGACTGGACTTGAAATTACAGAACATGAATGTAACTGAGCGCCTCATTTTGTTACCTGCATTGTGTGGTGAGGTAAAGGAGGTGAGCAGGCCATGGATTTGCCAGCCAAAGAACTTCATCTCATTGCTTCAGTTGTTCTAACACAGACACCACGCAGGGCTCTGCTCTGTGCCACAGCTGTACCTGTGCAGCCATTCCCTCTCAGGCCAAAAACCCCAAATCCCTGGACTTGACCCAGGTTGGCAGTAGGCAGAAGGAGCAGGCTGCTGTTCAGAGCAGGCTCTGACACACTGCAGCAGTGGGTAAACACAATGACTGCAGGAGACGCATCCGTTTTTCCTCTCTAAATGCTTCCGAAGCCCTGGCTTCCAATGTTTTGGGGTCCTGGGGGCACACTTCATATATTGTTTTTAAAGCTCATTATAGACCCTGGGGAGGGAAACTTAGATCCAATACAGTTTGACAGGTAAAGGGCATGCTGAAGACTCCATAAGCATACCTGCTACAGGGGGAATGTGCTCACAGTGCAGAAAACCCTTTCCATGCCATGCAGAAGGACGCCTCGCTTGCAAGTTTTTTTCCAAGCATTTCTTCCCACCGAGGAGGAAAATGATACATAGAATGAGTGAGCTGATGAGCACTACTTCACTCCTTCTGCTCCTCGCTGTCACCTTGGTGCCACGCAGGCCAGCTGCAGAAACCACGAACCACAAAGCGACATCGCAACATCCTCTTCATAATTGAAATAAATTCTTTTGGATACAAAAAATACACATCATCAGCACACCTCACTGCAGCCCCAGGAAAGCCTAGAGACGCACCAGCATTTCTAAGAGCCCTCCTGCAGCCAAAATGAAAGCTCTCATCCCCACATGCAAAATTCACAATTCTCAACAAAATTCATTGCTGCTCTCTCCAGGGCTGTCAGGCCAGCAGGCTGCAGCAGCTGCTGCAGGAATGAAAGCGTGCTACAAAGCGGTGCATCTCTTTCAGCCAAGTGAGATACTTACAGCTCTGGCCTTGAGTACTTTGTAATTTCTACTTCTGCAGTGCTGCCTGACAGTCCCACAGCCTTCTGCTCGCTCTCTGCAGTGCCCGTGTATACGCTCCAATTTTTTCCCCATGTATTCAACAGCAAGCATTCGTCAACAGCAGAAGGCAGGATTTACCAAGAAGGGGAAATTAATTATAGGAGAAGCTGATGGAAATAATTCAGAGGTGTGATCTCTGCTCTATACTAAGGCAGCAGGTGAGCCCACGGCCCTTCCAGCCCTCCTCTCCCAGCCCAGTGCTGCAGGAAGAGCTGAGAAAAATCCCTTTCACTTCTGCTGCCAACCCAACAGGTCACATCAGTGCTGAGCAAAACCAGCTGGGCTTCTGAAGGACCTACAGCCGGTGCAGAGGAGCCCTGTGTGCTGCTCCAGGTTACTTGTCTCTACAGAAGTGATGTTTCGCACAGCTTTAACCCAGGAATAAGAAGGCTTTGGGGAAATCTGATGGATTATTCCCACACTGACGTCTGGTAGGAATCCATCTCCTTTCCTTCAGAGCGTGCACATCTTCAGGCAACGTGGGGAAATGCCAAATGGTAAACATCAGTACAGACACTCCCCCAGCGTCCAGAATTAAGCTATTGATGTTGTACCGTTCAAGGAACTGGATGGCTGCTAACCACAGTTTAACTAAGATCAAGTGTAAAATCTGTTTAATAATACCCAATACCTCCTCTATCTGGGAGATGATATCCTGCATTTGCAGGGCATCGACTCAATAATCTAATAGGTCTTTTCCAGCTCTGACTTCTATTAGCCTATGAGTTATAACAAAAGGACCATTAGGCAAACCATAATTGTGGAAACAGCCTCTGACACACGAGACGAACTGCTGCTATGGCACGGGAGAAAAAACGAAATTAAAACATGGACCGACAATTGAAAGTAAAGCTTTCCCTTTATCCAAGTGTTACCTCCCTTGATTAAAATCAGGAAAAACCTTCAGTAAAGCAGAGAGAAAGCACTCTCCCTCCTTGCTCTGCTTGGTAAAGAGCCCTGTGAGCTCTTTAAAAAGAGCGCAGCCAATGCTGGTTTGTCACCGAAGGAGGAACAGGGCACAGGGTTACTCCTCCTGCACAGGGAAAGCTCTGGTTCACACCTCATCTTCATAGATCAGTGCTCACAGATCAGGACCCCTCAGTGCAGGAGCTGCAGGCTGGAGCTGCCCTGTGCCCGGGTTGTTGCACGCTCTTTGCAAGGCTGTGCAATGCACCACAAGGCCAACATGCAGCATGTCTGCTCACCCAGCCCTCTGCTGCAGGGCCTGGCAGTGCCAGGCTGCATGGCACAGCTTTGGTTGCCATTGCTGAGACACAGCCAGTGAAATCACAGTTGTACAACACCACACTGTAGCTGTATGAACACTTGTGTTTAAAAACTCTGTTTTGCAAGGGGTTTGTGATTAGCAGTGTTTTCTGTGAGCTAGCAGCAGCCCTATCTGCATTAGTTCTCATTAAAATCAGGTCCCAGGAAACACCCAAGCAAGGACTCCGATGGCTGAACAGAATCCATGGGAAACAACACAACCCCAAAGGCAGAGCCCATCGGGTTAAGGAGGGATGCTCCTCCAGCACGTGCTTATGGCAGCTTCCATCTCCCCCACTGCCACTGGCTGCAGCGTGCAGCTGCAGGGCCAGCCCAGCCCAGGTGAGCTGCAGAGGGGTAGCGAGCAGCAGCACTGACTGCAGCCCAAACACAACCACCACGTGCCAGCAGGTTGCTCCACCTGCACAGAGCAGAACCCGATGCACACAGGAGGAGAAACCCTGGCTGGGCAGTTGCATTCCTCTCCACTTCCAATCCCCTTTCCCATTCTCCTACGATCCCTGCAGTAGATGGCAGTAGAAGGAGGAGCTGCTGAAGCTCAGCAGTTCCCAGAGCCCAGCAGGATTCCACATCCAAACACATCTCCTCCTGCATTCCCATGTGCTGCTTTAGTGATTCCACCTGCAATGGCGATTGAATTTGACAACACTGTTGCTCCTGCAGCAGGAAGAGCCAACAGATCCTATCCCAATTCCACGCTGGTCTGGAAAGAACACCGCAGTGTTAAGCCTAACTAAATATTTGCTCACCTTCTGTGGGAATCATGGATGCGAGGATAAAAACACTGCGTGATTTCTTGCTGAAACTGCAGCACCACTGCACACGTTCTCAAGGAACGCACATCCTCTGTTGGCCACAGGAAACCAACCCAAAGTTCCCCCATTTCCACAACAGGGCTTCTGCCCAGCCCTGCGCCTACCAAACCTGCGACCTTCTTCTCTGCAGTGCAGACACACGTGGCAGATACCTGCACTTAACTGCAGCCAGCGACCATCCCTGCCTATTGCCTCCAGTACCACAGAGCTGCGTGCCACCATCTCACATTTGCTTGTAGTTCTGCTACAATACAGCTCTGAAATAAAAGTATTGCAGAAAGTCCGTATTTCTCATTCATAACCGTATTGCTCGCTTACCAACGATTATGGAAGTAATGTGAGCACATGAAATTGATTTGTTTTTGTTGGAAATGAAGTAAAAATTGTAGTTCCTGGAGTTCTATAAGCTCCATTTGAAATCGCCTCAAAAACTGAACGTGTAAAGGTTTTGCAGGAGCAGAGACATCAGTATACGACTCAAAATTAATTTGCAGTAGACATAACCGTGCTTTATTATCCCTGCTTGTGCCCTCAGTTGTGCAGTAGATTACCCTTGCCTAAAATCTCATAAATACGTGGCTTGGGGTTCCTATTCCTCAGAAGCCTCTGCCACTGCCTATAGGGATGATAGTAGAACGCCATGCTCACCAGTACTGCTGTGTGCTTGGGTGCTGCAAAGCAAAAAGCAAAGCAAAAAGCAAAGCAAAAAGCAAAGCAAAAAGCAAAGCAAAAAGCAAAGCAAAAAGCAAAGCTCACAGGGCGGTGAGCAGCAGGTGGGGATTGCACCCCAGCACTGGGAGCACCATGCAGGGGTTGTCCCATTTCACACTGACACACACAGACGGTCATGCAGCGCCCAGGCCTTTGCTTTCACAACACGCCTAATTGTGGGTGTAGGGAAATACTGGGATTTGAAAACGAAGGTCTCAAATGCGGTGTAATAACAACAGGTACAAAACCCCACGGAACACTTTCAGAGGAGCACCGAGTCCTGCCCTGTGGGCTTGGCACACCCCATCCTCACACATGGCTTTGTGCTATTACTTGCAACAAGCAAAGGTGTCAGAACAACAGCTCCTAAACCGCTAGAAACGCTCTGAACCCAAATTCCCCAACAACTCAGTCGCCGCTCCGGCCGCTTAGAGAGGATTTTTCGAAGCGGCTCGGCAGAACACAGAGATTGCAGGCAGCCCTGCTGCTCCCTGCCCCACAAAGCCAACCCCGACCGGCAGCGCTCAGCCGGGGGGGCACACAGCAGCCAGGCTGGGCCAAATGGCAGCGCCCTGCAGGCAGCAGCGCGGAGCAGAGCGCCGTGAAGCAGAGCAAAGTGACAGCGCTGCCCGCGGGGCCGCTCACCTGCCCTGCACCTGCGGGGCGGCGGCTGTCAGCCCCTGCCAGCACAGAGCAGAGACAAAGCGGGGAAATATCTGGGACAAAAAAATGTCAGCCCTCGCAGACTCAGAATGGGCTGCAGGAGAATAACATTTAGAAGGGATCCGAAAGAATTAACCACGGCAGCATTAAAACGGAGCTATCGCTGCGCTGAAGGCACTGAGCTGCTGCCTAAGTTCGGCAGACCTCCCTTGCATCTGCCCAGGAGATGCTGTACAGCAAAGGAATCGAGTTTGCACCTTTCCTTTTAAAATGCTGCCGAAGGTGCGGCGTTGCAGAGCCGTGCAGTGCCTGCTGCACGCACACAGCCTGCACAGCCCCGCTGCACGCACGGCACACGCGCACCGCAGCACCTGCTGCACGCACACAGGCACAGCCCGCAGAGCTGCGGCTCAGCCGAGGGATGGATCCGTCCACGTTTTGTTTGATAATTGTCACAGCTGCTCTCTGCCTCCCAGCTCCGCGCCGAGCACAGCCCGGCTGCAATTGGGATCTCAGCTTTGATCTGAGAGGTGCGCTCAGACCTCCCAGTGGTGCATGCACCCACACGGCCCAAAGGCAGAACGTGCTGACACGCCTCTCTCAGTGCTGGTGAAGGACCGGGTGTGCAGAGTGCACGGGATGCACCACAGCTATTTGATGAAGACAGGCGCCTGGTGCAGGCCTAACACTTCTCACTGCGCACACAGCACACCTCTGTGGGTCACACACAGGAATGCTACCAACCCCCAGTGACAGAGCACCTCCAGAAAGGAACCCGTGCACTCTCAGGATGAAGGCACGGTGATCATAGAATCACTCAGGTTGGAAGGGACCTGAAGGATCATCAAGTCCAACCGTAGCCTAACCATAGCACCCTAACTCTAACAACCCCCTGCTAAATCAACTTTCTGCCATTCATTTTACAGCTGCATTACGGCCACTTTCACTGCTGGTAATTCTGACTGGTGATTGAAGTGTGCCAAGTAGGTCACATGCGACATTAAAATGATGGAATAATTAAAATTGTCGATTGATGTGTCTGTAAAAAAAAAACAAAAAACACTAAGCTAAGAAAAATTAGCTAATACGATGTGGTGTTTCTTAACATGAGCAAACCCGTATGTTGTCAGTGAGGCACACAGCAAGCACAAGGCAGCACTGCAAACAGAGCTGCTCTATGAAAGCCGTTCCCTCACCAGACGTGCAGTGCTGCGATTTGGGGCATTAGCACGGCGTGCACCCATCAGCACTGCCTGCAGAGAAGAGTTGCAGTGCAGTCCCCACAGCACAGCTGCACCCAGAGGCGGTGGGAGCACTCCAGCATCGCCCGTGCCCTGTGCCAACACATTGCTCTGTTGTTCCAAGAGCCACTCCATCCTCAGAGAGGAGCAGAGGGGCACGATGCTCAGTGCTCAAACCACCCGACGGCTCTCTGCGTCCGTTCAGCACAGAGAAAGGCCCACGCTTACCAACAGGAGTGGCTTTAAGAGCACTGCATGTTAGGGATGCTGACGAAACTCAGAAATAACCCAAGCACGAGGCCTACCCAACAACTGTGCTGCTTACATTTGTTTTAACGTCAGTCGGTGCAGAGTTTGGCACGTTTGCTGTCCTGCAGAAAAAACCAGAGCCTTAAAGTCAGGCACCACCCTGCTGCCGCCGTAACCAACCCAAGGCACTCGTAGCACATCCACACGAAGCCCCAGCTCTGCAGAAATCCCTGCCTTCCGATTTCACAGCTCCGTACGCCAGATGCGTCCCTTTGGAAAGGGAACACAAATCACCTGTTTCATCAAAATGAGCTCTTCTGCTCGGAGTTGCCTCCCATTAAAATGCAATAATCGCATTGTTTGCCCTGGTGCCCACTTTGAAACCGAAACCCAAAGCCGTGCTGCCCAGCACACCCCCAGCCTGGGGGGGCATTTACTGCTGCAGCTGGGGAGGGGAGGCAGGAGGAGATCAGAAGAACAGAGAAAGAGCACACCGTATAGAAAATGTCAAACATGTCAAAACATTCATGAATACCAACATCTCCCTCCGCACCACAGCCAGCCATAAAGGTTACTTAGGGCTAACGTTTCAGCAAATGCAGATTATGCAGCAGTGGGTTCACTAATACAGCAGAAATCACCTCCAGGTGCATCCGAGGTGCACTACGCACACAGCAGCGCGGGGACTTTGCTACCAAAGAGAAGTCAGGGGGCTAAAATCACACGGAGCAGCTCCCCAGCTCTGACTTCCCCAGACATAAATTCCTGCTGGCTGTTCCCTACGCCTGTGACATATGCGATGAGGATAATTAGGTAAAGGGCTAAGAAAGCAAGTGTTGCTGATTGCATTCCAAAACTAATAAAGCTCCTGCGAGGGTGTCACGCCTGCGGTAATTCATCTTTCCCATACGGTGCTCAGGAAAGGCAGCCCCAGAATATGTCGTGACACTGCCTCGGCCCTGAGCTGCACTCGTGGATTCCATCAGAACCACGGACATACATGCACTCTATGGGACGCAGAGCCCTGCACACACGAGGCATGCATTGCACTGCCTGGGCCGCAGAGAAATGCAGCTTGCATTAAATGTCAGATGACTACAATGCACTGACTGAGCCAACATCTGACCTGAGCTCACCCCAGTTTGTTTGTCACATTGCAAACTCCAACGTGTTTCGGGGGATTACACACGAATCCCCTCACCTCTCCAAACCAGGGGGAGAAATGTGTCCAGCACTGGGATGGCCCACGATAGAACTGTGTGGAAAGAGGAACGTGGCTTTAGATAACTGCAGCAAACAGGCTCTGTTCCAATGCATCACTGCACTGAAGGAGCGACTTCAGAATCAGTGCAACGTAGGAGCAAAGAAGTCGGGTAACAAACTGATAACAAACCAGAAAAAAAAAAGGAAACCCCCAGGGAACCAAGCAGAACGGCTTTGTCTGCCTCCTCACGCAGGCCGAGCACAAAAGGCAGCCCGAAATGTAACGATCGGTGTGCAGCTAAAACAATTAACACCGTTACTAATCGGGGATACCGTACATCTGAAAGTAACGCCCTCCGATCAGAGCGGGGCTCGGCCGAGCAGGGGCTGTGCCGCCCCGTGCCGCCCCCCCCGCAGCCCGGCAGGGAATGGCATCGTGCGGGGCTGCGGCCGAAGGACGGACGGCTGCTGTGCCCGGGGCGCTCCGCGAGGCAGAAAAGTTCTTTCAAATACTCAGCCAAAAGAAAATAAGTATCGAGTGAAAGCAGCCCGTGGCCCAACACGAAGCTACACCGGGCGGCATCTCGGTGTAAGGGTTAAAGTCTCGACGGCGTCGGCAATACCGAGCAGCGGAGCCCGGCCGGCACGCAGCACCCGCACCCAGGCCGCTACCCGCACAGGCGCCGGCCGGCAGCGGCACTCGCTGCTTTCGGCGCTTACCGGGAATCCATTCCTCCTCGTCCATCCGAGCCGTAAAACCTCCGCACCCGACAAACCCGACGGCTCCGTTCCAGCCTCTGCGTCGGCGCCGAGCGGAGAGAAGGGGGCAACCCCAGCAACACGTGGGGCCCGGCCACGGGCGGAGCGGACCCGGAGGGGCACGAAGCCCCGCTCTGCCGGAGGAGCGGCCGCCGCGCGATCCGCTCTAAGCCCGGGCTCTGCCCCGCGGATCTGAGCCCCACCCGGCCCCGCACCTGGGGCCGCCCCGCACCTGTGCCCGCGCCTCCCGCCCGGCCCCGGCCCTTAACCCGGCCCCCGTGTGTTTCCCCGCTCCCAGAGGGGACCGCGGTCGATGCCGACCTCCCCCAGCGCTTCCTGTCCGCTCTCCCCGCCGACTCTTTCCCGAGCGTCGGTGCCCCCGGGCTGCCCCGCTCCTCCGAAGAGAGGGGAATCGGCCCGGAGCGTTCCAAAAAAAATGCTTCGAAATAACCCCGCCGGTGCAAACGGCCGCGGCCCCGCACACCCACGGCCCCGACGGGACAACGCCTCCGGCTCGGGCCCGCGAGCTGCCCCTCCCCGACGGCGCGGCCGCCCCACATCCACCGCGCTGAGGCGCGGGCAGCGCCCGGGGGCTGCGGGAGCGGGGGGAACAGGGGCAGCTCCGCTCTGTGCTGAGGGCACACTGAGGGCTGCCTCTGCCGTCCGGCTGCCGCCTCTCGGGGCCGCTGGGGGTCGAGCACGCGGCCGCGAGGAGCATCGCAGAGTCGGTGAGAGCGCACGGAGGAGCAGCGCTCGGGCGGCCGTTTCGTTTGTCCCCGCCGCAGGAGGCGGAAGTTCCCCAAATTCCCCAGCTTCCCCCGCCAGCTCCGAGCCCGGAACGGACCGCCGCTCCCCGCACGCGTCCCGCAGCCCCCGGCGGCGCCGCTCCGGGCTGAAGCCGACGGAGGGCACGGCCGCTATCGCTGCCTCCTTCTGCAGCCCCTGAACTGACCGCGAAGTTCCTTCCTAACGCGCCGCTGACCGCAATTGATTCCCACAAAGCCGCGTTGCGGTTCGCCTTCCCCGGAGCGGCGCTTCCCGGCACCCGCAGGCGTTGCGGTGCGGAACCGAACCGAACCCCGCGGAGCCGCCCCGTCCTGCGCTGCGCACCCCAAACGGACCGCAAAGAGCCGTGCGGGAGCCCGGCGGTGCCGAAGCGGCCGGAGGACCCAAAGCTCTTCGAATGAGGACAAAAAGCGGCGCGAGGACCAACCTCTCGGTGCGGGCTTTTCCTCCTCCTCCTCCCGCAGAGCCGCTGCGTTCCGCCGCGCGTTACTGAAACGAAAGCGCCCCATCCATTCTCCTGTGCGGTTTATTACTACATTGTCAGTCTATTGTCCTTTATTTGCAATGGGTGCTGGCGCTGCTGCTTCTCACTTGGACAGAAAGAAGACGAGATTCTGTTCGTTTACACGTTTTATTGTTGTAAACATTAAAATTGTCTTTCTCAAAGAAAGAGTTATAGGGAAAAAAAAAAAAAAAAAAAAAACCAAATCCGCGTTTCTAACTGTTGTACACCATAGAAAAAAAGGCAGTGATCTGTATCGTGTGCCATACTGGAAATATACAAAGAAAAATACTACAGTATATGGCAATATTAAAAATATTACTCCAACATAAAATAATATATTAACCGACGATTTTTAGACATTAAAAAAAGAAAATAACCAACAAAACAGAACAAAAATTCAAAGTGCTCAGTAATTTCCAGGGAGCGATGTATATTATAAGCACTCTGGAAACGGCCAGAAGCTGCTGCATGCAAAGTTCGTCTCGCTTTAGACAACAAAATAATCAAGATATAAACTTCTTTTCTTTTAATCAACATCAACAGTACATACAACACTTACAAACAAGGGGTGTGGACGGTGCTTACAAACACTATGAGTCCCTCTGCGAGGGTTTGGGGTCGGTAATACTTTTGTGCCCACCTATTTTACAACTGAGAAAACGTTTGAAGCTCAGAGAACTACCAGTCCTTATAAAAGCTAACAGACTACATAGTGTCTGAAATACTATTTATAGAATATAGACATTACTGAATAGCAAGTGCCTATAACATTGCCACCTTAGGGTCGTCACGCTCCCCTCGCACGGAGCGATTCGCTTTTCCTCCTCTTTTTTAATGTGTTTTTTCCCCCCAAATACGTTTAGCTTTTATTTCTTAATTCTTTAGAATTGGTTCCCATATAGATTCATAACTAGGCACGGGTTCATTTGTAGAAAAGCCAAACGGCGTCTGATAACTGTACAAGCCTTTCCCTTCCTTCCTGGCATGCCACCCACGGAACATTTAGGATCTGTGTATATTACAGCTTTCTTTTACAGCAGAAAACTTTAAGTCTTTAGGAGGCGATGCCCGCGGGTCCCTCAGCGCGTGGGCTGCCCCTCTCGCTCTGAGCCGCGCGCCCGGCGTCGCCAGATTGCTTCGTCTGTTTAACCAGAAGTCCTCAATAATAAACTCATCTATAAGCCGAGAATAAAAAGTTTATACCATGGGATTCGGGAAGTCCGAGAGCCGCATCCATGGTGCCCCAGAGCCAAACGCCCCGTCGCGCTCCGCCCGCAGGAGGCTCAGAGCTGGCTGGGGGGGCCGTGCCGCCCCGCGCGCTGCCCCGTGCCCAGCTGAAGTCCCCTTCCGACGGGCGAAGGTTCCTCGAGTTCAGCGTCAGTGCACGGGAAGAGTCTTAGAAAGGTAAAGTGTCCAGGAAGAGTTTGTCGATTATTGCTGGCGGTGGCACCAAATCCTCCAGTTTCAGGTAGAAAATGCGCTGCAGCCCCTGCGTGCAAAGCGTGCGGAGTTCGGGGAGCTTCCCCAAGAGTTTGGACAAATAGTTGGGGCGATTCAGGCCCCCGCTGTTGAAAGTCACGTGGTCCTTGAGACAATTCACTATCTTGTTCTGCAGCTCTTCCACCCGCTTGGGTTCTTTGAGCCCGTGCCTCTCTGCAAAACACACGGGAGGGCGCGGGACGTTACGGGGTGACACCGCGGGACAGCAGTGGGGGGCAGGAGATGGGTGGGGGGCACTGACCTGTCACCATGGCCAGGGCAGCGATGCAGGAGAACGCCGAGATGTCGATGTTCATGTTCTGCAAGTTGGAGGAAAACTCAACGATGGAATCGATCCATTCCCCGAAGCCGCGGACGCACTGCAGCCGGTGCAGGACAACCCCGTTGCAGAAGATGAGCTTCCCCTCCACGGGGTTCGACCTGCGGGCAGTGTGACAGCAACAGTATGAATGGGGGAGTGGGTGAGAAAGGAAAATTAGATGGGAAAAGAAAAATGATAGAGAGAAAAAGAGGACAGAAAAGGAGGAGAGAGAGAGAGCGAGAAAAAATGAAAGGGAAAGGCAAAAAGGGAAAGGGAAAGGCAAAAAGGGAAAGGGAAAGGCAAAAAGGGAAAGGGAAAGGCAAAAAGGGAAAGGGAAAGGCAAAAAGGGAAAGGGAAAGGCAAAAAGGGAAAGGGAAAGGCAAAAAGGGAAAGGGAAAGGCAGAGAAGATGAGGGGAGAAAAGCTAAACAACTAATTAGTCGAGGAGCAATAAACGAAGGATTTAAGAGGCACCTAATTACCATGGAGTTAATAAAGCACGGCTTCATTAACCGGCCCCAAAAGGCTCTGCTTCCCACCGCTCCCATCCCGGCTGGCGGCCGCTCACCTGTACGCCAGGCGCAGCACGAAGAGCTCGAGGAAGGCGGACTCGAAGAGCAGATCCTGGTCGGTTTTGGGCAGGTCGGTGAAGCCGGGGATCTTCTCCGCCCAGCCGCGGATGATCTCCATGGAGCCGGTGAGCAGGTCGTAGAACTGCTGGATGTGCTGAGTGTCGTCCCCGCTCATCTGGTAGTCGGGGTTAGCCTGGAACTGGAAATTCATTTTAAAAAGCACTTAATGAGGTTCTCCGAAGTATATAACCCGTGAAATTGCTAACCCCGTTTCTAAGAGGGGAGCCGGGTTTTTCTAACAATTAAATCTCTCTCTGACCACTAAGGAAATTAGATGTTCCGGGGCAATTAATTCCATTAGGAACGGCGCGACGAGGTCGCCGCTCGCGATATGCAAATCGCCGTTTCCGCGCAGCTCAGCGGGGGCCGCCCCGCGGGGACGGCCGTACGGCACAGCCCGCGAGGGGAGCGGCACAGCCGGCGCCGGGGACGCCCGGAGCGCGGCCGGGGAGCGTCCGTCCGCCCGCCGCAACGCGCTGTGCTGAGCCGCTCCGGGCTGCGGGCTGCGGGCGGCCGCTGCGTGCCGGGCGCGGAGGGCGCGGCAAGGTCCCAACGCGAGCTCGGTCCAGCTTACCCTGGAATAGTCCAGGCTGGTCATAGCCGGGTTGGAGTCGACATGGGCTCTCACCAGCGCACTGATCAGACTCACCGGGGGAGAGGGGGGAGAGGGCTCCTGGGGGCTCTTCGGTTTGGATGGCAAGCGACCCCTCCGGCCTTTGAGGCTGTCTGTGCGAACCACTGCAAGAGAAGCGCGGTTCAGCCGCCCCGACGGGGCTCGGCTCGGTGCGGCCCGGCCCGGCACTGAGCCCCGCACTCACCCTCCTTCACCATGCCGACGGCCAGGCACTTCTGGAAGCGGCAGTACTGGCAGCGGTTCCGGCGGCGTTTGTCCACCGGGCAGTTCTTGTTGGCCAGGCACACGTATTTGGCGTTCTTCTGCACCGTGCGCTGCGGGGCGGGACGGGGACGGCGCGCTGTCAGCGGGGGGTCCGCAGGAGCCGCCAGCCCCGCTCCCCGCCGCCGCATTTCTCCGCATGCCTTTCCTTCTCCCATTTCCTTTCCTTTCTTTTTTTTTTCTCCTCTTTCTCCCCATTTTTTATTTTTCCTCCTTTTTTTTTTCCCCTTTCCCTATTTTTTTCTCTTTTTTTTTCTCCTTCCCCTTTTTCTCTCTCCCCCTCCGCCCCCCCCTTTCTCCCTTTCTTTTTTTCCCAGGGCATTTAACAACAGAATATTGACAGCGTTAACATCTGAGCCAACCCCACAGCGCTTTATATGCCGAGAGAAGGGACGGAGGCGCTCGGCAAATACACATCCGTGGGCACTCATACTATTCACATCCCTTGGAGACCTTCTCCATTCCAAACGATCCGATTATTCAATCAGGACGCCGAAATAAAGAGATCCTTTCGCTCCGCCGCGGGGAATTCCGCTCCGCTCTGCCCCGACCCCTCCGCCCCCCCCCAGCCCCGCTCACCTTGAAGAAGCCCTTGCAGCCCTCGCAGGTGCGCACGCCGTAGTGCTGGCAGGCAGCGTTGTCCCCGCAGACGGCGCAGAGCCCCTCGTTGGACGGGGACCCCCGCGAGGGCGGCGAGGGCACCTGGCTGTCCAGCAGCTGCGGCGCGTGGCCCAGCGGCAGCCCGGGGAAGGCCATGGGAGGCTGCTTGCGGATGGGGCTGGGCACGGCGAAGGGCTGCCCGTCCACGCCGTGGTGGGGGCCGGCCGGCTCCGCGTTCATGGGCACGTGGAGGGGTCCGTCGAAACGCATCTGGCAGCTGGAGACGGGAGTGCCGGGGGGGGACTGCTTGAAGGAAAAGAGTGAGAGGCGGGAGACGGGCGCTTTGCGCTGCTCGATCATGTGCGTGGTGGCCACGTAGTTGGGGTGGAAGTTGTGCAGGGAGCCGGCGTCGTCCCACACGGGGCCGTGCTGCACCTGGAAGCCGGGCGTGGAAGGGGTCGGGGGCGACGAGGGCTTGTAGTAGACGGAGCCCGAATGGGCCATCACGTCGTCGGGCTGGGGGGGCAGGTGGCCGTGCTGCTGGTAGCCGTGCATCTGAATGTCTTCCACCTTAATGGAGGACTGCTGTCCGGACAGGGGCATTTGGTACAAGCAAGGAGGCTTCACGTCGTAGCTGCTGTTGTAGTTGTCCATAAAGGTACTGAAACTGGGGAGAGAAGTGGTGGCAGTGATTTCAGTGTTGGTGAGGTCCATGCTAAACTTGACAAACTCCGGAGTTAAGAAATCGGAGCTGTATTCTCCTGAAGAGTGGTAACTGTAGCTCTGGGAGGCCGGGCTGGCTCCTTGAGGCGAGGACCCATACTGAGCCTGAACACAGGGCATGGCTGGAAACGAAACGGGGACACACACTCAGCCCGGGCGGCTCCGCGCCCTCCGCCGGCCCCGCGCCGCTCCCCCGCCCCGCTCCCAGCGCCGGCGACGCCCGGGACGGCGGGGGCTGCGGGATCCCCGCCCGACTGCGGGATCCCGGCCCCGCGCCGCGACCCCCGCCCCGCACCGCCGCTCGGGCTCGCGGAGCTCACAAACCTTCAGGCGAGTTGGAGGCGTTTTCGAGGGAACTAAAGGCGGACAGCGTCGGGACGCGACGGGGAGCGAAGTTTCCGCGGTGTCAGCGCTCGGAGGGGGACTCCAGCCTGCCCGGTGCGCCCGCTGCAACACACGCGCGGAGCCTCCCGTCAGCCGCTCGCGGGCGTTCGGGTCGCGGGCGCCGAAAGAGAGAAGCGCCGACCCCCCTCCCCTTCCCCCGCCCGGCCCCGGCTGCGGGAACGGCTCCGGCGGCTGCGGGCGGCGCGCGTGGGCGCGGCGGGGACGAGGGTCGGAGGGAAACTCCGCGCCGCTCCGCGCACGCGGGCGGCTCTGCCCTCGCTTTTCTGGCAGAGGGAACCGCTTCGGTTTTTCCTCCCAGCCGCTCACGTCAGAGCGGCCCCGCCGGCAGAGGCGAGGAGCGGGGGCGGCCGCACCTCCCCGAGGTCCCGGCGCCGCGGTGACATTTGGAGCCCTGCCCGAGGGGGCACGGCCGACAGCGAGCCCGGATTCATTCGAAGCCGACGGAAAGCGCAGCCTCAAACTGGACGAGCCGCTCCCGGCCCGCGCCCGGCCGGGACCCCCGGAGCCGCCCGGCCTCATCCGAGCGGGACACGCGCCGAGAACGGCCCCGCCGCCGCCGCCGCCGCCTCCCCGCGCATCCCCCGACGGCGGCCGCGCCCCACGCGCGGAACCCCGCGGGCAGCGCCCGGGCACGGGGTGCGCGGTGTCACGGGACTCACCGGAGAGCGGAGAGCGGAGCGGGCATCCAAGTGGCGGGCGGCGGTGGGCGCGGGGCCGGCACGGCACGGCACGGCACGGCACGGCACGGCACGGCACGGCTCGGCGGGACACGGCCGGGCACGGCGGGACTCCGCGCGGGAGCGGCGGCGGCGGCAGCGCAGCGCCGTGCGAGCAGAGCGCTCGGAGTGCCCTTCCCGCAATGTGCCTTTGTTTATGTGCGCTCCGCGTTCCCAACCAACGTGCACCTAAAGGCTTCGAGCGTCACCGCGCGTCAGCGCCGCCCGCCCAATCAGCCCGCCGGGGCCGGCCGCCCCGCGCCGTTGGCCAGCGCTCGCTTTGGTAAATTTCCGACGTGACATCACCGCGAGTCACGGTTTAAGGTGGGCTCGGGCCGCCCCGCGTCGCCCCGCGGCCGCCCCCCGCTCCCCGCCCCTCTCCCCGCGGCCGCCGTCGGTGGGTCCGCGCGGGGCGCGCCGTGCAGCGCTCGGGGTGCGCGGCCGCCGCCGCCGTGCCCGGCGCTCCGCGTGCCCGCGGCGGAGCTCCCCCGCCAGGTTCTGGGCGGGGCGGACCGCGGGGGCGCGCCCGGGGATCCCCGCCCGCCCCGTCGGCGACGGCACCTTAAGCGGGGCGTGGAGGGGCGGGGCCTCATTTGCATGAGCGCCGCCTCATTTGCATGGAGCGCGGCGGCGTCACCCGCGGGCGAAAGGGAAAAAGTGAGCGCGGGGCGGGGCGGGGCGGCCGGCCGTGACGCAGCGGCGCCGCCATTGACGCAACCGCGCGGCGCGCCAAAAGCGCCCGAAATAGCACGCTGCTCCGACGGGACCGAACCGCGGGATGGGACGGGACGGGACGGGACGGGACGGGACGGGATGGGATGGGACGGGACGGGACGGGACGGGACGGGACGGGACGGGATGGGATGGGATGGCAGGGGGAACCGCGGAGCGGCCCGGCACGGGGCACGGGGTGCCCAGGCTGCGGGCGGGGAGCGGCCTCGGCTCGGAATGAACGGGATTTGGGGGAAAAAATACAACAAAAACCAGAGATGCGATCACTTCGTGCAGCAAAAAGAAGGCAAATGCGCAGTGATGCCGTACGTCTGGCGGGTGCTCTCCCATAGGGCTCTGAGCGGCTCATCCCGTGTCTGCAGCCCAAAGGCTTTTCCCGAGGGCTGGGAGAAGGCGCGTCCCCAAAAGGAGGTTGGAGGTTGTCCCTCTCTGCTCCAGGTAGCAGCGACAGGGCGGGAGGGAACGTTGTGCCGGGGTCGTGTGGGGTATTAGGAAGCATTCCTTCTCCACAGAGCAGTCAGGCGGTGGCACAGCTGCCCAGGGAGTGGGGGTCACCATCCCTGAGGGCATCTCAGAGCCGTGGGGATGTGGCACTGAGGGACGTGGGCAGTGGGAATGGGGGGGTGGGTGGGGTTGGGATCCTAGAGGGCTTTTCCAACCCTTATGATTCCACGATTGTGTGGTTCTGTGATTCTACGAGCTGATAAAGATGAGAAAAGAGCCCATAGCAGCACAGCAGCACACGGTGCCATGCAGCACAGCGCTGCCATCCGACCTGCACGGAGCAAACCCTGCTCAGGGCCCAGAGATGCTCCTCATTACCATATCCTTAGAATAGATGTGATATAAATTTCATTACTCACTTAAAAGTTCTGAAGTTAACAGCATAAACTTGAAGTTGAGTAATTAAGTAATCCTTATATAGACACTTATTAAAGTATTTATACATATTATCTTAAATCTACATCTATCATTTTGCCAATTAAAATTAGGACTTTAATTGCAATTAAGTAATTTAATTGCCAATTGAACAGCAAAATTGCTAAGTGACTAATTTTAATGCCTATTTTAATTACCAATCATGACTGGGGAGGGAGCTAATCAAGCAGTATCAGAGTAATGATGTGAAAAAAATGGAGAACAAACATTCGAGACTCCATGCCTTTAAAAAAGGACTCCAAATTAAATAAATGCAAACACAATTTCATACATGTGGCGAAATGCCGTATTTTGGTACCTCAATACGAGAGCACAAAGGAGATGTTTAATTAAAAAGAAGCGTCTCTCTTTCCCCAAAGCACCAAACACAAAGTGCTGTTAGTCCCTATTTCTCTGCTGCTCTGCCCAGTGTGTAACCCAGTGCCGTGGGGGGGATGTGGGAGCTGTGAGGGCTGCAGCTGGACTGCCCTGGGCACACATGGGCACACATGGGCACAGCACACACGGGCATCCACGTGTGCACATGCTGTGTGTGCAGCGCTGTGCCATCGCCACTCCCACGGGTGGTTGCAGAGATGCAGTGCTGAGCTGCTCTGCTCAGACACAGAAGGGCTGAACCTGCATGTGCTGCAGAGCCAAAATGCCGTGACCCCAAAGGGCATCACCTGCTGCCAGCTGGTGCCGGTGTGCAGCCCACCAGGACGAGTGCAGCACAGCAGTGCCAGGGCTGGGTTTTGGAGAACATCCCTGCGGCCCAGTGGTTGTGTGTTTGATCAAAGCACGGAGATGGATGGGATTGCTGCGTGTGATGCAGCAAGGGGTGAACTTTCCCCATCCCTGCAGGCATCCAAGGCCAGGCTGGATGTGGCTCTGGGCAGCCTGGGCTGCTGGTTGGCGACCTGCACACAGCAGGGGCTTGGGACTGGATGAGCATTGTGAGCCTTTGCAACCCAGGCCATCCTGTAATTCTGTGAACACCCCAGGCCCAAAGGAGCATTGCGGTGCAGGAGCTGAAGGAGCACAGGAGCCCAGTGGTGCTGGTAGCAGCGAGGCCCAAGTGTGGCACAACGTCGGGTGTGGGGAACCCGAACTTGGGTGCCTCATTCCGCATTGATTTGCACGAGGAGCCCCGCCCTCAGATTTCCTTACGTTTCTGAACGAGCATCATTTGTCCTTCCCTGCCCGGACCTCCCCTGACACCACGCACACGCTGTTTCCTGCAGCCACGCGGTTCTGTTCTCACTGCTATCCGGTTATTCCGGGCTCCATAACGCCGTTTTCCTTATTCCAGAACAAGAAGCCGTGGGCTGCCTGCTCGGCAGCTGTCGGGGCCCGGCCCTCACACGGGCGGTTCGGTGCTGCCTGCCGGCTCTGCTCTCTCTCTGCACGGCAGCGCGGTGCGTTCGCATCCCCCGCTGCCCGGTCCGGGGGCTGGCGGTGATCCCCGGTGCTCCTCGGCGGCTCGGAGCCGCTCCGCCGTCCCCGTGATTGATACCCGTCGGGTCGAGAGGCTAAACGGCCCATATGGCACCGCCGCAGCCCATCTGCTCTCTGCCCATCCGTGCCTTAAGCTGCCATTAGCAACATCTGCACTCCCAGAAATGCAGCTGTGCGGGACGCTCCGCCCGAACCGAGCGCTGCTTCCCGACGGAGGGAGCGACACTGCCGGGGGGCGAGGGGGGGGGCGCGGCCCCGGGGGGCGCGTCGGGAGCGGAGCTGCGTGCGGAGCGTCGGGAGCGCGCAGAGCGGGGGGAGCGCGGCCCGGCCCGACCCGCGGCGATCCCCGCCGGCAGCGGCGGCAGCGCGGCTGCGGTTCTCGTCCTGCGGAAAGTCGGCGGGCTGAGGGGCCCGGGGAGTTTTCTTACATAAAGCACGCATCTGTGTGCTGGAACAGCCGCCCACGTCCCTGCTATAGCGCATACGTACTTTGGGTTTTTATCGTGGCAGTGACTTCCTGGAAGGTTTGGAAATGCCCGAAGTAGTGACTGCACTGCTGGGACTCACACGGCTCCCTGGTGCTGCATCCCGGCTCCCACTGTTGCTGTTGGCACTGCACGCCTGCCCAGCCGTGCAGCAGGTGACACCAAAGTGACAGCTGCGGTGCTCAGCCCTACGAGTTAGTTTGCTTCCAGCAGCAGGTAGGAGTGCAATGGCTCTTCTCTCCCCACATGGAGCTGCGTGCAGACCCTGACTGAGCTGCTCGGTGCATTTGGCCACCAAGCTGGGTTCCGGGCAGCCTGGGGACAGAGCCAGCATCCAGTGAGAAGCCCACACCTCGTGTCCCAGCCCAGCTGCCTGCTGCCCTGAGTTCCCATCCCTCAGGCCTGCCTGGCACACGGGAAGCGGGGCTGCGGTGCGCGCTGACAGCCGCCCGCTGTTCTGCAACCCTGGGAGACCAAGAATAACAGCACTTGGGGGATGTGTTTATGTCACAAGTGCTCTAAAATAGCACAATTACACATTGTTGTTTTTTTTTTTTCTTTTTCTCTCTCTTTTTTTTTTTTTTTCTGCGTTATGAGTATTAACTGCCAACACCCACAGAAATCTGGTGTAATTCACTTCTTTCCTTAAGCGAGCCCCTTCCCACAGTTTGGGGGTACTTTTCACGAGGTCCCTGGGACCTGCTCCACTCGGGCAGTCTCAGCACTGAACCACACAGTCGCCATGGATGGTGGCACAGGCGCTGAGGAGCTGTGCAGCAGGGAGAGTGCAGCTCCTGATCCGTGCGCCTGCAGCATCCATTGGAGGCACAGGGCAGGGAGAGCAGAGCCAACCACACAGCTCGCTAATTGAAAACAGCGCTGGTGTGAAGAATGGTGTTTGTAATTATGAACGCAGCTATTAAAATATCATTTTGCTTTTTAGACCGCCTGATTCTAACATGGGGTAGGAGCTATATTCGAAGAAGTTAATTATTTCCAATGCTTTGGAAAAAAAAAGGAAGTCTAAGCTGCAAATGAAGCTCCTTCATCACTTTTAAAAGCTGCCATAGGGAGCTGGTTTGCACTGATTCCACTCTGCCCCAGCACCGAGAGCAGCCCCAGGCCTCCCCAGTGATGGATGCTGCCCACACTGGGGCCTGCATGTGGGACAGAGGAAGGCTGTTGGGGTTTGTCTCTTTGCAGGTCTAACTGAATGGCGTCTGGTTCTTCAGTATGAAGACCACAGGTCAAAACTGAAGTGAAAATGGGACGCTGTGAATGTTACTAGCAGGTAAAAAGAAGTTGGGGTTTTTTTGGATGGCAGAACTTTAATTATAAAAAGCATTGTAAAAAATCTAGATTGCATATTTACTCATTTGGTCCATACAACAGCCAGCAAAATCAGCCCGTATTGATGGGATAAGCAGAAAGAAAGAAATTAGTTTGCAGAGCACAACATTCCAGGCCAAGATAGCATTGAAAAAAACAAATTGATTCTTCCATTAGTCAAATTCCTATTAAATTATCCATACTTCCCAGTGAGCAAGTCCATGGACCAGGTTCCTATTAAGGTATCGATGGTGAAGGCTGGATAAGCTGCTATCTAAAAAACACCCACAGAACAAAGCACCTGCCCCCATCATACAGCATCATTCCAAGGACGGGGAATGCCACCGAGCTCTGCAAGCAGCACAGCCAAAAACATGGATTTTGGAGGGAAGGGATGCAGGGTGCAGAATGGTGCAAAGGGAAAAGGCACAGGGAGTGACTGTGGATGGGATGAGAGCGTTTTTGTTGAGACCTTGTCAGTGCCCTGCATATACAGGTCTGCCCTCCTGTTATCCGTGCACCCATCAGCTCCTGGGAGTCACTTTGATGAAGGAATCAGAGGAAAATTGGAAAATACCTTCAGCTCGAGGCCTGAGTCAAGTGCTGTTATTAATAGCGTGCTTAATTACGAGTGGCATCTAAATCAGGTGAGTCTGGGAAGGTAAGATGAAGGGGGAAAATTGCCCTAAGAGCCTCTGATTACCGAGTAAAACACAATTAGCCGTTCTCAGAGAGCAGCAAAGCCCACACCTGATGACCACCACCTGCAGCCCGGGCTGTGTGTCCTGCAGGTCTCCCTCCTCATGGAGGTCCATTGGTGTGCACGAGGTGTGGCTGCTTTTTGGCTGCAGGGCTGCAGGGCTGGGTGTCCCTGTAGCTCCTTCCCTCTGCTGCAGGGAGGCACAGCAGCCAAACCTGGGCTCCTGGGTTGGAACATGTGCAGTGCATGCTCTCCAAACTCCTGAGCACAGCTGGTCTGTGCACTCAGTCCTTCCTAAGCCCTTTTTGTAGCGGGTGCCTGAATTTCAGAGGTATAAGGTGAGATGCTTCTTTCAGATGTTGGTATTATTACTAATTTATCTGATTGGAGCTCTGAAGTGAAAAATACTCCTCCTTCTCTGACTTCAAGGTCTCAATTAACATTTTTTTCTGTTACAACTTTCTGTTTCTGTGTAATTTTAGCATCATACCAGGACAGGGAGCGTAACTTCAGGGAACTGCTTTGACACACTCTGCTCTGCCATGGGGTTAACAGCTGCCCCAGTATGAGTGTGCTCACTTGGCAGCAGCAGTCAGCTCCGTCCCAGCAGCTCCCACCTATCCCTGCTCCTCACATCCACTGCCACCGAGACTTCTGCTTTACTCAGTTCAGTCAACAACTCCTTGTCTGTCAGTGGATGTTGCTTTTCTGCAGTTATTTTTAGGGTCCCGTGCTGCACCGTGGCTGCCTGGCAGTAGGAGAGCAGACAGAGGTGTGGGACAGAGACCCACCGTCAGCTGAACATCATTTTCTGTCCATGTGGGAATCAAAGCTTTTAGTGATATTCAAAGTCAGCATCGCACGCCAAAGAAATTGTTGGCTGCCGCAATCAGCAGTGATGAACAATCATTATGAAGTGCAAAAGGAGCGTTGTTAATACGAGGCTACATCTCCAGGTCAGTTTGACTGCACGATTTTATGAGCTTAAAGACCTACACACCTCAAAATTGATTAAAAATGATTTACTCCCAAGATATTTACCTCCTCCACTTTTTTCTGAAAACCATAATAATAGCAGTAGTTCTGTTCTGGATTCCAGGCACAAGCTGAAGAACAGGAGGAAGAGCAAAGCAAGAGATTCCCATCTTGCAACCATGGAGCGCAGGAAGCTGCAGTGCTCTGCAGCCGTCTGAACTCGGAGTGATGTTTGACCTCAGTCGATGAACAGGAGCTTTGCCTTCTTGCTGTGCAATGCCAGATCACCAGAAAAGAACTTAGCTAATGCTTGTAATGATATCGTGGCTGTATAAGCATATTGTATGCTACTTACCAGCAGAAGGTGATGGGATTCAATGCAGACACATATCTATATTTCCAAACCTCCTCCAGGAACGACAAAGAACTCCTGTTCCAAGAAGAAATTCCGACTATCTCCTCCTTAAAAACATGACACTTAGCAAACAAACTGAAATAAATATATTTTTTTTCCTTCCGTGTTCCACTTCTGCATGCTGGGACACAGTG
This sequence comes from Phasianus colchicus, assembly GCF_987193195.1. Lineage (NCBI taxonomy): Eukaryota > Metazoa > Chordata > Aves > Galliformes > Phasianidae > Phasianus > Phasianus colchicus. The sequence continues at coordinate 855,392 of NC_143442.1, read as the reverse complement.
AGAACTGCGGCCATGGAGTGAGAAGGCTCATAGAAGAGGTCAGTGCTCAACCATAACAACAGTGGGGCACTTTTGCAGGGCTGTGGCATTTTCCAGGGTTGTAGCTGGGCATTCCCTGCACAAAACATGAAGGGCCGTGCCATGCTGGCTGACCGAGCAGCCTCTGTCCTGGCCTCACGGGCAGCACTGTGAGCTGCCTTTAGCAGTCCGGATGCATCAGCTTGATAATCTGTGCGAAGGTGTGTGGTTGCTGCAGCCCCTCTGTCTGAGTTTTACAACCAATTCCTGTTTGCACCAGATCCTGGACTGCTCACGTCCCCCTCTGACTACACTGGAGAACAGCTGAGGTTCTTCTCACTGAATGCTGCTTCCCAAGGGCTGAATTCGGATGAGAAAAACACTGTAACATTGGGTAATTAGTTTGTCAGCCAAATAATTTCTGCGGGGCTATCACTTCTCTGCCTACAACCCCAATCAATCTCCCAGCTCGCGGTTTTAATCCCATTTTCTGCCTTTTAATCTCCTTTTTTTCACTCTAACTTTCACAGTTCCTACTATTCAGTGGGAATAACCAAAGCCAGGTGAGCACAGAGGTTCTGTGGCACATACTGAATGCCTGGAGACCAACAACAGAGCTCCTGGAATGGAATTCCTCTGTTTCAGGCAGGAAAATCAGGGACTTAACAAAAAGAAAAGCTATAAAAATAAAGGAGGAAGAGTGATTTGTATTTGGAGGAATCATGAGTGCAACTTGGTTGAAAAGCAGCCTAACACACGTGCAGAACTGCCTGAGTGCAGCTCTGAGCACTGCGTTCTCTGATCAGGTAGGAACAATTTGCTAAGTGCAAAAGTTGGAAAATTTTATAGCTGTTTAACAGCAAATCACAAATCTGTCCTCATTTCTTTTTCCCAACACATTTATTATTGAAAGATGGTTTGGTGAGTGCCATAAGTAAGCAGGCGGTGTTCCTGAGCCCTGAGATTTGTCACTTCGGTTACATCTTTCTGATCTCTGACGGAGTGTTTTCTGCAGGAGGACAGGAATGCTAAATAAGGCATCAATAATGCAAGAGATCCGTGAATAATCACCCGAGTGCTTGAAAACGAGTGGACAGTGTGATCATATGGTAGAAGAAAAATAACGTTAGCTGCATATTTATCAATGCCTGGTGCCATTAGCACAGGATCTAGCGATAGCTCAAGGCTTTTAGGAGACAGTGCACACAGTGCTTTGGTTCCCAGGATGAAGGCACATCCCCAGAGCTCGTTTGGGCCTGGCCAGCCTGCAGCTGTATGGGGATGGCACATAGCACCGATGAGATGAGCACTCTTTGTATGTTTGTCTTATGCTGCTGCATTTTAACCCTGTCTTTCATCGAACCAACGTGTCTATTTTAAAAAGGACTTCTGAGTGCAAACATTTGATCCTGGCAGCAAGCACAGTCATTGGCAACTGTGCCAGAAAGAACCGCCCCTCTCCCACAGTTGTGTTGGAGTCACTCGAGCAGCCTGCGCTTCGGGTGACTTTGGAACTGGGCTCTTTTTGGGCTGAATGACAGGGGTCCATCAGCTCCATCAGGAGAAAAATGGCTGCGGGAAATACAGAGTGAATGTCAGTGTGTGTCTAACTAGAATTGATGGAAAATGCAGAGCTGTGAAGAGGTGCAGTGAAATGGCATCCTCCGGGAGCAGGCAGGTCCTGCCGCACACGGCACCGCCACTGGGCTACAGGAACGAGTTAATGCCGCTGAGGAACAAGCGGGGGGACGGCTGAGAACGGCGACATTGTTTTTCCCTGATGTCAGCAAAGAAACCCAAACACAAAGAGGTGAATGTAGCGCTATGAGAGGGCCCTTGAGAGAGCTGAATGCTGGGCCTGTGCCAGGGCACCCAGCAGAATTAGAAACCGCATGGGATGACCGAGTGTTTCCTGGAAGCAGGGGCTGCAGGCAGCTGTCGGCAGCAGGGCTGTGTGCGGGGGCACTGCTGGCCCTGTGGCGCTGCTGGCAGTGTTGGTAGGCTTGGGGAGATCCACGTCCATAAAGGACTCCTTCTGTTTTACTTCATAGCTCAGCGCAAGGCATCTTATTTCCTCCTGTAGGATGCACACGTCGAGCCTTTCCTGAATAATTCGATTGATGCTGCATTTGGTGGGTGGTGCTCTGGAGGATATTTAGATCTAGCTGCAGTAGAGATGTTGCTTTGCTTTAAGACCAACCACACATCGGATCTGCTTTGTGTAACGTGGGGGAAAAGGCAGGGATCTCCTGGAAGGAGTCCAGCAAAGGGCCACAAAGATGATAAAAGGCCCGGAGCATCTTCCCTACGAGGAAAGGCTGAGAGACCTGGGGCTGTTCAGCCTGGGGCAAAGGAGGCTGAGATGGGACCTGATTCGTGTTAATGAATATCTAAAGGGAGGTGGGAGGCAAAAGGATGAGCCGGGCTCTTCTCGGTGGTGTGTAGCAATAGGACAAGGAGTGACGGCCTAAAACCTGGACGTAGGGAGCTTCATACTAACGTGTGGAAGAACAACTTTTCGGTAGGGGTGAGGGAGCACCCTGTGTGGGAAATCTGGGACTGCAGACACGCTGACAGCGCTAACACACGGGACCACCGCAGGCAGCACGAAGGGGAGCCGGGCCGGAATGCACTGCGCAGCAAAGAGCGGAACGTTGTGGCCAAGCGCCCGGAAGCCCCGAGGACAGCGCCCGTCGGGAGCCTCCACGGGGCGCGGGCGCGGAGCGGGGCGGCGGGAAGCCCGGGGACAAGGGCGGGCGGGGCCGGGCGAGGGGCCGAGCTGACCGCAGTGCGCTCCTCCCGCTGGGTTCCGCCCGGCCCCGCGCGCCGGCCCGCCCTCTCATAGCGCCCCGCAGGAGTTTCGCTGTAGCCGGGGATGTAGCTCAGTGGTAGAGCGCGCGCTTCGCATGTGTGAGGTCCCGGGTTCAATCCCCGGCATCTCCAGCGGCTTCTTTTCGCTTCGAAATGTTTTTTTTCTTTCTCCCCAGCTGCGGGACGCTCCCGCTGCCGCGATTGGCGCGGCCCCGCCCCACAGCGCCGCTATGCGCCTGAGGCGAGTCCTTCGGGGGGCCGGTCAAGCAGTGCGCCGCTGCAGCTTCTCCGACCTTAAAACGCGAACTGCTTTTTGTCGAAATGAAAGACAAGCGAGTAAATAAATAAAGCCTTCAAAAGGAAGAAAAAAATAATAGAGAGAAAAGAAAAAGCTTCGGTTGCATTGGCCGGGAATCGAACCCGGGCCTCCCGCGTGGCAGGCGAGAATTCTACCACTGAACCACCAATGCACGACTTGCTGCGCTGCTTTCCTCCTCTGTCCTACAACATCTCAAACGTTGAGTTTCTGCTGCCATTTCCTTCTTGGCCATCACCTCCAGGAGAAAATGTTTTTAGAAAGCTGGCAACATTCGTATACATATTTTCCCCCAACAGATTAAAAACCCCGTAACTTTCTCTAATGAACTCATCATCCCCTAATTTTAACAGCATTCAGGCTAAGTTTATTCTTGTACCTTTCAGTGCTGGGAGGACACTGCCAGAGGAGGCCACCAGCAGAGGCACAGCTCTCTGCTAAGCACAGCCCTGCTCTGAGGCACACAGCCCACAGGCACTGATATCCAGTGGCACGCAGGACAGCAGTGGGTAATGGTGCAGGAGTGCCTGCACAGTGATGTAACAATGTCAGCCAAGGCAGCAGTGCAGTGCAATGCCATCACAGCTCCTTATTCTCCCAGACTGCAACCTCTCATTTTACACTGGCAGAAAGTAACAGAGCAAAAGCATCAGGTAGTAATTCTTACTTAGGCTATGCTTACAATATCTACAGTCAGCCCTGAAACACTTTTTCCAGAACATGAAATCCCAAAAGAAGCTAGAGGTGGAAAATGCTCACATTGGGAAGAGTTTAACTTCCTATTTTACTATATGTGGAGAAAGATTTTACAGACGATCAACAAAGCGTTACCAACCCCATGCCATTTCCAGAGTGAAAGTGAAACCAGCCCCTGCACTCGCAGTTTGCAGCCACGAGAATCACTTCCCATGTGCATCACAGTGCTCTGCATCCGCTCAGAACATCCCTGTTTGCTGGCTGAGGGATTACAGACAGCTCGGTGAAGGAGGGGATTTGGACCCACTGGAGCTGGAGCACTGCTCCAGAACGTGCTCTGTAAGTACTTGTTCAAGCAGTGTGACAGGCTCATACCTAACTTCCCTTTAGGATGACTGCAGGTGGGACAGTGCTGAATGGAGAGAATGTTACAAGAGCTGTAACATTAGAAAATGATTAGAAAATCACCCACTTCAGCTTAGTTCAAAAATCCTTCTGGAAGTTAAAGAGACGCCATAGACCTTCAGCAGAAACAAAGAAGGAAAAACATAGGAAGAAAGGATTTTCTTAGGTCTTTTTATCCATCGAAAAGGTACAAATGCACTTCCTTCCATCCCAGGTCACCTTTAAAGGGGCTCTGACCTGGCTGCTTATGGCTAAGGCTTGACACAGTGCCTTCTTAGTGGCTCTGCTGCTGCAGGGAGGGAGTGACGTGCTCTGGGCACTGCTGCTGCTTCTGCAGTGTGCCTCTGAGGATGGTGCTGTAGCTCAGGGCCATCAAGAGCATCTCAAGTGCAGGTGATACAGGTGCATTTGGAACAAGGAAAAGAATTTCAGAAAGGAAGTGGTAAAAGTGCTCAAATCAAGCTTAAAACTGGGGGTGTGAGTTACCTGGAGTGTGGTAGGTGGACACTGTTCATTCCCTCTTCCCTGTTAAATATGGCCATACATGCTCTTGCCACATGATGCCAGCATGGCTGTGCACCACTCACAATTACAGTGGAGTTGCATTCATCTCTGTATTGCTGTATAAAAATAAGAAAGTGCAATGCTGCAAACTGGACTGCTGGACTATTTGCCCTGATCCACATTTTCATGCTGAACAGTATTAAATGGAATTCCTGTAGAACTAATTCCTAATAACTCAAACTGACCTGAAACATGGACATCATCTGGACATCCCTTCCTTACACTTAACAGACCAGTACCTAATTCTTAGTATTGCCAGGAAAGTCCAGACAACACTTACTGCTGCCCCAAAATAACTGTGGAGGCCTTTCAAAACGGCTTCTAAAAACCTTTTAAACAAAGGCTTCCAAAGTGCGCCATTGCCTCTGTTTCTAGAGTGCAGAAAATTTATACCATCCCTGGCAGCCTCTGCTGTGCACAATAACATGCACACCAGCTTGATTTTAACAGGCCAGAGAGGAAGTTGGGTGCTTAAAAATATCTACCTACCTAAAAAGACAAATGGATCTACATTGCGGAGCCTTCAGCAAGGACTGTTGAAACAAAACAAACAAAACAATTGTGGTAATCTTTTAGGTAAGACTTATAATGTAGAACAAGTTGTCAGAGCAAGTTACAGCTCTAAGGGCTAGCAATTTTGACAGTGTCCCTTTGAGCACAGGAGAGCACAGGGACTGGCAGGACAGCAAAAGGTCACTTGGTCACACGGATCTGCTGCCTCTTTTGCGCTCATCTCCAGACCCACCAGGCTTGTCCCAATTAATTATTAAAATCTGCGGGGAAAATACTGCTGTAGATAAAAAGGTACAGTCTTAAATTCTGGGGAAGCTGGAGGATGGCAGTGTGGTCAAAAGCAGTGCAGAAAAGCAGCTGAGCCACATTATCCATCCTACAAGCTTCAGACACAAACAGAAGTCATTTACATCCAGTCATGTTTCTGTGCTTCAAATACCAGAGAAAGGGGAACTCCTGGATTTTCCTCCCTTTGTTTTCAGCTCAACAGTGCTGGATTACAAAAGGTCACCAAACCCAAATTGACAAGATATATGTGGATATTTAAAATAACTTTTTTTTCTAACATAACCATTGATTTCTATTGCTAGAGAACTGCATAAGTCCCTTGCAAATCTGTGGACACCCTGAAAACATCTGTCCCAGACAGGATTCACATGGCAATGAGCCAAAACCATTAACCAAGCAGTGCTAATGAAGTGGACATTAGAAGAGGACAGGAGAGTCCAATCCTGCCATTTTTTCATTGATTACAGTTATATCAGGGTAAGGCTTTGAAAGTGATTGTATATGCCCTTGGACAGGTTTTCTAAGATTTTTTCCCTAACCAATGCAGTGGAGAAAATGCCTGGACAAAAGGCACGTGTGTGCATTCACTGGGCTGGTTCTGGTCTATCACTGTCTCAGAGAAATAAAAAAAGTAGCACAAATTCCAAAAGGCTTTCTCTGTTCCATACTCTGCATGTAATCTCTCCCTTTGGAGTATGTAGAGAAAAATAAACTTCAAATAATTTTCTAAAATATATTTTTTCCAACATTTCCCACAATGAAAATCTTTAAACAACAGAAAATATACACTGGCATTGTCAAAGCAGCAATTCTAAAGATATTGCCTTTCTTCTCTTTCTACCCATGACATTTTTATTTCTTATTAGAGCTCACTGTAAGCCCCAGAATAATACCAATGGTCCTCCTGCACTCCTGCACACTGCTGTTTTCCATTTCCTGGTTCTCCTGTAGTTGAGATGCCTGTGCTACCATTGCAGGGAGAGGCCAATTAATTATTGTGTTTGTTCTGCAACAAATCATGTGGCCTGTGACCTTATTCTTTTAAAAATGTAATTTTTGCATTTGCTCCTGTGACTCAGCCCTGATTTGTTATCTTTACATAACAGCAAACAATAAGACATAATTATGATGATAACACATTACTTCCGTTTTAACAGAAAAAATGAACCTCTTTCTCTTTCCAGACACACATACAGACACAAAAAGACAGCAGAGCTTTTATCTGCTGGGTGCAAGGGGAGAAACATTTAAACACTAGCAATACAGCAGCACAGCCCTGGTTCAGGTGGTAAGTGGCAGATGTGGTAAGAGGCAACACACTTGTAGTTCTGAGTGATAGCTGACACCCGCAGCCAGCGATGGGAGTGCTGCTCCATGTTTAATCACAGCTGTGACTCAGTGCTTTTATTTCCCAGCAGTGGGACCTACCATGCATCCTGCTTGAAGAAATCTCAGCAAAGGTCCAGCTTCTGCCTGTCGCTTCCTTTCAACTTCTCTGCGATCACTGCCTCTCTCTCTACCCTCACGAAGACATTTTCCTATAGACAGATCAGGAGAAAACATATTTGTGAATGTATGAACAGATTTTCTTCTTATGATACATAACTTTGGCATGCAGTCAGGTTGCAACGATAATCTTCTTCCCTCACTAATGAAGAGGAACTGCCTCTGGGGCTGAGGACAGAAGGTGAACTCTGCCTGCACGCAGTTTACACCTGCTGAGCACATGATTCCAGGCATCCCCAGTTCCTGGCTGGCAGGTGTCCCAGCAACCAAGCCACACGCACACAGGCTCGAGAGGTAATATTTTGATCTAGACATGAAATAAAACACAGACTTGAAGGAATTCTATGATACACCAAGACATAGCACCTCATCTTTTTTTATTTTATTTTTTTATTTTTTACCTTCTACAAATCTTGCGCTATGGAAACACGAAGCCCAGTTTTTACCAACCAGTAAGCAAGACAACATCCCAGCTGCTTTTACAAGAGGTTTCACTCCCAGGATTGCCCTGTTAGGAGAAGAGTAGCACAGCTCTCTCATTTCTGCCCCCTTTACAATAGTGTTGGCTTGGAAGAGTTCATGAATGTAGAAGTTCTGAGATGCAGGATGTGCTCACTTAGAAAGCAGATGTGGACAGACTTTCTAGTCAAGCCCTGTCTTGTTCTGAATCAATCAACATGCACCATAAATTGGTGCTGGCAATGCAGCCATATCCAGGTGGACAACAATCTTCAGGACTGCAAATTGCATGTGAATCCTTGTTTCCTGGTCCCAAAAAGAACCATAATCTTTTGGGTTTAGTTTTTTTTTCTTTCCCATTTTCAGTTCCTTCTGTTCAATTGAGGTATTCCCACAGATTCTGTACCTGAAGATCTATGGAGTACTGATTCCAGCTATCCCTTGGGATCTTGTTTCCTTTTCAAAGGAAAAGGCAGGACCACATCCCCTAATTTGTCTGGGATTAAAACTACTTCCATCCCAAATATCCCTGACTTTGCAAAACTTCTGAAAGCCAACCCATGCAGTTGCTTAAGGCCTTTAAATGCCACCTAGAGAGCTGATAGCCATACACAACTACTGCAGCTTCCAATTTAGCTCCCGTGGTTACATCTGACCCATGCAGAGGGATTGGGTTCCCATGGCCCCTCAGAAAGGACCTGTTGCTGACATTTAGCTGCCGACAGGAGGCCAGAGCACGCCCCAGGGACAGCGATGGGGGGGAGTTGTGCCCATTGCTCATGCCCACGGCAGGTTGTTTTTCTGTGTCTGATAGGGAGCACGTCTCTTGCTGCCTGTAAAGCACATTGACTAAGCAGTGAGCACAAAGAACAGCAATAAAAGCAGTTTCTGGGAGGCAGCCAAGAAGCATGGCTGGAGGCTGATGGCTGGAGGCTGATGCCTGGAAAGCAGAGACTTGCAGTCAGCAGGATCCCACATCCATGGCATCATCTGCATGAGGATACAAGCTGGGCACAGACAGCCCTGTGGGGAAGGACGCAGCCATAGATCTGCTGGTGCTTTGGTCTGGCATGGAAAAGGAGATCCCAAGCACTGGTGGAAACACGAGTTCAGTACACTGCAACATACAGAGCAGCCAGGGGTTCAGCCAGGAGCTTTGGAAAGGAGAGGACCATGGCGTATCACTGCTGCGTGCCTTCTCACTGCAAAACAACACTGGCCAGCTGTGGCAGCCAGCTGTGACCCTGGAAGCCCAGCACGTGGCAAATAGGATGAGAAATGGAGAGCCCTTACAGACCACAGCAGATGCTCTGTCAGGGCTGCCCTGGCTATCACAGAACAAGGGGCTAATCAACAGGGATAATCAAAGAGAAGATACAGAAAATGTCTCCAGAAATCATGCAATCCAGTAGTAGGCCATGCAACTCACTTTCAAGTCTCATAGGCCTAGCACTTCATTTAACTGTTAGAAGTTTGAGAATGCAGATCTGCTATTTTGCAAAGCTAAAGGATTGGAGAACTTCTGAGAAGGAAATGCTCAGTAGGGAAAACCAAGCCTGCATGCCCTGCGCCGTGAAGCTCAAGCACAACCTCCATCCCAGCCCTGCAGGTTTCCTGCCCCTTGCCCTATGGGCTCCGCTAACTATTCCTCAGAGGCAGCAGCATTGAAATCTGGCCTCCACTTTGTTAAAAACTGGGCTAACTGCTCACTAGTGCTTCTGCCAGCCCTGGTAAAAAATCAGCAGGGATCCTGAGAAGCCGCAGCTCCAGAACAAGATGTAGCAGAGATCACTGAGAGGCAGCCACAGATGTGTGGCTCCATGCCACACTGGGGCCACCGGGAACAACCAGGAATGAAAAGTGTGAAGCTGTCTCTGCACACCTATTAGGCACTGCCTGCTTTTACAAAGGTAGGCTCCCAGAGACAGCACATTTCTCTGGGCAGGAGCTCTAGCAGTTCTTGTATCAATCAACCGCAAGTGGTCAGGCCATCCGGACTGAACCTCACTGTAGTAGTGAGGAAGGACCTGCAGTAAGTAAATGATGTTAATACAGCACAGAGCTGCCACCCAGCTCTATGTGCTGGGACCTGCCTCGGTCCTAAAGTAAAACAACAGCTGAAATCCCAGGAAATCATAGAATCAAAGAATCATCAAGGTTGAGAAAGGCCTCTGAGATCCCCACGCCCAACCCCACCCACCCCCCCATGCCCACATCCCTCAGTGCCACATCCCCACAGCTCTGAGACACCCCAGGGATGGTGACCCCCACTCCCTGGCCAGCTGTGCCACTGCCTGACTGCTCTGTGGAGAAGGAATTGTTTCCTTGTACCCAGCTTGAACATCTCCTGGTACAACCTGAGGCCATCACCTCTCGCCCTATTGCTGTTACCGGGGAGCAGAGGCTGACCCTTCCTCGCTCCGATCTTCTTTCAGGAGTTGTAGGGAGCTACGAGGTCTTCTCGGGGCTTCCCTCAGACCGAACCATCCCGGTTCCCTCAGCCATTCCCGTCAGGACTGCATTCCAGACTCTGCCCAGCTCTGTCGCCTGTCTCTGGACGCACTCGTGTCTTTTCTGTACTGAGTGGCCCAGAACTGCACACAAACCACTCGAGGCTCCAGGACCCCACGACGCGGTTGTGGAAGGGGCCTCTGGATCTCTGCCATCCCGACCAGCAGCAGCCCCTACAGCAGCACTCGGCACCCGGGAGCGCTCGGCCCCATCCCCCGCCCTTCAGCTGCGGGTCAGCGCCGCTCAGCCCTCAGCCTTCCCCCCTTCGGGCGCACGGCCCCGGGGCTGTCGGCCCGTCCCCATCGGGAGGTGCCCAGCCCCCAGCAGCTCTCTATGGGGCCGTCCCGGCGCTTCCCGGTCCGCCCGAACCGCCGAGCCCCGCGGCGCGGCCTTTCCGAAGCGCGGGGCAGCGCCGGGCGGCGGGGCGGGCCGGGACAGCGGCTGTGGGACGGCTGCGGGCCGGGCCGGGGGAGGGCCGAGGAGGGGCCGGGCCGCGCCGTGCTGGAGCGGCGCCATCCGGGCAGCCGCGGCCCGGCCCCGGGGCGCGCCCAAATATAGCCCGGGGCGGGGAGGCCGCCGGGCCGCTCCGTGACCGCGCCGCTTCTCCTCAGCGTCCGCCTCCGCGAGCAGCCGCGCCGGCGGCACGGGGTAAGGGGTAAAAGGGGTGAAGAGGGCCGGGAGAGCGGGGCCTAACGAGCCTTTCTGCGGTGCGCGCCGCCAGGCCCTGCGTGTGCCGGTACTGGGCTGCGGGAGGGGCGGGCGGGGCGAGGCGAGGCGAGGGGCTGCTACGGCACCGCACCGCAGCGGCCGTTGGGCGGGCGGCAGCACCCTGTGCTCGGCTCCATCGCGCGGGGCTGCCGGGGGCCGCGGCCCCTCCTCGGCTCTTTTATGTAAGCGGCGGGAAGCCGGTGCGAATGAGGGGAGGAGCGGCGTGCGGCTGTGCGCCGAGGAGCCCGCGGCAGCTCCGTGCCCCGAGGAGCCGCAGCCGCCGCGTCCCGCTGTGCGTCGACCCGCGGGCGGCCCGCAGCTCTGCCCCTTCGTCGCTGCGGCGGGGTGCGAGCGCGGGGACGGGGTGCAGTGCGGTGCGGTGGGATGCTGAGCTGTGCGCGGCAGGGCTGGAGCGCTCCTGGCTCGCGTTGAGCACTCAGCATTGCTTCTGGGTGAGAGTGTCTAGGTGTAATGAGGAGCTCCTGAGCGTCTCCGGCTCCTTATCTCTTGTAATCGGTCACTGCAGCCGTTGCACGTGGACGCCTTGAGAGGAGAGCGGCCGGAGCTGCTGGCTGCGTGCTGTGCCGTGAGCAGAGCAGGCCCTCTGTGCGTGCGGCTGCGGCTCTGCCCGCCGTGCTGCCCTGGGCTCTCAAGGGGCAAAGTATTGCACTGATGGCAGGAGTGGCACAGGGACGCAGCCCGGCCTTGCGCCTCGCCACAAGTGCGGGGTGGCTGCGGAGGGAGGGAGTGAAGGGCTTGGAGAGCTGTGCCTGGGGCTGTCACCACCGCAGGCTCTGGTGTTTATCTTCTGGTGGCGTTCAGGTTACGGCTGTGCCTTTTGTGTCTTATTTTCCTTCTCCGCTGCGATCTCTCTGGACTGCTGTCACTATTGCATGTTTCCAGGCAGAGTTACCCGCATGCGGAGCTTACGCAAGGGTTGTTACACCATCAGCCTGAAGACAGCCGGGTCCCTCTGTAAGATAATCCCAGCCGTGGATGGGGAGCGGGCTCAGGACGCAGCTGTTGGCAGCACGATGTATTTTTAACTGAAGTTAATCACGCCTTTCCCTTTTCTCATTTGGTGTAGGTGCAGTGATGGGAGCAATGAGTGACGAGTAGTAATGACTCAGTGTGGTACTTGGAGATCTGACTGTTGATAGTTAAGGTGTAATGTGGTATAGGCTCCTCTATAATAGCAACAAGTGCAGTGTTATTAATGTTAGACACTTAGCATGCACATTCACTGTAGCAGCGGATGAAAGCTTCCAATGAGGACATGAACATGAAAAATTATGCAGACGTTACGACTAATTTATAGTGTTACTTTGCGTGTAACAACCAGTGGATGAGTGTTTTGTTTTACTTAGTTGTGTGTGCATATATGTACACGCGAGCACAGTGACAGCAATGTCCTAGGCTGTGCCCTTCTGCTTAATGAACTGTTATATCTAGAGACCCATTACTGCCTGGTAATCTGTTGCTAATGGAAGCATGGAAAACTGGATGGGTTCAAAGGCCTTCAGTGCACACCAGCTTTCCAAGTGAAAGCTCACACAGGTTCCCTTCTGCTGCGTGCTTATTGTTCACAGTGCTCTGCATGCTTTAGCAAATACATAAGAGAAATGTGCTTTCCCCCTCCACAATGTCCAGCTTGCAATTATTACTTTACTTCCCTGTGTACATATCTTACTACTTTCATAACAAGGGCTTCCATTTGCAGGCAACCCTGTTGGGCAGCAGCTTACATCTATCAGGTGCCTCATTTTGGTGAGTTCACATGCTGGCAAATAGGATTTCAAAAATTAATATGTCTTTTCTAAAGCTGATGGGCTTTTGCTGCTCTTCATTTAAACCAGGGGTCTGATAGTGCAGTTGTAGATGTCAGCTGTATAGTGCTTGGCTCTCTGTTTGTAGTCTGAGCCTGTTTTTCCAGGGAGTAGCTCCATTGTGAGTGTGCCACTGCAGCTGGTGGGAGTCTGTTGGTGCAGACTTCAGGAGAAGGAGGTGCCTGTGTCAGTGACCTGCCTGCAGGCATGCTGCTTGCCTGCCCTGCGTGCTCCTGGAGGAGTGGGAAACACTGAGCAGTCGGTGGGTGAGTGCTGGGGTCTAGGGGTGGAAAAGGCCTGAAGCAGATCAGACAAAAGTGGGAAGATCTTCCTTTAAATGAGAAAGACCTCATGTACCTCAGCTGCTTTGTGGGTGTTTATGGGGCAGGACTGGTGCTTCCTGAAAGCAGGTGCCCCGTGGTTGCACTATGGAAGCTGTTCTCAGCAGCACCTGCTGTAGGGCTGCACCGCAGCGATGCTGCAGCTCTTGCTAATGGAGGTATATTCTGCTTCTGCCAAAAAGCAATGCTTTAGAAAACTTTCTGTATTACATCATGAGCAAACAATTTGCAATCAGGACTCTTCTACATTATCATAGCATTGATTTTTATTTTCTTTTTTTAGTGGCGCAGGGGGAGAAGCGTTTTCTACCTCTAAATAACTGCATTTGATCCAAGTTCCCAAGTGAACGTGTAACTGCCTCAGAGGATTCCAAATGCCAGATGAACTCACCCAGAGTTATAAGTGTGGAGTGCCAATGGAGATTGGGTTGGCGTTCCTCTGCTGGCTGGGTACCGAGCCTTGGATAGGGACTCATTTGCTTCGCAAAGTGTTTCTCAAACTGAGTGTTAGTTCTTCTTTCAAAATGATACTGACTGCGTGCCCCTGCTGTTGGCTGGGAGCTGAGTTCAACTCTGGGTGTAAAAGTAGGCTACTTCCTTGACACGCCTCCATAATTAGCCTAGTTTGTATGTGTTTGTCTTCCTTTGAGCGGGTACCTGTCTGTATATGCAGATCTGTGTCCAATTCTGTAATATGTTTAACATACAGGGCTTTACTTTTTATTTTTCTCCTTTACTGTTTGCCTTGAAGTGGGAGGAGGGAGGGAAGGAGCTGTAGGTAGAAGTATTAGGATGAAGCTGAACTGGTGGACTGCCTATCAAGTATCTGTCTTAAATTCAAAGTGAGTGAGGAATGCCAGAAAAGGGTAACACCTATACAGTAACTTTTTCTAACTCCTCCTTGCCTTATCTGTAAGTCAGGTTGTTTGTACATTTTTATTTTATTTTGGGTTTGTGAGGTTTTGGGTTTTTTGTTTTTGTTTTTTGGTGTTTTTTTTTGGGGGGGGGGAGAGTGATGGTAGTGTGTGACATGGAAAAGGAAGTTGTCAAGTTGAAAAATATAAATAGAGAGAGAAGTCCAAGTTAAACCCTTGTAGGGTTAAAGCAGTTGGGCTGCCACCTAACCCTGGTGGGAAGGTCTTGGTCACCTAAGCACAAACAACAAGGAAGTTGGAAGCAGTGGGGAGCAAGAGAAGGATGAGGATAGAAGGACTGTTCTTTGTTTTGCCGTGGTTTTTTGTGACATGCCATGCAGCTCCTTTCGGGCCCGCTCACCGCGTGGGCAGCATTTTCCCCATATGGCAAACTGCTGCTCTGCTTCCACTAATTAGTGGAAGTTGGCCTGTGGGATTTGGGAACTTTAAATTTAGGGTGTAGGAACTTAAAATTTGTAGTGCGGTCTCCGGCTACAAGGGACTCTAACCCTGCCAGCTGTTTAGATATTATGGGCTGTGTTTCTGTGCTTGCTTGGTGAGGTTGTTCTGGGATAATTACTTTAATTAAAGTGCTGTAACTTGTGTTTAAGAACCTGAAGTAACCATCAGTGGCTCTAGGAGAGGATCTGGAGTGTCGTCTTCAGCAGCGTTTTGGTGACAGCCGAGTTCTGCATCTGCTGGAAGCTTGTCTTGGTGTGTGGCTTCGTTTACAGCTGTGGCTTGCAGGAATGAGATTCAGAAGTCACGAGGGCGTGTGTCAGAGCCCAGATTGTGAGATAACCAGCTTGGGTTGCCTCTCAGTGTGCCGCTTTGTTCTCACTGCTGGGCAGAGCAGAGCAGAGGGCAGCCCAGGAGATGGGAGCTGTACGGGCTGGGCACAGAGGTGCTTGGTGGTTGTGGGAGTGCAGGGCAAGCATCTCCAGTGCTGGCTGGTTGAGGCTTTAATTACTGCCTTCTAAGATGCTTACTTTAGTTAGCATGGTCTGACATGCTATGTAAAGTGTTAACCGCTTTAGTCACTTAAGAAGCAAACAAGAACAGCTACATGGGACATGGTAGATGATTGTGTTGTGTGTGGGGTGTTAATGTGATCCCATTACATCCTTTTTTTTTTCCACGTTCTTTGAGCATTTCCTACATGGATGCATTCTGCAAGCTGTCAGTATCTGCTCCTGAGTAGCGCTGCCTGCAGTAAGAGTCCTGATTACAGCCTGGCTCATTGCAGTCCTGGGCACCAGCACTGCAGCTACCTTTCAAGTAGCCCAGCCAGAAGGATCAAAAGCTTCATTACAAGGGTAGCAGCGGCTGGAGAAGCAGAGGCAGCGCAGGGTGCCCAGCTCAGCCTGTAGGGATCTTTGGTTTGGAGTTCGCATCACCCAGTGTTCACCTGAGAAGCTTTGGAACAACTGGAAAGCACTGGATTAGACAGTGCTACCGTGCGAATGGCAGGTTATGCAAACCCTAGTGGGGGTGATTATAAGTTTTCTATTTTTGAGTCTTCCATTGAATGACTCACTTTATTAGATGTGTTCATTTAAAATGGAATGTGAAGCACCCAGATTCCATGGTAATGGCCTCATAAAGCGCTCAGATATACAACATAACAGATTGGATTTCTTCTCTTAATTTAACAGGTTTTGCGTCTCATACACCATGTCTGATGGCAGCATACAGGGCGTCACACTTATTGCAAAGCTTTACAGTTTGTATCCATCTGTCTCTGCATTTCTGCTAAAGTAGTCATCTTCCTCTGATCTCCAGCTTGCGGTACTGCGTCTGAATCTTCCTTCGCTCCCTCCTCCCCCACTCCTTTCCCTGTGCCCTCTGCAGCTCTAGCCCCATACCTCAGTAATTAGAAGGGACTGGAGCCCAGAAGTGGGGCTAACCGGGGAGGGCTGGGAGCCCCACAGGTATGCATGCTGGCGGGCTGCAGAGTTACACAACCCCAACCGAGATCCCAGCCAACAGCAGGCTGCCTGCTCAGCGCCTGGCCGGGCCCTGCGGGCTGTGCTCCTCATGGGCATCACAGCAGTCTGCTGCCAGTGGTGGGGAGGCAGAGACCTGTCATGTGGGATGCCCTGCTCAGAAGCTTCTCTCAAGGACGGGTGTTGAAATAGTTTATCTAGAAACAGGATGTAAGTTGTGCTCTGTCTGTCTGCTTTTTGGATTTTAAGCGTGGGGCTGGAGGCAAAGCGGGAGAGCCCTGACTTTGGCAGTGTTACTGGGGAGCTGGGCTGAGGGTCCTGCAGCTCTAGGCTGTGTGCTTCCCAGGGGAACTGCTGGCTGGGAAACCACGCTCCTCTCGACCACCGGGGGTGAGCACTGTGTTGCTGGGTTGGAATTCAGCGCAGGAGGGAGTGGTTCCTGCTGTGAAGGTAGTTTGTAGTGAATGCTTGGAAACCGAAAGCATGAGTTCGTCCTGATAAAACCTCTTGTGTGGTTCCCATTTCCTGTAGGCTGGCTCTTTCTTCTCCTTTGTACTACCTTCTGCAGTTTGCACTTCTGATAGGCAGTCTTAAGATAGCTGTGAACTTGAGCTGATGCTGCTGTGTGTCCCTGTGCACTGGTGCTCTGCTGCCTTGCTGGGCAGTGTCCCCTGTGGGGTGCTTTCCACATCTGGGCAGATCACACTGCACATGGTGCCTGCTGCTCGTGCTGTGCCCTATGGCAGCAGAGGGCTCCCTGATCCAGCAGCTTGATCTGTGGCCCACCGAGGGCTGCCCCAGCCCTGTAGCTGAGGACCCACAGGTGCTGCACATCAAAATACGCCTTGAAACAATGGGTAAAGCTTGCTTAACCTGGAGATGTTCAGCATCGGACTGCACTTACGGCATTAACCCACTGTGTGCTGTTTGAGACATTTTTAAAGACCGCTGAGAATATCTGTGTTCTGGAAGGATGACTTATTTCAGACTGCGCTGCTTCTTGTGCTGCATGCTGTTACGATATGTCTTAATATAAAATTCTGAGATTCCATCACAAGTTGTTGATTGCAGCTTGGAAGAGAGTCAAGTTTTATTATCTGCTTGGAATAGATGAGGGTTTTTGAGTTTAGGTTCTTGTCTGTATGTGTGGCACTCCACATACGATCTTTGCCATAATTACGTGGCCTGCATTCTTTCCTATTTCCTCTTCTGCTCTCTGGTTCGTCCTGTTTGATGCTTGCAGTAGCCCTTGAAGCTCTTCAGGGACATGGGGAACACCTCCACAGGTGCGTGCTTAACGAGCCTGGCATTTCTCTGCTGGCACTGAGCCACAGGGCTGCCTGGGCTGTGTTTGGGCCGTGCTCCTACCATCCTCCTGCCCAGAGCGGGGCTGTGTGAGCTGGAGGAAGCTGCGGTGCTGGGGCTGGAAGGGGCCTTTGGAGCTCCCCCATCCCACCTGGCCCTGCACAGTTGCAGTGCTCCAGCTGTGCCCTCGCCCCAGGGCAGAGCGGAGGTGAGGAGCACCTCCCTGCCCTGCTGGCCACGCTCGGTGCAATGCACCCCAAAATGTGACAGCTGACCACACAAATGATGCCTGTCACTGTTTCCAAGAGCTGCTCTCCCCTCCCAAGGGCTGAGAGACCAAGCCCCATGCTGGCAACCAGCTGCAGGGGCTGGAAGTTGGCCGTAGCAAGGGCAGCAAGGTGCCATGCCATTCCTGGTGTCACACTGCGGCAGAGCTGTGATGTGGCACATGGAACGTCACTGTGGTGTGGTTAGGGTGAAATGGGTCTGGTGGCAGTGCCTTTGTGCCCTGCTGGAGGCCTTGCTCCTGTAGGGTGTAAAGCCTCCGTGGGAGAAATCTGAAGCTGGGAAAGGTTAGTTTGCTAAAAAAAAACAGTGGTTTAAAAGACACCGTTCTGAAGATTTTGCTTGTCTCATCCAAGAAACCAATTTTGAGTTGAGCTTTTGTGTGATTCTGATAATCTGTTAAAGGATGGTTGGTCTCCAGAAGCTGTTCGTGCATATGAAGGGTTGTGTTGTGTTCTGTTAGTGCTGGTGACAGAGGTGCTTCGAGGCTTTCTGGGTTGTGGCAGCGGTTGTGGGGGGCTTCTTACTGTGGCTGGGGCTGCTCAGACCAATTCCCCCATCTGGGAGATGTGGCACTGGGAGATGCTGAGCTAATGCAGCTGCGAGTGGGAGACTTTGGGTGGTGCCTGCTGGTTCTGGAAAGGGAAGCAGGTGAGGTGTGTCTCTGAATTTGAAGAATATTTGCTAGTATCTTATTTCCCAGCTGTGACCTAGAAAGGCTTTTATTCTTTATGTGAATATGTAGTTTGAGGATTTTAACAGCAAAATGTAGTCAGAAGAAAATAGTACTTCAAGCTACTGAAAAAAAATACCATGTAGTTATTTATGTAACTCACTGAGTGTCGAGTCTTTCTTTTATTATATTCATAAATTTGTGCAAACAGCTTGGAAATGTAGCACACAGATTTTTGTGCTTCTTCATTTATGCAGTGATACTTCTAGTTTGGATCACGGGCAGAGAAAACTTAGTTTTGGTTGGTGCAGCAGGAATTCTTCAACACAACTAAAGATGTCCTGGTCAACTGGTTACAAGATGTGATGTAATTCCTTCCTTTTTAAAGAGCTGGACTTCTTCAGAAATCACAGAATGTTTGTTAGAAGGGACCTCAAAAGATCATGTAGTGCAATCCCCTGCCAGAACAGAACACCTGGATCAGGTCACACAGGTGGGTTCTGAGTGTCTCCAAAGAAGGAGACCCCACCACCCCATCCCAGCATTCTGTTGCCGTCATTGTAAAAAAAGCTTTTTCTGGTACTTAATTGGAACCTTCTATGTTCCAGCTAGCACCCACTGCCCCTTGTCCTATCACTGGATGTCACTGAGAAGATCCTGGCTCCATCCTCATCACGCTCACCCTTTACATATTTATAAACACGAACGAGGTCACCCCTCAGTCTCCTCTTCTCCAAACTAAACAGACCCAGCTCCCTCAACCTTTCCTTGTAAGGGAGATGCTCCACTCCCTTCACCGTCTTCGTGGCGCTGGGCTGATGAAAAAAAAATGTGGTTAGTATGATCCGGCAGGACACACAGTTCTGGTGTCACAATTCCCTTGCTTTAAAAACAAAAAAACTAACATAATGGTCTGGGATTTGCATAGTTATGTGGAGCAGTGCAGGTCTCTGGGGCATTGGGATGGTGGTCAGCACCTCCACTCTCTGCTTTGACCCTGCTGAGCAAAGATGTGGGGCTTTGGTTCTGCTAGCTGTGTGCTCGGGCTTCACAGCTAAACATGATGATTTAAGGAGAAACAAGTGCTAGGACATACTTCCGTTTGTTTTCTTGAAAGCCAGTGTTTTTTCTGTCATGTAAGTTGGCTTGTTGGAAGATGCTAATTTGTTCTTTTGAAACTTGCTTGGATTCTAAAGCATGTTGTGTTCCCAGAGCAGGCGTTTGTGAGCCGGGGTCTTGCAGCCTTATTTGAAGTGACTCTGTGCTGCTGCATAAGGTGTGTGAAACGCCTTGAAGGCTGTCTCCGGTTTGCAGTTGGAAGTTAAGTTATTATTCTAGTGACTTGCAGAGACCGTATGGTGGCAATGCATAGTACACAGAGTGCTCAGTGTGTGTTTGCCATTGCCACGTGCTTTGTGCAGCCATGGGTGGTGCGTGACCTGATGCTCATTGCCTGTGTGTGTTCTTTGTAGTTCTGTTAATTCTGGGTGGTGGGGGATTTGGGGCCCTCCTCCCAGTCACAATATAGAGGAAAGATGAAGTTGGTCTTTTTTGAGACTGAAGTATAAGGCCAGTGGAAAACTTGGTTCTCCACTTATAGTCCAATAAAGGTTGTCTTTGTGATGGGAACCTTTCAGAGTGTGTGTGCTGCTCTTCCCAAAAACGCTGGGGAAGGTGCAAGTCCTCTCTTCCTGCACAACAATCGGTGCATCACTGCATACAACATCATTCCTAAAGCACTTATTTGCCTGCAATAATTTGGTGTGCTTTCTCCCCCGAGCGTGCTGCAAGCATAGTGAACAGAAGTGAAGATGGTATCAATTTTTAAAGCAAAGTTTTCTTATTTGTCTTGTTTTTAAAGATCTTTGGTGCCACTTGTAATGCCAACTGAAAGGTGGAACGATGCCCGGAGCCTCCCCTGCCACGCTGCAGATGCACAGGGGCTCTCAGGGCTGTGTGTGCTGCCTGTGCCGTGTTGCAGCAGTGCTGTCTTTTGTGCTGGGGCTGCTGTGCAGAGCTGGGGCACAATGCTGCCCTTGTCACCTCAGGACTCAGAGCTTTGTCTGAGCAGTTCCAACTCAACACATGTTTCTATGGGGTGCGAGCTGCTTTGGTCCTGGCAGGATGGGTTGGGTTGCGCCTACTTAAGATTCAGGTCAGTTCCATGCAAATTTTTCATTCAGCCCCAAACACTGGGCCTTTTAAGAATGTTCCTGACCTACATAGGCCTGGCTTTAATACCTCTGAAGCTAGATTATAGAGTTCTGTGCTTGTTTTAAAGCTCTCGGTCTTGTCCCCTGCCTCTGCTGCAGCTCAGTGCTGAAGGAGCCATTCCTGGCTGGCAGCTCATCGCTTCTGTGCTGTGCCTGGGTAGGATGAGCTGTGCTGGGGAGCTGTGGGAGCAGGGCTGTAATTCCTGGTGGAGACGTGGGATGGAGTGCTGTTGGGATAATTGGTTGTAAAAATGGTTTTGAGGGGATGGAGGGGAGTTGAAGGTGATCTTGCAAGCAGATCAGCTGTTCTGCTGCAGTAAGGATGTGGTGGTCATCTGGCTGATGGCAGTGTTCTTATTCTGCTACTGCCACAGTATTGTAAGTACTTGTCATGTATGCAGGTATGTGCAGCACCACGTATGTGTGTACCCACACATCTCCCCGTATGCTTCAATACTCTTTTGTCATTCTGCTTGAGTTGCAAATACCAGAGCATTCTGGCTTGCCTCTGTCTACATCTGTTTAGAAATCACTGCTATTGCAATGAAAATCGTTAATTAATCTATTGCTACTCTTAAGTTTCAACTTGTTACAACATCAACGCTGTCTTCGTCTTCTACAAATGGTCTATTCTGTGACATGGTATAACTGCCTATTAATTTTTATCTTCTTTTCTTACAGTAAAAAATGGCATTTCAGAAGGCAGTGAAAGGAACTGTTCTCATTGGAGGAGGTGCCATAGCAACAGTTTTTGGCCTCTCTCAATTTTCTCAGTATAGAAACAAACACGTAAGTATTAATTATGACTTCTGATAAAATATGAAGCTTAAAATCTGTTTGAGCGTATGTTAGGCTTATACGAATAGCTTTGTTTGGGAAGGGATGCCAAGAGCTCTCAGCTTGATTTGCTGTGTGCTATCTGGAGGATGGCATTAAATGATGTTTCACCATTGCAGGTCTTTAACCAGTGGCAAAGTATGATTCATGTAAATCATTTTTCTTGTTTAAAAAATGTCCTTTGGGTACCCCCAAGGATGTCACTTAGTTACAGGAGGAGTGAGAAATACCAGCTGAAGTACAAGTTGCTTGAAGTACATAGAAACACTAGCATTACCTGAGAATCTCAGCTTTATACAATGATTGTGGCAACTTTTGGGCAGTTCAGGAAACTGATAATTGTTTTAAGGTGGGGTCTGTGGGAGGTCTTCTGCTTCTGGTAGCATTGGTGTCTCACTGCGTGGGCACAGCCTAGACAAAGATGTGCTCAGGACATGGTTTGAGGCTGTATTTTGGGTAATTAAGGCACACTGATGGGCTAAAAATTCCCAGAGCAGTAAAGGAAGATGGTGAAAAATATACTGATAAAGAAAGATAGTGGTAGCAGAAAGAGACGTAGGAGATCCTGGTTCTAGTCTGTGTCACTGTTATCGGAGCTTCTTCCAGGTGAACTGGAGCAGCCATATTTTGTTGTTTTTGTTTCCCACTTCTTAATGCAGAAACCTAGGAAAAACATCAGCAGAAGGAACAAGAGTTGTGGTCTGCTTTTAGGCAGAGCTGGTGCTGATCAGCAGCTACTGGTTTTAGACAGATACCTCTTATTTCAGTGCAGTTGTGCTATGCTTGAGAAGTTCATATATTTGTATGCTATGCATGTAAAGAACACATCATCTCATCTGTTAAGTGTAGGCTGTGAGGCTGCTACCTGCCTCACTGCAATTGGTGTTCCATACTGTTTCAAGTAGGTGCAGCCAGAGCTCTGGCCTGATTTACTTCCATCTGGTTTTCCATCTGGAAAGAGCTTAAGAGGGGCACCTCATCCTTCCTTTCAGCAGCTAGGTGAGCGGGTGCTCATTTTTCAGGGTGCTTTGTGCTTCTCACCTTAGAAATGCAATTGGCCAGCTCCTTATCAACAGCAAGTAACCACGAGCTACTTAGCTACTGTGTATTTACTGTGGGTTCCCATTCAAACCACGAGCGCTGAAACCCAGGGATACAGGTAGATCTTAACTTCATGAAGGTGTGTAGAATGGGTCTGAATAAACGATAGTCTGAATCTTCTGGCTGTTTCCATGTGAAGAGGAGTAGAGTTGAGATATCGGTAAGGCGAATGAGATGAGTCATTCCCAGGGAGCCTAGCTGGAAAGTGGATAAGCCAGGATCCTTATAGCTTCAGATACTGTTGCAAAAAATAAAGCCTAGCATTTTAAGTGAGCTTCCCATTGGACTGCCTGTTTTGAGCCTAGCTGCTAATCTAACTCTCTCTGGAGCTGTTATCATAGGATATTACAATCTGGCTTCATTACTGTCGGAAACTGCAGCTTCAAATCTTAGGACTGCTAAATAAAAAAGGAGTTGGAAGGCACAACTGATCTGGGTAGATAATTTGTCATATATGCAATATTGCAGAATTCAAGAATTTCCAGTTTTCTGCCATTATTGGATGGTCATTCCAAATTTCCAAAGGCAAGTTAAAAAAACACGCTTTAAAGAAAGTGGTGTCAAGATGAAAAAATCCACTTGTCCCTTGATTTCTGGACCTATTGTCTAGTGTCTGTCTACAAAGGATCTGAAAAATTTCTAGCATATGTGTAGGCAAATGGATCTGTCAAGTGAACAGCGTGTTGTTTTCATGTTGTACTAACTTGCACATTTCCCACGTGATGTCCCTCAAAGCTTCTGCCTTAACCACCTAATGTAGGGCAGCAGGTGGAACGTGACTGCAGGGATTGACACAAAGGAGGACAGTCCATTTGTAGTGTTGACATATCTAAGCTGTGGGCATGTCCCCCAGCCCAAGTGTCCTCTTTTTAATAATGCCTGCCAATCAAATGTATGCTAGGGCAAAGATCTTGTCTTCCTGTGCCAGGGAAGGATATTGCCCCAAGATGTGCACTAATTGGCTACGCACTGTAAGAAGTCTGTTTGTTATCTTAAGATCAGAATCCGTCACATAGTAAGACACAAGTAAAATGCAAGTAAAGCAGCATGCTTGGTCTGTATGTGGCTCTGGGTGTCTGTGCTGTGCTTAGCATCCTGGAATTAGAGCACCCAAGTACAGAATACAGAGCTCCCTTGGCCAGTAATCCTGGGCGCGCAGTGCGGTTGACTTATCTGTCTTTGTTCTGTTTGCTCAGCTGATGCTGCTCCTGTGAAACTCAGCTGTCCCGGGTTGCCCCAAGGGAAAGCTAAGGGGTGGTGAGCTGCTGGCTCTGGGGAATGGGTGGGAGTTCCCTTGGATCTGTTAGTTGGGCATATTAGTGCGTGGTTGGTCTGCTGAAAGCAGTGAGTGTGGGTATTTTCTGGTGTTGGAACTGGAGTTGTTCTTGCTAGGCTTAAGGGTGAAAGCCTGGATGAGAATGGCCTGGTTAGTGTCATTAGCCTTGCATGGGTGTAAGAACTGGAAGGTGTTTTACACCCTGGAAATAAAACACGGTGGATTCTGATCTGTCCCAATGGCAGGTTGTTTATCCCCACTTCTTTTCCTGTAACACACAGATAAAAATGCTGATGCCTGGGAGGCTGTTTCTGCAACAGCAACTGAGGCAATAGGGATATACGTTTCCTGGTTGTGTATGGCATATGCAGGCATGCCAGCAGTTGAGTCAGTTCCCCTGATTGTGTGTTGTTTTTTGAGCTGAGCGAGGAGAGCATGGGAGCATGTGTTGACATGACAGAGTTGCTGAATTTAACTCAGAAGCTGATAGATGAATACTGCACTTCTGTGTTTCGGATGGTAACCTGATCACCGGGATATTTACTGAATTAATATGAAGGCTTAGTTCCCTTCTGTGCCACCTCTGTAAATTAAATTCGTCTTGAACAATGCAGATAGTTCTCCAGCTTGGATGCGCTACGTTCACTACTGATCATGAGCTCCTGGAAATGAAAATCCTGTCTGAGATGAAGCTGGGCGCCTACACGGGGCTTAAAATACACAGCCTGCCTGTGTGGGAGTTCTGGCCTCGAGTATTCAGACAACTGAAAGATAGAAATGGCCCCAGTGCTGCAGCCTGCCTTGGTACCTCTGCTGCAAGCACCTCTAATGCTAATGGTGACAGAGGAATGGAAATGGTGATTTCTCTCGCTTTGTAGCTGGTGGCAGTTGCCGAGTTCTTACTTTGTGTGCCTGTTTCATTGAGCCCAATGGGCCGGCAGTAGATACGACGGGGGTATTGTTTGGTTTTCTGGGTTTGACTCTGAGCCACTGCTACTTTTTTTTCTGTAGCTGCTGAGGAAAAAGCACTGCTTTGCTGTGGGGCTGTGCTCGGTGCCTGAGTGCAGCCCCGTTGCTGGTGAGCAGTGCTGGTGGGGCAGTAGGAATTGCTCATTGCAGGGAGTCCGGTGCAGGCAGCGATAATGTGATAATGCATCGGAGCTTGCTTTGGGGTTTTTAATTACTTTCATTTTCTTTTTTAATGAATAGGGATGATGAATTTGCCTCTGTGAACCTACCTGGAGATTTACATTAGCCAAATTAACAAGAATGCTTGCTTATGGATTACTAGATCACTTTATAACTTGATGATTGAATTCAGACTGCCAAACTACATTTCTTCTCACTAAGAGCGTAATCAAAACCATTCAAGGAACTCTTGCCTGAGAAATTGTAGATATAAACAGCAATTGCTTATTTCAGTAAACATACTTGTTCACTGCCAAACTAATCACGTTATTGCAGATGGAATCCCTGTATGCAGCTTTTCTTCAGTCTCACATTTAATTGACAGCAAGATGAATCATATCTATATCAATTCCTAGGCTGCTAATCACTGTGCTTACTTTCAGTTACTCGTGTGCTGATCTCTGAGCTTTTGCTGTGCCAGGGACTGTTTGCTTGGAGCTGTCTTTTACTATATTTGTTGTAGATAATGCATTTTAAAGAAACTAAATGGTGTCAGTGCTTCACGAACTCTGACTTTGTATTGTATTCCTTTTCCTGAAGTTAAGGTAAGCACTTAGGAAATAGTCTGTATTGCCACAGGGGGCAGTGGTAGCTCTGGCTGTTACCTTCCTGTGCTGCACTGTTGCAGTTAGCCAGTATGGAAGTGGAAGAAGAGTCTTTGTGTTTCAGTCTACGTAATCCATAATTGAGGTGAACTTGGTCATCAGTTGTATGTTTTGAATGTGCTCTTTCTTTAGACAGGCCTAGAGGTTACTAGATTGTATTGTCAGTTGCAGTGATACATTTATAGCAACACTGAGAAATAATACATTGCACTTACATACAGTTCAAGCCAAGTTGAGGCTTCAGTGCGTGGCTGAGTTCGCTGGTAATTTACAGTGGGTCCTGCAAGAATCCCTTCTACCTTAGCAGACCTGGGGAGCCTAACAGAGCTCCCACAAGCACAGATTTGCTAGCTGAAGAGGAGCTGCACCATTTGGCCGGTAGCTGCTGGAAACCTCTTCAGCTGCAGATAGGAACAGATGGCTGCAAGTGACAGAGCTACCTTTTGTCAGTCAAGCTGTTTCGTTATGGCAGGTGTATATTCCCTTCCCTCTGCAAATGCCAGGAAAGCACTTGGAGTTCTTAAAACTGAAGGTGGCTTGTACGTGCGGATAGCTCTCTGCAGCTTCAGGGCACTGTGGGACTGCTGGGAGTGGGGAGAGCAGCGAGGTAGGGCATGCTGCTGGGGAGGATTGTAGGTGGGCTTGGTCACTTGAATGTAGCTTCTGTACTTACTAGGAGCCCTGGACGCAGGCTGTCTTACATCAATTAAATCTGCTGCTTGGACTAAAGATGCATGACATTCTATGAATCATTAGGGTTGGAGAACACCTTCAGGATGCCCAAGCCCAGCCTACCCCCAGCATGCCCACTGACTCTGTCCCTTAGTGCCACATCCACACAGCTCTGCAACACCCCCCAGGGATGGGGACTTAGGGCATAGGGCTTAAACACTTGGACTTTTGTTTTCTCCTTGTGCAGGAAGTGTAACTTCCAGGAAATACTCTGAAAATGAGTGGCCTTAATTTCCTGTTTATTTTGGTCCATTCTGCATCTTCCAATTAGTTACCCTGACCCTGGTGTCCCAGTCTCTGCAGTGTATATTTTAAAAATTTAAAAGCATCTTCTGGAAGTGCAGCTGGGAAACATGGGTCCTCTGGGTCTTCAGAATAAACAAGCAAAATAGTGGTGAGAGGAACTCACTGCTTAGTGTGTGCAGAGTGAGGGGCAGTGGTGAGTGAGGGAAACCTGGGAGGAAGAGAGCTGGAATGCAAAGCAGAGCTGGAGCTGCAAGCAAAGAGACAGCCTGCATGGCTTTTTGATCTTGCATGTCTTTAATAGTATTTGCTCCATAATGCTTTAATACAGTATTATCATTAAATAAAGGTAAAGCAACTTGAAATATTTCAGTTTACCTTCTGGGTAATAGGAAGTGCTGTGAGTTGTTGCATGCGTATTTAAGTGTGTGTGTGGCTTTTGGATACACATTAAATGCAGCTCATTGTTTTGCTTTTAATCATTGTAGGGCACCTTGGTGAATGTTCAAGCTGCAGAAGCAGTGACTGTTCCCATAAAGAACGATTTTCCTACAAGAGAAGAGCAGATTTCCACACTAAAAAACACACCTGAGTTTGATGTTCTTATCATAGGTGGAGGAGCAACAGGATGTGGTTGTGCCTTAGATGCAGTCACTAGAGGTAAGAATTCATTCTTGGATTACATGGTTTATAATAATTAATCAGATTGGCTTTCAAAAGCCACTTGAAGATAAAGAATGTGTCCTCTGAATGCCTGGTTATAAAACTGCCTTCTGATCTCGGGAGCAGAAATGAAGAAAAGAAAAATCTTGCTGTATTTTATTTCAGCATAGTTTTCATTGTCTAAATGCTTATATGCAGTTCGCATCAGTGCTGACCCTCTGCTGGCTGCACTTGGGTGGATTTCTCCTCTCATGCTTCTTGCTTGGTGGGTTTACCTGCAGTTACACTTGCACGCCTGCAGCAGAGAAGACAGCAGTTGCACAACGTTCTAGTACACGTTATTTCTGAATGGAGCAAGCATGAATTCACAATAAGGCACATGGCTCTCAAGCTCATGTTTCCTGTAACGTGAGATCTACAACCTCTGCTAATGCTGTGTAGCTGCCTGTTGCACTGCAAGTTTAGGGAAGGCTGTTTGAATGTACTAGGGAGCCTACTCCCAGCCTTCAGTCTGCAGCTGCATACAGTAGGTTTGTGCTCTCCTGGCTCCTCTTTTGTGAGATTAGCTGTGTAACTGGTTTAAAAAGCTACCTAAGTGGAAAAACTAATTGTTAACCTTCTTCAGAAAGCTTGAGATAAAATCAGTTCAAGATGATGCTTTCTACCTGACTTCTGCCAAGGGCTGAGAATGTCTGTATGGCTGTGGGCTGCTGCCTGACAGATGTGTGGCAGCTCGTCTGTTCTGTGCAGAGCTCTGGTTCTGGGGGCAGTGCAGGGCATGAGCACCTACTGTTGTCCTCCTTGCATGACAACTTTAGCTAGCAGCTTCTACTCGAACTCAATGGCTCTTGGAGGCAATTGGTAATTTTACAAGTTTGGTGAAAATAAGGCTCCAGATGCATAGGTAAAAATGCATCAGGTTTCTGAGAGAGAGGCTGGAGCGTCAGCTTCTGTTCAGTTGAAATGCTATACTGTATTTTTATTTTAAAAACCCAAAAGAATCAGTGAGAAATGGTCACCTTGGGATGTGTTCTTTCTGTTGCTGTTTTCAGTGGAATCAGCCAATGAAAGAGAACAGGCCTTCATTGGTATCTGTATTTTTGACCTTGCTATTTCCATTTATTTTTTTTAACTGAAATGCAAAATATAAAATAGTCATAAAGTTCTTAAGGTTGTTTAACATGTAGATATATATCAGAAGAGGTAAAACCTGACTCCAGGAATGTAATGTGGAGTTTGATTTGAAGAATACCTGGCAAGAAGGTGCGATCATTTTGAAACAGATGGAGCAGCAAGGTATGCTTCATTGCTCTTCATTGTTAGCTACCTGCAAATCAAGTTACTGATTTTTTTTTTTTTTTCATTTATCGTTAAAAGTAACTTTGGATCTTTTCATTTCTCCCTTTGCCATATTGTGGTAGAAAATACAGTTGTAAAGCACAGAGAAATTATTGTAGGTAATAGTTCCTTTTACTAGATATTCTGATTATATCAGTGGATTTCTGAAGTGTGAAATATTCCTAGGCATTTGGTTAATGAATTGTGTGTTGTTGCTGTTCATTCATGGAACTTGCTCTTTTATTATGTTTGCTTCACTTAACAACAAATTTTGCTTTTCATGAGTTTGATATATTTTCACCAAATTATTTCTGATTGTATCCATTAATCTTCAGTCACATTTGACAAAAATAAATTACTCTGATCTTTGGAAGTTACCAGTAATAATTAGTTTAAGGACAGAAGTTTTGGGAGACCAGCAGATGTTAAAATGGCATAAAGCAGCCCTGAAAGATGGAGAAGGAAGGACCCAAGGGCCGACTGCTCATGCAGATGCTCCTTGGGCTCGCGTGTCACTGTGCTGCTGGTGGTCCCAAAGCTGGACCACTGAGTTTCATTTTCTCCTTGTCTGCCTGATTTTCGGATTCCTCCAGTTGGAGGGATCTGCTATAGCAAGTTCTGTAAGTGACTGCCACCTCCCTGTGTTTCCGTCTGTTCTGCAAGCAAAAGATGGCCACAAAGCTGTCCTGCGCTGCTTTTCTTCCTTGGCTTTCCTTATGCTGGAGCATAGATGGCTGTCTTGCAGCTGTGTGCCAAATAGAGCCTGGTGCCTGCCCCGGATCATTGAGAAGCATCTGTTAAGTGTGCATTTCCCATGGTCCAGCCTTCTAGCAACAATGCTGCTGTCCCACACTGTGCAGGAGCACTGCTGGCAGTGCTGTCACATCCCTCACCCACAGAGAGCTGCATCCTGTCCTGCAGTGCAGCTGGGGGCACAGCAAGCGTGCAACCCCTCTCCAAGTGTTTGTCAGAATATGCATTATAACGCAAAGTGCTCTTCTGAGGCACTCTGGATTAGCGAGAATGTTTCTGAGCCCCGTGGTTATCCCTCCTTTGTGCTAGGAAAACACAGCAGCTGGCAGCCTCACACCTGGCTGAGTGTCTGCAAGGCTTTGTGCTGTCTGGTGGCTGACACTGTGTGTGGGCCCTTTGCCTGTACAGGGCGTCAAAGAAGGATGTCTGTGTTGCATGAGTGCTGCAGTATGTGCATTATAAGCGGCAGATCAACTCTTCTTTCCTGCAGTTCCTAGCAAAGTTGCTATATTTTGTATTAGGTCTTAATTAAAACATTTTGTGTATGTGGCAGGATGCTATATCCTTAGAGTGTGTGTGTGTGTAATACAGAGGAGAAAAATAATAATGAAGTGGAACAGCTTTTGCACATCCTCAGAGATGGAGAAGGTCTGTCTGGTTAGTGGCACTCATAACCATGGTAGTTGGGATTTGGTAACTTGCATACTGATAATGGCTGTTTAATTTTGTTGGTAAAATCAATTTATGGCAAGCTTGTGTTTGGCCAAACTTCTGAGTTACGAGTGAGAACCCTGAATATTAGAAGAAGTTCATTTGCTTCACAGTAACAATCAGTAGGAGCTGGTTTATCTTTGAACACCGGGGATTGAAATTTTGGATTGTTGCTTTTAAGGCTGGTAAACACTTGGGTTTGGATGGGCTGATAGGCAGAAGTGAATTGCCGAATTCTTAATCCCAAAAGCCTGTTCAGACTTGGATTCAGAAGGCTCTGGAATTCTGCATGCTCCTTCTTAATCCCATGGCTGTTGGTAGTCTCACTGGAAAGGGCTGCAGGTTTTCAGCCTGCAGTATGGATATATTGTCTGCTGCTCTGTTAGCCTTGTGCTGCCCCTTAGGTATCTTCCTTCTACATGGAGGAAAACCTCCCTCCCTCCTGCCTTATTTCATTTAGTCTCTGAAACAAGTAAGGCTGTGCTGGAGCTCTGCCACTGGAGTTCACCATGCTTTTCCTCTGAAGTCTTCCTCCAAGCACTTCATCACTCCTTTCAGTGGGATAGCCTTAATGTTTGTTTGACTGGTTTGGGGTGTTAGCAGACTTCTTGGGAAACTTTCTGGGGAGCAAATAATGGCAGTGCCCACATTCACAAGATGTCACAGGGATGACTTTTGAAGCATCAATCCCATAAGCTCTTCCTTGAGTGTGCACCCATTGCAGATGGGCCCTTTTTTGGCACTGGGAGCCTCTGGAGCAAACTTTGGGGAGGAGGCAGGGTTGCCAGTTATCTGTCTAGCTGCTGTGCTGTTGAAATAATTAGTGTGATAGTTTGAGCTCTGCTTCAAAGAGTTAAGGGTATTCTTGAAAATATTCTGTTCCTGCCATGAATACAAACTATAATTTGCTTGAGGGAGCGTGGCCCCTATAATGTACTGTAATGCCTTTCTATTGTGAAATATCCAGGTTTTAATGTGCTTCTGTTTAAGTTCTGTTTTGACTTTTCCCTCAGGAAGAAGGCTAAAATTTTTCATTACAATATAGACAGTGCACTACACTTTGAATACAAATTTATCCATGTACGGAGTAATTTTTCTTGTGATTGTCTCTACCCTAGAGAAGTGTCTTTAATGAATTACATACAAATTGTGTAATTTAAGAAGTTAATTTGGTTTTCTGGTAACACAGGACTAAAAACAGCCCTTCTAGAAAGAGATGATTTCTCATCAGGGACCAGCAGCAGGAGTACTAAATTGATCCATGGTGGAGTGAGATATCTTCAGAAGGCCATCATGAAGTTGGATTTTGAGCAGGTAATTGTTTATGCAGGTTGTTAAGCAAAAATTGCTGGTAGACACTTTCCCTATCCCAATTACATCAGAGTTCTTTATTTCTTTTTCTAATACTTGACTGCACTCAGTGGCTGTGGATTGCAACACAGAAAATGTCTTCTCCAGTTGAGCTTTCCAGAACAGGGAAATTGGTGGTGCCCTTTCTTGCCAAATTCACTTACAGGCAATCTAACAGCTGTACCTTTTAGACTGTGGCTGCGTTGGGGAGGGAGGGCAGAAACCCTGACTTGAAAATAGAAAGA
Organism: Phasianus colchicus; assembly: GCF_987193195.1. NCBI lineage: Eukaryota > Metazoa > Chordata > Aves > Galliformes > Phasianidae > Phasianus > Phasianus colchicus. The sequence goes on along the minus strand of NC_143442.1, from coordinate 824,052 downwards.
GCTTCTTAGCTGTCAGGATCAGAATTTAAAGGAGCGAGGGGCTGTCCCGATGGTTCTGAAATGGGTAAGGAAAATATGATAAATAAGTGATTATGCACATATGATAAGTAAATGATTATGTGATTATGTATGTGATTAACATTTCGTGTACTTTTGTGTTGCCTTAGTCTGGTGAAAGTTGATGTTCTTGCTTTTAGAAATCAATTTGTCTCACTGAGACTTCTCTAATTTAAAATACATTTTAATGATGATAATACTGCCACAGAAACCCTGACCTCTCAGAGATGAATAAAACCAGAAGCACGATTACCCACCTGTAGAAATCACCATCTTTTTTTTTTCTTTCCCAAGAACAACTTGGTATTGATTGATATCACTGATTTGGAGAGGAACATTTCTGCGTTTGTAGCTCAGTTCTATGGGATTTAAATGTAGGAGTCTGCACCGAAGCAATACCTTGGGATGTGCTCTGAACTTCCCCTATGGCCTCCTGCTCCTGGTTAGCAGCACTGCGTTAAGTTTAAATGGAAAATTGGTCAACTGACCAGCCAAGATTCCAAAGAGAGTCCACTTCAGCTTAACTTGCTACAAAAGTATTTTCCTTAATTTCTGATTTATTTTTTTCCAGTGGATCCTAATGTGCTTCTGAGCAAACAGGAAGTTTTATGTGAGATATTTGCATTGATGAACAATTTTCTCTTCAAATGTTGCATTTTGGGGCAAAAATTGGGTAACTTGAAATTCATGTATACTTATTTTTTTCAGTACAAGATGGTGAAAGAAGCACTCCAGGAGCGTGCAAACCTACTTGAAATAGCTCCTCACCTATCAGCTCCTTTGCCTATCATGCTGCCTGTTTACAAGTAAGCTCTACTATCATATCTCTCCTTTAGCACGTCCTTCGACAAGCAGGGTATTTCCCTGGAGAAGTTTCCAGATGCCTTTTCCCAGTCGTGTCTTTATATCTGTCACAACCTCTTGTCTTCCCAGAGGTGAGATGTTGCAGTGTTGTAGAAGCATGAACTGCCCACGTGGATGAGCCTAGTATCACTGCTGCCAGTAGTAGTACCTCTTGGACTCCAACTTCTTGGTGCATTTTACCCATTACAGTTGGTGTAGAGGAGGGGAATTTGCAGCTGGAATGAACTCATAATTCCCAGAATATTATTTACTGTTCTTTCCAGTACATCCTTGTCTTCAGTGCATGCTATTATCATTTTCTTCAAAATGTACTGTGTAGTCCTGCACAGAACACTGGTGGCTGTCAGTAATTTAGTGCGTTGCCTTCCACTGTACCTGGCACTTCAGTGTTAAGAGGACAGTTTCTTCCTCCTGAGGAAGACTTTAAGTGATTTGGATTAGCTTTTTAGTTCTGTAAGGACAGTTGTTCAGTAGAACAGGCTACTCAAAGCAGTGAGCTTTTGATGAATCGTCCTAATGTGTGGCCATATTCCTGTCCTACAGAGCAGGCCTGTAATAGCTGGAGCTCACATAGGTCAGCAGTGGGCTACATTTATTTGGTCTCGTGTAAGAGACATTAGCTCTTCCAGCTTATCTTGACTCCTCAGATGCACGTGCTGAAGCAGTCTGGTTCTTCCTTCAATGCTCAGCTTTGATTCCTCATCTTAGGCTGAAGTAAGAAGACAGTAGTCTGAATTCTGGAAAAAAACAAGTACTGAATTTAGTTGACTTCCTGCAGAGAGGAGACCAGCTGAAAATAGCAAACAATACATAGCTTTTTGAACGTTTACTTCACGTGATGCTGTGAACTTGTTCAATAGTACAGAAGTAAAACCAGCACAACGCAGCATGCTGGGTTATGAGAAGTATGCCAAGAAGTGTGAGCTTTCACTTGTTAACTTCCCACGAAGTTAAATTATTTTTTTCTTGCAGATGGTGGCAGTTGCCATATTACTGGATTGGAATAAAACTGTATGACCTTGTGGCAGGAAGTCAGTGTCTAAAAAGAAGTTATGTCCTCAGCAAGTCGAGAGCCTTGGAGCACTTCCCAATGCTGCGCAAAGACAAGCTTGTTGGAGCTATTGTCTATTATGATGGTATGTTCTCTTTATGTGACTCTTACTGCATTGTTCTATATCTGGGGAGAGGGGGAAGGAAGGAACACGTGTACATCAGCTACATTGACTCTCCAAAGGGAAGAATGACTTGAAGGATTCAGTTTGCATCTTAATTTATATCTATCGAACTGATGCTTCCATTGCTCACTACAGTAGTTTATGGGATGTAGAAGAGGATATGTTTGTTTTTACAGCTAGTAGTTGTAGTGATATGTGAAAGCCTCCTGGTGTTCTGGTGATTCCCAACAACTTTTCAGTTGTGCATGATTTTTGCTTTGCTGGAGAGGCAAGGCTCTTCCTGCTGCAAATACTCTACATGTGTGGTACTTGCTGCTCAGCCTGTTTTAAGTTGGACATCCTCACGACTGATAGAGCAATAAAAGCTACTCCTGATCAGCTAAGTCATATCTTGTTGGATTTCCAAATCCTGTGTTTACTTCAGACTTTGCCTTTGTTTGAAAGGAAGTTATGTCCCCAGTATAAAGCATACTCTGTGTAGCACTACTTGCAAGCATTTGCTCTGAATTCTTCTCAGACTGAATACATTTTCCAAGTTATTACATGTCAAGCAATTGTGGTCATTCTGATAGTTTACTGTAGTACTTCTGGTTTGGAAAGAATTTCAAACTTAAGATTTCTGCCAAAACACCTTTGAGTAGAGTTACAGAATCACGTGAGGAAAAAGTTGCCTCCAGCTTGAGTTGTTATTAAGACTGTTGGTTACGATGGATTCTGTTATGTTTTTGTATAACATACATACACAGTCAGCCTTAGAGAGAACAGATGCTTTCTGCAAGTGTTCTGATGCTGCATTTGTCTTGAAAAAGCAGTTTTTGTGTTCAAAAGTGTCTGTGCTTACTCAAGAGCGTCATTCATATTTGTAATGCAAGAATGCTGGTAAGTCTCCTTATTTTGTTCTGTGAAACAAGCAGTGGTAAGTCCCTAGCAGAGTGTCACAGCAATAGGTGCCACAGTGGGTCTTCTGAGCAGAGTCCCTGACTTTGTCCCATCAGTGTCTGCAGGTATTGGAGGCAGTCTGAAACAAAACTGGTAAAGGATTAGTTGGTTTCCTTGGCATAGGACTACCTAGAAGTCTTGCTTGTCCAGAATATTAGCACTTGTGTTGGGTCACAGGTGTCTTGAGTTTTATCCAAACTGTGACATCTCAGTGCTTTCTACCATTATGCAAGTTGTATCCCTGAACTGTCAGAACTCCAGTGTTCTTAGTTACTGCATTTTGTATGAATTCTAAATGCTGGAAAGCACTGGAGTTGGAATAGAGTATACTGTTACAACTGCTTTCTTGATGCACTGGGTTCTGATAGCATATCTAGAAGATAGAGCATTTTTATTTTGCAGCAGACTTGTATGCTGTTTTGTAGCATGTTTAGTTGGACTGTTTATTCCCTGTTTTCCATTTATCTTATTTTGCTTCCAAAAGACAAAGTTCTCCTAAAACTTTCTCAATAATGAGGCCATTTTGGTAATACCAAAACAGAAGTGTGTTAAGGATAGGAGGACAAGAAGGCCCTGGATTCCTTGCAGGCCAGGAGGAGCCCTCCTATGGATAAATGGCTTAAATGCTGGCACGCCTTGGTAGTGGCACAGTTCTACTTAGTTTTTACCTGGAGCTGTTGCTTTCTGACCTTCTGGAAACCAGGAATGTCTTCACACAAAATTGATGACAGAGGCTGTACTTTTCTCTTTTTAGAACTTGATTTATACTATTCATCAGCTTATCAATGGGGGCTTTTGTAGTGGGAAGAAGTAGGAGGGCCTCTTGAAACATGCTGGCTTGGGTAATATTAGCGAGGCCTCTGGCACAAGTGTGTGCTGGTGATTGTGAGCTGTCTGACACAGGGGCCAGTGGAGTGAAAAATAGACAGGGATGCTCATGTGCATAGGCTCTTATTTGGGAATGCAGTGAGAGTTAAAAGATGGACTTAGATTCTTCTGAGAGAAGTAAAAATTTACTTCTTTTTATTTAAGATACAAAGGAAATAAGTGGTTATTCAAAAACAAGATTTCTTTAATGGGGTTTTGTGGCATTTTAACTGTTTCAAATGAAAGAAATGACAACCTTCACGTGCCATAATGAGAGCTGCTGTAAATAACACACAAGTAATTCAGGCTTATTTTTTTCGTTATTATAAGCTATTCCTTCTCTTAGGCTGTTAAGAGATCCCAGGAGTTCATAAGAACAATGAATTACACTGTAATTAGTTTCTCAAAAGAGCACTATGGCTTGGGAATCGATAATCTATAATCTATTGAAATCGTTCCTGATGAAATAGATGATTTGGACATATCATGGTTCTGTACAACTCCAGCACTCTAAAAGTACACAGTTACAAGATAACCTTAAAGATAATCTCTAAATTTCTTGGAATAATTGTTTTAAATGGTGTTGCAATAGGTATAAACATTCAGTGCCAAGATGCCTCGTGGTCTTTCAGTGGCAAACATCTGTGCAGCAGTACAGTGCACAGCTGGTGGGCAGAGATCATAGAACAATTGGGTTGGGTGGGACCTCAAGGATCACAAAGCTCCAATCCTCCCACTGCAGGCAGGGCCACCAACTTCCCCATTTCATACCTGCCCAGGGCCCCATCCAACCTGGCCTTGAACGCCTCCAGGGATGGACGGGGCATCCACAGCCTCTGGGCAGCTGTTCCAGCATTGTGATGCTGGCAGGACTTCCAGGCTGATGGGGTGAGATCTCAAAAGCAGGTGTTAAGTTTTGCTGCTAGTGAAATTTGTGCTCGTGTTACTGGCTTGGCTTTGCTTTGCTTTTCTCTTAAAGCTGTGGGCTGCTATAGATCAGGTTACACACTGCTCTTTTGCAGAACTTAGGGAAATGCTACTGGCAGTTAACATCAGCACAAACCAAATTGTGCAGCTCCTTAAAGCCTCAGCTGAATGCAGAGGAGCTTCTGAAAGACAGAGGTATCATCAGAGGAGTGATGCAGCTTTGAGCTGTGTGTGTGCAGGGTAAAGCGAGAATGACAGCATTATGTCAGTTCTTAAGGTGCCCCATTCCAGAATGAAAACTGACAGGTAGATGTGTGCCACGGTATTTCTCCACTGGTCAGCCTATGGTCCATGGTCTGTGTGGGCTCACGTTACTCTGTGAAGCGTTAATTCGTTTATCTTGATCAATTAACTTGTGCTCTGTCAACACGAGTCAGCCAGCACACTACATTGTAAATCTATTAATTGGAATTTTAACAAGTCCAAAGGAATGGAGTGCAGAAGGGAGTGGAAATTCCACTTAAAGTGGAGAGGGGAAAGATATGGTTGAATTATGCTCATTTTAATTCTTTCACCAGAATTAGTCATGAATAAGAGCATTAAGTAATGGGGGAAAAAAAAGAAAAAACAACCCTCAAAACACTTGAATCTTAAAATAGGCCGTGTCTTTCCTCTCCATCCATGTTTTCCTGTGTAAGTAATAAATAAAATTCTTATCTCATTCTTGTGTTCCTGCCTCTATCGTAATTCCTGTCTCTATTGTAGCATCTCTGTATCTGTAGCTGTAAATAGCCCCAGCTAGCAGCATCTTGCTGTTGGGCATGTTGATTGCCACCACCAAAGGGAAGAATTTAAACTGCTCATTATGTGGGTTACTTTTTATTTTGATAAAACCACCTCTCCAGTGATCTTCGTATTGGTGGCAGTGCTGCCTTGCAAAGACAAGAAGCAGCGATGCTCTTTGCTTTTTTTCTGTAATTGTTGATCAAACCAGTGGCGTGTCAAGTGATCCATTATTCACGAATATTTTGTATTCTGCAGTGTTGCCACGGTCGTCTTAATTACATTTTTTAAAATTGTTTATACAGGCAAAAAAAGATGGTACATCATAAATGTTGGAAGTACCAGCAATAGCAAATCAGAGGCTTTACCAGAGGCTATTCTTGCTCTGTCTCAGCATCGGGAAACTAAAGCATATGTTGGATGTTAGCCTGGGTGTACACAATGTGTCCTATTTATTCAAGGTTTTCTTTGAAGCCGCAACTTACAAGTTTGTTTCTTAGGGGTACATGTCAGACTGCATTTAGCATTTGTTGGTAGTAGGATACTCCTGAATAGCAAAAAGGCAACATTTTGGGGGAAGAACGTGGCTGCTATCTGAGCAGTGATCTGTCAGTTCCATTTATGTAGCTCAAGGAAAACTGGAAGGGAGGCACTATGGAGAGCTGGCCTGAGATCTCAAGATCATATGCAGAATTATTTTAAAGCATTTTAAATGGAAGAATTAATCTCCATTTAAATCATACGTAGTGCATTATGTTAAAAATTAGGGAAGACATTAAAGAGGAGATGCAAGCGGCCAGAATATTTATTTAGAAATTCTAAGTGGCGCAGATCTCCTTAAGATGCATTGCTTTCTATCTTTAGGTGCTTGCAGACTTCTCTGCTTACATATTTTGCCTTTCAAAATGAGCCTTTAGGTGTGTGAGGAAAATGTTTGTTCTTGAATCAGTCATGAATTTAAAATTTTTAGGGTTTTTTTGGTTGTTGACCTTGCTCTTGGAATTTGCTGTTACTTTCTGCAAATAGGAATTAGCAGACACTACTCCTGTCACTGGGTGGCTTCAAGGGAGCTGACTGCTTAATGTCTTGTTCTGTGACTTTCCAGTATGCTTACTGGGATGTAAGTAGCTGTTCTTTGTATTCTTGCTATTTATTCTCTCCTGAAATGTTTTAATATGAAGGTTATTTAAACATAAAGGGGGAAAAAAAAAAGCATTGGCAGAGGATTTAGCTTTCCTTGTGTACAGCAAACCCCATGAGAAATCCTTCCTGGGCACGCAGGCACACACGCCGACACACACAAAAATCAATGCAAAAGAGTAGAGCATTCATTAAGCTGTCAAAAATGGAATAAATGCTTTTTTTTTATTTAGGCTCTTGTAGCTATTTTTCCTAGTTTTTGAGTGTGTCCTGAATTATGAAATGTTACAGCTTTATAATTCATATTTGACAAATTAATATTTTGAGAATGTTGTGAGCCGTAATAGGGGTATTACCCTATTACAGATGCAGACAACTGTATGACTTTTCTCCTTCCCTGGATATGAAAACTCTTTGACAGTTTGTCACTAAAAAGATTTTTCTATAGGTGAAATACACCGCTAACCATATTTCTTGGTATTTCAGAATTGAAAGGAGGTGAATGAGAGAAGCCTTGCAGGCACGCTAAGTGTAGGTACAACCTGGAAAAGTCTATATGTATTCTCCATATCCAGTTGTTTCCAAATACGTTTTGTCCCATGTTTTATATAATAGAGTTGCATGTGAAATCCTGCAGAGAAGCGGCAGGCTGCTGTGAGGAGGCTGCTGAGGTGATACGGGCTGCCTCTAGTGGAGTACGTGCAAGACGAGGTGCTGGGCTGTGGCTGAACCTGGAGCAGCGATGCTGCTCCTCTTTGCTGCTGTTCCTATAAACGTGAGCGGGAATCTGTTCTAAGCAGCACTTCCCAATCCTGATAAAATCAGACGGCTCTCTTTCTCCTGCGAGGTGACTGGAATCAAGCAGTGCTTTATCCGCCGCGGCTCTCTGTCGTTTTCAGAAGGGATAAAATCAATGGCTTAAAATGGCTTGCATCTTTAACCCAGTTTTCCCTCTGTCAAAGGGTACGGCAGTACCTGCGGGAGCAGCAGTTCCGCAACAAAGGGCTGTGCATTCCAGAGCACTTGTTCTCTTTTTGCTGGAGGCGTCGTTCCCAATTGCGCGCGGATGATAACTGCATCTCCTGCTGTACCTGTAACAATTTAATTGTGTAAGTCAGCCCAGTCAAGCATCCCTGGCTCATGACTGGGAGACATGAAATTCATTGTCATTATTGTCCCTGTCATTTTGGATCATTATATCCCGCTGCAGAATTTTCCTCACTCCAGTGCTTTCTTACCTCCAGGAGCCGGGGATTATGGCTGAGGTTGGGGTGGGGGCAGGACTGTGAACTACATTTACCTCAGGGGAGCCACAGATTAAATTGGCTTTGCTCTCTGACTTGCTGGATTCATCTGTTTGTACGCTGAGGGTTTAGGGTTGGGAGTGATGAATATTCGAGTGAATTCTATGCCTGTTTGTTGTTGTTGTTTTTGTTTCTTTGCTCTTTAATGCTCGTGTAAGCAAAGGATGATTTTCATATCCCTTAAGAAGAGAATGGGGAATAATTCTTCGGATCATCTTACCTAAAAGATTTAAGATTATTCCCGAGCAAAATGATGCTGGCTGCATGTTGTGCCACCAACTCCTCGTTGTGCCCCAGTGTGCCGTGGCTTTTAGAGGGGAGGCTCTGACAGAGCATGTAACCCTGCTGTAATTTATACGCGTGTTTTCTGTGAACATAATAGCGGGTCATTAGTTAGCAGGCACTGGTTCTGTACAGCAGGCAGGGCTGTACGGGTGGTAGGGCTGTCAGCAATGTGTTCCCGTGCACCTCGGGCAGCTGTGGGTGCAAGGGGCAGCGAGGCTGGGCTGGGACTGCCCGGAGCTCCTCATCATGCAGGGCACGTGCTGGGCCCGGCAGCGCTGTCCCTGAGCCCTGTGTGCACTCCTGGCTGGCCGCAGCCCCTGCCCTCGTGGTTCCGTCCCTCAGCCTTCAGCCCTGGCAGGGTCCCCCAGGTCCTGCAGAGCTGCTCGTCCATCCCGCAGGCCGTGCTGTGTCCCTGTGGCCCGGCCCAGCAGGCCGGCCTGATGCTCGTGTGCTGTGACATCTCAGCGTGGCTGCCACAAACTGACAGTGACAGTGTTTGGTCTCATTTTAACACTGTGCTTTTACTTACACTGACACCGCAATATGATTGTGGTGACAAGTTGAAGGCTGATAGAAGGAAGTGGGAAACAACATAATTACAAAGCAGCAGTGCTGAACAGTAATTCCAAATTCTCTTTCCTAATGTGCTCGGGTAGCACGGCTTATTTTTATATGCCAGTACCTTAGTTTCAGTTAGTTTTAGCTTTCTTACCCTGCCGTGATGCTCCAGCAGAGTATTTTTATGCATTCATTTCTTTATAACTGTGCGTAAGTTGGAGTGTATTGCATTTTTGTTTCCTCATCTTCCTTGTGATCCTGTTTGGTTTTTGACTGTGTGCTTGGCTAGTTGTCTTCATCTGCACGGACAGCCAAGTGCAAAGCAGAGCATGGTTTTTATGTGATCTGTATTAGCAGTCTGGTGGGGTACTGCTGTGTTGCTGTGGGTGTGGTGGCACTGATCTGAGTCAGAACGCTCTTCCTCTGCAGCTGTCCAAGAACAAATACATGTACACTGTGTGTCCTAGAAAGCCTGTTAGTTTTTGGTGAATTTTTGACCTGGCTTAAGTTTCACATGATTCAGAGAGTTAAGAAACAGTTCAAGTCTCAAGGCGCTTCTAAAGACTTGGCATATGAGTCAAAACTTAAGTTAACATCTCAATTTGTTCTACGTAGGCTTGGGGAGAAGGGCTTACTGCATTCCTCCTGAAAGAAGTCTGGAACAACTTTTAGGCATCATGAATCAGCTGGAGTGACTCAATTTGGATGCAACTGGTTCCAGCGACTGCAACAGATGTTGAGTTCCCATTTTAATGCTTGTAATAAAACTGTTCCTGTAATTAAGCACTTTCTATTTAAAAATTGGTGGATGCAGGCAGCTCCGATAACTAAATTATATATCACTGTATGTAACTACAGATCATCAGCCTTAAATTTGGTAAGCTTTGTATATACACAACAGGAACACTTTTATGTACTGAGATGTGTTGTTTGATTCCTTGTGCTGTTGGGTTTTTTTTTACAGCATGAATTGTGCAATACTTCTGTAGGAATATAACGTTTATCATTTTAAGATGACCTCAGAACAGTGCTTTTGGGGACAGTGGGCATCGATATTGTGACAATCTAGTGATGTCCCATCTGGGCAGGCTTTGGGGCATGTTCCAGACCCAAGGGGCTGCCTTGCAAGTTGCAGGCAGTGTTCCAGTTAACCAAGTGGAGCTCAGTGATACCAGTAAGGAAGCAATGCCCAAGCTGTTAGTTAACTGTAATCTCATGAGCTTTTTAAAAGAAAACAACAAGCCCCAACTATTTGTATGGTTGTATTATGTGGCAGTTCAAAATTGTTGCCTAGTTTCTCATCCAAATATTTCATTTTATTCTTTTTTTCTTCCTTCCAAAAGGAGCCTAGTATGTACTTCTATAGAAAGATCTGCCCTCTTGAGAAACTGCATTAAGGCTGTCATATAGCTTCTTGCATGGCTAATTTCCAGCTCACCATTTAGCTTGACCTCAACAGCAATAATTAGATAAGCCTAATAGGAAAAGACTGTAAATTGACACAAGGTGAGAAAGCTTTCATGTCTGTTGCAGGGACCACCAGCCTGCTCCTTAAAGCAAGAAGTTTGGCTTAGCACTACAACAGTGTGGATGAGTCACATGGTTTTGCAAAGTGTATGCAGAGCAATTTTGGGGGCCATGGCTGCAGTGTTTGGGGGCACTGTGGTTGAATACAGCTGCAGCGTGACATGTAACAAAGCATTAGTTCTTAGCATAAGAAAGTTAGGTGGATAACATGTCACTCGGCATTAAAAGAAGTTCCACTCTGCAGTCACTGGCTGCTGAGTGGTGTTGATTTTCAGCTGCAGAGAGTTGCAGAGCGGAGGGCAGGGATGGGTAGAAAAGCAGCGGGTGTCAGGGTGGCAGAGTGCAGGAGGTACTGGCACTACTGTTGTGCCTCCTTGGCGTGGTGGCTTTCACAGCTCCACCAAATCAGTCACAAAAATCTACAGTCTGTGGGCTTTGTTACCACTACTGGCTGTGGTTCAGCATTGATAAAAATAAAATCGAATGTACACTGTGCACTCTGTAGGAGGATTCTTTTAGTGCCAACGGAAGCATTGTCTGTTCTTATTTGAAGAAATGCAGCATTTGCTACGAAGGATCAAAAATAGAATTTTCCTAAATTACAGAAAAGAAAAAAGAAATTATCAACAGTGATGCCATTTGGTTTATCTTAAAATTATGTGGAACACATTGTCAAAATGTCGTCTTGCCCCAAACGTCTTTGACAGTATGCCTTCTAAGAATAGTGTTGGTTCTTTTTGAGAGGATTAAGTGTCACTTTATTGAAAGCAGTTAGGCCAGTGTCTCGTTAGCAGTGTTGGCTACCCTTAGTGAAAATGAGCTTACTGCAATTATTGCTGTACAATGAGCAGATGACAACAGCAATAATGAGATGGGTGGCTCTTTGTTTTTCTCAGAAGTAATTTAAAGGATTTCCACACCCATTTTTGAGTTGTGCTTTAGGAGAAGTTGTGGGGAGAGCTCAGCAGGTTCCGTCCATGGCTCCTGGATGTTTGTTCCAAAGCTGCTGGATCTGGCTGCCATGTGCAGTCCCTGGAGATGCATCCTGCTGACAGAGCTGACCACAGCACACCAGCAGCCCTGGAGCAGCAGGACTGCAGCTGCTCACCTGGCTGGGGCAGGGTGATGGGCACGTCTGTGCTCAGTGGATGTCCTGGTTAGATGCTCACTGTATTGCTCTGAGCTTCGTTAGGAGATCTTCAGCAGCTTGCTTGCTATGGAAAGGAATGCCGAATTAGTTGGACGTAGCTGCTGTGGTACTGTAAAACAGGTTTTGGATTTATCACTAACAACGTTCAGAAGAAACCCATGGTAGAGTAGAAGGGGGAGCAAAAGAAGATAGCTCTGTGTTTGCTTTGGAGTGCCAGACACTGATGTGGAGGACAGTGGATGCAGAACTGCCTGGAGTAGGTGATGCAGGGCCTCCCACAGAGGTCTTTGGTCACCTTGTCCTTAGCACACATCTATGCCTTGGGTTTCCTGGGCGGTTTCTGAGTGTGCTGATAGTGCCTGTGTCAAGAAAGCCTTGCATCTCTGTTTGGAGAAAGTTAAGCTTGGAGGCATTTATCTTGGGTTTGGAGGTGGCAAAAGGAGGATGACAGTTCACTGAAAAAATGAGAAGACAGAGGCAGCATTCTCGTTCTCTCTGTTCCTCTCGAGTGGTGAGGATTGTTGAAGTGCCACAACGCATTCCAACCTGTTTGAAATTGGGGATGATTGTTATTTCAAACTACCATGACTGAAAGTAACTAGGTTTATTTAATCAACAAAAAATGTTTTCTCAATCATGAACGGTGTGGTAGTGAGAGCTGTTCTGCAGTGCCTTGGCAATAGCTGCTCCGCATGGAGGAGCAGGAACGGCTTCTTCAGGTGTCAGGGCAGAACAGATGATTGCACAGAGTGCAGAGTTTTAATGTCATTGTTTGTGGGAAAATGTGCAAATATGAGTTAATGTTAAAACCTCACAGACACACCTCCCAACAAATAAACCTGTTCCTGAGTGGATGGGCCATTGGACCGTGACCCCATCCTACCGAACTGTTGAGGTATTATTCTTCATAGATGATAAATTTATGAGCCAGTAAGTCACTCCTCATTGCTTTCCAATCTAGACCTCCACAGATCTCTGCTGTTTATACTGTGAAAAACTCCAGCACTCCGCACTGTAGATTGCATTAAGCTGAAGCCAGCGTTGTTTTTTCTCAATGCATAGTTAATCAGCAACTGGTTATTTCCCAGTCCTCTTCCTGCAGGTGCATTGCCTAGGCACTCAAGGTTCCCTTGGACAGCCGAGAACTACGCAATAGCAAGGGTTTTCTCACAGCAGAGTAACAATGAGAGGGATATGGATGAGAAGTACAACAGGGCTACCTTGAAGGGGTGCTGTGCAGGGCTGCTGCTTTGGGCTTTCCTTCATGCAGAGATGGCACTTCTCTTGGGTAGCAATTAATCATAGAGTCATAGAACAGTTGGGTTGGAAGGGACCTCAAGGATCATGAAGCTCCATCCCCCTTGCTGGGCCACCAACCTCCATATCTAATACTAGACCAGGCTGCGCAGGGCCCCATCCAACCTGGCCTTGAACACCTCCAGGGTTCTGTTGTGCTGGGTTTCCTGCCCTGTACAGCAATGCCCTGTAGCACCCCAGGGCTGGGGAGCCTCAAACATCAGAGCAAAGAGGCTGCCCAGCTTCTGCATGCCTTTGGCTCTGGACTAGAAGAGCATCCTGGATGTGCTGTACATTAAAGTAGCTGCTGTAATGCAGCTTGCTGCTATTCTCTTGTTTTTTTTTTCTTTCCCCAGTGTTCACTATGTACACAAGATGCTGAACATTCTCAGCCCTTTGTTAAAACACTCAGTTTTGAGATAGACTTTGTGAGGTCACTTCATCCCTTCCCTGACACTGCTGTAGCAGAAATGTTGATGCATTTGTTTAATGATTTGCCTGCCACTTCTGACAGATGGCTGTTTAGTCTCATGCATCTGCTATGTTGGAGCATCTGCAACTTTTCTTGACATCTTGCTAAGTTGTTTTGCTGTTCTTTTCTGCAGTTTATTCTGGGCATTGTTTGCGTAGTTGAATCAGAGTTACTGTTTGTTTCTTCATCGGTGCTTCATCATATCACTGTTTCTGTTCACTTTGCGTAGCTTGCCTTGTGCTTGAAGACTGATGGCACTGTATCACCTCAGCTGGGTTGGAATGAGGATGGGAGAGGGGAGGTGGCACCTCCAGGCCATTGATCCCAGCTTTATAACTTTGCCCTTTTAGCTGGGAACAGATTACGTGCGCGGCGATACGAGATGCGCAGGCAGAATCTGAAGGACCAGACTTTGCATAAACCATTTGTACTGAACGTTCAGAATGCTGGCAACATAAATCAACAACAATATCTATTACAAATTCATCACTTTACCTGTATTATCTTTGATAGAACTGGTCCGGGCACGTGGGGAAGTGAACCACATCTGAGGAAGTTTAGCCCTGCTGTAAATTAATTATTCGGGACACACAGAGCCTGGCCCCTTCAATGTATAGTAATTCTTTCCAGCCAGCATCCTGGACTTTAACTTCAGTGGTGATAATAAATAGGAAAAGTCTCAGGTGAAGCCCGTGTTTTAAAGTAATTAATCATCTTCCCCTCATGGTCCCCCGCCTCTCTCTTGGTTTTCTTTAACGAGGGAATTTCGGTAATAAATCTTTAATGATATGTGTTAAGAATCCTTCATTAATTCTTGTCTGCTTATTTCTTCTTCTGATGATTTCATGCTGTATGTTGGGAAGCTAAAATACCTGTTGAAATGATAACACAAAAGAAAGTTACAGGAAACTTTTAATTTAGGGCAGCCTGAAAGATTTGTTGGGTTTTGCACGTGGCGCGGCACAGCCAAGCAGGCGTCGGTGGCGGGCTGCGGCGGCACTGCTCAACTGCGCTTCGCCAGAGCAGAGCAGGAGGCTCCCACGTTGGAGCAGCAGCACTCTGTGGGGCGGCTGAGCCCATCGCCCTCGGCCCCGCACCGGCGAGGGGTGCAGGGTGGCAGCACGGCGGGGGCCGTGCAGAGGCCATGTCTTTTAAATAGCGACGTCGGGCGCGAGCAGCCATCACGGCTATCGGATGTGACAGGGACAGCTGAGACAGATGGGTTCTGACACGCTTCCATACCGCGCGGCCGTGGCTGGAGGTGACTCACATCCTTCCCTCTCCCTTCCTGCTGCAGGACAGCACAACGACGCGCGGATGAACCTCGCCATCGCCCTCACCGCTGCCAGGTACGGCGCTGCCACCGCCAATTACACTGAAGTGCTGCGCCTGCTGAAGAGGACGGAGCCGGGCAGCGGCAAGCAGCGCGTGTGCGGGGCACGCTGCAGGGACGTCCTCACAGGTGTGTGCCACGGCCCGCGCTGTGCTGGGAGGTGGAGGTGGGAGCGGGAAGCGCTAATGGTCAGTATTGATGAGCTGATGAAGGAGCCATCTTCCCAGAGCACATGGCACAGCAGTGGTGTCAATCATCTGTAACTCATGTCCGACCTTTCCCTCGGATCGCGGTGTTCTGGCAGGGTGGGCTGAGCCTTACCTCCAAGCCCTCCTGTCGAGCAGAGGCGCTGTTGTAAAATGCCGTGTGCCATACGATAATAATACTGCTCACCAGCTGAGTCCTCCTCTTTGAGAGGTGCAGCTCAGCTCGCTCCTCCCCTACCTCCTGCCCTGCCTCCACAAGCAGCGCAGAACTTTCTGCAAAGTGCTTCCTCTGAAGTCTGGCTTTAAATGCAAACTTGGTTAATTTTTGAGAGCGGTTCCAGCCGCCCCCTTCAGACGAGCAGGATGTGCCTTACAGTAGGTTAGGTTCACAGATTAATAACGCCGAGTGTCAGCGAGCAGGGAAACAAATGGGGCCCGTGATTGATGCTGTTTTCTTTCACAGGGCAGGAATTTGATGTCAAAGCCAAATGTGTTATCAATGCTACAGGACCTTTCACCGACTCAGTGCGCAAAATGGATGATCAGGAAGTACCCAACATCTGTCAGCCCAGCGCGGGCGTGCACATCGTGATGCCAGGTTATTACAGGTAACCATGTTCCAAACCCAGACCATTTGTAACAATCTCTGCTGGAGGCTGTCGCAAATAAGCTTGCAGGGATGCGGCCGTGGTTTTTATGGTAGCTTTGAATGCACGCTTGATGATTTTGTAATTATTATTCTTCATTTAGAAGGTTCTGGTACTGTGCGTGTTAAAACACCAGCTTTATCTAGGTGGAGAAGAGTGAAGCCTTGTGGCTTGTAGGTGAGGCTTAGCAGGGCAGAACTGCTGAAGCAGAAGGGCCTTCAGGCAGGGACTGCTGTAAGGTGCCTCTCCTGTAAGGGGTGAGTTGGGCCTGTTGGCTGTTTCTTCACCCCGTTAAGAGAACAGGAAATGTAGAAAACCTTCCTGAGAGCTTCCTGCCTTCTTAGAAAGCTTACTGTCTTACAAAATAGCATACTGTCTAGGCAACCATCTGCCATTACGCTCTGCCCCTGGTATTAGTATGGATAGACTCCACTGGTGTTAGGAATGCAGCATGTACACAGTGTAGCATGTCGTTCAGAATGCCATTAAATGCTGATGGTTGCTGATGGCAGGTGTCCACCCACCCTTGCTGGTTCAGGTGAAGGGGACCGTTCTACCTGTGCTGAGCTCACCACAGGCTCCTGGGCCCTCTGCAAGCACTTGCTCTGCAGACTTATTCCTGCTTCTCTCCTTATTTGTTGCTGCCAAACCAAATCCCCTTCTAACACATGTAAGCCGTTTCAGTTGAAGCTCAAATATTACCTTTGGTTCCTGAAGTCATTAGCATCCTAATGGAAATTCACATTTATAACTTATACCGGTTCTGTTGATACAGTGCATATACAATAATGCCTTCCATATGACTGTTGCAATCCTCTATGAATATCAATCTAGACTTTAGTGCACAAAGTGTTGTTGCCTGAGCTGTCCCAACAGGACATGACCAGAGACTATAAAATTGAGGCATCTCTGGCCTAGTGGAAAATCACTTTTGCAGTCTCTGTTTTTTGTGTGTCTTCCCCCCCATGACAATCAGGAAGTGACTTGACAGCTGCTTTAAAGCAACAGCAAAGAGGATAAAAGCTTTGTAATCCTAAGTTGTTCACATACAGTGGTGCACAACTGCATGGTTTTGGTGTCGGGCCACCAAGTCAGCTGTTTGGCTTGGAATCACTTTGTAGACTCCAAGATGAAGATGGCTTGATGCACGTGAGGGCTCTAATTACGTGTTTTGTAAATACCTAATAATTGTCACTGCTAATGTGGAGAAAAATTCTCCTCCTTGTTCCCCTGTGTGTGTCAGCATGTGGGCATTGCTTTTCTTGTAAAATACTGTCTGCCCACATGCTGCCTCTGCAGTGCAGCTGATGAAATAAAACCGATTTCCGTTCAGTGGGGAAGCCTGATCCAAGGAACTGCATGGAAATACTCGTGGTATTTAACCTCAGTTGTATGGAGTCTTTATTCCTGATTCCAAGTGGATGGATATTCCTTACTAATAAGGCTTATTTAATTGCATCTGCTTGCCTTTGTAAAATTTGTGTGAATTTGGGCCAAAATTCTATAAAAGAGAATTTCATTTCTAGACACAGCTAAGATTTTGTAAAACTAACGTTAATGTAATGCGTTCACTTCCCATGGGATTCTTGCTCATTTGTGTTCTTCATTAATAGTCCCAGTATTCCTCCTCTCATTAATTCTATTTTTAGTATACATATCTGCTCTAGTAGCTGCAATAACTCTTTCACTCTCTATTGTTTAAACATAATATCTGCAAAAAGAGAGAGCATTCTGGCCACCTTTGTTCTGATTAGCACGTCTCAGGCAGGAAGCCTATGTGTGCAATACTAACTTCCACTCAACGAATTTCAGGTAATTTTCAGTCCTCTTAGATTTTCCTATCCTTTCCATGTTTCAGGTTCCAGTTATATTTGAATTACAGAATGGTTTGAGCTGGAAGGGACCCTTAAAGGCAGTCTGGTCCCACTCCCAGCAATGCACAGGGACAGCCACAGCTCCATCAGTGCTCAGAGCCCAGCCCTGACCGTGTGTGTCTGCAGGGATGGGGCACTGCCACCTGTCTGGGCACCCTGTGCAGTGCCTCACTGCCCTTAGTGTGAATATCTTCCTTGTATCCCCTCTGTTAAACCTCAGCTCTGCTTTCGTGGAAGTCACCTGTTTTCTATTTAATTGCACGTATGGGGTTTCCATAGGAATCTTCCACGTTTCTGATCTAACATCTAGAATGAATAACCTACTGACTTCAAGCTCAAGAGTTCAGATCTGTCTTTCAAACGAAGTTTTGTTTAATTTGGTAGTCTGTAGCTCATATTCTCACATCTTATTTGTACTTCAGTAAGCACTGTTCAGGGTTCTTTCCTCATTTGTGATCTGCTCTAAGCACTGTTCAGTACAGCTGTGCTGCTGTGTCTGAGGCAGAAGCATGCTGAGGAGCAGGCACGCTCCAAGCACTGGGTGAAGTCAGCTGTTGCTGTGTCATCAGCTCCCAGAGGGGTGGCTGTCCTGGTGTTTGTTCTGCCAGCAGGCACTTCTGATCCATCTGTATTAGACTCCTAGGCTCTGTCTATTTGCCACTATATTTCTGTCTCCTGTTAGAGTTTACAAATCCTAATCTTACCCGTTTTAGTGATCTTGAAGGATCACCAGAGAAACGTGCTGGTGGGTGGTAGCACTGTACTGCATGGTCACACCAATTCCACCGCCATCAGAATCTGTGTGGTAAAACCACAGACTTCCAGCAGTGCTCCAGTTCAGCTGGCAGCACGCTGCTTGTTGATGGATGTTTTAATTTTTTTGGTTGCTCTGCAGTTACCTCTATAAGACAGAAGAAACAGAGCAAAGGGAGACTGAGAAGAACTTCCCAGGACAGCTGGTGGTCATTAAGTCAGTAAATTAATTGACGTACAGAAGGCTTCTTCATCCCTTCTCATCTCTTGCTGTCGCCCTCTCGTAGTACTTCAGTCTGTAGGGGTTACAGTGAAGCTTCGTTTGAATTCTTTACTCATTTCTCTTTCACAGCTTTTTACTTAAATCGTGTTAAAAAATATATTATTCTTTTGAGAATGTCTGAAGTTATCTGAATATTCTGATACTGTATATTAAATCTCTCGTTTCCTGTCTCTGAATCAATAGCTTTTTCATTTTAAAAAGTAATCATTTGGCTGACGTGATTTACCTTTCACAAATCTGTGTTGACTTCCCCTATTAAATTGTACTTTTCCAACTGTATGCTTAAGCTGTCTATAAATATCATCTAAAAAATGTTCTAATATACATGCTATATATGAAATTTTCAGCTGCTCCTAGCCTTTCCAGATATTGCAAACTTACCCTCAGCAATCAGTTTGGACTTCCTAAAAATGAAATATTCAGTGTTTCAGCTTTTTAAATAGGTAATTCTATCCAACCTCCAGTCTTTGTCTCCCTTCAGCTTGTTGTGTTAGTAGTTACCTCGGTCTGTTGAGTTATCCCCTCTGCTGATCCTTCCTGTATCCTCCTTCCAGTACCAGCAATAGGTGCAAAACCTGGAGACTGCTAAACTGCCTGCAGATGATTGTACGAAGACTTCCAGTCCCTAATAGCAAAGTCAGTGTCTTTCCTTTCAATACAAGTTAATAGAAAAAGGGGCAGCTTGAATCTTCTCCCATATAACAACTACTTACATCAAAGGACTTGTAGGTGCCTCGTTTCCTGAAATAGAAGCAGTGCTGTTTAGTGAGTGATTAAGACAACTTTTTCTTTTGTACACGTGGATATTTTTACTACTATTTTTTTAATATTATTTACCAGAAAACCTTGATAAATAGTTAAAACTTCATGTGCAAAGAGCTATCATCTTTCTCTTTCCTGAATCATTCTATAGCACTGGCACAAATGAATGAAGGTGATTAATCATTATGGGGGTGTATCTTCTGCCATTTCCCCTCCAAAGATGGTTCCTAGTTCAGAAAAGCTGCTGGAAGCATTTGGAATATATTTCTGGTCTGAATCCCTTGACAGTCTGGGCTTCAGTTCCTGTTCTTATGGCAGGTGCTTACTGAATTCAGGCTGTAGGGTCCTTGGAAGTTTCCTGTTTTAATGTACTCATAACGCTAATGATTTCAGTGTTTCTGCTCTCCTTTTTTCTACTTCTTGTTCCTACCTTTGCCTTCTCCCTCCTACCCACCTTAGTTTTGAATAAGGTTGCAGAAGCCATTGGGTTTCTTACCTGCTCCTTAAGTAAGTGACATCAGTTACCTGATAAATGGGGTTACTAATGTTTGGTCTGAATTTTTTCCTCCTACTAGACACATTACAGACAAACCAGAGTTCTGTTTTTTTCCACAGCAGCCTGTGCACTGTTTGAGCCTCCACTGTTCTTTGTGACACTAAGTTATTGTCTGTTTCTTAATACTAAAAGTAGTTGTTCATTCCACAATAGGGGATTCCAGTGAATGCTGTTTTAAATTTCAAATCCTTATATTTGAAATTCCAGTGACTGGAGGAGGGAGGTGCCAGGGACCTGGTTGCTTTCACTAAGGATGTGTCCTGCTGTCTGATGTAGGAAGTCACATTCTGGGAATCACATTTAAAGGCCTTAGCTCCAGAAGTTTTGAGAAATACATTTTAAGGTTGGGTTCACAGAATCACAGAATGGCCAGGGTTGGAAGGGACCTTCAGGATCATGAATGTCCAACCCCCCTGCCACAATGCAGGGCCACCAACCTCCTCATTTAATTCTAGACCAGGCTGCCCAAGGCCCCATCCAACCTGGCCTTGAACACCTCCAGGGACGGGGCATCCACAGCCTCTCTGGGCAGCTGTTCCAGTACCTCTGTAAAGAACTTCCCCCTGACATCCAACCTAAATCTCCCCTCCTTCAACTTAAAACCATTTCCCTTCATCTTGCAGTTATCAACCCTTTCAAAGAGTTGATTTCCCTCCCCTCTGTAGGCTCCCTTTAGGTATTGAAATGCTGCAATGAGGTCACCCTGCAGCCTTCTCTTCTCCAGGCTACTTCTATATGTGAAATATATTTCTATACGTGAGAAAATTTAACAATACTGGAGCAGGAATTGATACACTCTTGGTAACTTGGTTGTGGTGATCTCTCTTGGCACAGCAGCAATGCTGATGTAATAGTTGAACATGTACAAGAACAGATCCTGGCGATGCCTGATCTGCTCTGAATCACATCCCTTCTTTTTCAGCCCTGATAACATGGGTCTGCTCGACCCAGCCACCAGCGACGGCAGAGTGATTTTCTTCCTGCCTTGGGAGAAGATGACTATTGCAGGGACCACAGACAGCCCCACCGATGTCACCTCCCATCCCATACCGACAGAAGAAGATATCAACTTCATTCTGAGTGAAGTGCGCAACTACCTTAGTGTTGATGTTGAAGGTAGGAGTGTCAGTTGTTGCTGGGAGGGATAACTACAATATTTCAGTCTGAATACATGCTGTCTGTCTCAAGTTTCTCCAGTGATTGATAGCTGTGTTCTTGCCCCTCTAATGCTTGTGAGCTGTAAGCGTCATCTCGATCCGTTTCAGAGCAATCACTGATGCTTTTCCAGATATACTCTCTCTTCTTGGGCTATTTATATGGAAATCAGTTGATATCTGAACATGCAGATTTCACGTACCTCTCATCCAACAGGCAGCAGCTGTCAGATGACTCATTCTGGCCTTTTTGAGTGGCAGATGCAAAGTTTGGCTGAAGTGGGTCGGCTGGTTGTATGTCCATACGGGTGCATTGTAGAATTCCTCTGCTTGATTGTAGGAAGAGTTCTTCTTTTTTCCTCTGTCTTCCATTTTTTCAGATGCTTTCTTAATTACATTTATTGGTGTGGTAAATACCTAATAGTTCAGCTCTTGCTTGAAGAGGGAAATATAACGGGCAGAAAGGGGAATTCATCAGAATCACTTGGTGATTGTTGACCTCAGTAATTGAGCTGAGAACACCTTTGTTGGAAGGTGCTGGCTTGTTTGACCTTAGTGCTAGTTTAAAGGTGAGAGGTTTCCTTACTTTGTAGTCAGATTTACTGTTTTGTTGTTTTTTTAATGGTTACGTGAAAGCACCTGTGCTCCTGTTGTAGTAGTGCTAAAAGACATCTGAAAACCACTGTTTGTCGGGAACGCTGCAATCTCTGGGATTTAGGAAACCTGCTGTCCAGCAGTTGGAAAAATTAGATTACCAGATTCCTGAAATGAGCAGGTTGGTGGCTGTCTTGTACAGCTTTGGGACAAACTGCCTTGAGGAAATGTACCCTTACTTTTCTGGTGCAGAAGCCAATACAAGTCGGCATGGTGGGACAGGCAGGTAGCTGGTGGTGTTCAGAATAAGGCAGAAATCTTGCAAGGTATTTCACACAAGTGCATTATGAAGTGTTCAATTCTTTTGAATGAAACCAACCTAGGTGTGCATACTGTTTCTCACATGGCAATTAGCAGTGTTTATAGATTGCCTGTTACTGAATTAACAACTGTGCTGGCCATATCAACTCACTGCAGACCTGCCTTTTTGCTGCCAGAGACAGTGCCAGGGTTATCAACTTACACAGGCTTGGATGTGTTCCAACTGTTTAATTATAGTGTCACGCATGCTGCTTTTTCTAGTTTCATTAGTTTATAAATGTAATATGGTATCTTATTTCTGTGATTAACACTTCATTTTGGCAGGTTAAACATGCTGGCAGAGCACCATTGATTTCTGAAATCTATTTTGTGTTCTTTGGGGATATTTTTACACCGTTACCGATTTTTAAGTTATCAGTTATTTGAAAGCTGCATCAGAAATTGTTTCGGGGCTTCGGTGTAAAGTGGTCAATTTTTACTATCGTAAATTTAGCAAGCAGCAAAATTAATTTCATGAGATTATTGGTTTCATGTTTTATATATTCCTGAAGAAAGTCCCGTTCAGAGGCTAGGGTTTTTTCCTGCAACTGTTAAGGACCTCTTTTTGCTACTTGTTGCCTTCAGATTTTATTCTTTCACATTCAGTGGAAGGCCAGGATTGGCTGTTGGGATGCAGTAACTGCCAGGGAGCAGAGGAGTAGCATGGGGGCATGTAAATGGCCATTGAGTTGGGCTTCTTGTGAAGTGGGAAAATGCTTCTGAAGCCGGTATGGTTGGGAAGGCAGGAGGAGGTGGCTAAGAACAGTGTGGGCTTCTGGATGATCTGTGACAGATCACCTGGGCCCTCTGGGGTTGCTGTGCAAATGCTGGGGGCCTGGGGGAGCAACAGGCCTAGGAGATGTGCTATAGCCTAGCAGGTGCAGGTGTGCCATCAGGCTTCTGACGGAGGCTGTGAATGAAGATCACTTATTTTTTCCAGATTCTCCTCTTGACAAATTCCACACTATACTAAAAGCTTTCAAGTCCTAAAAGCAAACATTGTAGGAACAGATTTTATTTTGGTTTCTGACGTGCTGTGTGAGGACTGTCCTGTCCACAGAAGCAAGGAGGGATAAGACTTGGTGCTGCACTGGGTGCTGTTTATGGTGGGATTTCTGTTTTGGAGTGAGGGTTTTCTGAGCTGATAGGTGACTCTGATAGCTGAGTCTCGTGGTGGATCAGTTCCCAGAATCTCTCTCTTCTGTTGGATTCTTAACCAGTGTGACAGACAGGTCTGTCTGTGTTTGGCTTTGTTTTGGTCAGACGACAAGAGAAGGGCAGTGCCATTTTTCATGCTGCTTGGAGGTAACGCCACAGAGACTGTAAGATGGATAGGAAATGAATACACATACAAAGTTCCTGACTAATTTTGGTTGACTTTTTCTTCTGGACAGTGAGAAGAGGTGACGTGTTGGCAGCCTGGAGTGGCATTCGTCCTCTGGTCACTGACCCCAACTCCAAAGACACGCAGTCGATCTGCCGGAACCACGTTGTTGCTGTCAGTGACAGTGGCCTCGTCACCATAGCAGGTAGGGGAGGTTCATTTCAGCTGTTGTTTTTGTTGGGCTTCCCTGGTGCATTTTGTGCAAACATCTTTCTTCTCACAGGGTGACACCTTGCATTCCTGCAGTTAGGTAGTGGTCTGTCTGTAGCAGTGTGACTGGCTTGTTAGAACAACTCTAGTAAGAGTAATATGATAAAATACATGGCGTGTACCAACTTCATGTTTCCCTTGCTTTTCCCAAATAAAGAAGTACGTGTGTGCTTATAGGTGGGAAGTGGACAACGTACCGTGCCATGGCTCAGGATACCATTGATGCTGCTATTCAGGCACACAACCTGCCTGCGGGTTCCAGTAAGACCATTGGGCTGCTGCTCCAAGGGGCTGAGGACTGGAGCCCCACGCTGTACATTAGGTTGGTCCAGGACTATGGACTTGAGAGCGAGGTGAGCCATTGTTACTGTTCATGTGCTGATATTTCTGTGTTAGAGGGTTTTGTTCTTTCCCTAAAGACAATATTTTCCTAATGTCTTAACTGTTTTCTGCTTTAAAATGTTATGAGATGCTAGAGCATTCCTTTCCTTGGGGACAGACCTGTGCTACTCTCTGATCATATCTGAGGTAGAAGAGTTGAAGCACCACAGTCATTTATTTGGATACTTACATAGCAGCATACAGAATCACAGAATGGCCAGAACTGGGAGGGACCTCAAGGATCGTGAATCTCCATCCCTCCTGCCACATGCTGGGCCACCAACCTCATTAGCATAGGTCTAACTCATTCACAGGGCTAGCAGTTTCCTCTCACACCATCAGAACCTGATACCTTCTTCAGCATCTTTGTTATTAGTGATGAGAGAACTGACAATAAAAAATGCATATATTTGATGTGCTTTCAAATGCGTACTGAACTTGTTTTCAACTCCATAGGTGGCTCAACATCTGGCTTCTACATATGGTGACAAGGCTTTCGAGGTGGCCAAAATAGCCCAAGTTACAGGAAAGAGATGGCCTATTGTTGGAAAACGTCTTGTGTCTGAATTTCCTTATATTGAAGCTGAGGTATGTGGAAAAACTACATCACACTTGTGTGCTACTTGAGAATGAAGCAGATTCTAGAGCAGGTCCATCTCGCTCTGAAAAATACCTTCAGAAGCCCTTTGAGATTCAGATGTTTTTGTTTTCATTTTTCCACTTCACCTGATCGTGCTTAATGTTTTTATATAGAACCATTGAATCACCAAGGTGAAAAGTCCTCCAAGGTCATCCAGTCCAACTGCCCACCTACCACCAGCATTTCCCACTAAACCACATCCCTTTGTACCACATCCAGACACTTCTTGAAGTGCCTCCCTGGGCAGCCCATTCCAGCACCTGAACACTCTTTCAGAGAAGAATTTTTTTCTAATATCCAACGTGAAATGAATGTTTTACTACAAATATATAATATAACATGAAATATATCTAATATGGACTCATCTACATTTTTTCCTTGTCTCATTCCTTGAGGTCATCTATGGTGTGAAGGAGTATGCCCGCACTGCTGTGGATATCATTTCCCGGCGGACTCGCTTGGCCTTCCTGAATGTGCAGGCTGCTGAGGAAGCCCTGCCAAGGATCGTAGACATAATGGGGAAAGAACTTAACTGGAACGAGCAGAAAAAAAAGGTACAAAGGGCCTTTTTCATCTGGAATTGTTTTGTTTTTCTTAAGTAGTTTCCATCTTAACAAATGAAATTAATTTGAATGGAAAACGTCAGTGATGCTTGCTTCCAGAGAGAATGGGTACATTTGATGTATTTGGTTTTGAAGTCTTCTTCAAAATAGCTGTGAAATGAATTGGTATTGGCCAGGTGGAGGGAAGAGTGAAGGCACTCCTTAACTTTAAAAATGAGGCAAACTTGGCATTACAATCCTACTTCTAGTGAGCATTTAGTTCAGTGTCACTTCTTACAGGTCTGTCTCAGAAGAGAAGGATTTTGCAGTCTGTATCGCTCCTTTTTCATGAATCATGGAATGGTTTGGGTTGGAAGGACCTTTAAGATCATCTTGTTCCAACCCCCTGCTACAGGCAGGGACACCTCCCTATAGACCAGGTTGCTCACAGCCCCATCCAGCCTGGCCTTGAGTGCTCACTGGGCAAGCTGTGGAAGTTTTGAACTCTATATCATCACTTTTCATTAACTTCTTTTATTTTCTAAATTATTTTGAAGGTCCCCGTTTGCTTCCTCTGCCCTTGTGGTCAGTGCTCATACATACAGTGTAATCCTAAAAGCATTCACACAGCAATTAGAAGCCTTTGCTAGGCTTGATATCCCTTTTCAAGATGAAAAGGTGCCAAAGATGAACTTTTTAATACTTTTCAGCTACTGTCTGCTCAATTTTTGGACCTTAGGTGAATTCTTGTGAAGTGGAAGGAGCAAATAAGTTGTGTAAGGAAGAACTTGTTCTTCCTCAGATACAAGAAGGCTTTTCTTTTTGGTTGTAGGAAGAACTTGAAGCTGCAAGAAAATTTCTGTATTATGAAATGGGCTACAAAGTAAAATCTGACCAATTAACAGACAGCTCTGAAATCACTCTAGTGCCTTCAGATATTGAAAGGTAAGTGAAATAAGAGATTCCTGAGTTGCTGGGAGTTAACAACATCGAGTGTCATTTTTCTCCACTGAAAATCCTTATTTTGCAGGTACAAGAAGCGATTCCACATGTTTGACAAGGACAAGAAGGGGTTTATTACTATACTGGATGTGCAGCGTGTCTTGGAGGTAAAGTTTCCTTCTGCTTTTTTTTTTTTTAATTGCAATGTGGCATAAGTAGTGCTGGGCAGTGCAGCTGATGTCCTTTGTCTGTCAAACAGCTCCAGGTTGCAGAGTGTACCATGGTGTGGATCTGAATTTGGCTTTTTAATACAGAAATTATGTTTAATTATATTCAGAATAAGATGGTTGTTTTTTGGAAGGTTTATGGTAGTTATGTATATTGGCACTTACCTGACCCTGCTAAAAGTTGTTTTTTGGGTGTTTTTTTTTTTTGTCTAGAGCATCAGTGTGCAGATTGATGAAAAAACACTCCACGATATTCTGCATGAAGTAGATCTGAACAAGAACGGGCAGGTGGAGCTCATTGAGTTTTTGCAGGTAAGAATTTCTCTGTTCCAAAGAAGCTGTAACTGGTATAGCTATAGGCACAGGTGTTCAGTCCCCCTCCTCCTCCCAGCAGAAGAGCTGTGCTGGGGAGGAGGTGAGTGCTGTTGATGCTGTTTGCCAGAACACAAGACAGAAATGACACACAGCTAGTTTTAAGCACCTTCCAAATTCAAGGATATTTTCTGTGCAGAAGCAATTAACCCAAAGAACAGGTCAAATTTTCAAAGTATGCCACAGTGCAGATTTGAACTTGGCTTTTTTATACAGAAATTATGTTTAATTATATTCCAAATAAGATGGTTGTTTGTTTGGAAGATATATTGTAGTTATGCATGCTGACACATACCCTGTTAAAAAAGACTCTAGTGTTCAAAATAGCCTGGAAAATTGTAAAGGAGGAGCTTATGGTCAGAAGACATGTAGTCCATGTTATCACATTGTAACTCCTGGGTTGAGAAACGATACCTCCATTTCTATTAACATTACATTGGCAGCCCAATGTCTGCTTTTTGCAGGGCTTTAAAATAAGAAAATTAAAGGTGCTACTGAGTGTTTGTCCTCCTCTTGCATAAGCAGTTTGCTAACCAGCTTTGTTTTTGTGGAGTCTTTCTTGGTGTGGTATTTCAAGTGAGTGCCATGTCTTTCCTACATGGTGGCAATGATGAATGCTGAACATGAGATAAATTAATGCTGGGGATTTTGGTCAATGTCAGCCCTTTCTTCACTGTGTCAAGTTAAACAAACAAGATCAAGGCAGAGGAAATGGTAATTGTCTCTCCTGAGATGAGCTGTAGATAAGAGGAGCATTGTTGAATCTAAATGCAGAAAATTTTCGCAGGTTGTGTCCAGCATTAGAAAAAAGGACTATTTATTTACCTAACATGCAGCAATTTAGCTGGGTAACTGAAATGTGCATTAGTTGTAAAATGAAATAAAAGCTCCCCAGAGCCATCTGACTGAAATAACTGAAAGAGAAAATCACGGGTGGCTTTCTGACTGTTGAGAAGGGTCTCCCTCTTGTGTCCTTTTGCATGTGAAAACTTCAGATTGGGGGAAAAAAACCAAAACGCTTACTGTAATGGCTTGGGTAGATTGAAAATTGGGTTCACCTGGATACCTTGTGGTTAAGAAGTCAAAGCAACTAACACAGCTGCTGTGGATTTCTTTATTTTGCTTTGCTCTGGTGAACAGTCTCATGAGGAGTTTCCTGCCCAAACTCTGAAATACAAGTGACAGCTCACTGTTTTGGTGTCATTTCCAAGTTACTTTACTTTAAATTGCATGACTCTGTGGTTACAGGCTTGTCCCAGTGTTTCCCAGTGCTCTCCCAGCACTGCAGTGAGGTTGCATTGCACTTTGCACTTCCTTCACGCAGAGCCAGAGCTGCACACAGGGAGCTGCTGTGCTGCACAGAGCACAGTGGGAAGCGTGGTAATAAGAGGAACAGCAGGTTGCCATGGAAGGAACAAAATACACGTGGTGTTTGTTTAGTTTTTTAATGGATCTGTTAAGCCAGTTCTCAATACTTTTGTGTTTGCTCTCTGAAAACTTTCAAGTAATTACATTGTACTGCCAGAACGCTTGTGGAAAGCTGTGTGCAAATATTTGTGGACGTTTATATTAGAATATAGGAACACATTGTATCAGAGTGGCTGCCTCCCTATCCAGGTGGGAGCAGAGCAATGCCAAGTGGCTGCATTTGACCCGCTGCAGCCTGCCAGCCTGCTGGTTGCCTTGGGAGAGCTGCTCAGCAGTGCCTGCAGGTGTTGCACAGATGGAACGCAGACCCAACTGATCAGTGTTTTATGCAAACAGGTGGTTCTGATTGAAAACTTGAGCCATTTTTGCTTTTATTCACACCTGCTTTTTACTGTTACTGTCCACGTTTCCTCAGGTGGTCCTGCTGGCACAGGCAGCTGCGTGATGGCAGTGATTGCTTCTCTGAAGGCTTGCATGTGAAAGTTCTGTTTTTGTGGTGGTGCCGAAGGGTCAGCCTGCTCCTCCACAGAGTGCCTTTCCCACAGAGCATGCACTATAGTGAGAAAAGCCACAACTGTGGAGCGCGTGGTAGGGCAGAATGAATGGGTGTGATGGAAGGGCTGCTCCACTTGGAGCCTTCTTGTTGGTGGGGGTCACTGGGGGGAGGGGAGCAGCTGGAGGGATGCTCTGGGCCTCAGCTCCCTGACTGCAGCATCTGCCTTTTCTCGGGGCTGACAGGGTGACCAGAATGCCCCCAGCGGCCTTGGAGGTCCTGCAGCCTTGGCTGGATCTGTCCCCTTCCTTCCCTGGGGAGTCATTCCTGTTTCTCAAATGCAGTACCAACCTATAGAGGTCTGGCTGCAGAAGTAATAGACCTTCCTAGAGAAGGGAAGAAATCTGAAGGATTCCTAGCACTCACTGTGACTCAGAAACTGCTTTCTGTAAGTGCTGGTTGCTTTGCATAGTGGTCTTTGGCAAGCTGACTGTATGTAATTTCAAGTCTAATGCTCACTTTATCCATGGGATAAAGAAGAATTAACTAAAACCTTAGCACTAGCATGTGTTCGTTAAGGTAGTGCTGAGTCCAGTTTCAAGGACTTAAAGGCAAATTAGTTTTAAAAGTCTATAAAATAATTTGGATTTGAAAGAGTTGTGGAAGTCAAGTATGCTGTCTCTGCAGAGAAGGGTTTGTGAATGGGAGGGGTACAACCCAGGGTCAGTGTTGGATCAGCAGTGATGTTCTTCTGTTTGTTACTTCCAGACTGAGAGGGGAATAGAAAAAAAGTGAGGATGGGGGGAGAGCGTGTGGAGTAGCTGGGTTATCCCACATGGTTAAATGGCACTGAAAAAGCACTGCTGTTAATGGATGCTGCATGGCTGCTACCAAACAGGTCACACTTGTTGGTATTTCTGGAAAATGAAAACGGGCTTTGATGTGAGATTTTTTTCAGAGCATGCAGCAGTGTTGCTTTATTGGTATCACAGAATCACAGAATGGTCTGGGTTGAAAAGACCTGCAATGATAACTGAGTTCCAACCCCCTGCTGTGTGCAGGTCACCAACCAGCAGCCCAGGCTGCCCAGAGCCACATCCAGCCTGGCCTTGAATGCCTCAGGGATGGGGCATCCACAGCCTCCTTGGGCAACCTGTTCCAGTGCCTCACCACCCTCTGGCTGAAAAACTTCCTCCTCATATCCAACCTAAACCTCCCCTGTCTCAGTTTAAAACCATCCCCCCTTGTCCTATCACCATCCACCCTCACAAACAGCCGTTCCCCTCCTGTTTATACTCTCCCTTCGAGTACTGGAAGGCCACAGTGAGGTCTCCCCCAGAGCCTTCTCTTCTCCAGTAGACAAATGGCTTTGTCACTGCCACGTACCACGTGCCCTTGGACAGACTGACCAGCTGTGTGGAGCTGAGCCCATGCCGTGGGGCTGGGCTGACATCGCCGCTGCTCTGCCAAGGAGCTGGGAGTGCAGCTGGGGCTGTGCCACTCACCTTTGTTTGTGGAAGGGAAGCTGAGGGCTGCTCTCTCTGTTCTTCCAGCTGATGAGTGCCATTCAGAAGGGCTACGTCTCCGGCAGCAGGCTGGCTGTGCTCATGAAGACAGCTGAGGAGAACCTGCGGCAGCGCGCGGTGATCCCGGTGGACCGCAGCGGCGGAGGGCTGTAGCTCAGCACAGCTGCATCTGCTGACAAACATTCCAGTGCTCCCCAATGTCCTTGCTCGTTCAAGGTGACTGATATCTGTAAAAACACGTGGGTGCGTTTGTTTTCTGTACTAATGGTTTTCTGTACAGCTCTTAACACTCCGGTATGTGGCCTTTTGGATTGGGTACGCTTCAGACACATGAGTTTATTAAGAGGGGTTCTGGAATATGGTCTGGAAACACTGGTGCACACACAAGCACATGGGCACTGCCTTGCTCATTAACTTCTAGATCACCTTTACCTTTAAAAAAAAAAAAAAAAGTGATTCCTGCCTTTAAAGAGAGCGTTGCATTGAGATTTGCAAATAGGCATTTAGTATTTAAAAGCTGCTGATCTGACTGCTTCAACAAAGGGCAGCAGAGGGAAGGCTGGTGCCTGGGATTTGAGATAGCTTCACAAAAGGAGCAAAAGTTCACCTTCTGAGGGTACCAGGTACAGTAAGGAGCTGGCTGGTGAGTGACTGCCCTTCCACAGGTGCTGGGCTTTGCTCTCTTGGGGCGTGTATTATTTCAGCAGTACAGTACTTGGCCAGACACAAGTATCAGCAGTACAAAGCTGGAAAACAACACACAACCCATCACTCCAACTAATAACCCAGCGAGCAGCTAGTGGCCAGCTTCCCTTTCTCCACATTAACAACAAGAAGCTTCCTTCAGTCGGCAGCATCCTTTAGCAGGTGGTGTGTTATGCTGTGAAGTGCTCTGTACTGTTTCCAGTTTGGGACAAATATGTAAAATATGATGGTTTTTGATAACAAGTCTTAATTTATTTAAAAACTCAGATTAGATTTCATAGATTTCTTGAGTATAAATACCAGCTGACAAAACAGGACCCTCCGTTCCAAGGGCTCAGGATTTCTCCTTATGTAAAATCTGATCTTTTAACTGATGTCATCACTTTCACTAATGGAAACAGCGCTGTAACAGCCAGCAAAGATTACTTCTGTATCTTAAGGGAAAATGACTGCATGTGCAAAATGGAGGGACTGAGGAGTGTTGGGATGTAGCTGAGTGAGTTGGGTGTTTGGGGCTGGACAGGGGAGAGTGATTTTAAGAATAAATAAAACACAAAGCTTTGAAAAGCAGATCTTTAAAATGAACACAAACCAGTGGGTTTCCGGGTTTCTCTCCAGAAATGCTGTCTCAGATGCTTTCCAAATGGTTTCTGCATGTTGAATTGATGTCGTAGAGCTGCTTTGTACCAGAACTGTGCTGCTGTGGGTTCTGGCCGTTCTGCTGTGAGATTTGTAGCATTGGGCACAGCCCATGGGAGTGGTGAGTGAGTGTTGACAATGTGTTTTATGAATGGCTTCTGTGGTACTGTCAACTTTTTTGAGTGTGTTCCAGTAGATTCAAGTAAAGTATGTACATATTCCATGCAGCTTTGCTTTTCTAAAACCCTTCTCAAATAAGAACACGGTAAGAGAGTTTACATCACACATAGCACAGCATGGAGTGGAAGGTCTGGAGGGGGGCAGGGTGAGAGCCCATGGTTCACTGTATTATTTAAACAGATGTATCTGTTAAAGTAGTGAGACCTTTTCCAGACCACGTAAAGAAAAATGTTTAAAATATTTAATAACTGTTGTATGGTTTGAAGAAAAATTCTCCTCCACTCCTCTGTAAATGGAACTGCTAAGAATGAACGCTGCAAGCTTCCCTGTAAAGCCAGGATGTTCTGCTTTGCACCCAGGCTTACATCCTTCGCTCCTGGTTTGGTGATGCCACACACAGAATGTGACTTTGGGGTTTCCTTGGCTACACATGTGTCCTCCATAGGAGTCTGCTTTGCATCGTGGGTGCTTTACTGTCTTGGATCTCTGCTCCTGTGTGGCACAGCAGGATCTTGTACAGCTGCCCTGAGTGCAGACGAGGCTGAGTGCTGCTTACAGCACTGTGCCTGCAAACAGGGAAAGCACAGCTGCTTACTGCAGCACCTCGCCTCTGCTTTCAGGAACGTCATAGGAGCTGGGGGGGCATTGGTGGTTGTTTTTTATCTGCTTGGGATTATTTCTCTGCTCTTCTGCTTTTCTCCATGTGATTGTGCTGATGTTGCTGCCCTGCTTTGTTCTGATCCCAGGTGGGGAAGCAGCGCTGGGTGCCTGGGAGGTGGGTGCCTGGAAAGCTGCGTGCCTGGCTGGGGAGTGTGTGTGTGTGTGTGTGTGTGTGTGTGTACACGTCTTACCCTGGCACCTACTGTGCTGTGCTGGGGGGATGCTCTGTGCCGAGCTGTGCGGCGCTGTGTTTGAGGCTGGGTTGTCGTTTTTATAACTGTCCTGGTGTTTTATTGCCGTTATTTATTACTTTTGATATCCAGAATGAGCCGCATGCATTTATAGAGCAATAAGAGGATGTATTTAATGTGCCTTGTTTTTGACTGGGGCAGAACCAAACGCATGAATCAATAAAGGCGATGAAAGGCGCTCTGCTCCCAGGCACTTTGTTACGGCGGCTACAGAAACAACTCCAGCGAGCCCTGCACAACTTCCTTAGAAGCAGAATGCTCACACGGGACTTGTCAGCAAACCTGACATCACCGTGACTGTTTTCCCACTTGAGCCCAGAGCTCAGTGCCGTGTGGGGGATGTGAAGGTGAGGGGTCAGCGCGGCGCTGTGGCAGCAGGCATGGATGGCATGGCACAGCACTGCTGTCCTGCTGTCTGTCTGCACTGCGACCTGGGCCGAGCACTGCTTGGCACACCGATGGACTTTTATCCTAACTGGAATCAATAGAAATGAATGGAAGAGATTTCACAATCTATTCGGATCGTTTCACCTGTCAGGTTCGCCCCAGGTTGCCACATGCTGATAAATGTCCAGTAAATCAGTAAAGCTGTTACCACCTTTAACACAGACGGCATAACCTCTGTGTATTATTTTATAGGTTTGAATTTCCCCTCCCAATAGGGCCGTTCCCCTGTTGTGATAACAGTGCTGAGGGTGTGGGGCACAGCCCAGCAGCCCCTCCTGGCCCAGAAGTGAGCAGTGCCGGTACCCCCGGAGGGGAATAACCACGATGCTGAATTTTATCTAATCTGCGCTGTGCGAGCAATATGTCAGAAAGTGTTTGCTGTAATCATCCTTGTCTCGAGTGTTTTGCAGCGCTGCAATGGCCGTGGGCAGCGATCCGGGCTGTGCTGCTGAGTGCTGAAGTGACACAAAAATCCACGGGAGCTTTTCCAGCCGGTGCTGGGCAGCGGGCTGCCTGCCTTTGTGCGCTGCTCCGGCGCTCAGCAATGCTGATTTATGGCACCTTGTGTTCCCAGCACACCGCGGCCTGCCTTGGAAATACGATGCGGAATATCATAGCAGCATTAATATTAAAGCATCGATGCTTGAACTGGGTGTTTCCTGTGTCAAATTGGAACCGATTGCATCTGGTGAGGAGAGAAAGCGCTCTTCGGGAAGAATGGGCCTTCGCTGCCAAGTGAGCGTTGTTTCCCCACTGCAGTGAGGACTTCTCACATTGCACTCAGCTCGAGCTCTTCTGCTCCTTCCCTGTTTGCTGCCTGGCACAGAGCACAGCACGGCAGTGCCCAGCAGCTCACAGACCCGCAGAGCCAGCAGTACCTGCGCTCTGGTGATGCCACTGTGTGCTGAGTTTGTCTTTATTTTTTTTTTCCTTTTTTTTCTCCTTTTCTCCATATGAAGGCAGAGGGGAACTTTTGCTCTGTGAGGAAGCCTTGCTCATTTGTGTTTTCACAGCAGTCTCCTGCAAGGACATTCAGCTGTGTTAGATTATCCACTTGCATTCAAGCAGAGGGGGGTTCCTCTCTGCAAAACGTGGGGTGTTTCTGACCGTTGCTGTGCACAGAGCTGAACTCAGCACTGAGGCAGCCAGGCTGTGCTGC